>NC_134713.1:73076663-74326663 GCF_049634645.1 Pelodiscus sinensis
TCATTGATTACTCTGACAGACTTATTTAAATCCAAGGGAGGCACAGAAAGTTGTTCATGAAATGGTGAATTCCTGGCTGGTGCTGTATTGAACCCTGCCTTGTCCCTCAATGCTGCTTCCCTGCCCTGCTCCTTGTTCCTCTTTCCTGATCCGCTGTTAATTCTTGCCTTGCTCCTGAGAGCTGCATCTGGTCTTGGACCCTTGATTCAACTCCTGACCCTACCCATTAGTTTGACTGTCCAAGCTCTAGTTGTGCCTTTTTTTTTTCATTCTCATATTTATGGTTTTATTATTGAGGCCTTTTTGGGACCCAGCAGTTCAAATATTTCTGAGGTCACTTCATTCTGAAATCCAGAAAAATGTCTGTGCTGGCTCTTGTATGTGTGCCACATTTACTCTTCTCTTTTTTAGACTTCACATTGCACCAAGCCTGTTTCAGCCAGTATTCCTCCATTCCACCTCAGCACCTCAGCTTACTCTGTTTATCCACTTGCTCATTTAACTTGCCCAGGTACAACAGCTGCTTGTAAGGAAAGCCCTAGCTTTCTGAGGTACACATGACAGCTGTCAAAGCTGACATCCTTTGTTTGAAATAAGAATTTCCCATCTTCTCGGTGAACTGCCTTGCAAGACTACTGAACTTCACATGGCCAGCAAAACTTACTTTTAGGTGGTCTTTATTCACCTTGACAAACTTGTCATAGGGCCTCTGTGGCATTTTGTAGAGGTAAACATGCCCCACCGTGCCCTGCTGTGAAATGCCATCAGCTAAATCACAGCTGCTAGCTGGTTATTCCCAACTGTCCTAAATCTGCAGAAGTTCCACTAGTCACCAGCTGGGGATGTACTGATGGAGGTTGGTCATCCTTTTATAGATCAAGTGGGGACGTAAGCAACTAGTCAAATGGTCAACTAATGACTCGACTAGCCACCTCCACCCCCCCCCCCCACACACACACCTTGCTGCCTCTATAAGAGAAAGGCAGCAAGGGTGGGAGCAGCAGCTAGTGCTGGGGGAGCAGGAGCCAGATTAAAAGCCAGTTTCCCCCAGGACTGTCTCTGGGAAGGGGGGAAGGGACACAACGAGGAACTGGAAGCACTTCCGCCTTTGAAATGTAGCAAGAGTGGGGATCTCACTACAAGTCAAAAACAGAAACACCATGGAAGCAGGAGTTGAGCAGGGGACTCAAGCAGTCCTCTGCTGGCCCCATGCTCCCTACTTTTGAAATGTACAAGCGTGGGGGCTTTCTTCTCTGCTCCCCCCCCCGTGGCTCTTGTACATTTCAAAAGCAGGGAGCATGGGGCCAATGGGGGTCTGCTTGAGTCCCCTTCTGGTCCTGTGCACCCTGAGGCATTTCCATCTTTGAAATGTAGCAAGAGCCAGCAGAGCTCTTGCTACATTTCAAAGGCAGAGGTATCCTTACCGACTAATCAATAGTCTATGCAAATTGCATCAACTATCCAATTAGTTGATTAATCTATATTTAACATTCTTAGGGTCAATATCAAATGACTAGGGAGACAAATTATTTAAACTAAAAAAATGGGGAAATGGAAATATTATTATATTATTATATCTTTGTAGGATCCATGTATGGTATATGCTTACGGGATGCATTTTTAGGCCTATTTTACATCTGTGGTTGCTGATCTGTGGAAATTTCACAAACTTCACACACAATGTCGGTGGAGTGACTGCTATCTCCTCTAAAGGAATATTTCCCTTTGTCATTCACCACCAATGATCTTTTTTAGAGCAAGGCCCATGGCTCAGTGTCTAGACAGATGATGTACTGTGACTGCTGCTTATTACATCAATTGTTAAGTGTAATTTCTACCCTTTCTGTCTGTTTTTGAATCCAACAGTTGTCTCTCATCTTGTACTTGGATGTAAGTTCTTTGAGTTAGGAACTGTCTTTTGTTCTGAATATATACGTATACACGAAAGCCAAGACATCTGGGCTTTAACTGTGACTGCAAATTCTACCTCAATTCAAACAAGATTTCATCTAGTCACATCTATAACAATAATCATAGATGAATTGAGCATCATTATACGCAGGTGAGTTCTAAGCTGGGCAAGCAGGGCAGTTGCTTTGGCCAAATCTGTTTGGCACTTGGCTGTATTTTGTTAGTTTCAGCTTGGCCACTCAGGGTGTGTACATGTATGTTTGTATATGTATCAAAATATTTTTGTTCTTGCCCAGCTCAACAACTCCAGCCGCTTTTGTCTGTTACCCCTGACATCCTAACACAAAGGCTGTCAACCAACTAGTAAAGTAAATGCAAGGAGACTTCATTGTAAAGAGGCAATACCTGCAGTTGCAATTAAGCAGTGCAATCCCTAAAGTGCACAGTTCTCTCCAGTTCCCTTGTGCTAGCAAATGATAGATGTAGTACTTGTATTATCCCTCAAACTGGTTTCTACTCATGTGCTCTACCTGGCCACGTTCTTGTTAACAGAGAGCATAAACATGCCACTTCCTTTCAGTGACAAAAGTCCTTCCCAAATACGGAGAAACCTGATCAATTTGGCATGCAATTAGATTTAAAAAGAGCACTCCCATTGCAAGTCAACAATGAACAATTTAGGGCTCATCTAGACTACACGGAACAGTTGAAAGAGGATATGCAAATTCCCGTGGAATTTGCATATCTTTTTCCGATTGCACTTTTGAAAGCAGAGCTTTCGAAAGTGAAAGTAGTTTAGATGCAGCATTTTCAGCAAACCCCCCCTTTGTCAAAAAGCTGCGTAAACCTCATTTTTTGAAGAAGAGCGGCTTTTCAACAAAGGGGAAGAGGGTTCGTCTTTCAACTGTTCCGCGTAGTCTAGATGAGCCCATGTGTCTGCAGAGAGCAAATAGTTTTATTAAGATGTTGCTGCCACCCCACAATTTTTAAGACACACTATAAATAGAGAAGTGCTCATTCTTTCCCAAACCAAACAAAATGCCAATATGTAACAGAGCTGCTATCTTGGACAGCGGACTGTGTGTCTATGTTCAAACGGTTGCACTAAGCTAGCTAGTACAATAACTGTTAATTATAATATGTGTATAAATGATTTTGAGTGGTCTGGTGCTTTTTACATGTATAATACATGTATGGCAGTACTTAAAAAAAACCAGACAACTTATTACAAGATTATGCAGAAAGATAATTAGAGATAATCATCATTATCTCCATATTGCTTTTAAGATATCTGATACCACCAGAAGCTCCTGAAAGAAAAAATGAAAGAAAATTACATTTTGCATTATCATATTTTTAAAAGCTTCTTTTCAATCAAACTAATTTTTCACAATAAAAAAATTATGTGAATTTCCTCCTGCAGCCTTTGTAATGTTGTGGGACAGTAGTAGTGGATGAATATTTGGAAAGAGAAATTGATGGATGGGTTATAAAAAAAATGAAATTGGATCATCTAATTTCATTTTCAAAACTAAGAGAAATACAAAAACTAATCTGATTAAGCAATGATAAGTAAATTAGATTTATTTTCTTTTCCATTTCCAATCTTCTCTTTCACTATTTGTAACAATGTCAGAGATGAAGACACCTAATTTGAAGATACTTCATTCGTACCCTAAGAATGGCTCTTTTTTTGAGTGACAGGTTGACATTCTAGCCCCATTGACTTTGATGGGGCTAGAATGACACGTAAGGTATGTCTACACTACAGTGCTATTTTGGGATACTGCCAATGTCTTTCAAGCAAACCTGTTATTTCAAAATATAATGGGCTCGCTATTCTTACATTCCTGTAAACCTTGTACCATGTGTAGATAGCGCCAAATTACAAAATAAGCCAATTTGAAATTAACTTGAAATAAGTTAAACAATTTGCATAGCTCAAATTGATTAGCTTATTTCGAGCTAAGGGTGCAGTGTAGATGCATCCTAAGTCTTTAAAATTATCATCATTCAAGGAGTTACAAGTTTTTAAACCTGTACACTATTTTGCAATTTATGTCACTCATATGGTAGAAACAATATAATGAGTTTCAAACATTTTGAATCACTGCTTCAAACATTTTGATTTTGCAAGCCAGATAACCAATTATTAAAAGAGAACAGGCTGAAAATATGTTCAAAATATGTGTCCTCTTTTCTGGCTTTTGGAGTGTTTACATTTTTTTTCTCACTGAGAGTTGTGTACATTGTTAGCGGTACATTGAAATTAAAACTACAAAACAAATATTCAGTAAAGTAGAAATATATCTTCTTGTAAAAACTCATTTTTGTTTAACAAAATGGTAATAACTATAAACATTAAAGGCTTAATCCAAATTCTATCAAAGTCAATGGCAAACTTCCAAAATAAAAATAACCATTTTCTTCAACAAGCTTCTGATCAGACCCTAAATTATTTAACTAAATTAGAAAATATATCAGAAAAATATGATACATTATAAATTATAATTAAATAATAATAAATATATTATTATAATAAATACACAAACAAGCAAATCTACCTTCTGTCAATAATAAATGAAAATGTTTCCTACTCAAGTTTATGCATTACTATGCATACTCAGTGCAGTCAGGTAAATACAAATGTGTAACTCATATTGCATCCCAGACAAATTTTCTATTGAAATTCTATTTTATTGCAATGCTTTATGAGCAACTTTTTCCCATTTTAACTACAGTAGAAGTTGAGGATGGAAAGCAGATTGGTTTACCTAATCTCAGTCAGATTGGTTTACCTAATCTCAGTCTTCATGCAAAAGCAATGCAACCAATCAGGCTGTATGACTTAAATAATGCTGAAATCTGTATTATAGCGACAGCAAGATAGCCCTATTTCAGGAAGCAGGAATAAAAGAAGGCTAGAAAACTGAACTAGAACCCTGCTTAGAGGACTGAAACTGGATCAGAGAAGAGTCATATTAAAAGAATCTGTAGATGTAAACAGACATTTTTTGTTAAAATAGTTAAGGTTGTTACTAAATTGCAGAACTTTAAAAAAGTGCTCTAACAACGCTATAGCTGTTGAAGATAATAATAAAATAATAAACAATGTTAGGAATCTAGTGTCCCCAAACAACCAGAACTCTGACCCTATATCACATCACATAAACAATCCATATAATGGAAACACTTTGTTACAATTACTCTTTACATTTTAAATGCCATTGATTACAACTAAAAATATGACTTGGTCTTCACAAGACCCTCAGTGCAGTTTAATGTTGATTATTGTAATTTGACATGTTACTTGACATCCATCGATCAATGATGACTAAAAATAATGTATTCGTTTTACAAAAATACCAGGGAAAGTATCACATGACTTATTAAGGAAAACATGCTGAACATTCTGTTAGACATAATCATCAACCAGTGAAAAAGTATGTGATGTATGTATTAGAGAAATAAGGTGGCTGAAGTAATATTTTGAATTGAATCAATCACTGTTGGTGAAAGAGACAAGATTTCAAGCTCCACATCTGCTCAGGTCTGGGTTCATAGATACGTTACACATTGCATTGTATTCTCACAAACTAATTTCCTTTCCTTTTTACAGTGAAAAAAATTCCAGAGAATCATTTTTGGTAAATATGTCAGAGCTCTGTTCATTACCTAACTAGATTTTAAGAATAATATTGACAATATTTCTAACATTATAGATTCTGCATGTTGACTTTGTCACACTATTTCCTGTTAGCAAATTGCACAGATCAAAATTTTATGGAAATATTTAGGTATTTAGGGAGTAGGGATTAACAGTGGATTATATGGCCCACTTTTTCATAAATTGTACACTACTAAGTGACAAGATCTTTAACTTATAGGAATTTTTTTGCAAAATTCTTTTCATTAATCAGATTTTACATTTCATGGTTACAATCATACAATTTCATGATTTTCTTACCGAGAAATATTGTCTTGTGGGTTTTGGTTTGATTTTTGTTTTCTCTTTTCCTTTTTGGATATAACTATTATGTCTAGGTATAATTCTCAAAACTTAGAAAAGTTCTAAGAAATTTCTTGTAAAAAAGTTTCCATCTTTTAAATTTAAATGCTGACTATTGACCTTTTAAAACCTTTCCTCCCCTCTCCTTTCTTTGCATTGATTTTATTTTTAAACATGCGCTTAAATTGAAGGGATTTTTTTTCCACCGAGAAGTCTTGAATGACTTATAGCATCTCATGGTATCACTTGGTTCCAGTACTTTTTTATAAGTTTATGGTGTTCTATTACTGAAATAAGTTGGCCCTGCTTTAATAAAACAGTTCTGCCAATCCCAGACTGAGGCTCTAAGGGCATGTCTACACTGCAGCTGGGACTGTCTCTTGGATTTGTGGCAGCTGGACTTGAATGAGCATGCTAAAAATAGCAGTGTGTATTGTATGCTGCAGAATGAGCTAGCCAACCAAGTTCAGATCCAAGGGATAGGGTGGGTCCACGCTCAGATGACTAGCTCAAGCCACCACCTTCACTGGAATATCTACACTGCTATGAATTAGCATGAATCTATCTACCTGAGCTGGGAAGTTTGTTTCCAGTGGTAGGTTAGGCATGCCCAGAGAGACAAAGGAACTTATGCAAGATCACACAGGAAGCATCTTACAAAATATAGAACTGAAACTCCATTTCTAACACTCCAGACTACTATACTGACTACTGTACCTTCCTTCCTCTCCTATACAGGTGGGTGCAAGTTTTGACAGAGACCATTCTTATCCTCTTTGGTCTTTTGACTCCAACTTGCCAAAAACCATCAATGCTATCTCTGAGTCATAACGAAAGCACATTCATTTAATTTTTCACCATATATAAAAAGATTTCAAAACTCAATTCTAGACAAGTCAGTGTTTATACCATTGTATTTCATTTGATGAATATAGAACTTGCATTTCAGGCTATACTTCATGGTGATAGTTTGTCACCTATTGTTCTTGTTTTATGTGACCTTACCTTCTTGGCGTTTGGATGGGTTGCCTGTATTCTTCATGGTACATATATTTTGACAATCCTGGTCATATTAATTGGTCTCTCAGAAGCTTCCTGTAATAAATCTGTCTCACTGGTATACATATATATGAACACTTTGACTCCCTTACCTTCTCTTTTCAGCAGAGACCATATGACAGAGATGTAAGGAAAAATGACAAAGCTGGACTTGAAAACACTTTTTTCCTCCTTTGCATGTAACTATACTGAATGAAAGAACTGAACAATGAGGAGCTTATTCCATTTTAAAGCCCTCTTTTCTTTCTCTTCTTTTTCATTTTAATGAATATGGAAGTCTCATCATGCTGAGCCCATTCTTCCAAAAGCAGCAGTTTTTAAAAATAAATCTGTCCCCTAGTTTTCTACGCTACTAAAAAAGTTCCAAACAAACCCAAAGCAAACTAAACAAAAACCTCCAAGTAATAATATTCAGGCAGGTTTCCTGCTCATAAATGTTAGCAAATGTCAAGGTATAAATATTGATGCAGCCAATATTTTCATAGAAGAGGGATTTTCTGCAATAATGTGTGTCCAACTAAACCCATCATTTCATCTATACCTATTGTAGACAAAAAGCCCAAGAACTTGTGAGCAGTCATTGTCTTCTTTAAATGCATTAGGGCCTAGCAACAGACCTACTGGGGTATAATTAAAAACTTTATTCCAACTTGAGTAGATTTCCAATTTGAACTATAGGAAATCTTATTGAAAGCTAAATTCAGGCTAGATATTTAAATGTATACTGCATAATTCATATTAATATAAGATGAAATTGAAGTATCATTTTTTTTATTTCCACATGTCTCAATATATTTTACAATAATGCCATAAGAAAATGCATTTATGAAATTATACTGTAAACACATTAAAATTATTACATAAAAAGGACTGACTACTAAATTGAGCAGCAATATTTAATGAATAACTTATGCATCATAGTTTGTTTCTTTTTCTGTTCATAAATGCAAATTGGTTTGTTATTTAAAGTTATTTGGAAATTTTATGATGAAATATATTTCCCTAAATGAATAGTTCATGTACAATTTGCTGGGAATGTTATCAGAATTCAAACTCAGCCATATATGTTATGCTCGTCATAAGCTGTGATATCATATCTGTTTGATCACTGAAGATTTCCAAATTAGATTACAAATTACAATGCAGCATATGTGAAATCCTGGGTCCATAATGTTCAATGGAAATTTTGTCATTGAATTAAGTGGGGCCAGTATTTCTCCCCCCACCCCCTTGAATTTGGAAGAATTAATATTACTATCAAATATAGAATTTTACATTAATTTTTTATAAATGCTTCAATGTCAAGCTTCAGTTTCACTTTTTGCAGGCATAAAAAAGAGTACATCTCAGTCATTCCAAAATTCACAGTAACTAACCAGAAAGATTTGCACGCATGGTCAGACTGAAGTTTTGAATTTGAATGAATATCCCTGGAAAATAGTTTCTGCGAATCTCTTAATTCCTCCATTTGTTTTGTAATAGCAGGTGTTTCCCCCCTTCACTCTAAGGTTCCATAAATGCATGTATTTCAGGAGTTGGTAATCTAGTTACTGAGACGTCTCTCATATATTAGCTTGCAGTACTGTAGAGATAGAGTCTCAAGACCCGTATGCTATTAGATGCTTAGTAGTAGATAAAAGTTTCTCATTCTATTGGCATCCTTCCATCTGATTCTTGGAAATATGAAAGCTGATAAACACTGGCAGTCATACTAGTGTCTGCTACAAGCCAGGATGTGGAATTTAGCTGCATGGTTTAACTTCATATAGAAGAATATACTGGTTATAAGTTCAGTGCATAATTAAGACTTTAAAAATATTACTCACTTTATCAGACAAGTTTAGGATGTTTTAAAGGTATAATCTGAATAAATTATACCACAATAATTGCTTAGAAATATTTATAGCACTTCATACCAAAACTTACTTTCATCATTTATATTTATGAATCACTGACAAAATGTATTATAATTAAAGGCTATTAATGGTTCCATAGTCTGTGATCTGTTGGATCAATATGGGGATTGTGTATGTGCAGTAAATCTGTGCAATGAATTCTAATGACATTTTCAATCTTAAAAAAACTAGCCAATTAGCCCATCATAAAATGGGATTTTCAGGTCTCTCCTCCACGTCGGTCTTCTCTCCTGAGCCTCCGGTCTCTCGCTCCATCTCTCTCTCTCTCTCTCCTCCCACTACCTCCCCCCTCTCTCTCTCAGCTCTCCTCTGCCGCCTGCCTCTCTCTCTCTCTTCTCCTCCCCCTTTTTCCTCTCACTCGGGGGAACGCAGAGCCCAAATGGTCACTTGCACCACTTGCTCTTACGTGGCGGCCTGGCTGAGCAGCGCAGAAGTCAGCCAAATACCACAGCGGGAAGCCAAGAGGGGAAGGGTGGTGACGTTCACATCCAGGGGACGGGGCCTGGAGCCGCTGTCACACCGCACGTCACCGCCCCGCCCCCGCTTTGCCTCCCACCATGGCGCTCTGCTGAGTTCTGTGCCATTCAGCTGGGCCGCCAGAGGGGAGCAAGCATCCATTTGGTCTCCCCCATGGCGGCCCAACTGAGCGGCGCAGAAGTCAGCCCAATGCCATGGCAGGAGGTGAAGGGGGGAGGGGCGGTGAGGTACATGGCCAGGCACCGCCCCCTGGCCATGTACGTCACTGTCCCGCCCCTCTTCCCCTCCCGCCATGGCACTTGGCTGACTTCTGAACCACTCAGCCGGGCTGCCGCGGGGGAGCGAGCGGAGCAAGTGGCTGTTTGGGCCCCGCACTCCCCATGCAGCACGGGCCGCCCAGAGGGAACAGCCAGCATTTCAGGCAACAGCGCCCCCCAGAGGGAACAGCCAGCATTTCAGAGTTACAGACTCTCAGACATTGTACTACTATATATATGATGGCAGATATGCTGTAATGTGTCAGCTCTTTTTAATATGAGATTACTTGGTGGATTTTTTATAAAGAATGGAAGGGAAAAAGAGGGGTCAAGTATTGAAAATAATTAGTTTTATTTCTGATGTTACAATGACTAAAGCATGTGCATCGCATCTTTTTCTGCATGAAAATAAGCCTACTGAAGACCATGGTCCTACCATGTGCATAAAGTTATGCACATTACCAAGTTTTTAAAGGACAAGAAAATAAATGTTGTTTTCCTAAATCATGCTGCCTTTCTATATAGAATGAAAAACAAACAAATAAACCCTGATAAACTGTTATTTGCAAAAAAAATCTTATTAAACTAAAGTTAATCTCAATGCTTTATAGCCTTCCTCCCATAAATAACCGATTCACAGTAACAACTTCAACAATTTCAGAGAAAAAAATCTTGAGGTTGCAACAAAGATTAAGATATAATTTCACTTTATTTTTAATATTTCACATTTCCAAATGTAATCACTGAAGGGTCTAATATTCCACAGAAAACATTATATCCTTCCACAAGATTATCCAATTAAGTTTCTGATAAAATCATAGAATCATAAAACACTTGGTCTGGAAGGGACCTCGAGAGGTCATCGGGACTAATCCTCTGCCCTCACAACAGGACCAGACACCATCTAGATCATCCCTGAATAGTTAATTTAGGTAAAAACACTTCACTATGGAAACAAAAGCATCCCTCCATTGTTCATGCCACCTTAAGATGAACTCATTGAAATCAATGAGAACTTATTAAAATCAAATTACATGTGGCCCCATAATATTTTTCAATTAACTATAACTTTTTATTTATTTTAAAATAAGTCACTTTTGCTGACAAAGAAGTCCAACAACATTTCACAACGGAAATATAATCTCTCTCAAACAGAATTTTGTTCTAGAAAATCTGACTGAGCCTAAGTTAAAGTGGAACAGAGGTATTGCTTTGATCTTGCAAAAATGTGAGTCAATGTCTGTTTTTCCAAGTTGGTTTTATCTTGTGCAATTTTTATCAGTGTGTAGTCCTAATGTAATTAATTTACTCATTAGATTGTTGAGTCTACTTTATAAATGCAAATGATACCAAAGAAGTCAATACCTTATTTTTCAGAGAAGTTGGAATATAATCCTTTGTCCTTTGTTCACTTTTCTTATGATTTTATATAAAAACAGGTGTGATGTTCCAAAAAAGAGATTCTATTGAAGCAAAAATTATATCTACAGGATGCTGTACTGAAGAAGCATTGTAAAAAAAAAATGAGTGAGAAGATGAACATTTAGAACATAAGAACGGGCATAAAAACCAAAGGTCCATCTAGCCCAGTATCCTGTCCGCCGACAGTGGCCAATACCAGATGCCCCAAAAGAAGGGATCACAACAGGTAATCCTCATGTGATCCCTTCCAGAGAAACAGAGGCTAGGGATACCATTCCTACTCAACCTGGGTAATATCCATTGATGGACCTAACTTCCATGAATCTGTCTAGCTCTTTATTGAATCCTGTTACAGTTCTAGCCTTTCACCACATCCTCTGGCAAGGAGTTCCACAGGTCGACTGTGTGCTGAGTGAAAAAAACCTTCCTTTTTTAAAAAACCTGTTGTCTATTAATTTTATTTGGTGACCCCTAGTTCTTATGTTGTGGGAATAAGTA
The DNA here is from genome assembly GCF_049634645.1 of Pelodiscus sinensis. Taxonomy (NCBI): domain Eukaryota; kingdom Metazoa; phylum Chordata; order Testudines; family Trionychidae; genus Pelodiscus; species Pelodiscus sinensis. The sequence continues at coordinate 73,088,213 of NC_134713.1, forward strand.
AATAACTTTTCCTTATTCACTTTTTTCATACCAATCATGATTTTATAGACCTCTATCATATCCCCCCTTAGTCTCCTCTTTTCTAAACTGAAAAGTCCCAGTCTTTTAAATCTCTCTTCATATGGGACCTGTTCCAAACCCCTAATCATTTTTCTTGCCCTTTTCTGAACCTTTTCCAATGCCAATATATCTTTTATGAGATGAGGTGATCACATCTCTATGCAGTGTTCAAGATATGGGTGTACTATGGTTTTATATAGAGGTAATTAGATATTTTCTGTCTTATTATCTATCCCTTTTTTAATTAACTCCTAACATTCTATTTGTTTTTTTCACTGCTGCTGTACACTGAGTGGATATTTTCAGAGAACTATGCACAATGACTCCAAGATTTCTCACTTGAGTAGTTGTAGCCAAATTTGTCCCCATCATATTGTATATTTAGTTGGGATTATGTTTTCCAATGTAAATTACTTTACATTTATCAACATTAAATTACATTTACCATTTTGTTGCCTAATCACTTGTTTGGTGAGATCTTTCTGAAGCTCTTCACAGTCTGCTTTGGTCCTAACCGTCTTGAGCAGTTTGGTATCATCTGCAAATTTTGCCATTTCACTGTTTATCTCTTTCTCTAGATCATTTATAAATAAGTTGAATAGAATGGGTGCCAGGACAGACCCTTGGGGGACCCCACTAGTTACCTCTCTCCGTTCAGAAAACTGATAATGTATTCCTACTCTTTGCTTCCTGTCTTTTAACCAGTTACCAAGACATGAAAGGACCTTCCCTCTTATCCCACGACAATTTACTTTACTTAAGAGCCTTTGGTGAGGGACCTTGTCAAAGGCTTTCTGGGAATCTAAGTATACTAAATCCACTGGATTCCCCGGTCCACATGTTCATTGACCCCTCTCAAAGAACTCTAGGGCTACGTCTACACGGGCATGATTTTCTGGAAATGCTTTTAACGGAAAAGTTTTCTGCTCCCACTGAAATCTGTGGTGACTTCAATGGCAAAAAAGTAAAGCCAGCATAGACTGATTTTGAACACTCTCTCCCTTTATTCTTCTAATTTCTTCATCTGTAAATTGGAGATAATACAACTTCCCTACTTTACAGCAGTGTTATGTGGATAATTTCATTAATGTTTGTGAAGTTCTCAGATGTTGAAATAATGGGTACAGATAAACATCCAGATAGGGTATCTTTCAACAATACATGTCAAACAGTAGGATGTGTAAGAATATGAACACCTAGCGTGTAAATATAGTGGATACTCTTGAAAAAAATCTTAACTTTTTGCCATTCAGCAATGTATTAGTGGCTTAAGGAGGTGACCCTCATGTTAAATCTAGGGAATACCTTCCTTCATGGTAAAAAGCTAAATTAAAACACATAAAGGGCATTCAACTCAAGTGTCCACATCTTCTTGTTCTCTCAGATCTGATTTCTATTTTATAATTTATTGACTATTCTGGGATTCATAAGTACATCATTTGTCTATATCGGGATGGGCAATAATTTTTGAAGGGGGGTCACTTCACACACTTCTGGGTCGCTCCAAGCCACCCTGGGAGGGGCAGGGGCCTCAGGAGGAATGGGCGAGGCCAGGACACTTCCCATGCTCCTCCGTCCCCAGACCCTTATTGGCCTGGGGGTGGAGGAGCATGTGAAGTCTTTGCTCCACACCTCCTGGTGTATAGAGAGAAATTATTTGTAACAGCTGGTGGTTCCCAATAGGCACATCATGCCCTTAGTGGCTGGAGGAGACTTCGCATGCTACCTCCACCCACAGGCCAATCAGGGCCCAGGATGGGGGAGCACGTGAAGTCTTTGCCCCCCACGCCCACCCTGCAAGGGGTATGCAGTGCCTAGAATGAACCACCACAAGTTCTGCACAGCTGGTAGTTCCCTCTGGCATCACATGACCCTGGTGGAGACTTCGTGCACTCCCCTGACCCCAGGTCTTGATTGGCCTGGGAATGGAGGAAAGGCAAGGTGGCCGTGGGCCAAATCCAGCCCACAGATGTGCTCTTGCCCACCCTTGGTCTATAATAGACTGTAAGCTCTTTGAATCAGGAATTGCTTCTTACTCTGTGTGCGTATAGTTCCTGATATTGTTGAGCCCTGAATACAGCTGGCCTGTATGTGCTATCTCAATTCAAATAATAATTTACAGGTGTGTAGTCTGAGTTCATGTTTTTGATGATCTCACACCATAATACACATCATTCACATTTGACCTGACTGATAATGTTCTGTTGTAAGCTCCCCTGGAGATACAAAGGAGCTTTTATTCCATTGAATAAATATTCAAAACTTTGCCCATTGCTATACTCATCTGGAGTTACCTCCCAAAGAGATGCCAATCATCAGCTTCTTCCAAAATTATCTCTGTACTTTCCTTGATTCTCCCCTTTATACATGGACACTCTACTGAATGAATATGTAAGACCAGGAGCACCAATTCAAGACACATCTCTGTAGTGACACCCATAAAAATCAGCCAATTGAATTTATGATGGGTTGGTTGTGACTCAATCAAATATAGTTCATTCAATGAAAAGAGAAAATTCTACAAGTTGAGACAATAGCTATCTATGTAACCAAATCAGTCTTATTTCCATTTCTCCCCTTTTATGTATTTCATTTTTACTTGCCATGTCTCATCTCAAATTAGATCTTCATAGTAAAGTATCTCTCTCTATGTGTTTATACATCTCATACCACAATGGGGTCCTGGCCACAACTGGGGTCTCTACTTGCTACTGCAATACAAGCAATAATAATGATATTGTCTCTTTCTCATAGGGCACATCTACACAGCAGGACTAAAGCCAAAATAAGCTATGCAACTTGCAACTATGTCAATTGCACAGTTTAAGTTGAAATAGCTTATTTCAACTTTTGGTGCTGTCTACGCAGCTCTCTTCCTCTGACTTTCCTAACTCCTCATAAAATAAGGGTTACAGGAATCGAAATAAGAAGTCCTTCAGCTTGACATTAGGTCAAAATAGTGGTTTTCTGTGTAGATGCGGACTTTGTTATTTCAGAATAACATCAGTTCTGAAATAACACTGCTGTGTAGATGTACCCATATAGAATATCTGTATTGACTCAAAATAAACTGTGAGGTTGCTGCTGACATTGAACATTTGTGTGAACATGATGAGATCATTTTGTTACTCCTTTTGTGGTGCATAATTTTACTTCTCACACATCCTTCCTTCCTTCCTTCCGTCCGTCCATCCATCCATCCTTCCGTTCTTCCTTCCAGAATGACAGAGTATTCTTTTACATTGCCAGATCTGATTTTCAGGAATGTGGATGTTTCTGTAGACTTAGCTATAGTTCTATTTATGTCTACTAGGGAAAACAGCAAACAGAGATAGAATTGTGTACACGAAACTCCCTATTCAATCACCAAATACATTTCTGGGATGCAGAAATCTTATTTTGCAATTCTTACTGTATTTTCAGGTGTAGTTAGCTCAGTTCAGAAATTCTATGTGCCATCTTGCACTTTTACTGTACTTTATACAACATTTATAGATAATAGATTCCCAGGCTAGAATAGATTATAGTGGTCATCTAGTCTGACCTGAATAGCCCATGTACAGAACTCCTCCAAAATAATTTCTAAAGCATATATTTTAGAAAAAAAATCTGGATTTAAAAATGGTCACTGATGGAGAAATCAAACACAACCTTTGATAAATTATGTCAATGGTTAATTCCCCTCACTGTTAAAAATGTATGTCCTGTTTCCAGTGTGAAATAACACAACACTTGTATGTCATTTTACATGAAGAGGCTCAAGCAGATATTGCTGTATGGCTAAAACTCTTCTAATTAACCCTAATAAATTTTGCATTTGCTTATTGTATCAAAAACTCTGTGCTCCCAGAGCTGAAAGACCGAATGACATGTTTTGGAGAGCTGCGCAAAATAGCTTTGTTTTCCGCTAACTCAGGAGGTACATAATGCCTCAGGCTGTGATTTCAATTTGCATAAGCTAAAATGTGCTGGCCTGGTCAGTGTGTAGGATTTCTGAATAACACTTGCTTCTAGAAATATCTGCTATCCCCTGTTCTCTGACATGTTTTCCAGAATGAGGGATTATGACTATTTCATTTGTCTCAATGTTAATCTAATATCTTGGGCCCTTTTCTACTCTTCACCAGAATTCTGACATCACAAAGCAGCTGTAACAGCAGCGTAGCCAGCTACTGAAAGATTCTTGTGGCTCAGTGGGATGCCTCAGATAACACACAATTGCCATATTGGCTTCTGCATCAACTCTTACTAGCTGCCATCTCAAATTTGTAACTAGAGTAGAGGAGATATAGCCAAATACCCATATAGCCAATTGAAACCATAGGAACAGCCCTTGAAGACCACTGGAAACCTGCAAAAATTGTCTCTGTGTTCAAAGTTGTATCATATAATCATAGAAATGTAGGACTGGAAGGGACCTTGAGAAGTCATTGGGTCCTGTCCTATGCACTGGGGCAAAACCAAGTAAACCTAGACTATTCTGGACAGACGTTTAATGGAGCTTAGCCTCTGTTAAATCCATGAGTTATTGCTATTGAGGTCCTTGGGTGGAGCTCTTTAGTGAAAATCAGAAGCTATAGCAAGTAATTTTGGTGTTCAGAAAATGGGAACCTGCCCTAAGAATCTGCGTTTAATTAGCACCATAAAATGTCTCTAATGAGTAGCAAGCTGTTTTGCCTGTTTTGCCCAAAATGCAAACTCAAAACCTTGACCATTTGGATTTGGTGCTATTAAAAAGTCTCATGACACTTTTTGTAAGAGCAAGGATATCCTAGAAAAGCTTGAGGAGGATCTTATGGGAGCCATATGATTCTTACTCTACCTTTTTTGAACAGTCATGCAACTTTCATTTTGCTATAGGCTATGAGTTTTAATACGATGACATTCTCTGTGTTTAAAATCTCTCCTGCAGTTTCAAGTGGGTACAGCATTCTTCTGCATAGTAAGAAATGATCTCTCCTGGAAATATGTTCCCACATTTGTAAAGTGATTTGAGATCTCAGATAAAAGATACAATGAGTGAAACCCTGCTCCTCTGAAGTGAATGAGAGCTTTGTCATTTACTTCAATAGAGCTAGAATTTCACCATAAGTAAAGTGTGTGCAAAGTATTGATATTATTATTCATTTCTTTTACCCTTTTGTATTACTATGCACAGTTAAATGTTTGATGTATTCCATCATCAGTGGCTGTATTTCAGCACTGGGTGAAAGGTTTCCTTTCTGAGTGCCTCTATTCTAGAAAAAAAAAGTTCCTGTATTATAGCAACAACCAGCAAAAATAAAGCTATAAAGGTGGCAAGTCAATAATTTACACGGAACTCAGGTGTTATTGCCACTGTGATGTGAAAACACACTCAGTTTTGGTTGTCCTTTAACATAAAAATGTGTAGCTCAGGACGAGTGTTACTCTTACACATTTTAAAGTCAGACATGTTTTGCTAACGAGTTGCACAAATGGAAACAAAATTAGAAATTAGCATTTTCAAATGCTCTTTTGTATTCCCATAACTCAGAAATGTCTTTTTAAAATACGTCTTTTGGTGACAAAATACAAAAAACCATTTTATTAGGAAAAGAAGCTGCTGCATATGCAAGGGTTTTACTAGCATGAATCTAGTGTGCATATGCAGCAATATTTTTGATATCATAAAGCTTCAAAAGCTATATTACTGTCCCTTAGTTTATAATCTGTGTACTAATAAGTTATATGATAGACTTGTTTCACAGTTTATTGTGCCATCATTAATCCTTCTGGGTGAAAATAATTAAACAAATATTATGAAACATAAGCATAGGTATCAAGTATCAGAGGGGTAGCTGTGTTAGTCTGAATCTGAAAAAGCTATGAGGAGTCCTGAAGCACCTTATAGACTAACAGATATTGGAGCATAAGCTTTTGTGAGTAAAGACCCTCTTTGCCAGATGCATGTAGTGGAAATTCTAGATTCAGGTATATATATATACAGGCATAAGAAAAGAATACCAATCAAGAGTAAGGCTAGAGATAATGAGGTCAATTCAGGGAGGATGAGGCCCACTGAACATCTAACAAACTTGTTTAAAAATATTATAGTTTAGTTGGCTTAACATTGAGTACTAGTCAATTATTGTGTCATTCAAATGAAGAAATGAAACCAAGATACTAATTTAGATACAATATTTTATAATCATTATTGAAACTGATTACATCAAATTAGTAACTAGGCTTCAAAAGTGACTTTGCTAAGGCATGCTACTTGAAAGTATAGCCCAAATTCCAGAATGCTTCAAGAGCTGCTCAGGGAACTACAAGCTGTGGACCACAAACTGTGACATGTTGGGAGAAGCTCCTGATTCCTTCCAGGATGTACCCTCTGCCTCCCAGCACAGTCTCAGCCCTAACAGAGTGGAGAGTAGGTAGGCTGGCAAGCAGAGAGGAGGCTGACTGTAATCCCTTTGTATGTTCTTTACAGGTAGGACCAAAAAGTGTTTATAGAAAACCCAGGGAGGAGTTTAAGTGACACAAAGGGAGAACATGGGCTTGTTTGTTGTGGGGCTTAGTTATTGTGGGAGTTAGAACATATTTGTAAGGGGCCAGTGTTGTACAATGTATCCTTTGCTCTCAGCAGGATCTCAGCACTGACTGAGCTGGGAACACATATGCTGCAAGAAGAGAGGAGGTTGCTGAATTGTAACCCTGTTCTATGTTCTTTACAGAATAAAGCCTGTTCCTTGTGGTTTGTCTGAGTGGATCTGGTCTGAGGTGCACCCACTGGCACAACACAGAGCACACAAAGGAGCCTTTGGTGTAGTCTCCCAAAGCTGGGTAAAAGGTCAGATGATTTCCCCTATGCTGAATAACCTCATACTGGGCTAATGAACAGGAGAGCTACAAAAGAATAGGAAATAGGGTCAAACTTCATTTTACAGAATACTAGAAGATTTACTCAGGGTTGCTCAGGTCCTTAAATCATTTTTTTTAAATAAAATGAAAATGTACATGCTTCATTTAAATCATTGCTCTGGGGTGGGGCTGGTGATGAGTGATTTAGTATACAGGCTGCCGCCTGGGTAGTGACAACTACCTCAGCCCTCTCTCATTGCAGCACCTTGGGGCCAAGTGAGAAGCAATTCTCCATGGCCTCTGCAGGTCCAGTGCGATCCTAGCCAGTGTGAGCAATACAGAAAACTGTGCACTTTCCCCTCTCTCCCTGACAAAAGGGACAGACTCATGTGTTTCTATATGAATCGGGGGAGGAGCTTCACATTCTCCCCCATCCTCCCTAAAGGGCCCCTGGGAAGGAGGTAGGAGGCTTAGGATTGAGGGGGTCCAGGAAGAGTGGGCACACCCCCAGCTAGCGGGCAGTTTCTTCATGCTAGTCAGTTTCCAAAATGGCAACCGGCTGGGATTATGCTAATCAAGCACAGGATATTTAAATCCTGTGCTTCATTAGCAATTTTGGTCACCCTCATTAGCCTCCCTAGTTCAAACTAGGGGGCTAGTGTATACGTAGCCTTACATGAGGGTAAAACTAGAATAACTGTACTGACTTCAGTAGAAATAACATGGTTTTAACCCATGAAAATGAAAGTTGAAGAGAACTTGATTGTCTTAAAGAGATCTACATCCAGAGGACATCTTCTTGATGGATTTCTCTCCAGCCTATGCAGGAGAGAAGTTCAAATATCTTCACAGATCTGTACAGGCTGTCCTTGCTATAAGTTCAAGATACGTTACAAAAAACTTGGACTTATAGAGACTTCCATTTATACAAATTGGTTTTTTTTTTTTTTTTGCAAGACTTAAGAACGGGGAATGGGAGGACTTATAATGCATCAGTTCCTACAAATGTCAATGACTTTAGTGAAAAACGGATGTATACCGGGGCAACTTATAGAGGAGATGCCATGTATATAGCAGGATATAGAGAGATGGTAGAACTCTCTTTGAGACTAACTTTTGCATGACCTACACACTAAGGCCAAGTCTCCCCTTACTGGAGGATCAACACTCTGGTGATTGATCTTCCAGGATTCAATACAGTGGTTCTAGAAAATCGAATGCTAAAGGTGCTTCAGTTGCTGCTAGTACCCCTTGCTATTGCGAGGAGTAAGGGAAATCAATGGCAGCATTTGGAGGCTAAGCATATTTCGTACTTCACTGGGCACAAACTTTCCCATCTCCCACCTGTACCAAGAAAACCCTACAAGACACGTTTACACACATCAAGATTTAGCCAACTGTGGAACATCACTGATATAATTAATCAGTCAGGGTATGTCTACACTACCCCGCTAGTTCGAACTAGCGGGGTAATGTATGCATACCGAACTTGCTAATGAAGCCCGGGATTTGAATTTCCCGGGCTTCATTAGCATAAAGCCGGCGCTGCCATTTTTAAAAGCCGGCTAGTGCGAACCCCGTGCCGCGCAGCTACACGCGGCACAGGCTAGATAGTTCGAACTACGTAGCCATTCCGAACTATCTGTACTCCTCGTGGAACTAGCGGGGTAGTGTAGACATACCCTCAGACCTTACATGATGTGTAGACAACAACAAAAAACAGTTGTGAAAAGGCTCACATCTGGGGTAAATCAATGTATATAATGATGAATCAGAAAAAAATTGTCCACCAGCATGGAAGGGGTAAAAGAGAGTTGTCTCCCAACCTAAGGGGAAGAGTCACTAGCGTGCCAGCAAAGGAAGTCACCAGGGAACAAATATTGTCCCTCTTGCCAGAAGAGACTAAGAAGGAGATTTAGGATTACCCAACCTAAGACAGGGTTGGGTGACTAAAGTCCAAGAACCTTGAGGAGGTTCCAGCCCCACCAAACATATGGTTACACGGCCTGAAGAAACCAAGGACCAGAGAAGGACATCAACAAGGTCTGTGATTGGACACTACAAGGGAGAAGCCACCACTGCAAATTGTACTATAAGGTCCATTATCCAAACTGAAGGGAGTGCGGCTGAGGGCAGTGGACATAAACTTCCTGCTGACACGTCCCAGATTCAGAAGTTGACTTACATAAGATCCTGGGCTGGGACTTGGTGGAGTAGAAGGGCCAGGTGCAATTACCTTCTCCAAGCCTTAAACCAGCTTGACTAAGCTGAAATCTGCAAAAAAAAGTGCTCCAGCCACTAGGATGCTTGACACTCTTAGCCCTCCTATTATCTACGCCACTGAGGCATCAAGACAGTGATACCAGTGTGCACCGGCTGTGAATCTGGCCCAATATGCAAATTAGCAAATCGAGCCACAGTTCCCACCTACTCTGTATATTTGTGACAGATTAAGCTATTTATGAAAAAGATGAAAGCCTGAAATATTTCTTTCTTTAATAGGGCTCATAAGTAAGAATATTCCAATATGTACAGATCAGCATGATTTTGTACATTTTACACAGATGTTCATAAAATTAATGTAATCTTTATAATTGCACTTATCATTTGGACATTCACAGAAGGATACTGATTTTAATTACAAAACTCATGTGCATACTGATGAAGGCTCCTTTATTTCCATGTGAGTATAATTTATAGCCTTTGGAATATTGGCAAATCCTGCAGTGTGATGAAATCTTTCTATTCTATGCAGATAGTTTTGGGAAACAGGAAACATATGTAGAAAAAAATCTACATTTATGCAAGAGCATCTGAAAATTGGTTGTAAACACCTTCCCAGGGAGGACCTGGCTTATTCCAACTATCTTCTAAACGGTCTTTATTGGGGTGCCAGTAAGAAGTTTGACATGAACAAGCCAAGAATAACATTGTCTGACATATGCCTTAAGGTTATCTTTTAACAAGTCAGAATATTATCACATATAAACTATAACAACATATATTTCCATCTGATGTTCTTCAGTTTTGAAACATCCACAATGAATAAGTCACTAGAGTCAATCTTTCCTCATTAAAAGGACGAGTTGTTACAAAGTTTATTTATGGAGAAATCCTTGTAACATTAAAGAGTTTGCAGTTTATTTTCAGACTACATTCTATTGTCATTGCTCTGATACAATGGGAAGGTGCCACATGAAGTTTTGAACACTTCTGAACTTGGGGTTATGTTCTGAACCACTGACTATTTATCATCACTCACAGAGGCACCATTTTTCAAAATAATTGTACTATTCATTTCAGAATGTGGACTGCTGGTGATATTTTGGGAATGCTCTATGATAGTATGGGGGTTGGAAATACCTGCTTCTCTCCTTTATTGATTCACTAGGAACACCAGTAATTTGCATTAACTGATTTGCCTTGAAATTGCCCACGTGACAGACACATTACTTATGACTTAAAAAGATTAGAAACTTTTTGAAAGTGAATATGACTATTAAATACATAAAATAGACAAAATATTGATTTTCTTGCACATATATGGTGGTTTCATAGATTATTAGACTGGTCCTATTATATTCCTTTCACTGTCTGTATTTTTATTGTGTCATTCAATTAAAACGAGTACAAGTCACTGAAAGATCTGTCACTGTACTTGCAAACCTTAGAAGACTGGAAGTTTCCATTGATGCTCTGGATATAAAAAGAGTGTCTTAGGTTCTGTTGTAGTGGGGGAGAAGAGGGGAGAATTTTGTAATACTTCATAGTGGAGTCAAACTCTAACTCTACTTTTTGTACATGTGGCACATCTCTAATTCAAACACAACCATTATAAAAGGAATTTGTTTCAACTGCTATCATCAAAACCTGAATGTTTTATTTTACCGTTGTGCTAATGATGATGTCTCATGCCTCGTTTGCTCACAGTAATAGACATTTACTCTTCACTGGTAAGGAATCCAAAAGCATTTAGCTCTTGTGGGTTAGTAAAATGATGCTTCTAAATTCTTTCATTTTCTTGTTAATTTGAACTTGTATTTTATTATTGGTTTTACTGCTATAACCAAACAAGCAATCAAACAGACGTGCTCAATCCTCATGAAGTGCGAATACAAAAACAACTTACTGCATTAGATATTTGTCTTGATTTGTCACCCACTGGGTCAAACTTATTAACCAGGAGTATTGCAGGGAAAACATAAAGTGTTTTGGATAGCATTACTGCACTCTCTAAAAAGTCAACTCTTAAGCAGGTCTTGTATGCTCCAACTTCATTGATAAATTTAAAAGGTAGCAAAATATTTCATTTTTCTTGACTTCTTGCAGTATTCTGCTCTCCTTTATACTGTATTATAATGCTTGACTTCAACTCTTTAATGCCTGGCATAGTATTCAAACTGTATCGTTTCATTTGGGGATGTGAATTAATCTCTTTACAAGAAAGAATGGCTCATATGTGTATGTGTGCATATCATAACAGTAAACATTTCCTATGTGTTGCAAGTTGCACCTTACCATTATTCTATAATGGAAAAGCTGACTATAGCACACAGAGTATCTGGTGGGTCTGATACACTTTGAAATGGTAGCATGGTACTCATACATACAATTATCCCTGAATGCAAGTCTCATATTAAATAGACCACCCTTATTTAGAACCTAGACAGGATGGAGACAGAAAAAGGAGAAAAAAGAGGCTGGAAGGACTAAAGCACATGGACCATATATCAAGGGTTAAAACATGGATTATACCAGAGGAGAAGCCCTGGGTTTTGTATCAAAGATTGAAAAGAATCGCCAAATCTTGGAGCTGTGAGAGTTAGCTTTAGAGCAGAGAGGAAGACATGAAGGAAATAGTAAGTTCTGGGGAAATATATCTTTTAATGAACACATGTTTAGTATAATCTATGAATAAAACAAAAGTCTGAGAGCTCTAAGAAAAATGAAGGAGTAAAATGAGGATGGGAATCTCAAACCCAGGTGCCGGATGTGGCCCCTCGGTTGCCTGGATTCAGCCCCCAAAACTCAGGGCTCCCCCATCAGCATGGGGAGCCTGCACTGGAGTACTAGCTCCACCCACACATCATCCCACCGCGGGGCTGTAGCATACAAAATCTACTAGCCTGCCACCCCCCCCCCCCAGGCTCTGGTGTGTGAAGGGAATGTCTTTCTCCTTCTCAGTCAGTGGCCATGTCAGCGAGGGTTCTGTTTTGTTTTGTTTTGTTTGTTTTTTGCTTCTCGCTTTTATGCGGCCCCCGACTGATTTTCATGAGGATAAGCAGCCCTTGACCCTACCCTAGAAGTAAAGTAACAAAAGGAAAAAAATGCCTAGGAGCAAAGAATATGAGTGAAAAAGAAAATGGGATTCATACACATTTAGGGGCAGGGAATCTATAAATCTAAGATTACCTTTGTTTCTACTGTTTGATTATGGTTCCAGATGTAAAATAATCTATTTCATTTGATAGTGAATTGGATTGCTAAGACATGAAGACATCTTTATAGAAATATTTTCATGTCTGACTGTATTAGCATTCTTGATCCACCTCTGTCAGCGGATCCCACAAAACACCTATTGCCTTTAGCAATGTACTTAGTAATGCAAATATAAATACTTGGTGCAATGCTTTTTCTACAATAATCGATTTGCAAAGAAATAAATATTACTGTACACTTATGAAATATCAACAACTGAATACACCATTACTAATGAAAGGGTGCACTGACTGACTGTCTCTGTTTTGTGGATTTAGAACTCATGTTTAACTTCATATTAATATCATGTTTCCTCAGCTGTTTGCCTTTAGATATGTTGTATATAAAGAACTGTAATATCTGAAATAGTCTGCTGTTGTAGCAATGTGTAAAACTAAGAATTGTTGGAAGAGCTTTGAAGTACCTGAATCCATATAGGACCTGTAAATGTTTAAGATAAAGCTCTTTAAATTTAGCTCAAAGCTCAGAGGGATTTCTGTGGGGGTTCTGAGCATTATATCATCTTGTATAAAAACAGCTATAGTAAAGAGTCAAACACTGACTTTTGAAATGGCATAAAGCTATTAATTTTACAAACAGAAAATATTAATTTAAGTGCCTTCACCCAATCATATGTATAATACCATTAAGGACAATCTCAGTTTTGGACACTTAAACTTTTATCATGAAAATTTCAAATAACATTTATTCCCATTGCCCTGTATTTCATTTTACTACAAAAATACTAGGGACTCTTTTGTTTCATGGTTGTAATTGACCAAATAGTAGAATGTTGCACTATACCTTTAATTTTGAATAATTTCCCTCACAGAAAAAGTAGACTTGGCAAATCAGAAGATGACCTTGCCAGTCATGTTTGTACATTTATGTTTACCTATTTACAGTAAAACCTGTGTTATCCGGCACGCTCATGATAACTTAACAAAGATTTCTGATTAACAAAGTGCTGGGATAACAAAGGTTTCGCTGTATTATGTTATATTCATTTCCCCCTCTGGAAAAAGGAAGGGCAATTAAAGAAGTCACTTGATTTTTTTCCTCTTTGACTTCCTTTCTCCTCCCCATTCCCTCACCTACTTTGCATACCACAGCTTTTTCAAGTATTGTGGTAAATTCCCCAGGACATGCCTCTTTTTCTTGCCCCCCCAGTGATCTGTCTTTCTTAGACACTGACAGCTTCTCTGCTTGTATCTCATTCTCTACCCATTATTCTGCTCACCTCTTCCATGCTACTGTCCATTTTGGATCTCTTTCAGGCCATGTCAACACTATTGTGAAATTACTAAATTTGACTTAAGAACTCCCTCACAACAGGGAAGCCTTGAAATTAATCTGAGGCAGGTTCCGCTAATGTGGACATGCTACCTCAGACTTAGAGCCCCAGAAAGCACTCTGGGGAGCTGCAGGAGTCCTCCCAGAGGCCAGTAAGTTCAGATTAGTGGCCCTGGAGCATCCATACTACCGTTATTTTAAAACACTATTTCGGAATTAGCTTTACTCCTCATGAAAAGCAGGAGTACAGAGTTGGAATTCCTCAGCCCATTATTTTGAAATAATGGGCTTGGTAGTGTGGCCATACTGCTTATAAATTCGACCTGGGGGCGATTATTTTGAACTAAATTACTACTCTAGACCAGGGCTTAGAGTTTTATACTATTACCCATCATGTTGTGGAATGCCTTCCACATAAAATTAACAGCAGTGGCAAAATCCCTACTTGATTCTCTATGTTGCACAGATTTACTTCTCTGTTTCTTATAGCCTCTATTTTCTATTCATCTTCTATTATCTCTTTACTTTCTCTTTCCATCTTTTTGCTTAGAGAGTGTTCTTTTCATTCTCTGTTAATGTTTTCTTTATTAACACTAGGCATTTCCCTCCTTTCACTGTTGTTTTTTACTTTTTCATTGAGACTCTGTTGCCTGATTTACTTCTCCCTAATCCAAGAAGAAAATGAAAATGAAAAACAAACAAACAAACATTGCAGACCATTTATGTAGTTGGTTGCATATACCACATTTGGCTCTAGTAAACAAAATGGATACCAGTGTCATTCAGTTAGACTGTCAATAATATGTTTTATTTTAAGATCACAGTGGAGCAAGCACATCTGTATTCTATAAAAGAAATTTGGGACATTTTATTCAATCAGGATCTGTGGGAGTATGTAAAGAGAGAACAATTGAATTTGGTCTGAGAGGTCAAAAGGGACAGAAAAATTCATTCAGAATAATTAACCAAAGGCTTCTTCAAATTATAATTTTTCACTTTCTCTTATTAGCATGAAATACCTTTAGTAATGAGTGTAAACATTTCCTACAAACTTGTATTTCTGTTTTTCTTGGAAATGATACGGGTCTGGTTTTGGATTAGATAAACCACAGAAAGGCATGTTGAGTACTGAGTCTGGGGAAAGCTTCATAGATTCAAAATAGTATGAAAAAGCAAAACTAATACAAAAGTCTCCTGAAGATTATTGTGTTAGAGGAAGAAAGAGGATATGAAAAGACTACTGGACAATCTTATAATCCACTTATAAATTTACAAAATTTCCTATATTGTACCAAAAGTGAAATTTGGATCATATTCTTATAAGGCTATGTATGGCACTAACACATCTACTTAGTATAGATGACTTTCGCTGGGTTTCAAACTGATTGTATAGATAGTTAAAGTTAAATTGGAGAAGCTCTGCTAATATGAAACTGCACTTGCTAGATCTTCCCCTACTATTTACATTCCCTGCATATTTTGGCAAATGTCTCTAAATATAATATAAAAAAGGAAACTGGTCCAAGAGACATTAATAGATCTGCTAAACCCTCTATTAGGAATTTCAATAATAGAGGGAAAGGAAATAAATACTTGACCCAATCTCAGAAAAGATGAGGTATGGTTTTGTTTCTACTGCCTCTTCTTTCTCCCATTCTTTGGATCATTCCTTTCTATGAGAACCTCTTATGATCTCATAGAGTGAAAACTTTAGTGTTCTTGCACTTGAAATAATTTTATATTATTAAAAATTAATTACTCATTAATAATTTAAATATGTATTTTAAATGAACAGTAAAATATTTATGTACCTCAGCCAAAAAAAATGGGGGTTTCACCTACTCATATTGGGGTCTCCCACCAATCATTTTACTCAACACTTTTCTACTATTAAAAATCTGATCAAGAAATCTGTGGTGAAAGCAACAATGTGTAATTACAATGGCCCAGTTAGTTTCCAGTCACTGCCAATCATTTTTGCACAGTCCTGACAGCAGTTTATGAAAGTCTTACTAGCCTGCTGAGCAGTCTCCAGAATCACTGATTCACTCACTTGAAGATAACACTAAATCAGCAGTTTCTTTGGATAACAGTAAATAGGCTCCATATAGGTCAATCATTTGGAGTGTAATAAACAGCAGATGAAGTCAGACTGTATGCTAGTTTCACACAGACATCAGGAGCAGGAACCACAAAACAGCACTGCTTACTCTAATGGCCCATGACTCATCCCTTTTGCAAAAGGGTGTTATCATTCCATTAAACAAACAAGCTGCCACTATTTTAAAATACAGAACTAGCCTACATCTACAGAAAGCCAAAAGCCTCTTGAGATTATAAATGACTCTATCTCAACCCCTATCCTACTTGACTGTCAGCTTTTAATAATTTTTACAAAACTCCCGTTGCCCTTGTACACATATGTTGCTCAGTCCAGCTGCAGAATACAAGATTCTAGCCTCTGTTTCATGTTTAGTAATGTACAAAGATGCAGACCAAACCTCCATCAACATTGGGGGAAGATTTTTCCCTCTCTCACACACATATGATCTCTTTGGAATCTGCAAAAAGCAAAGCATAACTGTCCTGAATCTCATTCATGCTAAAGACCTTTTAGTCTGCTTGGGTAACATAACTGAACCTTAAAGAGGACATCAGTGTAATGGACACCACTAAAGCTGTGTACATAATTGTTGCTGTAATTAAGGATCCAACCCAGAAAATTTTTGCATTGGATTATTTTTGGATGGGCAGAGGGAGAGGAGGAAATGAAAGGTTGTTTTCAGAAGAGAATGAGAATTTTTGACATGGAACTATTGCAAGTGAATTTTTCAGCTTTAAAAATTGGAAATTTCACACACCTCTATTTGAGTTGTGGAAAATCATCTGCTTTCACCTGGCAATGCATTTGAATCCTAGTTATTTCAGTTACAAAAAACAGCTTCCTTTACCAACTTTTCCATATGGAGTTTCGAAAAAATTATTCTATCAAGCGTGTAAAATTTGTCTATTCCCTGTAGCAAGTGCTCAGATGCAAAACCCAGCAGATTTTAAACTATAATAGGCCAGGGTCAGCCATTTAGAGAGCCTTTGTATAGGATCAGCTCCTTGACAGCAAAAGTTTGCAGGACCCAGGATGCTAAGAGTGATTTTGCCAGCTGCTACATATTAGGAAGTTCCATAGCAAAAGAAGGAAATCCAGGTTGATCAATTCTGACAGAGATTCTGGTAGTGTTCCCTCCCAACAGGGTGACAACAAGGTTCTAGTTCAATGGATGCATTACTAAAAGACCAAATAGCCAAAGTTTTGTGAGAAGAAGACATGTTATGTTTTTATTGAAGTAGAACATTAAATGAGCTGTGACTGGAGAATGCCTAGTTCAACCACAGAGAGTTCAGTTCTTCACTGTACATATTTTGTTGGTTTATATTTAGCAATGGTGCCATTTAAAAGTATAAAAAACAAGCAGCACAAATACTAGAGTATTGACAATACAGAAGAAAGCATTTGGTAATGGAGAGCTAAGAAAAGAAGTGTCACAATTACAAATTGTGATTTCATGAGTTAACTTCGTATTCAGATTTTAAAGCACTGAACTTCATAATCAGTGTATTTTCAGTGCTTTTGAGTGTAACATTTTTCTATCGTGTACTTTGCTATGGTGCTTTAAGAAATGTCCATTTTTAAATTTAAACCTTATCAAGTTTTATATTTAATCACAGGGCAGGTTAAGTCTTCCCTCACTTTGCTATGCCCTCATAAACAAGCTCTCTGGTGAATAACTAGGCATAAAAAACACTGCAAGTATGAATTTTGCTTTCATGAGGCCTTTTATAAAGCTTTGTGGAGATGACATTTCAATACAACTCCTTAGAGGAAATCCTGAGGACCCTTTAAAGTGCACTGTTATTGGAATATAGTTAGAGGCTTCATTTTTAACATTTTAGGCGCATCTGGCTTTTCTAAAGCTACAAGTATCAAAAAGAGGAGATTCTATGGAACATTTGATATCCAAGCTTGTCATGGAAGGCTTTACTGCCTTCACTGAGAAATCTCTTTCAGTTCAGTTCCATCCTAGAATAGTAATGTCACATACTGCTAGACTCTAACAATCAAGAAGAAATATCACTGTGGTAAGCTAAAGATACAGAACTGAATACTTTCACTCTGCTCTGCATTTGTGTATGATCATAAGTAAAAATGAACAGTCATATCTTCTAAATGACATTTATAATATAAAAAAACCTCACAAAAATAAACTGCCAAGTAGTGAATTATAAAAGTAAATAAGAACAAATTTGTATACAAAAAACTAGAGAAAGAAGAAATAACTTGCTAAGTGTCAATTCACCTCTAGAATAAATTTGTAGATTTTTAAAGCAGATGTCAGGGATAGTCTAGATCCGGGTGGGCAAAAGATCTGGCCTACCAAGCAAGTTGATCTTGCCCACGGAGGTCCTGTTGCTCCCCTGCCCCCAAGCCAATCAGGGAAGTGCATGAAGTCTCCTCCCACCCTGTCCCTGCCCTGCAAGGAGTGCTAATTGGCCTCCAGGGCAGGAGGAGGGGCAGCACACCAAGTTTCCTCATGCGTTGTGAGGGGCACGGTGCTTCTAAGCGCTGCACACTCCTTGCAGGACGGTGGCCAGGTGGGAGGAAACTTCATGCACTTCCCCCAACCCCAGGCCAATCAGGGGAAGCCCATGAAGTCTCCTCTCACCCTGCAAGGGGCTCAACACCTTGACTACACCTAGACTGCAGGCTTTTTGCGCAATAAACTTTTGTCAGAAGAAATATTCCACACTGCAAAAGCGCATCAAAAAAGTGATGTGCTTTTGCGAAAGAGAGCATCAAGACTTCATTGATGCTCTCTTGAATGTAAGCACTGATTGGCAGGCACAGAATGGCCACCAGGGCACCTGTGTTTTTTCCCTCTTTCCTCTTTTTTGTGCAACTACCCCCTTTCCACGCATGCCTTTTTGCAAAAGTACTCTTTCTCAAAAAAGCTTCTTCCTCATAGAAAGAGGAATACCAATTGCAAAAGAAAAGAAAAAAGATGTTCTTTTAATTTTCTTGAGCAAAAACACACTTGAGGTGTGGACGCTTCGCTAGTTTTTGCGGAAAAACGGCTGTTTTTCTGCAAAAACGCTGTAATGAAGACATAGCCTTAAAGTCAACTACCTGCTGCTGGTCAGCTGGTGGTTGACTCTCGGCACAGAGCTTCCTTATAGGCCAGGGAGTGAGAGGCTTCCTCTCCCCAGTCACTGATTGACCTGGGGGCAGTGGGGGGAATTTTATTTTATCCTGGGTGTGATTGACAGCATTCCAGGGAAAGTGATGTGGTTCCTTATTAAGAGTTTATTGGGTGTTATTGCCATGATATGCATCTATGTGCATTTGTACTATGGCATTAACTATAGTCATAGCATTTTGCACACCCTGACTGCTTATTCCCATTTATGCTTTTTAACTCTTCACTGGTATTTTCATCAAAATCAGCAAAAGAACTGTATGAAAGCCATTTTCATTAATCATGTTAGTATTTTTATGCCAGTGATACTTCATGAGGAATTTAAAATCACCCTCAATTTCTCTGTGTAGTCATGGGCCTAACATTGATCATACTGAACTCATTTGATACCAATGTGAGTGCAACACGTACTTCCATTATAAATGGCATTAGTTAACACATATTATTTTCTAAACAGAAAGCAAACCACAGGCACATCGTGACAAAGCTTCCTAAGGACTCTCTTTGATATCACTAGCTCAATCATAACTAAAACTATTCTAAGTTTTGCATATGGCAGGCTTTTGCTGTGACGATAGCACTCTTGACAGTCATTGAAATATCCAAGCACCCAAAACATGAGAGTGCGGGGGAGGAAAGCCAAATGATAGGTCTTTCATAGATCTAGCTCAACCTAAACTTCAAAAAGTATTTAGATTATTGTAAACATGCCAATTTTCTTGTCAGTTGTAAGCCACTGCTTTTTTATTCACTTTGAATAAAAGCAGATTTTTATTAGTCAAAGCTAAACAGAGATATAGAGATACACAAAAATATTCATCTCAAAAGTCTCTTTGATATGATTACTTCAATAACCAAGGAATCCTCATTTTAAATAGATCAGTTAAACTTACAGAAAGTTTACAATAGCTGGAGACCCTGCATTCAGCAAGCACCCCAATACATTAAAAAAAACAATCAAAACATCAATTAATGTATATCAGCATAGATCTACTGAGGTATATCCAGAGTTATGTAGATTCATGCCAGCTGAGGATCAGGACTAATATATTTCTCTTTTTCATTTTACATTTTATAGACTCCAAGACACAGAACCAAAAAAGAAGTACAAGCAACTTTTACCCATTGAAGGGTACAGCTTCCCTGTTTCTGTATTCCTTTTTAATTGTGGAAACACATCTCTCCAGTTAAATTAACCTCTAGGAAGTGAGTGTTCAGTCAGTAGTGAAGTTTAAAAGATAGTAAGCATCCCACAGTTAAATCTAATTATCTCTCAGGATGACAAATTAAGCTGCACTGGGAGTCTTTCATGCCAGCTGAAGACAGGAGAGTGGCATCCTTTCTTTCGGCCATGCCGAAGGGAGAGCTTTAGCAGCAGGTGCAGATTAAATAGACATGAGAGAAATGATACAGGAAATTAGGAAGTCAGCTTTAAGAATGATTGAATTTGAGATGAGAGAACAATAGATAAAAAGAATGAAAGGAATGGCGTTTAATTTCTTGGAGTTCCTTATATATAAAATACCATTTGTGTTTTAACTTTTTGATGAGAAATTCACCTCACTTAGCATAAAGCCCAAGTAATTTGGCACTGTGCAGCAAAACAAGCATGGATGAGGAGAGGCTATTTTCATCCCAAAGTTGAAGTATGCCAGGAGGGTTTAATACAACCATAGAAATTTCTATGCCAGCTTTCAGGCTGGTTGAGCCATACAATGATCCTCCACAGCTCATTCAGAACTTCCACCCTACCATGCTAGTGTAATTAACCAGGGACCTGATCCAATACTCACTGTAAATTACATAAAGTCTCCTGTTAATTTTCAGTGGGCATTGAATCAACACCCAGACGTCTTGTATCATGGTAAGATGAACAGCACATACCTAACATATGCCCTACCTGTGTATCACAAATCCAAGCATTAAGGAACAAGTAGGACTGGAAGCCTTGATCAAGATCTCCATAAATGAAAAGAGCCACTGTTTGACTGAAAGACCTTATGAGAATGAAAAAAATTACCCATAACATTCCAGATGTATTTTACAGAATTCCCAGAAAATAACTCCAACTAGCAAACCCTGTTTATTTAACCTATTATTGAAGTAGCAGTTCCTGCATCTTGTTTAGTGAATTTCCTTTTCTCTGTATTATTTGAACAGATACAAAAATCTCATCACTTCACATAATAACAACATGATCATCACGATATAATAGACACTTAAAGAGCAACAGATTTAAAAATCCCACATGAATATTCAACTTTCAGGGCAGGAATTCTATGCATTTCAACAAGATTTTCTCCCTTGCTAGTTCATACTGACATTTTAAATACTCCCTATGCTTCTGCATTCTTGAGACTGCTAATTAACTGTCAATAAATCAAACTGTCTTTTTCTTTCTTAACGTAAGATCATAGCATGACAGATGAAACATCAGAAATAATGACACAAATCTGTGTTAAACTACTAAAGGAAATAGAAAGATCAAAAAACACTTTTAAGTGATAGTTTTTACTTTTGGAATTTGAGCTTTCATTCTACTTATTAGCTCTTAAAGAACTATTCTAGTGAAATCTACCTGACTCTTCAAGTCCTTGTACATAGGCATAATGAAACTGGTGGATGTTCATATTATGTTGCAGACCTGAAACACTGAAGTACAGAGTGGCTCCTGGTGGCTACCCAACACCTTCTATTCCTCTTCCTAGGTTTGTGTTTTAAAAAGATATGGGCCAAATCCTCAACCCTGCTAAATTTACTTTCCATTGCCATAAAGGATTCACTCACTGATGAAGAGTTTCCTGGTCCAAAGGTCATATCTCAGCAAGCTAGGGATGTTCTGAGGAAGGATGTTCTGAGTGCAGTGCACTCCCACGAGTCCTATGGGCCATTTTAGCTTGTACAAGTTAGGTCAACCATGTAGCCTTTCTGCTTCTCTAGCCCTTTATGTCAACTTGCTCCTATGATTTCAGGAGCACCTCAGAGCATCCTCAGCCTCTGCCTTGCAACCCTTAAAGACATCAGAACCTGGGCAAGATGCCGAAAGTACTTTCACTTGTCCATACAGAAACTGCATATGACACACAAATATGGCTTTTCCATCCAGCTAGTTACTTAGCTCTTTTTCTATAATGTTCAGCATTAGACACTGCACTGTTCAGAAAATCGCATGAAATCCTCAAGTCACATGAATATCCAGAATCCTCCACTCTGTTCTTAAAGGATAATGCTTTTATATCATGATGACACTTGCTTCCAGGATTGAGAGAAAGATTATGGAGGTGGGAGATTTCCTTTCTGAATCAAGTTGGAGTCGAGGTTTGCATCTCCATATTTCTGTCCACCCAGTACAAAAATCTATGATGGATATAAACAATCTCTCCAAGCGGAATTCTCATTGAAGCAGACACCTATACAGTATAGGAACTTAATTGTAATATACAGCAAAGACTGATAATGGCAAGCCTGCTGTTTGTCTCATTCTTCCTCAGCAGGTAGTGTCATATCTGGGATATATCATGTATGTGCTAAGTTGGCTGATGCTGACAGAGAACATAAATCATGACAGTAAGTGAATTTCAAAGGTTGTTGATGAACTCAGGACTTCCCAGCAGTTACACATAGTTACAAATGCAGCTGCTATTCCTATATATGTATTTTTTGTTTTTCTTATGCAAGTCACATAAGGTGGAAAAATTATATGACTGCAAGGATTTACTTCTCTAGGCAGAGACCATAATGATGTCAAAGCAATTGTATAGTTCCTGAGCTACACAAAGTACAGTTAGAGTTGAGAGAATTCATGTTACCAGATACAACATGCAATCTTAAATGGTGGGTTCTAAATTTGAAAGAGAAGTTTGTAGATTTATCTGGGTCTAGAAAGTATGTTTTGGGACAACAACATGTTTTTAATCCCCTGAGCGATTCTAAGTGAAATGTGAGAAATTAATTTCAAATAAGAATATTTATTGTTTGCTTTCCAAGATTAGATGCTGATTCCTTCTTTTGTGCTGAGTAACACTTTACTTCAGAAGTTGTCTCACTAATTTCAGCAGGCTCCTTGAGAAGTACGACAATATTCAACATCAGCATGGGTGTCAGAAAGTGGCTGAAAGCTTCTTTTTACTATGAATATTAGGGCTTTTTGTTTGGTTGGGTCTTGAGGGGACGGGTTTTGGTTTATTTTGTTTTTGTTTTTTTTGCTTTTAAATGAGATTTCCCTTTGAAGACAATAGTTTAATCCAAAATATATTTTATGATCCTTGAAATTTTCATTAAACCCCGAAGTCTTTTTAAAGAGTCAAACTTTTACACACATCAAATTCCAGTGTTCAATACAGTCTAATAACATGGAAAACTCTGATGCAATTATGACTCTTATTTTATATCACAAATATTTGGTGACATATTGTATAATTATTTTTCTTTTTGTTACATGCTAATATGTTCTTTGTCACTGATGTATAGTTTCTCTGTATAGAATCATTTTTACACTGCAGCATGTCTCAGAGTTTCAACACTATATGAGAACACAGAAACAAGGCAGGTGTTTAATATTAAAAATGATGCAATTGATTATATGTCCTTTTAAACTGGTAATTGATTTTAAATAAGATAATAGATTGTGAAGGTCATAAAGCACCATTATGATCATCTAGGGTAACTTCCATATTATCTTTCAATCTGGTATGTTATAGAATATGGGGAATTTGAAATAGTACGTTTATGAACAAGGTATACCCCTCAAGATGACATGTAGTCTCTAAATTCATGCCTTACTTAAAAGTTATTGGGCTTTAGAATACCTCACTCCAAAACTCTTCTAGGCTGTTCACATGAGCAATCACACAAATTCTCATCTCTGCTTATTAGATGAAAACTAAACTTTTCTTATACAAAGGAGAATGACGCTTCAGAGAATGACAAAATTTAGGGCATTTTTTTAGGTTTTACTAGTTTGCCAATTTTTCATTATTCTCAGTTGGGCTGTCAATTCACATGCGTTAACGCCTGTGATTAACGCAGGGCAGTATTAGCATGTTAATTTTTTAATGCATTAATCGCAGGCATTAATGCTGCACTGCCCCTTTGAAGTGCCACTCCAGCGCTTCAAAGGGGTAGTGCAACCCAGAGCCTGGGATCCACTGGGGAGTTCCCAGCTGACCCCGGGCTCCACTGTCCCTTTGAAACACGTGGAGAAGGAGTCACCGCACAGCTGAGCAGGGATTAAATAGGTAGTGGAGCTCTGGGTCAGTTGAGGACTCCCCAGCTGATCCTGGACTCCGCACGGCATTTCCCCAGAAGCCAGGGTCAGCTGGGGATTCCCAGCTGATCCTAGGCTCCCTGCAGCAGCGGAACCTGAGGCGTGGAGGTGCCACCTTTGAGACGTGGAGGTGCCATTTTAAAGGGCAGCTGCCGTGGAGCCCAGGGTTCCCCTGAAATGCTGCATAGACTGTCTTGCGCTGTCCCTTGTAAAGGCTACTCCAGGGCTTCCAAGGGGCAGTGCTGCATGGAGCCTGAGGTCAGCTGGGAACTCCAGCTGATCCCGGGCTCCATGCAGCGCTGCCCCATTGAAATGCCGTGGCAGCATTTCAAAGGGGAGTCGCACCTGATTAATCACGCGATTAATCACTATTAAATTTTTTGACATTCCTAATTGTCAGTGATAATTCATATGTACAGATAAATATCTAGCTTAATACTTACTTAACTAAGGAGGCTGTAACGATATTAAAAACAAAGAATCAAAGGATCCTTAAATACACTTGACAAATGAAAACAAATTTTATCATAAGTGAATTTAATGTAGTGTGAATGACAGCACTGGTAAATGAAGCCAGGAATTTATTCACATGAACAGGAATGGCACAGACTGTACTGTTCAAGTATTTCTCACAAACACTTGCTGGGTCATTGTTGTAAGAAATACCATATGGTTTGATCACTGTCTGAATCAACCTTAACTGAAGCATCATTATTGTGATGCTATAATTTAGCATCTTAAAGAACAGTGCCAGAAGATGCATGCATCTCCTTGGTTCAGAATTAATGCAGGTAACTTTCTGTTGTTTTTGTGTATCATTTGTGCAACACCATTTTGAGAGACCCTAACAGATTTTAACTGATATTCAGTAGTTCTGTTACTATCCTCTTGCTAGTTAGTCATCTCATGCACTTGACTGAAAAAATGAATTGTGTTTCATAGTGAACTCTCATACTTCATCATTTTATATACCAACGTTTTCTGTTAAATGATGGGAAGGCTAACTAGCATAGTGTTCAGTATGGCTGAGCACATCTATAGAAGTTCAAGTCTGAGGGCTAGCCAGATGATTTTGTGACCCAACTTCTATCCTCCATGTTCTCTAAGATTGAGGCTCTGTAACACACTGTTGTCTAGCTTTTGGCTATTACACATAGTCGATCACTAAGAAGCTCAAAAAAAAATGTCTTGATGGAAAGACAGTCTCCTGTTTGTTCTCCTATAGCCATTTTCCCTTTTCCTGTGTAAAAGAAGGAAGAACATGGGATCCTGTCTCATCTAAAAAACAAAACCAAACAAAAAAAAACAAAACCAAACAAACAAAAAAACCTGCTTCTGGGTTCTGCTGCAGACTGAGGGGGGTTTTGGCATTTGAATGATGGAAGGTTTCCAAACTAAGTGCTGCTAGGGACAAAAAGTTGTATATTCAAAGAAGGAAGTTCAATCTTTTAGTATTAAATTTATCTTAAGACATAAGCCTTACATAAGGCCCAGTCCAAAGATTTAATCTCTACATTAAGGGGTAAATGATGCAATCTTAATCTTGTACAAGCCCTATGAAATATAGTTCAGAATAATAATCAGCTCTCTACCATGATTATAAAGGCTACTTGTTTTATTTTTTTGAACTGTGGTCTAGCAATTGCATTGGAAGTATTGCAATTGTATTTGTTTAAAAGGTATCACAAACCATCTATAGTCAGGTATCAGAGGGGTAGCTGTGTTAGTCTGAATCTGCAAAAGCAGCGAGGAGTCCTGTGGCACCTTATAGACTAACTGAAGTATAGGAGCATAAGCTTTCGTGGGCAAAGACCCACTTCGTCAGTCTATAAGGTGCCACAGGACTCCTCGCCGCATCTATATTCAGGTGTATGCCATTCATTTTCCTTGATAAACCGGCATTCTAAAACACAACATTATGTGCACTTTAGAGAAAGAAAGAATTCTTTGAATATTTACTCTTAAGTTTTCCTTAGGGTTTATCTTTTCCTATCCAGAGGTTGATGAACATAGAGAAGGCAGGAGTTAAAGATCCACAGAAACTTCGGAAGACCATAGGAGCATTGATCAGAATTATGTGTACTTGAATAGGTTCAACCCAGGAAAGGAAGGTCCAGTGATTTTGAAATATTTTCAATGGATTTTGATGGATGAGTTTACAAAGGCAAGGGGATTTGCTGTAAAGTCTTTGTGCCATATTTTCATGTGGTGATGGACTCACCTTTCCTTTCTTGCAATTGGATTGATGGGAAAGGGATGTGCATAAATAAAAACACCGTCTTCCTGGGAATTAAGAAAGGCTTTGAAAGATTAAGAGAGCAGTGTGCACAGAGATCTCAAATGTCAGGCAGGAATCAATGAGGTCACTAGTTCACATGTACGGTATACGAACAAGGCCATTTTCAGCTGTGCAATTTCAGACCAAATGTTAAAATCAATACCTGATTTCACTTAGCCTGTGCAAGAAGGTTCTGTCAGGGGAAGTATACGGATTACTTTTAGTAGGTGATAAATTTCAAATGATAAAAATTTATTTCAGCCCATCTAAAAATTAGAATTACCCAAGTGATCTTCAGGTATGTAATTTAGTAGTTAAACCAAGGCAACCAAAGTTTAGGATCTGGTGTGACATAAGAGATATCTAACTTTTTTTAAGGTATGGTAAATTATGTTATGAATAAAAAAGTTAGATTATATTGAATAGACAAACCTTTGAGCATGTATTACAATGGATAGTGTAGTTCTTGAGCTGGTTTACACTTTTTTTTCTGAGAAAATCTAACAGAAAAAAATTAAAATTATGTAGGAATTCCAAATCAAAATTTAAGACTGGGAATTAAATAAAATAAATAATAGGCTACTCACATTTGTGACTGAAAGCTAGATTATTCATGGGAATGAATTTCAGCATGAAAACAGTCATGTACAGTGAGACTGATATGAAATAACTAATTTTATTAGGATTGGGCATTATTATAATAACTAATGTTTTATAGGTTATGGGGAGATAAAATGACCATATTGTAATATGAACTTCATAGCTTCCAGGGAAAGAAGGGACTGTTGTAATCTTGTCACACCTTCTGTATAACGTGGGCCAGAGGACTTCTTACAAAGTAATTCCTACATGTATGTTTTTGAAAAACATCCAATCTTTGTTTTAAACTTGTCAGTGAAAATCCACCTTGACCCTTGACAACCTGTTCCAATGGTTAACAAGTTTCACTGTTAAAAAATTACTTCTCATTTCATTCTGAATGTGCTTAGCCTTAACTTCCAGACACTTGATTGTGTTATACCATTCTCTTCTATACTGAAGAATGCTAAATATTTGTTTCCCAGAGGTTCTTTAATTGCAATGGAGCCATTCTTTGATCTTCTATCTTTAAAGTTACCTAAATTGACATATTTGAGTCTATCACCATAAGTATAGGCATGTGAAATAGCAGAGTGGGGGGTTCTGCAGCCAATTCTAGGGCTCTGATTACAGACTACAGCAGCGCAACTTGAGGGGTGTATGCACATAGAAGTAAGGGGACTGGCTTTCAGAATCCTCACTACTAAGCTTTAGTCATGTTTTCTAATCCTGAACCATCTCCAAATTATCAACATCTTTATTGAATTGTGGACATCCCAACTGGATATACTATTGCCATATACAGAGGTAAAACAATCTCTGCTCCTACTTGAGATTCCCTTGTTTATGCATCCAAGGATGGTATCAGCTCTTTTGGCCGCAGTGTCACATTGGGTCTTTATGTTTGTCTGATTATTCACCATGACCGCCAAATCTTTTTTCACGGTCATTGCTTCCTAGGATAAAGCTCCCCCTCCCCCCCATCCTATAAGTATGGCCTATATTTTTGGTTCCCAGATGTATACATTTACAAGTAGCCATATTAAACAAAACAAACACATTCCATAGTTTATTCCAACTGAAACTGATTAAATACGGAAAGCAATTATTTGCTAAATAATTTATGCAACAAAGAATAACAAATTTTTCCCCAACTAATATATTTGACTAATAATATCCATCCAGCTCTAATTTAAACTAACAGTTTAAAAGACTCCCTGCTGTTTCTAAATTAACTTTACCAAAAAAAGAAGGCTGTATGCAGCTGAAGTGTGAGGCCATCAAATAGAAGAATTTGTTAACAATTTTATTTTTCTGGTAAGGAAGATCTTACAATCTCAATTCAAATTGTGAAAAGTATGGTAATTTTCTATGTATCCTTGGAAGACTTATGGAATAAAACTTAGGACTTTTTGGTGTCCCATGTATTAGATGAATGGCGGATGTGTGTTGTTGTTTGTTTTGTCTCAAGAGAGTAGATGTGACAGATATTAGGCCTGGGAATTCAAATGGAGTGTGCTGTCCTCCTACTTTGGAGGAGAACTGCAATGTTTTTACAGATGAAGGCCCCAAAGATTGCACAGAAGAAGGCAGCTTGAGCTCTGCCTGTGGTGGCAGCACTGGAGATACTGTGAATCATCATCCTCTATCACTTGTAGCATAGCACTTATCCCTAAAAGATCCTCCATCAGGGCCTGCACAGATGAGAGCCTACACAAATCTGTTAAGGGAATGTCTACACTGCCACTCTAGTTCGAACTAGGGTGGCAGTGTAGACATACCCTAAGAGATTTTGTCCCCCACATGCAGAATATGATCATTCTTGTGATTCCTGTGAGGTTCTTTTAAGTGCCAGTGTTTTACTTCAACTTGTTATATATTTATACTCTAATCTCCTATATATTTGAATCTGTCTGTCTGTCTTTTTGTTCAAGAACTCCTCCAAAACAGTAACAGCTAGGACTACCAAATTTGGTATGCAGCAGCTTCCTCTTATCATAAAGCAAGGTAGGTGTTCAGTTGTGCCAAGAAAATGGGATGTGCCTGAAATGGGATTGGTTCTTATTCAATGCAAAGGGAGGGCTTGCTATATAATGACTATATTGGGGCATCAGAGGCTGAGGTGGAAAGCAGGGAAAGAAAAGGGCCAAAGATGGGGACCAGCATAACTATAGCACCCCGGGGGCAGAAGAGGGTAAGGGTGGAAAAAGGGACAGCTATCTATAATATATTTAAGAGCCTCTGTCTGTCCCCCAGTTGGGAGATGTGCACCCCTTGCCCAGCTGTGTCCACTGGAGCTGCAGCAGCCAGGAGGAGGCACTTCTCACCAGGCCCCAACCTGCTGTGGTGGGAGAGGCTGCATAGTTCTTTCTCTTGCAGACAGAATCCCTGCCAACTACATACTCTCCTGCACACTGAACCTGTCATCGCCAGCCCCATCCTACAGCGATGATGTAAATGGAGAGTTAAGGACCTGAGCAATGCCAGGTAAATATTCTAGTAAAGAATATTTTGGGGTCCTCTTTCATAATGGAGAATTTTAGTTGACTCAAGATATTAATGTAAAAGTGATAAATCTAAAATCCTGCTGCATATGAATCATGTGGTTGTCAAAATTCTTACTAGACTAGCTCAGACTTAGCCCAGACCTGATGTAGTTTGAAATCAAGCTTAAACCATAGGTTTTTATTAAAAATGTCCCCTAGAATCAATGTTCTTAAAATACTATGGAATAATTCCACAATACTAATAAGGGATAAGTAATGATCTCAATCAGACTCTACTGCCTGGAAGAAAGGAGAGAGTTTTGTGCTCTTTAATTATGTGTTGTATTTAGATACTAAAGGAACTAGAGAAGAGAAGCTGTGAATAAGCCAGCAGAAGATTGGTAGAAATGCCAATATGTCCATTTGCTATATTGCTGCACTATGTAAATCTCCTGGATGGGTGAGATGAGCAAAGTGAGCTTTGGTTGCTATCACAATCTTTAGGCTGTATTATTTGGTCCAGGAGTGTGAATGTGTTCCATTGTTAGAAGATAATTCCTACCCCTCATGGGCAGGGGTTGTTGAGGATTGGGAGGGGTTCCAAGGTTCCCCTCCACTCCAGCCTAGTTATCAGGCGGAGTCCTGATAACTTTTAAAGTATTTTGCTTTCTGTATTTTTTGGTAGAAAAAATACGTGAACAATATTAATGTAGTCAGAAATGAAGAGCCAGGGAAGAATTGCTGTCTGCAGCTGTATCAATAGCATTCCATTGCCTGTTATTTTTGGCTAAATTTAGGACATTTTTTTCTAAATGTTTGTAAATCTTGTTGGTTTATTACTCTTAGGTTTAACATAATTAGCCAAGCTAAGCTCATAAAATGAACTCTCAAATGAATCTAAGTATCCTTTTAAACTTTGGCAAAAATTCAAAATTAATTATTAGAACATGAAGAAGTTTTTAAAATGTCCTCATTTACTAAGCTGCTAAAATAACCACTAGTTACTCATATACCCTGAGGTTTTTTAAATATTCTCTTTTCACTATCCCTCTAGAAACATTTTTAAAGTACTATTGTTTGTAATATGCTTTTAAAATCTTAAATATAATCCTTGTTTAGCCCTTTTGCTTGCTATTTTCATCCAGCAAACAAAGAATTGTTTTTGTGAACAAGCTTACCTCAATATGACTACTTCCTGCAATATTCACTAACATCCCTGAAGTTGTTAATACTGATTTTGAAGCCTTGCACACATAAACGTCATACAACAATCCCATTGAGATTTACACAAATTCTGAGAGACAGTGGGTAAATTTTTGAAAAATGTTTGTGACAGCGCAAAAGTTCCATTTTACAAAAGGGACGCAAAATTATCGATCTATGTCTCATTGACCATGAATGAGTTTAACTTTCCAGAGTCAGTGTTTTGCTCCTTCTCACATAGTTCAATAATCCCTGTAATACATATCACCAGGCTCAAAATGCCCCCAAAATATGAAGTCTCACTAAAGGCACATACCAGTTTGTGCTTGGCTAAACCAGCATTTAAAAATACTTTATGCATAAACTCCCCAAATGCATTTTTATTAGATACCTAAAAAGATTATCTATCTTACAGTAACCATGGATCTTCAAGGTTTATTATATATACAGATTCCACTCATAGTGACCATGACCCCACATGTGTAAAATCATGTCCTTTTGCCCAACAATATCTTATGGAGCCGTTCCTGGGCCGCAGATATCCTCATATCCTGAGGATATAAAAGAAGGAGTAGTCCAACTGCCCCTCAATTTTTTCCCTATTACAGACTCCTCTAGGAAGAAAGGAAAGAAAGGCAGGTCATGGAATCCATGTGGACAAAACATCTTGAACTAGTTACTGTAGAAAACATAACC
Source organism: Pelodiscus sinensis (assembly GCF_049634645.1). Taxonomy (NCBI): domain Eukaryota; kingdom Metazoa; phylum Chordata; order Testudines; family Trionychidae; genus Pelodiscus; species Pelodiscus sinensis. The sequence goes on from NC_134713.1 coordinate 73,119,626, forward strand.
AATCTTTCTTTTTTGAGCGATTGTCCACGTGCACTCAGCTCTTTGTGACTGCCCACATGGATTCTGCTGTTGGTGGCTTTAAAAACAGTTGTCTATTTGGTTGGAGATAAATAGTAGGAACATCTCATACTGGTACAGACTCTAGAGTTATATCTCTATCACTCATTTTGGTGTCTGAGGGTGCCTGTCTAGAGCACTCAAAAAGAACCAATTTTATGGCCTTCTCTAGCTTTCAGAGACTGCTTCCAGAAGGAGCAACACACAGTAGATTGCTGAATAATATGTCCCTCTGCTAAACAAAATAGGAAATTGGAGTGACCATCACCGAGTGGCACTGATGCTTCACAGGAAAGGCAGGTTTTAAACCCCATAGATTTTCTTTTGACAATGTGAGTCTCCACAGGGGCATAGGTTGTTGAGGAGTGGGAAGAAATCCAAGGCAAATAGCAGAACCCGGTTCAAATATTTTTTGTATGTTGCCAATGGGAAACACAGCTTTCTAGCACTAATCAGCATAGTGTGCAGAGAAGCACTGTTGGGGGTCTATATTGCTGTCATGGGTGACAAGAAGAAACTGAGGGATATCTGGGCCCACTTCATCCTTTAAGCCCTTGTTGGGAGGGTAAGCACGGATATCCAGGGTAAAGGCACAACCCCGTTGGATACTACTGGCCAAAAGAATCCAATTTTGCATGCGTTGGGCAGGGGCACGCACACCAAGAGTGGAATATGTCGACAATCACTCAAACTTCGGTGTTTACAGATGAGGTTTAACAAATCCTTCAGCATTGGCGTAAAACTCCCATTGACTTAAAAGGGAGGAGTAGTAGGCAAATGTAGAATGTGTTTGCAAATTGCACCCTGCCTGCCTAGCTATCTCTAAAAATCTTGGCCAGTATTTATTTGGATTTTTAAAAGTTTGTACGAAAAAGGCAGAATACAAAACAAGGAAATATAAACTCTCATTCTAAATGATAGACAGGATCAACGATGAGGGTGGGTGAGGAAAAGGGACAACTGCTCCAGGGCCCAATGATTCAAAAGGCCCCGTGGCCCCGTGGCTTCAGCAGTGATGGTGGCTAGAGCCCCAGACTATGTAGAGCACCGCTGAAGTGCTGGTTGATGCTGAAGAGCAGAGCTGAAAGGCTGGCAGGGAGAGGCTAGCATCAGTCCTGCCTCTTCCACCTCAGGCCATACCTCTTCCATCCAAGGTCTTGCCCTTTATGAGAGAGTAAAGCCTCCCCCCGCCTCCCCACCTTGCACAGTAGCCTGGCAATTCTGTTGCCCCACCCCCTCCAATGATAGACATGAGGAAAAAGCTTCCTTTATAGACAATTTCTTAAAAAAACCCTGTCCATTAGTGAGGATTCTTGTACTTTCTCTTAAAAATGTTTAGTGCTGGACCCTATTGGAGACGGGATATCAGACAAAATGAATAACTGAACTGCTGTGGTATGATGATCTTTGTGTTCCTAAGTTAAATCATTTACAGGTCATTTCAAACACTTTGCTCCTGAGTGATCCAGCAGATGAGGAGAACGTTTAAAAATTAAAGTGATAAGAGCTGTGGAAATCTAAGATATGAAATACATGACTTCTATCTTTCTGTATAAGTCTTGGTAGAATCACGAATGGTTTAGTCTGTATAGGCTGTATAACCTCCATGTCTGGGCAAGAATATTTTGGGTGATGTAGTTTATAAAGTCTAACAGAGCTCTCTCCTTTAATATTGCTTCAGTAGTATCCCCTTTTATCATAAAGTGGAGTGAACAATTTGAACCATATAGTTGATCAGATAACAGCAAAATTTAGAAACACTAATATGGCTCCGGTGGTGCAATCAGTTAGCACACAGTACTGTATTTGTACAGAGTAGAGCAATGTTGAAGTTGTGAGTTCAAGCCTCATTTGGAGCTATGCTCTTATGGGTAGAAATGGTGTCCCTAGCCTCTATTTGTCAGAGGCTGGGAATAGATAATGGGAAGAATCATTTGATGAATACCTATTCTGTTCATTCCCTCTGGGGCACTTGGCATTGCGCACTGTTGGAAGACAGAATGCTGGTCTAGACAGACTTTTGATCTGACCCAGTATGGCCATTTCTATGGTCAGTCTAATAAGATATAAATATATGAAGAGGCATGTGAGAAAATGGTCACTTAATAAACATGTGTAATTCCTATTAACATTGACTGCAATTCTGTGTAAGTACATAGAGGAATATATACTCCATAATATTGACACATTTTTGGCATTTGCGTCTTAACTATAAAAGGTTATTTTTTATAATGTGGCTATTGAGAAAAGCCACACACAGAGATCTTCTAAGTACTTTGATTTAATCATCAGTAGAAAAAGCTATAATTACATTAGCTCATTAAAGCCAACATTCTTAGCTTATTAGCATTTCAGGATTGGTTTCTTGTTGGCTGGTTTGCATTGTTTTGGAAACTAGAGAAAAGCAAATAACACATATTTCCTCCTGGATGAGAAAACATCACTGGGCTTCAATAGAAAATTTGTTTGGCATCATCTTAATTAAAATTCTTAAATGTCAAATGAGAAAAGTATTATTAAACCCTTCTTTAATATTACATGTCTTGTAATTCTAATTAAATCCTTTTTACATAGTCTATGACAGTTTATATTCCTTTGTAAATACTTAAGGCTCAATCTTTCTTCCATAGATGTCTATTGTAAAATCTCTATTGATTTCAGTAGGATAAGATACAAAATTGTGCCCTTGGTTATGTGTTTGAATCTCTATGGATTTTCACAGGAATGTACTTGGAAGCATTCAAGCACGTACCTGGACTATCATGTGGCCTTATGTCTTTAGGCACATAACAACTGCAAAAACATGTAATCAACAATAATCCTATTTGTTTAACTCTATAGACTCTCATGGCAATGGCCTTGTCTCCACATTGTTTTCTAAGTTTGAAAATGAGAGGGCACTACAGTGTTCAAACATGGCAAATTTAGATAAGTGAAGATTTATGCATAAAGTCACCACATATTTATGAATAGCTTCCTGAATATTAGGTCTATTTTCTTGGCATTCCAAATGTTGCTTTTGGTAAGGAGTAAAGAACCAGTCTCAGCTAAACCTTTGACAGTTGCTTTGGTGAATTCCATCTGAGTTTACAGTGAGATTTAATTTTTCTCTCGTCCAAAAATCCTTAAGTGAATCTAATAATCAAGAAAGTTACTTTTGTCAGCACTAAAAACAAACATATTTTATTTATCCACAAAACAAGATTAGAACAATTGTAAGTAAACTTAGTCCTAGCTATCTTTCTGAGGATTTTATTTCCAAAATACTGATGTATTTTTCATAGTCAAAAAAGGCTGGAACAGTTAGGATTTAGAGAATAGCAGTATTTTCTGCCTTCTGTCAGGGAAAGGCCTGCTTTCTTGTTCTCAGAAAGGCCATGAAACTAATCCCCTTTAAAATAGCTCTGTATAGCAAAGTGTTTTATTTCAGAAGGTCTTCAAGAAAGAACACTATTGTATTACTGAAAGTTTAATAATATTTTCTCATGTTGGACTGTTTTAGTCTTTTCCTTAGTGTTTGTGTTATGGTAAAAGTAGCTAGGCTGCATCTTAGCAATAAGAAGCAGCAGCTCACAGTCCATACTCTCCCACCAGTGTTCCTCAAACATTAATTAAAGGATTTTTTTGTAAATGGTATGCCTCCATGACCATTTGATACTTGGCCTTGAGCCTTCCAGCAAAGTGCCAGTTAATGCCACTTTTTGGCAATGTGGTCATCAGCCTGCTAGAAACTAAATTGACATTTGACTTGTAGACCACTATTTCCTAGTTATTTTTCTTTATGTGCTTTTCCTCAAATAGCTTTCAATGTAGAAAGAAAAACATTTATTTCAGAATCATTGTTGCTGAAAGATATTTTACTGTATGACAGATTAGAGCATTTCAGGTTTTCTCATTTTTATGTCTTTTGGTTTTTTATCTTTTATTTCTCTTATCTCATTTCTTTGTGCAATTCAATTAGTGTTTCATCTTGTTTTTTAAAAATACATATTTTATCTTTTCTCAAAAATGAGACTTGAATATTGGCATAATTCCATTGATTCCGGTGGAGCTACTACTGATATATATCTTATGATATATTTTAGAATCATGTGTCTGTCTGTCCATTGGTCTGTGAGTGCATTTGTTCAAGAACTCTTCCTAAACAGTAAGGGTATGTCTACACTACCCCGCTAGTTCGAACTAGCGGGGTAATGTAGGCATACCGCACTTGCAAATGAAGTCTCATTCCACGAGAAGTAACGGTAGTTCGAACTAGGAAGCCTAGTTCGAACTACCTAGTTCGTGCCCCGTGTAGCCGCGCTGCACGGGGTTCGAACCAGCGGGGTTTTAAAAATGGCGGCGCCCCGCTTATGCAAATGAAGCCCGGGAAATTCAAATCCCGGGCTTCATTTGCAAGTGCGGTATGCCTACATTACCCTCCTAGTTCGAACTAGGAGGGTAGTGTAGACATACCCTTTGAGCTAGCACCATCAAATTTGAGATATGGATTCCTCTTATCATAGGTTGGAGCATAGTAAGGATTGGCTGTGTAAGGACTATGGGATGGGTCTTGAATTTGATTGTTTCTCATAAAATGGAAAGTGAGGGTCTGCCAGGAGGGACAGTTATACTGCACAATGACCACAGGTGGATAGCAAGGGACCACAGAAGGGGACCAGGACTTCTATAATTGCATTGGGCCATCAGGGGGCCATGACAGAGAAAGGGACATCTATATAGTTTATATTTCAGAGAGTTTGGGTGTCTGTTTGTCTGCGGCCGGAGGACATGCACTCCTCCTCGGCTGTGCCTGCTGCTGCTGCAGTGGTCATAGACAGGCACTTCTCACCTGGCACTAAGCTGCTGCAGAGAGAGAGATGGCTGGGGATGTCTTCTCTCCCTGGGGCAGCCTGCATACCGAACTCTTCATCTTTAAAAATGAATTAAATAAAGAAAAACAAAACTTATTTGAGTTAAGGACCAGAGCAACACCAGGTAAATCATAGAGATAGAGACAGAGATAATCACTTCAAGATATGGTCCAATTCCCATTTTGTAGTTGGTAATATCCATTACTAATATGTTTATTACAGTAGCAACTAAGGTTAAACCAAGAATAAGGCCTCAGTTCTATGAGAATCAGACTAATAGATGGTTCCTGCCCTGAATAACTTACAATTTAAGTATATAAGACACACACAGGATGGGGAAAGGGATATAACAAACAAGTTTCATGTTAGTTACATGGTTGTGTAGGGGAGTGGATTTGCTAAGGAGGGGATATGGTAGGTGGGTAAAAAAAGGAGTGGGGGAATCAGGGTAAGGAAGAAGAGGGTATCATGGGCAGTTGAGGAGAGAGCTCAGATGAAGACTATGTGAGCGAGAGGATAAAGAAACAATTTTCACAGACAGAGGAAATCTAATAGAACTATGGAATACCACACTCTTACATGGCATTTTTCATGTATAGAACTCATAGTGTTTTACACAAGAGGGGATTATCTTCATTCTGCATATGATGCCACTGAGACACAAAGGGATGATGTGACCTACTCAAGGTCTTTTGAATCCCAGCCCTATGCCTCTAACTTTTCACTGAAATTTGGATCATGTCGTTAGTGAAATCAGAACTGGGAACCTCCATTATCTTTCACTGGATATTTTAAAGCAAAAATATGTCCAGGACATGAATTGAGTTTGTGTGGCTTGAAGACTAGAGGCAATCGATTTGCAAGAGTGCTAGTGTTTGTGATGTCCAAAGCAGCATGGATCTACTTACAGCTCCTGGAACCTGCAGAGTGGCTCAATATCTGTCAAAACTTAGGAATCAACCTTACTTTTGATGAAGGCGTTATGAATTTGATCATGCCACTGTCAAGCTGTGTTGTGTTGTATTACTGTGCCAAACAACTGCAGCAAACTCAGAGTCAACTCACACTTTTAACACTCGGGAGTAATGAATACTTTGAAAATCTGCTTTAAACCTTGAAGAACTAAGATGAGTCTATAACTTGGCTAGTCTATAACTTTTAAAAAATAAGTAGTCCTGTGGCAATTTAGAGACATAATTGCCACAGAACTACTCATTTTTTAAAAGTTATAGACTACCCACCCCTCTGAGATTAAGTAGTTAACCTCAGTAAAATATACTTAGGGCAAATATGGAAGTTTTGGATACTTTTTATAATTTATTCCTTCAAACAAGTGGCAAACACTCCATCTCATCACAGTTCCCTTATTCACACTTCCCTTCCACAAATCACACTGTATCCCTTTCTCCTAACCTTCAGTACAACCACTGAAGAGCCCTTCTGATCTGAGTGTGCAGTGGGTCTAATTGTTCATGGCCCTTCTGTTTGTGGCAGCTGTCTATTCTTCAAGATAGAATCAAAGCCTAAGGGCACATACAAGCACATGATGACAGTTTGCCCCAATGGCTCTGCAGCAGAAAGGTGGGCCAGCTAGCAGAGAAGTGGTTATTCGTGGAAAGGAGGAACTGGGGATAGGTGGGTCATAAGGCACAGATCCTCCTTAACCCAGAGGACTGTGATCAGGAACAAGCTCACTAACTCCCCAGAAATTAGACTGTTCTCAGAATTTATCCTCTTAGGAAATGGACAACTCCCTGGAGATTTAGAAAGCATAGAAAACCACTGGATACAAAGCAAAAGAGTAGTCAGAAATATATCTTGATCTGAGCATTAATGACCAAATTGTTCATTAGTCACAGTTCATTTTTCATGTGCATTCCTCCTTCTCCCCAATTGTAGCCCATTAGATAAAGCATGACAGAAGGACAAGCCTGAGCTGGAACCACATTAACAGCAAGCTACTGTTTGGTGCTAGATAATGTCTTCATGAATCTGTTCAGTTCATCAAAGCAGAGAACTTTTCTTATTATTACTTCTTTATTTCTATTATTGTCAGTATACTCCAGCCTTCTGTCTGCCCCACAGTGTGAGATTATACCAGTTCCTCAGACAGAGGGAGAAGGTAACAGAAGATAACAATTCTTACCAATAAGAAGGGAATTAGATGCAGCAACCAGCAGCCCAGGCCAAAACAGCCATTTTAGAAATGCAACAAGTTTAAAGGGCCAGCTCCTCAAAGAAAAGAGTTATATAAGAGGGCACAGTAAATACTGCCAAAGGAAGGGACTACAGCATTTTTGTACATCAGTATATATCAGACATACACTGTACAAAAGGGATCAGAACTTGAAGTGCCTACACACACAATATTTTATTGCTGTAGATTAGAAAGTTTTCTTAATGTTAAAATGACAATGTCTTGCTCCATTTCTTCAGACCCCCTCCTAAAGCGGAAAAAATATTGAATGTTCTTTACAGGCACTAGAAATTCTTTTCCTTAAAATACCTTAAAACACAACAAAAATAAAAATAAAAATATCTGAAGATGAGTTGTTTAACAGATGCTTCTATTAAATATAACTGAGACTGTATATTTATAGTTAAAGTGGATTGGATAAATGGCAGTATTTACTGTATTATAACATTGAATTTTAAACGTTATACCATATTACTCTACATTATTTGAAAAAAAGAGACTCCAATGGTGCCGTTTATTTCTATTTATTTCTGGGGGTTCAATTACAGGCAGTGAAAATTGTTAGAGGCACAGAAATAAACTTCCATATGAATAGAGATTTTGAAGAATTGGAAATGTTTAATTAGGAAAGAGGAAACATGATAAAATATGCAAAATAAAAAATGACAAATAAGGAAAAGATATAAGAAATTTATATTCACCATTCCATAACAGAAAAACAAAATAGCATTCAATGAAACTGAAAAGGTAAAAATTTCAAATCTAATACTAGAAAATATTTTCCACATAAAGTACTGATGCCCTGTGGAACTCATTGCTACACGATGTTTTTGAGGCCCATACATTAGAAGGATTCCATAATGAGATAACAAGAATATCTAAATTAACAATACTAGATATTAAAAAAACAACAATCATGAGTTTTGGAAAAAGTACAAACTTTCAACCTTCAGGACAAACTAACAGCTAATGATTCAGGGTTAGACGGAAACTTTTCCCGAAGGTAGGTTTTTCTAAAACTTCCTACTGCAGGGTTACTTTGTCTCAAGCATCTAGGGCAGACTACCATCTGAGGGTACGTCTACACTGCATCCCTAGTTCGAACTAGGGATGCAAATGGAGACAACCGAAGTAGTTAATGAAGCGGGGATTTAAATATCCCGCGCTCCATTAACATGATCTCGCCGGCGCGCTAGTTCGAATCACAGCTGATTCGAACCAGGAAGTGTGCGCCGGGACGCGTTAGTTCGGACTAAACCCTTAGTCCGAACTAATGTTACTCCTCATTTTTTGAGGAGTAACATTAGTTCAGACTAAGGGCTTTAGTCCGAACTAACGCGTCCCGGCGCACACTTCCTGGTTCGAATCAGCTGTGATTCGAACTAGCGCGCCGGCGAGATCATGTTAATGGAGCGCGGGATATTTAAATCCCCGCTTCATTAACTACTTCGGTTGTCTCCATTTGCATCCCTAGTTCGAACTAGGGATGCAGTGTAGACGTACCCTGAGTTAGGATATAGACAAGATTAACTGCTGGTTTTGATTCTTCATAGTGATTCCTATCTTATGTACAAATTCTGGTTTCACACAATGCATAATTTTAAATGATAACCAAATAGCCACACAATCCCTGTGTTGCTTGTTTTAAAATAGTAAGCATTAAGATGAATAATTTGCCTTTGATTAAAATATTACAATCCTTTTACTTTGACCTATGTAGCTACAATACACTCCTTAGGATAGAAAATACATGCCATCTGTAATTCCTTCAAAGCTATGTCTGCTCTGCATACCTGTGACATTGGCATGTTGGATATCTGAATTTGCATACCACAGTGGAACGCAAGCTACATCCACACTGGAGTGTGTGCCTACATGTTTCAGTGAAGGGCTTTGGTGTGGAGGTGGGGGTGGGGGTGGGGGTGGGGGTGGGGGCGGGGGGAGCAGCAGGGAAAGGCTTTAGCATTTCCTCTTTTCTCTGCTACAGCCTTTCCAGATGCCTCCTATCTACCAAGACTCCCTGCTGCCTTCCCTACCAGAGCCTTTCCCCACTATAGAAGACTTTTATGGTGATGGGGAAAGGCAGCAGGACACTACCCAGCTAAAAAAATAGCAGTATAGATGGGAGAGGCACTGGAAGGTGAATAATGAACTGTGGGTATGTACATGGGTACATACAGAGTTCAATCCTGTCTTTAGTTTCTAAGCGATGCCTCAACAGCTGCACTGCTATTTCTACCCAGAATAAGGGGTGAACCCATATATGTACTCTTCACAGTGCTGGAAGATATGTGCTATTTAGATGTTTTGTTTTAGAACTTGAGTTTTAGGAAAGGACAAAACTCTAACGGTGCATCTAGACTGGCATGATTTTGCGCAAATACTTTTAACGGAAACGTTTTTTTTTTAAAGTATTTGTGCAAAAGAGCGTCTTTACTGGCATGTGCTTTTGCGCAAAAGCATCAGTGCTGGTATAGATGCTTTCTTGTGCAAGAAAGCTCTGATTGCCATTTTAGCCATCGGGCTTTCTTGCACAAGAAATTAACTTGGCTGTTTACACTGGCCCTCTTGCACAAGAATACTTGCACAAGAGGGCTTATCCCTGAGAGGGAGCGTCGGAGTATTTGCGCAAGAACCACCGATTTTGTACAGTACAAAGTCAGTGCTCTTGCGCAAATACTTGCGACCAGCGTAGACAGGCAGCAAGATTTTGTGCAAAAGAGGGTGCTTTTGTGCAAAATCTTTCCAGTCTAGATGCACCCTAAGGGTATGTCTACACTTGCCCCCTAGTTTGGACTAGGGAGGCAAATGAAGCAAACTGAAGTTGCTAATGAAGCACGGGATTTAAATTCACGGCCAGTCACCATTTTAAAATGTTGATCGCCCGATTTAACTTGCCGCATGTAAATACGGTAGTCCGATCCAAAAGCCTTCCCTCGAATTAACTGTTACTCCTCATTGCACGAGGAGTAACAGTTAATTTGAGGGAAGGGTTTTGGATTGGACTACTGCATTTACATGCGGCAAGTTAAATCGGGCGACCGGCATTTTAAAATGGCGACCGGCCGCGAATATGCCAATCAAGCGCGGGATATTTAAATGACTAATATCTCAGTGCCCACAAACTATTATCATGTCTGTGTCAGAGCCAGTTTGAGGTATGCTTAATCAACACCATTGTTTTCTCTTTGGGAGGCCTTTTGTGTAGCATTAGAGGATTTACTGCTCTGACCTGCAGTCCACAAGTTTCTGTTCTTTCACTCTTCAGGTGTAATATACACCGGAGGCTGAGATGGAAATCAAGAAAGTTGTTGAGGGTTCATTTCTACTGCAGTGCTGTCATTTGGTATTCCTCTGTAGTTAGGTATCTAAAGCAATGTGCTTCATTCTTCCTTTGAAAAAAAAGTTAGAGTACATTTTTCTTCCTCTCTCCCTTCCCCACCTCATCCATTTTTCTTCCTCTCAGTCCCTCCCAATACTTGCTATACTTTCCCTATACTTGCTTCTTTACCATCTAACCCCCTTTTCTTCCCTCTCTCTACAGATGTTCCCAGTTGTCTGATCCCCCACTTCTGAATGTGCTTCCTTGCTGCCTAATTTCTTATTTCCCAGGGTGTTCTCACCAATAATCTGTCCCTCTTCTCTCTCTCCTTCTCACCTGCCCATCTACCATATTTGTTTCTCCCCTGGGAGATTCTGGCCCTGAAGGTGAAACCTGTTTCCTCTCTTTCTCTATCTATGTAGCAATAGATCCTGGCAGAGGCAACCAGCCTGCTTTTCTCTTTCTTGTTTTCAAGTGCTTTTTTTTACAAGCCTCCAGGCTCTCCATAATAAAAAATCTAAACACCTGTAAAAGCAGCTGGAAACAAGGAGGAGAGCCAGTAGCACAATATCAATCCATTCTCCATGGAACATTTTTTGGGCATTCAGTGAACAGTTCTGAATAATATCTAGATTTGCAAAACATCAAAGTCTCAGAGTCCTAATATCAGAGGGTATGTCTACACTGAAAAGTTAGTTCGAACTAACAGACGTTAGTTCGAACTAACTTTCCTAGGCGCTACACTAGCGCTCCGTTAGTTCGAACTAAATTCGAACTAACGGAGCGCTTAGTTCGAACTAGGTAAACCTCATTTTACGAGGACTAACGCCTAGTTCGAACTAGCTAGTTCGAACTAAGGGCTGTGTAGCCCTTTAGTTCGAACTAGTGGGAGGCTAGCCCTCCCCAGGTTTCCCTGGTGGCCACTCTGGCCAACACCAGGGAAACTCTATGCCCCCCTCCCGGCCCCGGACCCCTTAAAGGGGCACGGGCTGGCTACGGTGCCCGTGCCAGGTGCAAGCCTGCCAGCACCCAGCTAGCAGACCCTGCACCTGGCACGGCACAGAGCCACCCACCCGATGCCCCCCAGCCCACCCCCTCTTGCCGGGACCAGGCTGGTGGCTCCCGGGAGCTTGCCCTGGACCGCAAGAGGCGGGCACCTTCCTGGGCTAGTGCGGACATCATGGACCTCGTCCATGATCTCCGCACTAGGCACAGGAAAGTGGCCGGCTAGGGCAGGAGAGCTGCCAGCCTGGCCACCCAGGAGCAGGTGTGCATGAAAATCAAGGGGGTCCACTGAGACCCCCGACCCTGAGCCCTGAGCTTACAATGGCCGTCCTGGGTCAGACCAAAGGTCCATCTAGCCCAGTAGCCTGTCTGCCAACAGCGGCCAACCCTAGGGACCCTGGAGGGGATGGACCGAAGACAATGACCAAGCCATTTGTCTCGTGCCATCCCTCTCCAGCCTTCCACAAACTTTGGGCAGGGACACCACTCCTACCCTCTGGCTAATAGGACTCCATGGACCCAACCTCCATCACTTTATCTCACTTCCCTTTAAACTCTGTTCTAGTTCTAGCCTTCACAGCCTCCTGCAGCAAGGAGTTCCACAGGTTAACTATTTGCTTTGTCAACAACAACAACTTTCTCTTACTAGTTTCAAGCCTGCTACCCATTCCTTTCCTTTGGTGTCCTCTAGTCCTTCTTGATGGGAACTCAGGAAGAACTTTTCTGAATGCACCCTCTCCACCCAACCCCTGCTTTTAGAGACCTCTATCCTGTCCCCCCTCCGTCTCCTCTTTTCTAAGCTGAACAGTCCCAGTCTCTGTAGCCTCTCTTCATCTGGGACCTGTTCCCAACCCCTGATCATGTTAGTTGCCCTCCCCTCTCCCAGCCTTTCTCTTCCCCTCTCCCACCTCCTTTTCCCAGTCTCCCCCAGTTTTTTTTCAATAAAGACAAAGTCAATGTTGGAAGAAACGTTATCTTTATTTTGTACATCAATAAGAAGGGGGGCTAAGGAAGGGTAAGTGGAAGGAGGTGAGGGAGGAATGGGGTACGAGCCCCCGATGGGGAGGACTGGGCTGGCTCTGCGGGCTTCTGGGGCAGCCTGCGGCAAGTGCAGCCGGGCTGATGGCCGAGTGGTGTGATGTGCCCAGTGTGGGCACTCAGGGCACTCCAAGCCAGAACTTCTTTGCAAGCGGGGCACCCCTTAGAACTGTGTGTCCGGGGTGGGGGTCGGGACCCTTTAAGCGCAGCCCTCGGCTAGCCTGAGACAGCATCTCCATGCTCTAAGTCCTCCTTTTATGCCCTGCCGGCACTGCTTCCGGCCATCCTTAAGCCCTGTTCAGAGTCCACTCAATGTGGACTTGCTAGTTCGAACTAGCAAAACGCTAGTTCGAACTAGTTTTTAGTTCTAGATGCGTTAGTTCGAACTAGCTTAGTTCGAATTAACTAATTCGAACTAAGTTAGTTCGAACTAGCGCTGTAGTGTAGACATACCCAGAGAGTTTGCAAACCAAACAAAGAAGTCCCTGTGCAGTATCCCTGTGCATATTTCACCAAGCACTGCTCAATGATTTCAAAGTGCTCCCAAAATGTAAATGTTCACTAACCTAAAGCATAATTGCCCTTCTGTATTATCAGGTGACTTTGAAAGTCCACCGTAGCCCAAATCCTGCACATTAAATCTTATAATAGTAAAATTGATACACAATTTTTAATTGCTTTTATCTCATTCGCAAAATATATAATAAACTGAGGTAACCAGAATGAGATAGGAATACACTTTTTCATGGGTAGTTGAAGGCATTTGAACTTTGGTCATTGTCCACTGTCTCATAATGCACAGTATGTTTAGATCATTTGGACTAACCAGCTGTCTGTCTCTCACATTCACATATACACAAACACTTGAGATTATTGCTCTCCTATAGCAATACAGGTTGGACCTCCCTGGTCTAGCATCTTCAGGACCTGAGTGGTTCCAAAACAGGAAGTTTGCCAGACTAGGAGATGTCCAAAGTGGAGAAGGGAAGGTCCAAACTGTATTGCTATAGGAGAGCTGTATTTCTGGCTGCCGGCCACACTCCTGGGCTCCCATATGGGCCCTTGGCCTGCTCCTGGCCATGGCCCTGGCCACTGGGCCCCTGCACGCCAACCACTGCACCACTGCCACTGGGGCTGCAATTTCCTGGCTCCTCATAGAGATTCTGGCTGCAGATTCCTGGCTACTGCTGGCCACCCTGCCACCAGCACACCTGGGGCTTCTGGGCTGCCACTGGCACCTCTGCTACTGCCAGCACCCCTCTGCTGGCCTGGCCTGGGGCTTCTGGGCCACATCTGGCCCTTCTGCCCCTGGCTCTGGCCCAGGGATTCCAGTCCTGAGACCTATCAACTGGCCCCTGCTCCTGGCTGCCAGACCACAGATGATGCCAGACCACAGAGTCTCAGATTTGAGAAGTTGAACCTGTAGCAACATTTTTCAAAATTTTGAATCAGGGGGCATTATTTATAATTAGGGGACATCACCTTGATTTGGGTATTATTTCAGAGGACCTGTTTCAACCTTCTAATCCTACGTGGCTCAGTGATTTTTTTTGGTCCACAGGTTTCCTGGGATAGTACAGGAACAGAACTACAACTCTGAAAGGACTGGGAAGTTGAAACCCTATCTGGAGAAGAGCCTATGTAAGCCTTTGAGAAGTTAAAAGAAATTCAGCAAAAATTTCAAAGTAGGAAGGTGATGGGCTCCAGTGAATACTAATCTTTCATGCTTAACCTAAATGTAAGGTATCAGCTATAAGTATTCTATTTGTATAATAAACTCATGCTGAATGCTTTGGTCAAATTATATTATTCTTGTTTATTTTTGTATTTTAATTCGAAAAGAAATTATAGGCTGAATTGGATTTTAATATGAACATTTTTGGCTGGTTGCTATCCTTGATAATTGTGGGAACATAATGGCATAGATCGTTTTTTGCAATAAGAAATTCACAATTCCTTTAAGGCATTTATTTACCTTAAAAGTTAAATTTTTCCCATTCCTAAAAAGATGGCTATTCAACTCAGCATAACACTACAGTCCTATAACTAATTTCCCCTCAGGTCACGTATTTAATATTGCATAATATCGTAAAGGAATGCAAACAACAATATTGTTCACTTTATGGCCTGTTAGACTATATCTGCACAGCAACATTATTTAAGAATAATGGATGTTATTCCAAAATAACTACATTGCAATCCTCTATTTTGAAATAATGTCAAGCTGAAGGACTTCTTACTTTGACTCCTGTAACCCTCATTTTACAAGGAGTAAGGGAAGTCGAAGGAGGAGTGTTCGTCCTTCGACTTCCTGCTGTGTAGACAGCGCCAAAAGCCGAATTAAACCATTTTGATTTCAGCTACGCCATTGATGTAGTTGACGTTGCATAGCTTAATTTGACTGTTGCCCTGCTGTGTAGATTGCTCTTAGTGAGCGTTAGGCTGCTTTCCAATTTACTCTATGTTAAAACGTGTGATGCATCATCCCAGCACTACCCCAACAGAAGGGAGAACTGAGGGGATAACAAGACAGTGGGCCAAATATGTAGAGCTATGTGCATTTGGGGTGCACACTTTTGTGACAGCTTTGCCAGATCTACTTACATATAGGCAGTGTCTAGACTGCATTCCTTTTCCGTAAAAGGGATGCAAATTAGACACATCGCAATTGCAAAGGAAGCAAGGATTTAAATCCCTCCTGCTTCATTTGCATAAACATGGCTGCCGCTTTTTTCTGGCTCGGGGCTTTGCCGGAAAAATGCGCCAGTCTAGACGGGGATCTTTCAGAAAATAAAGCCTTTTCCAAAAGATCCCTTATTCCTTTTTTTAAGAGGAATAAGGGATCTTTTCGAAAAGGCTTTATTTTCCGAAAGATCCCCGTCTAGACTGGCACTTTTTTCCAGCAAAGCCCCGAGCCGGAAAAAAGCGGTAGCCATGTTTATGCAAATGAAGCGGGGGAGATTTAAATCCCTGCTTCATTTGCAATTGCGATGTGTCTAATTTGCATCCCTTTTATGGAAAAGGGATGCAGTCTAGACACAGCCATACATTATTGGAATAGCACCCTCATGTACAGTCCTCTTTAGGGCAGGGTGAGATTCATTCAGAGGAATTGCGATGGAAAAAAATCAAGGGAATTCAAAAACTGGTTAGAAAAAGATTAAGAAGCAGGACAGGATTAAGGAAGTTGAGGGAAGGAAGTAAACACAACCCCAGATGTAACCCCATTCTCAACATTTCTCTGTCACTCTTTGCAGTGGTGGTATACACTGGCAAGGGACCTGTACTATTTAGTTTGGATGGCAGGTGGTTTCTCTATTCCCTATACTTGAGTGGGTTATATTCAGGAAATACGAAACCCTGGATGTGTATTGCAAAATCTCAAAAATGAGAGTCAGTCCAAAAATCTCAAGACTGTCTTAAAATAAGCTTTAAAATATATTAATACAGTATGTATTATTTTTATTTGCCTTGTGATTTCTGAATGTTTGGCTGTGCAACTTTCTATGCAGCCAAGAGTGCTACAATTCGCTGTTGTAATTATATCTGAGGTTCTCATGACATCTGTTGATACCAGCCTTTGAGGTTTTCTGAAAATATGGCTGTTTTGAGACTCTTGGTAAAATCATGAGAGCTGGCTACACACAGACTCAGTTGCATGTAGAATCTCCCTAGCTTGTAGAATCTGTTGGCAAAAGAAGTGGTGTGTAAAAGTCTTTCCTGCTGTACACATGGTTTGTTAGCATAAGGTCCTATGTAGGTCACATCCCTGCCTCCCCAGCAAAAGGGCCACCTACTGCTAACACATCAGATGGAGCTATCTCAGAAACACCAAGTCTTCCGATAAGGGAAAAAGGTAGCAGAAGTCCTCTGCTGTGATGACAGTCTGTTGATGGGGGAAGGGGAGAGAATCTGCACACATACAATTCCTTCTGCTGGGAAGGGAGGGAAGTAAACACCGAGTTCTCTACTCCATGGGGAGTGGTTAGTGTCCCTCACCATGACTTGTGTTCCAGAGCAAAATGGTGATGGTTATCACCTCCCTACATAGGCCTTATGTAGAGAGGGTGGCTGCCTCTTGTGCAGACCTTTTCTTTTAGGATGGACGTGAAAATTGTGGGAGTAGTGCATAGCTGATACTCTTCCATCCTGGTTCCCTACAGGAGTGGCCTCAGATATGGCATCACAAGGTGAAATAAGGGCTATAGGCATTGCCATAGTTGTGGCAGCCTTGAGCTGCCTCCTCCTTTGCCATCAGAAGGACAGAACTTGCAACATCTGGGGAATAGGAATATTGTCCATTACTCATTGAAAGAGAAATAGGAATGGCAGTGACCCTGACATCCCCAGCTGCACAAAGAGTTGCAAAAGGACTAACACCCAGATTCCCAGGATACCACTCCTCAAATGGGATCAGAACCCCAAATGAATTATTTAGGTAAAATTAAAGGGGGAATATACACACTGGGGGTACGTCTACACTACAGCGCTAGTTCGAACTAACTTAGTTCGAATTAGTTAATTCGAACTAAGCTAGTTCGAACTAACGCATCTAGAACTAAAAACTAGTTCGAACTAGCGTTTTGCTAGTTCGAACTAGTAAGTCCACATTGAGTGGACTCTGAACAGGGCTTAAGGATGGCCGGAAGCAGTGCCGGCAGGGCATAAAAGGAGGACTTAGAGCATGGAGATACTGTCTCAGGCTAGCCGAGG
Organism: Pelodiscus sinensis; assembly: GCF_049634645.1. NCBI lineage: Eukaryota > Metazoa > Chordata > Testudines > Trionychidae > Pelodiscus > Pelodiscus sinensis. The sequence goes on from NC_134713.1 coordinate 73,136,811, forward strand.
GCTGCGCTTAAAGGGTCCCGACCCCCACCCTGGACACACAGTTCTAAGGGGTGCCCCGCTTGCAAAGAAGTTCTGGCTTGGAGTGCCCTGAGTGCCCACACTGGGCACATCACACCACTCAGCCATCAGCCCGGCTGCACTTGCCGCAGGCTGCCATCTGGGGAGAGGGAGTAATTGGGGGGCTGCAGGAGAGCTTCCACCCCCAGAAGCCCGCAGAGCCAGCCCAGTCCTCCCCATCGGGGGCTCGTACCCCATTCCTCCCTCACCTCCTTCCACTTGCCCTTCCCTAGCCCCCCTTCTTATTGATGTACAAAATAAAGATAACGTTTCTTCCAACATTGACTCTGTCTTTATTGAAAAAAACTGGGGGAGACTGGGAAAAGGAGGTGGGAGAGGGGAAGAGAAAGGCTGGGAGAGGGGAGGGCAACTAACATGATCAGGGGTTGGGAACAGGTCCCAGATGAAGAGAGGCTACAGAGACTGGGACTGTTCAGCTTAGAAAAGAGGAGACGGAGGGGGGACAGGATAGAGGTCTCTAAAAGCAGGGGTTGGGTGGAGAGGGTGCATTCAGAAAAGTTCTTCCTGAGTTCCCATCAAGAAGGACTAGAGGACACCAAAGGAAAGGAATGGGTAGCAGGCTTGAAACTAGTAAGAGAAAGTTGTTGTTGTTGACAAAGCAAATAGTTAACCTGTGGAACTCCTTGCTGCAGGAGGCTGTGAAGGCTAGAACTAGAACAGAGTTTAAAGGGAAGTGAGATAAAGTGATGGAGGTTGGGTCCATGGAGTCCTATTAGCCAGAGGGTAGGAGTGGTGTCCCTGCCCAAAGTTTGTGGAAGGCTGGAGAGGGATGGCACGAGACAAATGGCTTGGTCATTGTCTTCGGTCCATCCCCTCCAGGGTCCCTAGGGTTGGCCGCTGTTGGCAGACAGGCTACTGGGCTAGATGGACCTTTGGTCTGACCCAGGACGGCCATTGTAAGCTCAGGGCTCAGTGTCGGGGGTCTCAGTGGACCCCCTTGATTTTCATGCACACCTGGTCCTGGGTGGCCAGGCTGGCAGCTCTCCTGCCCTAGACGGCCACTTTCCTGTGCCTAGTGCGGAGATCGTGGACGAGGTCCACGATGTCCGCACTAGCCCAGGAAGGTGCCCGCCTCTTGCGGTCCAGGGCAAACTCCCGGGAGCCGCCAGCCTGGTCCCGGCAAGAGGGGGTGGGCTGGGGGGCATCGGGTGGGTGGCTCTGTGCCGTGCCAGGTGCAGGGTCTGCTAGCTGGGTGCTGGCAGGCTTGCACCTGGCACGGGCACCGTAGCCAGCCCGTGCCCCTTTAAGGGGTCCGGGGCCGGGAGGGGGGCATAGAGTTTCCCTGGTGTTGGCCAGAGTGGCCACCAGGGAAACCTGGGGAGGGCTAGCCTCCCACTAGTTCGAACTAAAGGGCTACACAGCCCTTAGTTCGAACTAGCTAGTTCGAACTAGGCGTTAGTCCTCGTAAAATGAGGTTTACCTAGTTCGAACTAAGCGCTCCGCTAGTTCGATTCAAATTCGAACTAGCGGAGCGCTAGTGTAGCGCATAGGAAAGTTAGTTCGAACTAACGTCCGTTAGTTCGAACTAACTTTCTAGTGTAGACATACCCTGATTGCTTCCCCAGGTAACAATTATTTACACTGGGCTTGATAGTAAATAAAAGGGATATTATTAAGTACAAACAGTAGGATTTAAGTGGTTATAAGGGAGAACAGGTAGAGCAAAGTAGAATACAAACTTAAAATGACAGAAATCGTTTAGCTAATTCTAACACTAAAACCTCAGTACAAACTTATTACAAACTCACTCTAAAATTGTTCTTTTTCCAGCTAAGCCTCCCATCCAGGGAAGTCTCCTTTTCCCTGGGATTTCTGGCTCATTTTCTAGGGTGTGCCATGCCAGACAAAAGACAAAGACCCTGCTAATCTTTCCCTTGTTTTAGAGCTCCACTTTGGGCCAGAGTTCTGTTTGTATATTCCACACAGAGATGGGAAATTACCTGGCCAGCCCCTACCAGTTAGGGAGGTCTTATAATATCGTAGGACCTTCTAAGACATAAAAGACAAAAGGGGCTGTTCACCTATGACTGCCGAAACATTGAGGCATCCCAGCATTGGTAACACCTTTCATGGCTTTCATTTGCACATTTATAAACCATAAACCATTCCATACTCCACATATCTAACTTTACATAAAAGAATGATACATACACCAAAATAAGATATATAGGCTCAGTGGATTAAGACATTAAGATTAATAGGTTACATGAATCAATTTGTCCCAAGTATATTTGAGCAGGAGTGGCCCGAGGCCGGCTGCAGCAGCTGGCGCCCTAGGCGGAAGGCACGATCGGTGCCCCCGCCTGCACGGCCATCAATGGCTATGATGTCATCATTGGGTGCCCGGGTACACGGCGCCCTAGGCAACTGCCTTGTTTGCTAGGTCCACGGGCCACCCCTGTACTTGAGTTATGCCTATTTGTTTTCATAAGTCATTTCATAAGCATGAGGGAAACATCCCTTCACACCCTCATCTATGATCTGTATTATGTTTGGCCAGCAAGGCTCCTTTAAAACTTAATCTAAATGAGCAGCAACTGGTTGCACATGAGATAGAAGTAGCAGAAAATATTTACATATTTTACTCATCTTTACTACAATATATATTTTGTCTATTTTGAAAACAAGTTAATCACACAGTTTATTTTTCATTTGATTTTTCCTCAATTCTCTTTTTCTTAGCCAGTTAGGACACTATGGCTACATCTAGACTACATCCCTTTTTCGAAAAAGGGATATAAATTAGACGTATCGCAATTGCTAATGAAGCGGGGATTTAAATCTCCCCCGCTTCTTTAGCATAAAAATGGCTGCCGTTTTTTTTCCGCATGGAGCTTTGCCGGAAAAATGCGCCAGTCTAGATGGGGATCTTTCAGAAAATAAAGCCTTTTCTTAAAGATCCCTTATCCCTTATTTGAAGAGGGATAAGGGATCTTTCGGAAAAGGCTTTATTTTCCGCAAGATCAGCGTCTAGAATGGCACTTTTTTCTGGCAAAGCTCCGTGCGGAAAAAAAGCGGCAGCCATTTTTATGCTAACGAAGCAGGGAGATTTAAATCCCCGCTTCATTAGCAATTGCGATACGTCTAATTTACATCCCTTTTCCGAAAAAGGGATGTAGTCTAGACGTAGCCTATGGGTACGTCTAGACTACATCTCTCTGTTGACAGAGAAATGTAGATTAGGCATGTTGAAATTGCTAATGAGGCATGGATTTAAATATCCTGTGCTTCATTAGCATAAACATGGCCGCTGCTTTTTTTTAAACACAGCTTTTTCGAAACAACCCAGCAGTCTAGATGCAGATCTTTCAAAAAATAAACCCTTTATTGAAAGATCCTGTAAACCTCATTTTTTGAGGAATACAGGATTTTTTGAAAAAACATTTATTTTTCAAAAGATCTGCATCTAGACTGCCGTTTTTTAAAAAAAAGCTCCATTTCGAAAAAAAATGGTGGCCATATTTATGCTAATGAAGTACGGGATATTTGAATGCCTGCCTCATTAGCAATTTCAATGTGCCTAATCTACATCTCTCTGTCGACAGACACAGCCTGTATGTCTAGACACAGCCTCTATGTCACCAGCCAGCTCTCTGCAAGACAATAGGAAGTTCTCAATGGATAACTGTTTGGAACATGTTATGCTAGATGCTCCACAACATTAGATCAGAGTTTATTACTTTAAAATTGCTGAAATGAAGTAGGCTCAGAGAGAATTTTCTGTTATTTACATGGAGTTAAGTTTATAGTTCTGGGGGTAGGGGCAGAGACTTGAACAGTAACTGTGGAAAAAATAATTAATCTAAAATTGCATTTCTTTAATGCTTTCTTTGATGTCTCATAATAGAGTAGCTAAATTAACCCCTGGCTCTGAACATCTTAATTGTTCCATTCACTTGATGAAGTGAAATTAGCTAGGGCAGCAAAAACAAAAAAAATTAAACAATTAAGAAAAGTTATATATATGAGAAACAAAATTAATCTAGAAAGGGTATTTTTTTCATTTCCACTGAATGTTAATAATGTTGAACTTTAAATAAAGGCAAATAGCAGAACATGGTCTTGCTAATTCATTTGTAAAGAAGTATTTCATCTTCACAATGAGAAATTAGTTATTTACTTCATTCCTTAATTTTTATACTTGAATTCAGTGTGAAATCTCTCAGCAAACATTACAAGTTTCTGTACTTCTCATATTCTGGCCCAGATTAATTCTGGTTTTTGCAAGCTGCTTTCTTGTGCACATCTAGGGTATGTCTACACTACAGCGCTAATTCGAACTAACTTAATTCGAATTAGTTAATTCGAACTAAGCTAATTCGAACTAACGCGTCTTGAACTAAAAACTAGTTCGAATTAGCGTTTTGCTAATTCGAACTAGCATGTCCACATTAAGTGGACCCTGAACAGGGCTTAAGGATGGCCGGAAGCAGTGCCGGCAGGGCATCAGATGAGGACTTAGAGCGTGGAGATGCTGTCTCAGGCTAGCCGAGGGCTGTGCTTAAAGGGTCCCGACCCCCACCCCGGACAGACAGTTCTCAGGGGTGCCCCGCTTGAAAACCAGTCCTGGCTTGGAGTGCCCTGAGTGCCCACACTGGGCACATCACACCACTCGGCCATCAGACCGGCTACACTTGCCGCAGGCTGCCATCTGGGGAGAGGGGGCAATTGGGGGGCTGCAGGAGAGCTTCCACCCTCAGAAGCCCACAGAGCCAGCCCAGTCCTCCCCATCGGGGGCTCGTGCCCCATTCCTCCCTCACCTCCTTCCACTTACCCTTCCCTAGCCCCTTTTCTTGATGTACAAAATAAAGGACAATTGTGTTCAAAAATGGAATCTGTCTTTATTGAACAAAACTGGGGGAGACTGGGAAAAGGAGGTGGGAGAGGGGAAGAGAAAGGCTGGGAGAGGGGAGGGCAACTAACATGATCAGGGATTGGGAACAGGTCCCAGATGAAGAGAGGCTACAGAGACTGGGACTTCTCAGCTTAGAAAAGAGGAGACAGAGGGGGGACAGGATAGAGGTCTCTAAAAGCAGGAGTTGGTTGGAGAGGGTGCATACAGAAAAGTTCTTCATTAGTTCCCATAAAGAAGGACTAGAGGACACCAAAGGAAAGGAATGGGTAGCAGGCTTCAAACTAGTAACAGAAAGTTGTTCTTCCCAAAGCAAAGAGTCAACCTGTGGAACTCCTTGCTGCAGGAGGCTGTGAAGGCTAGAACTAGAACAGAGTTTAAAGGGAAGTGAGATGAAGTCATGGAGGTTGGATCCATGGAGTGGTATTAGCCAGGGGGTAGGAGTGGTGTCCCTGCCCAAGGTTTGTGGAAGGCTGGAGAGGGATGTCACGAGACAAATGGCTTGGTCACTGTCTCTGGTCCATCCCCTCCAGGGTCCCTAGGGTTGGCCGCTGTTGGCAGACAGGCTACTGGGCTAGATGGACTTTTGGTCTGACCCAGGACGGCCATTGTAAGCTCAGGGCTCAGGGTCGGGGGTCTCAGTGGACCACCTTGATTTTCATGCACTCCTGCTCCTGGGTGGCCAGGCTGGCAGCTCTCCTGCCCTAGACGGCCACCTTCCTGTGCCTAATGCGGAGATAGTGGACGAGGTCCACGATGTCCGCACTAGCCCAGGCGGGTGCCCGCCTCTTGCGGTCCCGGGCAAGCTCCCGGGAGCCGCCACCCTGGTCCCGGGAAGAGGGGGAGGGCTGGGGGGCATCGGGTGGGTGGCTCGATCCGTGCCAGGTGCAGGGTCTGCTGGCTGGGTGCTGGCAGGCTTGCACCTGGCACGGGCACCGTAGCCAGCCCGTGCCCCTTTAAGGGGTCCGGGGCCGGGAGGGGGGCAGACGAGTTTCCCTGGTGTTGGCCAGAGTGGCCACCAGGGAAACCTGGGAAGCCTTAGCCTCCCACTAGTTCGAATTAAGGGTCTACACAGCCCTTAATTCGAACTAGCTAGTTCGAACTAGTCTTAATCCTCGTAAAATGAGGTTTACCTAGTTCGAACTAAGCGCTCCGCTTGTTCGAATTAAATTCAAACTAGCGGAGCGCTAGTGTAGCGCCTATTAAAGTTAGTTCGAACTAACGTCCGTTAGTTCTAACTAACACTGTAGTGTAGACATACCCCTAGGCACACAGTCTTTGGAAGCAGAGTCCCTCAGTACAAAGGTGTTGCAACTTCTTGTCTGCCTGGGAGCCTTTAGAAAGCTGGTAAAACCTAAAAAGAGTACAGTGATTTGCAGAGATGCAGCCAAGATTCAGTGAATCCACTTGACAACAGCTACTGCTGAGCCTAGAATGAAGCTCTGGTGTTACTTTTAGAGATGTTCTTCCTTGATTTGTTCCCATAAGTGAGGAAAGTGGTGGTAAATCATCTGCCCTGACCTATCAGTCACTGAACCACAAGCCTAGGGTGCTAGGAATAAAGGGAAAGAGAATGGCGGAAAAGTGGGGGAGAATGATTTATGAAATACATGCATATTTTATCTGAAGGAGTAGTGTAGTATTTTTTTAGCCATCAAATAAAAGTGTTCATTTTTAGTACACATTTGTTGTGTTACCTCAATAATCATCCCTTTCATTCTCTCAGCATCTGGAAGGATTTATAAGCACCTCAGGAACAAATGAAAAGGAAAATCAGGAGAAAATATAAGAGGAACCAAAATAGTTGCCAACTGAAAGGAAGGAAAGATGAACCTGTTTGAATTTAATATGAGCATTTTAAGGTACATCTACACTGTAATGCTATTTCGGGATACCAGAGTATCCCATAATAGCTATCCTTCATCTTCACAGCAAGCCAATTATTTTGAGATCACTATTCTGACATCTCATTCTATGAGGAGTTTTGGAATAGCACTTTATTTCAAAAGTTGGTGCTGTGTAGACAGCACCAAATAATGAAATAAGCTATTTTGAAATAGCATCAAAATAAGTTGCTCAAACTGCATATATTATTTCGAGTTACAGTGATGTGTAGAGGGACCCTTGGAGCTGCAGTTGACTCTTCTTGGGTATGTCTACACTACCCTCCTAATTCGAACTAGGAGGGTAATGTAGGCATACCGCATTTGCAAATGAAGCCCGGGATTTGAATTTCCTGGGCTTCATTTGCATGAAGCCAGCCGGCGCCATTTTTAAATGCCGGCAGTTCGAACCCCGTGCCGTGCGGCTACACGCGGCATGGAGTAGCTAGTTCGGATTAGGCTTCCTAATCCAAACTAGCTGTACTCCTCATTCCATGAGTAGTGCGGTATGCCTACATTAGGAGGGTACTGTAGACATACCCATATTTAGTGGTAAAGCGTTAGTTGCCAGTGTGGGGCATGCTATGGAAGATTTCATTGGTGACCAAGTAGCTAAAATAGTAGCTCAATTGAAAGCAGTTAATTTCTTAACCCTGAGACTTAAAAAATTGGATGTACAATATTCCTTTAGATATGGCAACCTCGTGTTCCAAGTAGTTGGGATATTTGTGTCTGGTTTTGTTGCATTAATACAATGAAAACCTGAATTTGTAACATTAACAGAAGTCTACCACTATATTTTGAATAAGAAGCTATTCGGTCCTCTTTCTCCTTGTTCAACAGTATCCATGACTTATTAACTACACACTATACAGAATTATTAATTTTGCTCTGAGCTTCCCTGTGGTGTCCATCACTATAATATCTGAGTGCTTCACTAATGTGATATATTAACCCCAGTTTCCACAGAAATTGTGGTTCAATGGGTCCACTGTTCTAAGTGAAGAATATATATGTGTTCAGAGTATATAGCATTGCATATCATTTTTTGTAGTCAAAGCTCACATTCCATTGACTTCCATTGGAGCTGTGAACAGTCCCACTCACTTTCAATGAGACTTAGGCTCCTACATCATACAGGCATTATGGAAAATATTACCCAAAATGTTGAAGCAAAATGCAGGACAATGTAGCACTTTAAAGACTAACAAGATGGTTTATTAGATGATGAGCTTTCGTGGGCCAGACCCACTTCCTCAGATCAAATCACCCAAAATGTTGTGATTCAGTCCTAGCTACAGTCTTTTAAATCAAATTCTTATAATTCTGGGCAATAAGAAAAATTGATCAAATTAGTAAGTTTTGCAGATACAGTACTATGTTTTTAAGGTTAAGGCAGCTTTTGTTGAACATAAAGTAATTTAAAATATTCCACATATTAAAAAGAGGGAGAAAAAAACTTTCAAAAATATGACCAATTAAAATGAAGAAAAATGTTCTCAGACCAATGGTTAAAAAAAAAAAAAAAAAAAAAAATCTAAGAAGTGAGCACAGAAGAACAAACTTTGAACCTGGATGCTTCCTGCACCAACCACAGTGCTTTTCAATAAGGAAAAGTCAAGCATATGATTATGTGATGTTTTTAAAGGAGTTGCACTGCACATAAAGTAGTCATCCAGGGCACATTGCTTTGATTAGTACATATTAGGTGTTTTAAATAGTGGTTTTTTGAGATATTTTAGATAAGTCTTGTACTCAAAGAGAGCAGGGAGCTAAAATAAGCTTGGCCGCCAGTAATCTATCTAGCAGGAGATCTATATCAGCACTGTTCTTGTATTTAAAAAGACAAATATTTTACTGTGTCATTTGAATAATAAATTTTAAGTGATTTCCTGGGCCTGCTTGCAGGCTACATGGGGTTGTGAGAGAAACATGTGATATGGGTTGTCTAAGGGTATGTCTACTCTGCAGTGTAAGCCCAGGGCAAGGAGAACTCGAGTTTGCAGATCCTGGGTTATTCATTCATTTGTAATCCCGGGTTAAGAATTGTTAAATCATGTGTCACAACTCGGTGCTCCACAATGGAAGCTTGAGTCCACCAACCCATATCTCAGTCTTCCTAATACCCTCCCAAATTGTGGCTGTTTTAGCTCTTTGTAAATGGTGCATTGTGGGAAAATTTAAGACTCTGCAAAATATAATTACACAGAGAACAAAGTAAGTCTGGGGCTGATGGTGGGATTATAAAGAATGAAAAAAAGATAAAATGGCTGCCAGTGACACCATGGATATTTTGCAATTGAATGAAAAAGATTTTGCAACATATATTAAGCAGCATTTTTGTGCAAATGTTAAAGAAGATACAGATAAACTAAAGGATTGTTTTCCTAACTTTGTTGAGGGTAAAAGCAATATTTGTTGTGCTTAAAGATTTATGTTCTCCACAACAACATCCCGGGCTATAGTAAAAGAACATAATAGAGATACTGAAGAAACATTATATACCTACCACAGACTTTTTTTAATCAAAATATATTTTTTTATCTGAGAACACCATAAAAATAAGAAAATATCTGTGAATTTTTGGCAAGCATGCAAAAACTGCTTTTTATTTATTTTCCAAAAGGGGATCTCAGAGATCAATTTAACTTTGATGTAAAATACACTGAACTAAAGAGAGGTGGTTGAAAATTGTGCATAAAAGAGAACTACCATAATGGAAATTGCTCAGTTTAGGAGCGTCTACACAGCACCTTGACCTCAAAATAGCTTATTTTGAAATTTGGTGCTGCTATACAGCACCAGATTTCAAAATAAAGTTATATTTCAACAAATCCCTCAACCCTCATAGAATGAGAGTTACAGGGATGCTGGAATAGCTCGCTCGTTATTTAAAAATATATTTCAAAATAACAGGCATATTCAAAGATGCGGAATAGCTATTTTGGGATACCAGAAGTATCCCAAAATAGTTTTGTTGTGTAGACATATCCTTTGACTCCAAAAAGTAAAACATACTAAAATTGGAAAATAATTTGGCCCTATCATGCCATACCTAAGAAGAAGGCCCTGGCCTGGGTTGGAGAGGATGATGACGACATGGGTCAGGATTTTTCACAGAAAACACCAAAAACAAGAGAGAGAGAGAGAAAGAAAAAGAGAGAGAGAGAGAGAGAGAGAGAGAGAGAGAGAGAAGGTTGCTCCCTTAAAGAAGCACAACTTAACCAATCTTACTTTAGACTGGCTTTTTACAAACTGCTTGCTACCAAATGCTTCCCTGCGAGCCCCTTAGTCTTGTCTTGAAGCAAGCCTAGAAAATCCCTTATAAATTACAATTATAGCTTGTAATTTTAAGAGTTTTTGATAAACCTACACTTAGCCCCTATCAGCTTCTACAGACTCCTATATTTGAATATTCCATCAAACTTTATTGCTGTTTTTTGGTGTTAGCATAATAGCTCCATTTTGGTTTATATTTTGGCTTCTCCCCACCTATACATTCAGTCTGTGATGTTCCCTCATCTAGATAGTCCTGTGCATAGAATTAAAAACAGACAAAATTATCATATAACAGTTGGACTATCAGATACTTTAAACTAATACTTTTCTCTAAGTAATGCACATTTAGGTTTGATGGGTGAAATATTATCTCTATTGAAACTAATGGCAACAAATTCCAAATTTTCTGAATTTTCTAAGTAAGATTGTGAATTCTCCATGGCAGTGGACTTCTCTTTGTATACTATAGGTATGCAAAAACATTCATACAATAATAATACAGTCACAGGTTTAGTCAGTAAAATGGTTGCACTACAGAATATTTAAACTAGAATTTACAAGGCTTAGCTTTTAAGAGATTTTCTTTAATCCCCATGACTCTAATGTAGCAGTCAGAGGGGGCTGTTATTATCAGTAGGCTTCTCCAGGACTGAAATTACTCTGGATCTAGTTGACCCAAGATATCTGCCCATACAAATCTAGTAAGGAGTTTAGTTAAGTTGAAGTTTAAGTTATATGCTCATAAACTGGTGTCATTTTTATGATGAGATGGCAAAAGGGTGAAATTAAAGGAGGAAGAAAAACCTATGTGTTACAATAAACTCCAACCTCATGCACTGCCCCCCCCCCCCCCCCCCCCATCCTCTATTTCAGTGACAGCAACATTCACTCAGTAATTTGACTTTCTGGTATAAATTTTATGAAGATATTTATATACCTCAGAATTGAGCCTCATGGTGATACCTCACTAGAGTTTTTCAGACCTGTAATTACAATGGGCATATTTCCATCAAGGGTATCACTAGCATACCTCTCCATAATGGTTATAACAGTCCAAGTACAAATCTGGACAACCCCCTTGGGTATGTACTCAGGCAGCTAGCCCATCCTACCACCTGTACCCCCACTGTCACTATGTTGTTTTTAGTATGCTAGCTTGAGCAGAGCTAGTACGTTTGTCTAGCCACACCAATAAACATTCTCTAAGCTGCTTTGTGTCAACATAACCTCAGTATTAAAAAGGGGTAAGTCCATTTAATGCTATTTAAACTGCTGCTATCATCAGTGGAACAACAACCACTGGGGACTGCAGGTCTCAAAATTACTAGTGTAGACAAGGCCAGTGATGATTATTAACATAAGAACATAAGAACGGCCATACTGGGTCAGACCAAAGGTCCATCTAGCCCAGTATCCTGTCTACCGACAGTGGCCAGCACCAGGTGCCCCAGAGAGGGTGGACTGAAGACAATGATCAAGCTCATAGACTCATAGACTTTAAGGTCAGAAGGGACCATTATGATCATCTAGTCTGACCCCCTGCACAGTGCAGGCCACAGAATCTCACCCACCCCTCTTAGAATAATCCTCTCACCTATGTCTCAGATATTGAAGCCTTCCAATACTTTGAAGGCCCCAACATGCAGAGAGTCCTTCAGCTGTGATCTGTGCCCAATGCTACAGAGGAAGGCGAAAAACCTCCAGGGCCTCTGCCAATCTACCCTGGAGGAAAATTCCTTCCTGACCCCAAATATGGCGATCAGCTAAACCCTGAGCATGTGGGCAAGACTCACCAGCCAGACACCCAGAAAGTTCCCTATAGCAACTCCTATCATCCCTCCATTGACCTATTTCCAACTGGAAATGAATGGTCAATTAGTTACCAAGATCATGTTATTTCATCCAACCATCCCCTTATCATAGAATCAGAACTGGAAGAGACCTCAGAAGGTCGTCAAGTCCAGCCCTCCGCTCTAGGCAGGACCAATCCCATCTAAATCAACCCGGCCAGGGCTTTGTCAAGCCGAGACTTAAACACCTCTAGGGATGGAGACTCCACTACTTCCCTAGGTAACCCATTCCAATGCTTCACTACCCTCCTAGTAAAATAGTTTTTCCTAATATCCAATCTGGACCTCTCCCACCACAACTTGAGACCATTGCTCCTTGTTCTGCCATCTGTCACTACTGAGAACAGCCTCTCTCCATCCTCTTTGGAACCTCCCTTCAGGAAGTTGAAGGCTGCTATCAAGTCCCCCCTCACTCTTCGCTTCTGCAGACTAAACAGACCCAAGTCCCTCAGCCTCTCCTCGTAGGTCATATGCTCCAGACCCCTAATCATTTTGGTTGCCCTCCGCTGGACCCTCTCCAATGCGTCCGCATCCTTTTTGTAGTGGGGGGCCCAGAACTGGACACAGTACTCCAGATGTGGCCTCACCAAAGCCGAATAAAGGGGAATAATGACATCTCTGGATCTGCTGGGAATGCTCCTCTTAATGCATCCTAATATGCCATTAGCCTTCTTGGCTACAAGGGCACACTGTTGACTCATATCTAGCTTCTCATCCACTGTAACCCCCAGGTCCTTTTCTGCAGAACTACTACTTAACTGGTTGGTCCCCAGCCTGTAACTATGCTTGGGATTCTTCCGTCCCAAGTGCAGGACTCTACACTTGTCTTTGTTGAATCTCATGAGATTTCTAGTGGCCCAATCCTCCAATTTGTCTAAGTCACTCTGGACCCTATCTCTGCCCTTAAGCGTATCTACCTCTCCCCCTAGCTTAGTGTCATCTGCAAACTTGCTGAGGGTGCAATCTATCCCCTCATCCAGGTCCTAGAACCGAACCTTGGGGCACTCCACTAGAAACCGACCGCCATCCTGACATCGAACCGTTGATCACTACCCGCTGGGCCCGGCCTTCTAGCCATCTTTCTATCCATCTTACCGTCCATTTATCCAATCCGCATTCCCTTAACTTGCTGGCAAGAATATTGTGGGAGACCGTATCAAAAGCCTTGCTAAAGTCAAGGTATATAACATCCACTGACTTTCCCATGTCCACTGAGCCAGTTACCTCATCATAGAAGCTAATCAGATTGGTCAAGCACGACTTGCCCTTTGTGAATCCATGCTGACTATTCCTGATCACTTTCCTCTCATTCAAGTGTCTCAAAATGGATTCCTTTAGGATCCCTTCCATGATTTTTCCAGGAACCGAGGTAAGACTGACCGGCCTATAGTTCCCTGGATCGTCCTTCTTCCCTTTTTTGAAGATGGGCACTACATTTGCCTTTTTCCAATCATCCGGGATTTCGCCCGATCTCCACGACTTTTCAAAGATAATGGCCAAAGGCTCCTCAATGACATTTGCCAACTCCTTCAGTACCCTTGGGTGCATTAATTCTGGACCCATGGATTTGTGTACGTTTAGTTTTTCTAAATAGTTCCTAACCTGTTCTTTACCCACCAAGGGCTGTCCATCTTCTTCCCATCTTGCGTCGCTTAGCACAGGAGTCCAGGAGCCGACCTTGTCCGTGAATACAGAGGCAAAGAAAGCATTGAGTACTTCAGCTTTCCCCACATCCTCTGTCACTAGGTTACCTCCTTCATCCATTAGGGACTGCACACCCTCTCTGATCACCTTCTTTTTGTTGACATGCCTGTAGAAACCTTTCTTGTTATCCTTCACATCCTTAGCCAGTCGCAACTCCATTTGCGCTTTCGCCTTCCTGATAACCCCCCGGCATTCTCGAACTATACATTTAAGCTCCTCCCTAGTCATTTGTCCAAGTTTCCACTTTCTGTAAGCTTCCTTTTTGTGCTTAAGTACACCAAGGATTTCCCCTGTAAGCCAATCCGGTCTCCTACCAGATTTGCCTCTCTTGCTACGTGTCGGGATGGTTTCTTTCTGTGCCTTCAATAAGGCTTCTTTAAAATACTGCCAGCTGTCCTGGACTCCTTTCCCCTTCATGTTAACATCCCAGGGGATTCTTTCCATCAGATCTCTGAGGGAGTCAAAATCTGCTTTTTTGAAGTCCAAGGTGTGTATTTTACTACTCTCTTTTCTTCCTTTGGTCAGGATCCTGAAATCTACCATCTCATGATCACTGCTTCCCAGGTTGTCACCCACCTCTACGTCCCCTATTAGTTCCTCCCTGTTTGTGAGGAGAAGGTCAAGCTGTGCACGGCCCCTGGTCGGATCCTTCAGCACTTGTACCAAGAAGTTATCCCCAACATTCTCCAAAAACTTCCTGGATTGCCTGTGTACTGCCGTATTGGTTTCCCAACAGATGTCAGGGTGATTAAAGTCCCCCATGAGAACCAGGGCCTGCGATCTGGAAGCTTCGCTCAGTTGTTCGAAGAAAGCCTCATCTACCTCATCCACCTGGTTTGGTGGCCTGTAGCAGGCACCAACCACAACATCACTGCTGTTTGCTCCTTTAAACCTGACCCATAGACTTTCAACAATTTTTTCTCCCTCTTTATACTGGAGTTCAGAGCAATCATAGTGCTCTCTTACATATAGTGCAACTCCTCCTCCTTTTCTCCCCTGCCTATTCTTCCTGAACAATCTATACCCTTCCATGACAGCGCTCCAGTCATGCGAGTCATCCCACCAAGTCTCTGTTATCCCAATTAAATCATATTTCTTGGCCTGGGCCAGGGCCTCCAGTTCTTCCTGCTTGTTGCCCAGGCTTCTCGCATTAGTGTACAAACACTTCAGGTAACCAGTTGATTGCACTATCTTCTCCATTCGAAACTGGGGTCCTCCTTTCTCGCTCCTTGCTCTATGCATTTCTTCCCGGTATCTGACTTTCCCACTCCCCTCAGGGTTTTGGTCACCGTCCCCCGACGAACCTAGTTTAAAGCCCTCCTCACTAGGTTCGCAAGCCTGCCCGCGAAGATGCTCCTTCCTCTCTTCGTTAGGTGGATCCCATCTCTTCCTAACAATCCTTCCGCCCGGAACAGAGTCCCATGGTCGAAGAAACCAAAGCCCTCTCTGCGACACCACCTGCGCAACCACGCATTTACGTCCTCAATTCGACGATCCCTGCCCAGTCCTTTCCCTTCAACAGGGAGGATGGACGAGAACACCACTTGCGCTCCAAAGTCTTGGATCCTTCTTCCCAGTGCTACATAATCCGCAGCAACCCGCTCAAGGTCATTCTTGGCCGTATCATTCGTTCCTACATGGAGAAGCAGGAAGGGGTAGCGATCTGAAGGTTTGATCAGCTTGCTAAGCCTCTCAGTGACATCCCGAATGCGAGCTCCCGGTAAGCAGCACACCTCTCGAGATTCCAGGTCCGGACGGCAGAGGGATGGCTCAGTCCCTCTTAGGAGGGAGTCCCCGACCACCACCACCCGTCGTTTCCTTTTGGTCAATCAATGATCAAGCGATTTGTCTCCTGCCATCCCTCTCCAGCCTCTGACAAACAGAGGCCAAGAATACCATTTTATCCCCTGGCTAATAGCCTTTTATGGACCTAACCTCCATGAAATTATCTAGCTTCTCTTTAATGATCTAGCTTCTTCATTCTAAGAGGCATATATTGTAAATAGATTAGAAAAAAATCTTACAAAATGCGCCATTTAGATGAATATCCTTATTTGTTGTGATAGAAATGTAGCCGTGTTAGTCTGGTGTAGCTGAAACAAAATACAGGACTATGTAGCACTTTAAAGACTAACAAGATGGTTTATTAGATGATGAGTTTTCGTGGGCCAGACCCACTTCCTCAGATCAAATAGGGTCTGGCCCACGAAAACTCATCATCTAATAAACCATCTTGTTAGTCTTTAAAGTGCTACATAGGCCTGTATTTTGTTTCAGCTTATTTGTTATGTGAGATTTGTTGCATCTGCCCTCATAACAGGATACAAATTACTGGGTCAACAAATGATCTGTGTTTGTGTGATTGTACTCATGTAGTCAATATATCTCAGAAATCCTCACCCCACATGAAGTTTGGAATAATCCCAAATGTGAAGAGTTAGCTAGGCCAAAATCTAATTTACAGCATATTATAAAATGAGAAATAAATAAGTGAAGTGTCTTGTTTGGTTCATAAGTTTATAATCAATATGTGCTGATAAGGAAAACAGTTTTAAAAACACTTATCCATTTTTGTACGATTCCACTTTCATTTATTGGAGAAAAAATAATAGATGAGAAATAATTAAAATGTATCTGATTTTGTAGTGTTCCTTTTGAAAACAAATGAATAATATTATATTCTGGCAAATTAAAAGGAATTTGGATAAATTAAAAAAAATTCCAATAATTAACTTGTCAAATGTATTCAGCAAAATGTTTTAAAATCACGGAATCATAGAGCTGGAAGAGACCTCAGGAGGTCATCAAGTCCAGACTCCTGCCCAGAGCAGGACCAATCCCAAATAAATCATCCCAGTCAGGACTTTGTCAAGCTGAGATTTAAAAACCTCTAGGGATGAAGATTCCACCACCTCCCTAGGTAACCCATTCCAGTGTTTCACCACCCTCCTAATGAAATAGTTTTTTCCTAATATCCAACCTAGACCTCCCCCACTGTAACAAGGACCATTGCTCCTTGTTCTGCAATCTGTCACTACTGTGAACAGCCTTTCTCCATCCTCTTTGGAACCTCCCTTCAGGAAGTTGAAGGCTGCTGTTAAATCCCCCCTCACTCTTCTCTTCTGCAGATTAAACAAACCCAAATCCTTCAGTCTCTTCTCAGAGGTCATGTGCTCCAACCTCCTAATCATTTTGATTGCCCTCCACTGGACCCTCTCCATTGCATCCACATCTTTTCTACAGTTGGGGGGCCAGAACTGGATATAATACTCCAGACGTTGCCTCACCAGAGCCGAATAAAGAGGAATATTCTTCTCTAGATCTGCTGGAAATGCTCTTGGTAATGCAACCTAATATACCATCAGCCTTCTTGGCTACAAGGGCACACTGTTGACTCATATCCAGCTTCTCATCCACTGTAACCCCCAGGTCCCCAGCCTGTAACACTGCTTGGGATTCTTCCGTCCCAAGTGCAGGACTCTGCACTTGTCCTTGTTGAACCTCATCATATTTCTTTTGGCCCATTCCTCTAATCTGTCCAGGTCACTCTGGACCCTATCCTTGTCCTCCAATGTATCTACCTCTCCCCCTAGCTTAGTGTCATCTGAAAACTTGATGAGGGTACAATTCATCCCCTCATCCAGGTCATTGATAAAGATGTTGAACAAAACCAGTCCTAGAACCAATCCTTAGGACACTCCACTAGAAACTGACTGCCAACCTGACATCAAGCCGTTGATGACGATCCGTTGGGCCTGACAGTCTAGCCAACTTTCTATCCACAGTCCATTTATCCAATCCATACTTTCTTAACTTGCTAGCAAGAATATTATGGGAGACCATATGGAAAGCTTTGCTAAAATCAAGGTACATCACATCCACTGACTTTCCCATATCATAGAAGATAATCCGATTGGTGAGGCATGACTTGCCCTTTGTGAATCCATGCTGATTATTCCTGGTCACTTTCCCCTCTTCCAAGTGCTTCAAAATTGATTCCTTGAGGATCCCCTCCATGATTTTTCTGGGGACTGAGGTAAGGCTGACTAGTCTGTAGTTCCTTGGATTGTCCTTCTCCCCTTTTTTAAAGATGAGCACCACATTTGCCTTTTTCCAATCATCCGGGATCTCTCCTGATATCCACGAGTTTTCAAAGATAATGGCCAAAGGCTCTGCAATGACATTTGCCAATTCCCTCAGCACCCTCGGATGCATTAAATCTGGACCCATGGATTTGTGTATGTTTAGCTTTTTTAAATAGTTCCTAACCTGTTCTTTCCCCACCAAGGGCTGTCAACCTCCTTCCCATACTGGGTTGCTTAGTGCGTTAGTCTGGGAGCTGACCTTGTCTGTGAAGACAGAGGCAAAGAAAGCTTTGAGTACTTCAGCTTTTCCCACATCATCTGTTACTAGGTTACCTCCCTCAGCCAGTAAGAGCCCCATACCCTCTCCGATCACCCTCTTATTGCTAACATGCCTGTAGAAGCCTTTCTTGTTACCCTTCACGTCCTTTGCTAGCTGCAATTCCAATTGCCCTTTTGCCTTCCTGATAACTCCCCTGCATTCTCAAGCAATATATTTATACTTCTTCCTAGTCATCTGTCCAAGTTTCCACTTCTTGCAAGCTTCTTTTTTGTGTTTAAGCTCACCAAGGATTTCCCCGGTAAGCCAATCTGGTTGCCTACAAAAATGAGCCCATCATTCCCACCAAATGAAATGGAAAATGAGAGACTGTATCTTCACTTAAGGAACTCCTAAACAATTGTTCATGTTCAATGGCTATGATTTAAACAAGGTATATAACAACTTGTTAATGTTCTCTTACTATTTCGGTGATGGTACTGGAGACAAGGAGTTCTAGAAGAGTTGATTCACCTGCATGCAATGCAGTCAAGAAGGGAGATCTTAAGCAGTGCACCATAACACTTGGAGCCTGTTGACTGAGTTCAGACAGGCTTTGTAGTCTGATTATTACTACAGCGATTAATGAGAAATCACTGATTAATGCTACTTTTTTGCAATCAACTATCATTAGGGGTTTATCTGTGACCATTAGAATTAGAGTGTTGCCATCCAAGTCATTAAAATTAAGTGTGTGGTTTCTGTATTAAGATTTATTTGTAGGAATTTATAATGCAGCCAATATAGTTGCACAGAGTTGAGTTGGACATATACAATTTTAACTACGTAATATTAGACAGTTATACTAGCCTGGGGGAAATACATGGGAAAAAAGAAAAAAACCCTGTTTTTAATATATTCCTTTAAAAAAAATAAACTGTTGCTCAAAATCAGCTGTTTTGGCTATTGGTTTTGAAGGAATTGGTCTATAATTTACACTGATTATTATTTCTACTAAGAAAAATGCTGTTTTTAATATCACTGAAAGTTTGATTGTGACTAATTTAAACATGGCCAAGTAACGGAAGTTAAGGATTTCCCTCATACAAATACATGTCTCCCCCATACCACCTTGTATGGCTGTGTCAGAGTTTCCCAGAGCACAGCTCCTGGTGATCTGAAGATCACAGGACCTTAGGGAGAAGAGGCCAGGGAAGAACTTCAGTAAACAAAGGTAAACTTCTCTCCTCTGGATGTGCCAGTCTGTAGGGTTTGTTGGATGCATGGTGAGGACTATACTGTTAAAGGTCAGTATCTAATTATTTCAATATCTTCCCCCTCTGAATCAGAAAAGGGGAGTCACTGAAGGAACTGCATCAGAAATATATTTTGTTAACAAAAAATTAATCTGTGTGACAGTAAGTATATCTGTGCATCAAAGCTACTCAGGCCTGGGCTGCGACTGAACCAACGCCAGACCTAAATGGTTTTTTTTAAAGGGAATATAAGGATTTTGAAACACCTGAAATCAAACATGAATGTGCATTTCCAGGGTTTACTTATTAGATTACAGTGTAGTCCTCAAAATTAAGGGATTTTTTCTCAATGTTACATATTCTACGGGGATACATCCTGACGCTTTTAGCCAGATTTTACTCATTTCCTATTCAGGCTAAACTCTGGAGATCAAACCTTCAGCAGAAGAGGGCACAGCTCCATCCAGAATGGAACAATAGAGGGAGAAACAACACATGGGAACTGTCATATTGATTCATTCCCCAGAGTCCTTTCCTGCAGACTTTTTCTTTAGTAGAGGAAGATCTGTGTCAATGTGTCTTGTCTCCTCTCCATATTTCTATGTAACTGTCACAATTATTAAGTAGAACTGGTCAGGAATTTGCCATGTAAAAGGTTTTTTTTGACAGAAAATGTAGCTTCTGGAAAATCAAAATGGTTCCTGGTAATACACTGATATGCCATAAAAAAGATTGTATTAAAATTATTTATTCTGCCTTTTTTCATATGTTAGTGTTTTTGTTCTTCTTTGCAGTCAAAACAACTATAAACAATACCCAAATTTCACACAGGGTGGAAGTTCTGAATTTGAGTCAACACTTCCATTTGTTAAGGTTATGTATTATTATGAATGGATTAGGTCCTGACGTGTTTATTCAGCAATAAATCATGGATACAAGATTGATTGATTGGCCATAGATTTATTTTTGGCTATATATATTTTTGGGACTTTAAACATTATTGGGAACAAGGAAGTTCCAACTTCCAGATACATTAATTCATTTTATAAAGATCTGGAACATAAATTCAGAGCTGAGACCAAAAATCTAAGGGTATGTCTACACAGCAGGGCTAAAGTCAAATTAAGCTACACAATTTCAGCTACATCAATTGCATAGCTTAATTCGAAATAGCTTAATTTTTCTTTTTGGTGCTGTCTATATAGTACAAAGTATATAGCAGCAGAATACTCTTCCTTTGGCTTCCCTTACTCCTCATAAAATGAGGGTTACAGGAATCGGAGTAAGAAGTCAGCTGTCTCGAAATTATTTTGAAATAATGACTTGCTGCGTAGATGCACACTTTGTGATTTTGAAATAGCATCAGTTTTTCCAGAATAACACTGTTGTGTCCTTGCTCTGTGAGGGGGCTCACTCACCACCACAGCACCACCAGTCATTTGTCCTGGGAATTAGCTCCTTCTGGCCAGCTGTGTGCCTTGCCTTGGGTGGTATCTCCCCCATTCCCTCCAGGCCACGGCATCCTCTTCAGGACACTGCCCTCCGGCAGTGCCCATGTCAGTTTCTTAACCCCCCCCCCTTCCGGGGGTTGTTGTTTCTTCAGCGGGCTGTGCTTCAGGCCCTGCAGTCTGGGAGCTTCCTTGGCCGGAGCTTTCCTAGCCCTGCCATGCCGTGCCGTGCTGTGCCGTGCCGTGCCAGAGTGATCAGGGTGGGAAACTATGGGGTACATCTTGGAAGCCACCAATAGTTAATGTAAATAATGAGTTGTCTACATTGACTCTGTATTGATCTATATTGACCTTCACTTTATTCTGCTCGTGAAGGTGAAGATATGAAGAAGGACAACAGGGCAGTTAGGTAGGCAGGAGAAAAAATTCCACTAGGATGACACAAGACTGCTTACATCCTTCCAACTCTGTACTGTACAGCAGATTTCAGTACAATAACAATGCTTTTTAAGCACCTCTATTAAGTATGAAAAACAAGTTTTGTAGGTGAAAACTATGCTTCATCTGAGAAATCTAATGAAGGAACTATCTGAATTTCCAACTAGCCTACTAAAGCTTTCCTCTAAATGTAATTTTGTAAGCTTTTGTGAAATGCCATTAGAGAATGTTTTGATTTTTGTGCTGAGAATCTTTGACTTAAAAAAAACCAAGCAAGTTGTTGTTCTAATAGAAATACCAGACCTGGAATGTGCTGTGGATATGCTGCAAGTCTACAGTTGATTAAAGAATGTCTACCAGATTTCCACATGTGAAAAGGACAACAGGGATTCTCACATTTTTGTGGACTTTTCGTCTTTAATTTTACATGTAGAGAACTAGTTGTACCATCTCTCCCCCCCCCCCCCCAGCTGCTTATCCTGACTGATGACTTTTCAGAATCTGTTTTTCTTCCCAGTAGATAAGTGTGGACAAGTTGATACCTGTACAAAACATGAACCAAGCCGAACCTTTCCCTAAACAAGCCTCCTTTTTGGGGGTTCATTAGAGTTTAAACATTTTGCCGATGATTTTTAATTCTGTGATGCCCCTCTGCACATTCTGGTTTTGGCTGAGGTGATCTGATTTCTAACCTGACTGAAAACTATAAATAACCATTAACAAAAGTTTATATTGATCTAAGAAAAAGTGACAGACACATGGAAATCTTATGAAGAAATGTATAAGCTACAGCTACTGAGTCCATCTCCTTCTCAAGGCAAACCACTGCAAGGCTCTGAACAGGTCCAATTCCCAGGGGCTGCCAAAGTCCATTTTATTTGCAGTCAAGAATAGTGCTGCTGTGGCATTAGAAATCTAAACAGGTAACAGTCTGACTTTAGGAAGAACCCTAAAGCAGTTTTGAAATATTTAACTTTCAGCAAAAAATAGATGCAAGTGATTTGGCATCAGAAAAAAAAAAGTAATGGGCACTAGGTTAATACCTGAGGCCAAAAAAAATGTATAAAATTTGAAATAAGATATGGCATATACTATAATTTGAAATAAAATATGGCTTTGTACTATACTTTTTCGTTCTCTTTTAAAACAGTTGAAAGGGTAGCTGGTATATTTTTTTTAGATCCTGCCAGTAGACTGGTTTGACATCTTCTAATGCCTTTTCTTGTTTTTCATAGTATTATTTATATGAAGGGTGGCCCAAGGCCTGACAATGTTTATTTTTTTATTTTCTTTACCATCTGTTGCATTTCCTTTGTTTTGTGTATTCTTTACGAATTCAGTAAAATCAACACACCTCGTGTGAGCTTATTCAGTAATTTACTGACCTGAGCTAACACCCAAGCTTCTGTACTTCACAACAGCCAATTATACCTGTGAGCTATGCAGTGGTAGCCATGGTATCTGCAGGCTCTGCTGGTTGTTCTCTCAGCAGTCTCAGAGCTTAAATAAGCTCAGACACCAACTTCGATAGTTCAAAATTCATACTGCCCAAGCTTTTTCAGAGAGATCATACTTTCACTCATTAGGGACTGTGGCACAAGGCTGCAGAACCCAGAGGGATTTGTGCTATGCTATGTAAGCTTCACAAGCACAGGAATATATTTTCAGGCCCAAAAATATGACAATTTTTGGTTGATTTACACCTATATATTGTGTGACTTTTATATGATGCATGTTGTGTCAGATTAACATTTATAACCTGGTTTCAAATTATGTATTGTAAATATATCATTTTTGATTTTGTATCAAAGTACTAATTTAATAATAAAAAAGTAAAGGGACCCAATCTACTTATAATGACTGAGTTTTCAGTGGCAAACACAATGGGTAGAATGCTTCACTATAACTCCCTTGTTTTACTTGTTTCTAATTTGAAAATGTCACCTTGACGATGAAAACCTGTATTTTTGGTCTCAGGGCGAAGTGATTTGTTCTTTTACATTTGAAGAAAGTAGCTGTTGGACATTTTGAGTTATGGGAAAAGAATCCCCCCCCCCCCACCTGCCAAACAAATAAATTTTGACCTTAGTGTGTGTATGTGCTGTGAGCACTAACATGAATGGCTGGGATCAAAAAGCCTTTTACGGAAAAGGGGTGCAATCTAGACACAGCCCATGCGTATTAAACAGCCTGTGCCAGACAGTTCTTCAATATTATACTTATAATAATCTTACATCAGAAGAGTCAGACATGGCGAACATGGGACTTGACCATGACACTCTACTCTTGCATAATTGGCTCCATTATTATTTATAACACTAGATGAATGTCCTTGTGAGGTAAACCACATATATTCTTAAAAGCCTCAATAACATGTTTCTTGCTATGTTTAAAAGCCAGAGATGGAACCATAATTGCTTGCTGTTGTTCTTTAATAAAATGAATAGTCTTCTGAAAATGTTGGGGAAAATAGCACATTCCAAATATTCCAAGGGTTTTAATTTTTGCCTTTGATATCATGAGAAACTCTCTAACAGTACTATTTGAGATACAGATGCCTAAATCTCAGTCCTAGTATTTGTTCTCTCTTTGAATTAGACCCTTAGTTTAAGTCATTTGGTCTTGCTCCACTGAAGTATGTCCCATTTTACCTCAATTGAGGATCTGGCACATTACAGTTCTTGTCTTATTGCTAGATGACCTCTGTTTACAAGCACACTGTCTTTTTTTCTTACTCTAAATTAAATAGTTATTTTATAATGGAAGCTTTTTAGGAAAATCTGTGTCTTAAAGTCTGGCCATTCTGTCTCTTTCCTGAATTCCTACCTCTGCATCTACAGGTACAGGCAATCTTCCAGAACAAGTAGGAAGTTTACCCCTTTGAGGCCTAGTCTATACTAAAGGGGCAGGTCAACTTAAGATACCAACTCCAACTATGTTAATTTCATAGCTGGAGTTGACATATCTTAAATCATCATCCACACAGCAGGAGGTGAACAGGATCAAATGCTCCCATCAGCTTCCCTTACTCTTTACGAAGAACAGGAGTGCCAGTGGCAATGGGGGTACCCTCTAGGTTTGAATTAACAGTTCCTCACTAGACCTACTAAATAGAACACAGAAGACAGACTGTGGCAGCATCAATCTTCCGTGTAATGTAGATATGGCCTGACTGTTATACCTAAGCTGACAACATTTCTATTGTTATTCATCCCTTCATCTGCAGTGTTATTTCCCTGATGACATGTGGAAATCCTCATCTTCCCCCTATGTCTTTTGGGCACTTTAAGGAGCTTGGATTGTTTTTCCACCCTATTTCACTGCAAGTGTTGTTAAATCAGGTTCACAATAAGTTAGTCTTGATGCAGTCTTTTTATCCAAAACATATTCCTCTGTGCTACCAATATTGAGCTTATTTCTGCAACTCTAACTCACATAAGTAAAGCTTAGTCAGATGAGTGTATCCTCATTGATTTCAGTGGGGCTATTTAGTTGAATAAAGCACTTCCCTAGCCTTTTTGTTCAGTTGATGTGCTCTTAAAATGAAAAAAAATTACTAAAATGCCAATCAATCTTTGCTATTTGTCTATTAGGGTTTTTTTGTTAGTACTTCATCATGAGCATGCAATGCATTCTTAGATTCCACCAAGGAGTATAGCTATCAGGTAAACTACAGCTAAGATATGATCTGCAGAGGCATTTGCACCTCTACTCCTGTCCAATTTGTAAAAAACACTAAGAATTGAAAATTTACTTTCTCATAAATCTTCAGAAAAGTATATGTATGATATAGAGCTGAGGAGATTATTTTTCAGAAGAGTAATATTGGGACCCATGTAATTAGAAGAGATGAGACAGAAGAACTTTACTTAAAATCAGAAACATTTAGGAAATGTATGCAAATGCTAAGGATGGTTTTGTTTTGCTGTTGGTTTAGTATGTGCCATGGTTAAAGTGTTCATGCAGTTCAAATATTTCACTAATGGGGAAAAAAGATGTCTATTAGCTGTTAGAGATAACTGTAGCTTTCAGTTCAGTGAACATTCAAACAATGCCAGATTCATTGTTAACCTTCTATCCTCAACCAGATTTAATGATGTCTGCAAAAATGTTTAGCCAATAGACAGGGTCAAGTTCACTTTCAGCTTACAGCAAGTGCAGCATTCTACATCCTGAATATTTATTTCTCTTTTTAACTTGATATTGAAATAATGTAAAAAAAAAAAGCCCAATCTATTCAAATCTCCCATTAACAGAATGGCAGGGAGAGTAAATAACAATTAAAACTCTGTAGAAGGGATATGCTATTCATAGTGTTAGAAAACACCATTCTTATTTCATTATAAAAATGCCAAAGACCCTCATTAATGGGATTAAGAACCCATTGCACACCACACAGTCAGGCTGTTTCTAAGACACAGCACATTTTCATTTTATGATTAGGTATAAAATATTCTCACAATGTGCAGCTCCTAGAGTGGGGAAGTTTCTTCAGAGCAACCCCAATGTAGCTTGAAAGCTGTTATTTAGAGAAGACGTTTGGCACATTTTTGAATGATAGGATATCCTTTTACATACACCAAGTGAAGTAAAAACCGAAGAAATGAAATATCGGAGCAATTTCATACAGTACGTGCAAAACACTTTTCTTTTACTTCAATCTGTCCTCAGACTTGATTTGTTTTCCACAATGGTACTTATGACAGACCTTACAGATATTCACTTTTCTTTAAAGTATTAAAATTCATGAAATAGATAATAGTCAGCAAGACCTTGTGGACAGAAGCCTAGACAAGACATTTGCTGCTTTGACAAGTAGCTGTATGCTATTCAATACTGAATGATGCGTGAGAATGCTGCTGTCAGTTTTGTTAGCAGCCTGCATCTTTCTCCCATATAATCAATATCTCCAATGGCTGATGACTAGTATGGGACCAGAAGCGTGAAAATATTTAGCTGCTTGTCTTGCCATATGCTGTCATTTAACTTCATCGTAAAAGCTGCCTTAAGATGTCATTGAACAGAAGTAAGAGGCTAGAGACCAGTACCTTGAAATTAGTCTCTTTCATTTCAATGTTATTTTTATCTTGCTGTAAAGCAACATATTGTCACTATACTGACAACTAAGAGCCCAGTGACCTCCTTCTGCCACTAATCCTTTCAGATCTCTATTTTGGCTTCAGAAAAAAAAATCCATACAACATTTTACATCTAATTGTTGCACGGACAGCAGGACAGAATCTGAAACATGTTTTTAAAATATAAATGTGCTAAATGACATTGGGTTACTTCCAACTATTCATTTTAGTATCCATGTAGGAGAGAGCTTTTCCTACGCTTAATTGTGTTACTGGTTCTTACTGATGTTCTTCCCTCCACTCTTAGGGTGTGTCTAGACTACATGCCTCCTTCGACGGAGGCATGTAGATTAGCCAGATCGGAAGAGGGAAATGAAGCCGCGATTAAAATAATCGCGGCTTCATTTAAATTTAAATGGCTGCCCCGATCTGCCGATCAGCTGTTTGTCGGCAGATCGGGGGAGTCTGGACGCGATGCCCCGACAAAGAAGCCTTTCTTCATCGACACAGGTAAACCTGGTTTCACGAGGCTTACCTGTGTCGATGAAGAAAGGCTTCTTTGTCGGGGCATCGCGTCCAGACTCCCCCGATCTGCCGACAAACAGCTGATCGGCAGATCGGGGCAGCCATTTAAATTTAAATGAAGCCGCGATTATTTTAATCGCGGCTTCATTTCCCTCTTCCGATCTGGCTAATCTACATGCCTCCGTCGAAGGAGGCATGTAGTCTAGACACACCCTTAGTGAAACAGCCATTTTACTTTCTGAGAACTGTATCTCTGAATCCATAAAAGTCAGCTTTCTCCAATTTTAGTATTCTTGTTTTACTTAAGGATTTAACATTATAATACTTATGTGCCAAACACTGAGTTCTCTAATTCTTAATGTGTTCACGACCATAAACATTTAAAGGGAGTGAATAGAGATACTATACTGGGAAATGCTTTGCTTATTGCACTAGAAGCTCAGTCTAAAAACTTGGGACCAGATAATCTCCTCTAATGGAAAAGTGATTTGAGGTGGTCCCCCCTCACAGATTTCCTCGCCTATCAGTACGTGAAGGAGTGAAGTACCCCTGTGCAGTAAGACATAGGAAATATTGCCAAATCTGATGTATTCCCCAAAAATCTGCAGGAGACTAATTCTATCCATGCAGAGAGATTGTGCCTCTCAATTTGGTTCTGAACCCTGCTGGCCTCTCACTTGTGCAGCTAAAGGCTGGTTTATCCTGAAAAATTAGAAGAGTGTAAGTTACCTTGTGTCAAACTAAATGTCCATGTGTCTACACTTAAATTATGTCACCTAGTGATATAAGCTTTCCTTTCAATAAGTCAACATTTTACACCTCCTCCTTGAGAAGTGTTGTTATCACAGCACAAAATAGAGAAAGTGCCTTTCTCAACCCTAAGGCTGTGTCTAAACTACATGGCTCCATTGATGGAGCCATGTAGATTAGGCTGATTGGCAAAGGGAAATGAAGCCGCGATTTAAATAATCGTGGCTTCATTAAATTTACATGGCTGCCGCGCTGAGCCGACAAACAGCTGATTAGCTGTTTGTCAGCTCAGCGCGCTAGTCTGGACGCTCCCACGCCAACCTGAAAGCCCTTTATCGACCTCCCCGTTATGCCTCGTAGGATGAGGTTTACCGGGGAGGTCGATAAAAGGCTTTCATTTTGACAAGGGAGTGTCCAGACTAGCGCGCTGAGCCGAAAACAGCTGATCAGCTGTTTGTCGGCTCAGCGCGGCAGCCATGTAAATTTAAATGAAGCTGCGATTATTTAAATCGTGGCTTCATTTCCCTTTGCCAAACAAACAAATCTACATGGCTCCGTCGATGGATCAATGTAGTTTAGACGTACCCTCACAGTCCTCAAGCAGCTATTTCAATGCCCCAAATTGAAAACTCGGGTTATGCTTGTAAACTGCATTGCCCAGACGTCACAGAGACCAGAAGCCCACCAGCTTTTAAAATCCTGTGAGTTTTTGAAATACCTTTTCCTGATTGTCTACCTTGACAAGCTCTTCTAGCAGCACTCCATTGTTGAATTCAACTGACTAGATGACCATATCAGCTACATGCTGCAGTATTGCCCTGGCCTGGAATAGATAGGGCTACATTTTCTAAGAGAATTAGTACATGGCAAGTTGCAGCGTAAATCTACAGTGAACTAGTTTGCTATGTGCTAACACTCTTTGATCAGCAGTAAATCAAAGCACTCAGTGCATGGCAGCAGGACATGATTAATTAGTGCTAAGCAGGCTGGTGATCTCTAGATTTTAACACTAGCATATCTCTAGCTAAATCTCTGTATGGATAATCCCAAATACATAAAGGGCACGTCTAAACTACATTCCTCTTTCAAAAGAGTAATGTAAATGAGGCAAATTGAAAGTGCAAATGAAGTGTGGATTTAAATATCCCGCACTTCTTTTGCGCATTCGTGTCCGAGCGCTTTTTCGAAAAAAGGTTTTTTGAAAGTGAAAGCGCAGTCTAGATGGGGTTCTTTCAAAAAAGGGGTTTGAGTGCGCTTTCTAGACTGCACTTCCACTTTCAAAAAACCCTTTTTTGAAAAAGCGCTCGAATGCAAATATGCAAATGAAGTGTGGGATATTTAAACCTGCGCTTCATTTGAACTTTCGATTTGCCTCATTCACATTCTTCTTTCGAAAGAGGAATGTAGTCTAAGACTAGACACTTAGGGTACATCTACACAGCAGGGCTAAAGCTGCATTAAACTATGCAACTTTAGCTACATCAATTGCGTAGTTTAAATTGAAATAGCTTAGTACAGCTTTTGGTTCTGTCTACACAGAAGAAAGTTGAAGGAAGAACACTCTTCCTTTGACTTCCCTTGCTACTTGTGAAATGAGGATTACAGTAGTCAGAGAAAGAAGTACTCCAGTTTAGCATTATTTCAAAATAATGGTTTGTAGTATAGACAAACACTATGTTATTCTGAAATAACGCTGCTGTGAAGACGCACCTAAATGAGAAGCTGAGATGCTACAACACAATTCTCTGCCAAAGCTGTGTGACTAATTTCATAGCCATGGATTATATGGGACCTGTTAATAATACTAGCAATGTTGGGATCCTGCCAGATCTTTGGGTGAAAGAATGCCCATACGTGAAATTTGGTTGCCTCATTTTCCTCATTAAGTTCTGTGGCCAGGGTCCCAAACTTGGCTCCATCCCCCCATTAGGCACTGTGATCATGGGGCTCCAAATGGTGATTAGCTTCACCACCTGTGGCACATCATAGGAGATGCAATCTGAGCAAAGATCCCAGCTGACAGAGAAGATTTGGAACATGAAGTAAACAAACAACAATTCCCATGAAGTACCATGGCAGCATTTATTAGACGTGGTAACACAGAAACCTGTAAGGGAACATTTTAACCTGACTAGATGCTCATTAATGGATTTAAAAGTAGCCATTCTCTACAAAGGAATTTCATACACAAATTTGACACTGTTTCACGGGGCTTGAACAAAGACATGAACTAGATGACCCATTATAAACTCTGCTTTAAATCAACAATAGGACACCACTTGTTCTTACCTATAGCCCCCAACTCAAACCAGTGCAATATCAATAACCTACAACCTAAATGGAACAGAATGGTACACGCTGAGAGGCTCTGGGTGACAGACCTATACTCTCCAATAGACAACCACCTAACCTCAGGAAGATTCTGACTAACAGCTACCGGGCATACCACATTAAAACTAACCCTGGAACTTTCCCTTACAACAAACCCCGTTGCCAGCTTTATCCACATATTTACTCTGGAGACACCATCACTGGACCTAACCATGTCAATTATACGATCAAGGGCTCATATTCCTGTACATCCAGCAATGTGATATATGCCATCGTGTGCCAGCAATGTCCCTCTGCGATGTATATTGGACAAACTGGTCAGTCACTTTTCCAGAGAATCAATGCTCACAAATGAGACATCAGACATCAGAGAATCAGTGCTCACAAATCCACACAGAGAAACCTGTTAGCCAGCATTTTACTCAAACTGGCCATTCCCTTAAAGACCTGACAACATGCATCTTACTTCAAAGTGACTTTAACACCAGATTACAGAGGGATACTTCAGAACTTTTATTTATGCTAAAGTTCAACACTTTGTGAATGGGCCTTAATTTAGATGATAATACCTTACACATTACAAAGACAGCCTCCCCACCTTTTGATATTTATAGTAACTCCAGATTAGCCACTTAATTGACTCTTACAATAAGCAATTTTCTCCTTCCTTGTCTCTTCCTCATTCCCTCACCCCCACCTTCTATTCTATGAAGCTGATTCATTACTGTATAATTCGTTTACTTCACTGTATCCCTCTGTTATATCATGGTCATGCCAATTCACTTTCAAAATGTGATCTGGAGAAGTGAGTCTGCCCCACAAAAGCTCATCACCTAATAAACCATCTTGATAGTCTTTAAAGTGCTATGTGACTGCTTTTTGTGTTTGTTTTACCAAGATCAGACTAATACGGCTACTTCTCTATTACTTTTCTTCCTTACATTCAACACCCAGTTGAGATCAAAACTAAGCATGGGACAATTCTCATTAGCACTGGCACTACAATTGACAAGTACTTCTCCCCCCCCCCTTTTTCGTTTTCCCCCTTTTTTTTGAGCCAAGTTCATCTGAAGAAGTGGATTTTGCCCATGAAAGCTCATGATATATATTTGCTGGTCTCTAAGGTGCCACATGACTACTCATTTTCTTAAACTTACAGACTAACACAGCTACCCCTCTGAGACTTGGTATCAGACAAGACACCACGGTTACAGATTTTGTTTGCACCAAGTAGATACAAAAAGGTTGTGGGATCAGCATTCTAAGTTATCTTATCTGGAGCTGCAAAAGATATTTAGGTACTTATCTATCTGTTCACATGTCTAAGTCCACCAAGCCAGTTCTGTATTGGATGGAGAGAGAGGAATCCCTTGATATTGAACCTGGCTCTGACTGCTGCAGGCTTCATCTGGCAGAAGGGTTATATGAAGATACCTAACTGCCCCACAGTTAATAAGCTGCTCGGAGCCCTACTTCAAGTGAAATCCTTGATGCCCTGAAGAGAGATTCTCATACTAGGTTTGGGAATGCTTACCTTAAAAGTGGGACACAGCCGCGTAAGTGTCCTCAGAGCATGTTTCATATCTAAATTGTGGAAAACCCAAGCTCATATTCCTGCTTTCAACTGGGAGTTGGACCCAGGTCTACCTGTGTATTAGAGGAGCACCCTAACCTCAAGGCTATTGGTTACTCTCAGCAGGCTGTAGAAGCCAATGAGAATTTTTCTAAGGAGTAGTCCCAGGGAAAGGACCTTTCTCCTGTCCTTCTATAGACACCACTCTAGGGAAAGTGTGCCATATGGACATGGGTTGGCAAGGACAGGACCAGCTTCAGGTAGGTTTTCAGGGCTGATGTAAAGGAAGAAAGTGCTGGGATGTTCTAAGTTCAGGCCACTGGTGCCATGATAGGGTTCTGCCTGCAGAGTGCAAGAAGTACTCCTCACCTCCATGGGTTCTCTGAATCCTCATTTCCCAAGAGGCAACTCAGTATCGACCAAGCCCAGCCAAAAAGTTTGTGGGGCGCAAGGTGGCATGTTGTGGTTGGCTGCACCATGTAGCCGGGAAGCTCCCAACCAGGGAAGCAAGCGAGCAGCCAGGTGGGTGGACGCCGGGCAGCCCAGGGCCCTGAAGTCATGGGGACCAAGGCAACCACCTTGCATGCCTTGCCCTAAGGTTGGGCCTGGTATCCACACTGCAGTCTCCTCCATGTTGCTGCTCTGACCAGATCAGGGAATTGCCAGGGCTTTCCCTAGAAGGCCACAGTGGCAGTACTCTAGCAGGGGCTCCCCAGTTGTGGGGAGGATGGCCCCAGCATGTTTCCTCCTATCTGGGTGGCAGGTCCCAGTCACAAAGCTAACCTTTGCAGTTCAGATGTAAGCTAAGAGGGAAGGTGACAGCTGGTGGGTCTGCAATTCTTCCTCCTCCACCTCTTTTTACACCCCTTGTTGGCAGAGTGCCTATGGGCTAGGCATTGCAGTGCCTAAGTATCTTTATGGATCTGGCCCCTAGGTTCTCCAAGAAGATGGACTCAATCTAAAGTGGAGGATTTTTTCCTCCATTAAATCTTGATGTGTTGAATTAATTTTATTCTGTTACTATTAATCTGGAGAGTTCAGAGGACAGATGAAATTGGATCTGCCTCAGCCGGGGGAGAAGCACCCCTCCCACAGCTGTGACTACTGGAGCTGCATCTGCCATGGAGAGGCACTTCTCCTCTGACCCCAAGCTTCTGAGGTGAGAGAGGGCTGTGGTAGTCCTCTGTACCAGAGGTATCCTGCATATTGAACCCCTCATCCCCGGCCCAGGGCAATTATTTAAAGCATGTACATTCACATTTTTTTCCAAAAATAAAAAAATAATTGAGTTAAAGACCCAACACTGGGTAAATCGTCTAGTATACTATATTCTTATTAATTCAACTATTTTCCTCAGGGCTTCAAATAATTAAGTTAGTGTTTACTAAGTGATACAGTTATGAAATATTATATAGGGATCCTTTCAAAATAACTAATTGCATAGCTTGTCTCAACAATAAAACTTTTCTATTCTGTCAGAGATCTGTCCTTTCAAGAGTGATAACAAAAAGCAATGTCTGTAGCACACCAGGGAGCCCCTCTCTTTTAATCTACCTCTTTCAGAATTATTATAATGCTTGCACCCAGCAGGAGTCCCATCTCCTTGTAACTGAAGCATTTGAAAACTTCTCAATTCCCATTTTTTTATAGAATAAGCAAGCCTAGGTCCCTGGAGTAGTGGAAAATTCACTTGTTGCAGAAACCGCACAAGCTGAGTTGTTTCTGACCAAGTATCAATTTTAAAGAAAGGCATAAAGTGCATTATTGAAGTTATGTGATTTCTATATTAATAATGGGAAAAGTTTCAAAGGACAAATTTCTATTCCATATTAATAGACTTATTTCTTGTCTATTAGATGCCTTCGAATAACCTGTGGCATTGTTACTGTAGTATAAACTAATTTAATATTTCATTTTCAATCCTCATCCACTTTTTTCTAGATACATAACCTGCATGTTTTATATAAAAAAAATATTGTAAAAGTCCTGTCTTTTGATGGAGGATCAAACTTTTGTTGGAGGAAAACATAATGGAGCATTTACTTAACATAATGCTACTGAATGTTGATATGCAAATTAGCTGAAGTGCATTATACTCCTCAAAGATTTCCATAATTCAGATGATGTCAAGAGTTCTTTTACAATTGGCGAAATCTGCTTGTGAATTGACTATACTGAATGACTCTCAACTGTAATGTTAAGACTCACAGAATAAGTCATAAGGACCGGTGTCTGGCTTTCAGGAAAAAGGTGTGTGTGTGCTCCTTAAGGAGTAGATGACACTTGCTTTGGTGGATTCAGGCCAGGCCCATTTCTCTACCGTCCAGAATAGAGAGGAGACTATTTAGATTCATAAGGGTGCAGGGAAAGCCTTCTTTTATCTGGACCAGGGGGAGGAGCCCTTCAATTTCTACCTGCAGTGACAGTAGAAGGCCTTTTGTAGCAAGAAGAGAAAAAGAAAGTTTCAAACTGAAGGTCATAACAGATCAATGAGGACAGAAGGGGCACATCCCCCAACTTTCAGCTAGCTATAGTAGGTGTGCTAGAGCAGTTGAGGTAAGAGAGCTCCAACACAGCTTGGAGTAGGCAAAGTGGACATGAGAGATAGGGAGGTTGGATCCTCCTACATGGGCAAGAGTTTGGAGGGTGGGTGGAACTGAAGGTAGTCTATCCAGCAAATGGATTGCCTTCTGGATTGCCCCAGGGATCCTGGGGAAGCAAACACTCCTTGGTAAACTAATTGAATTTGTGGTGGGAAGTGAAGTAGTCTCAGAAGTTGCTTCTCAAATTGTTTTCTTGCTACTACAGGAGGAGGTATGTTATGGGACCAGCTATTGCTATTGCTGATCCATGGGGGCTTGTGCGCAGGAGCAAGCTGTGATTGTGATTGTGTGATTGGGGGAAGTGATTTAGGACACATAATGGAATGGACTTAATCAGAGCTAAGAGGATTTGAGGCAGATCCTGGCTCTTCTTCAATAAATAAAAAATATTTGGTTATACATGATGCTATGCCATATTGGGCAGGGAGCTGTGAAGCCCTTTGGGGTCAGAAAGGCTAGGATATATGTGAATAGGCAACCATAGGTAGCATGGGACTTGGTGGTGAATATTTCTCATCTAGACGTAGCACACATCACACCATACTTATTCAGGGAAGATAGTGTCTACCTGCTAGGCTTAGGAGCTGACACATTTTGGGCTGATATTAAAGAGGGCCTTCACAGATGTCTGGGAATCTGGACATGTAGTGGAAGAGGAAGGTCACAGCCAATCTAATGGCTGGTGCCTCCGTGTGGTGGATATACAGCACAGATACTTCATAGGGAGTAGATATGGTGATCAGATAAAATGGATTGGTAAAGGATTTAAAAGAGGTATTCTTTAAATGACTGGAAATGGGATATTTGGGGAGGCTAAAACTGACATGGGAGGGAGCCTGCTGCCCTATACCCCTCATTTGAGGCAGGGCCAGCCCACAACATTTTGGCACTTGAGGCAGGGAGCTCAAATGACATCCCCATGCCTCCTCGCTTGTGCCAAACTTTGAAAAGTCTTGATTCTGCCTTCTTCCTGTTCTACTCCTCTCATGGTACTGCTCTGCTATCTAGATATTAACCAGAGCAGACACAATTTTCTACACTCTGGGGCCTAGTGACACCCCTCCACAGTCTGGCACCTGAGGCAGCTGCCTCCATTTGCCTCATGGTAGAGCCAGCCCTGATTTGAGGGGTGGTGAGATCCCTGCAGTGGGTTGTCTGGGGACAAGGATATAAACAGGGGAGGATTAACAATATGTTCCATGATATGTCAATGATGAGGGACTTACCTGCACTGTGCATTTTCATCTGCTAGGTACTCCCTGACATTAGGAAAAAGTTGTGGCCTAACTGAAGAACATCTAGTGTCTCCTGTTTTTACAACCAGACAATGATATCAGAGGTACTGGAGACAGTGCTGGTTTTCCATTTTCTTATCAGCAGGAGGCCATAATCTATATTATTTTTCAAATTCATCTGCTAGAGCAAAATGCATTTGCATGTCTACACATACAAATGTGTTCCTGCAATGAGATTTTTCTACCTGTTTATCAACTGTTACATACTTCACTTCATTAGACATAGTTTTACAGTATATTGAAGAGTCATGATTTAAACAGACCTACTACTAAGCCTCTAATTTACCTACCTTTAACATTAGGAAGGTGAAAATAAAAGAAATAATAATTATGTGCTGACTTCATGTATAGATCCTTTGCCTTGCTAAAGATTCTCAGTTTATGGGTACTGATTTCCCATTAGAAACTCTGAGCTTCACAGTGTATGCCAGCCGGTGCTGAGGGAGGAAAGCATTCTTGCAGCATTGATCCTTCCCTACCAGAATAAAAGATCATGCCATTCTATTTAATTGCATGGAAACTGATCCCCACTTGCAAGTGATTTGGACACTGACAAGAATGATTTCAGGGAGCAGCTAGGAATATTGAAGCATGTTGAGACTCAAAGGCAGTGGCAGGGAAGGGTCAGCACAGATAATTATAATAGGAGAATATTTGAAATCACCAGGTTTTAATCTTTAACTTTTTCCAAAGCTTTAGAATGATAATTAATATCACAGGACTAGAAACCACTCAAAATAAAACAAACCCTACATCGGTAAAAAAACTATAATAATATAGGCTATAATAGTAAATTATTTCACACCCACATGCACATGATACATATAGCAAAATACTTTGTCACTTATGCCACTAAGTCATTTTCTGTAAAAGCTTCTTCTTGATAAACTGCAGTAAAATATAAAATATAAAAATAGTAATAATATATATTTTTATCAAGGAGTCACTCAAGTTCAAACAGGCAAGGGAAAACACCTGGTTTTTGTTTAAACTTTATAATCCCTTTCATATGGATCAGAGACAGAGAATGACAGCCAAAAATGAAAGCAATAAAGAGGAACTAAATTGACTGATATTCTGAGTTTAGGAGGCTGGTCAGTTGCATCAGTTCTAGCTATTTTATACTTATTTAACATTGTAGCTGATTTAAGTATATTCTCAATACATTTTACAAGTTACAGAAAACTTATATGGAAAATCTCCTCTTTTCTCTTCTCTTCCCTCTACTTCCCATGGAAAGGTAGCTCCAAGAGCAAAAGAAAAAAACCACTCATTCACCTGATTCACCAAGTTAAAGTGAAAATAAATAAATCGGTGATTTGATCAGCTGATTTGGAGAGTATGCAACTGGATGAAATTGTAAAGTTCAGAGAAAGATTCTCAGGAGTTGGTAGACTTAACCAGTGTTGAATAACTCCAAGAGAGAGAATGAAAAGACTGAGCAGAAGAGCTGCCTTTGGCAACTTTTAACACTTTCAAAATAAGATAAATCTGGAAATTAAATCAGCCGTGCCAAAAAATATTTAAGGAAACCATAAAAGACTATAAGAATTCTTTGGGGAGCATAAAAATAAATTAGGAAAGCAATTGTTTATTACATATTGTACTAATATTGTCAGCTAATTAAATAAAGTTGCAGCCTGAACAGCTGTAGGAACTGGGGGTGATCTATTATTTTTAACGTACAGTACAGCCTTTATGTTTGTTCCCCTTGTGGGAATGAGGAAGGTTCAGCTCTAGAAGTATAGCTCATCTATCTTTCAATGCATGTACACCCTTCTTTCCATGCATGTCCAGCACAGTTTCCAAGTCAGTCAATTTATGCAGGTAGCAAGGATTCAGAGTGTTCATTTATAGACACTCTTTATATAGAGTCAATTTTCCATACAATAGATGGGTGGTTGCGAAATTTAAAAATGCCTCCATTCCAGCAGCCTGAAACTTAGTCTCTAGGCTGTTCCAAACCCAATTGTCACATAATGGCATGATACAGAGGTACATTTAGTCTTTCAATGCAAAGAAAGTGTTAAAAGGTTGGACATTTGCCACCACTATTATATATCCTTAGGCAAGTCTGCATGCTGTGCCTAGTATATGTTTTTTTTTTTGTACTCAGGATGGAAATGTACTTGACAGTTTCACACTCTGGGTGTGTCTAGACTACAGGGTTTTTTCGAAAAAAGTAGCCTTTTTTCAAAAAAAAACTTCCCCTGCATCTAGACTGCTGCCGCGTTCTTTCGAAAGTAAATTGAAAGAATGCGGCAGTTTTTTCTATCGCAGAAAACCTCGTTTTACGAGGAATAATGCCTTTTTTTGAAAGTGCTGTTTCGAAACAAGGTGCTATATAATGCATACTGTGCTTTTTTTGAAAGAGAGCATCCAGACTGCCTGGGTGTTCTCTTTCGAAAAAGCGGATAGCTTTTTTGAAAGTACTGGTTGTAGTCTAGACGCTCTTCTTCAAAGGAGGCTGTTTTGAAAGTATCTTTTGAAAAAGCCTCTTTCGAAAGAGGATTGTAGTCTAGACATAGCCTCTGTGTCATGGCAGAGGTGAAACCAGCATCTACTGTTTCATGCTCTATTAGTGTGAGCAGCCTTTCATAATTTTTCAATGTGTGTATGTGTAATCACCAACAGGTGAACCTGGGACCTCTGGAGCTTAGTGTAGGAGCCTCTAGGGTATGTCTACACTACAAAGTTAATTCGAACTAACAGGCATTTGTTCGAATTAACTTTCATAGGCGCTATACATACAAACCGCTAGTTCGAACTTAATTCGAACTAGCGGAGCGCTTAATTCGAACTAGGTAAACCTCGTTCTACGAGGACTAATGCCTAGTTCGAATTAAGCAATTCGAATTAAGGACTGTGTGGCCACTTAATTCGAACTAGTGAGAGGCTAGCCCTTCCCAGCTTGCCCTGGTGGCCACTCTGGGCATGACCAGGGAAACTCATCTGCCCCCCTCCCGGCCCCAGAGCCCTTAAGGGGGCACGGTCTGGCTACAGTGCCCGTGCCAGGTGCAAGCCTGCCAGCACCCAGCCAGCAGACCCTACACCTGGAACGACATGAGCCAGCCACCCGCTGCCACCCAGCCCTCTGCCTCTTCCCGGGACCAGGCTGGTGGCTCCCAGGAGCCTGCCCGGGGCCGCAAGAGGCGGGCGCCCGCCTGGTCTAGTGCGGACATCGTGGACCTCATCGAGGTTTCAGGGGAAGCCGCTAACGTCCACGACCTCCACAGTAGGCACAGCAAAGTGGCCGTCTAGGGCAGGATAGCTGCCAGCCTGGCCACCCAGGAGCAGGTTTGCATGAAAATCAAGGTGGTCCAGTGAGACCCCCCGACCATGAGCCCTGAGCTTAGAACATAAAAACATAAGAATGGCCGTACTGGGTCAGACCAAAGGTCCTTCTAGCCCAGTAGCCTGTCTGCCAACAGCAGCCAACACTAGGTACCCTGGAGGGGATGGACTGAAGACAATGACCAAGCCATTTGTCTTGTGCCATCCATCTCCAGCCTTCCACAAACAGAGGCCAGGGACACCATTTCTACCCCCTGGCTAATAACATCTGGCTAATACCCAACCTCCATGAATTTATCTAACTTCTCTTTAAACTCTATTATAATTCTAGCCTTCACTGCCTCCTGCAGAAAGGAGTTCCACAGGTTGGCTATTTGCTTTGTGAAGAAGAACTTTCTGTTATTAGTTTGAAGCCTGCTACCCATTCATTTCATTTGGTGTCCTCTAGTCCTTCTATTATGGGAACTAATGAAGAACTTTTCTTTATGCACCCTCTCCACACCACTCATGATTTTATAGACCTCTATCATATCCCCCCTCAGTCTCCTCTTTTCTAAGCTGAAAAGCCCCAGTCACTTTAGCCTCTCTTCATATGGGACCTGGTCCAAACCCCTGATCATTTTAGTTGCCCTTTTGTGAACCTTTTCCAAGGCCAAAATATCTTTTCTGGGGTGAGATCACATCTGTACACAGTACTGAAGATATAGTGTACCATAGTTTGATACTTCCCCTCCTCCTTCTTCCCTTTGTCTTCCCCCTTCCAGTTCCCTCCTCCCAGGTTTCCTCTTCCCCTTTCCCACTCTCTCTCTTCCCCTCTCCCACCTCCTTTTCCCAGTCTCCCCGAGTTTTGTTCAATAAAGAGAGTTTCTATTTTTTAACACACGTGTCCTTTATTTTGTACATCAGGAAGGGGGCTAGGGAGGGGTAAGTGGAAGGATGTGAGGGAGGAATGGGGTACCAGCCCCCTATGGGGAGGACTGGGCTGGCTCTGTGGTCTCCTCGGGGTGGAAGCTCTCCTGCAGCCCCCTGATTGACTCCCCCCAGATGGCAGCCTGCAGCACTCAGGGCACTCCAAGCCAGGACTGCTTTGCTGTCCCTCATCGAGGTAGACAAGCGAGCGGGGAACCCCTGAGAACTGTCTGTCCAGGGTGGGGGTCGGGTCCCTTTAAGCACAACCCTCGGCTAGCCTGAGACAGCAGCTCCACGCTCTAAGTCTTAACCTGATGCCCTGCTGGCACTTATTCTGGCCATCCTTAACTTCGGTTCAGGGTCCACTCAATGTGGACATGCTAGTTCGAATTAGCAAAATGCTAATTCGAATTAGTTTTTAGGTCTAGATGCGCTAGTTCGAATTAGCTTAGTTCGAATTAACTAATTCGAATTAAGTTAGTTCGAATTAGTGCTGTAGTGTAGACATACCCCTACAGTTTGAGCTCTAAAGCCACCTGGCTCTCAGCTTAAGCTGTAGAGCTCCTTTGCTCTTATCTCTCACTGTAAGTGGTCTAAGGGTATGTCTAGATTACATGCCTCTGCCAACAGAGTCATGTAAAATAGGCTACCCGACATAGTCAATGAAGCCAGGATTTAAATATCCCCGGCTTCATTAAAATAAAAATGGCCACCACGCTGTTCCACCTCAGCTGATCGTCGGCACAGCGCACCAGTCAAGACGCTGACTGGTTGACAAGGGAAGCCTTTGTCAACTGCTCCTGTAAACCTCATTTCACAAGGCATAAGGGAGTGGTTGACAAAGGCTTCCCTTGTCGATCGATCCACGACTTGACTTGCACATTGTGCCGATGATCAGCTGAGTCAGCACAGCACGGTGGTCATTTTAATGAAGCCGGGGATATTTAAATCCCTGCTTCATTGACTATGTCGGGCAGCCTATTTTACATGCCTCTATTTGCATAGGCATGTAATCTAGACATACCCTAAGTATCACTTCAAGGGACAGTGAACCTCACCCACTAGGTTTGTGGGATACATATGGGTATATGGAGAAGAATATGAAAGGTCCTACCTTATAGCACCTTCTTCTGTCTGGTCCCAGGCCTGTGCCTGCAAAGCCAGTGTCCTTTCTGGGAAAATCCTTCCTGGGTCTGTATCATAGAATTCAGGCAAGATAATTTTTATATTAATTACTATTGATCTTTATATTAATTACTGTTGATTTTATTTCAAGGCTTCTTAAAGTAAAACTGGATCAGTGCTTCACAGGCTCTCCCCTCAGCTCATATCCCCTAATTCTGCTCTTTACTCCATGAACTCATTGACCCTGAAGTTCCTGGCTCTTACCTCAAAGCCTTTTTCTTGTGATAATAGAGATTTTCCCAGTCTCCTTGCTGTCCCATCTGTTTCTTGGAGTTACTTCTGACAGCATTTGATCTAGTGTCTGGCATGTACTGCAGCCTTCTTTTCTGGTTTCTATTCCTCCCTTTGTAAGGATCAGCCAGGCTTTTCCTAGATGCAACAGGTGGGGCTGTTAGTCCTCTACAGGTCTCTAACCCCAGAAAAATATTATCCATTGTCCCTTCACAGTGTGTGTCCAGACTACAGGATTTTGTCGACAAAAGTGGACTTTTGTCAACAAAACTATACCTGCGTCTACACTACCGCCGAGTTCTATCGACATAACATCGACAGAACTCGGCAGTTTTATCAACAGTGGTAAAACTCATTCTACGAGAAATAATGCCTTTTGTTGACAGAGTTCTGTTGACAGAAGGCGTTATTGCATCTACACTGTCCTTTGCGTCTACACTTTCATGTTGACAAAGCGGCTTGCTTTGTCGACAGAACTGGATGCAGTCTAGACGCTCTTTGTCGACAGAAGCTTTGTCAGCAGTATCTGTCGACAAAGCCTCTGTCAACAAAAGCCTGTAGTCTAGACGTACCCACAGTGTCCCAGACCTATGTGCTCCTGGTGCAGTTTGAACCACAAGGAGTCCTCATGGAAACTGTGGTCTTATTATTAAGGCTTGCATTTAGCAACTAAATTAATTTTATTTAAACATTACATAACAGTAATGAGATGCCTTTGTAAGCCTCATCCTACCAGTCTGTTCTGCCTCTGTGAAATAATGTGCTTGGTGCATATCTTTGAAACATTAGCTTTACCTCATGGATGTAGGGAAAGGCAAATTTAGTTTCGAGGTTTCATTACAGTCCCCTGTGAAACAACGTCTAGTTCACAAAACCACCATACAATTCAACACAAGCATGACAGCCTCTGCTCAGGGGATGCATAGTTAGCCAGCACTTAAAACAGCAGAGGTGCTGTAAGTCAGGATTGAAGTGCCTTTGCAGAGATGTATAGAGATGTTCATGCATAGCTCCTATCAGCACTGTGCCTCAAAACAGCCGTTGCTATAAATCTCTCATTTCTATGAACACTAAAATCAACCAAACTCACAAAGAAAAATAAATGCAATAAAAAGTGTTTTCCCAGTGCTTGAATACAGTTTATTTTTTTATGGATATACATGTGCTTTTTTTGCAACCTACCTTAAATCTTGTGTGCTGTCAAGAGTTAGGTAAATGGGAACTGCAATATATGCAAGGTCCCTTTGGAAAAAAGCAACTTAAATACAAACATAAACCATTTTCTAAGTCCCCTGAAATACAGTGTGTTCATTCTGAAAACCTTTAATCTTTTCTTTATGCTCCCCAGAATGAAATAGTTCCTTGTATGGAGTTTTAACTAATCATAAAAGATAGTACATCTCAGGACAGGGCATTTTCCACTTGACTATACACCCAGAGCAAGTACAATGGAATTTCAAGTGTGAACAGATTAATAAATAATACATAGACATAACAATTGTGTTTCTACTAGTTTGTGAAGGAGGAGCGTATACAATATATACATTTATTCTATTCATTATTTTTATTACTTTAGAATTGTTTCATTTGTAGTTTAAACTTTTTCTAGTCCAACGGGAGAAATGGGCCACCCTTGCTGTTATGTACATTGAGGGATTTGTGAAATGACAAAATATCAATTAATGTAGCTGCAGAGCAATAACTGTGAAAATATGCTTACAGCTTCTTTGTGTATCCACTGCTGTTGTTACTTTATTTTTCATTTTTTCCAAATATTATTTCAGGTGATCGAAAAATAAATATTTCTGATGTTGCATGATTCCTGGGATAGTTTAGGCTTCAATACAAAACATACATAAGTTTTAGTGACATCAATAAAAGACCTTGTAGTTATATAAGAAATATCAATGTGGCGCTGCCCTGCTATCTGCTTCCAATTCCAACGCATTGAAACACATTAGTATTCAGGTCCTGCATGTAGCTTACAACATCTTGAAATGCATATAATTATTTTGCTCATATCCACACTCTTGAAATGGGCTTGATAGATAAGGCTAAGTAAGACAAAAGAATAGATTTGTTTGTGTAAAGATTATTTTAAGCTTGCTAGAAGCAGTAGTGAAATCTCAGGAGAGGAAATAAAAAGCAGGCAGGCAATCTGTGTGCCTCTCATCTCCCGGCAATTCCTAGAGGTTACATATAAGGAGCTTAGGAAACAACACACAGACACAATTGAAAAGCTTCCTAATGAAAACAAATTTGCCATGTTTGATGGTTTATATTTATCATCATTCTTTGACAGCAACATAATGGGGAAAGACAATTTAATGCAATACAATGATTTCACTTTATAAACAAATTGTTTGGAACAGTTCTCTTACAAACAAAGAAAGAATTCAAATGACACTGGAATAATCCAAGCCCAATACCTTAAAGGAAGGAAATAAGATATTGATGAAAGTAACTCCATCCTTTCATCTGCTCTTTCATGTTCTGCAGGAAATAGCAGTTTCAGAAAGTGAAATAGTTCTGAAGATTTGGCCAATGGAAATATGATAACTGTGGGGACAGTCTTTAATTCCTTATTCAGGAAAAACTTTGATTTACAACATATGCATTTGACTACTAAGACAGAAATCCCTAAGAGCCCTAATGAATCCATCTGTCACAAAATGCAGGATCTTTCCAATGTGTTTTTGAATAACTCGGGTGATGGATCCTCCATTGTAATATATTCCTTGGGAGACTGGGAGACCACTCCATAGAAAAACTGGCATTATTACTAGGAAAGTATTCATTATTAACTTTAAGATTCCTCTGCTCATCTTCATCCTACCACTTCTTCCCAGAGACACTGTACAGTTTCTCCCTTTTCCTAACATTGATGCCAATCACATATCTGGTAATCACTCTGCTCTTTCTGATCTGTTAGCCAACCTATACATATTTCAGTCTTTTCTTATAGTCCTGATCATCCTCA
Source organism: Pelodiscus sinensis (assembly GCF_049634645.1). Lineage (NCBI taxonomy): Eukaryota > Metazoa > Chordata > Testudines > Trionychidae > Pelodiscus > Pelodiscus sinensis. The sequence goes on from NC_134713.1 coordinate 73,180,694, forward strand.
GAACTCCATAAAATCTGTTGATCTCAGGATTCTTTCCATTTTATCAATGACTTGTTTGGATTGGTGAACTCAAAAAGCCAAGAGCTCAGCTGAACTTAATAGCAGATACTCCGATCCATGGGACAGAGAATAAGGGCAGGTCCACATTACAAAAATACCGGTGCAGTTGTTGCTGCTGTCATATGTCTACTGAAGACACTCTAAGCTGACAAGAGGGAGCTCTCCTGTCAGCTTAATTCCTCTACCTCTATGACAGGCTATAGCTAAGTAGCAGAAGCTCTTCTGCTGATGTAGAACCTTCTACATTGCTCAGGAGTGTGGATTTTTCAAACCCATGAACAATGTAGTTATAACAAAATCAGCATGTAGTGTAGACCAAGCTTAAGCACCTTGCTGCATTCAAAGTTAATTCACAGAAGGTTAAAAATTATATACATTAAAAAACATTGTTTTAGTTTACAAAGTCAGGAACTCTAGAGATATGGCATGGCAGATTTAATTCTTCTCACTTGTATGCATGCAGTATCTTGTAGTCTTTCATTATATAATCAATGTATTATATTTATTATTAATTTTTATTTTAATATAATGAATAATATAATATAATGAAAAATGTTTAGGTGACCTAAATACAGAGCCCACTAAAGATGTGGCTAAACTACATGGCTCCGTCCATGTAGATTAGGCTGATCGGCAGAGGGAAATGAAGCCGTGATTTAAATAATCGCGGCTTCATTTAAATTTAAATGGCTGCCGTGCTCTGCCGACCAGCTGATGATCAGCTGTTTGTTGGCAGATCGGGGCAGTCTGGATGCTCCTGTGCCGACCTGAAAGCCCTTTGTCGACCTCCCCTTTATGCCTCGTGGGATGAGGTTTACCGGGGAGGTCAACAAAGGGCTTTAAGGTCGACAGGGGAGCGTCCAGACTGCCCAGATCTGCCGACAAACAGCTGAGCGGCAGAGCACGGCAGCCATTTAAATTTAAATGAAGCCACGATTATTTAAATCACGGCTTCATTTCCCTTTGCCAAATAAACAAATCTATATGGCTCCGTCAACAGAGCCATGTAGTCTAGACGTACCCTATCAGTCCTTGTATATCTACTTTTCTGTCTATCAATCCCAGTCTTCTCAGCATTATTTCTTTCCATGTGCTACCCTTACATTAGATAGGATATTTTTGTTTTGCCCAAGTTTTCTCCAAAAGGGTTTTTATTTAGCTAGAAATTACGTTTTAAAACAATTTTTCTCAATTTTCTAATTTGGGTAGGTCAATATTTATTTACTCAGTTTTTTTCCTACGTGCTTACAATATGTCCTAGTTTAATATTGTCCAGGCATTTAATTAATGATCTACTTTCATTTCTTTCCAGTTCATTAATGAACAAGTTAAATCAGACCCAACATCCTATTTCCTCTAATCACTGAAAGAAATGAAAAATTACAAGTTTCTCTGGAGTAACCCAAATGTCCTAATTCCTACAGTAATTGATATCTTGCTTGCAATAGCTCATAATTAGTTGAAATACCAATTGCTCTGTAATACAGTGGAGAACTCTATAGTAAAATTAACCTAATGATTAGAAAAAAGTAAAAAACAAAATAGTCTTGCGGCATCGTAGGGACTAACAAAAAGGTAGATGGTATCATGAGCTTTCGTGGACACAACCCACTTCTTCAGATGAATGGAGTTAAAGGGGTTCAGAGTACAAATAAATAGCAGAGAAAGAGAGGGGATGGGGAAGGAACAAGAAGGGGAAAATATTATCAAGTAGAGTGTCCATGCTAAATGAGGCTAATAGAGTGGGCTCTAAGTACCCAGTACTGAGCTTTTTATGTCATTCGGGTGTGAAATGTAGCCACCCGTATGATTCAGGTCTTTGTTCACATCTCGATGCCAGGTCTCAAACTTGTAAATGAAGCCAAGTTCTGCAGTTTCTCTCTCAAGCTGGTTTTTGAAATTGCTTTGCAATAATATAGTCACTTTTAGATCCATTAGTTAATGCCTAGGCAAGTTGAAATGTTCCCCAACAGGTTTCTGTGTGTTACCAATTCGAATATCTGACTTGTGTCCATTAATCCTTTGTTGTAGAGACTGTCCAGTTTGGCCAATATATGTGGCAGAGGGACATTGTTGGCACTTGATGGCATAGGTCACACTGGTGGATGTGCAGCCATATGAGCCTCTCATATGGTGGTTCATGTGGTTAGGTCCTGTGCTGATGTTGCTTGTATAGATGTGTGAACAGAGTCGACAACAGAGTTGATTGCAGTGGTGGGTTCCTGGATAACTATGATGGAGGTGTGCTGCATGGTTGCTGGAAAGAATTTCTTTCAGATTAGAGAGTTGTCTGTAGGTGAGGATTGGCCTGTGCCCCAAGGTCTGTGAGAGTGAGGGATCATTTTCCAAGATAGGTTGTAGATTGTTAATAATGCACAGGAGGGCTTTAAGTTGGGGGCACTAGGTAATGACAGGTGGTGTTCTGTTGTTTTCTTTGTTGGGCCTATCTTGAAGAAGCTGATGCCTGGGTACTTATCTGTCTCTGTCAGTCTGTTTTTTCATTTCTTCGGATGGATATTTAAAGTTTAAGAATCGTTGATATAGATCCTGTAGGTGTTTGTCTTTGTCTGTGGGATTGGAGCAAATCCGGTTGTGTCTTGGATGGAAGCTAGAGGCATGTAGATAAGTGTAACCATTTCTATTATAAAGTAGCAGAAATGTGGCCATAGTTTAATTGTACTGGAGCCCTTAACTCCATTAATCTGAAGAAATGTGTTGTGCCCATGAAAGCTCATGATACCATCTAATTTTTTGTGTTAGTTTCTAAGGTTCTGCAGGACTATTTGTTGTTTTTTACAATTTTTTTTCAGTTACAGACTAACATGGCTACCCCTCTGAACTTAATGCTTAGGTTATTCCCAAAACAATTGATTCAACAAAACACACCAACAACCCTGCAATCAATGAGATTTTTACCCTCAAGTTGTTTGTCAGTGATTTTAAGAAATAAATAAAACATAAATATGAAATAGTTACAGAGTAATTTATTTATAGATTCATCCATTGTACAGTGAGTTTTTTCTTTTTCATTACTAGTCTCATATTCTCTTTTCACTAAGCTGTTTATTCCTGAAATATGACAAAAGATAAAAGACAGCGGAAATATATACAGCTTAGAGTGGATTAACATTGGGTATCACCAGCAATTCAGAATGGATATATACTTGAATGCCTAAGGAAGCTAGAATTTTCAAATGAACCTATAGGCATTAGATGCCATTTTTGAGTGCCTAACTCCTTTAGGCACCTTTGAAAATCCCAGCAGCAATGTATAAATGCTAAGCAAGGTGGAGGAGGAGAGGACTGTAATTGTGGATACATTAAATATTTCCAAGAGGTACCGATGATCACCTGTAACTCATGAATATCAGATCAAATAGGAACCACAAGCAAGTTGCTAAAGTCATTACTAACAAGTAAAAAAATGCATCCATAATTTACACTGAATAGTATGTCTAAGCAATATCATATTTTTGTTTTTATGGCTTTATTTTCACTAAGATTTTACTTTGCGAATTAGAACCTGAAACCCCAAATTTCTCACTGGGTCCAGTGAATATTGAACCTGATGATATTCTGAACAAAACAAAGCGCTCATTCATGCTTCTTGCTTTTTCCGTCACTTTAAACTGATTCAACAGACTTTCAAGGCTTTAGAGGGTGTGTCTACACTGCAGAGGTTTTTTTGAAAAATGGCTGTTTTTCCGAAAAAACTTCAGTCATGTCCACAGTGCAATCATGTTATTTTGGAAAAAAATTGAAAGAAGAGAGGGGTTTTTCTGACAGTGGTAAACCTCTTTCTATGAATAAGAACGCCTTTTCCAAAAGAGATCTTTCAGAAAAAGGCATGTGTGGATGGGGAAGATGGTTTGTTTTGTTTTTCAAAAGAGAAGACCTCCAGGAAATAATATAGGTGCCCTAGTGACCACTCTGCCCAAGTAATCACAACTCTATAGTTCCTGTCTCCTGGCCTTTCTTAAAGCTGCAGACACCCTGGACAAGCCTTGTGGTAGGAAGCCGGCCCTGGAGAAGCACCCTGACCACACAGTTCTCCTTGCAACAGGCCTGCTGACCCATGGCACAGCCATAAGCCACTGTTCCATCCCTGAGACAGCTATCTGGCGAGGTTGGTACTTGAACCCACAACCCTGTACTCACCAGAAAGTGCCCTTCTCTCTCCCCCCCAGACACCCCAGGAGCACATCCTATGAGGCTGCCCCCCCCCCCCCCCCGCAGCAAAGCTGTGTGAGGACAGGATGGTACAACTACCATCTGGGCTGGGATGGGGCTTCCCTCTACCCGCAGGCTCCCCTGCCTCCCAACCTTCCTTTTTCCTAGAGTCCCCCTTTTCCAGGACTCCCCCTTTCCTGCAGGGACTGCAGCCCGAGAGTGCCTTACCTCCATGAGGAGGACCCTGACTGTGGACTTCTCCATGCCAAACTGATTGTCCACCAACCGGTAACTGCTGGGGATGGCGAGCTTCCAGATGACAATTGCAACCTGCTTCTCCAGTGGGATGGCAGGCCACAGGTGGGTGTTGGAGGGCAGAGGTGAGCTAGGCACACAGATCCAAAAAGGTGGCCTTCTGCATGTGGAAGTTTTAGAGCCACTGCTGGTTGTCCCACTTCTCCATGGCCAGCCAGTTCCACCAGTCAAAACTGGTGTTCAGCTTCCAAAAACCCGTCTCAAGTGTGGGGTGACATTGCATAGGTCTGGCTCCTGCACACAGGGAGAGGACCTCAAGAATGAGCTTGGAGTCGAATTTGTGCAGAACCAGGAAGGCAGCCTACACAAACTGCTGTAGAAACTGTAGCTTGGCTGTGTGGGGCCATCGCATGCCCAGGAAGAGCTCCAGCTCCATGACACAAAGACAAAAGCTGTGGTGTCCAAAAAAGCAGGACAACCAAAGCAGACACTGCAAGAACTTTGCTGTCCCTCAAAGAGATAGGCAAGCAAGCAGCAGAAGCAAATAAATGGCTGTCTGGAAGGGTCCCTTTAAGTACCTGTCTCAGCTAGGTTTTGGCACCAGCACTCGGAAGCAGCTTGTGACCTAATGCCCTGGTTGAACTGCTTCTGGGTGGCCTTATACGTGAGATAGCATCCACTCAGTGTGGACGCTACCTTTCAAAGAAGCAGATCACTTTTTCGATGTGCTTTGGCAGTGTGGATGCTTTTTTGGAAGAAGTTTAAATGCTTCTTCCAAAGGAAGCCTGCAGTCTAGACGTAGCCAGAGGAACACAAAGATAGAGTGATAACCCTGGGTATGTCTACACTACCCCGCTAATTCGAACTAGCGGGGTAATGTAGGCATACCGCACTTGCAAATGAAGCCCGGGATTTGAATTTCCCGGGCTTCATTTGCATAAGCGGGGCGCCGCCATTTTTAAATCCCTGCTGGTTCGAACCCCGTGCAGCGCGGCTACACGGGGCACGAACTAGGTAGTTCGAACTAGGCTTCCTAGTTCAAACTACCGTTACTCCTCATGAGATGTGTTCTGCCATGAAAGTCTTTGTGTCTTTGGGGTTATTCTGTGTGCTGGTTGCATTGTTTTCTAGTTGGTTCTAAGGAACGTGATAGCTGGGCCAAGTAATTTACCATCTGTACAGTCTTCCTCATACAATTGATGAAACTGATTCATACAAATTAGCTGCAGAGTAAGTGTGATGATTACTTGGGTTACCTCAGGTAACACAGTGCTCTAGCACTCTTGCATATGACACACTATAGCTGAAAACACATGTTGTTGCACGGTTCTAATTAAATCACATAAGAAAGATCAAGAACTTAAAAACTCAACAGTGTCATTGTAAAGTAGTGATATTCTGAACAAAAATAACATTTAGCCATGCTTATAGATTTTTCCTTTGCTTCATACTGACATTCTAGGCTTAGAGTTATGTTCCTAATTATATAATTTCATCAATAGCAGAGTATGCCTGAATTTGCAAACTCCATTCAAGCAAAATTCATGTTGAGATCAATAGTTTTCCATGGATAAGAGTAGCAGATTTGGGCCTGACAGGTCTTAGGTCTTCCAAAGATGATTTGTTTGTTCTGGTGATTGATGATAGTTTTTCAACTTTTGATTTATTTTCACCCATATATATGAGACATTTTAAATAATTTAGGTATTTACTATTTTCAAAAATCATAAGTTTTTTCACAGATTTTCATTATTTTCTTATATTACAACAATAAGTAAATAAATAAACCAACCAGATAAAAAAATAAAGTTCATGCAAAAGTTTTGAAAAATTCACATGAAAATATTTACAGAATTTCACATGTGAAAGGTCTCAAAATGTCCAAAATTACAATTTTTCTACATTTTTTCACAAAAATCATATAATAATTTATTTGTATAATATCTGCATAGTTTCATATTAGTTAAGGGTCACACGAGCATTTCTGAACAATGATCTAAAGTTATCATTTTTTTCAGATTTTTCAATAAAGTCTGATACGGGGTAAGTGTAGTGAGATCTTTTTTTTTCAAGACAGCACTGCTTGTCACTCTAACATTGTAACTGCCATATTGGAGCAGTCTGATTGTCCATCTGCCCCAGTATATTATTTTGATGGGGTGGGATATGTAAATCTCAATACTATTCTCCTCCTCAGCAAATATGTGTAGCATGACCTGCTTATCACAAATGCCATTTTTATTCAGAATAACACATTTAAGACCAATTAGTGATATCTACAGTCCAAACACTAATAACTCCTTAACTATGTTATAGTCAGAGCCTGAGACTATTAGCTATGTACATATAGCATTAATTCAGTATCAAAGAAAAATGGTTTGTATGTAAAAAATGGTTCCTGTAACAAACAAAAAACATGATGCTTGTCACCCGCTGACAGCTGAAGTCCAACAGGAGACTATGAAAAAACAAATAGTGACAAGAGAAAGTGGAACTAGCAGAAAGCACAGAGGCAAAATGTGGTCTTGCACAAAACTAAAGAAAAAACCTGATTGGGCCTCTTTGCAGGATTACAGTGGACCTCTATCATACCTACATTATTTGTAATGGCAGATACTACAGTGGTAAGCATGGTCGGAGAACCTATATAGAAGAAAAGTCTTTTTTAAATAAATAAAATGCTTTAATAATGTTCCAGAAATACTTCCCTCATTTAAGAAGGTGGGCAGGTACATGATAACATGGCAGAAAGAGGAGCTATGGTCTCAGGTTACAATGCAGGAAGTGGATATTAGGAAAAACTATTTCAGTAAGTGGGTGATGAAGCACTGGAATGGGTTATCTAGAGAGGTACTAGAATCTCCATTCCTAGAGGTTTTAAAGTCCTGGCTTGACAAAGCTCTGGCTGGAAAGATTTAGTTGGTGTTAGTTCTGCTTTTACCAGAGGGTTGGACTTGATGACCTCCTGACATCTCTTTCAACCATATGGGTATGTCTAGACTACATGCCTCTGCCGACAGAGGCATATAAACTAGGCTACCTGACATAGTCAAAGAAGCTGGGATTTAAATATCCCTGGCTTCATTAAAATAAACATGGCTGCTGCGCTGTGCTGGCTCAGCTGATCATCTGCACAGTGAATGAGTCAAGACACGGATCGGTTGACGAGGAAGTCTTTGTCAACCGCTCCCTTATGCCTCCCTTATGATGTTGAAAGGCTCCAAGTTGTTGAACCATCTTTTAATGGGGTTTGGAGAGAGAAGCATAGCAGTTTACAAATATTATCACTTTTTTTCTGCCCCTTCTTCAGGGAACATACCAACATATTACACTATGCATTTCAAGAAGTTCTTGCAAAGACTAAAACACAAAGATATTATAATATGCTACTGCTTGACATTTGACACTAGCAACAGCCTGGCAGTTGCAACTGCTGTAGTTATAGAAACATCCAGCTTACTTGGAAAATATTTCAGCCTATAACACAGTAGCCCTAACTACCAAACCTGGAAACCAGAAAGATCTCCAATCAAAAGCACAGATTATTTTTGGAATTGACTTAAACAATGTGAAAATCAGACAATACATTTGAAGTGGCCAGTATAAGAAAATAACGTTACACTTAACAGGCATATCTGTAAGCAATACCCTGATATGCTAAAGCTCTTTGCGCATGAACGATGATATAGGCTTTTCAGTGGAAGTCTCTACAGATTATTTTTTACCTAGAAATGCACATATTACAAAACTATTTTACAGTCTTTTTTACTTTACTCTACTGTAACAACAGTGTTTTTTGTAATGGCATATTGTTTTTACGTAAGAATAAAATTAGAACTCAATTCTGTGCTTAACCTTACAGTGAAGCAAGGGGAACAATGTCCACTCATAATTAGCATGTCCAGTTTTCCCATGGTCCCACAGGTCATGTCTACACAGCAGGGCTAAAGCCAAAATAAGCTACGAAACTTGAGCTATGGCACTGTTTACAAAGCAGGAAGTCCAAGGTAGAGCACTCTTCTTCCAACTTCCCTTACTTCTCGTAAAATGAGGGTTACTGGAGTCAGAGTAAAAACTCCTCCTTCTAGCCATTATTTTGTCCTTATGTCAAAATAACTGCTTGTAGTATAGATACGGACTATGTAATTTCAGAATAACATCAGTTATTCCAAATTAACACTGCTGGGTAGATGTACTCATAGGCTACGTCTAGACTGGCATGAATTTCCAAAAATGCTTTTAACGGAAAAGTTTTCTGTTAAAAGCATTTTTGGAAAAGTACGTCTAGATTGGCAGGATGCTTTTCTGCAAAAGCACTTTTTGCGGAAAAGCATCCATCGCCAATCTAGACATGGTTTTCCGCAAAAAAGCCCCGATCGCCATTTTCGCGATCGGGGCTTTTTTGCGGAAAACAGTACTATGCTGTCTACACTGGCCCTTTTGGGCAAAAGTCATTCAGAAAAAGACTTTTGCCCAAACGGGAGCAGCATAGTTTTTCCGGAAAATCACTGATGATCTTACATGAGATCGTCAGTGCTTTTCTGGAAATTCAAACGGCCAGTGTAGACAGCTGGCAAGTTTTTCCGCAAAATCGGATGATTTTGCGGAAAAATTTGCCAGTCTAGACGTAGCCATAAAGTTTGTTTAAAGCCACCACGCCTAGCTCTCAGTGTTCTGTGCTGTTATTTAGTGGTAATTTACCACTAAATGTCTTCTAAGATCCCAATGTAAGCATGTTTTTTATGTTTTTGCTACTTATTTTCTTGTGCCAATACAGTAAAACTATGTAACAACACTAACACTTTGTTATGAAGAGAGCTGATAAGCATTGGCTAGGTGTAGGTTTATATAGGATGTATTAGTACACTCATACATTAGTAAACAGCACTGCAACTGTTGTCCCATGTATTTGTCTTGGTGAAATAAAAGTAAAAAGAGACCCAAGCAATATTGATGTGCTTTGGTTTGGCAAATTCTCTGGTTCAGCACCTGTCAGGTCCCAAGGGTACCAGACTTGAGAGGTTCAACCTGTGGTGTCTAAACTGCAGCACAGGTGTAAGTCTTTGCAAATTCAGAAATCTTAGCAATCAAACATCTTATATAGAGGAGGTAAAACCACTCCCAGCCTCAAATCATTTCAGAACGCATGGTGATTCCAGTTAAAAACATTGCAGCTATGACACTGACAAAACTATCATTTCATTCAGCAGCTGTTGAGGCTACCAGGATATGTAGCTTTGTGGCAGCCATTCCATGCCCCTGTGGATGGGAACATGGAGATTCCCGAATCCTGGGTCAACTGGCTTTTTGGAGTCAGTGGATCTATCTCCTGAGCAGGAAGTCAGCTGGCCTGGGGTACTGGAAGCCCCAAGTTCCCCAGTTTCTGAGAAAGTCAGGCAGGCAACCAGGCAGTTTTCTGAGGCAACCCTGTATTCACAAGAATTGTTGGGTCCATTTTCTAATGAAATTCAGGCGGGATTTCTTTTAGAAAATTTCCAGCTAACCCTACTTATATACATTTTATCAGGAACCTTTAGAGTCTCTCCTTCTCTTCATGGTGCAAAACTTGATGGAGTTCCCCTGAATTCAAGTCTCTTCTAAAGCTTGGAATAATCAGCTAGTTTTTTTCATGCAGAAAGATTGAACTCCAGTCATTTGGCGTAAGTCTGCAGTGTTAGATAATTACTGGAAATATCAAAAATAATTATTCCTTTCAGAAGAAGTAGTCTCAGGAATAGGAGAACAAAAAGGAAATATTGTGGAAAATGTTTTTAAGCTCTTTATACCCTTATACATCTTGAGAAAAAAATAAGACAGATTTCACTGTGTATTCTTAGCCCTGGTTTGTTTGTTTGTTTTTAAGTTTCTAGATGGAAGAAAGGAAGAGATCTTCTAAAGAACTGTATGGAGCTCTAGAACCACAGGTTACAAACACAAGATTTTAAGGAAAAGAGCCATTTCAGTTTTTTCCCCAGTTGTTACCCTAAGAAACACTTAAGCACAAAATAAATAGAATTCAGCTGATTTTGAAGTTTTCCACCAAATTTCATTTTTTATTCTTCAATTAATAATTAAAAATGAATTATAAGCCTGAATGTGTTCTGACTTGTATCAGTGTAAAACCTGGTATAATACTGTTGACTTCAGTGGCCTTTCTCTCGATTTGTAATGGTGTAAATGATAGCAGTGCTTCTCTCTCTTCAGTCTTTGTGCAGAACACACATTATTAAAAGAAAAACAAAAAAGGGGAAATTGAAAGCAAAAGAGGTACTAATCTAATATTCGCGCCTTGCCTAAAGGCAGAACACTTTTTTGGCAACAAAAAAAAAATCAATACTATCTCACAGCCCTCCAACTATAAGTTTTTAACCATTGGAGAATGCCAAGACAGTTTCAAGTAAGAAAATGCCTCAAAGATGTTCACTGCCTTGAGGTACACTTGAAGTTTTGCTCATTAAGGGCCAGACTGTGCAGTCTTGACATTCCATCAGGACTGAAGCATCAGTACTAAGAAAATAAGCTTGAAACAGTAGCATAAAGGACTAAGCTCTTTCTGTATTTTACCCTCTGACACAAGTCATGAGGGCCAATCTCTTGCTTTTCCTCTGTGTAAGTGGGAGGTTTTTTTTTTATCCACTTCACATGTGTACGGGAGAAGAGCAGTATAAGTTAGATAACAGACTACTTTAATATCTGTATTGTCATAATTGCTAACCAATATCTCTGGGCATCCATCTGTTGTATAATTGGATGTGCAAAATTACCACAATTAGAAGTTAAACCATGAAAAGCAAGTGGAAGCTCACAAAATGTCACTATAAGAGTGGAGCGGAAAAGGTGTAAAAAGGAGACTGGAGAATGGAATTAGTCTAAAGAATAAGGCAAACTAATATAATTCAATGACAGTGTTAAGATCATGATTCATAAAAAAAAAGATGTTGTGCACCACAATTGCCAGGTACTGTCTCCCCCCTTTCCCTTTTTTTTTCTGTTATAAATTGTGACGGTCCCTCCTTTTCTCTCTACTCTGCTCATCTGAGGAAGTGGGTTTTGCCCATTAAAGCTCATGATTCTATCTATCTATCTATCTATCTATCTATCTATCTATCTATCTATCTATCTATCTATCTATCTATCTATCTATCTATCTATCTATCTATCTATCTTTCTAAGCCCTGGTCTACTCTAGGGAGACCCTTATTTTGGAATAAAATGTGGCGCATCCATGATACCAAGCCTATTATTTCAAAATAGTAGGCAAATTATTTCAAAATAATATCTTCTGCTTTCCATGAGCAATAACACTTATTTTGAAATACCATTAGAGTGGATGTTCCATTGCTGCTATTTCAAATAACTACTCCCCTGTGTCATTGAAAGTGATTACTCCACAGTCCTTCCTGGGGCTCTAAGTCAAGGAAGGGCATCCACATTAAGGGAGCTTGCCTTTGAATAATTTTGTGGCTCCCCTATAGTGTAGACATGCTATTTCAAAATAGACATTTCAGGAGTTATTATTTCCAAATAAGTTATTTCAAAATAATTTCCCAGAACAGATATGGCTGAAGTGATCAATCCCCTGTTGCCCATGGCTTGCTTCTCACAAACTACTCATTGCTTTTAAAGTTACAGACTAACATGGCTACCCCTCTGAGAGAAAAAAAAAATTGTGGGACACTAAAGGTGGTGTGCTGAAAATAAGACCTAACCGGTAGACAGAGTAATGGAGTGATAGCTATTCCATCCATCACCCTCTTTTTTGAAGTCCTCAAAAATGAGACTTTCAGGTTATAAATGAACAAGCAAAGGGGAAGTAAACAATGGCTGACTGAAAGATGCCAACCATGAAACTTGGCTCTTCCTCTCCTGTAAACAATATATTCTCTTGGAACCTTCCCCTCTCCCCCAGACTCTACTGTGACAGCCTTGGACCTTTGTTGTCCTGACCTGACAGATGTCCTGACCAGAAAGTGCTAGAGAGATAGACCCATTACCTCCACCAGCTCCAGCTAAATCACAAATTCCTGATTTCTTCTCTTTCCTAGCTCTTTCTTTTGTATTTTGTTTAATAAAAGCATGGTTTAGCAAGTCACAACTATATATTTTGCAACACTGCTGTAATCCTGTCACCACAGAGAAACAGCTAAATGCATTGCCTTAAATGGCGCAATGCTGATACAAATGGCCAATTCTCAGAGTGGCCAGCAAGACAATGTGTTGTTGATGTATTTTTCAAGTGGCAGGACCATAAATGAGATTCAGCTCCAGAATCAGAAGCTGCATTTCCAATTTTGTTGTTCTTTTTTTCCCCTTTGTGTGTGCACATGTGTGTGTTTTTGTGAGGCCCTTGGCCAGAGCAAGTGGAGGAACCCCTCACCTGTGGTCCCACCACCATTCTGCCCCTTCCTCTTTTGATTATGTTCACAGCCCCATCCCTTTCTACCCCCTTCATTGTTTTTCCTCCTACAGCTCAAGTCTATCATCTTGTAGTTAAAGTTATATATTAGATCTGCCAGTCACTAAAGGTCACTTTGGCACATCTAGACTGCGTTGCTATTTCGCAATACCAGAAGTATCCCAAAAAAGCAATGCCAAATCTTTAAAAGCACTATTCTGGTGTCCCTGTAACCCTTGCTCCATGAGGGTTAAGGGATTTGTTGGAATAGTGCCTTATTCTGAAATTTGACACTGTGTAGACAGGGCCAAATTTCAAAATAAGCTCTTTTGACTTAGACTTGGAATAAATTATGTACTTTGAGTACTGCAAATTGCGTATCTTATTCCGACAGAAGGGTTCTGTCTAGACACACTCTAAGTAAGTTACTCTACTTTCCCACTTACACCTATTGCACGAGAAAGTCCATCTGAATATGTCATTGCTTATTTCATTGCTGAATATAGCCTGTTGTTACTGATTATCATTCACAACATTTGTCTATCATCCTCCCGTCCCCACTTTATAAATACATATTATGTTATTGCTGATGGTTCTGTTATTTTCTTGTGGTTGAATATTGAACGTCTTGGGCAAGAAATGTAAGTTCGAGAACCTAAATTCTTACAGATAGTTTTGTTCAGTAGGGTGACTAAAAGTAGATTGAAATTGGAGGAGATGCTCTCACTAGACAAGCCAGGGAGTACAGGGAACAAGGAAGATAACAGGGGAGGATGAGCTGAACCCCTCACTTCTCCTGACTTCAGCTCCTACCTTAGTTTCCATTCTATTTTTCATTTATTATTATGAGTAGGAGATTCAGTCAGGTTCCCCTGCAAGCAAGACCTAGGAAAGCTTTTTATCCTTTGTGGAAGATCAATGCCACGTTTGCTGTATTTTAAATCTTGTGGTAATAGTTTGAATCATAGAATCATAGGTTTGGACGAGACCTCAGGAGGTCATCAAGTCCAACCCCCTGCCCAAAGCAGGAACAAAGGAGATAATTTAAAATGTTTTGAGACTCACTCTTTCGGTGTTCTGGCACAGTACATTTGAATTGTACGATCTGAATTTTTAATACTACTGTATTTTAAATGCTTTAAAAAGAATGTTTTTTATGCTCCCTGGTAATTATTAGAAGAGTCTTTGGGGGAATTCTCAAGAACAACTTGAAGAAATAATGCATTCCACTAATGCAGACCAGGGCTTAAATTGTCAGGCAAGCACCTCTTTTTGCCTTTTCGGTTTGAACTTTTTTCCTATTTATCATTCTCTTATAGAACATAGGAAATCATGTGCACAGTGTGACGGACTGGGTTGGGCCTGGGCACCGCTGAGAGCATCCGCTCAGGAAGAATTGCTCAAAACCCGGGCTGCTTACAGCCCCAGACTGGAGACCTTTCCCAAACAGGTCACAAACCAGTCACACAGAGCACTTCAGCTGCCAATCAAGCCAGCAGGAAGTCTCACAAGCAAAACCCCTCAGACACTCCAACTCTCCCTGTGCCAAATCAGCCCTGGGCCTTACACATAGGTGAGGGGTTATAGAACCCAATCTCACCTACCCCGAACGGTTTCTCCCGATCCCAAAGAACCAGCCACAAATTCCTCGTCAATTTACACTCTAGATCTTACACACAAGATCACGCTGGGCTAATCCTTTAGAATCTAAAATCTAAAGGTTTATTAATAAAAGAAAGAAAAGGTTGAGAGTAAGGTTAAGGAGAATATATTACATGCATCAATCACCAATTTCTTGATACAGGCTCTCAGCAGAGATGTTAAAAACAGCTATCTTAAAAGTCTCTGGAGTATATCCTATGTCAGGATTGGTCGACAATCCTTCCCAGCTCTCTGTCCCTCACAAGGCTGCATCTAGGATCAGTAGCAGAAATGCAGACAAGATGGGGTGTGCCTCATGGCACTTTATATCCATTCCTGGTACCTTCTAAGCTGGAGTGGGTCACAAGGCCAAATGACCTATCCCTGTGTCCCATGCCAGCAGCCATTAGATACTGATTGGTTTGCAGGTTTCCAGATGCATTCCTAAGGTGTGTATTGGGCACCTTGAGAGCCTTGTCCTTGGGGCCCTGCTAATTAGCATAGTCATTGACTGAACAATTGTTCTTTACAACAGGCAGTCCAAGCCCATTGCTCTGTCTCAAGCAGAGAACATTTACAGTACAAGCCCAGAGCCCATATTCATTATTCCACATACAGACATCATACAAGTATATGAGTAGCATGTATAGAATCAGTAGAACATAAGCTTTCATTTGATACCTCACATGGCCCCCTTTGTATAGATTTTGGGACAACCCCCCTCCCATCAGGTATGGGAGAGGAAGATATTTAAATCTGGCTGCTCCCCCTAAAATCCAATAACGTGACACACAGTCTCCCCTTTTGTGGAAAGAATGAAATCCAGAAAAGATGGGAAGTACAACTGGCCATGTTCAAAGTTCTGTCATATGGTCAAAATGAACAAAATGACAAGAGGAAAAAAAAACCTTCTCTCTTTAAACCCCTTCAGTTGCCACAGCAGGTACAAAAGGTCAGAAGGAAATATGATTTTTGACATGTAAACATTCCCAACAGCTGTTTGGTATCAATATAGTAACCCCAAGAAATGCACTATGTATAAGATTTATTCATTAAAAAAAAAGTTGAGTTTATTGGCTTTCCCATAAATGAAATTTATTCAAAACATTTAACACATACAGAAACAAATCAGTAAATGTCATATAGTTTTTAGGCATCCCAGAGCAAGTTTCTGGAACAGCTTCCTAATAGGAGTAAGGAGGGCAAACAACCCTATGCTATTTTTAGATGGTGTTTGATACATTTATCGAAGGGATTATATATTGGGATTGTTTGAAAGAATAGGTGACTCAACTTGACCCAGGACATCTCATCTAGTTCCACGTCCCTAATGCTTTCCTTAACAATGATTTATAATAAAATCATTTGTGTGTGTACAAGTTAAACGACCAAACATAGTGATGTAGCAAACAGTTCCATGCAACTCTGACATGTTAAGTTATAACTAAATACATTCACAGCTTGTTTGGGAAGGAAAGGTGCAAACCCTAAAGACTAAATATTTAATAGACTTTCAAACACAAGTTCCCAAAATATAATTCCTTAGGGCACAAGTAATGGGAGAAAACATGCCTTTTATGCTAGTTTCATTACTTTAATTTATAGAGATTCATAATATAAATCATGTCTGCATGTTTGTGGAGGCTGGGGTTAGAGTGAGCATCTGGCACCATCAGTGGGGTGCAGAATGGCTAGCTCCATCTGTAAAGCAGAGAGCAGCTGGCATCATCTGTAAAGGGGGTGAGAATATGAGTCGCTGATACCATCTGCAAAGGGAACAGAGAGAGTATGAGCTGCTGGCATCTGCCTCAGGGACCATATTGGAAGTGTTTCCCTGCTAAACGTTATTTTGCCTAGCCAGAGTCACTTGGTTGCTTTCCTCATTTTATTAAAATTAAACAACCCCCCCACACACTAATTAGGTGTATTTAATAACTCTAATGACCTGAGCTCATTGATTAAAATGTGACCGCCAATCTGAATCTGTCTAAATTCAGCTTCCAAAACTTATATATAATCTTCTGGATTTTCTAATTTAAATAACTGTCTACAATCTTGTGAGTACTTATAAACTATGTTCAAATCACCTTTTCACCTTCTCTTTGACAAACTAAATAGACCAAGTTTCTTTAATTGCTCACTTCAAGCCAGGTGTTTTCAGATCTTGAATCATTTTTATAATTCTTCCTGACCCTAGTCAACCTCCTTATTAAAGTGTGTGCACAAGAATAGAATATGAAATCTGGGTCCAGTAACTCATATTACTTGTGTAAAAGTAAACAGTTTTATCCTAAGTTAACTCCTTTGACTTGAGAATCAGTGGAGTAATATCAGGCATGAATAGGGCTCTACATGTGGAGTTGATTTTTTTGAATAGATCATGAAGTAAATGATGTGTCTATACTTCTCTTCTTTGATGCTGGCAGACTAGGGACTAGTTCATGCCAAAGCCGCATGCCAATTCTCTTGCGTATTAGTATAAATCAAACTGTTTGTTAAATGCATCAGCGTGCATTTGGTGTTTAAAATTCAAGAAAACATATGGGATATTACTTGTGTTGTTTTCACTTATCTGTACCCCCATTATAATGTAATAGCAGACATTTACATTGTGTGTACCCCTGTAACTAAATAATCCAACAAGAGAGAAAGAAGTATTGTGGAATGTAAAAGGAAGAACTTTAACAGAAACATGTACTTTCAATGCAAATAATGTGTGTGATGATGAGAAGCTATTTATGTGTATTCAGGGGAAGATCCTTCATCTCCCCAAAGTCAATCTGGATATCCCCAAAAGATCTTAGGAAAATGGCAGTTTATAGTATTACAGCTAAAATTGGAATTACAAACTATGAGCCACCTGTACATATATTTTACCAGTGTTATACTCTCAGGAACTCTCATTTCTTGGCTAATAAACCTCTACTTGGAATATTCTAAAAGGGTTGTCTTTGGTGCAAGATCTAGAATATCATTTGGTTTTCATTGGTCTCTTAGAATTGAAAGCAAAATAATGTGATGTGTTTTTTATTTTGTTTAAGTCACAATTATCACTAAGTCCAGTTTATCTGGTCAGCAAGATAGACTGCAGAGTCTAAGAAGACTGTCACATCATGGTATGACCGGTACAGTGGCCTGGAATTTACATTTGCTACTGATCTGGTGAAACCTAATGACAGAGCACATCACTAAATCCTGCTGGAAAGGGATAACAAGTGGAGTTCCTCAAGGGTCTGTTTTGGGACCCGTACTGTTCAATATCTTCATCAATGATGTAGATATTGGGATAGAGAGTACGCTTATTAAGTTTGCAAATGATACCAAACTGGGTGGGGTTGCGACTTCTTTGGAGGATAGGGACATAATTCAAAATGACCTTAGCAAGTTAGAGAAATGGTCAGAGGTAAACAGGATGAGGTTTAATAAAGAGAAATGCAAAGTGCTCCACTTAGGAAGGAACAATCAGTTCCATACATACAAGATGGGAAGCGACTGTCTAGGAAGGAGCATGGCGGAAAGGGATCTAGGGGTCATAGTGGACCACAAGTTGAATATGAGTCGTCAGTGTGATGCTGTTGCAAAAAAAGCAAATATGATTCTAGGTTGTATCAACAGGTGTGTTGTAAGCAAAACTCGTGAAGTCATTCTGCCGCTCTACTCTGCACTAGTTAGGCCTCAGCTGGATTACTGTGTCCAGTTCTGGGCGCCACATTTCAAGAAAGATGTGGAGAAATTGGAAAGGGTACAGAGAAGAGCGACAAGAATGATTAAAGGTTTAGAGAACATGACCTATGAAGCCAGGCTTCATGAACTGGGCTTGTTTAGTTTGGAAAAAAGAAGATTAAGGGGGGGACATGATAGCGGTTTTCAATATCTAAAAGGGTGTCACAAGGAGGAAGGAGAAAATTTGTTCCTCTTGGTTTCTGAGGACAGGACAAGGAGTAATGGGCTTAAAGTGCAGCAGGGGAGGTTTAGATTGGACATTAGGAAAAAATTCCTAACTGTCAGGGTGGTCAAATATTGGAATAAATTGCCAAGGGAGGTGGTGGAATCTCCCTCTCTGGAGATATTTAAGAACAGGTTAGATAGACATCTGTCAGGGATGGTGTAGACGGAGCTTGGTCCTGCCTTGAGGGCGGGGGGCTGGACTCGATGACCTCTTGAGGTCCCTTCCAGTCCTATTATTCTATGATTCTATGATGCTACCAGTTTGGGGGTCTGCCCTGTTTTCGGAGGTAGGCACTTACAGGCATGAGAAACTGCAAATAAAGTGACACCTGCTATAAACAAAAATTGCAGTTTTGTAGCAGTGGTGTAAATGAATGTTTATCCTCTTGCCTTGCTTAAGCTTTATGTGTATGAAGTATTCTATTGATTTCAGTGGAGGGCAAATGGGCTCAAAGGTCCATTCAAACAGTATTGATTTTAGGATCAGTGTCTTAGTTGGATAATATTTTTAAAAAGGCAATTCATTAGTTATATTTAAAAAAATGAGATAATTTATAGATAGCTATAGGAATATTAGATGTGAAACAAACATGCATATGTTGAATCATTTCTTTATGCAAATGTTGAGTTTCAGGTAGCTGGAATAATATTTAAAGGGAAGCTATTAAACATGACATTTTGCATATTATAGCTTCAAAAAAGGTCAAATGTAATGACAACACACAAATTATCTAAATGATCCATTGAACTTATTGCAAAAATCATGAAACAGTAAATTCATGTGTTCTGCACATTATTATCTGAATATGCTTTTGAAATATTGCAGTTTGCTTCAGATTACTTATGTCTTTTAATCTGATCTTTTGAAATTGAGTTTATTTCTTCTCAATTATGACTTACAGTAAGTGCAAGGAGTAATGTACATTATGAATTCTACCTTGATCTATTGAAATCAGTAGGGGTATGTCTACACTACCCCGCTAGTTCGAACTAGCGGGGTAATGTATGCATACCGCACTTGCTAATGAAGCCCGGGATTTGAATTTCCCGGGCTTCATTAGCATAAGCGGGGAGCCGCCATTTTTAAATCCCCGCTGCTTCGAACCCCGTGTAGCGCGGCTACACGGGGCTCGAACTAGGTAGTTCGGACTAGGGTCCTATTCCGAACTACCGGTACTCCTCGTGAAACGAGGTGTACCGGTAGTTCGGAATAGGCACCCTAGTCCGAACTACCTAGTTCGAGCCCCGTGTAGCCGCGCTACACGGGGTTCGAAGCAGCGGGGATTTAAAAATGGCGGCTCCCCGCTTATGCTAATGAAGCCCGGGAAATTCAAATCCCGGGCTTCATTAGCAAGTGCGGTATGCATACATTACCCTCCTAGTTCGAACTAGGAGGGTAGTGTAGACATACCCTAGGAGTTTTGCCATTGACTTCAGAGAGGTTGGGATTTTACCCCATATATATTATAAGATATTTGGTATGAATTAGCCATCACATTCCCACTTCTCTGAGAAAATTAGACTGTTGTAAATAATGTGTTAAGGAAGTGATACTTCTAAAATGGAACTGTTTGTCAAGGAAGTTTGCCAAGAATGGCTGATACAGGAAACGAAGCTTGTTTAAACTTATGATGTACTAGTACATACTGGAAAATTGTTATTTTACTCCATGAAAGAAAAAATAATAATACTCCCAACTGTCCAAAATCTACTGGGGGAGAAGCATTTTTTATTTTATTTTTTTTTTCAATCAAAATATTTTGAGGAAAGCAGAATCTTTATTTTAAGATAAAGAAATATTTGTTTTGGCAAACCATCACTTTTAATATCTGTATTTCTCCACCCACATACGTACAACACAGAAGGGTCCAGGTTTTAAGTATCTTTGGAATCCATTGTATTAAATGCAATTGAATTGAACTCCTAAGAAATATCCAGGGAGAAATGAATCTGAACGCTCTCTACCGGTATTTTAAAAACTCAAACTTTTGAAACTATGCGTTGAGGAGAGAATAATTGTCTGCTGATTATCTGTTTCCAAAGGCTGGAAACCCATGTTGTATAAAGAAACAGAATGATCTGCCTGGTCTTTGCACTTCTTTTGATCTAAGCCTCTTATGAAATTGTACCCACAAAAACCTTGTGGTGGAGACAGAAGGAACCCATGTCAGAGAGACAGCTGGATTTGGGGCAGAGCAGTAGAGGAGGGAGGAAAGTGTGGGTTATCTCTGGTAAGCTTATTAGCATATGTATAGGTTCTTTTATTGTATTAATATTTGTTCTAACATTAAGAATAAATATGCTTACTCAGAGGCAGTTTGGTAATGTTTAACTGCTAGCAGTTACAACTGTTTGTAGTCTTGGAGAAGAAAGCAAAGGGCAGATGAAGGCCTTTTTAGGCTGCATGGCTTCTGGAGTCCTCACAGTAAAGGCAGGGAACTGTGCAGCCCGGAAAAATCCCAGTCATGAATCAGAGAGGGATACAGGTCACTGCCTAGGAGAAGTGATGGCTGAGCATCTGGGATCAAGAGCTCCACTGTGGTGCAATTGTTGGACTACAGATGTGACATACAA
This sequence comes from Pelodiscus sinensis, assembly GCF_049634645.1. NCBI lineage: Eukaryota > Metazoa > Chordata > Testudines > Trionychidae > Pelodiscus > Pelodiscus sinensis. The sequence continues at coordinate 73,201,737 of NC_134713.1, forward strand.
GTGTAGTTGCCCAGAATTACCAAGACAAGTCCCTAGTACAATGAGTCTTTGGTTTCCTGGCACTACTACAATGTAATCAAATCATGAATAAAATCATTATTACTACTACCTGGGCTTACAAAAGGGTGCTACAGAATTCTGCAATTGAAGAGAGAGGAAAGAAAGATCACTATTATAATGTACATCATTTAATGTACCAGTAACAAAGAGGAGTCCATCAATTTGCAAGCTGCATGTAAAAGATGAGCGCATTTGCATTTTAATGCCATTCACTCTGTAATTGGATACAGGCATTCATTCTATAAGGCCAAGAAGGAGGAGTAAAACAAGGAACAGAAAAAATGATTTTTGTTAATATATGTAGCTATGCCACTTTCCTGCAGACTTCTCATTTTGATGCTCATGTTCCAGGGATATTTCAGGGATTTGCTATCATTGCAGACTGAAACTTTTTTTTAATTGAAATGATTCCATCTTTGCCAAGTAGATTTCCCTAAGTTTTCCCAGCTGTAATTCAAATGTTATATATTATCTTATCTCCAATCACATTTCAAATATGGTTCAGTAATTTCAATTTATTATAGCATCACAGTAGTAACAATATAGTTATGGTTGAGGAGGTACTTCTATTATAAACCTCTGTTTTCAGCCACTTAAAACTTTGTGAAAAAACTACTCATTGAGCTGGAATTTCTTACACTTGTTTTTAGTCTGAAAGTGAATTAATATTCTTGAAGATTGGTAAACTTGTGTTTGTTAATTTTTAACTTAGTTACTTAAATGATGAAAGAGCTCTCACCTTTTTGCAACTCTATTCAGATGCTTTGCATTTGCTTGAGAAATGCAGAACCATTTTGACTTGAAAAATTCCCAAAATTCATCCATCTCACTGAGGAATGCCAGCTTTGCTAAATATGGAAGAAATGGACTCATAAAAAGTTTGAATAAATGGAAATAGTAAGCCACCCTGTTAAAACTTGGAACAGCATGCTCTGATGAACTTATAGCCTGTATGTTTGGAGTTACTTTTCTTCTCTGTGTCATCTGCATAAATAATTATCTTATGGAATTGAAATGGCTATATAATTTGAAGCCAGCCAAAAAGCTTTCATGTTTGATAGATTGATATACATTTTTAGAGCTGGGATAAACCCAAAATGTCAAGGCCAAAAGTTTAAAAAGTGTACACTGATTTTAGCTGCCTAGCTTGTGACACCTTAGGATCTGAATTTCAGAACTGGGAGAACCCTTAGATCCAAGTGAAGTCAAATGAAGCTGTAGGTACTCAAAAACTCAGACTGAAGGACTGCTGAGATCTACTTTTGAAAATATGGCTACATATCTGCATCAGGATTAATTCTTGCAGGTCACAGTCACACTTGTAGGTCAACAGAAAAAGCAACCAGAGGTAGCCCTATTTCTGAGAAGTGGCTTAGCAGATTTTTTTTAATAGATTTTTAAAAGAACATTGAAAATGTAAGAGATGCAGGAAAGACCCACAAAAGAAATTAGCGGGCCAAAGAAAATTCCTTATTGCAAGAAAGTTAAAGATTCTGTTTACCTTATTAAAAAGACAACTGAATATTGTATAATTGCTTACACGGGGAAAAAATACTACAGGTTGAACCTCTATTGTACGGAATGATTTTAGTTATCCAGATGTCCACTTATCATGAACGTGGCCAAGTTTTCTGTAGTCCCATCAAGTTTGTTTACAGCCACCAGAAATGGCTTTTGATATTCTGTGGTGTAATTTACTCCTATATGTCTTCTAAGAGCCCAGTAAACAGTGGAAGTGTTGGCAATGCTGTTAGATAATATTGACCTCCTGTGATCTGGCAAATTCTCTAGTTCAGCACCAGACAGGTTCCAAGGGAGGTTCAACCTGTAGTACCAAAGGATTATTTAACCCAGTGTTTCCCAATTTTATTGGCCACGGAACCCTTTTAAACTCAAAAGAATTTTGTGGAACCCCTAACAGCAGTCTTATATATGGAGCTGAAAAAGTAGACCACAAATAAGTAAGGATAATAATAAACAAATGTTAAACAAGGTCATGAGATCAACACAAATGAAAACTGGTTTAAATAAAATTCATAAATGCTTAATATTTATTATTATTATTATTTTAATAACAACATGTTATTGTAATGGAATTTTCTCGCGGAACCCTTATTTTCACTTTGCGGAACCCCAGGGTTCCCCGTTACACCATTTGGGAAACACTGCTTTAACTTAAAGGAGAAAAGCACAGAAGAACCAATGACTGAAAGCAAAAATTAGTCAAATTCAAATTAGAAAACAAGTAATAAATGTTTAACAGTGGGGATAATTAATCATTGCAACAAACTATGAAGGAAAATAGGGGATTCTTCATCTCTTTGGGTGCATCTACACTGCACCCATAGCTTGAAATAAGCTACATAATCTGAGCTACAGAAATTGCATATCTTATTTTGAAATTTGGTGCTGTTTAAATGTTGAAATAAACCACTTTTATAAAACTTCCTATAATCCTTGTGGAACAAGGTTTACGGGGATATCGGAATAGTGAGCCCATTATTTCAAAATAAAGGGCTTGTTTAAAAGATGTGGAATAGCTATTATGGGATACCGGAAGTATGCCAAAATAACACCACAGCATAGACGTACCCTGGTCAGATGAAGACTAGATGCCTCTCTGGAAGATTTATTTTACCCATACAAAAGAAACTGAACTCCATGGAGGTCAGACTAAATTCTCTAATGGCCCCTTCTACTCTTAAAAATTTATATGAATTTGACTCTATAAGGTGATCTAGAGTCCATTCCTCCGTCCTACCTGAATGGTTCCTTACAGAATATTTCCTAATATAAATTTATGTACCAGATTTTGAGGATCCAACTACTTTCTCTGTGAAGTACTCATATGCCTATGGACAATTTGGAAACAGAAACACAGAAGGAATACTTTCCTCGCAGCTGAAATGCATCCATCCACAATTAAGGTAGAACACGGGACATTGAAATTCTATCCTGTATCACTGGACAGTAAATTAATTTAACTGAAATTACAAGGGAATGTGATTACCTAATTAAGAATTTGGCAAAGTTGCTTACACTTTGTGTGACTACAGCCAAGAGACTTTGAAAAAAGCCATGAAATCTCTAATGACCAAAAGTGTTCAGGTTCTCAGCATTTCACATCGCCACAGAGCATTCATTAGGGAGAAGACTGCTGTTCACTACAAGTATTCAAGTTATAAGCAAATTGCTAAATCACAGTGAAAACCACCTCACCCAGGATAATGGTCGAAATTCTGTGATTGCATCCACTGTCTCCCAGCATGTCCAAACATAATTGAAACACAGCAAATTACATTAATCTTGGAAATGTATCTAGTTACAACCTTTGCAGCAGCATGTAGTCTTTCTTTGCAGCTCTCTTTGGCAACAAAGATGATTAAGAAGCCTTTTTGCTATTGATTAATCTACACCTCATTATTGCTATTTACTATTGTCTGTTTTGGTATGTTCTGCATGAACACACAATTTAATTCTTGATTCTGAAACAGTTCCCAAAGACTAATTTAGCAGTGTCTTGTGAATGATCTTTATTTTTGGTTGGGGGCTATTTCATTGTCATTAAGGGTATGTCTACACTACCCCGCTAGTTCGAACTAGCAGGGTAATGTAGGCATACCGCACTTGCAAATGAAGCCCGGGATTTGAATTTCCCGGGCTTCATTTGCATAAGCCGGGCACCGCCATTTTTAAATCCCGGCTGGTTCGAACCCCGTGCCGCGCGGCTACACGCGGCACGAACTAGGTAGTTCGAACTAGGCTTCCTAGTTCGAACTACCGTTACTCCTTGTGGAATGAGGAGTAACAGTAGTTCGAACTAGGAAGCCTCGTTCGAACTACCTAGTTCGTGCCGCGTGTAGCCGCGCGGCACGGGTTTAGAACCAGCCAGGATTTAAAAATGGCGGCTCCCGGCTTATGCAAATAAAGCCCGGGAAATTCAAATCCCGGGCTTCATTTGCAAGTGCGGTATGCCTACATTACCCCGCTAGTTCGAACTAGCGGGGTAGTGTAGACATACCCTAAAGCGCTAGATTAATGGTGATGAACAGCATTAATTTTACAGATTTTTTAAAAAGTTGTTATGCTATTTATAACAATAAACATAGTTTGAGAAACATGCTGCAGATCTTTTTTATGTAGGAATTTGAAACATGCAGAAGAAACATGACACATTCTCCACTTCCTCAACATAATCTTTCTTTTAAATAAAAGGTTCAGTGAGATGGTGCTACACACTCTTTTGGAGAATAATCAAAACCAAGAAACAATCCCATTACACCTACTTTAGTTTTATTAAGATAAAGGTATTTCCAAAATAGCATTTACAGGAATCTTATTTTAAGTCTTCTTCCCAGGTTTGGCTGTTCCTACATTCTTTCATTAGAACCTTTGTAGAATGAACTGTAGTTCCCAGTAGCAACTCCTTTGTCCTTTAACCTCTATATGGCAAAGAACATCCAATTATGATATCAAAAGTTTAGGTTACCTGTCCATCCAGGGTAAACAAACACAGAAGTAGTATTTGAGGAGGTTTTTTTATTATTATTTAAGGTTTATCATTCAGGGGAATTTAAAGACCAAATAAATTAGCTGGTCATATTTTAGGCTGGAGAAAGGAAACTCTTTATAACCCATTTCAGGTTTCCTCAAACTTCCAGTTTTCTTTTATTTGAACTTTAGAATTTGTCTAGACAAACAATAAGTGGAAAGCTGGGCTGTAAGTATACAGCACTCTACCTTAGTGTGCACTAACTATCCATGTGGACCCTGCTACAAAATACTAAAAGTTCCCTAGTGCACTTTAATCTACTCTGCTTTGAAATGGGAGTAGATCAGAGCACATTAAGAAACTTTTAGTGCACACTAGGAAGGCCCACAGGACAGTTAGTGCACGGCCTGCTCTACTGAGCTGTAGATTTACACCCCAGCTTGCTGTGAATTAAGTATTCATCTATAGAAGCCCCTATTAGGATGGTTTCTTATCATATTTTTAACTTCTTTAGGTACTTCAGTGTTATTACTCTGTCCTTGCTAGTATCTAATTCCCTTATTATTATTTAATGTTACCATGCCTATATCTAAGACACTTAAATTTAGAGAAAGAGCTCATGAGAGTTTGTATCAAAAGTTTTACAAAAAAAAATCAAATATATTAGTTCTAGTACATTCATCTACCAAAATAGCAATTGCATCCACCCTGACTAATCCATGGATGTGCATGAAGACACGGTGATTTCAATAGAAAACTATCACAGGCATAAGATTCTCCTAACATAGTTCAGTTTCAGGATAAAGACCTAATTTTGTAATGTAGTAATAAAATAAAATAAAATAAAATAAAATAAAATAAAATAAAAATTGATCACCTAGTAAGCTTTATTCTTTGTAAACCTGTGTGGGTTATTTATTATATTTATCTACCCTTTAATTTGTGTGTGTGTGTATCAGTGTTCCCTCTAATCTCCTGTGAAGCTGTGCTCTCATGCAGCTTAGAGGGAATACTGGTGTGCATGCATGTGTGTTTTGGCCTGGTCAGTATTTTTTCTTTTATTTCCCTAGGAATTGAAATCATATATTATGGGTGAAATTCTGTCTCCAAGGAAGTTGATGACATAGCTACTATTATCTATTGTGAAGCTCTTGGGTTGAACATAGTGATATCATGATAGCTCCAGCTCTTCCCCTTTAGTCACAATTTGTAGCATGATTTTTGTTTTTGTTTTAAAATTTATACAGAAGAGGTATTTTCCATTATTCATTCTTCTCCTATTTTGCCAGTGCTAGGTCAGGCCAAGGTGCAACAGGTTGTCATCCTTCTGGGCACCCCTGTATTCACTATAGGCACTCCTTGTGGTGATCTGTCTGTTTTGTGACTCAGCCCTACACCTAGGTCACACATTCCAGTGCACCCTGTTCCAGGAACATACACACCAAAAAGACCAATAATGGGATTGCCTTCAGATTCCTGCAATGGCTTCAGGGCTTTCTCCTTAGGTTAGGGGACTGGCCTTTATATATTCAAGGTCTTCCCCACTGAGGTTCCCTACTAGGGATAGACAACTCACAGTGGCCCCTTTCAGTTGGTAGGAGAGCCTGGGCCATGCCATTTGGATGCACTCCAGAGTCCAATGTTGGGCAGATAAACTTTGTACCTTAGGGTGCAAAGTAACTGCCTCCATGGATCACATCTTGCCCCTTTTTTGTCCAGAAGGTAAATTAAAGAACTGAACACAAAATAAAGATTCTGACAATCAAAAATAATCACCAGTCTCTCCTGTTGCAAGTTGATGGGTTTAGTGTTACCAGGACCTCCTATAGTACTCCTCTCCCAAGGCACATGTTTATTCCCTTCCATTATCCTTCTCCCTCTGAGTTCTCTGCTTTCCTCTATAAACTCCACCTTCAGCTTATGCAGGATCTGCAAGTGAAGCAGGTAGAGCAAAAGCAGCCTCTTAACCCTTTCTCCAGTATGGGGTTTGTAGATTCCATCACAAGACCATAAATAGTAATGTGTGAAAACTAGCAGTACTGGTGATTCTTCTCCAATCAAGAGAAACTTTTAAAATTCACCTGTCATGTTTCCAAAGAATAATTCAAGCAACTCCAATTTGTCCCGACTAAATATTTCACCATCCCACTCTGCATTTCAGAATTGCATTTAATGCTGAAAATACTATTGATCCATAAGGAAGAAGTGAGGCACTGGCATTTTTGTCTATAATTAAAAAATATAATTAAAAATTAAATATTTTTTTATTTAACTAATGCATCTGGGAAAAAGCCGTATATTAAAACAGGTTAAAATAAGTCAAGCATTGAAAAGTTAAAATATGCCTGAATTGTGGTAGCTTATGTTTCCTTTCAGATATCAGGTATGCTCTTTTCAATAAAATCTTCATTTTTCAGTAGCACCATACCCTCTTCTGGTTTGTTTTATATACCTCCTTTATTTGCATACAGACATTTTGGTTTACCTATACTTGTAACTTGTTCTTCTCTTTTCTTTCAGCAGAACTCTTTGCTCTTTTTATTTTGCCATATTATTGGAAGATGAAGGTATTACTATCCATATCCTTACTTCCTGGCTAGTTTGAAGCCAGTCTAATAAACCCTTACACTCTGGACGCAGGAGTTTGGTGTGTCACCTACTGAAGCAGAAGCCAATTCAAACAATTTCCTTTTGCCAAAAGGAATTCCAATGATCCATGAATTCAAACCTCTTTTCCCTACAACACTGTGGCACCCATTGCCAGAAGGAACTCCATGTTTTCTAGATCCCTAAATTTACTCTTGTATAAAATGCATCATTTCCGAATGATGTCATTTGCTCCCATATGTTCTACAGGCAATTAGAATTCCCAAGTATTCTTAAGGATCCTAGACATGCTGATGTGGACATTCATTGTGATAGCACCCATGAGACAGGATAACATCCTATTTTGTTTATCTAGCCTTCATTCTTATTATTGAGCCATCAATCAGACTGAGTCATCTATTCCCTTTTTTCCCCTGTGCTTTTTGCTCTTGGCATGGATCGTGCAAGTCACAAAAAAGCATCAGGGAAAAAGAAAAAAAACCTGCAGGGCTCTATATCAGGCATTGGTGAATTAACTTGCTTAATTTTACTTTGTGGGTTCCTGATATTGAACTCAGCATCAAAGCACTATGGGTTTGCATTCTGTATAGGAAAGATATAAACTGCATAGTCCCTTATCCTTGTTTCACCCCTTTCCCAGAGAAGAATGTTTCTTTATTTTGCATACAGAATAACATGCAGAAACAATAGATAAAATTAAATCATGGGGAGCTACTTTAGCTCACCTAACAATTTTTTATAAAACTCCCTTCTGTTGTCATGGAGATTTGCATGTGTTCAGTACATGTGTGTGTCCTTTACATCATTTGGTCCCAACTTTTTGAGAAACTGTAACAGTTCACCAAATTAAGACTGCAGGAATGTAAACCAGTATCTCCTGTCTCATATTCAGTTATGCATGTTCTAATGCACAGTGAAATTCAGTCACTAGAAACATTACTATATCTCTCCAATTATGGTTTAAAGATTGTAGGTGCTATTCTATTTTCAGGCATACATTTTCTCCTTTCTTTATCTCTTTGTACAGCTAAAATCAGAAAACTATTTTAGTGCAAATTAAATACCAAACAGCTATTGAGACCATTCTTGCACTGTTCAAAAAAAAATGCATTAGAACTTCATTTGTCTGAGGAGAAAAAAATAAGAAAGTCCCCTTTGGGGACTATGAACTGGATATTTGTTCCCTATAGAAAGCCTAATTATAAAAGCCTCTATACTAAAGATCCATGCTGTTTCTTAAGATAAATGTATTTAGCTAAGTGGTGTGAGATCCTGCTATCATACTAGACATGTACCACCAATCTAGTCTGAAGACAAATTATAGTTAGAGTCAGAAAGCGGTGGGACCACCCTAGTGGTCTGTCTACAGAGGCAAGGACAATCATAAGATCATAAGAACAGATATAATGAATCAGACCTATGGTCCATCTAATATTCTGTCTTCCAGAGTGGCCCATGTCAGGTGCTTCAGAGGAAATGAATACAACAGGTTGTCACATTACTGGATTTTGAGAGGAGCAGCCAGATTGCTGCTGCACCCATAGGTGGAGGTGTTGGCCCCAGAAAATGGTATTAAGGGGGGGCATGTGGGGTGTTGAATAGAAGCTCCCTGTCTGCTAATCCTATGTACGCTGTTTATGTGTTTGTATAATGTCTGTGTGTGCAATTATAAGCATGTACTTGTATGGATACTGAATATTTCCCTGCATGTGGTTGAGCATTGGGCAGGGCCCAGCCTATGGACATGTTAATTAGTGCGGCCCTGTGGGACAATGGCACTCAGTGGGCCAAGGACACACCTAAAGAATGAGTGGTGACTCATACCTAAAGGCTACCAGCAGTGAACACAGGAATAAGACAGGGACCAGGTGACCTGTGATAACCAAGAAGAGACCAGGAAGGAGGGATAAATAGGCCATGTGGTGGTCTCCATCTTGTTCTGAGCTCAGCACTTCATCCCAGAGGCAGCAGTGCAGGGATCAAAGAGCCCGGAAGACCTGTGAACCCATCCTGATTCTAGGATGTGCAACAAGGACTTTTAAACCAGCAGCTGAAACATCTCTGCTAGAGCCTGCAACGAGGACTGGGAGATTCGGTGCATGTAATGTACTATTCTTTAACAACCTTACTCTCATGCTTTTCTTTCTTGCAAGAATAAACCTTTAGATGTTAGATGCTAAAGGATTGGCCCAGCGTGATTTGTGGGCAAAGTCCAGAGGGTAAATTGACCAGGGATCTGTGGCTGGTTTCTTGGAACCGGACAGAACTTGTTCGGGGTAGGTGGGATTGGGTGCTAGGACCTCCCACCTGTGTATGAGGCCCGGTACCATCTAGGGCATGGATATTGCTGGGGTATCAGAGGGGTTTTGCTTGTGAGGCTTCAGGCAGGCTGCTGAAGCGTTCTGTGGGACTGGTTTGTGGCCTGTTTGGAGAGGTCATCAGTCCGGGGGCTGTAAGGAGCCCTGAATTTGAGCAATTCGCCCTGAGCAGACGCCCTCAGCTGTGCCCGGACACGGCCTGGTCCATCACAGTGGCGTAGTCGGCAGGATCCACAGATCTTGGTCAATTGAGTTTTGGAATCAGGACCCCACACTGTCTACATTTGATTTGTGGTATTGAGAGTGCAGTTGGGTAAAGGGCAGCTGAAATGAGTCAGCACCAGTATGAGAGCCTAAGTAGAGAGGCTCTGAAGGATTTGTGCTTGGGGAGAGGCATTGCCTTTAGGAAAAGGGCCTCTAAACTAGTTCTGGTAGTGTTGTTACTAGCCAGAGATGTGGATGAAAGGGATCAGAAGCGAGCCAAGGAGCGGCCCCCACCAGATGCTACAGATGTGGTTACAGAGGAGATCAAGAGGCAACAGGCAACGAGGGAAAGGGAGCTAGAACATGAGAGGGCCCTGGCAGAGATACGTGCAAAGGCGGAGAGAGAGGCCAACGCACGGCGCATGGAGGAGAGGGCGGTGGAGGAGAGTTCCCAGCGGCGACAACTCCAGATACTGGCGGCACAACAAAGGGTACAGCAACCTGCGAGCCCAGCCCCGCTTGCCAACAAGATTTGGGAGAGGATCTGTCCCATCTACAGCGATAATGATGATATTGAGGAGTTTTTGGCCACCTTCGAGTGCATCTGCAACGTGAACCAGATCCCAGACGAGCAGCGCATGCCTGTCCTGATGACCAAACTGACTGGCAAGGCCAGGGAGGTACTCAATGACATGGGGGAGGAGGAAGCGTTGGACTACTGGCGGTTTAAGGACTGTATACTGAAGCAGTTCAGGGTTACCCCCTGAATCCCACCGGGTTAAGTTCAGGAGCTTTAGGATGTCCAATGATTGTTCCTATCTGGAATGTGCTCACAAGTTGATGGGCTTTGTTAAAAGGTGGGTGATGGGGTGTCAGAGGGGTTTTGCTCGCGAGGCTGCAGGCAGGCTGCTGAAGCACTCTGTGGGACTGGTTTGTGGCCTGTTTGGAGAGGTCACCAGTCTGGGGGCTGTAAGGAGCCCCGGATTCAAGCAATTCGCCCTGAGCGGACACCCTCAGCTGTGCCCAGACACGGCCCGGTCCGTCACACAGGTAACCATCAAATGTTCCATCACTTGTTGCCCATTTCCTGCTTCTGGCAAGTGATGCCATCCCTGCTTGTCCTGGCTAACAGCTACTGACAGATCTAGCCTCCGTGAGCATATCTAGTTCTCCACACAGTATGATATCACTGAATGAGAAATGAACTCAGGACTAGTGGCCCAACACCTTGAAAGAAAGACTATCCTTAGTGTCTGTGTTTCTCATTTTGACCCATCAACCAGCACTTCAGTACTATGGGACTCCATTTAACTCTTAATAATCATTGACAAGCGTTGACATTCCTGGACTGAATAAAAGCAAGAAATAGGTGCAAGAATATCTGCAGCAATTAGATTTAATTTTTGAGTGCAGAGCCAAAGGGTTCAGACAGAATAGGTAATAGTCAGAAAATAATTTGTATTTTGGGGGTGCTTACATGCATCCTATCCTAAGGTACTTTCTGCACAGAGAATTAGAGGATTGTTTAAAATAAGCAGAAAATGAATGGTGAGACCAGAGGAGCAAAGTTCTCCCTACACTCCTACTAAAATCAGTTTTAAATAAGTTTTAAATAATAAATAAGAAAGATTCTAATGGTCTAAAGCTTTGTTGTAGTTACATAGAGTGATAGATACATCCATATACTTTAAGACAGAAAGTGGTAACCGGGGTTCATGGTCTTACTATATAGTAATGGAAATCTGATAAGAATGAGAGAAATCAAATCCCTGGTTTGTGTATATAACATAGCTGACAATTATTTGGGTTTGTGGAAAGAATGATATAATTTATGCCAAATCTATTAATTAAGCTCTAGTTAATCTGGATGGATATGGGAGGAAGACTGTACAGTGAATGACATAATGACAGCTCTTTATTAGCCAGAAGTCCTTTGAACAATGCCCCTTAGAAGCAGTGGGTTGGGAAGCACAACTTTGGAGATATGGTGAACATATAAACATGGGAGCAACAGGGAAGGATGCTAAATAGAAGGACCTTCAATAATGATGGCTGGCCGGCATATATTTATAAACAGCTGTATGATGTCAAATTAGCAATAGTGACATGTACAGCTGTACATAGCAGAGGAGTTACCTGCTGGTTGGTGGGGAAGGAGTGGGGGTGGGGCAGGTATAGGGATGAGGACAAGGAAAGGGAAGGGGAAGAAGAACAGGGTAGCAGGACTAATTGAAAAGGGCTGTCTAGATTGCAGGTGAGCAAAGGGATGGTAGGATGATGTTAAAACAGGAAACATCTGTGAGCTGTTCTCAGTGCACAAAGTGGCCACATCACCAGATTAAGGCACGATACCGCAAATTACTGCTGGAGGAGACGAGGCTGTTGTACTGAATAAAATGGCTCACACACCAGGTGCTGCATCATTCAAACTTTGCCCTGTAGTTTTGACTGCTTTGGGAATATGAACACAGAGAAAACTGAGGCCCTCATGGTTGATCCTGCCCTGCTAATATAGTATTGGGTGTGCTGCTTGGTTTTAATATGCGTTGTGCACATATAGCTCTGCAGGTATGTCTACATTGCAATTAAAAACCTCAGGTGGTCTCACTCAGGCTCACAGGTTTTGGGCAACCAGACTGTTTAACTGTGATGTAGATTTCCAGGCTTGGGCTGGAGCCTTGGGTTGCAACCTGCAAAGTGGAAGGTCCCAGAGCTCCAGCAGCAGCCAGTGTCCAGAAATCTTCATTACAATGAAACAGCCCTGTCACCTGAGCCTGAGTCAGCTGGGTTGGGCCCTTGTGGATGTCTATTTGCTGTGTAGACCTTCCCTGTGAGGTGAGCTGACTTTAAAGCCAGTTGACCTTAGATTTTAACAGAACTCTTAAAGGTTTTATACTGTCTATTATGGTCCTCACCTTTTCTGCATGTCAGAAATGACTCCATCCACATATTAAAGCTTTTGGATTTTAAAAGCATTTTATACCTTTGGAAAATATCCAATTTTATTGCCTTTCTGGTTTTGTGGTGGTGGTTGGTTTTTTTTGCTGTTGTTGATTTTTTTTTTTTTTTTTAAGATTAATGCACAAGCAAGATAATGAAGATTCCATCACTGAAGAGCTCCTTAAGCAATGAATTCTGTCTCCCAAAAACACAAACACATGAACTTCAAAAAAGAAAGACCCACCATGTAATTGTCTTGTGTTTAATTAAAATTATAATTATATATGTACTGTTTTTAATAATAATGGATCTTTTAATTTTATCTTTCAGACCAGATTTTTTAATTTGAACACAATTCCAGTGATTACATTCAGTTCAGAAATAAATTTTTAGCCACTGACATCAGAGCTATATCATGACAGCTTTATACCAAGGCTATCTTCTGTTAAAATTCCTAAATGTAGCATACATCAATGTCTATTTCTTAGAGCAATGTCATTCTGCTCTGCAAAAAACCTCACCAGCTAATCAATCTTTGCAATAAGTAAATTAGGCTAAAAGTCATTTTGTGTCACTTTGACTTTTAACTAGCTTCATACTGCAATATTACAGATTCTACTTTTGCTGCAGGGAATGTTTTCTTTCTTTTTTTCTTTTCCATCTAAGGCTCACTATTTTCCAATTTAGATTAGGCAAAAGAAAAGTCAGAGATAGAAAAGTATAATTGACTTAATTTGGTTTAATTAACTACAGGAGAATGAAGACAATTAGTTAATGCATCTTAATGAATTGAATTATGAAATGCATTGCTCCCAATGGGAGTAAATGATCCCTGTAATGGGAAAAATGGGGATGAAAATACATTGAAGTGTCTTTTTTTGTTTGTTTTTTCCTCTCTCTCTCTCTATTAGTATGGCTAATTCAAAGCAGCTGGAGTGTTATAGATACTTTGTGTGCATGTATTAGTAAGCTGAAAGCTTAGAGATGAAATCTACTTGGTGAGTTAGAATGAATTCTATCACCTAAAATTCCTCAAGAGCTCCATCTCCTGATTTCTAGAAAAGATTGGCACCTTTAATCCAGCTCCTAGTATATGCTGTTCGATGATTGTACAAAGCTGGGATTCAAAGTTTATCTGAAATAAAAAAATAATAAAATAGTTAAAAAGACATGAACCTTTTTTCAGGGCTAATAAAGATAATGTATAATAGAGGAAGTGGGTCTGGCCCACGAAAGCTCATCATCTAATAAACCATCTTGTTAGTCTTTAAAGTGCTACATTGTCCTGCATTTTGCTAGAGCTACCATATAGCTTCCATAGCAGATGAAAACTGAAAATGAATTCCAAATTCTTACCACTGCCAACTAAAATTCAGATTCTCACCAAAAATAGGCATGCTACAAAATCTTTTAATTAATAAATACTACATTTTCTAGAGGAAAACAGTTCTAATTGTAGTACACATAAGGAAAATACAATCCTGTAAATATCACGGTTCTTTGAAAAATTTTATGTTGTATGGTGTATCAATAGTTTAGTAGAAAGAAGAGATTGATTCAATTTTGGAATATAAATAAACCTCATTTTCCTGAATTGTAGTTTGTTCACATAATCATAGTCTTTTAAAAAGAATTCTGGTTATGTTGCTATCACATTATCCATTTATTTTCCACTACAATTTAATGATTTTATTAATTTAAACCAGCAGAAAATGAGATGTTCACAGCATTCCCTTACTAACTTGATAACAAATTCATTACTGGAAAATTACAAATCCTGCATTAACTCAGTTGTAAATATTAAACCTAATTGTTACTGCTAGCTAACAAAATTCATTCTGCCAGTCATCAATTTTGTCCAGCATAGCACTTTATGATTTGAAAATTTGCACCATATTGAAATTTTAAGGGCTTTATTCATATGTAATTTGGGCCCTTTAGTGCTTCAATTTGTATGTAATTTCCACATGAAAATTGTATTATGCCCTTGAAAGTATGTAAATGAAATGAAGCTGGTATTCATTTGCTCAGGTTTCACAGTGTTTGATGGTAGATGGTGTTCTAAAGGAAAACAAGATTAGAGAGACTTAACAAAAAAGGCAGCATCAGCACATACACAGAATTGCTAATATATGGGAGTGGGAGATATGCTAAATAATCTTTAAAAAGCAAGGACAGTTAAACCTAGATTTGATAGATACATCTATATATTTGAAGTCAGAAACATCCGCTGAGTTAAGAAAAGAGGTCTAGTCTATTGCAGAATACATCTTCCCTGACTGTATCACTCTGTGGAAAGCTACTATTGTAGAGTTCGATAGTCAAACAATGAGAATTGGGCTGAAAAGATAGGCTAATCAAAACAATCAGGTTAGTGAACCTCCCATTACAAGGACAAGAGAAAATTTTAAAAAGTGCTTTCAGTTATGGGCCTATAAAATGACACATTTTTAATGCAATTTTTCCTGTAGGTCAGAAGGTAGGTGCAATAGGAAGGGGAATTACAGATATAACATATTTTCAGCTTTTCTTTCACAATGTTTTCCTATTCTAGGGATTTTTTATGAAGTATTTTCTGAAAACTAGGATCATATTAATGAAAGGGAAACAGCAGGTCAATTTTGTTTCAACAGAAAGTTCAGATGCAACCCTGATTGGTGATGTTGAGAGAACATCAGTGGCAATCTACCTTGCTTGTGCTGTCAAGAACAGCATTCTTGAGAAATATATATACTTATGTACATACGTATGTACATATACTTAGTAGTGGAACTTAATAACAATGTGATCTGTGTAAGCTTTGTCTTTCCATACAGCTCATTCTGTCACATCTCATCTTAGGGTATGTCTAGACTACATGCCTCTGGTGACAGAGGCACGTAGATAAGCCAACCCGGCATAGGAAAATGAAGTGGCAATTTAAATAATCGCTGCTTCATTTAAATTTAAATGGCTGCTGCGCTGTGCCGATCAGCTGTTTGTCGGCTCAACATGCTGGTGTGGACGCTCCGCGGTCGACATCAAAGGCATTTGTCGACCTCCCTGGTAAACCTCATCCCACAAGGCATTATTTAAATCGCCGCTTCATTTTCCTATGCCGGGTAGCCTAATCTACATGCCTGTCGCCAGAGGCATGTAGTCTAGACATACCCTTAGATTTCAGTTTCTTCAGAGACAGGATCATGTTTTTGCATCTTTGCTGTAAAGTTCTTTGCTAATGAAAATGGTAATACTAATAAATATTTGTTCAGACATAATCAGACATTAACTAAAGAATCCCTGATGTGTACAAGATTGCATGATAAAGTAAATTACAATGGGATATTGCTAAATGGAGCTAAAGAATACTTGTGTTGCTTAATTTAATATGATCAGAGAGAGTGTCATTAGTCAGAACAACATGTTAAAAAACATTTAATTTGATTTTTCTATATCTTGCAATAAAACAAAATAGATAATGATAGGCAAGCCCATACATTTTGTGGACTTCAGTGACCAGCTCTTCAAAGTCCCATTTTTCTCTTGTGTCTTGTTTGGGATATTTTTAAAAATACAGATGGGAGTTAACCACCTAGCTGATATTTATGCCTTTGAAATCTTCTTCATGTGCCATAATTGGTTAAATGTATAAGACTACTTTCAGTTTTCCCTGTAAAGACCAACTCAAAGTGTGCAGTACATATTCCTATAATCATTTCTTATTTCTGGGCCTCTTATTGTTCGAGATCAGTATATCTTACAGGATTTGAGCTTTGTAGAACCAAGAAGAAGCAACCGAAGTCAAATCTTCAAAAGGAAATGTGTGTGTGCATGATCCTTAATGGTCAGGCAAGTATAGACAAATGATATGAAGGTTGAAAAATATTATGCTATACGATCTTCATCCCACAGATAAAAAAAATAGTTTAGGTCTGTTAATGCCCAGATTAATTAAAGCTACTGTATATTTTGAGAGACTGTCTATATATCTGTCTATTCGTCTGTCTGTCTGTTCAACTCTAAAACAATCAGTACCAGGCCCACCAAATTTGGTATGCAGCTTCCTCTTATCATAACTTAAAGCAGGTCAGGGTTTGCTTATACAAGGAAAATAGGAAGTGCCTGGCAAGGGATTGCTTCTCATAAAACTATACAGAAAAGAGACAGGCTTACCAGGCAGATGAAAGGGGCAAGCTGGGGGTTTGCTTCTTCCTTGTCCAGGACTGACCCAGCTCTGAGCCCCCACCACCCCACAAGCGCCCTGTGGGGAATGTCTACACAGCAACATTATTTTGAAATAACTAGTATTGTTTTGAAATAACTTAGTCTGCGTCTAACTTAGTCAGTGTTCTATTATGACGTCTAGGCTTTGCTAGACCTTCTTCCTTTCATCACATCTCTTTTGCTGGGGATACCCAAGGATTATTCTGTACCAAGTAAATCTTCAAATAGCTGAAAAAGCAAAGTTAAAGTGATTTCTTTGTGCTTCTGCAGTGGCACAGAAGGTCCATAGATTGGGCTAGGATTTTGTTCAGGATCTTCCTGAGAGTTCCACTAACTATTTTACACAGCACCAATCCTACCTTTATTATCAAGAAACTCTGAGGTTTGTGGAAGAATTTAGATACCACAGTGTGAGTTAGAACTGCATTATGTAATTCTGCTTGCTCTATTTAGTTTAAAGTATCTTATAGGAGAATTGAACCTGAGATGTCCTCTTGGCTTTTTCATTTTATTTGTTGTCTGAGCAAATGGCAAATATCTCATTTTCATACTTCCTCTATGACACTGAACACTATCATTGGCAACATAGAAAATGTTTTGGACAAAAAACATTCATCCAGATCATTAGACTCCACTCTCAGAGACATGTGTGACTTACCTTATAGATGTTGAAAGCCTCCTCCCATGGTTTCATGCACCTATGTGACTTCATTAGCCAATCTCTGCCTGAGGCCTCTGCAGGACTGTCTATGGCAGGAAGCAAACTACCTCCATCTTGACAGAATGGGAGCTTGGGTTGCAATGCCTCAGGACATGTAAGACTCTCTGTTGAGGGAACAAAGGAGAAACATGTCTGTCAGTGAGTTGCTTTCTCACCAGCCTCAACTTTTGCAGAAATAAGTTTCAGAGTGGATAGAAATGCTTATGTAGCTCACCGCAATCCTGACAGTTTATGGACTCTGCAGGTGATGATGCTTCACTTCCATGTGCTGAAAATGAGAGTTATCTGTGTGTTCTGCAAGGCTTTCTCCCTCTCATCAATTCCAAACCCATACAAGTACTGACAAATAAAACCACAATGATGTATTACAGCAACTGCCAAGATGTAGCTTGATCATTACATCTTAGAGGAAAAGTCTTGCAATCACTTGTAATTAATACTCATGAAAAGCCTTTTTTTGGTATTCTCCTAAGAGTAAGGATTCATATGGACAAACACCCCAATGACAAAAAAAAGTCAATTTACAATTATAATTGCTCCCTGGGATGATTTTTCATGAGGCCCTATAATCACAATAGCTCTCTTTACTTTCTAAGAATCTCCTATAAAAAAAATCCAGAATTAGTAGCTTTAAGTAAGGGGTGCAGAGGATGTCCCTGTTATTTATACCCTCAGGTTCCTGCATGATTGGGGAGGGCCAAGAGGGCAAAGAAAACTGGAGGTAAAAAAAGACCACAATTCAATCTTGAAAAACAATGGAAAAAACAATTCTCCTTTTAAGTTCTTAAGCCTATTTTCTCAATAGGTGATGCGATAACATGAAACTCTTTTTGTCTTCCAGGATTCTGTATTAAATTTATCTTGATAAGTGTATTGAAAAACAATAATATAACATGACTGCTTTGATAAGAGGGCTGTGAATTCATTGATTTAGGAGATACCTTCCAGTTCTGTGTTCTTACATTGGTTCTATCCATCCTTTTCTTACCCTCCCCCCTTGTTCCCAAGCCTCTCACACCCTACTCAAACCAGTTTGTATGCAGACCAGGAGAAGCCCTGATACTGTCTCTTAATTATATTTAGATTGAAGTTGTTAGACCTCTAGTAGAATATGTCTACAACTGCTGCTGAGCCACTACAGAACTTCAGTTAGATTCTTACTGCATAGACTGGATAGGCCCTTCCATTGTGAATCCACTTCCCTGAAAGAAAAAACTCTTCCATTGACATAGCACTATTTACATTGGGGATTAGATGGGCTAGGTCTCTCCTGAGTGTGAATTTTTCACACCCATGCAAGACAGCTGTGCTAATGTAACTGTTCAATGTAGACTAGTCATTAGAAAGGACTTCCTCCTCTTCATGTGCGCAGGCAGATGAGCTGACAACCCCCACGGACCTGGGGACAGAGTGTGTGTGTGTGTGGGGAGGGGGTGACTGGCTCCACACCTCTGCAAGGGGCAGTGTGGAGGGTAGGAGGGGTGAGGCTGAGAGTAGTTAGACTTTAGAGTCACCTGGAGTTCATCACTGCCCCCACCCTCCAACCCTCTCTGCTCCCACAGCAAGTCAAAGGGTTCTGGGCCTCCGGCTCCAGCCGCTGTTTCAGTAGCAGTGGTGGCACCCTGGAGCTCCAAGCCTTTTTGAAACACCAGGCCCCAAGGCATTTGTCCTCTTTACTTCCCCCTGTCAGCAGGCCTGCGGGCAGGCTCTACTTCATAAACAAACAGGTGAACTATACACCACATGTGTAGTACAAACATGCCAAGCTAGTACCTGATCCATTATGAATTATTAAAGAGTTCTCCATATTTGTCATGGAAAAAATTCATAAATTTAAGACGCATCAAGATTCTTCTCTTAAGAATGAAAACCTTACAAAATAAACAGTAACAGAGTGCTCTACCTTTTCTAATTTTATGTCTTTTTTTTCGTTCTGTTTTAATTATGGTTTTGGCTCTCATTGTCTGTGCTTTCAGTGTAATAAACAGCCTGTTATAGCCTATACTGTACTATATTTTGTGTAATCTTTTTACATAAAAATAGGTCCCCCTTCTACATGAACTTCAAAAGACTGGACCATTACATTATAAAGTCCTTGGGCAGGTATGCATCAAAATGGATTATAAACCATTTATGTGCTATCTGATTAATAAATATAGTTCTAGTAATATATACAAACACATATTTATAAGTTTGCAAAGAAAGTTTTCCTTAATGTTTTTGTTCCTTGGCTACTAAAACAGTTTTGAGGACCAATGGGTTAGAATAGTTAGGAAGAAACCCCATAGATCAGGAATGTTTTCCTTACAGAAAACAGACTAACATCTTATACTTTTGTTCAAATCCAAGATATATCTTGGACTTCTGTGCTCAACTCCATAGGATAGTGAAAGCAGAGTGATTCCTGTACTTCAGAAAGTACTTTGTGCCTTTGTTTTAGTTGTGAGGTCTCCTCAAAAGATTATAGGAGATATACAGTAGCTTGAATAATTCAATTATCAGTGTCTTGCATGCCTAGTACGATCCATAGATATTATGCTGAAAACTATACCAGCATTCACTATGTTCCAAGGTTACATCATCAAAAGAAAGTCATAGACTCTGATATGCTTCTATTCCCAAAAGTCTTAGAAATCATGACTCTACTTCTGGATCTATTATGTGAGCAGTAGCCAATGAAGAAATCTTTGGAATATAAACTATTTCCATAGCATAATTATACAAATGCCAAACTATGATAACACTTGAATTTGCAAATTATCTGGATTCTACTTCTTTCACTTTAAGTTGAAATTTTGATTTTGCAAACAGGGTATTTTGCATCAAAAATCATTCAGATAAGAATATTTCCCCTCTAAAATAAAGAGATAAAAATGAATGTTGGATCTTTTTATTTACCTTCTCAGATTTGACTCATTTTTATTTACCTTCTCAGGTCATATTTCTAAGCTTTTCTCTGAAGGCACTAGAGCTAGAAATTATTTTTTAAATGTTTAAACCTGAAATTGTTAAATATTCACACTGGTATAGGAGCTAGCTTTAGGAAAAACACTCAACATAGTAAATCTTGTGACATAATAGTAAGAGCTGTGCTGTTTTATATTCTCCAACTAAAATGTATTAAACAAAAATACCTCACTCTGACTCACTATAAATTAAGAAGAAAGTTAGACTGAAGATTTGCAATAGACAATAGTCTGTAGATAGACACAGCTGATGGGGAAGAAGAACAGCATGAAGCTTATAAATTTGAGGCTGGCATGTTCTATTTCTTCTTATTGCAAAGTGTGACGCTAATCATTTTTATTGATCTATGTCTTTAGCTCTTCTATGGTTTTCTATTAGTCAGAATTTCTAAGCTAGGTTTTATTGTTTTTAAAATATATCTGGAGAAAAAATCAGGATAAAGAAGCAGAACTCGCTGCTGTAAAAGATGCTGGGGAAAAAAATCTTTTTTTATTTTGTTGTCACAACTTTTCTTTTTTTATTTTGTTGTCACAACTTTTCTTTTCTAAGTGATTTCATTCATGAAATTTACTTTAAGAGCACTTACCAAAAGGCTATAGAGTTAGATCTTTAATTTTTCCAGTTTATTACAGACAGGACCGAAACAGGATTGGACTCAAGATTCATTGATTTATTTACCCTCATTCCACTGAGTTTTCCTGGGATGTTTGTTTAGAAACCAAGATTATGTATGATTTTGCCAAGTAGCTGACTCTCTGAGACATCCCATAGAGTTTTCCCAAGGGTATCACTAGCAGAGGATATTGGGAAACTGATTTATATTCATCATGAAAATTAGACTGTTATACAGCATACAAGCAAAGGATAATGCAACTGCAATGCACAGTCCCTTTTTGAGATGTGTAAGAAAAATGAACTTTTAAATTAGTCCATCAGAAGACGCTGGCATGAATCCTGCACAATGCTTTCATTAAGATGAATTCAGAGTTCATTTCAGGCTATTTGCTTATTAGAGCGTTTCCAAAAATCTGTAATCAAAATTTTGCATTAAAATATTAAATATTTTAATACTAAAATGGTTTACTTTTTTTTTCAGGGACTGAAATTGAAGTTTAACCTGAATTCCTAATTAGAATGATCAGTGTTGCCTAGTTCTCTCTCTAGTGACATTATAAGCTACATGCATACACCCCTTCACAAGTAATTTAGCACAACAGTGAATGTGTATTCATGAAGGTCATAGCAGATGGAGGCCATATTTCATGTGAACTCTATAGGGAACGATCCTTTCAAATCAAGGCAATAGACACAGGCAGTTCAGGCAGATTCTGTCAGATGCATACTTGCTTTGGTACATGGTTCTATTACTAAACCGACATAGTGTCAATTTTTACTCTTGGCCACACATGGTGATATACCAGTAAATTCAGTCAAGTTCTACTTTGTGTAACCTAGAACAGATTTTAACCCTCAATTTTTGTAAATTGTTTGAATTTCAATCCCTCCCTTTTGTAAACAAAACACACTTACCACACCATATGAACATCATTAGAATATATATTCTTATTTGAGTTCCATCCAACACCTCAGCAATGATGATGGAGCCAGATGAAGTGATTTTCTATTCTTCATTTTTTTAAGATCTAGTATTCACCAAGTGTTTGACAATAAGTCTTTGGTGTCCACTGGGAGAGCTAGAGTCGCCCTTTACTAATGGTTGCCACTACTCTCCTTAGGTGTAGCATGCTATCTGAGGTAAGGGATGTGGGGAATATGTAGCTACTTGGAGCCACTAGTGAGAAATGAGAGTTACCAGGACCAATTGCAAGCAAACCACCCCTTACAGTGTTGCTGCACACCATGTAGAGGGAACTCACCCCATGCATTCAATTAAAATAATTTGTTAAGGAATAAAAATGAAGTTTATAATTAGCCAATAACAGTCTATTAGTAATTAGTCTATTAGTAAAATGCAAATCATTTAGGGGAATAATTTCCTGAAAAAGGACATAACCTTAATTTTTCAATATTATTTTATATGCAATACTCATATATGAGTTTTAGGTCCTGGTAACCTTTAGTACCTTGACTGTGGTTTTACATTTAATTAATAAGTGCCTGATGTGTATGTCAGATTATGTTGACTGGCTTCATCAAGCCTATTTTAGTTTTAGTGGTTTCTCGTTTTAAATCAGCTCAATGCTTGACTTTTTGAATAAGGACACTAATCGACTCTCCAGGAGAAATGAGATGTTAGCTGATTCACTTCTTTCAGCTTTCAAAACAGTAAATATCAGCCTGAAATGATCTATTCGGTGGCAAATTAGTCTAGCAATTTCCCTTGAGAGATAGCTGACAGATGCCAATCAGATCTTCAAAATGTTGTTTTTGTTTAGCCATTCAGCAGCATATCTCTTGGGAATTCACAAGAACTGCAAAGAACATTAATTTTGACACATCAAATGACCAATTTTTCTCTACTTTACAACAATGAAATTTTAAAAATATACATCAAATGGTGTTTCAAGCAATTAAACATTTTCCAACGAGTTGTCAGGATCAAACTATTTTCTCTGCACCATATATGATGATTGTAATGCATAGATAGTTTGGGTTTGAGACAGAATTAATAATAATGAAGATATGTATCATTACTTTTGTAAAAACTTCTGGCAATTTAAATATATTGGTCTTGTTCGTTTGAAAAAAAAAGTTAATTCCTATTATTGTCTGTTCTGCCAAAAATAAAATAAAGTTCTTATGGTGAGGGGGAGAAGAATGGGTTGAAAGGAATTAAAATCATTTTGTAAATATGCCCTGTGAGATCCGGAGAATTCATATTTAAACTTCAGATAGAGTTCTGCATTTTGCAATAGCGTTCTATCAAAAAGTATTATTTATTATAGTACAAGTTGAACATCTCTAGTCCAATACTCTCAGGACATGACTGATGGTAAACTAGAAAATTTGCTGGACCACAGGAGGTCAGTCAACCACAGCTTGGGAGTTCTGATTCTGACCCTGGTGGTCTGAGCCACTAGCCCCTCACCCAGGGTCTCAGTTGCTAGCCCCAGGTCTCAGCTATTTGCACCTCTGCTGACATCCTGGGTGCATCTACACTGCACCACTATTTCGAGATAACTAGCATTATTTTGAAATAACAATGCGAGCGCCTAAACAGCCATTCTGAAATCTGTAAACCTCATTCTACAAGGAATAACACCTATTCTGAAATAGCTATGACATGGGTAGATGTTTCACTTCTGCTATTTTGAAATAGCCCCTCACCAGAGCCATTTTTAAATTATTCCTTCCCTGGGGCTCTAAATTGAGAAAACACGTCCACGTTAGGGAAGCCCACCTCAGACTAATTTTGATGCTTCCCTGCAGCATATTTTGGAATAAGCTACTTCGGAATAACTATTCCAGAATAGCTTACTTTGAAATATCCATGCAGTGTAGACGTACCCCCTGAGTCCAGGACACTTGCCTTGGGGGTCTACTCCTAGCTCCAGCCCAGAGCTCCGTCACCATCCCCAGCTGTAGGCTCAACCTCAGGCAGGGAGGGGTATGGACAAGGGTAAAGGGGGCCACAGGAAACTTGGTCCCATCCACAATAAGTGGTCAATTAGCTAATTAAATTCATGCCAGACCATGGATGTTGCCAGACCAAAGCATGTCAGAGTACAGAGATAAAACACGTACCACAGAATAATGATGGGAAATATGACTGACTTTCTTGCTTTTACATTGTTAATTAATGATGACTAATTCTGCCAGCTTGACATTAAGCTGCAATCTGTGTTTAGTCCAATTTACTTCTATATAATTGCACCTGGAAGAGGACAGTAATCATTGTCAGTAAAGGTGGCATAATCTGACCCTGAATTAGTTTCTTTTTTACTTATCTGGTAAGTGTGCTCATTTTCCTCCTCCAAACTTAAACCTCTTTCTAGCAACCTCTGCCTTCTTTTTCATCATTAATATTCTCTTCCTATTCTTCTTACAAATTGTAGCCTGTGTGTCTTACTTGTATTTATCTAGTCTTACTTTGACTCTTCAGGGATGGAAACGTGTCTTTATTTAAGTGTACATAACTCCATTGAAAAATGATGGTTCTATATAAAAGGAAGGAATTAAACTTGCTTCAATAGGAATTGGACACCTAAATGCCTTTGAAAATCACCTCCAAAATGTATTGTAGTATCAGTAACTGACCCTCTTCTGATTAACAATATTTTCTGTGAATGCTGGCCTCTGGAATTTCTGCAGTCTCATTTATAACATCTGTACCTGATAATATGAGGTAATACTCCTAGGGTGTTTCTAGACTACAGGGTTTTGTCGACAAAAGTGGACTTTTGGTAATTTTTCCCTGAAAGAAACACAGTTGGAGTCCAGATTAAAGTTCATTAATATATTGTAAGAATTTAAACTGACAAGTACATGAACAAGAACAAGAACAACAATCAACAAATCCAGCTCCTACCCCAAAAGAGAAAAGAAGAAAGACAGAAAGATCCCCAATACAGGCAAGGTATTCATACATTACAAACATCTCTGTGGGTATGTCTACACTACCCCCCTAGTTCAAACTAGGGGGGGTAATGTAGTCATACAGAGTTGCAAATGAAGCCCAGGATTTGAATTTCCCGGGCTTCATTTGCATAAAGCTGGTCGGCGCCATTTTTAAATGCCAGCTAGGTCGGACCCTGTGCTGCGCGGCTACACGCGGCACGGACTAGCTAGTTCAGATTAGGCTCATGGAACGAGGTGTACAGCTAGTTCAGATTAGGAAGCCTAGACCCTGTGTTGCCAATGGTGGTACTGGTGCTTGTGACATTCTACCTCTGGGTTCAGGTTATCCCTCAGGGAGGAACCACAAGTGATCCCCTGCAGATGGATCCCTCGGTGGAATCCTAGGCTGTTGCCACAGGAGCCAAGGTTGATGCTGAATGGTGGTACAGTTCTGGTACAATTCTCGTTGGGCCTTCACCACAACAGAGTGTTTCAGGGATGATGACAGGTCCAAGGCAGGTAGAGACACCTCTGCTTGGTGTATCCCAAATCACCAGTGCTGAGCCTTCACCACAGCATGGTGTAGGAACCTACTGAAGTTGTGAATCATCCCTATGCCTTTTCCCTCTGTTGCGCTGTGTCAGCCATCGGTCAGTGCAGTGTGTGTGTGTGTGTGTGTGTGTGTGTGTGTGTGTGTGTGTGTGTGTGTATGTGTGTGTGTGTGTGTGTTACTGAGAAAAGGTTTAACATCCGTGCCTTTACCGCTAGGACCGGGGTCCCGTTGCGGAGGGCAGCCAACAGGCTGACAGATGCCCCAGAGTTTATAGGGAAAGCTTATTACATCTCAGTTTTCAGCAGCTAGGATACAGGATCCCTTCGCAGAGGGCAGTCTATGGAAGACTGAGAGATGCCCCAACGGATCTGTCCCCTGGGAGGGACACGATCCAAAATGCCCAAGCTCTTCCTATACCTGTCCCTTATGACCAGCTGAAGTTCTTTTAAATTGTGCTTGGTTCTGTTACAGCAACTGAAGGAGTCAGGTTAAAATTTAAACAGTTACAGGTTTATTAAAAAGGCTTATAAAGCATATGGTTACAATGGCTATTGCTCTATTTCTTAACTGCTAGCAAATATAGATCTTTAAAAAATGGTTACAAAGAAAATAAAGATAGAAAATAGAAATAATGGTACCAAGTGACAGCTTAATCTTTAAAGAGCTCTAAGTCTATGTGTACACTTAAGACAAAGGACCACATCCAGGTACAACTGTTACCCCCTTCTGTGCCTCTCAACTCCAGCGGGTCAATCCAGGGCCGGTCCCTCAATTCCTAGGAAAGACGAATATGAGGTGGGCGTCCCCGTGGAACCTCGGGAGGTCAAACACCTAACCCGACCAGCAGGTAGTTGGTAGATTGACACTCAGAGTAAATGTGCTGCCGGACCCATCTTTATACTCATAGGGGCCCGTATCCTCTTTCTTATCTAAGATGCCAAATTGTACTGGTCCGTCTTTGTGACGCCAGTTCTTACAAGCAAGTTTCAACTTAATTTACACTTGTAAGAGAGATAACTAAATTGTGAGTACTAGACATTTTTTTTACTGGGCGAGAGATTCCTCCCCCCGCGGATGGCTGTGTGTTCGTATCAATATGGGTTTGAGTCAAGGGTACTCCTCGCCAGCCTCTTGGTCAGCAATTGGCGTATCTCTGTTTACAGCCATTCAGGGTCACAGCAGCAGCCTGCATATCCAGGCCTTCTGTTCAAGGCTTTTACTGCTCTGTGTGCCCTTCATGCTTCAGGCAAGCAAAAATGGATGTTACAGGGGGGTTCCTGTCTGGCTACATGCTGTCAGGCTAGAACACTACTCTTGAAGGATAACCGTCATTGAATTCTGATCCTTCGATACAGGGAAGTGGGCCCTCAATGGCATAGATGCTCCCTCTCTGACACACGCTGTCCTCACAGACACAGATGGAACACTGACTACACCCTCCCTTGGGGTACAGTGCTTTTGTAGAACCTTTGGTAGGAAAACTTGTGTAGGGTGGTGTGCACAATTTCGGGCTGGGTGCAAAGGATCCACGTGTTGTGGGCACAGTTCTAGCGTGCCAGGTGCATAGTTCTAGAGTGCTGTGAGAACAGTTCTAGCATGCCATGTCCAATTTTAGTAACAAGTGCAAACATTTAAGGTGGGAAAAGTCCAAAGTTCAACTGTCCACAAACTCCGTTTTGTTTTCCAGTTGCTGATGACAATCGCCATTTTAAGTGTGCACCTTACCCAAATTCTGTACACAACAATTGCACCATAAACATCAAGAACAGATTAACATTATAACATTAGAGGAGGGTAACAGAATGTAGCTTTGTCAAACTCCTGTGATGACAGGAAACAATGCAAAGTATTTGCCACTGACTTGATTAAATAATGTACTCTTTGTCATCACTCAATAATCAACTTTATCCTGGTTATATTGGCCCATTTCAAATCCACATCCCTTTGAGGCCTGGATAGACTAGAAGGATATGGATATTTATTTATTAATCATGGCAGTGCAATTACTACACATCATAATATACATTTTTTAATTTTGGAGAAAACCAAATTCTGTGTGTGAAGGCATGAAAGTCAAATCAAACATCACACCACACAAGAAAGAATAGGAGGTCCCAAGGGAAGAACTGTGTGTAGATCCTTCTTTGATTCTAACTTCCATTATAGAGTTAAAGAAAATCCATTAGCCAGGTAGAAGACATTAACCTTTCTGTGTTAGCTTGACAGATGAAAATACACTTATCAAGAAACTCTCTTTCAATCATTCATTCCTGATGATCTTATGTGAAGTATACAGTCCTTCATTAAACTGCACTTCTTTTTAGCCATGTAGCTCATTCCAGAACTTCAGCAAATCCCTGGTATTAATCATTAAAAGCACAACATCATTTACATTTTCATTGACGTCTTTTCAGAGGCTACCTAAGAAAGGGGCTTTGACTTACTTTTCAAGCTTTATTTTAGAAAGTCTTATAAAAACACTTTTCAACTTTCAGAGTGAGAGAAGGGAACAAGTAAAGTGCCATAAAACAGTTGGTAATGGAACTAAAACTGCTTCATATTCATATGGTTTATAAATGCTTGGTAGAGATCCTGAAGTTTCTGGTCTCTGTCAGTGGGATTAGAGCAGATGCGGTTGTATCGAAGGGCTTGGCTATAGATGATGTATCGTATGGTGTGTGCTGGATGGGAGCTGGACGCATGTAGGTAACTGTATGAGTCAGTGGGTTTTCTGTAGAGGGTGGTGTCTAATTTTCCATTGTTGATTTGTACTGTGGTGTCCAGGAAGTGGATCTCTCATGTGGAATGGTCCAGGCTGAAGTTAATGGTGGGGTGTAGGTTGTTGAAATCTCTGTGGAATGTCTCCAGTGTTTCTTGGCCATGCGTCCAGATCATAAATATGTCATCGATGTAGCGTAACTAGAGACAGGGTAAAAGGGGACGGGAGTTGAGGAAACGTTTTTCTAGATCAGCCATAAAGATATTACCATACAGTGAACCCTCGTTTATCGCGGTAGATAGGTTCCAAACCCGACCGCGATAGCTGAAAATCCACGAAGTAGGCTTTGAAAGCCGCGGAGGGGCTCCGGCGGGGGAGCAGCCCAGGCGCGCCTGGGCTGCTCCCCCGCCGGAGCCCCTCCGCGGCTTTCAAAGCCTCGGGGGAAGCCGGCGGGGGGGGGCATCCCAGGCGCGCCTGGGCTGCTCCCCCGCCGGAGCCCCTCCGCGGCTTTCAAAGCCTCGGGGGAAGCCGGCGGGGGGGCATCCCAGGCGCGCCTGGGCTGCTCCCCCGCCGGAGCCCCTCCGCGGCTTTCAAAGCCTCGGGGGAAGCCGGCGGGGGGGCATCCCAGGCGCGCCTGGGCTGCTCCCCCGCCGGAGCCCCTCCGCGGCTTTCAAAGCCTCGGGGGAAGCCGGCGGGGGGGCATCCCAGGCGCGCCTGGGCTGCTCCCCCGCCGGAGCCCCTCCGCGGCTTTCAAAGCCTCGGGGGAAGCCGGCGGGGGGGCATCCCAGGCGCGCCTGGGCTGCTCCCCCGCCGGAGCCCCTCCGCGGCTTTCAAAGCCTCGGGGGAAGCCGGCGGGGGGGCATCCCAGGCGCGCCTGGGCTGCTCCCCCGCCGGAGCCCCTCCGCAGCTTTCAAAGCCTCGGGGGAAGCCGGCGGGGGGGGGCATCCCAGGCGCGCCTGGGCTGCTCCCCCGCCGGAGCCCCTCCGCGAAGTCGTGAATCCGCAATGGTCGAACCGCGAAGTAGCGAGGGCTCACTGTACTGTGGGGCCATTCATGTACCCATGGCGTGTACCCATGCGTGTATCCATTCCTTCCCCCCCCCCCGCATCCTCCTTCTGTTCTGAAATGTGATTTGTCCTTTTCATATGTGTTCATTTTTTTTTAATTGTATCCTTTGGTATATATGGCTGTGACTATTTTCTTCCACTATTTGATCTGAGGAAGTGGGTCTGGCCCACGAAATCTCATCATCTAATAAACCATCTTGTTAGTCTTTAAAGTGCTACATAGTCCTGTATTTTGTATTAGAGCTGTTTCCCTTGGAATTGCAACGTAGGTACAAACATGGGATTAGTAGCAATATGGCCAGCAGAACCAGGAAAACCATGACATTGTTGTATGTGTGAGCTTTGGGTATCAAAATGATTACACCTGAAAGTCTGAGGATCACCAGAAGTTGCAAGCAGTCTGGGGTCAAGTAGGGCTGATCCAAGGAGAGCATGAGTGAGTAGGGGTTTGATTGACAGTTTGTGAGTAGGCAGGATTCTTCTGTGCTTTTTTGCCATTTAACATCTCTGTCTAAATTAATATTTAAAAGAAACTATAAATACCAGAAGACAAATTCAGAGTTAATATAAAGTTACAAAATGAGAAGCAGAATTGTGGCAGAAAAAGCAACCAAGGTGGGAGTAAAGAGCAGCAGTATAAAGCATAACCTATCACTAATTTAAATTTAAGGTGATTTGTCAATGTTCTTTACACCAAAATATATACCACCCTTCCTATTTGACCTTTATATTATGTGTTGTTTGAGGGAAAGGTCCCTTGTTCTGTACTATCTGAGGTACATGCATGGTCATTGATGAAATTAAAATTATTTATAAGTACAATAATATTGAATAATTTATTAATTCTAAATGTATTCATTTCTCTCTCAAACGAATAACCAATCAATGAGTCCATAGTTTCTTTAATACATAGAGGCTGAACTGTACTACGGATTGCGTAGTACAAAGAGATATCACTATGAAAAGTAAACCCAAACATTTGAGTTATAACTGTACTTCCATTATGACAACATGCTTATAGTTATAGTTATAATAATTTATTTAGGAAAGCAGGAGAAACAATACACAAAGAAATACTTTGCTATGGTACTTTGTTGATGAAAACATGGATTTTTTTCTGACAATATAAAATGCTACAAATATGTTTGTGTCACATCTTTCCACTACATGACATGTTAAACAGATATATTAAAAGGATTCTAAAATTAGTTTTAGGGCAGAAGTTTGGCAGCGTCAGCAATATTAAGGCAGGTGTCTTGAATCTTAAAAAGAACAAGAACAATCAACTCGCATTAAATTAAGTGAGAATTACATTTTCTAGCTAGGAATAGTAAAGTGTAAATAGATCCACTATTGGACACACACAAAATCACCTTCTCTGCTGAAATGTGTATGATGTGTACATTTCCATTAAGATGAGCTATCCTGTTGTATTATCTTTGTTTTATATCTATTTTAGATACTTATTTGTCCCCTGATTACCACAGTGTTTAAGTCTCTCATGAGAGAGGGAATATTATCCCCATTTGACAGACGGGGAATAGGGACCCAGAGACCATGTGACTTGGCTAAGGTAACAGTGTACCACATCCCAAGCTCATAACTCTGGTCATCTGAAGAAGTGGGCTCATGATACCATCTACATGTTTTGTTAGTCTATAAAGACCATTTGCTGTTTTTTTCTGTAAAGGTATGTCTACACAGCAAAGTTATTTCAAAATAACAGCCCTTATATCAAAATAACTTTTCTAGCGTCTACACAGCCAAACCGTTATTTTGAAATAAATTCGAAATAGCGGAGCATTTATTTCAAATTTGTTAAACCTAATTCTATGAGGAATAAAGCCAAATTCAAAATAGCTATTTCGAAGTAAGTGCTGTGTAGACACTTATTTGGAAATAGGGGTCCCTGGTGGCCACTCCAGCCTCAACCAAGAACACTTATCTCCTTCCCCCGCAACCTCAGAGCCCTTAAAGGGTTAGACTCTGACCACAGTGCCTTTGCCAGCTCCAAGCCTGCCAGCCCAGAGCCAGCAGTCACTGCCCCTGACCCAGTGGCCCCAAAACATAAGCCAGCAAGCCACTGGCAGCCAGCCCTCCACCGCTTCCCAGGAGCAGTCTTCCAGCTCCCAGGAGACTTCCAGAGCCCAGAGAAGGCAGGTATCTTCCTGGTCCAGGGTGGAGATCATGGACCTTATTCAGGTTTGGGAGGGGAATGCCCCTAACGTCCATGATCTCCACACTAGATGGAGGAATGCGGCCGTCTATGGCAGGATAGCTGCCAGCCTGTCCACCAAAAGGCCACATGCGAACCCAGGAGCAGGTATGCATGAAAATCAAGTTGGTCCAATGAGGCCCCGCAATGCCGAGCCCTGAGCCTCCCCTCCCCCTTCTTCCCCTTGCTTCCCCCTTCCAGCTCCCGCCTCCCAGGTTTCTCCCTCCCCTCTCACACCCTCTCTTCTCCCTTCTCCCACCTCCTTTCCCCAATCTCACGAGAGTTTCATCCCCCCCCCTAGTTTTGGTAAATAAGGAGAGTTTGTGTTCATGAAAATACATGTATTTTATTTGACATCAGGAAGGGGAGTTAGGGAGGGGTAAATGGAAGGACGTGAGGGAGGAATGAGGCACAAGCCCCCAGTGGGGCAGACCAGGGAGGTTCTTAGTGCTCCTCAGGGTGGAAGCTCTCCTACAGGGCCTCCTGGATACTGACAGCCCCCCCAATGGACTTCCCGGATGGCAACCTACAGAAAGTGCAGCCAGGCTCTCAGCAACGCATCCAAGAGAATCACTAGAGTGCCCGGGGGCAGCTCTAGCTCCATGTTGCAGACTGCTGTGGTGTCCCGAGTGAGGGCAACCAGAGCATGCAGAGCCAAAATGCTTTGCTGTCCCTCATTGAGGTAGACAAGCAAGCAGGGAAAGCTGAGAACTGGCTGTCGGGGTGGGGGGGGGGGGTAGAACAGAGGGCAGGGAGTTCCTTTAAGCACAGACCTCAGATAGCCTCAGGCAGCAGCCCCACACTGTAAGTCCTGACCTGGTGCCCTGCTGGAACTGGTTCTGGCCAGCCTTAAATTTAATTCAGAGTCCACTCAGTGTGGACACACTATTTTGAAATAGCAAAATGCTAACAGACTAATTCAGCTATCCCCTGAAGCTTTGTAACATAGAAAGTCTGGCAGAGCAGAGATATGAAGCCAGGTCTCCTCACTCCTAAAAAGTGTCCTAACCTCTTAAACATTCTTCCTATCAATAAGACCCAGACTGGATATTAAAATTGCATAAAATCCAGTGGATGAAGGACATTACACGAGCAGCAGATCCTGAAGACATTCTGCTTCCAGAGGACAGATAGATAGACGGGTGTGCTGGGAGGTAAGTACAGGGCACTGACCAGAGCTAAATCTTCCAACAGAGTGCATCCTGGATCTCATATTCTGTAAAGTTGTTTGCTGAAGGCACTAACCACACTTCACCTGCATGCTAAGGGAGAAAACAGAGGAAGCTGCAGTTGGTACCTGTCAGAGGAGCACAAGAGAAAAAATCTGTCTGTGCCCTCTGTGTCCTACAGTGTGCACTTCCTATTAATAGGGTAATATGCATTCATATGACATGCCATATATTGGCTTCCAAAAGAAAACAGAACTAGAAGAGATATATTTCTGCTTTAATTGAAAGAAATTAAACTAGGGATCAAGAACAGGATTAAGAAAAGCTCTGTTTTCTAGTCTTGAAAATACGGCATTGAGTTAGATGAAAAGGTATCCTGATCTCAGTATTACAACTAGTGTCTAAAAAGCCTGCTAGGTGGTTTCCCTGGGGTTCAGTGACTGCTTTAATACCCTTATCATGCCT
Organism: Pelodiscus sinensis; assembly: GCF_049634645.1. NCBI lineage: Eukaryota > Metazoa > Chordata > Testudines > Trionychidae > Pelodiscus > Pelodiscus sinensis. The sequence continues at coordinate 73,234,955 of NC_134713.1, forward strand.
GCCAACGGCCATAAGATACAGCTCACACTACTCAAAAAAATCTGAAACATGCTGTCATTCACCTGGCACATGAAGCGCTGGTGCCTGACGCTGGAATTCTTTGGGGAAATGTGACATATGTTTTCACTAGTGGGACCGGACACACGTTCTGAAGATGTGATGTTCGTGGCAATTCCTCCTCTTTGATCCCACAAATCCAATAAAGCCTTTGTTGTTAACCCAACAAGTAGAAGAGAATAGCAGGATTTTGCAAAGTGAAATTTTGTAACCAATGACAGAATGTCTGCAGATTCCCCTCAAATGTTATTTAAATCATCAGGTCAGATGCATTTAATAGTGACACATTTGTTTGCACAAAATATTGTGATTCCAAAACTACACATATTTGTGCAAATAGTGAGTTTGGCTGAAACACAGTTTAATGGAGTGTTCAATTATGCAAATTGCACACAAAGATAGGCAAGGAATTGTGTGGATTCCTTGTACATTGCTTGTATTTTAATTGAAAAAATATGACGCTTTAGCTTTTGAAAGATCTTCAAAGACTGGTCAAACAAAGGATTGGACTAGGCAAAATTGATGACAATATTTATACCACATTTGGTGTGCAGGGGCTGATTTGCTCACAGAATGCCTTATGCAGTGCAGGTCTAGCCATATATTTCATATTTTTTGAACTTATATTCATTTTAAGCTACTCCCCAAAGTACCAGTACCATGGCAATACTGGCTAGTGAAGAAAAGACCAGGAAATAGAACAAAGCAATCATATGCATGACATATAATCAGAAAACAGATAATTTATGAGCAGGAGTAGCCAAGATACGTACATGCACTACAATTCCACTTCCAGAAGGAGCCCAGTGAGGTATAAGTATCACATGCCAGTAAGAATGCCTCCCTCTTGTCCTGACAAAGAATGAAGCCAAATTGAAGCCCTTGGGGGCACAGAAGCCAGTTGTGCCCCAAACATCTCCTCTAACTTTGGACTGTCCCCATCTATGACAAAGCAAAAAAAATGGATGACCACGGAACTTTGGCCACTTATTAGCCATGTGTTCCCCAGATGCTAGTGAAGTGAGGGGAAAGTACTTTCATTCCATGCATGCCTTTCACACGTGGCTGGTGAACTCCCTTCACTAACCAGGTGTGAGAGGCATGCACAGAATTCAAGTACTTTCCCCACACTCCCTTAATGTCCGGGTCATAGGATGAAAAGCAAGCCGTGTCCCAAAATCACATGGCTGCTGCCTTAACCACCCTAAATTCTGCCTTTGACAAACAATCTTGCAGGGAAGACTGATGGACAACTGTGTCCCTCTGGCATGGACCAGTAGTGCCCTTGGGTCTTCTGGACAATAGGCAGGGCCACTACCTTTTAATTTTGGATAAACTTTGAGAAAGATGAAGTGCAGGCCTTCTCCCTACACAACATAGTAGGGAATGGAACAGAGCTGCTCCCTCTTGCAAACAGCAATTTTTTTCTGACTGACTCAACACAGAGATACACCTGCTCTGATAAAATGAATACAAATGCCTTCAACTAATTTTCCAGAGAGAATAAGGTAAACTCAGCTGTAAGGGGAGCCAAATCCAATAGATATAACGTATGTGATAAAAAATCCAACCTACTCAGCTTGAGATATAGGAAGCGATGCAAAAATGTGTCTGCCCTAGAGCTGGTAGATATTTTCTGTTTTTTTAAAATCATTGTTTATAAATTTCAGAGAGTTTTTCATAAAAGCCTATTCTTCCATGGGAAAGCTTATTTAAAAGATTTGTAGCAGGTTATATCACAACATTATCAGTCATGCTCGGAGGCAAAACAAATAATCAAAAATATTTGTAATATCATAACATTCCTCTTTTTTTGAAGTGTCCAATAACTAAGTCTAATTTGGAGGATAAATATCTCTTTTTAGTTTTGTGTACTTGTACTGGAGATCTTGTGAAGCACGTAGCACCTGGAAACATATAGAAGCTGTAAAACATTTAGCTTTTTATACTTTTCATTTTTTGTTTCTTTATCATAAACCAATTAAAAATAATCACAAAAATTGCACTCACACTGACTACTTTGCACAGCTCTAGTAAAAAAAAATATGCCCCTCTGATTATAAAGCAAATCAACAACAACAAAAAAGACTTCTAAAATATACTCTCCCAAGGGACATCATAGCCATTTGAAACAGAGATAAGGGTTAAAGAAATGGTATGAAGTTTTGATTGGAGAATTAGTTTGGTAATAATTAGCAAAAACCCAACAATAACAACCCCGCAGGAGTTTGGAATGGATATAAATTCTCAAATTACAGGGCATCAAACAACCACTATATTAGTAAGATGAGGAAGAAACTTTCCTTCCAAGCACAACATTGGTGATTGTTTTAAACTCATTTTCTAGTGACTCAGCAGCTAGTGGCCACTGTCTCAGCTGGGTAAAATGGGCAACTGGTCTAATCCAGAATGGCAGTTCCTAGAATTCAGTAATCCATTCACTGGACAATTTTACCTATGAGAAAATGATGATAGCTTTCTGACATTCAAATGGAATGAAAATCCGATGCATTTCCAAATAAAATCACCTGTGGTTCTTCCAGATGTCACCAAATGAGTGACATTCACAAGGTTTGCTGCAATACAAAGTAAACTAAAGAGAATTTTGATGAGAAAGTATCCCCTAGTGTCTCATACAAATAAAACTTATCTCTGTGTGAAATTTATTTATACAGCTTATTGCAAGAGTATTATATTTACTCTCGCTATATTGCAATTTCCTTGGCTTAACTTGCACTCACTTGGCTTTTAGCAGAGAAGTAGCAAGTTTTGTTTGGGAACTCACTGCAGGAAATTCAACCAAGTGTTGATGGCATTAAATTTCTCCATTGTGTTGTGACAATTTCATCTTGATGGAAGCTAGCTCAGTCTGACAAATTTAGGACAATGGATCAATAAGTAGCCCATGCTTAATATGAGCACTAAAAGACAACTCTTTGGAAAGTACCAGGACCTTATGTTTAATTCACCAACTCCTGTCTGGAAGGTTATCAGAGTCAGCTGTGGTGCAATCATTTCATTTTGTTTAATTCGAGAAATGTGTCCTTAAAAAAAATCAAATTAAAACAGAAAGTTTTGTGATTCTATTTTCCATCCAGAAAAGTTACAATCCATAAAAAAGTACCCACCATGGAAAGCAGGTAATTACAGCACTGAGCATAGAAATTCTCATTAGAGCTGCAACAAGCTGTTCAAAGGGGAGCTGAATTCTGCTACAGAGCCCTCCAGGCTCTTTGGAAAAAAGTAATAAACTCATTACTATTAACTGGTGAGAGTTGGGATAAAAAACTGGCTTAAAAGCTTCCAGTATATTTTGTTGGAATCAGGTGTTTTTCTCTAAATACAGGTGGGGGAGATGGAAATATCAGTTTAAAGGTAAGAAATAAAATGTTATTATAAGAGCTTATTCCTCATCTATCAAGAAGATTTCTTCTTTGATTATCATTAAACTCCTGCATGAGTCATAATTCTGGAAAGCTTTCTCATTTATGAACACAGAATATTTTAAATGTCTTCTTACACTTTGTTTTCACAATATGCTCATGCCCCCTACATTCATTTACTCTTTAGATATATAAGTACCTTCCACAGCAAAGTAAATCTTTGGAGGATAATAGCAATTTTTTAAAGTCAGAAATCTGATGAAAGAATACAGTGTCTGCACTATTTATATACATAAAAAAGGAAAATTTGGAGTTAAAAGTATCTTAGAAAGCTTTAAAATATTGGCATTGGAATTTGGCAGAGATAGTATTCATATTGTTCTTCAGCGGGAACACTTTTTGCTTTCCTTCAGTGTCAGTTAGATTTAGGGTAAAGTACTCAGTGTTGGTCTCAGCACTGGAAGTTTTACCATCAACAGAAAAAAGAGTTAGCCCAGTGCTTTTGAAACCTGATCTCCTGAATCCAACTTTTTAGCTAGCTCATTAGATTTCTTAATATCCCCTTAGTATTTGAAATGAGAAAAAACAAAAAGTCTTTCCTATATCCATTCTCCATTCATGTTTAGGGTATGACCTAGCAACCATCACCCATGCAAGTAAGTTGACAACCAGAGTGAAGCTGCAAGCTGTTCATTCATTTCAATAGGTTTGCTTTTACTCCTTTCAATATTTATTTGGTCGATATATGCTATTCACATGAATAATGGCTCAGGATGTATTTTATATTATATACCTATAGTCCTGCTGTTCCCTTCCCTGGAATCATCCCCTACAGAGTTTCACAGAAAAGGAGAGCTTCATTAGCGCTTACTGTTCCTGCTCAAATGGTTATTATTCTTTGTTTCATTGATTGGTTTTCCACTCCACTTACTGTCTGTTAGTAGTTCTGTTTCTGCAAAGAGATGGGTACTTCAAGACTACCAGATACCTCAGAGATTTTCCTTTGTCTGCCAAATACTTTTTCTCTTTAATGCAAAAAATAGAATGAAAAGCAGATAAAAATGTCTCCCTACAAATTCAAATTCAACTTTTAAGTCTGAAGATAGTAAACGGGATACAAAACAAAAACAAAACACACACTTTATACCTATGGGAAACATTTACAAAAATGCCTAAGTCTCCATTTCAAAAGTAGTGTAGGCACTTAAGAACCTATGTGCCATTGACTGTTATTATCCTACCTTTTATAGGCATGAAACTTCTTCAAACTGAAACTCAGAGTTAAACAGCAGAGAAATGAAAAGAATGAGCAAGTGGAAATTCATAAAAAGCTCTTCTTAAGATTCAAAATATCTCTGGAAGTCTAGAGGCAGTTGGAGCTGCCAACATATACTAACATATTGTGAAAACACCAATAGCTTTATTACTTCATTAATATTATACTCGTGTTTAATATAGGAGTGTCCAAGGGTCATCCAAGAATGGGACTCCATTATGCTAAGCATTGTGCAAACACAGAGTAGCAAATGGTCCTTGCCCCAAAGTGAACACCTTTCAAGATCCATGAGACCTGAACATGCCTAACACAACACATGGTATAACTCATCCAGGGCAGTATGTATCCCAATAGAAATTATGTGGATGAAATCAGAAAATATCTGTTCTCTCAAAAGAACTCACACAGGTAAATGATAAAAGACAGAAACACCTGTGGGTGATCATTTTTCAAAAAAGTGATTAGCCTATACCAGGAGTGGGCAAAAGGACCTTTGTGGGCAATATCTCGTCCACCAAGCAGGCTGATCCAGCCCACAGAGGCCCTGCCATTCCCTTACCCCCAGGCCAATTAGGGCCTGGGGTGGAGGGAAGCACATGAAGTTTACTCTGTCCTGTCAGGAGTGAGTGGCAGAGCAGGAGGAGACTTTGCGCACTCCCTGGCCCCCAAGCCCTGATTGGCCTGGGGGCAAAGGGAGTGTGCAAAATTTTCTCCACCCTGACCCCGCCCTGCAAGGAGCGTGTGGCCCTTGGAAGCACCATGTTCTCTTTGCAGGGCGGGAAGAGGCTTCACACGCTCCCCCATCCCAAGCTCTGATTGGCCTTGGGGAATAAAGGGGAGCACACAAAGTCTCCTCCCACCACCGGGGCATGCGCACCTAGGAGGAACCTCTGTGGGGAGGGGGACGCAAAGGCGCTCCCCCCCTCCCTGACCAATCATGGTGTGCGGGTGGGGAAGCAGGGAAGTATCCTGTCCCTGTCCCTTCCACTTGAGGCTCTGCCCTTTCACTTGAGGCCCTGCACGTTCTGGTGTGCCACGGGGCCATTTCAAAAATTTCTGAAGTGGCCTCCAGCAAAAAAAATTTTGACCTCTCCTGGCCTATGCTCCACCTGATTACCTACCAGTTCTCATCCCCAAAGGAAACCTGCATAACTCTTTCAAGAGATGAACCTTGGAGCTTAAATTTATGACTTTTCTTGACACTAAAATTCATGGCCTTAATAAAGACAGTGGATTTATGGCTTACTAGAAGACTTACCTGGCATTGCCCAGGTCCTTCAGAGCAGGGGGCTGGCAGTGTGTGGAGTGCAGGAGTCAGAGCAGGGCCTCAGGGATGTGGTGGGGGAAGCAAGGCAGGAGGCTAGGACATTCAAGAGTGAGGTTTGCGGGGTGAGGAGGGACTTGCAGGAGGGGTCCCATCCAGAAGGGATTTCTCTCCCCTGCTCCGGCTGGTGGGGCCTTTTCTCACCCCTCAACTCCCCAGCTGTCAGGGGCTGTCTCTTTCTCCCCAGCCTGTCTTTCTCCCCCTAGCTTCTCTACCCCATCTAGCAACCAGCAGGGGCCTTCCCTCCCTCCCCCATCTGGTAGGGCTTTCTCCCTCTTCCCTCCGGTACTGCAGCTAAGGGCTAGGGGGTGGTTTTGGGGGCAGAAGGGGAATTTACCTCATTGGTGGCAGGCTTGAACTTTGTTTTGGGGAAATTCCCTGCCAATTCCACGGTGTCTGAAAATGACTCATCTCCTTCCTTCCCCTACTTACTTGACTTTGGCCATTAGGCTGTGCTGCCCTAGGAGCCAGGGCTACTACAGCAACATGGAACATTAGGCCACTTGGGCCACCAAACCACTACTGAAATAATTCCACAACATGACACCTGATGGTACACTGCAACAGACTCCATTCATTCATTTTGTCAAGTGTTTTGAGATCCTTAAATGGGAGACACAATTACAATTATTTTATTTCCCTAAGACAAAAAAAAATGCATTTGAGGATGTAATTTGACTTTTTTACTTTTTATACCATATTTTCCCCCTAATTCATTATTTCAAATTGTGTATTTCACACTGTACCTCCCAGAATATTTATTAATGTACATAGTATCAAAGTCAGAGGTGACATTGTCAGTATTTTTGATGGTGATTAGTTATTGTTGCTTATTGGATCTATAAAACTGTAATATTGTATCTTACACAAAAAGATTTGATTTTTTTCCTTGGAGAAAGCAAGTTTTAATAAGGGTATGAGGCAGTCTTGGCCATAGCACAGAGTCCTAGATTGGCACAAATGTTAAATACTATTCAAATTTGTATACTGCACACAATTTTTGGTATTCTGATTCACCAGTATCTTCAATACCCAATATACATGATAAACTGGCAGTAACACCTATGTCCAGTGTTCCTTCTAATTTGTTATATCTAGGTCCAGAATGAATTTGATGATGTTCATCAAACTTGGAGGTGATGTGTAATACATCATAACATCCAAATTGGAGCACATCACAAAACTCATTTTGCACATGGATCCATGTGACAGGGGTGGGCTGATGGGTTTTTGAGTGTGGGAGGGAGGTCAGGGCTCTGGTCAGGGGTTTGGGCTCAGGGCTAGCTGTGCTCCTAGACTGCTACAAGGTTAACTTTTTAATTGCACAAAACTAAGCACACTTTGCTCAACCCTGTGCTGTCTTTCTCTGAGGGCTCTCCCTCCATTCCTTGCTCTTCCTCACCCTCACTCACTTTCATCAGGCAGAGATTTGGGGCACAGGAGGGGGAGGAGGGCTCTGGCTAGGGGTGCAGGCCTCACCTCTTGTGCAAGCCAGACAGATGGAGTAGCTGTGGTAGGGTAAGCACTGAGCATATTATTCCTGCATGGAGCTGCTCCCCTAAACTGCTCTCCTTCACTCTCTCCAATTCCTCTCCTTGTCCCCCTCTTCCGCTCCCCTTCCTCCCTCCACACAGAGCTGAGGACCCATTTAGCATCTGTTCTAGCCTCTCCTCTCCCACATGGCACTGCCCCCCCAGCCCTATCCAACCTTTACAGATGAGTATATTGAAACACACAGAGATTAAGTGAATTGCCTAAAGTGAATCACAAGTAAATCAAGTCTCACAGCTAGTTAGCGATCTCAAGAGTCTTGACTCCCAGTCTCCAACACATACTAACAGACAATACTCATGTTTCAGCTATTGCAGTACTTGGCACTTAGGCAGAGTTCTCTGGCATAATGCTGTATTATGTGAGTAGACAGCTGCAGCTGTCCACACTCACTCACCTGAAACTACAGGCTCCAAAAACTACTGTCACAAGTTTCATCAAGGTTATTATTTCAAAACCAAACAATGCATTGACAGATGACAGCTTTAAGATAGCCACATTTTTAGTGCATTGAACCGTTTATTTTCAGACACATTTTTAGTGCATGGAACCATTTATTTTCATATTTTATTTGCATATTTATTTCTATGCCACCTGGGCAGCTGTGAGGAGCCTGGACTCTCCCTCTCTCCTAGGCGAGGAGCTAGCATGCCAGAGAGCAGCTCTTGGCCCATAACCCTGTCCTCCAGGATGTGCCGGCCAGGGCAGGTGGAGTATCCAGGGTTTCCCACAGCAGCCCAGGCTTTCTGGGCAGCTTTTACCACTGTCTGACTTCTGGCCAGGCTGGAAGGCAGGTCTGGGAAGGCAAAGGAAGTAGCAAGAGGCAGGTCCCAAAGTGGAGTTATGTCCCACAATATTTCTTGTGTCCAGTGCCCCGATAAATTTTAATCTGCCTCTGGATAGAGTATACCTGGTTGGGACACATACTCTGTATTCTGGCAGTCTGGCAGCATGAAGATCACTTCAGCTTCTCAGTTTTTCTTCAAGAAAAAAACAGCAGCAGTATTTTTATCTATGGTTATAAAAATACTTTCAGGGTCCTTCCTCTTGGTTTGGTAATAACAGCTAAAATGCTCTTTGGCTTCCCCATCACTTAGGATATCACTTCAGAAAACTGGAATCCTTCTAGTTGTCAATTAAAAATAACTCCCACAGTGGCTCCCTACTAACTGTTCTGCAGAGGGATATCCCAGTTTCTTTATTTCCTTTCAAAGGAACTATTTATTTCCATGCACTGGACCACATTTTCGCTTTGTTAGATAAAGATCTTAGTCTGAGTATTTAAATCATTAGTTGTGTCTGTATCTAAACTGTGATCACCATAACATCATCCACACAGTAGAACCTCTGCATTGGGAGAGGAGGCTTTTCATGACTCTGAAATGTTTGTGATGCTCAATAAAATGTTATGATTGTTCTTTCAAAAGTTTACAGCTCAATATTGAATTAAGACAGCTTTGAAACTTTGCTATGAAGAAGAAAAATGCTTCTTTTACTTTTTTTTTTTAGTAATTTATGATTAACAAATACAGGTTGAACCTCTTTAGTCTGGCTCCCTCGAGACCTCACCAGTACCTCCCCAGAGAATTTGCCGAACCACAGGAGGTCAAGATTGTCTAGCAGCGTTACCAACACCACTAATGTGTACTGGGCTCTTAGAAGACATTTAGGGGTAAATCAGAGCTAAACAACAGCACAGGATACTGAGAGCTAGGATCGGTGGCTCCAAACAAATTTTATGGGACCATGTGAAACTTGGCCACACCAGTGATAAGTGGACATCTGGCTAACTAAAATCATACTGGGCCGTGGATATTGTCAGGCCAGAAAGTACCGAATTGGAGAGGTTCAACCTGTACTGTATTGCTTTCCTTTCTGCTGCTTTCCAATTTTATATTTCTAGTTTCAAATGAGGTGTATGGTTGACTCATCAGTTTGAACTCAGGTGTACATAACTTTAAGGTTCTACTGCATTTTAAAATATATAAATAAAGCTGGGATTGGTTATAGATAGCTTATGTACCTCAAATAACTTATTAGCACTTTAATATTTAATACTGCAATTACTTTAAGGAAACCAATAAAATTCTATTGCACTAGTAACTTCAAGCCTAGAGTCATTCCATTTATAGTTACTTTTAGTTACCCATTGTTTCCACTTCAGCCTATTTTCAAAGCAATATAAAATGTTCCCAACCTAAAGTATAGGAAGAATCATGTACCTTACAGATTAAAGTTTTGAATGTTGTACTTTGCCAAATGTTTTGATAGAATCCAAGTTTATGGGGTGTGTTGTATCCTTTTTCCATGTTGATAGTACTATTCTCAAGTAATTCCTACAAATCAGTGAGGTGTAATGTTTAATTTCTGAAATCATATTAGCTCTGTTTTATCAAGATGTAGTTTTCTAAATGTTCACTCATTTGATATCTTGAAATTTCCTTTCCGTCATCAGTCACAGAAGGTTAACTAACCAGACTGTAATTTCTTAGCCTGTCATTAGGCTTTTTTTAAAATAATGGTATTATTTGAGCCATCAAAAGCACACCATTTGTTATAGGCAACCCAACTGGCCAAAATAACAGGTACTGAGCACCAAGGAACAAAAAGTTCATGGCAATACTTAACGGAAAACAAATCAAATTGAGTTAGAGGGAGGCATCTATTGAATTTTAAAATAGCATACCATTGTGATATCTAAAGAGACAGCAATTTGGAGCCTGTCTTACCAGTCAAGAATGTGACACTCACCCTATTATAAAAACATATTTACATTGCATACTCTGAAGTTCTCCCTCAGGGCTGAAGTTCCAATGTCTGAAGTCAGTGAAACATATTAAGACAGAATCCTTGTCCTTGTACCCTTGTAATAAGACAAGAAATATATGCTTAATTACACAGTAAGGTAATCATTTAATGGTTATCTTTATATACAGACAATAGTGATTACCAAAATTAGAAGATATCATAGATCCATTTTACATAGGAATCCAGGTGAAACATTTGTGTTTTAAACCAGTGTTTGACACTCAAACCTGAATCAAATAGCCTAATGCGCTCTTCTATGTATCTTATATTCTTTGACAGAGACCTGATGCCTTAATATGACTGTAAATTTCTTTATGAAAGTGAGTCTCCATACAAAAAATAAATCCCAAGTTGTTATATTTGTTTATTCTGACTGAGATAAACTTCTAACCTCTCACACAAATGTTGAGACTTTAAAAAGTGGCAGTTTAGAGAAGAGCTTCTGAAAATCAAAACACAAAACATAAATATAAACATCTGTCTGAAAAATGATTGATTTTTGGCCACTCTGGGCACCACCAGGGAAACTCTTCTGCCCCCCCTCCCAGTCCCGGAGCCCTTAAAGGGGCACGGTCTGGCTACGGTGCCCATGCCAGGTGCAAGCCTGCCAGCACCCAGCCAGCAGACCCTGCACCTGGCAGGGCATGAGCAAGACACCCACTGCCACCCAGCCCTCCGCCTCTTCGCGGGACCAGGCTGGCAGCTCCCAGGAGCCTGCTTACGGCTGCAAGAGGCGGGCGCCTGTCTGGTCTAGTGTAGAGATCGTGGACCTCATCCAGGTTTGGAGGGAAGCCTCCAATGTCCAAACCCTCCGCAGTAAGCACAGAAAAGCAGCCTTGTAGGGCAGGATAGCTGCCAGCCTGGCACATTCGAAACCAGGAGCAGGTTTGCATGAAAATCAAGGTGGTCCACTGAGACCCCCGACCCTGAGCTTAGCACATAAGAACATAAGAACGGCCGTACTAGGTCAAACTAAAGGTCCATCTAGCCCAGTAGCCTGTCTGCTGACAGTGGCCAACACCAGCTACCCCGGATGGGATAGACCGAAGACAATGACCAAGCTATTTGTCTCATGCCATCCATCTCCAGCCTAACACAAACAGAGACCAGGGACACCGTTCCCACCCCTTTGCTAATAGCACTCCATGGACCCAACCTCCATGACTTTATCTCACTTCTCTTTAAACTTTGTTATAGTTCTAGCCTTCACAGCCTAGGAGAAGTTCCACAGGTTGACTATTTACTTTGTGAAGAAGAACTTCCTGTTATTAGTTTGAATCCTGTTACCCATTTATTTCATTTGGTGTCCTCTAGTCCTTATATTATGGGAACTAATGAAGAACTTTTCTTTATGCACCCTCTCCACCCCACTCATGCTTTTATAGACCTCTATCATATCCCCCTTCAGGGTATGTCTACACTACCCCGTTAGTTCGAACTAGCGAGGGTAATGTAGTCATCCGCAATTGCAAATGAAGCCCGGGCTTCTAATCCGAACTAGCTACTCCATGCCGCGTGTAACTGCGCGGCACGGGGTTCGAACTAACCGGCATTTAAAAATGGCGCCGGCCGGCTTCATGCAAATGAAGCCCGGGAAAGTCAAATCCCGGGCTTCATTTGCAATTGCGGATGACTACATTACCCCCGCTAGTTCGAACTAGCAGGGTAGTGTAGACATACCCTCAGTCTCCTCTTTTCTAAGCTGAAAAGTCTCAGTCTCTTTAGCCTCCCTTCATATGGGACCTGTTCCAAACCCCTAATCATTTTAGTTGCCCTTTTCGGAACCCTTTTCAAGGCCAAAATATCTTTTCTGGAGTGAGGAGATCACATCTGTACACAGTACTGAAGATATGGCGTACCATAGTTTTATACTTCCCCTCCTCCTTCTTCCCCTGGCTTCCCCCTTCCAGCTCCCTCTTCCCAGGTTTCCCCCTCCCATCCCACCCTCTCTCTTCCCCTCTCCCACTTCCTTTTCCCAGTCTCCCCAGAGGTTAATCCCCTCCCCCAGTTTTATTAAATAAAGAGAGTTTCTATTTTTGAACACACGTGTCCTTTATTTTTTACATCAGGATGTGGGGCTAGGGAGGGGTAAGTGGAAGGAAGTGAGGGAGGAATGGGGTACGAGCCCCTGATGGGGAGGACTAGGGTGACTCTGCAGGCTCCTCGGGGTGGAAACTCTCCTGCAGTCCCCCGATTGACCCCCCCCCCCCGGATGGCAGCCTGCAGCAAGTGCAGCCGGGTTGATGGCTGAGTGCTGTGATGTGCCAAGTGTGGGCATTCAGGGCACTCCAAGACAGGACTGCTTTGCTGTCCCTCATTGAGGTAGACAAGCAAATGGGGAACCTTGAGAACTGTCTGTCTATGGTGGGGGTCGGGTCCCTTTAAGCACAGCCCTTGGCTAGCCTGAGACAGCAGCTCCACACTCTAAGTCCTAACCTGATGCCCTGCTGGCACTGCTTCCGGCCAGCATTAACTTTGGTTCAGGGTCCACTCATTGTGGACATGCTAGTTCAAATTAGCAAAATGCTAATTCAAACTGTTTTTAGGTCTAGATGCACTAGTTCGAATTAGCTTAGTTTGAATTAACTAATTCGAATTAATTTAGTTCGAATTAATGCTGTAGTGTAGGCATACCCTAACAGATTTGGTAGAGCATAAGTTTTCATGGGCAAAGACCCACTTTGTCAGATGCAGATTTATGCATCTGATAAAGTAGGTCTTTGCTCATGAAAGCTTATGCTCCAATAAATCTGTTAGTCTATAAGGTGCCACAAGACTTCTTGTTGTTTATACACATGTATCCAGTTAATGAGTTAGGAATCTTCTTCACATGGTTGTTCTAGCTGCAGAACAATCACTATAATTTTACCTTCAGGTGGTTATGCCAGATAATTGTGTGAGAAGGAGTCAAGGGTATAGCAGTGATGTCACCTTTGTATTTTGGAATTGTTTGTTTAATCCTGAGAAATCATGTCATTTTCTTCTAACACTGTCATTTAAATATTAAAATAGGACAAATTGTGCCACCTTGAATACTATGTTTCATTTTAATGTATGTAAGGAGATGACGAGGAACAAAATGGGTATTACCGAACCACCACTAATTTGGGCAAAACATTAGCTTTAGCATCAGAGCACAACATATTTCAGTAACAAATATACTTCATAACTTCACATATAATGACAAGATATTAATATTCCACAGATTAAGACTTTTAAAATGACTTACAAGTCATGCCTGGCACGAAACATATAATTACATGTCAAGGTTAATATTGGGGCTTCTGGTTACTTTGAGATACAGAGTTAAACCAACCTAGCAGTGGTCCATAGAATTGCCCTTATAATCTACCCATAACTAGTGTCTGAACTGGAATACTGTTTGTTTTTGAAGTTGACTTAAATATTGACCATTTCTTTTGATCAGTGACATAGTTTCCAGAATCTGTGATTCCGATTAACGTAAAAGCGTATCAGTTTCCCCACATAATTATACATGTTAAATGTAGAATTAGTGAATACTTGGATTTTCAAAATTTAGGAACATTTGATCTGAGTTCATTTCAAGGGACTGGAAAACTTTGGGAGGCAGGAGTTAGGGGTTAATTTTTTACATCAGTTTCCTATCACTAGTTAGACTCCTTTCAAGCACATTCCCTTGGCATAGTATGGAAAACAGCCTTGCTCACAGTACATAGTACATTTGTGAAACTTGTTAGATAGGACAGTTTTCCATTAATTTATTGCAAGGCCCTGTAATTTGCAAGAGTTAAGATGCTTAAGTTAATTTGTATCCTGCCCTAAAACATCTGGATTGCAATATAAAATGTGAAATTCATAATAAAAAAGTGACATTATTTATACAGAAAAAATGCAGATGAACATTGCAGTAAATTACACTTAATGATGAGATGCATTTGCACATATCATTCAGAGAACTCTATTCAGGCAGGAATTTATATAAGCATTGAGCCCTAAAGTAAAGAAACCTAAGAAGGAGAGAAGGTAATGGAAATTTAAAAAGCAACTGCTGTAGCCTTTTAGAGTTTCTGAGATTCCCATTAAACTAGATGTACAATTTAAAAATGTATACTTCACAGTCAAATCATCCTGTAATCTCATCATTGTCTGAATCCTGCACAGATAACTGCCAGCTATCATCTGGCATATGGGATTAATATGACAGTCCATATGTTTTGTAACAGTTGGTGTTCAAATGAAAATTTGCAAAGTCAAATAAGAACGTGGCCAAGGCAACACAGTCTAATTACTAGCAGCTATCACAAGCTTCATTCAAAGTAGCCAGTCATATTTTTAGGTGAACTTTATCAACCTGTTTTATAGCTTCAAAAGTGACCTAACATCATACCTCTGTTTATGATATGCTTAAGAGCCAGGTAATCTCAGGTAGGCATGATGCCAATGAGTTTCTAAACCATGTTTTATAGAGTGTTTGATAATATTGTTTGTCTGGACAGTATGGTTTGCTGTAAAGAAAGTAGCATTGGTGAAAAATGCATTACAATTATGGGAAATCTGGGGTCATTGCTCCTTGAAGTGCTAAGTATCCAAAATTCCCATTGAAGTGAAAGGGAACTGAAAGATGCTCAGTATTACAACATGGCTGAGTGCCCTTCCATTTAGCCCTTAATCAGTTGTGAGTGGCCCCACAAGTTTTCAACTGAAATAGGTTTAAGGAAAAATTAGTTTGTATCCAGCTCTGGAATTACAGGGCCCAATCTCAGATTAAAATGTTTTTACCACCTCTCTTCTTTGAGAGGTGAGGTGCCTTCACTCAGCTGCTCTCTCTATGGAAATAAGTATCTCAGGCCTCTGTGACTACCAAGAGCTCTGCCTAATCTGTGGACACTCTGGCCTTCTGATCGAAACCATTTTTGGGACGTTATGACAGCCAAACAAGCTTAGCAAAAAAATTTCTTAACCACAGAAACGTTAATCTTAAAGAACTGAAGGATAGAGCTGAATATTCTCATTCAAGTGAATATTTGAGTTTTCCAAAGTTTCAGCTCAGGTGGAATGTCTTATGCTTTCTTCCTCCTATACATCCTTCCACATGAAGTCCTGTGGCACCTTATAGACTAATAGATTTATTGGAGTATAAGCTTTCATGGGCAAAGACCCACTTTGTCAGATGCAGATTAATGCATCTGATGAAGTGGGTCTTTGCTTATGAAAGTTTATGCTCCAATAAATCTGTTAGGGTATGTCTACACTACAGCGCTATTTCAAATTAACTTATTTCAAATTAGTTAATTCAAAATAAGCTAATTCGAAATAACACAGCTATACACAAAAAATAATTCAAAATAGCATTTTTCTCATTCAAAATAGCGTGTCCACATTCAGTGGACCCTGAATTGAAGATAAGGCTGGCCAGAACCAGTGCTGGAAGGGCATCAGGGTTGGACTTAGTGTGTGGGGCTGCTGCCTCAGGCTATTGGAGGTCTATGCTTAAAGGAACCCTACCCCCCATCCCGGACAGACAGTTCTCAGGTTTCTTTGCTTGCTGGTCTACCTCGCTGAGGGACAGCAAAGCATTTGTGTCTTGGAATGCTCTGCTTGCCCTCACTCGGGATACCACGGCACTCTGCAACATGGAACCAGACCTGCCCCTGGGGACGCTGCTGCGTCTCATGGACATGTTGCCAGCAGCCAAGCTGCACTGTCTGCAGACTACCATCCGGGAGGACCATCAAGGGGCTGTCAGGTTCCAGGGGTCCCTGTGGGAGAGCATCCACCCTGAGGAGCTTGAACAGTCTCTTTGGTCTGCCCCACTGGGGGCTTGTGCCCAATTCCTCCCTCTCGTCCTTCCACTTACCCTTCCCTAGCTCCCCTTTCCTGATGTCTAATAAAATGCACTTTTGTCTCAAAAATACAAACTCTGTTTATTTAACAAAACTGGGGGGTGAGGGAGGAA
The DNA here is from genome assembly GCF_049634645.1 of Pelodiscus sinensis. Lineage (NCBI taxonomy): Eukaryota > Metazoa > Chordata > Testudines > Trionychidae > Pelodiscus > Pelodiscus sinensis. Next base: position 73,251,292 of record NC_134713.1, read on the forward strand.
TGAAACTCTGGGGAGATTGGGAAGGGCGGTGGGAGAGGGGAGGAGAAAGAGTGGGAGAGGGGAGGGGGAAAACTTGGAGGAGGGAGCTGGAAAGGGAAGCAAGGGAAAGAAGGAGGAGGGGAAGCTCAGCACTCAGGGGTGGGGATCTCACCAGGCCAACTGCCTCCCAATATTGCGGAGGAAGGGGCCTCGGCGTCCCCAAGCGGATGGGGAGGAGGAGGTGGGGGGTGTAGAGACTGAGAAGGAAGAGGCGGGAGGGGGGGCAGGAGCGGGAGGGAGGAGGAACAGTAGCTGGGCGGGCAGCAGGCACAGGACCGGCATGGGGCAGCATGCTCTGCACCAGGGCCTGCAGATGCTGTTCTCAGTACCCCTGCCACGTGGTGGTGGTCCTGCTGAGCCCTCGGGTGTGGGAGCATGTTCTGGGTGGAGTGGTGCGCCCTGCACAAGCAGCTGGTGTGGCTGTAGAGAAAGAAAAGAAGTGGTCAGTTGTCCCTGGGGACACAGTCCCCATGCGAGATGAGAGTGACTGTGCCCTGCACAGTCAGAGCCGATGTGCTTGCACAGAGCCCATGGTCGGCATGCCTGGCTCTGCCCGGGAGTGGGAGCTGCCCCAAGACCACACCCGTGCCCCTGTGCTGTGTATAGTGCAGCCGGGGTGGGGGGGACATATCTCCTGTCTCTGTGTAGAGGGGGCGTGTGAAGGGAGGGCATCCTGCTGTGTCTCGCCCCGAGGTTGGGAGAGTGTCGGGTCTCTTCACGCACACATGTGGCTATCGGGCCATGGGCCCTGTGTGGCACGGCACACGCCCACACGTGCACAGGTGGCTGCATGATCCATGGAAGGCATGGCCCACATGTATGGTCCCTGGTCTCCCACCTTGCCTCTCCCCCAGGTAGGGGACAGTGCTGGCACTTACCTGGTATGGCCTCCCTGGACAACCCTGCCGAGTCTGGTGCTGGGACAGCTGGTGGTGGCCCCTCTGCTTGCCCAGGTCAGGACCCTCAGTTACCGGCTTGCTGCTCCCTGGGCTGGCACGTACCGCCCCGCCCCCCAGGATTCGGTCGAGGGTGGGAAAGCCTCTGCTGCAGCACTGCACTTGGTGGCCCTGGCTTCCTGAGTTCCTTTACTTTCAGGTGCATCTGCTCCTGGGTGCGCCTGTGTCCCTTGCGGCCCATGATGGCTGCTATGCGGCCATAGATGGTGGCATTCCTCTAACTGGTGCAGAGATCATGGACATTGGAGGCCTCCCCCCACACCTCAATGAGGTCCATGATCTCCGCACCAGTCCAGGTGGGCATGCACCGTCTACGGCCCCCGGCTGGCCCCTGGGTGCTGGGGGGCTTGGCGGGGGATGGGTGGCTGTCACTGGCTGCCATTGTACAGTCACTGGGTGAGGGGCTGCAGCTGCTGGCAGTCCTGGCTCTCGCACATGCCCAGTGGCCAGACTCAACCCCTTAAAGGCCCTGGGGCTGGGGGAGAGGAAAGGAGTTTTCCTGGTTTGGCCCAGAGTGGCCATCAGGGAAACTGGGAACGGCTGGAGGCCCCCTATTTTGAATTAAGTGTCTACACAGCACTTAATTCGAATTAGCTATTTCGAATTTGGGGTTACTCCTTGTAGAATGAGGTTTACCAAATTCAAAATACATTTGCATGTGTAGACCCTATTGAAGTTAATTCGAAATAACGGCTGTTATTTCGAATTAACTTTGTAGTGTAGACATACCCTTAGTCTATAAGGTGCCACAGGACTTCTTGTTGTTTTTGCAGATTCAGACTAACACGGCTACCCCTCTGATACTTCTTGAATATCACTATACTTGGCTCCTCACTCAGAGAAGCATGCCACTTTTAAGAAGTCTTTTGACTAGTTCTGCAAACAGACTAGGGCATTGCAGTGCCTAACTCTTAGGTGTCCTGCCTCCTGGTTGAATCCTCAGCCCCAATCTAGGCATCCAGAAGTAGGTCTAAGAAAGGAATTCTAAGAAATAAGCAGTCTGAGCAGGGAGCTGTCTAAACCGGTCAGGAGAGTTAGGTGCTACTAGGTGCCTATCTCCATTTGATCTGTTTCTTAGCAGCCTGACTGAGGGCTGGAGGGAAGTGTCTTATGTCTACTTGTCATTTTCAGCCACAAACTTCATTCCCTAAGCCTGGTTAGCCAGAGGGAGACATCTTTCTGCCTTATAGCCAATATCCTTTGATTAGGTCACTCATCATGGAATGTGGGAGACCCAGATTCTAATCCATGCCCTGCCTAATTTGGAGTAAGAACCATCAATTCCCTAAGTCCTAAGCAATGGAGTCTCTCTGTCTGGCCCAATGAATATTTATTTATGAAAACTGAACACCTCTGAAAGAATAAAGCATCCTAAAATATTGTGTAGCCTCTTGGTTCGGGTAGTCCTCTGAAACATAGGAGGCTGGGTGCAAGTCTCCACTCCAAATCCGGCAGAGTGGAAATTTTATCCTGGGTCTACCAAATCACATGTGAGCACCCAATTTAGGGTAATGGATACTCCAGGGAACATGCACCCCAGCCCAAAGTTTCCAGACATGATTGCCTCAGCTGTCTTTTATATGAGGACCAATCCAGTAAGTATGATCTGAGAATGCTTATAAGATTAGACCCCAGATGGGAGATGGGCTGGGGAAAGCCTAGTTTAAAAAAAACTCAACTGGGTTTTGCTATGACAAAAAGGATCTAAGTAACACGACAATCACGGTGGTGTAAATAATAACGTCAAGACATAGGCAGCTTAGAGGATGCTTAGGAATCTAGAAACTTTAGACAGTAGCTGAGTGGTAGTTCTGAGGATGGCCGAAGATTTAAGTGTTGGTTATAGGCACTGAAGGAGCCAGTTATAGACCAAAATATCATTGTCTACTTACCATGTGCTATACCTGGTATGCTTTCATTACTAGTCTGTCATGTTTACACATTGCTCCAAAAAACCTGTATTCCTGAAGCCCCCTATCTATTTTTTAAGTTCCATAGTGGTGGGCTGAGGTGTTTAGCACCTTTCTTGGGCAAGCAGCTGTGTAGAAAACTTCATAATAAGCTACCTGGAGTCAAAGTTATATATCTTAAGCAAATAACACAAAAGGGAGCTAATCACTTGATGCAGAAATATATAAAGGATTCTAGGAGACCTAAGGAGCAGGACAGTTTAGACAAATTGTTGTCTCATCCAGGGGTCGTACTAGTTAACAAATAGCTTTGTAAAGATTGGGCACCCCCTGTATGCAGAGATGCATTACTTTCAAAACTGTGTAACTCATTCAGAAATAAGTTTTAAATTTCAAGGATGCAAAAGCTGCGTATTTGGCTTAAATAGTAAAGTAATATGGGATGGTGATAACTGTAATGGAGAAGCAAGTCACCATGGATTTTTTAAAGAAATGTCACAGACTTCATATGTGGCACACCAATGACAGCAGAAGAATGTGGCCTGGGGACACAAAAATATCTCCATGTGTCACTTTTCACTAAGCCTACAGCAGACTTCAGGGTAGGTGACAGTACCAGGCAGCTGAGGCTGTGCCGATAGGTTTCTGACAGAAATAAAACATGGCAGAATACATATCTCCTCTGTGTCTGCTCTGTCAAAAGTCCAGTATGTCACACTGCAGAGGTAAGACAAAGAATAGTTTTGAATAACCACCATAACTAATAGCCCACAGTGTGTCTGCAGGACACTATAATAAATAAGAGAAACTACCTGCTTAATTTTCTCATATTTAATTGGATATAAATGAGTTCATGGTAGACCATATTTATTTGAATGACATGTATTTTTCTTCTGGCTGAAGGGTAGCCCAACTTCTTAATGCCAGTCAAGTATAGCACCTTTGTCTCAGTGAAACAGCATCCCTAACAGTTTGTGACTTTTAGGCTATGTCTAGACTGCAGGCTTCTTTCAGAAGAAGCTTTTTCAGAAGAGATCTTCCAAAAAAACTTCCGAAAGAGAGTGTCCACATTGCCAAAGCGCATCAAAAAAGCGATCTGCTTTTTCGAAAGATAGCGTCCACATTTATTGGACACTATCTTGCTTTTTCCTCTTTCCTCTTCTTTCGAAAGAACTCCCTCTTCCCTTCCACACAGGCCTTTTTCCGAAAAAGCTCTTTTGGAGAAAGGGTTCTTCCTCATAGAAAGAGGTTTACCAATGTTGGAAAATCCCCTCTTCTTTCTTCGTTTTTTTTTTTTTTTTGAAAGAACACAATTTCAGTGTGTACATAAGTGACTCTTTTTTTTGGAAAAATGGATGTTTTCCTGAAAAAAATCTCTGTATTGTTGGCATAGCCTTAGTGACTTTGCTGTGGATTCACATCATTGCTTGTTCCTGATATCCATGTTAAAGAAATGGTAATATTGTATATAATGTTTGTTCTAGTGTGATGTCGGAGAATTATTATCTGCAAGTTCCAAAGGACAAGGATCTATATTTGTGACTAGATAAGAACATAAATTACTAATGAATGACCATACTGGGTCAGACCAATGCGTAGTGCACTATACTGTTGTACAATAGCAGTTGATGCCATATGCTTCAGGGAAATGAATGGAATAGAACAGGTCAATTATCAAGTGATTCATCCCTTGTCATCCACTCTCAGGTTCTAGCAGTCAGGGTATGTCTACACTACATGGCTCCATTGATGGAGCATGGGGTACGTCTAGACTACATGCCTCTGTCGTCAGAGGCATGTAGATTAGGCTACCAGACATAGTAAAATGAAGCGGCGATTTAAATAATCGCCGCTTCATTTAAATTTACATGGCTGCCGCGCTGAGCCAATAAACAGCTGATCAGCTGATCCCTGATCAGCTGTTTGTCGGCTCAGCGTGATAGTCTGGACGTGCGGGTGGTGACATCAAAGGTATTTATCGACCACCCAGGTAAACCTCATCCCAGGAGGCTTACCTGGGTGGTCGACAAATACCTTTGATGTCGACACCCGCACGTCCAGACTATCGTGCTGAGCCGACAAACAGCTGATCAGCTGTTTGTCGGCTCAGCGCGGCAGCCATGTAAATTTATATGAAGCGGCAATTATTTAAATCGCCGCTTCATTTTACTATGTCTGGTAGCCTAATCTATATGCCTCTGGCGACAGAGGCATGTAGTCTAGACGTACCCATGTAGATGAGCTTTGTAGACATAGCAAAATGAAGCAACGATTTAAATAATCGCCGCTTCATTTATATAAAAAAGGCTGCTGCACTGTGCCTATCAGCTGCTTGTCGGCTCAGCGCAGTAGTCTGGACGCTCGGCAGTCGACATCAAAAGCCTTTGTCGACTGCCCCATTATGCCTTGTGGGATGAGGTTTATCGGGGCGATCGACAAAGGCTTTTGATGTCGACCACCGAGCATCCAGACTACCGCGCTGAGCCGACAAACAGCTGATCGGCACAGCGCGGCAGCCATTTTTATGTAAATGAAGCAGCGATTATTTAAATCGCTGCTTCATTTTGCTATTGCCACAAAGCTCATCTACATGACTCCGTCAACGGAGCCATGTAGTGTAGACATACCCTCAGAGTTGTAGGTGCATCCAAAGCATGATGTTGCATCTCTGACCATCTTGGCAAATAGCCATTGATGATCCAATCCACCATTCACTTATCTAATTCTTTTTTTAAACTCAGCTTTACTTTAGACCTTCACAGCATTCCCTGGTAATGAGTTCTACAGGTTGACAGTATGAAGAGATATTTCCTGATGTTTGTTTTACACCTGCTGCCTATGAATTTCAATGGGTGCCATTGTTCTTGTTTTCAAAGTGATAAAGAACACTTGCTTATTCTCTTTCTCCATATCACACATGATTTTATAGCTCCCTATCTGCTACTAATTTCTTTTCAAAGCAGAACAGTCCAAATCTTGTTAATCTCTCCTCAGGTGGAAGCTGTTGCACAGCACTAATCATTTTTGTGTGTCTCCCTTTTGAGAAAGGGTCCACAATAACATTTTCTATCTTATTACCTTTCTCTTGCTTAATGGCTGTTAACATTGTTAGCTTTCTTTAACTGCTGAAGGACACTAAGCTGACGATTTTACAGAACTGGTCACACTGTCTCAAAATCTCCAAGTGGTAATAGTTAATTTAGACCACATCATTTTGTGTGTTTAGATGGAATTATGTATTCCAATATGCATTCATTTTCATTTATCAGCACTGAATCTGCCATTTTGTTACCCAGTTTTGCGGGATCCCATTGCAACACTTCGTAGTTTGTTTTGGATTTAACTGCCTTGGGTAATTTTTGGTCATTTGCAAACATTTCCACCTTAAAATTTACTCCCTTTTCTAAGTTAACATATGTTGAACAGGAATGATCCCAGTACAGATCCTAGGAGGACCCCACTAGTGAACCTTTTCCACTGTCAAAAGTGAACATTTATTTCTACCCTTTTCCCTTCCTATCTTTAAACCAGTTAGTGATCCAGGAGAGGGCTTTGTCTCTTATCCCATCATGGCTAATTTTACTTAAGAACAGGTCCCAAACTCCTGGGCTGTGGACCATCCCCAGCTGAAGCTATTGCACAATCCAGCCCAGGACTCCCACCGGTCTGGGGGATGCCTGTCAATTACTGGCTGCAAGCCTCATGCCTTATCACCATTGTGCCCATTCTCTCCCAACCATGGCATCTTGTCCCTAAAGACACATCCTTGGGGATACCAGGGGAGACTGATATCTCCGAGCAGCAGCAGTCATGCCCTTCCCCTTCCCCCTATCCTCAGCAGCATGAGCCATGGGGAATCAGAGTGCAAATGGGCCCCCTTGCCAGATTACATGTTATATGGTGCACTGGAGTCTCACCTTTGAGGGGTGGGATAGCAGATCTGTAAGCCATTAGTGCAGAGATAGTGTTTCTAGGTCTGAGGACACCTATGGAAAGCATATACAAGAAGAAGTGGAGGGAACAAAGCACAGAACATAAGAACCTAAGAACATCACAACAGCAATATTAGGTCAGAACAAAGGTTCATCTAACCCAGTATCCTGTCTTCCAACAGTGGCTAATACCAGGTGCCCCAAAGGGAGTGAAAAGAACAGGTAGTAATCAGGTGATCCCTCTCCTGTCATCCATTTCCAGCCTCTGACAAACAGAGGTTAGTGATACCATGAATTTACCTAGTTCTTTCTTGAACTCTGTTAAAGTCCTGGTCTTCACAACTTCTTCTGTCAAGGAGTTCCACAGGTTGACTATGCACTGATTGAAGAAAAACTTACTTTTGTTTGTTTTAAATCTGCAACCTATTAGTTTCCTTTGGTGACCCTAGTTCCTATGTTATGGGGACAAGTAAATAATATTTTTATTTGCTTTTTCCACACCAATCATAATTTTGTGGACCTCTATCATATCCTCTCTTAGTCTCTTCGGGTATGTCTACACTACCCCCCTAGTTCGAACTAGGGGGGTAATGTATGCATACCGAACTTGCTAATGAAGCCCGGGATTTGAATTTCCCGGGCTTCATTAGCATAAAGCCGGCTCCGCCATTTTTAAAAGCCGGCTTGTTCGAACCCCGTGCCGCGCGGCTACACGTGGCACGGGCTAGATAGTTTGAACTATGTAGTTATTCCGAACTATCTGTACAGAGCTGCTTCCCTATGATAATTCGTAAGGTCTCATGTTAGTACATGTTCCTGCTTTCAAGGATGATGGAGCTCTTTAACATACCTAGCTGTCATTTAGAAATAGCCAAGAGCTCTACCATGGCTGGTAATGCTGTGGCAAATCAACTCTAGTTTTCATTGCATTCCCATGCTTTTAACATAAGGGATTAACAGTGTATTTACAACAGATGCAGATAGTATGCACTAAAGCTTTGCATACTGTACTATTTATCATGTCAGCTATTCTAATTTCTAAGGTATATAGTATTAAAGGATAAAGTAATTTTCTTCTGACAAATGCTAGAGCACATGAAAAATGACTTTGTATCCTTTTGTAAGCATGATGATCACATATTATTCTTTTAAGAATTAATGAGCAAATTCCTAAACATGAGTCTCCATTTTATTGATGTGTTTAAATTAAGCATTAACAGAAAACAAAAGACTCCAAAATTTCATACACAAATGCAGTTTATCAACGGTAATTAAAATTCACATGCAATCAAGAAATTCTTTTTTTAATACAAACCCCACCATATTTTGTAGCTGATTGAATATAATTAACTCTTAGGGTACATCTACATTACAGAGCAGATCGAAGCTGCCACTGTCGATCTTCCAGGGTTTGAATTAATGGGTCTAGTGAAGACAGCTAATTTGAACTGAGAGGGCATTCTGGTCAGTGCTGGTAGTTCTGCTTCCATGAGGAGTAAGGGAAGTTAAAGGGAGAGTGTGCTCCCTTCAACTTTCTGCAGTGTGGCCAATGCCAAATGTCGAGTTAAAGTACTTCAACTTCAGCTCCACAATTAATGTAGCTGAACTTACGTATCTTAATTTGACCTTGTCCTATGGTGTAGACAGACCCTTAGGGTACGTATAGACTACCGGGTTTTGTCGACAGAAGTTTTGTCGACAGTATCTGTCGACAAAACTTCTGTCAACAAAGAGCATCCAGACACATTGAGTTCTGTCGACAAAGCAAGCTGCTTTGTCGACAGAACTTTGTAGTCTAGACGCAACCCTACAGGCAATAACACCTTCTGTCGACAGAACTCTGTCGACAGAAGGTGTTATGCCTCGTAAAATGAGGTATACCAGCGTCGACAAAACTGCTGAGTTCTGTCGACGTTATGTCGACAGAACTCAGCGGTAGTGTAGACGCTGGTATAGTTTTGTCGACAAACGTCCACTTTTATCGATAAAACTCAGTAGTCTAGACACACCCTAAGATTCCTATAATACTAGTAGACAGTTCTTAAATAGTTATTGGTTAAATTATTTGACCTTTCCTCATGCTGAGTAGTACCTTGCCATATGATCATGTTTACAACAATGGAATTATGCCCTTCTGCCCCTTCCGCACTTGTCTGTTCACTTACTAAATCCTGGACTGCACGTTCTGGAGGACAAAAATAGTTTGTACAGTGCTTTGGAGTCTGGACACAATGGGGCTTTTAGCCCTTTGTGGTCTGAAGACAGTATCACATTAAAAGTAATAATTTCAAAGATAAGACTCAACATGAATAATGGTGTAAGAGTCAAGCATTAAAACATTTAATTCAATTTGGATAAGAATTTGAAGGCAATCCGTATCTTTGAGGGACATTCACCAAGCCCAACCCCCTCTATCTGATTTAGTTTCAAGCCAAACAACATGCTTTTTTCATCTCTAGGATGCTAACTATTAGCTCTTCTGTTCTTAAGACAAAGCAATATTCCACAACTTTAAACTGAAATAGACATCTCTCTGCTTTCCTCATGAGTGTTTTTCAAATGCTGAAATTTTCCCACCACCAAATTGGCCCTCTGCATTTTTTAGTCTTGGCTTCTAACACCTCTTTTACACCAGTCCACCTAACTCCTTATAATGAATTTTTCTTACTTGTTTGTTCAGGTAGTTTCTCCAACTCCTCCTTCCTCTCTCAGACTTTCTGTAGTCTATAGGAAATGGGTAATATCCCTTTAATTAACTTAAACAAAATACAGGACTATGTAGCACTTTAAAGACTAACAAAATGGTTTATTAGATGATGAGCTTTCGTGGGCCAGACCCACTTCCTCAGATCAAATAGTGGAAGAAAATAGTCACAACCATATATACCACAGGATACAATTAAAAAAAAGGAACACATATGAAAAGGACAAATCACATTTCAGAACAGAGGAGGGATGCGGGGGAGGGGGAAAGGAAGGTAAATGCCTGTGAGTTAATGATATTAGAGGTGGGGAAGGGTAGATGTCTGTGAGTTAATGGTATTAGAGGTGATAATTGGGGAAGCTATCTTTTTAATGGGAAAGGTAGTTGGGGTCTTTGTTCAGCCCCCTGCGGAGAGTGTCGAATTTTAGCATGAATGCCAGTTCAGAGGATTCCCTTTCAAGTGCAGATTTGAATGTATTCTGAAGTAGGATGCATGTGATTAGGTCATTGAGACAGTGTCATTTCTGGTTGAAATGGCAAGAAACTGTTTTTTCTTTGTGATCCTGTCTAATGTCTGTTTTGTGGGCATTGATTCTTTGGCGAAGTGTCTGAGACGTTTGTCCAATGTACATAGCAGACAGACACTTTCGGCACATGATAGCATAGATTATATTTCTGGATGCGCAGGAATATGTATTCTTGATCTTATAACTCACTTGGTTAGGCCCAATAATGGTGTCAGCAGAGTGAATATGTGGACAAAGCTGGCAACGGGGTTTGTTGAAAGGGAAAGTACCAGGGTTGATATTAGTGTGGTATGTCCTGTGGTTGTTGGTAAGAATCATCTTGAGGTTAGGTGGTTGTCTATAGGAGACTATGGGTCTGTCTCCCAGAGCTTCTTGGAGTTTAATGTCCTGTTCCAGTATAGGCTGTAATTTATTGATAATGTGTTGGACAGGTTTAAGTTGGGAGCTGTAGGTGATGACAAGTGGTGTTCTATTGTTGGTTTTCGTGGGTCTGTCTTGTAGTAGATGGTTTCTAGGTATGCGTTTGGCTCTTTCAATTTGCTTTTTTATTTCTCCGGGTGGGTAGCTGAGGTTTATAAATGCTTCAACAACCTACACCCCACCATTAACCTCAGCCTGGACCATTCCACACGAGAGATCCATTTCCTGGACACCACAGTACAAATCAACAATGGAAAATTAGACACCACCCTCTACAGACAACCCACTGACTCATACAGTTACCTACATGATTCCAGCTCCCATCCAGCACACACCATACGATCCATCATCTATAGCCAAGCCCTTCGATACAACCGCATCTGCTCTAATCCCACTGACAGAGACCAGAAACTTCAGGATCTCTACCAAGCATTTATAAACCTCAACCACGCACCCGGAGAAATAAAAAAGCAAATTGAAAGAGCCAAACGCATACCTAGAAACCATCTACTAAAAGACAGACCCACGAAAACCAACAATAGAACACCATCTTGTTAGTCATTAAAGTGCTACATAGTCCTGTATTTTGTTTCAGCTACACCAGACTAACACGGCTACATTTCTATCATATTTAATTAACTTGAGAGCCCTCTAGTGCCGTCCCTTGTTGAAGCCATCCATCCAGCTGTTTGGAAAGTTTTCCTATTACATGAAATTAGTTGAGATTTCAGGAAATGTTTCCATTTCAGGATGAAACCAAGACCATTCATACAATTTCTACAGAATATTCAGTAGCCTGGTAGTTAAAGTACTCAACTGGAATGTGGAAAACTAGTTTTAAGTCCCTATTCAGTCTGGTTCAGGCCAATGACTAGAACACTTGGGTCTCCCACAGCCCAGATGAATGTTCCAATAACCTAGAATATTCTTCATGTTTTGACCATAAATCCCATGCTGGATTTCCTGATAAAAATTAGTAGAAACTGGAACATTCCCATGCATAATGTTTTTCTATAAATCAATGTTTTTCTAGCGATTAAGAATTTTTCAATGAAATTTTTTAGCAGCTTTATTTAAAACCCTGCCATAGAAGCAGTGGACATAGTAGTTAGGCTGAATATATTTGTGCAGTTATTAAGTACATTTAAGTAGATACCAGCTATGCCACTGTGATTTCCCCCACATTCTTAATATTGTGTGTCTTGTTTTCTATAACACTCCATTAATTGTGAAAATCTTGGAATGGACAGTAAGTCGTAAACTGCATTCAACTATTATAAAGTTTCCATCACTCATTTTTTAATTTTATTTGGTGAAGAGCCTGCAATGACTTTAAATTAATTTTCATACACAGACATCTAGATAGTATTCCTACTTACAAAAACTGATTATCTCTAACTCAAGGTCCCTCTTGACTCCAATGGATCTTTTAAAAGGTCAGATATAGGGACATACTTTGCAGTATGCTCCCCAGTGTTATTTGGTGTGAATTCCATCACTGTGTAAGAATGGTTAAATTTCTGAACAGAGATATTTTTGTCTTTGTGAGTACATGCATCTTTTGATGATACTCTTTTTGATCATCTTCCATAGAAATTAATTCAAGGATTAGAAAGAGTTTATGCATTTAGAAATTATGTGTCTGCTGTAAGTTGAATCAATATAATCATTCAGTTCCATCCAAATGTTGAATTTTCTTTTTACTTGAGTTCTAGCATCAATTTTAAATTTCTGGTATTTTTATATATGCATACACAGACAACTTTCAATATCCTTTTTCTCATTGACTGGAATTATTATATTCTTGCTTTCTTGGCTGTGAGCCACTATGCCTTTTTTTGGCTGATCTCCTAGAGCTATCAACAGATTTATTTAGCATCACTTTTCAAATCTAAGCTTAAGTATTTTACATTTGATTTAATTTCTCAATACCAATTACATGAAGAATAAAATTCCCATATTTATGTAGGTTTTTTTGTGAGATATGTGGTTGCAAACATGTTTGGTGATTCATTTATAGATGGCTATCTATAGATCTAGCTATACATTTATAGTATGTACTTCTTTCTTCCAAGATGCCACATTGAGGCTATGTCTACTCTGCGTTTTTTTTGCAGAAGAGGTTTTGCCGTTAAAAAAGCCCCGTATTGACAGGACCACTTGTTGGGGAAAAAAAGCCTTTAAATGTTGATCCTGTAAATGTCGAGGTCAACACAGGGCTTTTTAGTGGCAAAACCTCTTCTGTAAAAAGAATCGGAAGATGATATGCAAATGAGCATCCATTTGCATATCCTCGTCTGCAAAAAAAAATGCAGTGTAGACATAGTCTGAGATTTTTCCTGTAACCATGGAGAATGTGTATATAAATAAGTGACAAGAGTGTGGTACCATTAATCTAAAAATGATAGGGTAGAATGATAGAATGAAGTTGATGCGGAAGGGAGGCATTACTCGATGGTGGAAGACGCACAGAAAAGTTTAGATTCCAAAACATAAATAAAAACATCTGAAAGAATTAAGCAAAATAAATAGGTACGATGAACTAATAATTGATGATAAACAGTGCTTCTTATACAGTTCTTCACAGATATACATGAAGAATCAGGGATTATCTTTATGGTGCATTTGTCTGCACCATAAATTGTAAATTATTGGTGTGTTGGGCCTGTGGGTACTCACTAAAAGTTCCTTGGTGCATGTTAATGTATTAGTCTTTGAAATGGGACTACATTAGTGTGTATTCAGAAACACTTACTGAGTGGAGAAAGTTCTATGCAAACCAGTCAGTATTGAACACTAGTGCACACTGGAATTTGCATCCCTCTATCATGAACTAATGTATCATGTTGACAAGATCTCATAGTCAATCAAAATGTCAGGTCACTGCCTAGGGAGGATAGGTAGGAAAATGAGGGTCACAAAGCATTTAATAATAAGCACACACTTATGAAGTGTGGAGGAAGTTAGGGTTGGGAACAAAGACTTGAACAAAACAAGTTATCCTTGAGGAAAGATTTGACAAGTAGATTTCATAGTTCATTGGTTCAAAAGGGATATTCCAGGCAATGAGGGTGGTATGAGAACTTATGAAGACATTTGTGGGTGAAGGAGATGGACAAAGCTGCAGCACCTGTGACATTGGCTGCAGCAGTTACACTACATCTGACAAAGTGGTAACATAAGGGAATCCATCCAAAAATTTGTAGCCAATGCATTGTGATGTGACAGCTGTTCTAGAATGACCTAAACAGATACGTGACACATATAAGGTCACCTACCGGATTAATTTCCTTCTCCACAAAAATATCAATTGATATCCATATGTCAGCAAAATAAAAAAATAAAATCAAAGACACTACTAATAAATGATCCCTTAAAAACAAAAGCTTTCCAGACAATTAATGAGTGTCAAATCAGGGAACAAATATATGTGACCGAGCTCATAGATCCAAACCGAGGAGTCTGTTGCCAGAAAAAAACTTTTATCCAAGGAAGTATTCAGATCAGTGTTGCCAAGTCAATCATTACAGCAAATCTGAGTGTTTATTTCAAGGTTACTAGATAAAACAAATTAGGGGGAAAAATCAAAAAACAGGAAGGCTGAATATACTGACTTGGAGACCTTAGGAATGCAGGAGAAAAAAAATCACAAGCCTCCACTCTAACCCAAATCAGCCCCAGGAGAAATATTTTAGAATACCAATACAACCCCCAAAACATACTTAAAATAATATTTTTTTCCACTGTTATTTATTTTGTGGACCTACTAAGAGCCATCCAATCAGAAACAGGGCCCCATTGTGATAGATATTTTTCAAACTCTCAAAAATGCAAGGTCCCTACAGAATTATGCCACTGTCATGAAGGAGGCAAAGAACTTATTGTTTCTCTGCCAATGAGGCAGCATATGCGCACCTCACAGAACTTTTCCAGAAAGCCACCTACTTCAAAATCCAGACCAATCTGCATTTAGCTTCATGATGCAGAATGTTAATGCCTGGATTGTACCCCCAATATCTGTGACATATCAACATTTGCCCTGCAACTCTGGGTATCTTACAAACCTTCACATTGTTGCTCTTTTCTTAGCACCAAGAATGTAAGTCACACTCTGTCTATGGGCTACGTACCCAGTCCTTAAGCAGCTCAGAGTCCAAAATCTTGCCTTCAGTCCCACAGACTCACTTTGGCATTCAGTAGCCTTGTGTATAACCAACAAGGTGATCAAACACATTCAGAGTGCCAAATTTCTGAAAATCCCTTCATGCTTGGCAGTGTCCAGCCCTCTCCTGAATAATTGAGAGAAATAATAATATTTATTTTTTTCCTTTAAAGAGAGAAAGCATATTATAGCTTAGTAACTTATCTGGACTAGTATCAGAGGGGTAGCCGTGTTAGTCTGAATCTGCAAAAGCGACGAGGAGTCCTGTGGCACCTTATAGACTAACTGAAGTGTAGGAGCATAAGCTTTCGTGGGCAAAGACCCACTTTGTCAGATGCATGTAGTGGAAATTTCCAGAAGCAGGAATAAATATGCAGGCCAGGATCAGGCTGGAGATGACGAGGTGGATCCAATCAAGGAGGATGAGGCCCACTTCTACTTCACCCCCATTTCACCCAGAATGCAGGCACGACTGGGGGAGAGGAAACAGGGCTACTCACCCGACCTCCAGGGCCCATATGAGTCAAGTCACCCGGCAGGCCTGAGAGGGACCTTCTAACCTTACTGGTCTGAATGGGTTTTACTGGTCCCCAGTATCAAAAAGATTGGGAACCATTGCAGTATTGTGTCTCTGAAATTGGCCAGAGCCAGATGCTTCAAAGGATGGTGTATGAATCCTGCAAATGGAATGTATTAGTCTGCACTCCTCATCCATCTTCCCCACTGAATACACATATTAGTTGCTTGCCCTCCTAATTTATAACAGTTAAAGATTGGTTTAAATCAAACACAAGTTTTAACAACTCTTTTAATTTTTTTGTTAGCAATAAAAACTTTGGACATTTATCTAGATAAGAATACTTAAGAATACTGACTCGAATGACTTCCCAGTCTAATAATGAAATGTATGAAAATATCATCATTTTTTAATTCCCCACCTGTCATTTTCATTGAATGTTCCCCTGTTCCTGTGTTTAGGGGGCGGGGGTTGTGTGTTTTTGGACAAGGGAAAGAGTTAATCCACAATTTTGTTGATGTGTTCACAGAATTCTAATGGATTAGCAAGATATGACTTCCCTTTCCAGAAATCATATTGGTTAGAGTATACTATCATGCCCTGCTAGATGTTTGATTAATCTGATTTAATTATTTACTTCTTTATTATCTAAGAAAGAAGCCACTTGCCTGAAAGACCAGTTCATAAACAACAAAAACCTCCATTTTTGCAATACTTGTCATCATGAATACTTTATCTAGCTCTCTCCTCTTTCTTATAGCATCCAACTGAACACAAAGCCATGTTCTAGGTCTCTGTCCTAAAATTCAAAATCCTTCCTGAGGATGAGCTGAGCTTCCTTTATGATTGCAGCCCTCTAAAATCCTGTTATCACTTTGTACCACTGAAAAACCGAAGTATGGGGAAGCTTACAATTGCAAGATAAAGACCCTTGACAAGAGTAGATATAGTCAGGAAATACCTAAGACAATATTTTATTATCCATTAGAAATATTTAATTCCAATTTGATTAGCCTGAATCTGAATATTTCATATTTGAACTGATTCATAATGAAATATTTTGATTCAGTTCAACAAAACATTAAAAACATTAAACTGCATTTCCTTATTGACATTGTCTAATGAGAGTTGTACTTTAGGTTCCTATTTTCTCCTATGTATCAAGATCCTCATAGGATTACATCTCCCATAATACAAAGAGAATTTAATTCTGACAAAGTACATCATGGCAGTTTTGTAAAATAGGAGTCACATCACTATAGGTACATTATGAGAAATGTTAGCCAGTCAGAGAAACTGACCCACAGAAACATTTAGCCTCAGACTTCAAAATTACAATAAAATACATGAAGCAATGTATCACTATAGAAAAATGCAATTTAATATTGAAATGACTTGAAACAAACATGTTTTATGGCAGTTCAATAAACACAAAAAAATGACATAGAAAATGCCTGAATATTGCATTTCAATGGAAGACAATTAAAACAATGTACTTCAAGATTTCTAAATTTATTTTTTTCAGAATTAATTTCAAAACTTTTTGCAGAACAAACTTTTCTCCCAATCTGGAATGAAAACAAAGGTGAAATATTAGAATTGCCTTTCAGATGGCAATTCTGAATTTCACAAACTCCAACACAAATCATTTCAACATGAGATAGGAATGCTCTTAACATCACCACTTCCAGAACTAAATGCAGACAACATTTAGGGTATGTCTATACCACAGGACAAGGTTGAATTAAGATACGCAACTTCAGCTACGTTAATTGCGTAGCTGAAGTCGAAGTAGCTCAACTCAACTTTTGGTGCTGTCCACACTGCAGGAAGTCAAAGGGAGAACACTCTTCCTTCAACTTCCCTTACTCCTCATGGAAGCAGGACTACCAGCATTGATCGGAGTGCCCTCTCAGTTTGAATTTGCATGTCTAATTTGAACCCTGGAAGATAGACAGCCACAGCTTTGATCTTCTCTATAGTGTAGACATGACCTTATTCAGCTCAACTTCTCTTCATTTCCTCCCCATTGACACATACATTCCCCCAAACCAAAATCATACACACCAATAATGCTATGCACTAACAAAGTAACTCCCACAAGAATAGGAAAAGGGAAGGAAAAGAAAAGATTGCATATGCTTGAGCGGTTCTCAATTATTACATTGATTGAGTCATGTAAAATATGTGAGTTTGAAATTTTGATGAGTAGAAAGGTGTAGTGAAAGGTCTTGTGGAGTAGACAAGAGAATATGAAAGATTCTTCAGCAGTATATATTTGCTGAGGTGCTGGCAACAACCAGAAACTGTGATATGAAATAAAAAAATGTAACACTTTCTATCTTGCTGTTAATCTTTCCCTGAGTTTAGCAACAGAGAATAAACTTAAAGAAAAAAGACAGAGAGAGAAAGATTTCATGCCAATCTAAAGTTAGGTAAAAATTAAAAGGTGAATTAGACTAGAATAATATTATTTTCTCTAAATTCTTCAAAATGTTATCAGGAGCCAATTGTACCTATAATTTTCTAATTTAGAAGAGTTCAAAGTCAGCCAGATTTTAGTCTTAACTTTGTTCCATAAGGAACTATGAGAATCCTCATCCAATTTTCAGTGATACTATTAGTTGTTGCTTTTGGTTCAAATCACTGACAGAAACAATAACTTGAATATTAACTCAAGTTACATGATAGAGAAGCAATTACAAACCTTGACAGGTTTTGGCTCTAGATTTATGGCTTTTCTGCCAACAATATAATCCCAGGAAATAGCATAATTATCCTGAAAATTTACACATGCCAATTTTATTACCATATGAAAAGTGCATTCTTTATTTCTTTATTACTTAGTCAAACTAACCTGTAAACTTAGGAGCTGTAGTGGCTCTGATAAGGTAGACAAGTTTCATGTCTATCATGCATGCTCTCAGACATTTGATGTAGCCAAATGTCTAAATGGTTTAAGTTAAATGAGAAATCATTCTCAACCCACAATATCCATTAGAAAGATCTGTTTAAATATATTCCAAAACCCACATACATCAGCAACACTGTGTTCTTGCTTCAACAGTATTTAAAATCATATCCCCAAATATGAAGTATTCCAGTGCACACAACAGAAACACAAAGACACTTTTATAAATGACAATAGGCCTGGCTTCCATATTTTAAATGCGCTTCTTGTCCTGACTGTATCCAGCATAATTAATGTAGTTGTATGTTTAAGTTCTGTCATGCATTGCAAGTGCAAAACTATAGGGCTGTGTCTACACTGGGCCACTTATTCCGGAAAATCAGCCGCTTTTCCGGAATAAGCTGCGAGCTGTCTACACTGGCCCTTGAATTTCCGGAAAAGCAACGATGTTCTACTGTACAAAATCAGCCGCTATTCCGGAAAAACTATTCTGCTCCCGCTCGGGCATAAGTCCTTATTCCGGAACACTGTTCCAGAAAAGGGCCAGTGTAGACAGCCCAGTAGTCTTTTCCGGAAAAGCGCGTCTACATTGGCCACAGACGCTTTTCCAGAAAAAGGGCTTTTCCGGAAAAGCAGCCTGCCAATGTAGACGCTCCTTTTCCGGAAAAACTGAAAACGGAATAGTATTCCGTTTTAAGCATTTCCGGAAATTCATGCCAGTGTAGACACAGCCTAGATGTAGTTATGTTGATACAAAT
Source organism: Pelodiscus sinensis (assembly GCF_049634645.1). NCBI lineage: Eukaryota > Metazoa > Chordata > Testudines > Trionychidae > Pelodiscus > Pelodiscus sinensis. Next base: position 73,270,128 of record NC_134713.1, read on the forward strand.
AGACTGCAAGCGTCATAGGAGGATTGCTCCTTTAAGGGGAGCTGAGCCCAGACCCACAAGTGAATAATCTCTGGCTTCACGGCATCAGGTGGGAGGTAGTTGACCAGGCATTAGTGTAGAGATCACCCAGTCCTCACAAAAGCCAGCAAATTGTTCGGTTCAGTAGGAGCTGCAGAAGTTCCTTTTATATGGAGCCTTTCCTAGGAGACTCTGGATCAGACAAAGGACCAGGAAGGAGGTTCACTACACAAGGCAGAGGATAGCTGGCTGGGTATACTTGCTGGGCATGTCCTAGCAGAATCTCTTTCAGACAGAGGCCTTAAGAGGAGCCAGGCAGCAGGACCTGGCTTTACTGTTTTGACTGATGGTGAACTGTCTGAACAAGTAGTCAATCCTGGAGAAAAGAAAAGTAAATAGTGACATTATTGGAAGCTGCAGTGATGTAGCGACCAGTGAGTTATCTGCCAGCTTACATGCAAGTAGAGAAACTGAGGAACAAGCAGGGTTTGCTGCTAGGATCAGGGAAACTTGGCTAAGTCACAACAATAATATTATTATGATACAAACTTAATATATTATCAGATAAGTAGATACAATAATTTGTTACATAAAGTAATAGTCACTGAGAAAAAATGGTTTAGTTGGTGTGAAATTTTCTATTCCCAGATTCTAGAAGAATTTACTTCTTTTTTTCCTTATAGATTGTTATAATATTGTAGTAAAAATCTCATCGGAAGATATCCCTAAATACCCTAGTACCAAAAGGGCAAATGACAGATGACCATTTAAACATTTATTAATCCACTTTCTTAGATACAGAATTAAAATAATATCCCAGGTTTTGAACTGCAGTTAGCTTTAAAGAAGTTTAAAGTCTAGATCTGAACTTTGTGGATAGGTCCTATTATCAGACTGGTTTTTCGCTAGTATGTAGTGTGTTGAGGTAGAATCTTACCTTTTCTGTTTTTGTTCTATGCCTGTGTGTGTGTGCGTGCACGCGCGCGCACACACACCATTTTTCTGTCTTTTCTCTTTGGGTATGTCTACACTAGTCCCCTACTATGATTAGGGAGGCTAGTGTAGGCATTCGAAGTTGCAAATCAAGCCCGGGATTTAAATATCCCATACTTGATTTGCATCTTCCCGGCCGGTTGCCATTTTTTGAAATTTACAAGTACGACCTAACTGCTCACGTTTACACGTGGCAGGGATCCGGTTCAAATTAAAGCCCTAGTTCGAACTACCTGTTATTCCTCCTTCAAGGAGGTTTAACAGGTGGTTCAAACTAGGGGCTTTAATTCAAACTGCCAGGTCCCTGCCACGTGTAGACGCAGGCAGTTAGTCCAGACTTGTAAATTTCAAAAATGGCGACTGGTCAGAAAGATACAAATCAAGCATGGGATATTTAAATCCCGGGCTTGATTTGCAACTTCGAATGCCTACATTAGCCTCCCTAGTTCGAACTAGGGGACTAGTGTAGACATACTCTTAGACTCAGCCTCTCCCTACTAACATCAGATTCCATATCATGTAACTAGCTGCACCATTATGTACAAAAGAAGGTCTGTTATCTTTACTTGCACATACACCAACTCAGAAGGCATTATTAATTAGAGTAAACACAACAAAAAGTTAATTTTGGCAACTCAAACACTTGCCAACAGATTCCACACCATTCCTATAATTATTTCCTACTTTAGGTATAGGAAAAAAGATGTGCCACTTCATGTTTTAACAAGTGAGGAGGTGAGAGTTTGCAAATACTGACATTCTAGCAGTAATGACTGTAATATGATTTATCTGAGATTTTTTTAAAAAAAGCAAGAATAAGTACCAAGTAAGAGAAAGTTGGGGATTTACATTAGCAACATTTTTTTAAGAGGTTGAAGGCATAGTCCAGTATTCTGGTAAATCATTCAAATGATAGAGACTGGATCTGAGCACCTAATCATGGGAAAAGTGTTTATAAAACAGCTGAACAAATCATGCATACAACTGTTTATGAATATTTATCCAATTTAAATACAAGTTTACAACTTCCTGTCAGGGTGGTTAAACACTGGAATAAGTTGCCTAGGGAGGTTGTAGAAACTCCATCTCTGGAGATATGTAAGAGCAGGTTAGATAGACACCTAGCAGGGATGGTCTAGATGGTTCTTGGTCCTTCAGTGAGAGCAGGGGACTGGACTCGATGACCTCTCAAGGTCCCTGCCAGTTCTAGTGTTCTATGTGTAAGGGAACTGTCAGCCCCTTACTAAAACTCAGTGGGAGTTTTTGATTGGCCAGCTCCCAGTACCAAAAGGGGAAGGGTCCTTGAGAAATCAGGGCCCTGAGACGGACAGGCCAGTGAGGAAATTAAGAGGCCAGGTCCCGTTCTCTGTGTGAGCTGTGATTTTCTGGGTCTCTCTGAGAGAAAGCAGAGAGAGCTAAGAAAAGCAAGCTGTGTGGAGAGAAAGACCTGCAGCGCCAGAGCCCAAGGATCCCAGCCCTGTGCTAAGGGGCAGCTCTGCAGCAACAGAGCCAGGCACACACAGCCCAAGGAGCGCAGACCCTGTGTTGAGCAGCAGACTGGCAGTGATCACAGAGCCAAAGGGAACAGCGAAGCAACACAAGGAGCTGGAGGCTGGCAAAGCAGCACAGTCTGCAGCTGGATGTGGTGAGCAGCTGGGACCAACAAAGTGGGGGGAGAGGCTCTGGGCAGGGAGACACCACCAGCCAAGAGGCCCTGCAGGCCAGACTGGGAGAGGGGTCCTGCCACCTAGAGGCTGAGGCCGTGTGGTCACTGCCAGATCAAGCATGTCCAGCCTGCAGCCACCCTGCAGCACAGCCAGGACCTGAGAGAGAGCCCTGGGACCTATAAGGAACAGACGGAGAACTGTCCTTACACTCTGCAGACTGCTGTTAGTGATGTCCCCCTGCTACAGAGCAGGACTGTGTGTTCTCATTTAAGCTTTCTCATTTTTTCTTATTCTTTTCTCTTTAATCAGTTGATGTTTAATAAATTGTATTTACTTTGAACGTTATGAAGTGATCACTGGGTCAAGAAAGCATGCAGTGTGAAGTGAGCACCTTGGAGTGGGGACACCCTAGCTCCTGCCCCAAGTGACTACAAGGTCGGGGATTAAGCCCCAGGAAACCTGGGCCCAGCCTTGTTGGGATTTTGAGGACTCTGCTACTCAGGAGAGTGGAAGGGGAGCCCTCAGGGTCAGGGAGGCCATTGGGTAAAGGAAGTGGGAGTGAGGACTCAGATCCTTTCATTGGTCCATTTCACCAGGGTAGTATAGAAGCCAGGAAAGTTCTCCACAATAACGGGACCATTCCCCCACTTACATATGATTCAATCATGACTTGGAAATTACCCAAATAATCAGACAAAACACAGGATGCAAAAAGGACTGGTAGTAGTGATTTTAATCTGTAAATCTTTGAAAAATGAAATTAAAAGCACTTCAGCTGATCATTATATCGTGGGGAAGATTGTATTGCTTTCAGTGTAGGAAATGTGAGTGAAAACAATGATCTTTAGAACAAATAAGTGAACACAGATGCAGCACTAGCTTTCTAACATTCTTCAAACTCAATTATTAGATTGAGTGTTGCTTTATGTTTGGTGCAGTTTTCTATAATTATTTCAGATAGTAGTTTTGTTGTATTGACAAAACTTCATTGCTTTTGCACGTTCAATAATCAGGAAACATTTTATTAAAACAATTTGAGATGCTGAATGTAGTACAAAATATAGTCTATTTTAAGATTCATCATAACCAATTACTTGTCTGTACAAAAATCAGTACTTGCTTCAATAGTGGCTATAATGCGATGCTTGCATCACTAAGCTCTAGAAGTGTTGCACTTAATGCCATCACAAAATTACTCCAATCAAGTTCTTACTTCAATCCTGTCCCATTTCTAGTGAGTTTCAGATTTATAGATAAAGCAAAAAGAATCTCCAACTGTTCAAATGCAATGGCAAAAGATTCTGTAACCTAATTATATGAAAGTTCTAAAAAAAGCCCCTCTCTGGCTACATATTGACCTAATTTTGATTTTGTTAAATTTGATCAGAGAAATGGAATTATACACATAGATAAACATAAAATAAATAGCTGTGGGTTGTTACTTTGTTTGAAGATTTAAATTGACTCTAATTAAGTCAATGATTGTCCTGTCAAAACTGCTGGAGCTCAATATTAAAGCTTGAATCTATCTCGACTTTCCCTGAATAAATAAATAAATAGAAGAGAGAAATAAACTAGTGTACATGGGCATAGGTAAAATGAAATAATTTTTTCCATGCTTCAGAACATTGTTCTATTTCAAAATTTGCACAGCTTAATGTACTAATAGCCTGTTAAACTAGACCATCAGAAAGAGTGATATGCTAGAGAGAAAGGTATCTTTTCATGATTCAAACTTTCCTCCTGTTCATTCTTACTGTGAAAACAGCAGGAGGGAATTCAGTCATTAGAAAACTTTTGATCTGTGCTGGTTCACCACACTATTTCAGCTGAAACAAACCAGCTCCAAAACAGACAAAATTAAAAAGAAAAGGATAAAAAATGAAATGGCTTTTCAAGTTGAGAAGATGTCAATAACACTCCAAATTTGCAATAGATAGTCAACACTTCATCTCTGAACTGCTCTTATTTATTTTTCAGAACAAATGCAAATGGAAGTAGTCTTCCATTTCATGATTTTATCATGACTTTTAGTCAGGAATTAATGGAAATGCCACTAGAACCTATTGTCTATTAACAATCTTTTATGCTACTCCCGTGACATTTAGCAACACCAAAGGAGGCAAAATTAGTTAGTGGAAGACTAATTTATTACCATAGTGATGCTGTCCGAGCTCCCACAGAACATCCTTTTCAGGCCTTTGGCAAATATGGAGCAGCTGAGAGGTGTGGTGGGGGAGGGGATGATGTGATCAGTTTTTTCCCTATGCCCTGGTTAATACTTGGCTGCCAGAATGGACATTGCACTGCCACCATCAAACAAAACTCAGCTTTAGCTTTCATTTGCAACCATCTCAGGAGAATGCAAGTATAAAGCCATCTTTGCACCTCCTGTCATGAGAGTGGCTAAACTACTCTTCAGAATCTGTGCCAGCAATAATTTCATATTTATATTGCTGTAACTGCTGTATCAGTCAATTATTCAATTATACTATTGATTGATGACAATCATTCTGAGATATATCTCTGGAAAGGTAACAAAGTCTCAAAGTATATAGCTGCTAGCTACTTCTAGCTAACAGCAATATTTGACTATAAACCAATCCATATATACAGCTGCGTAACAGAAGAATTGGCCTCGGTCTGGCAGAAAATTGAGATGAATTTTGAAAAGGTGCAAATGTGCAAGTGTTGTGTAAGAAGTCAGAAAAGCAGTGAAAACATTCTGAACTAACTATAAGTCCCTCTGTTCTTTGTTCTCCAGTCTCTATGACAACAGTATTCTTTGTCTTCAAATAGCCACCTGAATATAACCCAACCTGCTCATGCAAACATTGCTGATTCATCGCCCCTCAAAAATCTACAGAATTATCACGTGACTCATTTGTATATTGCTGCTTGAAGCATATAGAAGATTATATATAAAACAACAATAGAAATACATTTGAAGTGTTTGATCCTTAAAAAAAGATGAGCCGTCTAGTTGCACACACAAGTTACTAAAATTAGCAGGCACTCAGCTCCTGGGGCTTTTGCCCCATAGGAGCAGGAGAGAAATAAGGAAAAGCTTATATGATATGATCAAAGAATGTATCTTATTTTTTACCAGAAAGTATTTTTTGCTAGCCTGTCTGTAGCAAAGTACTAAAAATATCCTTTAATTTTTGGTTGTCTCAATTCCACATCAAAATAGCAGCAGCATTTATGTTACTTAAATTATATTAATCGAAATTACTCACTTCTATTTGTTCTGTATAATCCCAGGTGCATATGCATTCTTTGGGTAGAAACAATCAGTTCAACTGTGTGTAAATCCCAGCCCTTATTCAGGGTTAAATACACTTTAGGCACTTAAATCCAAGTAATAGGCCTCATGCTGTGAACCTAAATTCACTTGGCACCTACATTTTTGCAGTACAGGTTCCCTAGGCAGCTGTGTTTCTGCCTGTAACCCTAAATATTCCATCCTAAATCCAGGCATCCAGACACTTAAGCCTCATCGTGATGCACAAACTGGAAGAAGAATGCCATTCAGCCACCTCATGGGCCTGATCATGTAAGGGTACTCAGACCTCATTTGCTATATTAGGTCCTATAACGGAGGAGGACCCTCTCCTGTCCCAAGAGACTTGACAAATAATCCTGGATGCTTTTTGGTTGATTATTACCTCTTTGAGTTTTATTTCTTACCTTCACCAAACCATAGTGCACAGTCTCCTTCACCAAGGTTATTTAGAGATTTCCTAATCCTCAGTCCTTTCTTAGGGAAGCAATATTGCCACTCTGAGCCCTTTTTTCCTCTATGTTATTCTAGGATGTGGAACACCTAGCGTTGCCAGGTGTCCAGTTTTTGACCTGAATGTTTAGTTGAAAAGGGAACCTGGCAGTAACCAGTGGTTGCTAAAATTCCAGTTGGTCACAGTAACTGCCCTTTACCACTGAGGACAGGAAGAGCAACAGCTGTAGCTAGAGCCACATGGAGAAACTGCTCTCTGTTCAGCTGCTGAAGACTGAGAGTAGTGGCCGGCTTCTGAACTAGGTTCCAAAAAATAGTTGCTGCCACCCTCAGGAAGTAATATGCCCACCCCATCCTTCTGTCCCAATTGCCCTGATCACACTACATGAATCAACTCTTCCTCTCCTCCTGCTCCAGGGGACCAACCCCCTACCATCTTTTGCTGTTCCCCCCTGGCCCACTGAGCCCCAACTGTGCCATCTCCACGTCATCTCATGCCAGACCGGCAGCTTTGCAGGCAGCAGGTGAGTCCCAGGAGTCGACGGGGATAAAGGGGGTTGGGAGCAAGCAACAAAAGTTTCCATGGGTAGAGCCTTGGAGAAAGATGATAGGCAGGAGAGTTTGGTTTTCAGCAATTAGAAAGTTGGCAACCCAAGGAAGATCCTTTATTTATGTCTGTCTTCTGTCTGTTAGGAGGAATAATTAAGCTATTGGATATTCTGATATGGAACTTCCTCAGTGTCTCCCATTGAAGATGGTCCACTGTGGAAAAATAATTTTAAAAGTTATTAGAGCAGAGGGACTGGATCTTGGGTTTCTACTGGATCAAAGTGCTTCAACCATTGGGCTACAAGTTACTCGTGTACATTCTCTCACATGGGCAATGGAACAACTTGCTTATCCACAATGGAACAACTTCAACAGGAGAGACTGCTAGTAACACACTTCCCGTAGCCTGGTGGGTAAAACATGCCTTAGGAAAGCAGCAGATTCTAGTTCAAATCCTTTGCGCTCAGCAGGTAACAGAGGGATTTGAACCAGCAGTCTTCTATATCCCAGGCAAGTAGCATTTGTGCTAAAAGTTACAAGGGAGATTTTTTTATGTTGTCCTCTTCTTGCACAAATACAGGTTATTCTGTGTCTATCACTGGGCTAGGATTGCATCTGCAAAATCTAGGCTATGGTGGCTTCACACAGAGTCCTGTGGTTCACGCTATCAGTTGCTGCATTGAGAAGAACTCATACTTCTAGCACTGGTACTATGTTCCACTAGAGAAAAGTGAGCCTGAATGCCAGGTAAATTGAAAAAGTGGAATTTTAAAGTGCTACGGACTGCTTTGCCCATGTGACTCCATTGCTTCCACTTTCATTGATGTTTCCTAAAAGCAGTCCCTCCAGGAAACATGGGCCCTTTCACTCCAGTTCCATTGACCATGATCAGAGGTTACTGTATTCCCGTGATTCTTGAGGCCCATCAATGCAGAGCAAGGACGGCTCAAAACACAGCTGCATGTGAATCAACAAACTCTTACCCTGATCTATGCATGTTCCAAGCATCCTGCCCCTGTTCAGTGGAATAGGTCTGGTTTTATACAAAACCATGGATCTGCCCCTATTTTTCTGTTTACATATCCCTATGAAATCTCTACAGTCTCCAAGGCGTGATAGGCCCTCAGTAGTCTTGCACATACACTATTTCTTTCCAGATGACAAATTATAGTCAGGATTTAACTTGCATGAAGAGATCAATAACAGAAAAATTTCATTCCAACAATCATACTTCACCTAAAATTATATTTCCTTATCATCTACCAGGACACTTTTAAAAGGCTCCTCCAAATAATTGCACTTCCTCCTAGAGACATAGACAATAGATCACTGACAGAGGAGGTAAATTGTAATCTATAATTTCACTTGTTTCAATGTATGTGATGTACTACCAAGAATGATACCACATATCAGATGGAACTGACTAGCCAGCACAGTGATGATGAGCTAACATAACAGCTCAGATAATTTGGAGTGTTGAGTAATATTTGGGGATTATGGTTGCCCTTAGAAACCCAGCCATGTCTGGCATCTGCTCTTCATTTCATATCTGTTTTAGTTTTATTGTTATGAAGTGCTTTAGAGTGATTGCATTACGGGTGCTATATGAAGTGAAGTGATTGTCTGATTGATTCTGCCCAGCTCTACTAGATAAGTCAGGCTATGCTAACAACATAGCCGCCAGAGTGAATTTTTTACAGATGATAAAAACTACCTATTTATTTCAGATAACCTTCTAATTTCATAACTTATAATTATTGTTTTCTTATTGGATGGTCACATTATTTTGCTATTAATTACTAATTAATGAGTTTTAGCATAGGATTTCTGTATAGCCATTGAAAATCAGATGGGAGATAATGATGAAGGCTCTAGAGACATAGTAAATCCCTAAATTGCTTGCCATCTGTCAGAACAAGGCCACAGGAATAAGTTGAAGAGAAAGACAAAATAATGGATATGTGTTTTGAATAAAATATTTATTATTAACTGTCCATAAGGGAGAGACACAGACAGAGACACACAAATCTAGAATTTTCTTATCCTGCCCTGAGCACTCACCTGTCACCTGCAATGCCATGATCTGGACTTCCTGATCCTTTCTATTCTGTAAGTTAGAGTGGCATTAGAGTTTCTCATTAATATTGCATCCTTAACTTCAACTTCAAGTTGGGGGTAGGGGAGGGTGCACAAGGAGCTCTCAGGAAAATTTGTAAATTAATTTTCAAGAAAGTGATATGCTCAGCATCTTTAAGAAGGGGTCTTTCATTACCAGCACTGTCAAATATAGCTCTAAATATGCAGACGGAAAACACAATCAATAAGAAGCAACTCAAGAACAGAATAGCAATATCTAGCAAAATACTTCAGAGCTGCCTGCTATTTTCTCAATATTTTCTGTTTAAGAGGAAAACTTACTCAGAGATCTTCCCAAAAGTTGCTCTGCACCATTCATATCAGGATGCTGAAATCACTAAAGATGAGATCTCAGCTCTGTTAGTGGGTGGGTGTGTGCCTGGTGACCCATATATATAAAGGCTTTCCTTGTAGGGAAATTTTCCACATATGAGCTGGTATCATTTAGATCCCTCAGCTTACCCTTGCAATGGCAGTTTCCTTAAAAGGAAACCAGCCTGACATTCAGGTAATGTAAGACTCCCCTGGAGATTAAACTGTATTTTTCTGTAACATTTGCACAAAATATCAAGACAAACAGGTATTCAGAATTAATATTTGTTCAAAGTGAGAACATAAAAATAAGAGTGAGAGAACCAGTCTAGCAACAGATACTTGCATGCTCTATATCCACACTTACAGTATTTCTTTAATGTAATTGTGCTTGTACCAAATCAGCATTCAGCACAGTTGTCGTAGGTATAATGAAGAAAAGGACCACAAAAGCATACAGTAAAAAGGAAAGCAAAGTTTAAAAAAACAACAAATCAAACCCTGTTACCAGTATTGATCTTTTCGATCTCTTGGCTTCTCTGTCCTCATTCCCATCTCTAAAATCAGTTGCTCCTTGTTATATTCTGCATATACAGAAGTATTAACTCAAAGGCATACTCAGGTTCTGGTACTATGTATTCAAATGGAATGGCACTTCACAGTGTGAGTAGTTAAACCTGATAGTTAAATGAGAATGTGTGGAGTAAGGACAGTCTGTCTGAGGGTCTTATCCTGCTGCCCATTACATTAATATCTGAGAACCTTCCATGTAAAATCAATAGCAACAGCAGAGCGTCTTACAGCTTGTAAAGGTTTTGGTTCTCCACCCTACATTTTATTTGCAACCTGTGACCTTAGCTTTACAGTTTACCAGTCTTTTGTTTAATAGATCGTAGGGTCCCTCCACTGGGACTATGTCAATACAGCCTTTATATGGCGGTGGGGAGATGGGGGTCCAGGCCCGCCCTCACTCATAGACCCCAGCCGAGGGCCCTAAGGACGTAGACCTGTCTAGGTCTTCTCCGGATGGCGGGGCTTCCCGCTGAAACGCGCCAGCCTGCAGGCCTTAATGCCCTGCCCTGGGCTGCTTCCTCTCCCTTTACCTGGTCTCCCTTACCCTTCAGAGTCTCGCCCGGAGTGTCTCCCGGGGACCCGCTGGAGTTGCAACCCAGCTATGTCTCCCCTCCCCTCTGGGCCGGCCTCCCCTTTTTAAATCCCAGCACCCTGGTGTTACATCATGCCTGGGCGTCACCCTTCTTGGCCGCCTGGTCGACTAGCGGCTCACCACACTTGTGCCCAGCCTCCCGCCACCTCTTGAGCCAGCAGCCTCTCTCACCTCTCTTCCTCCCAGCTGTTGCGTGGCATATGAGCACGCCTGCCTTCCTCCCTGCTGGGCCGGTGCATGGGCCTCTGAAGTGCAGGGCCGTGGCATCCCGTCACACAGCTTTTTCACAGAATACATGGTAACCCATTCTCTCCATTCTTGAGAAGCTTCAGTTTCTGAAGCCAGGGAAACAAATGCATCTGAGAAGGATTAACAAATTTTGCCTTTAATATATGTGAATGTTGTGGCATGGTTCATATTTTCATTCTAAGCTTTTCATTAAGAATCAGTCAGACAATTTGGGAAGTTTGCTGATGTGTTGTCCTCAACATTCCTGGGACATTAAGAGGATGGATTTTTTAATATAGACGTAGACTTGCCATTGGATCTTAGAATTTTTGGGAGGTGGAAGGAAGAGGTAGAGCAAGCAAACCTGAAATTTTGAAGAACATTTTTCATTAAAAAAATGCAGCATTTTTCAATCATCTGAAGTATAACAAACTAGCTAATTGCTTCTCTGTTCCAGAAATGAATACCCAAAATGTGTTCTTTAAAAACAGTTACATTAAGCATTATCTGGCTAACAACCAAGGTCACAATAACCCTTTTAAATTTGAGAAATGTGAAAGTTATGAGCAAAGGTACTATTTAACCAAAAGATCAGTTTCTAATATCCTTGTATCAGAATGAAGAAACAATGGCCATAGTAAATCAGTGCAAAGCCCTTGAGAGCTTTTCCTATTCTGTTGCTATGCACAAATGGCACAACTTCATTTCACTCTGATAATCCCTGCCTGATTAAAAGTAAGCATACTGCAGCCCAAATAAAAAAACAGAGTACTTGAAGTCAGTCCTCAAAATATGGGTTCAATATGTACAGTAATCTATGTTTTCCTCATAGGCTTAGTGCCTCCTGCCACTATGTTTCCCTGTGCACATAATCTAAAGTAGATCACTAAACGTAGTGTCTTTTTTAGTTTGTTGGTTTTTGTTTTGTTAAATAAAATACATTTCTGTAAATACTAACAATCATACTGAATGTTTCAATACCTTATTACAACAAAAACAGGCCCTTTTCTTCTTCATTTTACAGCTTATGGGATGGAACTTTCCTCTAAGGGTGTTTCTAGACTACAGGGTTTTGTCGACAAAAGTGGACTTTTGTCGACAAAACTATACCTGCGTCCACACTGCCTTTGAGTTATGTCAACATAACGTCGACAAAACTCAGCAGTTTTGTCGACATATGTAAACCTCATTCTACGAGGTTTGTTAACAGAGTTCTGTCGATAGGAGGCATTATTGCATCTAAACTGTCCTTTGCATCCACACTGTTATGTCGACAAAGCGGCTTGCTTTGTTGACAGAACTGGATGGAGTCTAGACGCTCTTTGTTGACAGAAGCTTTGTCGACAGTATCTGTCGACAAAACTTCTGTCGACAAAACCCTGTAGTCTAAACATATTCAAAAAGACAAACATCCAAGTAACCATTGTCTAGAGGAAAACAAACCAGAATCACCCCATATGCATTCTGGCACTGAGTGAAATACATTATGCAATACATCTATCACAGTAAGGCAATTGGTGAATTCTGTGCAGGTATGCAAAACTTTTCCTTAAATTGGGCCTGTTCAAGTTCAATAGTAATGTGAGAATAGCAGGGTAGGGGTTTGACTACACAACAAAGTTATTTCAGAATAATGGCCAGTATTCTGAAATAATTATGTGAGCATCTACACAGCAATTGAGTTATTTAGAAATTATTTTGAAATAATGGGCGACTTATTTCGGCATTGGTAAACCTCATTCTACAAAGAATAACGCCTCTTATGAAATAGCTATTTCGAAATAGGGGCTGTGTAGATAGGGCAGTTGCAGTTATTTCAAAATAAGGGGCCTCCAGCCCTTCCTAAGGTGCCCTGCTGGCTGCTCTGTGTACATTCAGCCAAACTCTATGGGTACGTCTACACTAGCCCCGTATATCGATCTAGGGAATTAGCTGGTAAACCTCATTGCAGGAGGAATACCAGCTAATTCGAGTTAGGGCTTTAAATTGGAATCCCGTTTCACTGCCGTGTGTAGACATGGGCAGTTACTTCAGGCTAGCCAATTTCTAAAATGGCAACAGGCCGGGAACATGCAAATCAAACATGGGATATTTAAATCCCGCACTTTCATTTGCAATTTCAGTCGCCCTCATTAGCCTCCCTAGATCGATTTAGGGGGCTAGTGTAGACCTACCTTATAGTCCCTCCTTCCCCTGGACTCCTTAAAGCTGCAGCCTCAGCAGAAAGAGCTTGTGGCATGCAAGAGGCCCTGACAGCCCTGAGACGCACTGTAGCTGCCACTGCCACAGAATTTGGCCACAATAAGCCAGTCTGCTGCTCCCACCCAGCCCACCACTGCTACCAGGGAGCAATCGGTTAGCTCACAGAAGCCTGCCCAGGCCCGAAAGATGCGTGTATCTTCCTGGATTGGAGGAGAGATCCTGGACCTCACTGAGATCTGGGATGAGGAGGCAAACCTCCAAGATATTGGCACCAGACATAGGAATGTGGATGTCTATGGCTAGATGGCTGAGAGCCTGGCCAACAAGGGACACATCCGCACCCAGGAGCGGGTGCGATTGAAAGTGAAGGGCCCAGGAGTGCAGCTTCTGCTCTGGGGCACAACCTCTCACCTGCCCTTACTGCATCTTGGAGAGTGTTGCAGTCCCTCACCCCCACAAGTGGACTTGGGGCTCAAGATGCCCCTCATCATCCTCCCGGGGTACACTGAGGAAGGAGGAAGAGGACGAGCCAGATGAGGTGAGCTCTGTCACCATCCTGACTCTGGAGCCAGTCACCCACACTCTGAATGGAATGGCATCGTCTGAGGCAGGGGAATCCACATTAGGCAAGTGCCATCACATTCCCTACACACGCATGATAAAAGGGGTGGGAGGCGAGGGGCTGGGGTGCTCTCCTCACTTGGCCTTTGCAGCCTGGGGATCATGAAGCAGCCTGTGAACATAGGAGCATATGAAGTGTCATTCTAGGGCACACAGCCCCAGCAGGCTGCACCAGAGGATCCTGGTGCTATGGCCACAGAGTGTCTGGAGAGGTCTGCCATACTCATGACACCGGGTTGGGACACTCTCCCACCACAAGCCACCACTAGAAGCAAGCTGGGAACATGGATACACATATGCACACCCTCCCCCTCAGCAGTGCCGTACATGGCAGATGGGCATGCCTGCATGCTTGGGGCAGCACCCACTCCTGGGGACAGGGTGCCAAGATGTAGAAGCATCTACTGCTCATACCCGCCTCCGCAACACCCAGTCCCCTTCTCCCCCAGAGGGCAGGGATACAAATCCTCTTCCTGCGGGATGCCACCATTGCTGGACCCAATTGACATGTGGCACGGAGGGAAGCCCAGCTGCCTCATTACCCTCCATCAGGTTCCTAGGATCCCAGTTTGGCCAACACCTTCTCATGCCTGCTTGTCCCCAGGATGGGGGGGTAGTGAGGCTCCCGTCCCCCCAAAGCTATCAGGGTCCTTGTAGGCAATGGCCGATGGGCTAGAATGCACACGGCCTTGCTTCAAGTACGTTGCCTTCTTTTGAGTCGAGAAGACTCACTCTTGGCTCAGAAATGAGAGTGAGGCTTCAGGCACAGTGTTCCCTGGGATAACTGACTGTCTCTCTTTATTCTCCACAGCTGTGAGAGGGGACAGTCAACACCACTCAGGGCAGTCTCCTGAACACGAGGGACCTGCAGGCTCCAGAGACTCATGCATGAATTCCTGAGGGAGCACTTGGTGGCATTCCGATCCATGGAGTAGACCATAGACCGCAGACTACAGGAAGACATCCAGCTGTGTCAAGACACCTGGCAGGAGATGCTGGATCAGGGCCAAACCATTTGCATGGCCATGCAGTCCCTGGGCTTGCTGTTAAGATGTGCAGAACACTATTGTGTGATAACGGAGGTTATCCTGACATAGTACCGTTGTGTAGACATGCCCTGAATGAGCAGCACCTCCAGAAACAGACTACATCTTAACACACTGCTGGAATGTTAGTTCAGAACTGACTTTGTAGGAAATGGTCCATTCAGCATTACAACAGCTACATATCATCCCTTTGACACACTTTTTGGGCTTACCTCAGGTGTTTGGGATGAATTATTTGCACTGGTTTGCACTGTGAGATTGCCTTGTCTGGGTCCACTAAAGGAATGCTTCTCTAGCTATCCTCTATGAGCAACATAACTGCTCTGAGTTTCATAAGCCCTGAGCATAGAGTTACCAACTTTCCCAACTGGACAGACAGGATGCCATTTATGATAATAGCATCTGGTCTGTCCAGTTAGAAAATATGACAACCCTATGTATACTAGCAATAATAACATCCCACTTTGTTACACATAGGTGCCCAGTTCTTTATCTTCTAGAAACCCATAGGCTGTGTCTACATTGGCACCCTTTTCTGTAAAAGGGATGCTAATGAGACACTTTGGAATTGCAAATGCTGCGGGGGATTTAAATATCCCCCGCGGCATTTGCATGAACATGGCTGCCGCTTTTTTCCGGCTCGGGGTTTTGCCGGAGAAAAGCGCCAGTCTAGACGGGATCTTGCGGAAAATAAGCCTTTTTCCGGACAATCCCTTATTCCTACTTTCAACTACACACTACTGTCTCCACAAGCCTTCCCTTATTTGCAGATTTTTCTTATAGTCTCAAGTCTGTACCAGGGCCAGAGACCAAATGGATTGTCTCCACAGAGCCAGTACTATCAGTATTGCTTGAGATAGCCCTTACACCTCACAGGTAACCATTTTCAATTCAGCAATATTGCGACCTAATGTTCTAAACCTCAAGGTAACTGTGACAGTCAGCTAACTCTTTATTTTTGACATAAATCACGTGACCACTTTTGCACTGGTTGGTGTAGGTGCATGTATGCCTAGGTTTGACTGAAATAAAGCTGCTCCAGGTATCTTGATATTGTATTTCCATCATCCACCCAGGCCTACTTAAGAGTCCACCTTCAGAACAATTCAAAATATCATTCATAATATTAGCCACACACACAAACTCTGAGAAGTTCCCAATCCCATTCAAAGTTTTCTGATTTGTCAAAATCTATGTTTTCTGGAGATGCTTAGGTTTAGTGCAATTTTCTATAGAACGCCACACATACCTTGGTTCCTTTTTGCATGGATCTTCAGAAGCAAGGATGTATGTATAGTCTTCCATCTCTTTAGCAATCCCCCTGGGAGGCTGATGTGGAGTCAAGAGACTGGAAGATCTGGCTCTTTGGCTCATGCGTCCTTCTCATCCTTTGCCTCAAGGCCTGAACTTCCTTAGGAGATAACTCAGCAAACTATTCCAGAAACAGGATGCTAGCATTTCCAGGGTCTTCAGCTCTCAGGCAGCCTAACTTGGAGCTAGGGCTTATTTCCATTTGCAGAGAAATCTGAAATGTGATTGGATAGATGGGAGAGTAGTTCCAAGTTTTAACAACCTCACATTTCAAAATAACAAAATCTTTTCCAACCAGCTTGTGTCTAGGCCATTACAAAGTGTATGACAGCCAGGGACCACACAGCCTCAGATGAAAAGATTTGGGTATGATGTCTAGAATGAGGTTTTGGAGGAGATCAATTAATCTTGAGTATGGCCACTTTTAGAAAATCCTCCAAAACCTTCCGTATTTGTTAATCTTGCAAAATCAGCTCCTCATCTCCTTCCTCCCAGAAGAAGAACCATTCATCACTTTAAAAAGGTCAAGACTCCATGAAGTCAGCTAAGGACCTCACTGTTTCCTATCTATTTTACATGGAGAACATTCAGATATTATGCTCGTGGCCAGCAGTAAAAATAAACCTGAAATACATTATTACTACTAATAATTAATAATAATTATTCTGTTCTAATGCAAATAATGAATGGCTTTGATTTAAGAGTGCAATTTATGTTTTTTTTATTGGCTTCTATACTTGAATTTGAGCCAATTTCAATTTTAATGAAAAGTTATCACATCACTCATAAGTTTAGTATTCATAAATTAAAATGAGTATGACCAGAGACTGAAATGACTCATACTTTTCTGGAAGGATGTGTATTTGAGAGTGAGGACTTTTTACCTTTGAAAAAATGGCAGCATTGTACTGCATACTTCTAACATTGTTTATGCAGGAGTTTAATCTACATTAGATTATGTTGTTTCAGCTAGTCTCACAAATATGTAGTCAAACTCATAGACACTATACACATTACATTTGGATTAGAATCAAAAGGTTTTGTTTGCTGCATAAAAAAGCCCAATGGATAGAATGAATTATGCTTATCCTGTTAGGGTACGTCTACACAGCATTGTTAACGTTGAAATAATCTACGCAATTTTAGCTATGTCAATTGCATAGCTTAAATTGAAATAGTTTAATTCATCTTTTGGTGCTGTCTACACAGCAGGAAGTTGAAGGAAGAACACTCTTCCTTCGACTTCTCTTATTCCTCATGAAATAAGGGTTACAGGAGTCAGAGTAAGAAGTCCTCCAGCTCGACATTATCTTGAAATAAAGGCTTGTAATGTAGACATGCTCTTTGTTATTTTGGAATAATATCAGTTATTCCAAAAAATGCTGCTTTGTAGATGTACCCTTAGGCTGTGTCTAGACTGGCAAGTTTTTCTGCAAAATCATCTGCTTTTGCAGAAAAACTTGCCAGCTGTCTACACTGGCCTCTTGAATTTCTGGAAAAGCACTGACTGGAAAATCTCATGTAAGATTGTCAGTGTTTTTCCGGAAATACTATGCTTCTCCCGTTCAGGCAAAAGTCTTTTTCTGAAAGACTTTTGCGCAAAAGGGCCAGTGTAGACAGCACAGTACTGTTTTCCGCAAAAAAGCCCCGATCGCGAAAATGGCGATCAGGGCTTTTTTGCGGAAAAGCGCATCTAGATTGGCCATGGATGCTTTTCTGCAAAAAGCGCTTTTGCGGAAAAGCATCCTGCCAATCTAGACTCGCTTTTCTGAAAATGCTTTTAATGGAAAACTTTTCTGTTAAAAGCGTTTTCGGAAAATCATGCCAGTGTAGACGTAGCCATAGAGTGCCTCTCTAATGCTCAGTTGTTTTTGGAACACAACCCTACATCTTTTTTTCCATCTTTAAAACCAAGAGAATAAATTCCATGTTTTTACAGAAAGGCCTATAAGGCTTTATATATGCTATAAGCTTCTTCCATTGGCTGTGCATTTTTTCTCATTCTTAAATATGAGAACATTGGTTTCAAGAAGGAAACTAAAAATACATATTCTGGGGAATAACTAAAAAGATCTTCAGCATCTGTTATTTCATGGACCTCCAAAAGGTTTGTAGGCACCATTTCAGGCACACTTATTTTT
This sequence comes from Pelodiscus sinensis, assembly GCF_049634645.1. Classification (NCBI taxonomy): domain Eukaryota; kingdom Metazoa; phylum Chordata; order Testudines; family Trionychidae; genus Pelodiscus; species Pelodiscus sinensis. The sequence goes on from NC_134713.1 coordinate 73,288,253, forward strand.
GTATGAAAAATACAGGATTTACAGAAGCCCTTCAATATTTTAGTTGCCCACTTTCTACACATTTTTAATATATTTCTATTTACTGAAGTTGGTTGGGATTTCCTTAACAATTTTTTAAAATTGGAAAATGCTGATCTTTTCACCAGAAAGGGCTAGCTTCAACAAACTGTAGGACTTGAAAAATTGTTGGAAAGAGATTACAATTTCTTTTAAAATGTTTCTTTCTGGCATTTTTGAATGGGAAAAATCATATTAGATATAGAGTTCCTGAGACTAATTTGCTTCTGCTTGTTGATTATTAAATACATTTCAGAAGAAAATAAGGTACAAAGGATGTGTCTTAGAGCCTTTAATGGGCTACTTTAAGTGGATTAAATTCATCTGTCAAGACAGATACATTTTCTCTGGTATAATTTTAGCCATTCCTACTCCTGACACAAATGTGCTGTCCCAATCTGCCATTGACAAAACCCCTGATATAGTCCCAATTAAAATCCTCCACATCTATAACTATTATTCTGTGAAACTGACAGAGCCATTGGACTATCTTCATAGGCATTTGTTTTGACTAGTATTTCCCTATTAAATTCACCTTTTCCCTCAGCAACTCAGAACAGTTTTCAGGAGGCTCCCCAGATTCCTTTTATAATTTAACATTAACAGTTCAAAATTGACTATAATATTTAATCAAATGAACATCACTCTGAAAAATTACCTCCCATATATTCCATTTCCTTTGCTTCTCGAGGATTTGTCCTCAGACAACACAGTATCTTTCATCATGTGCAATAAAGTTAATTATCTTCTCTCAGATTTCCCTGCCCAAAAGATGCACTCTCATTCACTTATTAAATTGCTATATGAACCAGTCATTGGCCGCATTTAATCTACCATCCAAAAATGAAAGCCAACCAGCCTGTGATATCTTATTATCTCAAGGGCAGATCTACACTAGGGAGACAAGTCAATCTAAGCCACACACTTTGAATCACATTAGTAGTGTAAATTAATCAGTGTAGCTTAGATCTAATTACCACAGGATCAACACTACACTGCGTCGACAGAAGAATCTCTCCCACTGACACTCCTTATGCACCTCATTCTGGTGCGGTACTGGAGTTGATGGGAGAATGATCAGCAGTTGATTTTTCAGGTCTTCACTAGACCTACCAAATCAACCTCAGTGAGTCAGTGCAGCAACAATTCACCATGTTAGAGACAGATGGCAACAAGGAGAAATAGTAAAAAAGACTTAGTCAGTGTATATATTGTGAGGATTTGGGCACAGTGTGAATATTTGCAGTATTTCCTTTCACACATGTGCACACACACAAAGGATTAATCAAATTCCTAGCTGGAGAGAGGCAGGGAAACATGAGACAGTTTTCAGAGAGAATAATTAAAGGGTTGAGTTAACTGGGAGAAATTGGTATTGTAATGCTGTTTGAAGCAATTCAGTTGCATGAGTATTTCAAATCCCTTCTCTCTCCAAAAATAAATTTCCTTTACAAGCTGAGAAAATGCCCGATCCAAAGATCATTTAAGTACAGGGAAGTCTCTCCATTCAGTTCAATAGGGTTTGATCAGGTCTCAAAGTCTCAATTCCATTAGCTTAAAATCCTTGTCAGCCTACGTATATATTTCTCCATAAATATTTGTCATTTCTGGATCATCCTTGGAAATTTACATTGCCACACACCAGTGTATTTACTTAATAGTCTTCTTTTGTTGTTGTTTTACTAGCACCCAGCTAGCTTTCCCTCATCTGAAATCAATGACACTTCAAATCTCTCTTTTGACTTGCTACCCATGTGTCAGATTAATGAGCCATATTATGCAAGGAAAGCAGTGCATCATTTCATAATCAGTACATGATGCAAAGAGTGGGAGGAAATGTAGTAGCAATATGTTTGGAGAATTTATGGTCCAGGGCAATGAACTTGAAATAAAAAGAAAAACTATCCAGTCAAAGGTGAGATATAGCTCACCTGTAGTGGATTAATTATACTCATGAATAGCAAGGCAGCAGAAAATGTTATAGGGCCACATTTGTGATTATTTAGCAATTATTGAATTCCGACACTACACTAAGCACTTTGCAGAACAAGGAAGAGATTTTTTTTGCATGTCTTCAAGCTTTAAATATGTATCTAGACCAGTGTTTCTCCTGGAGTGGATTTGTATTTGTTTAAAAAAAAAGTAGTTGGAAATCCTAAATACACCAAATCAGGTATGATCCCATCAGATGTGAAGAGTAAAAAAGTGTCTGCCAGGTCTCATATTCATTCTGGCTATCATCAGTTATAGCTTCTGTTGGAATATGTGTGTATGGTGCTTCTGGGGGCAAGGCCCATTTATATACCATACTAACAGCTTCTCCATCAAACCCAACATCCACAAAGTTGATGGGAGTGGCCACACACCAACACTCCACCTGCTAAGTCTAGTGTCAACTGCTTACTCAGAAATCATGAAGTGCAGCCCCAGTTTGAAGATCCACTCTGGAAGTCCTACCAACAGAGTCATAGTGCAGCTGCCTGGCCCACTTTTCCTATGTAATCCAGCAGTGGAAACAGGAAGCTGCCTGAATAAGTTGTCGTGGCTGAGTTGTGAACAATCAGACTTGGAGTTCAGAGCTGGAGTCCACAGTCAGACAATAGGAGTCAACAATCTTTTGGGTCAGGAGATCAGAAGCAGGAGACAATTTTGAGATCAGAAACATGAATTCTGGTTTCATGGTTCAGGTACCAGAGTCAAACTGGCTCACGATACCAAGAGGTCAGAGGCAGGAGGCAGCTGGAGGTCAGGAACCACACAGCAGATGCCAGTAGTCAAGCCAGGGCAGGATGCCAGAAATGAAGCTAGCACATAGTTTAGCGTATGGAGGTTAGTTATTCAGGCAGCTTCCTGTCCCTGAGGCTGGCTTAAGTAGGGCCAGGAGGCCAATCAGCTACTTTAGGACACCACAGATATAGAATCCAGGGTGGAGCCTCAAACTGGGTCTGGGTTTCCCGGCTCCTTGGTAAGCAGTCGTCAATAAACTAGCAAGTGGAGGGTGGGATCCTGACCACTCACTGCAGACCTGGCTTTGAGACTTGATTGTGATGACAGCTGCTACCACTGTTATCTCTCCTGTGGCTGGAGAGAACAGGAGTTGCAATCTAGTCTCAGCATAGATGAATGGGGGCGGGGAAAGGGCAAAGGTAAAAATCACCATACCTTGCTGGTAGCTCATTCTGCACATTTTAGGTTCTTTCATACTGAAGCAGTCACAAAGAAGTCAGCTCATTAATACATTTGTGACAACTGTTTATTAACTTCTCCTTAAGAGTTATGTGGCTATATAGTGAATGTGTTAACAATGCTATAACCCATTAGTTTATTGCTGATAACCTGAAGGCTTTATTTGCAAATGTGTTTAATTAATTAGACTCATACAGAAACATTTACAAGGTTAATAAGATGTCATAGCCTGATGGTATTTGATTACTGTCAAACAAATATGAATGTCCCTCAAGTTACTCCCTTAAATAGAGATCACTAAAATAAATAACACAGCACACAAAGTTTTTAGCGACATCATCAAAGATTATGTCTGAATTAGATCAACTCATTGTCATTTTCATGTCTATCTCAATCCACTGATGACTAAAAAAAATGCCGACAAGTTTAATAACTGCAATTTACTAACACTTACATTGTTGCATGATTAGCCAGTTATGGGTCAATACTACAAACACTATAGTAGATGAATGACTTAACTAACAAGAGTAGTCAATGGGGTGCTCTCATGGAAATAAAGCTATGTGAGGTGAAAAGGACAAATTTCAAAAGTGCTGTGATAGCCTAATTCTCTTCCCATTAACACCAGTGGGAGCGGTTACTCCAATGCTAGGTGTTTTTGAAAATTCCAGTGTGAGTACTTGCGTGATTGTTGTTTATGTGTATATGTTTAGCAATTAGTTCTTGCATAGTATCTATATTAAAGTTGGGTGAACAGTTAACAATCAGCAATCTGTGCTACAATTAGCCCTTTTTCCCTCTTCAGGAAATGTCTGAATAGACTATGTTTGTTTACTTTCAGAACTGTTTTAAGTTTTGTGAAGACAATTCTCAGCCTATGAATTGATCACAAAATGCTGGCTGTTAGCATTCACTCAAGCATTTCATATTTTCAATCCAAAAAATCAACCTGTGTTATGGGTATATAACAGTATTATTTTTGATTATTGATTTGACCATCAACAAATTATTTATTCTAATGTGCCTAAAAGTTCCACTTTGTTACATCCCACACAAATACATAGTTCACTAGATAAGAGATATGTCTTGTGGGCCAAGGAAAGTAAGTAATACTAGAAGAGTAGGAGAAGAAGGCTACAATCTACTTCAATAACTATGCTCAACTTAATCTCAATTAGGTCCAGTACAAAATTTTCAATCTAAACTTACTTTGATAGAAAATTGAGCTTTCAATTAAATTAAAATATTCCTAGAAGGTTTGCATTTCTAGAAATGTTTTCATATTTTTCCAAAAAGAAATTCAATCCCCACACACTTTTTCAGTTTTCAATTAAAAGTCAAAATTTTCTGCAGAAGATTTTCTGACCCACCATAAATTGCCTTATGTTACTTTTAGGCATTGTAAGAAAAAATTGGTGTAGAGAATGGATTGAACGAAGACATAACTATAGTGAAGACCACCCACTCTTAGGGGTAGCATAGAAAAGACATTATGTAATCTGTGACAGAAATGTACAAGTCCAGTGTATTGGCAGGATGGAGAATATTGGGAATTTTACAGGCTAAAGGTCAAGAGCAGATAAGAAGAGAGCAGTGGAGCTTTGAATGGCTTTGAAAGTGAGGGCACAGTGTCTGGAATTTGGAAAAAAGATAAACCTTAGAAGTCATTAGAACTCTGACTTAATTCCCACTAAAATCTTGCAGTAGTCACCATCTGTAAATGTCATGATAGGCACAAAGGAAAAATAAATCTGAATGAAAAAACTTACTGTTACTGCTTAAAGCCTGTTCCAAAGCCCAGTGAAGTAAATGGGAGACTTGGCATTGATAACAGAGGGCTTTGGATATGGTCCACTATTCCTGTATTGATCAGAATAAAATCTAAAGTAGCATTAATTACTAGCAAAGGAAGTTACTGCATGCATGTAAAAGTGAAAGATATGCAACTATCAAAATCCAGGGCTATTTGAACCTAGGAAATTGATTTTATTCCATTTGTATCATAAATATGTTTACAGAATGTGAACAAAAAGGGGCAGATGTCATATTCTTTGCAAGCTAAGAAATCTGACTGAGATTAGTCAGAATTTTGCCTGTGTATAGATTTCCAAATTTGGCCCGTTATTCTGAATTTTTTTAACCTTTGGATACCCATGTAATTGTTGAATAAAACCAAAGCATGAGGTACTAAATTTAAATGCATAGACTAATTTGCTATTGAATTTTATCACTTACAGCATTAAGAAATGAAAGGATAATATATCTTGAAGGACAAATCGTATGTCTTAATGTCCTGGGACAAAAAAAACAACAGATGGATTAGTTCACTGTGCACTAAATCTAAAAGGCAGTAAGCTGCATGATATGGACTATTCTATGCTTAGCTCAAGGTCACATATAGCTAATTAGAATATCTGTTTTGATCACTCAGTTATGTTAAATGTACACAGAAATATATATGACAGGAACTTTACAAATATTCAAAATCCAATTTTGATTTTCATTAATGTATTACATGAACCTGGGTACTAGTTTTAAACATACCTTAGCCTGAAATGCACAAAAGGTCTTAAGCAACACAATACCTAACATTTACATGGTTAAAAAAATGACTGGAACAAGAATGGGATCCACAAAGCTTGAGTTTTGCACCTAAACTTCCTCTACAATGAATACGGAGAGACAGATGCCTATGAATGTAATCCACACAAGCCAGTACACTAGGGCTGTGTCTAGACTTGCTTTTAACTTTTCTGTTAAAAGCATTTCCGGAAATTCATGCCAGTGTAGACGTAGCCTAGGGCCATTCTTACACTACAGAGAAGATTGAAGCAGCTGCTGTCAATCTTCCCAGGTTCAAAATTGTGGGTCTAGTGAAGACTTGCTAATTTGATCTGAGAGGCATTCCCATCGATACCGGTATCCCTGCTTCTACAAGGAGTAAGGAAATCAAAGGGAGAGTGTGCTTCCATTGACCTTCTGCTGTGTGGATGGAGACAAAATGCGATTTAAGATACTTCAACTGCAGCTATGTAATGAACATAGCTGGAATTGCATATCTTAAGTCAGCTTTCTCCTTTAGTGTAGATTAAGCCAAGGTGGGGAGTCACCTAAACCAGATAATACAACATACTTAATGGTCAGGTGCAACCTAAGTGTCATTCTTCTCACATAGTTCAGTGCCTAGTTCTGCTTGTGATCCTCAGTTGGAAACAGGAGCAGGTGCCTAACTACACATAAAAAGGCTGGAGAAGGGAGCAGAAGTTTATAACATTTAGCCCAGTGGTTTGGGTATTCATCTTGCATGTAACAAACCCCAGTTCCCTCATTTACCTAATGAAGAGAAGGGATTTGAACAGGTTTCTGCACCACCTATTGAACTATAGGATAGATGTGGGTTTCCCTTAATCTCTCTTGTTGACTTTCAATGAGAAACTCCAGAGTGCCTGAAACACTTGGAAGTTTTATGCCTATATCTGTGTTTCAATATTTATACCCGGGACAATACTAATTAAAAAAAAAGGAGCAGCTGAGAATAAGCCATGAATGAAAGAAAAACCTTTGGAATTAATGAAATTATCTGAAGAGAGGAGGCAAAAAAAAATAGGATGTCTGTGAGTAAAATAGGTATCTTTAATAAATACGCTAAAATGAAATATGAATGACATAGTATAATATTTTATTCACTAAATATGGTTTCAGACAAAGTCTTGTAAAGGCAAATAACAGGCAAACCATAGAATACTGGAAATTTTGCTTGTATCAACATCTAGGATATAGTTTTGAATACATTTCTGAAACATATGTGAACTGAAAATCAAAAAAAGTTTTGCATTTGGTTCCCAGTGCTACTTAAATGTATATTATGTAGCATTGAGTAAACATTATTTGTAGTCTACATAGCCTACAAATATAGTCAATTCATCTATTCAGTTTTTCATTCTAGAAATACAAAAAGGAACTCACAGAATCATAGGTCTGTAAGAAAACTTGAGAAGTCATCACAGCAGTCCCCTACACTCATGGCAGGATCTAACACCATCTAGACCATCCCAGGCAGGTGTTTGTCTAACCTCCCTGGACAATTTGTTCCAGTGTTAACAACTCTGACAATTAGGAAGTTTTTCCTAATGTCTGAGCTAAGACTCCTTTGCTGTAATTTAAGCCCATTGCTTCTTGTTTTATCATTAGTGATCAAAGAGAATAATTTTCTCCTACCTCCTTGTAACAAACTTTTAGATAACTGAAAACTGTTGTGTCTCCTCTCAGTCTTCTCTTTTCCAGGCTAAACAAATCCTGTTCTTTCAATCTACCCTCATAGGTCATGTTTACTAGATATTTAATAATTTTTCTTGTTCTTCTCTGGACTTTTTTTCAATTTGTGCATCTTTCCTGAAATATGGCACCCAGAATGGGATTCAATACTCCAGTAGAGGCACAGGAGAGCAGAAGATTTAGTCCTCATGGCTTTCTTACAACATTCCTGCTCATACGTCCCAAAATGATGCTTGCTTTTTTTACGACAGTGTTAACTTATGGTCTACTATAAACCCTACATTCCTTTTCACAGTACTGCTTCCTACATAGACATTTTCCATTCTGTATGTGTGAAACTTATTGTTCCTTCCTATGTGGAGTATTTTGCATTTGCCCCATCTTTTTTACCTCAGTCAGTTTCACCAGTTTGTCCAGATCATTCTGAATTATAATTCTATCCTCTAAAGAACTTGCAACCCTTCCCAGCTTGATATCATCTGCAGACATTATAAGTGTACTCTCTATGCCATTATCTAAATCATTGAAAAAAATATTAAATAGAACTGGACCCAGAACTGTTCCCTGCAGAATCCTGCTCATTCTGACCTTCCTGCATGAGACTGTATCAAGTGCCTTACTGATGTCTAGATATACCATATCCCTCTACCACTTCAACCTTATCAACAAGGCTTCTTAACTTGTCAAAGCCTATCAGATTGGTTTGACATGATTTATTCTTTATAAATTAATGTTGACTATTTCTTTTCACCTTATTATCTGCTAGATGTTTGCAAATTGATTCCTTCATTATTTGTTCTATAATCTTTCTTGATACATTAGTTAAGCTGGCTGGTCTCTAATTGCCTAGGTTGTCTTTATTTTCCTGTTTATATATGGTCATTATTTTTGCCTTTTTCTAGTCATTGGAATCCTCTTCCATTTTCCATAGCTTTTTAAAGATAATAGATAAGGGCTCAGATAACTCCTCAGTCAGCTCCTTTAATATTTTAGGACGCATTTAATCAGGTTCTGGTCACCTGAAGACATTTAACTTGTCTAAGTAATTTTTAACTTGTTCTTTGCCTTTTTAGCTTCTGATACTGCCCTGTTTTCCATCTATACCATCTTTGGAGCCAGGCATTCACCTCCAGGCTGAGGGTTTCTCTCTCTAACTGGTCCCCTACCCTTGACCAGAAGTATTGAAGAGAATACCAGCTGCACTTTGTTCGCCTTCACCTGTTCTTCCAGAGCCCTGAAGTCACTTCTGATATGCTGAAGGTAATGCTTCACAGTCTCATTAATGCCTGCATTTATGAGTATTGTCAGATAGTAGTCAGTGTGGAAGAAAACATTGTCCTCACTCTGCGTTTGTAAGCAACAAGTAGCCAGAAGCAGTTTTATTATGAGCTGCGGAAAGGGAAAAACTGGTTCGGACGGGGGGGGGGGGGGTGAGGCCTCCCCCCTCCCCGAGGCAGATCTTCGAATACAAGCAATTATGAAGCAGTTTATATACTGTCCATTAGGTATAATAACAATAACAATTAGTCTCCTTCTCATTACAAACACCAGTGGCTAACAGTTATTTTAGTTCCACCCAGATACTCCTTATCTCAAGGTCCCTGCCAGAGTCAGCATTCTATCCTTATCTCTGAATGGAGGCGAGAGGCAAAAGCAGCGTCTAATTACAGATCTCGTGTTGTCAGGCCACAGACTTAGCCTGACTCTTGCTCTCTTGGGGTGTGTCTAGACTACAGAGTTTTGTCAACAAAAGTGGACTTTTGTCGACAAAACTATACCTGCGTCCACACTACCGCTGAGTTCTGTCGACATAACGTCAACAGAACTCAGCAGTTTTGTCGACGTATGTAAACCTCATTCTACGAGGAATAACTCCTTTGTCGACGTAGTTCTGTCGACAAAACAGCAGTGTGGACGCAGGGGAAAAGTTATGTCGACATAAAAGGCCTCCAGGGAGAACCCCTGGTGGACACTCCTGCCACAGCTTGCAACTCTATTTTTCCTGCCCGTAGCCATCTTTAAAAGGCACAGGCACCCAGGAGCAGCACGCTGGCAGCAAGTGAGCTCCAGAGCAGATCAGAACTGTACTGCTCAATTGTGGGTGAGCTATGTCACAGGGACCAGCCCCCCCCAAATCTCTCCGGCCCTTCCAGGGAATCATCCCCCTGGGAATCCCGGGGCTCGAAGCGCTGGGCACCCTCCTGGTCAGGGCCGGAGATAAAAGCCCTCCTGGGCCTCTGGGCTGAGGAGGAGTCCCTCCAGGCCATGCAGTGCAGCAAGAGGTGGAATGCCGACATCTTTGCCAGAATGGCAGAATTCCTGGCCAAACAAGGCCACCATCCCCGCACACTGGAGCAGGTTAGAGAGAAACTTAAGGAGCTGAGGCAGGGATATGTCCGGGCCCGTGAGCAGAGCTCCCGCTCTGGGGAAAAGCCGTACTCCAGTGAGTACTACAAGGACCTGTACAGGATCCTGGGGGCAAGGGATCCTCTGCCTCCTGAGAGACTGCTGGAATCTGGGCTCAAGACCCCGGTTGTACAGCAGCCAGAACACCTGCTCGGGGACCAGGAGCTCCAGGAGGAGGCAGACGAGGAGGACAGCACCCAGAGCATCCAGGAGCCAGGCCTTGAGACACAGGAGGCCTCCCAGACCACCTCAGACCCCGGGGAGGGAACATCAGGTGAGTGCTGTGAGGGTCCAAAACACACAAGGAAGGGCAGGGCAGGTGAGAGCAAAGGGGACGGTGCAGTGCTGTGACATGTCATGCTGAGCAAGGGCCGGGGGGAGGAAGAGGGCACACCCATGGCTGCCCTCAGGGAGGACCGTGCTACCCCCCTACATCCACACGGCTGCTAGGCACCGCTTGTTCCTGCAGGCAGGGATGCCACATGCAGGCATGGGCTGGAGACGTTGGGACAGCCTCACAGCTGCAGGCCTCTCAGCACTCAGTGGGAACCCCGACCGTGGCCCGACACTCATCCATGTTGCTCAGCCATGGGGGATGCGTGGGGGAGGCAGAGGGGGGGGTATGAGGGTGGCCTGCACACTGCCTGGGCCAGGCCTCACCATGCCTTACTGAGACACACATGAGCAGCATCTGACCCTAGCACAGGCACTGCCTGCTGAGAAGAAGGAGGGCATGCCCCCTCAGGGAAAGGGTGAGCATGCATGACTGACGACTTTTCCCTCTTGTCCTCCACAGCCGGACCAGCTGACCAGGAGGGGGGCGCCCCACCTGCCCGACAACCCAGACGGCCGCAGGGCACCCGTAGGCACTGGCGCACCTATCTAGAGCTGGTGTGCCAGCACGTTGGAGTCCTTCACGAGATGGAATTTAGAGCTTTATTTTCTAAAGCAAGCATTTTTATTTTGTCTCTGAATCGAAGAGTTATTTATTTTCAATTGTTACAAAAAAACAGTTAAATAAAGTGTACTGTATTTTTCAACATCACCTGTCTCCATTCTCAGTGAGTGGGGACTGAGTAGAATGGGTGAATGTGGGGCAGGGAGGGGTTGCAGGGAGGAAGGCACCAGGGGTATGGGGCAATCCCACATGTGGAAGTCCCTGGGGACAATCAGGGGCCTCCCTGTGAAAATTGCTCCCTCAGGGCTTCCCGAATGTGCAGGCCCAGCTGGTGGGCTTGCCGGGTGGCAGCTGTCCGGGGCTGCCCAAACTGCCTCCCCTCCATCTCCATCTGTGTCCTCCATGCAGGGAGGAGGGCCTCCCCTTTCCTCTCTACGAGGTTGTGCAGCACAACGCATGCTGCAACCACATCAGGGATGTTGTGTTCTCCCATGTCCAGCCACGTCAGCAGGCACCTAAACCTGCCCTTCAAACAGCCGAAGGCGCACTCCACCTGGACGCGAGCCCTATTCAGGCGGGAGTTGAACAGTTCCCTGCTCGTGTCCAGGTGGCCGGTGTAGGGCTTCATGAGCCAGAGCATAAGGGGATAGGCCGCATCGGCCACAATGCACATAGGCATCTGCACATCCCCGACAGCCAGATTCCTCTCTGGGAAGAATGCCCCAGTCTGAAGCCTGTGGTACAGGTAGGAGTTCCTGAACACACGGGCATCGTGTGCACGGCCTGACCACCCGACACAAACATTCGTGAACTGTCCTCTGTGGTCGACCAGAACCTGCAGCACCATAGAGAAGTAGCCCCTCCTATTGATGTACTGTGCCGCTCGATGGGGCGGGGCACGGATAGGGATGTGGGTCCCGTCCAGTGCTCCACCGCAGTTTGGGAACCCCAGCCCCGCAAATCCAGCCAGGATGGTCTGCTGGTCTCCGAGGCGAACGGTCCTGTGGAGCAGCTCCGCATTGATGGCCGTCACCACCTGCAGAACGGGAGAAATAGAAACACACAGCACAGGACTTTAGAGGGATTGGCTCACCTGATGAGAAGTGCTTCCCCTTTTGTCCCCCAAACAATCCCTTCCCTGGCCCTGCACCATGGCAGGGGGAGGCTGAGAGGGCTTCTGCCTGTGCCACCCTATCCCCAATTCCCTGTGCCTGGTCCTGACTGCCCCCTGGACTGTCCCCCGAGAGTGACTTACCTCCATCAAGACGGCCCCAACGGTAGACTTCCCCACACCAAACTGATGCCCCACCGAGCGGTAGCTGTCGGGGGTGGCCAGCTTCCAGAGCGCAATGGCAACGCGCTTCTCCAGGGGGATGGCGGGCCGCAAGTGGGTGTCCTGGTGTTGCAGGGCAGGGGTGAGCCAGGTACAGAGCTCCCGGAAGGTGGCCTTCCGCAACCGGAAGTTTCTGAGCCACTGATCGTCATCCCACTGCTGCAGCACTAGCCGGTCCCACCAGTCCGAACTGGTGTCCAGCCTCCAAACCCGCCTCTCCAGGAAAAAGTTGGGGGGCAAGTGCAGCAGGGCTGCAGCTGGATCCTGAGTGAGGGGCTCAAAGCTGGCCTCAGGATCCAGCTCTTCTGCAAAGGTCCACATGCTCTCCTGAGCATGAAGCAGAGCTTCCAGCAGCATGGTGTGGGGCCATCGCCTGCCCAGGGGCAGCTCAGGTTCCATGCCCAAAGAAGCCAAAATAACACACAAACAAAAGACCAAAACAAACAAACACACACAAGAACAAAAATACAAACAAACAAAAAAACCCAAAAAGTCTAAACCCAAGCAAGCAAACACACACAGAAGCAAACAAACACACACACACACACACACAAACAAACAAACAAACAAACAAACCAGATAATACACAGCTGTGGTGTCCAACAAAGCAAGGCAACCAGAGCCAGGAAAACTGCAGCAGCTTTGCTTTCCCTGTAAAGGTTGGCAAGCTAGAAGCAGGAGCAGAGCAACGGCTATCCAGGAGTATCCCTTTAAGCACGCGTCTCTGCAGAGAGCTTGCAGCAGTGCCAGGGCTTTATGGCTGCCCTTGTGACCTTTCAGAAACACTTCTGGGTGCCTCCTTCTGTCGACAGAGCGTCCTGCAGTCTGGACGCTCTTATGTCGACAAAGCTAATCACTTTGTCGACAAAGTGATGTTGTCTGGACGCTCTATATCGACAGAAGTTTTGTCGACAGTATCTGTCGAAAAATCTTCTGTCGACAGAAGCCTGTAGTCTAGACGTACCCTTGCTAACAAGACCAAGATGGTTACACACAAATTCCCTTATTTCCTTTTCCTGCCTCCACATCAGAAAGCTGGATGATCCTCTATAGTCCATCTGTAACATCTCAGATATATACCCCAACAGGCAGCAGATCTGCCGGGATGCCATGTCAGGACAACACATGGGTGGCTTCATCCCCCTCAGAAGAGAGTTTCAAGCCCCCACTGCCCTACCAATTATTTTCACCAATTATTTTCTCTTATCACTGGAAACAGACATAATTTGTGTACTGTGCCCGTTGCATTGGACTAAAAATTTAGCCTGAAAAAAGTTATTTCTTTGCAAAACATATAAAAATACTTTAAACAATTGGTCCAAATCTTCCCATATACTATTATGACTCTCATCATGACTCCATGTGGAACTGAACAGTAGGTTGGAGTATCCCTCTCCCCATCCCGGACCCGCTTCTTCTTGTGGTAGAGGAATGGTGAAACTGACAAAGGAGGCGGCAGGCAAGCTAATAGCTGGTGCCACTTAGTGGTGAATGCTCAGAGCAATACCTGAGCAAATAATTATTCATGCTGAAAGGTCCCCAAAACAGGACTGAGGCCTCAGTTTGCTAGGTATTGTAAAATATATCTGCTTTTCATCTTTACAACAAGAAGTGAGGTATAGAAGTATCATTTTCATTCTCCATCTTGAAAATCAAGAAATAGAAAAAGTTATGTGATTCCATTAAATTCACACAAGGAACCTGAGGCAGATGTGGAAGCCAAACACTGATCTCAGTCCCAATCCAATAACTCAAACCTCCTGAGGTTTAGGTGTTTAAAATTCATGTCTGAATCTCAATTTTGCAGCATGCATCTTTCTCTAGTTTTATAGAAAAAATCATACTAAATCAATTATTTTAAAAAATGTAATTATGCTGGATACGACCTAATATTAGTAAATTCTAGTTTAAAGACTCATCTACATAGTTTTTACTAGTATGCTTTTTAAATCAGCTACTTAAACATATACATGTTTTTGGTATATTTTAAATGGACAGATTTTACCACTCTTATTTGCATATATTATCTTACCTCACAGAGCCCTATTGCTTAATTGTATAGTTATACTAAAATAAGGAGAAAAGACATTTGAAATTGGTTTAACCAGGCTGAAACTTTATTATTAGATGTCTGGGACTACCCAGCAGATAAAAGTGTATAGTGCAAGTAATCCCATGTCCTGTAATTACCGGGGAGAAGAGGTTTTACCAGCTCCTCTTCTTTTTTTCCATTGAAGTCACTCCAGCAAATCCATCACCATCCACACCACTCACAGGTGGTTAAAGAAGGATTTAGGAATGGGGGATTGACTCTCTGCCATATCCAGTCATATAAATCCCCAGCCACCCTCTATTTGGTCCTTTAACAAGCAGTTCTTTTAAAATTCTTTTCTAAGATTTTGCTGTCACTGTATACTTTTCTTATAGAGTACCTTCAAAGGACATCCGTCACAAGGTGGCACAGGCCATTAGCTTAGCTGCATCCACCTGTGCCTGCTTCATCCTACCTCTGCCAGAGATAGGGAGAAATTGCTTCTTTTCCCCCTTTCTTACTGTTTGGTTCTACATAGATGTATGCATCTGAGACACACTTGAACTACAGTGTTGTCTCTTTCAGCATGTGAAAGGAAGGGTACAAGCACAGGGTTGCTCTTTTTAAACCTTGAATTCCTAGAGAATAAGTCAGTAACCACACTGATCCGTTTTGCAGCAGTTGTCATCTCTCTCTCCCCAGCTGCAAATCACTGTACCCCTCACTCTATTAGCTCTGCAAATAGCTGACCAACACACACACTTAAAAATGCAGGGCAGTTAATAGTGTTCTTTCAGATTACGATCAAACTCAATAATTAGTAATAATGACAGACTGTGGCAAGAATTCTATATAACAAGTGGTTTTGTATCAATAATACATTTTTCATGTCTGTCAATCATATTAGTTAGCACAATGAATTGACAACTCTGAAGAACACAGTATTTTAATAGCAAAATCACAGAAAGCTGATTCACATTGTTTCTTTTGTGATAATTTCTGTGGGAAAACCATTAATCTATAATGCAACATAAATAGGAAAAATTCTAGGTTGACATAACAAATGAGTTTAAGATTCAAACTAATCTGAAGCCATTTTTTTTTTTGTTACTAATAGACATTAAGGATCTCTAATGTGAAGCTACAGTTAGCCTATCATCAAAGAACTGAACATTTAAGTGTTTTTTGTTTTGGAGAGATTTCCACTGACATTAATTAAGCTCTCCCTAGACTCAGAAACATTAGAGAGGTTTATTAAAAACTTGCTGGCCAGATGGAGTTTTCCATTTTCATGGAATTTTAAACCTCAGCACGGTACATTAAGCATGCAGTTAGGGGCCACAAATTTTCATTCTGCTCCAATTATACTGGGTGAATACTCTCTGGAAAACAAATATGTTCAGTGGGATTTTCAAATGCAAAGAAGAAATTAGTACATAATTTATTGTTTTTCAACACCTAGGCTTTTTTGAAAATACAGTCTCTGGTGTCTAACTGTAAGGACATGCAGCTTCCAACTTCTAGTATAACAATTATGTTCAGCATTCATATAAGACAATGACACCCTTTCAGGAAAATGAGCATATTATTAAGTAATTTTCTGAAGTGGAGCCTAAATGAGACATTTAAGTGGAAAATTATTTAGGATTATATAATTGTTTTTATTCAAGAATAGGATCATAGTAAAATAAAACCTCAAGAACTTAAGTTGATTCCCATATCTAAGTTTACATTTCTGTCATATTCTGAATTTTACTATTTTGTAGAGGTCCATCGAGATTAATACATACCAGAGTAAATAAATACCCCCTACAAGCAAACAGCTTTTGTAATAAATGCCCCCAGGAGAAGAAGAAATGTGTATTTGGAATGAACTCCCAACTACAACTTTCTTATCCTTGGATTAATTTTCGATCTCAGACATACTCAGTTATTAATTTTTCCCTATGGAATATTTAAGGCTCTGCAATACTCAAAAATTACTGAGACACTGATAAAAATGGCTATTGGACATCCACACACTGGCAAGATTGAGTCCTTATTGTATAATATATGATCCATAAGAAGGAGAAGAAAGAGACTTTTTAATAAAACTGAGCACAGGACAAGCATGGAGAGTCTTTTTTAGTACATGTACTGTAATTTGTAAAAATGTATTGGGCTATATTTTCAAATACTTTCTGTCCCTTTCAGAGTTCATAATTAGTGAGACGGTTGAGTACTAAAGTGAGTCCAAAGCATAAAGGGACTTAAAATGTTTAATGTACCTGGGACATAAATACAACCATGCCATGTGAACACCTGTTCTTACTTTGAGGTGGCATTATAAATAAGTGGACAGTATTAACTTGTTTGAGTTAGCAAATGGCTGAAAAAGAAGTAATACTGAGAGGGCTTATAGGCACTAAAGCATTGCACTATTTTGTTTTGAGGCTAGTTGTTTCAAAAAAGTCTACATTTATAAGCTAACTATCACGATAAAGAGTTAATATTTTTATGAGGTGAACTAAATAATATTTCTTTTTTACTGTGCAATATATTGAGCTCTGTATACCTTGTATTCTTTGTTGTAATTAACATTTCAACATATATTTGAAAATGTAGAAAAAACATTTAATAAATGTAAGTCAATATTCTATTCTTTAACAGTTTGATTAAAATTTTGATTGTTACTTATTTGATTGTTAACTCTAGTTAACTTGTTCTGTGTTAATTGCTTATGTTAACTGTCATTTATTGAAAGCCCTAGTATCAACATAAAAGTGACAGTTTTAGTTTTCTACTGAAAAGGAAAAAAGAAAATGTGTTGTTATTTTGTTTTTTGTTTTGCTTTTTTGCCCTGCCATAGTGAGGACTCACTAAATATGGAACATCAAGCATTTGGCAGTTGTTTCATATTGAGCTAGCTGATTGACTCTCCTGGTTTCTCATTGTTGCACTTTCACTAAAGGTTGGGGGTTTTTTTGCGGGGGAGGGGGGAAGGGAGGAGGGAGGTAGGGATGTTAAATTTAATCAACTAATCAACTAGTCTATGAATTTTCCATTGACTAGTCAGTTAGTCGATAAGCGGGGTAGCTGCCGCAGAATTAGCTCCCAGCCCTGGGAACTAACACCACTGCGGCTCTGCCTTTTAAATGTATTAAGAGGTGGCAGGCTCTTAATATATTTAAAAAGCAGAGGCTCAGCATCCGGGACTGGCACAAGTTCAAATTAGTGGCACCTGAGCATCTACACTACCATTATTTTGAAATTACTGTTTCAGAATTAGCATTACTCCCGATGAAAAGCAGGAGTATGGAGTTCAAATTCTGTAGCCTGTTATTTCAAAATAATGGGCTTGGTAGTGTGGATGCACCACTTATAAATTCGATCTTGGGGGGGACAGGTTATTTTGGAATAAGGTCCTAGTGTAGACCAGAGCTCAGGGAGAGGCCATGGGTCAATAGTCATTTGTGAAGGTCCTTCCTTAGTCACCCCTTTTTCAAGTGCTGAAGGTCTGTTGTTTTCCTTGGTCTACCAGCAAATGGGCTGTCCTGCTCCCCTTTTAAGCTTCTACTTTAGCTTCTATATGATGAAGAAGGGAATACTCTAAGACTACGTCCTTACTGCGAGTTTTTTCAGCAGAAAATATGCTAATGCTGGACTCATTAGTATGAGTCGCAATCTCATTAGCATATTTTCTGCCATTTCTTTTTGAACCAGGGGATTTTGCACAAAAAGAAGCAGGGTGGACTTTTTTTGCACATAAACCGTGATCTGCACTAGATCCTTATGCCTGTCCAAAGGAAGACAAAGCCTAAGACACTGCTGCACCTATTTCCCACAATGCAACTATGGAACAATGAAATGCTGAGTTCTTAACTATCTATGAGGGGAGTGCAATGTGTTTCCCATGAGTCTCATGGGTTTGCTGTTTGCAATGCAGGGTATCAAATTATTTAAATAAGCCTACCATTGTAAGGACTAGGATGTTCAGTGTTTCATAATAAATTAATGATAAAAAGTGTTTGGCTTGGGACTCTCTACCTCATAATTTGATGAACTTTGGATTTAGATCTGAATCTTAATTCAATGTTTAGGTTAGATTCTTTCCTAATGTTTACAAAGAGAGGGAAAATATAGCTAAATATGGAAAAATAATACACCATAGTAACTAAATATAAGTAGGTAATAAAAGTTCTTCTAGATGCTATCAGTTCATATCTTTATTCTTTATTTTTTTATATTGTACCATTAGCCTTTTCACAAATGACTACATTGGTCAAGTAAACCATCAGAAGTTCTGAAGACTTATTGATTAAAAACAGTTTGTTTATTTTTAATTCAAAAGTCCAATACAACATGATTTTTGGGAATTATTTCTGTAACTGTTCTACACTGACAGAGTACATCATTAACACTCCTTAGTTGTTATATTTCCTTTTGTGAGTGGTATCTGATTAATCTTGTTAAAATTGATCAAGCTTTGTATTAACAAGATTTTATTATATATAGTCAAAGGTTGAGGTTCTTAATTGTTTCTTAAAATGCCATTAATTTTGAGTAATTGCTTATTTGGTAAGTATTCTATTTAAGGAAATAGGTTTTTGATCACTTAAAATCACTCTCATAAATCTGGGGCATAAGTTCATGTCCTATAACTTTTTGTGTAAATACAGTGATTTTCCCCCTTATGTCCTCTAGGTAAAGAATTGATGTTTATTTTCTTTCTGCGTAGTGTCAGGCAATTCGATATTGCACAACAGAAATATTAGATAAAATAATATAAGCAGATCAATATGTTCTTTATCAGAAACACTATTAGTAATGGCAATTTCTGTGAATTGTGAAAGACAAAAATAATAAAAAAAGATCTACTGATACACTGTATTAATCTTGCTACACTGCAGATCTCCAGACCTTTCTGTAAAGAAATAAGTATGAAAAGTATACTTCAAAAGCAGCTAATGCTGTTAATTACTTTTGCATTTGGATTCAGGACTTCATCATGAAACAGATACTTTTACTCATTAGTAAGAGCTCCAGATTCACCACTGGCAAGCAATTCTGACCACATAACTATTGTGTTACCAAAGTACAATGTACAGATAATGTTAGATACTCAGAGTATCTATCTTCAGAATACTAGTGTTAGAATAAAGCAATTTAATTTTGAAACAGATCCATGGTTCTTTCAGGCCTCAGTCCTTCCAGTTATTACATAGGGGATAGATCTCTGTGCTTGTGTAAAGCCCCATTGACTTCAAAAGGGCTCCACATGGATTATCCCCACAGAGTAATTTGTTGGATTAGAGCCATAGCCAATTACTTTCTTATAATTGCTAAAAATCACTAGACAGGAAAGAAAATAGTGCCAGAAATAAAAATCTTGGTTGATGCTTACACTCTGCATAAACAAACTGCTGCGCACCACCTTCGGACATTAACCTGTCAATTTGTGATCTGTGAATCACAAAGCTCACTGTTCATCACAAAAATGAGTAGTCCTGTGGTACCTTAGAGATGAATAAAATATATATGGCATCACGAGCTTTTGTGAGTAAAACCAAATTCTTCAGAGGAGCTTGAGTTCAGAAAAAAAGGAGCACTCTCAGAATTTATAACAGATAAAGGGAGATAAAAAAAATGTACCTGTCAATTACACATAATTTCAATGTATACTTATTTTCTCTTTTGCTGAAGGCCGTTATTATAAAAATGATGTTGTGACCCTTTTTTGGACATTCAAAAATTTAAGTCATCTTGTTACTCTTATGCCTCGGTGAGTTAGGTTTGCTGCTGCTAAACTGCATGTCAGCTCTTTGACATTCCAGTTTATTAGTTATTCCAATAAACTCTGCAGGAAAGTGCCAGCCCACACTTCACCTTGCATGTAACACTTGGTGTGCTCGAGGTCCAAAAATCCCTTGATGAGTGCCTGCCTACAGTTTCCAGACCCTTCACGGGACTCTTACATACATTTCTAAGTCTGCTGTCTCCAAAGAGTATGTCTACACACATTCATTTGTTAGATGATATGATTAATATGTCATATAATATAGAAACAATGTATGTTGAATAGATTTAAATTGTAGGATTATAGTAGTAAAAAAGGATTGGAAGAGTTAAGTATGTATTAAGTATATAAACAAGTAGGACTACAATTAAGACCTATAAGTGGAGGACTGGGAGGGTATGTCTACACTACAGCGCTAATTCGAACTAACGCATCTAGAACTAAAAACTAGTTCGAATTAGCGTTTTGCTAATTCGAACTAGCGTGTCCACATTAAGTGGACCCTGAAGCGGGGTTAAGGATGGCGGGAAGCAGTGCCGGCAGGGCATCAGAGGAGGACTTAGAGCGTGGAGATGCTGTCTCAGGCTAGCCCAGGGCTGTGCTTAAAGGGTCCCGACCCCCACCCCGGACAGAAAGTTCTCAGGGGTGCCCCGCTTGCAAAGCAGTCCTGGCTTGGAGTGCCCTGAGTGCCCACACTGGGCACATCACAGCACTCGGCCATCAGCCCGGCTGCACTTGCCGCAGGCTGCCATCTGGGGAGAGGGGGCAATTGGGGGGCTGCAGGAGAGTTTCCACCCCCAGAAGCCCACAGAGCCAGCCCAGTCCTCCCCATCGGGGGCTCGTGCCCCATTCCTCCCTCACCTCCTTCCACTTACCCTTCCCTAGCCCCTCTTCTTGATGTACAAAATAAAGATAACGAGTCTTCCAAAATGGAATCTGTCTTTATTGAACAAAACTAGGGGAGACTGAGAAAAGGAGGTGGGAGAGGGGAAGAGAGAGGCTGGGAGATGGGAAGGGCAACTAAAATGATCAGGGGTTGGGAACAGGTCCCATATGAAGAGAGGCTAAAGAGACTAGGACTTTTCAGCTTAGAAAAGAGGAGATGGAGGGGGGACAGGATAGAGGTCTCTAAAAGCAGGAGTTGGGTGGAGAGGGTGCATCAAGAAAAGTTCTTCATGAGTTCCCATAAAGAAGGACTAGAGGACACCAAAAGAAAGGAATGGGTAGCAGGCTTCAAACTAGTAACAGAAAGTTCTTCTTCACAAAGCAAAGAGTGTCTGAGATGTTTGTCCAATGTACATAGCAGACGGACACTTTCGACACATGATAGCACAGATTATATTTCTGGATGCGCAGGAATATGTGTTCTTGATCTTATAACTCACTTGGTTAGGTCCAATAATGGTATCTTCAGAATGAATATGTGGACAAATCTGGCAACGGGGTTTGTTGCAAGGGAAGTTACCAGGGTTGGTATTAGTGTGACATGTCCTGTGGTTGTTGGTAAGAATCATCTTGAGGTTAGGTGGTTGTCTATAGGAGACTATGGGTCTGTCTCCCAGAGCCTCTTGGAGTATGGTATCCTGTTCCAGTATAGGCTGTAGTTTATTGATAATGTGTTGGACAGGTTTAAGTTGGGGGTTGTAGGTGATGACAAGTGGTGTTCTATTGTTGGTTTTCTTGGGTCTGTCTTGAAGTAGATGGTTTCTAGGTATTCGTCTGGCTCTTTCAATTTGCTTTTTTATTTCTCCGGGTGGGTAGTTGAGGTTTATAAATGCTTGGTAGGGATCCTGAAGCTTCTGGTCTCTGTCAGTGGGATTAGAGCAGATGCGGTTGTATCGAAGGGCTTGGCTATAGACGATGGATCGTGTGGTGTGTTCTGGATGGGAGCTGGATGCATGTAGGTAACTGTATGAGTCGGTGGGTTTTCTGTAGAGAGTGCTGTCTAATTTTCCTTTGTGGATTTGTACTGTGGTGTCCAGGAAGTGGATAAGATCAAGAACACATATTCCTGCGCATCCAGAAATATAATCTATGCTATCATGTGCCGAAAGTGTCCGTCTGCTATGTACATTGGACAAACATCTCAGACACTTCGCCAAAGGATTAAAACAGATATCAGACAAGATCACAAAGAAAAAACAGTTTCTTGCCATTTTAACCAGAAAGGACACTCTCTCAATGACTTAACCACCTGCATTCTGCTACAAAGACCTTTTACATCTGCACTTGAAAGGGAATCCTCTGAACTGTCATTCATGTTAAAATTCGACACTCTCCAAAAAGGAATGAACAAACACTCAAGCTATCTTACCCATTACCAAGATAGCTTCCCCAATTATCACCTCTAATACCATTAACTCACAAACATCCCACTCTCCCCACCTCTAATATCAATTCACAGACACTTACCTTCCTTCCTTCCCCCTCCCCCCGCATCACCCTCCTGTTCTGAAATGTGATTTGTCCTTTTCATATGTGTTCATTTTTTTTAATTGTATCCTTTGGTATATATGGTTGTGACTATTTTCTTCCACTATTTGATCTGAGGAAGTGGGTCTGGCCCACGAAAGCTCATCATCTAATAAACCATCTTGTTAGTCTTTAAAGTGCTACATTGTCCTGCACTTGACATAAGTAAGTGACCAAAAAATAACCTGTTGCAACAAGATTACTTAGTTTAGATTATTATTTTTATTATAAGATACTTGGTAGTCATATTTTTTCCAAAACATGCCCAAACCAAAGGGTTCACAATGGGCATAAACACTAATAAGAATAAAAGGAATTATAAGCAATCCATGAAAAATAGTTGGGGAAAAGGGGTTCAATCTGTTTGGGAGAGAAGGGCTCAATACAGGTAAAGAAAAAGAGAATTGACTCTTTCATTCATGTGTTCATGGTAGTAGGCATAGGCAAAACCACATGATATAAGAGAGTTCCTGGGAAAAATCAGATTCAGGGGGTAGCCGAGTTAGTCTGTTACAGAAAAAAACAACAAATGGTCTGGTAGCACTTTATAGACAAACAAAACATGTAGACGGTATCATGAGCTTTCGTGGGCACTGCCCACTTATTCAGATGACCAGAGTTATGAGTTGGGGATATGAAAACTCAAAATAAATAGGAGAGGGAAGGGGAAGGGGGAGAGAAAGAAAAAGGGAAGGGGGTGGGAGACAGAGCATCATTAAGTATCTGGAGAATGGGTATTTAAACCTAAGTAGATAAAAATCAAAGTCAATAGATACATTCCTAAAACAGGAGGGATACCACTTAGAGAGCTGTTAGCACCTTCAGTGGCTGAGAAAACTCCAGCTGGAATCATCTCTCTATTGCTGATCAATTTGTGAAGAACCCATCATACCTTAAGACTATCTAGGAGTATGTGAGGATGACTTCAGCTATAACTTGTGCATGGGTATCTTTAGGATTTATATACAATTGTATAATCATAACTTTGTTGGTAATTTGAATCCAAAAGGTTCAAACCTGCACAAAGTTCTGTGGCAACAGATGAGTGGCATGGAAGAGAGGAGCATTGATATCTGGGAGTCGATAGTCACAAATCTGCATGCAGGTGGCAGACATGTGATGGTTGTTTTTTGCTTGGTTGAGACAGAAGTGTATTTTGATAGCAGTGACTGCGACAGTGACAGGTCTTTTCTGTTCAACCCTAATGGGAGGGAGCTAGATGTCTGTATGCAGTGGAATCACTCAGCTCGATGGCTTAAACAAGAGATATCAGACAATGAATGTCACCACCTAGAATCTCCACACCCTTGTAGAGTGTCAGCACAGTGAATGCCCAGAAAGTATTTCCTGAGAAGTGGAAAGACTCAACTTTGACAACATAGCACTTAATGAGACCTGCTGGGACAAAGAGAGCCAATTAGAAAAGGGTGGAGGTGGCCACACCTTATTTTGGAAAAGAAGGCCACCAAACAACAAATGTATTCATGGGATTGGCATTGCCCTTGAAAATAAGATTGGTGGTCAGCTTTTGGTGCTTCCATGAGGATCAATGAGTGTCTCATGATGGTTTGGCTCAAGCTTAGCAATAACAAATATGCTATGGTTATCAGCACATATGCCCCAACACTTGATGAGGAAGACCATAAGAAGCAGTTTTATAGAGCACTTGTTGCAGTTCACACAACCACACCTAAGGCAGACAAACTTATTCTCCTGGGAGATTTCAATGCCAGAGTCAGACTTTGCATAGGCACAATAGGAAAAGAAAGGGTTGGAATTTTAAATTCCAACTATATTTTTCTCTTCATCAAATGTGTGGAACATGACCTGCTCATCATAAATGCCATCTTTAGGCTGAGTAATAAATGTAACACCACCTGGAAATATCCTCTGTCCAAACTCTGGCACCTCCTTGACTATATTATAGTCAGAATCTGAGACTATTCTGATGTCCATATAACACAAGCTAGGAGGAGTACCAATCACTGTCGACAAACCATTGATAAGGTAGATCCTTAACTCATTAACTCAACAGAAAAAACATGCATTTTGTAACTGGCAAAATGAATCATCTAACAAACAAAATATGAAGTCTTATCATCTTTTTTATAGCCAAAAAAATCCAGGCTACCTGATATCTAACAGAAGTCATGACAAGAGAAGGCCTCTGAAATCCAGGGATTTGTCGAGGATGAATGAGAAGCTTCTCTTAAGCAACAAAAGCTACATATGGGCCACGCTTCCGAAGAGTAAGTATGGAATCCTGTCACTCACACAAAAAATATCACAAGGCACCAGGCCCAGATGGAATTCAAAGGCACTTTTAGGATTGTAAAATGAAAAATTTTGTCTAGTTCTAGAGCACTGTTCAGTACCATTTCATGGATACAGTTGTTGAGGATATCTGTGCATCTGGGAAGGACAGAGAGAATAGTAACATCAGATACACCATTTATAGTGTGTTCCACCTGTAGAATTGATATTTATAATTATTACAATTCAAAACTTTACCTGCAAATTTGAACCAATTGTGTGAATTAATACACAAACCAGTATGATCATTAGCCTTCATATATAGTCCTAGTAGTATACCATATGAACAATTTTGAAGTTCTTTCAAAATTAACCTTTACTTCCGCTCCTCTGCTTGCCTTTTTGTAAGGACAGCTACCAATCAACTAGCCAAGGAACTGGTTTTGTGACTCCCAGACCAAGGACAAGACTTTATAGGAGAAGCAGCAGTTCAGTATAATCCATGCCATTTCATGGCTTGGAACTCACTTTTTCCTGACAGTGGCAACAGATTCCAAAGCCTGAGCCTGCTCTTGGCTTGCTCCTGCTCCAGCCCAGTCCAGCCTTGCTGCAGCCACACTGTAGACTCTTGACTCCAGCTCTGCCTAGACTACAAAGATAAATCAGAAAAAGAAACGCAATTTGCGGTACACAATTTGCATATCTTTTTCCTATTTACTCCTTGTAGACGGGGCCAAATTTTGGAAAAAAAAAAACTCCTCTCTTTTAGAATATCTCCTCTTCTTTGTAAAATGAAGTTTACAGGGATGCCGATAAAATGTGTCCGCTTTTCCAACATTTTTTTCGGAAAAGCGGACACATTCCTTGGACATGTCCATCCCCTATGTCTGACAGCTACAGCTCCCACTATCAGGAACAGAGTGCACTGACTCAAGGCAGTGAAGTCCCAGACAGCCTTGGGGCTGGCTGTGGAGCCACAGCAGCCCACGGAACTAGAGTCCCAGTAGCCTCTGGGCTGGACACAGTGGCTCTGGAGCATGTGAATCCCAGAGACTCTGGGACAGCTGAGCCCTAGTGACCCCAGGGCTGGCCACAGAATCCTGGCAGTCCCAGTGCAGTTGAGCCCTAGAGTTGGCCTCAGAGTCCTGGCATCCCTGGGGCAGCTGAGTGTCAGCAGCCTTGGGGCTGGCCACAGAGCCAGGAGCCCAGTGGCCTAGGGCAGGGGAGCTTGGTGATCTGCTGACAAACCCCAGGAACACCCCGAGTCTTTCAGCAGAGGAGCCAACCTCCTCTTCTCTGGCAATCTCCCTCCTTCAGAAGTGGTTAGGTCCTAAGGTTGCTGGACCAGGGAAATCCAATCTGTATCAGAGTATATCATATCACTGAAGCTTTTATTTATGGTTCCATGAGAATGAAGTGACGTTATAGAAAGAACTTCCTATTAGAGAGTTGTTACCGGCCATTGTGTCAATAGTACATGGATTAAGGGTTTTCAGGACACATTGACAAGACAGACCATAATAGCTCAGTAAGAGTAATCACAGTCCATCATATGATGTCAATGATTTATAGGTTAAATACGGAGAACTGTCTTATATACTGCCATTGAGATCACTGGAAAACAGATTAATTTTTTCCAACAGCCATCTTTTGCAATGCTCACATGTCAAAGAAAATTAAAAACAAATTTATGTGTTAGGAAATGCCTAATTCATGAGTTTGAGAAGAGTGTCTTATTTATCTTGTCTTCCAGAGGCATGATATAAACTACTGAAAAGTGAGAAGCTATTAACTGTGACTTTCTTTGCTTTTTCAGATTTAAGTTAAAACCTTCAATTGTTTAGCTGAAGTATATGTATAGTACCAAAATAAAAAAATTAAAAATATTTTACCATAGTTACTTACTACTTGTATTGAAGAGGCACTATAGGTTCTGAAACAAAAAAAAATGGGGCTCACTGTGTTATGCTCTGTGGAAATACATAGTAAGACATACAAACTTTAGAACGTATCTATAACATTTACAATCTCCCCATTTTACAGCTGGGAAACTGAGAAGTTACATTACTTGTTCGTGTTCATGAACAAAGTTTGTGGCAGAAATAGCCACTGCACTCTGATCTAAGCCCCAAGTTCAGCTCTGATCTAAGCCCCTTAACCATAAGAGGGTGCTTTCTACTGGCAATATTTCTTTTAATTATTGTTTATATACCATCAACATTATTTAAGAAAAGTATAACCAGAAATATAAAAATTATACAGGGGATCTTACACTATCTACTCATAGATTCCAATGCCAGAAGGCACCACTGTGCTCAAGTAGTCTGTACTCCTCTATAAAACAAGACCTAGAAATTTCATCTATTAATTCCTGTCTGAATTAGAGCATCTCTTTCAATAAATGAAAGGAAATCCTCCACATCCCCTGGTAAGTTGATCTAATGGTTAGTTATCTGAACTTTTTGTCTCATGGAAGTCACCCTTAATCTTCTATAGCTCCTGAAGTGAATCACCAAAAAGCATATTTTTCGTATTCTTTAATCATTCTCATGGCTTATCTCTGAACTTCTACAATTTATCAATCTCCTTGAATCATTTATCAATCTCTTTGAATTGGCTTAATTTGAATATATATATAATTACATAGTTCTTTCTTGGGATGTTTGAGGGGTACGGACTAATTGACACCAATTAAATTTTCTTAAATTTGGTAAAACGGAGGCAACCCCCATGCCCATCTGCTTACTATAATTTCTTGCTGTCGTGTATGAAGTCTGGATTCTGGAGACCAACTGGGCCAATACCCCTATACCTATAGCTGCTCAGGATAGCCATGTATCTAGACTACAGGATTTTTTCAAAATAAGTGGCCTTTTTTTGAAAAAACTTCCCCTGAGTCTGACTGTAGGGGTCAATTGCGGAAGAACTCTGTACGTGTGAAGTATAGGGGTGGTGAGGCCTGCATTCCCTGTCCTTTTCCATTCCCAACCCACATACACACACACACTTCCCTACTACTGATGAGCCAGAAGCAAGCCTCTAGGAACATACGCCATTGTAGCAAGAACAAATTGTAGGTAAGGGCGGGAACATAACAATCTTGTTTACCTAAATGTACTGATCACGTAACAAAGTCAAAGGACAAGCAGTACAGCTGAGCCACACTGTAATAAGCAATGAGTAATCTCCAAACTGCCACAAACAAGGTAGAGACATTGTATTTAAAGCTTCATCAGAGCACAGCAATTTGGACCTCACCGATGGGCTTTGGGTACTGGCGCCTTGGAAGCTGAGACCACCTCCCGCTTCATCCGCAGCTGACTCGGGATCCCTGGCTAGTAGGAAGGGACGTAAGATATGCCGCTTCTTTGTTATGTTGCCCTTCTAGTTAAGGGGAGCAGCTGTTAGCTGTCAGGAAATAAACTACTTGTGTTTGGCAGATACCTGTGTAGTGTCCTTTGTACTTTGAGAACTCAGTGTCAGACCTGAGACTTACTCTTGCCGACAACACCGCATTCTTTAGAAATTAAATCGAAAGAGTGCAGCAGTTTTTTCGATAATGGTAAACCTCATTTTATGAGGAATAAGGCCTTTTTTCAAAAGTACTCTTTCAAAAAAAGGCACTATTGAAAGCAAACTGTGCTTTTTCAAAAGAGAGCATCTAGATTCTTTCGAAAAAGTGGCTTACTTTTTTGAAAAATCTGCTTGTAGTCTAGATGCTCCCTTTTGAAAGAGCCTTTTTCGAAAGATTCTTTTGAAAGAGCCTCTTTCAAAAGAGCTTGTAGTCTAGACATAGCCTAGGGGTTTATCTTATACTCCTGCCTTGCACTTTTAGCCTTCCTTTATTATCAGAGAAATGTTTACCAATTCAATGGATGCTGCAGGCAAGCCAAAGAAAGTCAATATCATGTGATTACTGATATACAATTGCAGCAGTCATATTAGCTAAAAACAAAACAAATGTATGAAGAAAATATACTACAATGCATTTTGCAAAATGCTACAGTGCCAAGGAATCAGAGTAGCATCCAGGCTTATAGTTTAAGACCATAAGCTTCCACCTACTCCATACTAACTAATTTTGCTACACACAGAAAACAAAAGTGACAAGTGAGAATCATTTACCTGAAAATATTCTTGAAAAAGAACAGAAAAGAGTAAAATCAGACAGACCTGTCAAAAATTAAGGGTCATAAATAGAGGAGAATGTCTGCCAGATAGAACAAATACAGCTCTGGCAGCATGAACTGGGTGCTTTTGTGTCTTGTACATCATCAATACAGTAGCATAACCGAGAGTTTCAGGGTATGCCTACACTGCAAAAAAAGAACCAAAGAAATGAATCTCAAAAACATAGGCCAGGTGACTCAGGCTCATGCCACGGGGCTAAAAACCAGAAGCATAGGCATTTGGTCCCAGGTTCAGAAATCCAGAGGGGATGTGGATCTCAAAGTCTGGACATAAGACTGAGTCCCATTGTCTATCTGCAGATTTTTAGCCCTGTAGCTAAACTGATCTGGGTTCCGAGATTCACCCTTGCAGATCTATTGTTTTTGTTTTTTGTTTTCCCAGCATAAACATATCCTCATTTGCTAAAGTACTTTAAACCCCATTATTTTCTCAGTTATAATCCTAGTTACACTTATGCAACCCCACTGAAAGTAATAGAGTTGAACAACCATATCTGAAGAAAATACTTGACCTACAGAATCTTCATTATTGGTAATATGTGAGTCTGATAGAAGACAGTTCAACTTCTAGATCCCAGCCTGAGTTTTCAAATCTGGCAGATAGAAAAGCCATCTCTATTTGTAAACTACTTGTGATTGGGAAAATATTGAGAAAAATAACCACTGAACATGACAACACTATTTTACAGTCAATTTTCAGGTAGCCATGCACTTTAAGAATTAATCACATCCCGCAGTTTATTCCTTACTTGAAGTCAAAATGCTCTATTTTTGATATCACAATGGTTGCTATAGAAATGATAATCAGGTCACAACAGGGAATTATGATTTCAGGTGAAGAATAAGGAACATGAGCAGATGAACTCTTGAGAAACAAAGAGCTATTTCTCTTGCTTCAGTCTTAATAAATGCACACAACAGAAATGAAATACACTGTGAATAAAATATAGTTCCAGCTTATTTTGAATTTAGAGAAAAATGCAATTTTATCTGAAGGTGAATAAAGACAAATATGCAGTAACATCTTGCTCTTGAAGGCCTCAATCTTGCAACAATAGTACAAACTGTGAGTAGTCCTTTGAAGTTAATGAGACTACAGGTTGGAACTCATTGGTCTGGCACCCTCGGGACCGGAGCGGTCCTAGATGAGGGAATTTGCCAGACGAGGGAAAGTCCCCTGCCAGCAGCCCCCTCAATCTGCTGCCTTTCCCTGCCGCCAGCTCCTTCAGTCCCACTGCCAGCCAGGCAACATGGCTGCCCCAGCCTTGCTACCATAACTGCTGTGCCAGCCCCACTGCTGGCATAGCAGCATGCAGCCCTGTCCCCACTGCAGGTCAGCATGTGGACCCGATCAGGCTGCTGACCTGCTGCTGCCCCAGACAGGTATCCCCTGCTGGGCTCCTGTGGCCTGGCATTAGTGCCAGCCAGGCTGCTGTGGCTCTGTCCCCACTACTGGAATGTCACTCAGCCCCAATTAGGCTGCCGCAGCACATCCCTACTGCTGGGCTGGCAAGCACAGGCTGCTCTAGCCTCAGCTGGGTTCCTGGGCTCCACTACCCTGCTACCATGGCCCCACTAATGCCACTGGGCTGATGACGCCCTACCCCACTACCATCAGCCTCACCTTTCGTAGGTTCTCAGCTTCTGGCCCTCCTGCCACAGGTCTCTCTCAAGCAGCAACATCTATGGTCCTGCCAGACCACGGAATGTGCCGGATAAGAGAGTCCCAGTTTAGGGAGCTGTAACCAATACTCACAATGAGTGAAGTTAAACATGTCCTTAAGTGTTTGCAAGATTCGGCCTAAATAATACAAGGTGGATTGAGCAGGGCCAGCTTGAGCCATTCATGTTCCCCAGGCTCCGGGAGCACGGCCCCACCCCCGGGAGTGCAGCACATGCACGGCCCCACCCCAGGCACCTGGGGCACCGGTGCATGCGCAGCCCTGTCCCCGCCCAGTCCGGCAGCTCCGCACGGTGCCCCCTATAATGGGGCGCACCGGACGGTAGTCCGGTCAGCCCATAGCTTGGGCCTGCTCTGGGATAGAGCAAAAATTCCACTCCTTCTCATCCCGTCTCCCACAGAACACAGACTGTACTATGAATGTAACCCCTAACTGCAAGGTATTCTTTATAATTACATATTGCAGTCACTGATTTAGCCTGATGTCATGAGGAAGTAGTAAACTTGGGGGAAAAAACAGACTATATTCTAATTTCTGAACAGGAATTAATAAATAAGATGCATATCTTTCCTAGCACTTTTCATTGGTAGATCTTGAAGGCTCAGATCTTCAAAGGGAATCCTAAATACCTTTAGAGGATGCAAATCAAAAAATGCTTAACAAATGAGATCATTATTCCTGTATTAGAAATGGTGAGGCTGAGATACAGGGAGGTAAGGTGACTTCCAGTGTCACCCAACAAGTCAGTGGCACAACCAGTACCTTTAGTCTCCTGAATCCCAGTCGAGTGCTCTATCTGCTAGGCAACACTTCCTCTTTTCCATACCATGACCCCCAATTTAAAAAAAAAGTTTCAGGAGTCTTTCCATCTAGTCTTAACTTTCCTGGGCTATGATCACAATCGCTACGTCTAGACTGGCCACATAAGACGGAATAGGCATGCAAAGCAGGCAAGTCAGAATAGGGAAATCCGTGGGGGATTTAAATACCCCCGCGGGATTTAAATAAACATGGCCGCCGCTTTTTTTCCGGCTTGGGAAAAAGCCGGAAAAGAGCGTCTAGACTGGCGCGATCCTCCGGAATAAAGCCCTTTTCCGGAGGATCTCTTATTCCTACTCTTATTCCTTGCAAGTAGGAATAAAAGATCATCCGGAAAAGGGCTTTATTCCGGAGGATCGCGCCAGTCTAGACGCTCTTTTCCGGCTTTTCCCCAAGCCGGAAAAAAAGCGGCGGCCATGTTTATTTAAATCCCGCGGGGGATATTTAAATCCCCCGCGGATTTCCCTATTCTGACTTGCCTGCTTTGCATGCCTATTCCGTCTTATGTGGCCAGTCTAGATGTAGCCAACTAGATTGAAAACTCTTATGCTAACAGATCCATTTGGATGTATCCACAACAAACGAAGCCAGAATATATCTCCAAATGCTAAGATTAACAGTAGAATTCTCCCTAAATCAAGCTGGTTTAGAAGTCTCCTATACATACAAAATGATCAGATCTAAATTAGCTGTTAGCAGTCAAGAAAGAGATTGCCCCATCGTCATAGGTAATTGTACGAAAACTTCTCAATGTGCAGCAGCAATAAAATATGTTAACAGAAAGTTAAGATCCATTATGAAAGGGATAGATAAAGAGACAGAAAATATAATAATGCTACACTATAAATCCATGGTACATGCACACCATGAATCAAAAGAGATATATTGGAATTGAAAAAAAAGGACAAAGGACAGATTAAAAAGAGTGGAAAAAACCACTTAGAAAAGACATGACTATGGGGATAGATATTATAGAGGTGTATAAAGTCATGAATAGTATGGAGAAAGAGAATTGGAAAGCATTCTTTATGCTTTGGTGTAATACACAATCCTCAGTTCAATCCTCTGAAACTAACAGGCAGCAAGTTTAAGGAAGGACATCACACAATGCACAGTCAACCTCTTGAACTTTTTGGTAGGACATGCTGTGAAGGCCAAAGTTATAGATAACTTCAAGAAAGTATAAGATGAGTTCATGAAAGATAGGTCTATTAATGGCTATGAGAATTGTTTACCCCATAACTTTTTGTTTTTTATTAAGGAGTTATTGAGAGCAGGGCTACTTTAATGAGGTGGAAGAGAAGGCCATTATTCCCCCTGCAAGATCTTTATTGTTTGGTTCCTTCCCTCTCTAAAAGTTCTTTTCTTTGTGGTATGTAGGTACAAATGAATGCTATCTTTTAATCCCTCTCCTGAGCAAAAAGGAAAGCAATTTTCTTTTTATTTCCCTAATTAAGGATTTCCCTGGTTAATGGAGTGATTTCTACAATAGAGCCCCAAAGGGAAAACTGCCACAAAGATCTTACCTGAAAAGTGTCAACAGCTGTTTGTTCACTGGAGTTTGACCCAGAAAGAAAATAAAAAGAACCTGAATTCACCAACTTTCAAATAATTAGTTGCTATTAGGTTCCAGCCAGCTCAACTGTGGCTAATTTCAGGACGCTCAGTCATCAGGGAAAATGGGTGGTGAAGGTGCTTAGCACATCTGAAAATTAGACCACTTTTATTGGGATACAAAATATAGAGTTTGGAACTGAACTTCAAGGGTCCCAAATTTGAAAATTTAGACCCATTTGACCTTCATTTTGAAGAATACTGCCCATTGTTGTGCCAAAGTCATGTACATTCCACACAAATATGATGTCCCTGATTTTTAAAGGTGAAAATTATTTTTATGAAAACATGAAATTGAGATTATATAAAGAGGTGTTTATTCTAAAGGAACAAATCCCTCATCATTTTAATTATCCTTCATAAATGTTTGCATCTCCTATTTGGCCTCTGCTTCACACTGTCCCCCACATTTGGGCCTTGTCAGAAATAGGATTATGAACAAAGTTCACATTTCTTCAGAGTACAGCAACTTTCTCTCTCCCTCATGGATTACTATGGTTGATTTTTTAATTTAATTTGGTTTTACTAAATGTTTCCTTCTAAAGGACTCTATTTCTTGTAAAATACCATCTGTTAATGGATTAATCAAATGACAGTTTGCAGTGGAAGAAATAATCTGTATTGAACAATTGATCTTTTAGAATAATGTCATGTGTGTCGTTCTATTGGAAGTTTATGCAACATTGATTAATGGAATAAATATGGGTGTAGATAACCTTTCACTTGATGCAGATCTATATCTATGCTTATTGCATACCTAGGTATGTACCATCCTGCAGAGTTCTATGTGAAGGATGATCATATACCAGTGCAGAAGCCTCTTAAGCTAATGGAGCTCTTCACAGGCACAAGAACCTGCTTAGAACAGCACCATATAGTTAGTGTCTTGGCAATAAATAAATTCCTCTGAATTACTCAAGCTCTTTAGACCCTCTTATGTAATTTTTAAAATATCCTCCCAAATTCACTGTAGTGACATATTCTAAAGATTACCTGAGTGGGTTATCTTGTGGGAAGACGAAAGACCCTCCCTCTGAATGGAAGAGGCAGAGAAATAAGAGTGAGGAGAACTACTGGGACCTGAAGAGATGGGCCAGCCAACTCCTGGCTGTGAAGAAGTGTCCTTGTAGTTCTTCCTGTCATTTCTATGGCTGTTCATAAGCATCTTGTACTCATTGCTTCTCTCTCAGCAGTTGGGGTGTGTCTAGACTACAGGGTTTTGTCTCCAAAAGTGGACTTTTGTCGACAAAACTATACCTGAGTCTATACTACCGCCAAGTTCTGTCGACATAACATCGACAGAACTCGGCAGTTTTGCCGACAGCAGTAAACCTCATTCTACGAGGAATAACGCCTTTTGTCGACAGAGTTCAGTCGACAGAAGGCATTATTTCATCCATGCTGTCCTTTGCATCTACACTGTCATGTAGACAAAGCGGCTTGCTTTGTCGAAAGAACTGGATGTAGTCTAGACACTCTTTGTTGACAGAAGCTTTGTTGACAATATCTGTCGACAAAGCCTCTGTTGCGAAAAGCCTGTAGTCTAGACGTACCCTTGGTGTTTATGCTTCTGGCCTTCTCTTGGGACTGGTGTCTCTATTAGGACCTGATGTGGGATTACCTACTCCCCAGCAGTCTACTCTATTTTTTGTGCCCTAGTGGCCTTTTTCCAGATCTCACGTTAGTCTCCCATCCCATCCTTGTAATTCCACTAAGGGATGCTATCCCTATCCCTGGTTCCACTGTTTCTGGGGATACCAGTATTTTCTTTGTAGCTTCCTAAGACAAAAATGGAAAGCAGGCATGAAGCATACTTTCAAGTTTCACTCATAATTTCATGCTCTCATTAGTGGCTAATATTAAGAGTTGCATCACTGCTGTACTCATTTATTTATCAGTGAGCCCAATTAATTGTGCATATGTTATGCTGTAGTTTACTTTTAATATTAGATTTGCAACTGGCACCAGAAAATAAGACCCATCAAAGCATGGATTCATTGGGAGAGATAAAAATTCTCCTCTGAGAGAGGGAACAAAAATGAGATTTTAGCCAATGTGCAATTATAAACATTCAGAAGTAGAATTGGTACTACAGCTCCATAAATACTCATTAAAAGAACTAACTAATGTAGATGATTAAAAGTGCATTAGCTGGACAGACTCTAAGCACAAAATAATGGATGTGCAGGACATGCATAAACTTCATCTGATGGTGTCTTCTTCTTTTCCTGAAGTCAGTAGTGAAAGTATTTAAATTAAGCAAACAAATCTGGTGTAGGATTTTACTTGTATGGGGGCTGGATTAAAACTGTTTACTAATGATAGCTAAACTGGTGTCACTTAGGCTATGTCTAGACTGCAAGCCTCTTTTGAAAGAGGCTTTTTCGAAAGATACTTTCGAAAGCCTCTTTCAAAAAAGAGCGTCTAGACTGCAAGAGGAACTTTCGAAAAAGC
Source organism: Pelodiscus sinensis (assembly GCF_049634645.1). Lineage (NCBI taxonomy): Eukaryota > Metazoa > Chordata > Testudines > Trionychidae > Pelodiscus > Pelodiscus sinensis. Next base: position 73,323,700 of record NC_134713.1, read on the forward strand.
AAGCCACTTTTTCGAAAGAGAGCACCCAGGCAGTCTGGATGCTCTCTTTCGAAAAACCCATGTTTGCATTAAAGAACACCTTTTTTCAAAAGAGCACTTTCGAAAAAAGGCGTTCTTCCTTGTGAAATTAGGTTTACCACCGTCGAAAGAAAAGCCACATTATTTCAATTTAATTTCGAAAGAACGCGGCTGCAGTCTAGATGCAGGTGAAGTTTTTTCGAAAAAACCGCTGAGTCTGGACACAGCCATAGAGAAAAGACTGCTTAGGAACCATATTATTAATAAGGTTTTAAAGTCACAGGAAAAGCCCAGATTTGCTTCTCTTGCCTGGCTGAAAATGATCATCATTATCTATATTCAAGGTAGATATCCCCCCGCCGCCCCCCCCCAAAAAAAACCAAGAACAAGTCAAACAAATATGGACATGACTAGACATTGCCTAGATCTACAGGAATTGTTTCCTTTCTCTCTCTTCATCCATTATATTTGCTACTACAGATTAGCTCTACTGCATTATCTAGCATGTGAAATAGAGTAGAATGTCAAGAGATGAATCAGACAATCATGCTAATATTCTCTGCCATTAATTCTTAAGAAATGTTCTATACGTAACAACTGATTCACCTATAATACATGTTTGCATTTCCATCTGACCAAAGATCAAGCTATTTTCTGGGAATCAATGATAGAATGGGGTTAACAGTCCATTAGCACATCAGGCTAACTCATTCTGGAAGATCATAAACTGCAAGAAAATGTCCTGCATCTTGATTGCTATTATTTAAATAGTAATGTGTGTTTGCGTCATTTCAGAACCACAGCCTGTCTCATGCTTCCATAAATCTCCTCTCTGTAGTGCACAACTGTACCAGTCAATGGGATGAACTGTAAAAGAGCAAAGCTATGTTAGTACCAGTCTCTTCTAATCTTCACTTTGTACATTCATTTTAGTCTACAGAATTCCCCTTGAAAAATCAATGTAGTGTACCACATTAGAACTTAATTGGATAATGTATAAACTATATAAGGATTTACCTGGCATTACTCGGGTCCTTAATCCAAATAATAATAATAATGTTTTGTTTTTCTTCATGTAAATAATTGCTCTAGGTTGAGGCTAGAGTTAAGGGGTTCAGTATGGAGGTTGCCCCAAGGAGATAGGACAACCACAGCCCTCTTTCACCCCAGCAGCTTGGGACCAGGTGAAAAGTGCCTGTTGCAGGGTGCACAGCTGAGGAAGGGCTGAATGTTCCCTAGCTGGAGATAGACAGGCACACAGACAAACAGACACATAAACAGACAAGCTGTCTCCAATATATAATAGATAGCTTCCCCTTTCTCCACCCCTGCCTCTGGGGCTATAGCTATCCCAGTCCCCATCTCTGGCCCTTGCTGCCCCCTGTGGTCATTACACAGTATAACTGTCTCCTCGACCAGAGCCTTCCCTTTGCGTTCTATGAGAAACAATCACATTATAGGCACATCCCACTGTTCTACCCTTGTCTTGCTTTAATATCAACCACCCTCCCAGGATGTTGCCCAGGGACAGATGAAGCTGGATATTGCCCATTAAGTGAGCTCTATGACTGTCCCTAGACACACCCGGGGGGAGTAGGTGGGCGGTGAGGGGCTTCACGCTTTTCACTTGGCCTGGGCACCACACAGCAGCCTGTGCATGTCAGTGCACATGGAGGACCAGTCTGGAGCACTCAGCCCCAGGAGGCTGCCAGAGAGGACCCTTGTGCTCCTGCTCAGACGGTTCCTGCACGGACCTGCCTTAGTCCTGAGCCCATGGAGGAACACACTTCCCACCCCAAGCCACCACTAAGGAGGCTGGGTCATGGACACACTCATAGAGCTGCTGCACATGTCACATAGTCAAGCCTGCACTCTTGGGAAAGCATCTGCTCCCAGGTAAGCATGGCAAGTCTGAGGACACTGAGCCCCTGCTAGGGGAGCCTGCTGGGTGGGGGAGGAAGTGGAGGTGTCTGCTGCTCACATACCCCTGCCGCCCAAACCTCCTCCCCTCCTCCAGTGGGCAGAGATATAAGTCCTCTCCCTGCAGGATGCTACCACTGCCAGTCCCAGCGTGTGCATGCTACATAGGGAAGCCAAGCCACCCTGTTGCCCCTCTCCCGACTGCAGGCTCACAGCTTTGCCATCACCTTCCCATGACTGGTTGTCCCTGGGACGAAAGGGTAACAAGGCTTCCCCAAGGAATATCTGTGACCCTGAAGGAAAGGGCCCACTGTCTAGGCCACTGATGGCCTTGCTCAAAGAACATCATTTTTGTGGGACCTGAGACCTTGCACTGTTGGCTCAGTGATGAGGTAGAGGCTTCAGGCACCCTGTCTACTGGGATGACTGCCCTTCTCTTTGTTCTTCACAGCTGGACCAGCTGTGAGTGAGGTGCCTGGAACACCCTGTGAGGGCTGCTGTCTCAGACAAGCCCACGAGGAGCTGGAACAGAAGTACATTACCACCCTGTGTGGCCTCCAGCAGTGTCTTGATACAAACATGGCGCTGTGCCACACCACCTGGCGGGAGCTCTTGCAGCAGGTCTGGACCATGTGTGTGGTTGAAACCACTGCTGTTGACCACTTGCTGGCCACTCCTGTCTCAGCTCCTGCCCCACCAGCTTCTCCCCTAACCCCTCCCCCATTGGCTGCTCCCCTAGCCCCCCCATGGCTGCACACATGACGGTGGGACCACCCGAGGCAGGCAACACTCCCAGCCCGATCCCTGAGCCTTTCCTCCCTCTTCTCTGCCTTTCTTCTCCCTCCTCCCAGGTTCTTTCCCCACTTTCACTTACCCCAATTAATCAAAAATAGAGTTTCTTGTTTCAAAAACAGAAGGTCTGCTTTATTATATTAATGGGAAGAGGGAGAGGGGAAGGGGAATGGAGAGCAGGGGAAGAGAGGGATGGAAGAGGAAAGGAACACTGAGGCACACTGGGACCAACCCCCTACTTACCACATCCTTTGTCAGGGCTTTGTAAAGGTGGGACTGAAAACCCTTCCAGGGAGGGAGCCTCTATCACCTCCCCCCTTTTCCCTAGGGAACCTCAGTCTAGCAGTTCACCACCCTCCTGAGACAAAAGCATGAGAGCACCAAACAGGCATGACCATGACCCCAGTGGTCAATCTCCCCATGCCAAACTGGTTCCCAATGGATTGGTAGTTGTCTGGTGAGGCAAGCTTCCACAGAGCGATGGTGACCTGGTTCTGGTGGGTTATGGCAGGTCTCATGTGAGTGTCCCATCGCTGAAGGGTAGGGGCAAGTCACTCATACAGCTCCATGAAGGTGTCCTTCCACATACAGAAATTCTGGGCTACTATTGGTCATCTCACCATTCCGTGACAATCCAGTCCCACCACTTGGAACTGGTGTTTTGTCACCAGACATGGTGGTACACAGTGTACGGGGGGGGGGGGGGTCTTGCTGCATAAGCAACATTTGGAGAGAGGAGAGGATGTGCCCTGCAATGAGGTTCTGTTCCTGTAGGGCCATGAGGGCAGCCTGCAAAACTGTAGCTGGGAGTGTGGCATGGGGTCTAAGAGCCATCTCCTGCTTGAAGGCAGGTTTGGCTCCATGGTTGGGCGTGCTGTGTTGGCCACAAGGGCAACCAGAGCAGGCAGTGAGAAGGCTTTGCTGACCCTCAAGGAGGTAGGCAAAGGAGAGGAGTCTGAGACATGGCTGGATGGAGGGTCCCTTTAAGCTCGAGCCTCAGCCTCAGGAAGAAGCTCCAGGAAGTGCTATCCTGATGTTCTACCTGAAGTGCTTCTATGTGTCCTTAAATGCGATTGAGCATCCAATGAGTGTGGATGCTCTATTTTGAAATAGCTCATGCTATTTTGATGGGGATTTGCTGTATAGATGCACTGTTAATAAGCTATTCAGAATTTCTGTTACAAAATAGCTTATTCCAAAATAAGCGTGCAGTGTAGATGTACCCATATAACATTAACATTCTCAACCTAAACTTTTGCATTTTAAACCTGCATGTGTAAGATTAAACTTAACACACTGTAATTTGCATTTCAGTTTGAACTACAAATGGAACATTTTATATTACCGTTCTGTATCCTGAACATGATGTTTTGTAGGCCTTTATTAGTTTAGATTGGTTGCCATGGAAACTGAAGAGTGTTCATTTTTTCAAAATCTAAATCATTTGTCTCTTTACATATTTCTTTAAAACAAAATTTAACAATGGCCTAAACAAGTAAAGACAACACATTTTTTGTTGGGAGAAGCTATTATTCGGTCTAGAACTTTGGTTGTATGGAGTGTAGTTAGCATTCACAAAAGGTAACACGTATGCACTGATGTCCTCTATTTATATTGAGAACAGATTTGTTATTAGATGTAAACAATTTTTTACTGCTGGGTCCGCATTTTAGGAGCGCCACTTGAGGCAGAATCAGAAAATAAAGGAGTTCAAGGTGGTGAAAGATACAATGATCATCCAAGTATTTGAAAATGAGTTCATTTCTCTCTGTAGTCTAACCTTGGAACTAATGTCAGATACTTGGACCTTTAGCATCCTGAATATTAAAAATAAGTATATAAAATTATGTGCCCATTTTGATGGGCAATTGTGTTACTAATTTGTATTTCCATATGATTACATAACTAAATGGGTAATTTGTATGCAGAAAGATTCAGGAAAATACATTATTGGCCATTTGCACACTCAAGTGATTTGTATGAGCTGTCATGATACCTAAGGGTGTGTCTAGACTACATGCCTCCTTCGACGGAGGCATGTAGATTAGCCAGATCGGAAGAGGGAAATGAAGCCGCGATTAAAATAATCGCGGCTTCATTTAAATTTAAATGGCTGCCCCGATCTGCCGATCAGCTGTTTGTCGGCAGATCGGGGCAGTCTGGACGCGACGCGCCGACAAAGAAGCCTTTCTTCATCGGCACAGGTAAGCCTCGTGAAACCAGGTTTACCTGTGCCGATGAAGAAAGGCTTCTTTGTCGGCGCATCGCGTCCAGACTGCCCCGATCTGCCGACAAACAGCTGATCGGCAGATCGGGGCAGCCATTTAAATTTAAATGAAGCCGCGATTATTTTAATCGCGGCTTCATTTCCCTCTTCTGATCTGGCTAATCTACATGCCTCCGTCGAAGGAGGCATGTAGTCTAGACACACCCTAAGTGTGTAAACTATGGCTTTGTTTCTTGTAGTTTCTATACCTTTTCCCAGATGCATGATATATACAACAACAGATCCATCATACAAAAGAAAATAGCATGTAGATCATGAAGCAGCATATGCTTGCATTCAGCTGAGGTCATGTCACCATTGTGATATGTATCCTATTTTGAACTTATAGTGCAAATTGTTTCCAAGTGTTCTCCCTCATTAATGTCCACTGTAGCAATCTTATTTCTAGGGGGATAAAGGCATAGATTGTAGATTGTTCAGATGTAGGTACTTGGTTCCAGAATCAAAGGCAGCAAGAGGGAAATACTTCCAGATTCAGAAAAATATTGAGGTCAATATTCAATCAGAGGTGAGATGGTATTATACATTGTGCTTTTATTACATGAGCTGAGATGAAGGACCATACTGTAGCTTCTGTGCTCTTTAGTACCTTACTAGAAAAGTGCAAAAAGAGAGGAGCAGGATTAGAAAGGCAGAAGCGAAAACAATTTGTGTGGGACTAGGAGAAGATTTTCGGGAGGAAACCCTCATAGGGGTAAAGCTTATATGCCCATCTGGAGTTGCTTTTTCCCTAGCTTGAATGCATCCCCATCTTTGCATGACAGAATAATATTTCAGAAAATAGTCAGTGCAAACTTGAACTCACTGCTCTTCTCATTCCCTTTAGCACATGAACTTTTGAAGGTGAGCTCCAGTTGTCTCAACCAGGCGTTAGTTTGTGAAGTAAAGCTTTAGCTGAAGTCACAATTAATGATATGAAGAAGAGCTGTGTTTGGGCAGTCTGAGGAGGCATAGGGAGGATGCTGAGGGATGGGACAATTTAATACCATGTCATTTACCTTGTAAATGTCAATAATGGACATTAATGGGGATGATTGCTTATCATTTTTCAATTTCCAGGGAAATTTTTGAATGAAACAAAACAGTCTCCCCTCCCCCCCCCCACACACACACATAGGAAAATGTTTGATTTATCATCAAAATGAAAACCATATCGCTTTCATTCCATTTGAAATTAAACCAGTGTGTTCAATGAGGTTCTTACCTTTTAGTCCTCTACCGGGAAAAACAAGGGAGACAACAGGGAACCCTCTGTCCTCACATCCTACAAACCCTTACAATTTGATTCAAAACACCAAATATTTGTTTTGTTTCATTTTGAAAAAAAAAGAAGAAATTAGAAAAAAATCAAAGTTATTTTTTACTGAACAAACATTGAAAAAACAGTTTCTACAATCTCTACACATCACTTCTAGGTGCCTTTCTGTAATGGTTTCAAAAAAATTGAAAGTTAGAGGATTTTTTTGTAACTAATTAACATTAGTTTCCCCCGTTGTGTAAAGGCCTTGTTCCTGCATTTATTACAACCATGCTTGACCAAAAATTTAAGTTCGGTCAGGTGTATTTTCTGGAAAAGTGGCTATTGTAGAACTCAGCAGCATAATTTGGTTTTATTTTGCTTCCTAGAGCCTTAATTTTATGGCAGACCATCACTCTGTGGATAAAATTCTGGATTCATTAAATTCAGTGGCAAAAGGCTTGTTGACTTCAACAGTGATGAATTCATCATATTTGTATATAGGGGAGCCAACAACATGCGTTGGTCACAAGGCAAGGTGATGGGAACCAGATCTGATCTACCTGAAGGAGTGGGGCCTTGGGCAGAAAGGATGGTGGCAGCTATCCCTCTGTGCCACCTGCAGCATTCTACACTGCCTCCCTTCCAGCCCTTAGGTTATGTCTACACTGCAGAGATTTTCAGGAAAAATGGCCATTTTTCTGGAAAAACTACACTTACGTCTACACTGTAATTGCATTCTTTTGAAGAACGCAGCGGGTTTTCCAACAGTGGTAAATCTCTTTCTACGAGGAAGAAGCTTTTCTGAAATAGCTTTTTCAGAAAAAGGCACGTGTAGACAGGGGAAAGGGGCTTTTTTCAAAAGAAAAGACCTCCAGGATAAAGCACAGGTGCCTTAGTGGCCACTCTGTCCATAGTAATCACAATTTCAATGTAAGGTAGCATCCAATCAATGGACGCTATCTTTCGAATAAGCAGATCACTTTTTTATGCGCTTTTGCTGTGTGGACACTCTCTTTCGAAAGAAGTTGTTCCAGAAGATCTCTTCTGGAAAAGCTTCCCACCGAAGAAGCCTGCAGTCTAGACATAGACTTAGAGATTCAGAATCTCCAGGTCCCTTTGAATCTCCAGGCTCTGTGGTAACTTTGCCTCCTTCCCCCATCAGCCAGCCTGTCTGTATGGAATGTGTTGTTATTCATCAGAGCTCTCTGGTTTATTATTTAATGTGCAATATTTAGTTACTTCTAAATAATCATGTTTTAAAAGGGAACTTTCAATTCTCACAAACAAAGTATAGGGTGATGTCTGCCTTTGTCCAAAAAGAAAAAAAATCTACATTTATCTGTGAGAATTTTTCAGTAGAAAATGTCTTAGGATTAGAATGAGTTTTCCAATGAATCCACGTGTTTGGTTTAGAAAATATGTTTTTGCTATACATAGGGAAAAAAACCTTTTAAGAGAGAAACCAACTGACTACCTGGGCACAATTAAAATGACAAATGTAAAATTATATATAATAATGTGAGTACTCTGGATATGCTAGTACACTATATCTATTATCTAGCAATGCTTTCATGTTGGGAGCATACATCAGTAAGAAACATTTTAAATTAAAAGGAGGTAAAGTGGTTGCAATGCAAATAGAGACATTGAAAAGATGATTAGGCTATTGAAAACTGTCTAAGGGCTGCATTTTAAGATGGCATAATGTATGAAAAAAAGTTTTGCAATGATGGGAGTCAAACAAGATTGACTCTAGTGCTCAATGCAATTAATGTTATTCTTCAACTTTTGCTTAAAGCTACAAGATTCACAAATCTCAGTTCTTCTGATAAATTACTTTGATAATTTTTAAAATATTTTTCCCCATATCTAACGCCAGCATCTGTTTTCAGTTCAGCTCCATCACAGTGCCATTGTTGGGATCACATCAGTTTTCAATACCAACAAACATTCAAAAATTTGAACTTTGCAGAACTGTGACTTGTCACCATCCCAGATTTGAAGACAATGCTGTGTCTAAACATGGATGCAGATTAGACCAGTCGGAATTGCAAATCCGCGGGGGATTTAAATATCCCCCGCGGCATTTGCATTTACATGGCTGCCGCTTTTTTCCGGCTTGGGGATAAGCCGGAGAAAAGCGCCAGTCTAGACGCGATTCTCCGGAAAATAAGCCCTTTTCTGGAGGATTTCTTATTCCTACTTTCAAGTAGGAATAAGACATGCAGGAATAAGGAATAAGACTTTCAAGTAGGAATAAGAAATCCTCCAGAAAAGGGCTTATTTTCTGGAGAATCGCGTCTAGACTGGCACTTTTCTCCGGCTTATCCCCAAGCCGGAAAAAAGCGGCAGCCATGTAAATGCAAATGCCGCGGGGGATATTTAAATCCCCCGCGGATTTGCAATTCCGACTGGTCTAATCTACATCCCTTTACCAGAAAAGGGGTGCAGTGTAGACCCAGCCTACATGTTTGCCAATAGCATAGACTTAGTATTTTGAAGAATTGTAAATAAAATATTCTTACATTATGAAGAGTTTTTAATTAAAAACATCCTGGAGAATATCTAATGGAAGCTATCAGTGTACTAATGTTGTAAATAGTTTGTATTGCATCATTTTCATAAACCAAGGTCAATTTTCAATAGAGAAAATATTTTTCTCACAACACAAATATTTTTCTCACAGCACACATCTTCTTGCTGCACATGCTTTTAGATGATGTTATATTGTCCATTACATTTATGTAAAGGCAATATTATTAGGCTGCATTTTAGTTGGAAAGGCTTCTTTTCGTTTTGTGCTGTACCATGGCATTCAGCATCAGGTAAGGCATTTGAACTGAAAATCCCCATTTTGCACATTTGGCCCAGAAGCAGCCTTTTCTCAGCAGGAAGCCAAGTCAGGCAATTTAGTCTTAAAAGAGATCACATTTGTTGACCATCAATTCATGCTGTAGAGCCTTTTTACTTAGCTGTTAACAAGCAGTAGAGGTAAAATGGCAGGCTCTTAGGTGATGGGGAGTGGTTTAGAGGACATTATGTTAGCTTACTTTCATTTTAATTAAATATAGTCAAGCTTTTTTGGGAGGACACTTTATGTACATTGAACCCCCCCCCCCCCCCCCACACACACACACAAATATGTTACCATATAATTTAAATTAAAATGTTTGTCAATAATTAGCTTTTTGACATACGTCCCTCTCCGGATAGTGTTTTCCCAGGATTAATTATTTGGCTTTAATACTCAATACTTAAGGTTTCTCCAAATAATGTATAGAATATAAGCTCTGATGAATCAAGGCATTCACCTACTTGACTGAAATATTTGGTAAAGAAGGAATCTGTAATACTAGAAATCCAGTGATGAGGGTTGGCATTCTACCTCTGACATACTTTTGCTTTATGCTTTTGGACAAGCTGACTTAATCACTCTCTATCTTAATCTTCGTACCTGTAAAATATCAAATGAAGAATTCTGAAACCTTCAAACATGCTAAAAATTGGAATTGCTACAATGTGGTATTGTTACCCTTTAGCCTTTAGTGGAATTTGTTACAGTTTTAGTTTAATGAGCAAAAATATTTGTAGGGTTTTTGTTGTGGTTTTCTTTCTTTTTTCTTTGTACCCGTGCTGGGTTCAGTTACAGGTGTTAAAGTCTTCAAGTCTTTGCACAGTGAGAGTGCATCTGTTTCTAAACCTTGAACCTAAAACCAAATAAGTATTTTTTTTAAATCTTCATTGGCAATGGAACATCTCCACAAAACATATGTTGGCATTATTTTCATGAAATGTCATCTATTTGAAAGTGTTTTAACTGAATAATTTTGGGGTAAAAATTAATTTTTTGTTGAAAACCCCTGTCAACTATCCCAAAACCCAAATGTCAAATAGCAGACATAATAAAGAGTGATAAACTCACAGCTCTCCCTTGTTTGTAATGCTGTTACTGTACTAATACTGCTTTCTGTTTGTGAGCCATGTCATCCAACTCCATTAATGTACAATCAAAATAAAAATTGTTCCACAGTGAACTAAAATGTTTTGATTGAGATCTTCACTAATAGAGCAAAAATCTGGACTTGTTAATATCAACAGGAGTTTTCCCATTGATTTCAATGGGTCCAGAAGTTCATCCACTCATTTAATCTGACTTGAGCATGTAGTATGTAAGCCTCCAAGGCTGTGTCCAGACTCAGGGGTTTTTTCGAAAAAACTTCACCTGCGTCCAGACTCAAGCCGCGTTCTTTCGAAATTAAATCGAAAGAACGCAGCTTTTCTTTCGATGGCGGTAAACCTCATTTCACGAGGAAGAACGCCTTCTTTCGAAAGTTCCTCTTTCGAAAGAAGGCGTTCTTCAATGTAAATAGGGCTTCTTCGAAAGAGAGCATCCAGACTCACTGGATGCTTTCTTTCGAAAAAGCAAGCCGCTTTTTCGAAAGTTCAACGTGCAGTCTAGACGCTCTCTTTCGAAAGAGGCTCTTTCGAAAGTATCTTTCGAAAGAGCCTCTTTTGAAAGAGGCTTGCAGTTTAGACATAGCCCAACCTCTTCCCCTAGCACAAAGGGGGAGAACCTATGAGGAACTCTCACAGGGGAGGGGGGAAATTGGACTCTTGGGGCCACACCCCAAACTTAAGAACTAAACTTAGAAAAGAGGCTGGAGTTCCTAGGTCTGGAGCCCCAGTGGCAGGGACCTATACCCCTTTGCCACCAGCTAACTCTCGGACCTAGCCACTGGGCCACCTCACTGCTCAGAAGACCCAGCCATATCATATCTTGATCTCACTTTTTTTAGTTTCTAAAAACTTAAAGAAGAACAATTACTGTACATTCAGTTTCAACAAAATGTGAGTCACAGTTTTCACAGTGTTTACATATCCAGTCTGTATACTTGCTGTTGCCTTTTGACATTTCTTTCTGGCTTAAAAAAATGATGTTTCTAATAGATAAATGAACATTTTTATAATAAGCACAAACAGCTAAAAAAAATCTCCCTTAGCAAAAGTCCTCCTTTCAGTATTAGAGCATTATGAGGTCTTTTACGTCCTGTACATTAAGCAGAAAGATCACATCTAAAATTGATTTTAACTAAATGTGTTCAAATCTTTTATTAGACTCAATTGATGGCTCATATGAATTTATGAAGGTCTTTCTTCCCCCCCCCCCCTTTTTTTTCACTACAGGAGCGTAGGATTTAACTAATACCAGAAATCTCAGTGACTCACTCCCAGTCAATTACCCCAAGAAATACATATGTTGTTCTACAGTCATAGGACTGATGTAATAATTATTCTGGCAATTATGGGCTAATTGTGACTTTGACATAAATTCCCTTTATGGGGGAGTGAATTGTTATACTACCTGAGGGACAGATTAGTGAGTCACAGTCTACCTCCCAGTTTCTTGCCACTACAGGGGGATATGGGTTAGAACATGTACTGCACCAACCCTGTACTTGGGTCAATATACATCACACACACTGGCTACATCTACATTGGCAAGATTTAGCGCAAAAGCGGACGCTTTTGTGCAAAATCTTGCCGCCTGTTTACACTGGCCGCACGTATTTGCGCAAGAACACTGACATTCAAATGTATGAAATCAGTGCTTCTTGCGCAAATACTCTGATGCTCCCACTCAGGGATAAGTCCTCTTGTGCAAGTGTTCTTGAGCAAGAGGCCAGTGTAGACAGGTAACATCAATTTCTTGCGCAGGAAAGCCCGATTGCTAAAATGGCCTTGGAGCTTTCTTGCGCAAGAGAGCGTCTACACTGGCATGGATGCTTTTGTGCAAAGGCAAATCTTTTGCACAAAGGCACATGCCAGTATAGATGCTCTCTTACTCAAATACTCTAATGAAAAAACTCTTGCGTTTAGATTATTTGCACTAAATCTTGCCAGTGTAGATGTAGCCACTGTGTTCAGTTCATTGGGGTTTAGATCCAAGAATCCTATATCTATCCGCTTATTTGCTTTGGAAAGGGAGCAGTGGCTCTGAAAAAGCTGTTTCCCTTACTTTCCACCAATATTACGACACATTTTTCACCTATTGTGAGCATAAAGTGTAACTCACATAATCAGTCATATGCTTGACAGAGTAAGTTAAGCACAAAAAAGTAATTTCAGTTATCAACACCTATCTCCATACTTCCAGGTATTAACATGTTTGTAGTAGTTTTCACAAAATCACCTTCTCAACCCCACAAGCATGTGATGACATAAAGGATCCTGCGTGGGTATTGTTTCTCTTCACCAAATGGACAACTGAAATCTTCCAAGCAGGAGATTTAAGAAATACACTATTAATGCCAACTACTCCTGTTTATGCAGGGCTACTGCCTCTGACAAATACAGGTTTTTTTATGAAGAACAAACACTCTTGAAACAGAAACATTGGAAATACAATTTCACAATTCAGAAATAAGGGGGTTCGACACAGTTACACAAATCAGTGGAGGAGAATAGATGTGAGAAGGAAGCCTTTTGTTATAAACTTAGCTTAGTGGCTAGGTTACTCCCTAGGCTGTGGAGAGACCCATGGTTCTAGTTAAATAGTGATCTGCCATTTGTCCAGTGAGTGCCCTAAACAACCAGCCTATTTTGTGAAACTAGGCTACCTTTGGCATGCCTACCTACCAGATTAGGCCCCATACATAACTGAGATGGGAAAACAACTATCTTCTCCCAGTTTGTAGATCACTACGCTGAAATAGGCACCTCTTTGCAGGCTGGAAAGAAGGGGCTTAGTATACACCCCTCTGGTCAGCATATCTCATTGTCTAATTTGAGTGACTCCCCAGCTAGCATGTTGGCTTTGTGAATCGCATTTTCAGATGCCTATTTCTTGGGTAAGAAGCTTAGGCCCCTAATGAGGCTTTCTGGTTTGCAGTATTGTTCCATGTCATTGGCACTTAGATATTAGGCGTTGCAATGTTCTGTTTGACAAGACTATGTCCTTTTGTGGATTGGGGCCCCAGTCTTGTTTTTGTACTTTGAGCAGTCCACTTCTAAATTGATAGTAGAAATCCATCCCAATTTGGCATTAAATTATGTTACCAAAAGTTATCACCATGTGTCTGAAGGCTGTTCTGTAGATTGTTTGAATTGAATTGACAACTGTCCAGTTCCTGCCGGACTGGTGACTACAACACAAGTAATTGGCATTTTTATTTCTAGTCTCAGCAAAGAGGCCAAGAACAGTCAGAGACAGAATTATTTTATTGCTTGCTCCTTCAAGAGATGTTTGTTGCACAAGGAAGCTTGTTTGGCATTTCTTCTGTGAATAAGCAACTTTAGTCTCCAGGTCAAAAAAATCTGGGCTGGAATTTAATAGTTTTAATGAGATTTAATAGCACCTAGGAGAGTTGAGCAACCAATTGACATTTAAAAATCTGTTTGTAAATCCCATCCTAGTACCTTTTAAGAAACATGACAAATTAATTTACAAGGAGAAGCAGGAGCAAGTGTTTCATATTATTCAATTCTAATGTAAGGCAAATTAGTTCCAATAGATTAAATTTATCTATAAACGCTTTAGATGGATGTTTTCTTTTTTTCAGGACAAGCTTTCCAAGATGCTGAGTGTGCTGGACTCATTACACCTGCAATTCCTGTGAAAAGATCACCTCTATTAAAAGGCACAGACTACACACCTTGTACCTTTGGCTTGCAGGTTAATAGGTCTTGTAATAGTCAATCAGTGTAGATTTGATTAACATTTTTTTTACAACAGAATACAGGCCAAAGCTCAAAGATCATGGCAAAAGTTGAGATACAGCTAAAATTGAGGTGGGAATAAAAACTTTCCTCTTCCCTTCCTCCCCTCCCCCAAATAATGATTAGAGTGGAAGATTAGCCACTCTGGGATTTTTCAGCCAGCAGTAACAGATGGCTAAGTTAGTGATGAACCACTGAGAGGGCTGAAGAGTTGATTAGCAAGACTGACTGAATGAGTGCATCCACAAATTGGCAGAATGCCTGGTAAAATCAGTGACCCATCACTTTACTGAGTCTTTAAAATATTAACTGGACAATTCTTTCCCAAAGAAAATGTATTCTTTTCAAAAAGTTGTGACATGGAACCAATTGCACAAATCTCACTTCTTTTTACTTTGAGTATACTTTTTTTCATTTCTCCCCATATCTTAATGTGTGCTTTAATACTGAAAAAGGATTGAGATAAATCATTAGACACTTTTTTTTTCAAAACAATAGCTTAGCTTCACTTCCTATGATATGAAGTTTCTTAATCATCTGACAAGGAAGAGCCTGGCATTGTTTGTTTTCAATATTAAGCAATTGACAATTATATCTATATTGATATTGATTATATTGAGATTGATAGTCCAAGTCTCAGCTCAGAGCTAAATTTACCAAAAGCTAACAAAAGAACTACAGTCCCTTATTCCAGTCTGACAGAAGGCTTAGAGCATTGGGAAGCCTAATCTGAACTAGCTAGTTCGTGCCGTGTGTAGCTGCGCGGCACGCAGTCCGAACTAGCCAGCATTTAAAAATGGCGCCGGCAGGCTTCATGCAAACGAAGCCCGGGAAATTCAAATCCCGGGCTTCATTTGCAACTCCGTATGACTACATTACCCCCCCTAGTTTGAACTAGGGGGGTAGTGCAGACATACCCCTGGTGTTCACACCTCCACCTCAGATGCTAGAATTGGGCCTCACTCTCCCTGACTGAATTAGCCCGGTTATCTCTAGCCTTATTCTGGCCTGCATATTTATACCTGCCTCTGGAAATTTCCACTACATGCATCTGACAAAGTGGGTCTTTGCCCACGAAAGCTTATGCTCCAATACATCTGTTAGTCTATAATGTGCCACAGGTCTCCTTGTCACCCAAGGTAATCTATATCTAATAGTCACTGCAAGGACTATTGTTTAATCAGGCATCAAGTCTATTAAGCAATATATCTCCAGATCACTAAATTCCAAAGTCCCATTTGAATCTCCCTTTGATGACACTTTAATAGCATTGATTTACGCTACCCCTCCAATAGCCTATCCAATACCTTACCGCCTGGAACTTTGATAAGCAGGTATTCTCCTACAAAATGTGTAGTTCTATAACAACCCAAAATAGCATATGATGCTAAACATAGTGTACCTTGACAACACAGATTGTAATGTGCAGCTCTGAAATAGGACAGATTTTAAGAGGGCTCACTTCTGACTGCTGTAGGAGTTTAATAAATTCTTCAGCTCCTCTTTCCCCCACCACACACACAACATACAGTCACCTGTTTATGGTTCTTGTTGCTTTGCACTAGGACAAAAATCAATCAATAACTAAAAAAGGAACAAAAGGTCTAGCTTTTCTCTAGGGGCCATTTCCTCACACCTAGCACTACCTCTCACAGTTTACCCACCTCAAACTCTGACTTAAAAAAGCATAAACTTGAAAAACAACAAATGGTCTGATAGCACTTTATAGACTAGCAAAATATGTAGATGGTGTCATCAGCTTTAGTGGGCACACCCCACTTCTTCAGATGACCGGAGTTTTGAGTTTAGGATGTGCAGACCCAAAATAAATAGGGGAGAAGGGAGCGGGGGGGGGGGGGGGGGCAGGGGGAAGGAAAGAGATGAAAGGGGGTGGGAAGCAAGGAGCAGAAAGTATGAAAATATCAAAGGGAAAACCAGATAGACAGAACTGGGTAATCTATAAGCACCTACAGATTGGATAGTTAAAAGGAGCAGATAGGAATCATAGGATAGCACTTAGAGAGGAAGGGTACTAACGCAGGAATATACAAAGACAAAGAGCTGTTGGCACCTACATTGAATGTTAGATTTATAATGTCCTAGCCATCTGTTATCTCAATTGAGGAGGCCATCAGAGTGAGAACTGAACTTGTAGATGAATTGTAATTCCAATGCCTGTAATTCAGCATGTAATTCAGGAAGGGTACGTCTACACCACAGCGTTATTTCGAAATATCTCATTTTGAAATGGTTATTTCAAAATAAGATATTTTGAAATAATGCATTTACACACAAAATGCATTTTGAAATAGCGTTTGACTATTTCAAAATAGTGTATCCACACTGAGTGGATGCTGAATCGCATGTAAGGCCTGCTGAAACTGGTTTCGGCAGGGCATCAGCTCAGGAATTACTTTGTGTGGCTGCTGCCTGAGACTATCTGAGGCCTGTGCTTAAAGGCACTTCCCCACCCCCGGACAGCCAGTTCTCAGGTTTCCCTGCTTGCTTGCCTACCTCAACGAGGGACAGAAAAGCATTTTGTCTCTGTGTGCTCTGGTTGCCCTCACTTGGGACACCAGAGCACTCTGCAACATGGAGCCAGAGCTTCCCCTGAGCACTCAGGTGCTTCTCCTGGATGCATTGCTGCGAGCCTGGATGCATTTTCTGCAGGCTTTCATCTGGGAGATCCATCGGGGGGCTGTCAGTATCCAGGAGGCCCTGCAGGAGAGCTTCCACCCTGAGAAGCACTAAGGGTATGTCTACGCTACCCCCCTAGTTCGAACTAGGGGGGTAATGTATGCATACCGAACTTGCTAATGAAGCCCGGGATTTGAATTTCCCGGGCTTCATTAGCATAAAGCCGGCTCCGCCATTTTTAAAAGCCGGCTAGTGCGAACCCCGTGCCGCGCGGCTACACGTGGCACGGGCTAGATAGTTCGGACTACGTAGCCATTCCGATCTATCTGTACACCTCGTTCCACCTCATGCAATGAGGTTTACCAATTTCAAAATAAACTCTCCACTATTTTGAATTAATGGCTGTTATTTCGAAATAACTTTGATGTGTAGACATACCCGAACTGTCCAATGTTCACATCATCCATGTAGTGATTTTCCTTAATAATAAGTTGAGGCATGGTCTATACTGGAAAAGTTTGCTGGCATAAGAATACCAATGTAGATATACCAATAAACCCTCCAACTGTAGACATAATATATACTGGCACAAAAGTGCTTCTGCCTGCATAATTTACAACCTCCTTCCCAAGAGGCATATACTATAACAGCAAAACACTCCTGCACAAGTATAATTGGTGTCATATATATGTCAGTAAACAAAACAAAAAAAATACCTCTAACCAAAAGAGCTATTCTGATATAAGTTTAAAGTTTAGGCCATGAGTGTAGCCAGGAGTGAGGAAGTAGTTGACTGCCAAGTGCAAAATACCCATCTGGATATTGAAGTTGAAGATGGCCAATTTTGTAGTTCATGCAAAGTAAATTTGGATGCCCCATCCTTACTAGCCTACAGCCCTGCTGCTTATTACCAGTGAGCGGAATTAGCTTCCTCTATATCTAACTCTGTCATCATAAAAGTGAAATGGGGGCTTTCTGTTTTCCTTTTGCTGGTAGTTCTCTTAATTTACCAAACTACTTGAAATCCAATGAAGTGGCTTATATCCTTTTCTGAAGCAACCCTTGCTGCAAATAATTTATCCATTTGGCTCATCACCTGTAACCTGTCACTAACCTGGTCTATGTGCTACTATTCTCTCTGACATGGTACTGAACCTTCAGAAGCTGAGAATGACCATGAGTGCTGATGGGGTCAGCATGTCAAAATAACTAGAGTCTCCTAACAAAAACCAGTTGATTACTTTGGACAACCTTGAAAACTGAAATGATAGAAATGGGATAGAATGCACTTTGGGGCTTTAGTGTCTATGAAACCTTTGTGTCAATACTCACAATTTGCAGGATCCGGTCTTAGGAAAACAATAGCACATAAGTACGGTAGATAATACAGACTAGGGCATGATTTTCCAAAGCTGCATAAAATTTGTATTGGTAGTAATAAAAAGTCTTTGAGAAGTTTTGATTTTCTCATTGTTATATGTTTTTGGGATTAAATGATATTTTATACTAGAAAGATTAGTTATAGGGCGATGCAAACAAGGGACTTCAAATTCAGAGATTGTAGAAAAATGTCTAATAATTTTGTAAAACTTAAAACCAATATATTTTCAAAATAATTTTGATTATATGTATACTTTTAAATGGTGCTTGACACAAATTTTTGTGTATATAAATGCACATATATTATTATAGTGCTGACAGTTACATTTGGTCAGTATTTTTTAAAACTTTTTTTAAATTTATTTGTCACATATCTATGTCCAAAGCTAAGCATTTGTCATTTCTATGTTTGTGTGAAAAAATGGAAATAAATTGATCAGGAGAAAAGTTATGTGAAGATTTTTCTTGAGGTCAAAAGCCATTTTTCATTGTAAAAAGTTTTGATTAAAACATGTCACAGGTTCTACTAAATATATTAAAATACATATACAAATTTGCCATAGTTAATATCTTCATTTAAAAATTCAATATTTTCAACTCTGTTCCTTAAAAAAGAGCTTTATGATACTTTGCAAAACACTTTGGCAGTGTGTTTACATCTTCTTGAATTTCACAATAATCTATGTTTAAAAAGTATTCAGTTTGCCTTGTTTTTAAAATTAGAACATTTGTGATTCAAATAATTAAATTACAATATCTGGAAAACATGTCTCGGCATTTGAGGGCTTGTGAAATAATTATGCATATATGTATTTTATAGTTTCTTTCATTTCTAGAAATTACAGCAAGATCATTTCTGGAAGGTTACACTGAAAATAATTTCTACTGAATGTGTCCAGTGATTCAGATTTAATGAAGCTCATATTTTGGATCTTAACATACTAGTTACAGCAGTTGTAAATTAAATCACACAGAGGGCAGCCAGATCCTTTGCTACTGAAGGTTACTTATGCTTTATCTATCAAAATGATTCAAAACTTTCCAAAGAATTACTGGGGCTATGTTATTGACTCAATCTCCTTAATCTCTTCCTCTAGTCTTATTTTATTTGTTCAGTTTGGGCAAGGAGAATGAAGAACAAGATATTCTCATTTTAAATATCCCAAGGATCAGTTCTAGAGCCTGTTTTGTTCAACATCTTTATTAATGACCTGGATGAGGGGATTGATTGCACCCTCAGAAAGTTTGCAGATGGCACTTAGCTAGGGGGAGAGGTAGATGCATTGGAGGGTAGGGATAGGGTCCAGAGTAACTTAGACAAATTGGAGGGTTGGGACAAAATAAATCTCATGAGGTTCAACAGGAGCAAATACAGAGTCCTATACGTGGGACAAAAAAATCCCAAGTACTGTTCAGGCTGGGGACCTACTGTCTAAGCAGCAGTTTGGCAGAAAAGGACCTAAGGATTACAGTGGATAAGAAGCTGGATATGAGTCAATAGTGTGCCCTTGTAATCAAGAAGGCTAATGGCATATTAGGGTGCATTAGAAGGGGCATTTTCAGCAGACCTAGAGAAGTTATTATTCTCCTTTATTTTGCACTGGTGAGGTCATATCTGGAGTATTACGTCCATTTCTGGGGGCCCCCACTACAGAAAGGATGTGAATACATTGGAGAAGGTCCAGTGGAGGGCTACCAAAATGATTAGGTGGTTGGAGCACATGACCTATGAGAAAAAGCTGAGGGACTTGGGTTTATTTAGTCTGCAGAAGAGAAGAGTGAGGGGGGATTCGATAACAGCTTTTAACTACCTGAAGGGAGGTTCCAAAAAGGATGGAGAGAGGGTGTTCTCAGTAGTGACAGTTAGCAAGATGAGGAGCAATAGTATCAGGTTGCAGTGCGGGGGATGTAGGTTGGATATTAGGAAAAACTTTTTCACTAGCAGGATGGTGAAGTACTGGAATGGGTCACCTAGAGAGGTGGTAGAATCTCCATCCCTAGAGGTTTTTAAATCCTGGCTTGACAAAACCCTAGCTGGTATGATTTAGTTAGGGTTGGTCCTGCTTTTTGGCAGGTGGTTGGACTTGATGACTTCCTGAGGTGTCTTCCAGCCATAGGATTCTATGACCCTAAGGGCCACATGTTCCAGAAATTCACCATATTGTCCAGTTCACTTACCAGAGCTTCACTCAGCCATCTCAGCTCTTGGGAAAAGAATAGAAGGGATGTGTGTGAGTGCCTCAGGAGAAATTAAGAAAGTACAAAATACAGTTGACCTCAGAGCTGGCTTTTTTAACTGCTCATCTTTGGATCAAAAGATTTCTTTTTTTTTTCTGTTCATCTTATCACCTACTTCAGAAGCCTAATTCTGCAGTTATTCCACACAAAGAGTTTCCATTATTCTCAGGGAGGATTCTATGTAGCTGGCTGCAGAAAAAGGTTTAAAAACAATTTCATATTTACCTTGCAGGATACGTTAATCGTTTGCCCAAATTATTACTAGATTTTCATATAACTATCCCAGGATTAGTCTTCAAAAGCCTGGACATTTATCAGAAGAGGAAAAAGAGACATCCATGAAGATATTTTCCTCAAGTATTAAACAAATTATAATGTAGGAGATAATGTTTAGTAGTAAATAATTTTATTTTTTTTAGAAATGCTAATGGATGCTTAAGCCTTTCAGGCAAATCAACCCAGTTAATTTGATTTCTACATAATTATTCATATTCATGGTTTAAGTACCATTTAGTACTCTTTCATAACCCTTTGTTTTTGAACAATGAACCTGAAATCATTCTGTATGGTTGATGAAATTCCCTGTGTGCTTGAAAGTAGAATAACACAACTGAGGCAGGCACCTTTGCACATGGCATCTTTTTAATTAACAAATGACACCCCTTTGGCTTAATTAGTGGGAAAATTAATGACTAAGTATTATTTTCTTGCAACAGGACACATTTGTCACAAAGTAATTGAACATTTCAGTGGAATGTGAGGTTCTTCCTCAGTTTACAGTGAAATTGTACCATTCATTGAACAACAGCTACTAGTGCAGCTACTAGCAAAGTAGAGAGCAAGATCATGTTCTTGATTAATAATAATAGAAAATTACCTGTGCCACAGAAATCAGAGGGCTCTAATTTGGCTTAAATCATCCTGATGGTAATTTACAGAGTGTTGTTTATTTTAATTCAAATATGCAAAAGCTCATTTAATATTAATTAAATCAATTTCATTATAAATGATTGGTACCATATGCATCCTTTAAACAATGAACATTAGATTAAAGTCAAATGGATCATTATGGCCAAATTATGGACATATGGCCACAATGTGTTTTTCTGTTGTTTTGCACTTTGTTGTGAAAAGAAAAGTAGAGAATGATGAAAATGATCTTGAAATGTAATGTTGACTAAAACTTCTAATTATGATGAATACATATGTTATGCATAAGTGAATAAATATGGCCCTTTTCTAGTAAATCTCTAAAGGTTAAGGACATTTTTAGGAGAAAACGTAAGCAGGAAGAGTGATTTACTGTATTGCTATATGCAGACTAGGAATGTCCAGTGTCTCATAACATAGGAATCAGAAGAAAAAAAAGACTACCTATTCAATTACAAATATAGGCCCTGATCCTTCTGCGAGATCCATTTTGAGAGAATACTTCATCTGAGACATGAATGGATCTCCATATAGAATTATAGGACTATTGAAAACCAAACTAAACAAGCCCAGTACTTTCAGTCTTCCCTCATAGCTCCTGTTCTCTAGACATTTAATCATTCTTTTTGCTCTTCTATGGACTCTTTCCAATTTCTCCATAGCTTTCTTAAAATGTGGTGCCCAGAATTGGACATAATATTCCAACTGAGGCCTAATCAGCATAGAGTAGAGTGAAAGAATGACTTCTCACGTCTTGCTTACAACACTCCTGTTATTGCATCCCTGGATCATGTTGGCTTTTTTTTGAAACAATGTCACACTGTTGACTCATATTTATGTCGTGGTCCACTATGACCCTTAGATCTTTTTCTGCAGTACTCCTTCCCAGACAGTCGCTTCCCATTTTGTGTGTGTGAAACTGACTGTTCCTTCCTAAGTGGATTACTTTACATTTGTCCTTATTAAACTTCATCCTATTTACCTTAGACTATTTCTCCAATTAGTCCGGATCATTTTGAATTATGACCCTATGCTCCAAAGCAGTTGCAACCCCTCAAAGCTTGGTATCATCTGCAAACTTAATAAGCATATTCTCTTTGCCAGAATCAGTCACAAAACAGACCCTTGCAGAATCCCACTTGTGTTAGGGAATGTTATGCCCTTCCAGCATGATTGGGAACCATTAATAACTACTCTCTGAGAATGGTTAGTCTGTCAATTATATACTCATCATATAGTAGCGACATCTACATTGTATTTGCTTAGTTTGTTGATAAGAAGATTACGTGAGACCGTATCAAATGCCTTACTAAAGTCTTGGTATACCATGTCCACCGCTTGTCCCTTATCCACAAGTCATGTTATCCTATCAAAGAAAGCTATCAGATTGGTTTGACATGATTTGTTCTTTACAAATCCATGCTGACTGTTACCTATCACCTTATTTTCTTCCAGATGTTTGCAGATTAATTCCTTAATTACTTGCTCCATTATCTTTCCAGGCACAGAAGATAAACTGACTGGTCTGTAGTTTCTTGGATAGTTCTTATTTCCCTTTTTATAGATGAGCACCATATTTTCCCCTTCCAGTCTTCTGTAATTTCTCCTGCCTTCCATGATTTTTCAAAGATGATATCTAAAGGTTCAGAAACCTCCTCTATCAGCTCCTTGAGTATTCTAGGATAGATTTTATCAGGACCTGGTGACCTGCAGACATCTAACTTTTCTAAGTGATTTTTAACTTGTACTTTTTTTTATTTTATCTTCTAAACCTATCCCCTTCTCACTAGCATTCACTATGTTAGGTACTCCTTCATCATCAGACTTCTTGGTGAAGACTGAAACAAAGAGGTCATTAAGTACCTCTACCATTTCCAAGTTTCCTATTTTTGTTTCTCCTTCCTCACTGAGCAATGGGCCTACCCAGTTCTTGGTCTTCCTCTTGCTTCTAATGTATTTATAGAATGTCTTCTTGTTATCCTCTTTACGACTCTAGCTCGTCTGAGCTCATTTTATTCCTTTGCCTTTCTAATCTTGCTCCTGCATACCTGTATTGTTTGCTTATATTCTTTCTTTGTAATGTGACCTAGTTTCCACTCCTTTTTTATTTTTAGATCATTCAAGATCTCCTGGTTAAGCCAACGCAGTCTTTTGCCATACTTTCTATCTTTCCTATGCAGCAGAACAGTTTGCTTTTGGTCACTTAATAATGTCCCTTTGAGAAACTGCCAACTCTCTTCAGTTGTTTTTCCTCTTAGTCATGCTTCCCATAGGACCTTACCAACCAGTTCTCTGAATTTATTAAAATCTGCCTGAGTTTACTAAAATCTCTAAGTTTTCTAAAATTATTTACTTGCTCCCATAACATAAGAACTAGGGGTGACCAAATGAAATTATTAGTTACTAGATTTAAAACAAACAAAAGGAAATAATTCTTCATACAATGCACAATCAACCTATGTAACTCCTTGCCAGAGGATGTTGTGAAGACCAGCAATTTAACAAGGTTAAAAAGAGAACTAGATAAATTCATTGAGGCTAGGTCCATCAATGGCTATTGGCCAGGATGGATAGGAATGGTACCCATTCCCTCTGTTTTCCAGAGGCTGTGAGAGGGTGGCAGGATGATTACCTGTTCTGTTCATTCCCTCTGGGGCACCTGTCATGGGTCACTGTTGGAGGACAGGATGCTGCAATAGATGGAGCTTTGGTTATGTACTTGAAAATTGTAATGTCCCCTCTCAGTCTTCTCTTCTCTGGACTAGACAATCTCAATGTTTTAAATTTTCCTTCACTGGTCATATTTTCTAGATTTTAACTTTTTTTATTCTACTTAGTACTTTCTCCAATTTGTCCACAAGCTTCCTGAAATGTAGTGCCAAGAACGGAACACACTATTTTAGCTGAAGCCTAATTAGCAGAAAATACAGTGAAAGAATTAATATGTGCACATATCTGCTTGCAAGAGCTATCTAACTCAGTGGTTCCCAACCTTTTTGATTATACAGACCTCTTTTCAATCGATTAAAATTAAACGAAATCCCCTTACCAGGGGAGAAAAGAAAAGAAAAGAAAAGAAAAGAAAAGAAAAGAAAAGAAAAGAAAAGAAAAGAAAAGAAAAGAAAAGAAAAGAAAAGAAAAGAAAAGAAAAGAAAAGAAAAGAAAAGAAAAGATTAGGCTCACCACTGCCCAATCCTTACTTTTAAACTTTCTTTGCATCCCCTGCAGTACCATTGTGGACCACAGACTAAAGATTGGGAACCACTGATCTAGCTATTTTAGGTACTTACAGTGCTCCCATTACCATAATATCTGAAAAACTCATTGTCTAACACATTTAGGGGAAAATACTATTGTCTCCTTTGTACAGATGGAGAAACTGAAACACAGAGTAACTTGTCCTAAATCACACAGGAAATCTGTAATAAAGCACGGTATCCTAACTACAGGATAATCCTTCCTCTCGTTGCATGACTGAAATCATAAGTCATAGTTCTCATTAGACTCTGGATTCTAACATGTATAACAATTTCCCATAAGGTTTTCACATTTTCTATATCTGGCTCCTGAGATTTAAGGAACTAATTCAGTTTCATGGTGAAATTAAAGAGACTATTCATTGCTTAGAATTAGGCATATGCTTAAGAAGCTTGCTGGAATGAGATCCAAACTATTTTCACTATAAGTGTGAGGAAGCCTTTCTGAGATCACAGAAAATCAAACATTGACCTAGGAACATCCCTCTGATTCTCATCCTCTACACATATATTTCATAAATAAGATTTTCCATTTGTCCTACAATCTCTGAATTCATGACAATGCACTTAATTTACATGATTTAAGAAATTTTACTCCGCAAAGTTATGACAGAAGAAAATAGTTTCAGGGAATATAATTTTCTTGGAGAGAAAATGGCTCTCAATATTACCCCATTAATAACTTCTTGAAATATTGTCAATTCAATTTTACTTACTCTGCCAATTAATTTTTATTCATTTTAAGATAGTTTGATTTGTCTGAAAAAAGATTTTACCCTCACATAATTTACAGACCAAATTCTCTTCCTGACTCACATCACCATATGTATTCTATATTTGCTGCACAAAATAATCTACTACTGATTCTTACCATTTGATACAAGTATATGGAATAAAATGTGCACCGCAGAGAAAAGAACTGCAATGTGTGTTGCAGATAAATTTTAGATTGGATATGAAATGAATTGAATTCACCTACAAAGCCCAAGCTTTGACTTGGCTTCTAAAACTGTGCCTGAAAATGATTTTGACATGCAATACTCAAATTGACCCAGGCATAAATTTCAGGGAATTGTAACCACCCAATTCATACATACAAGGCAATTAAAAAACAAAGAAATCCTAATCCTCCTCCCAACCCCTTCATTATGAAAAGAATTTGGATGAAATCCTGACTCCATTAACTTTTGCCATTGACTTCAGTGGAATAGGATTTCACCCCTAGATTTTGCAATATTATAAGCAAAACACTAGAGGCTGAGATTTGAACTCACATTGCTGACCTGATATGTCAGGAGGTTGCACATTAACTCATAGAAGCAGTTGTGGTTCCTGACCAGTTAAAGTGTTCAAGATGTGGTTGAAAGTTGTGGTTTCAAGTCCCATTAAAATTCATGCTGAAAGGCCCTTTCCAGTTCACCTGCAGCAAAATGAATGTCTGATCTATTGAATTAGGGCAGCCCAAGGCAGTTCCATGAGATATTGGCCACATCACTACCTTGTTTACTGTTAGCAGTAAAATTGACATGCCTTAGTCTGTTTCACCCAATGAGCCATTAGCTCACAGGAACTTTGACTTTACAGGCTTCTTCTGAAGAGCTCATAAAGGGTACGTCTAAACTACATGGCTCCGTCGATGGAGCCATGTAGATTTGTTGTTTTGGCAAAGTCAAATGAAGCCGCGATTTAAATGATCGCGGCTTCATTTAAATTTACATGGCTGCCACGCTGAGCCAACAAACAGCTAATCAGCTGTTTGTCTGCTCAGCGCGCTAGTCTGGACGCTCCCCTGCTGACATCAAAGCCCTTTGTCGGCAGCCCCAGTAAACCTCATCCCACGAGGAATAACGGGGCTGCCGACAAAGGGCTTTGATGTCGGCAGGGGAGCGTCTAGACTAGCGCGCTGAGCGGACAAACAGCTGATCAGCTGTTTGTCGGCTCAGCGCGGCAGCCATGTAAATTTAAATGAAACCACGATCATTTAAATCGTGGCTTCACTTGACTTTGCCTATGTGTCTAATCTACATGCCTCTGACGACAGAGGCATGTAGTCTAGACACAGCCAAAATGTTAAGAATATGTGAGCTTATGTCGAAATAATGCATCTAGACATAAAATGCATTTCAAAATAGCGTGTCCACACTGATAGGACACTGAATCGCATTTAAGGCCGGTCATGACCGGTTCTGGCAGGGCATCAGGTCACGAGTTACCTTGTGTGGCTGCTGCCTGATGCTATCTGAGACCTGTGCTTACAGACACCCCCAGGACAGCCGGTTCTAATGTTTCTCTGCTTGCTTGCCTACCTTACTGAGGGACAGCAAAGCATTTTTTCTCTGTGTACTCTGGTTGCTTGCCTACCTCACTCAGGACACCACAGCACTCTAAAGCATGGAGCCGTAAGTGCCCATGAGCACTCTGGTGCTTCTCCTGGACATGTTGCTGTGAGCCTGGCAGCACGTTCTGCAGGCAGTAACAGTCTCTCTGGCGTGTCCCACTGGGGGCTTGTGCCTCATTCCTCCCTCATGTCCTTCCACTACCCCTCCCTAACCTTCCTTCCTGCTGTACAATAAAAGACACGTGTTCATTACAACAAAGCCTCTTTATTGAACAAAACTGGGGTGGGGAGGAATGAAACTGAGGTGAGACTGGGGAAAAAATGTGGGAGAGGAGAGGTGGGAGTGTGGGAGACAGGAGGGGGAAACCTGGGAGGAGGGAGCTGGCAGGGGGAGGCAAGATGAGGAAGGAGGAGAAGTTCAGGACTCAGGGTTGGGGGTGTTGCCGGCCCAACTGTCTCCCAACACCGTGGCTACAGGGGCTTCGGTGTTCGGTGTCCCTGGGGGTGTGGGGAGGGTGGGGAGGAAGAAGTGAGAGGAGGAGTGGTAGCTGGGGAGGTAGCAGGGGCTGGAGCAGCAAGAGGCAGCAAGCTCTGCCCCAGGGTCAATGACCACATGGGGGGCACAGACTATCCTGCCCCCCCCCCCAGGATGCAGTCTACACCATCAAAATAGGGGCAGAGGTCTGGGTCTGCCCCTGGTTGGGAGCTGTCCCCTGTGGCCCTGGTATACACCTGCCGCAGCTCCTATATTTTCATGCGAACCTGCTCCTGGGTTCACATGTGGCCTTTGGTGGCCAGGCTGACAGCCATCCGCCTGTAGATGGTTGCGTTCCTCCATTTAGTGCAGAGATCATGGACGTTGGAGGAATCCCCCCAAACCTGAATTAGGTCCTGATCTCTGCAGTGGACCAGGCAGGCGCCCGCCTTTTCCAACCTCTGGCAGGCTCCTGGGAGCTGACAGACTGATCCTAGGGGGTGATGGAGGGCTGGCTGGCACTGGCTGCCTGGCTCATGCTGGGGCCACTGGGTTAGGTGCAGCGACTGCTGGCTCTGGGCTGGCAGGCTTGGAGCTGGCACAGGCACTGTTGCCAGAATCTACCCCTTTAAGGGCTCTGGGGAGCGGAGGAGAAAGAAGAGTTTTCTTGGTGGTGCCACCAGGGCATCCTGTGAAGGGCTGGAGGCCCCCTATTTCGAAATAAGAGTCTACACAGCGTTTATTTCTAAATAGCAATTTCAAAATTGACGCTATTCCTCATGGAGTGAGGTTTACCAATGTTGAAATAAGCCCTCCGCTATTTTGATTTAATTTTGAAATAGCAGTTTGGCTGTGTAGATGCTGGTAAAGTCATTTTGAAATAACAGCTGTTATTTTGAAATAACTTTGCTGTGTAGACATACCCTATGACTTTTGTAAATCCTGAATGAGCAGTTTGTGTTTATTTATAATTCGGATTTTTTTCCTAAAATTTTATATCATGTATATCTTTAATTTACTCTACAGCACCTTGTCTATCTGATGAATGCTTTATAAATCAAAATACTGCTTATACACACACATTCCTGTTATTTCATGAAATGACAGTTCAGTAGTTGCAAACCTCTTTGATAAAATAAAGTCAACTCTGCACATTGCTGAAGAGACGGAGACAATCATCTTCAGATGATTTGCTCTTGCTAGCGCCTTTAAAATAGAAAGAAAAGATGTATCAGCCCCCTACTGTTAGCATGCACTTCCACTTCACTAATGGTGTGGAAATGAAATCTTCCCCTCCCCACCAAGCCATTTACAACAGTTCATGAATGTTTGTGATAAGAACTGCACACAGGGATTATCCACTGATTCTAAATCCAAAGAAAGCCCAATGGTTTATGTTTGCTTGCACAAAGACAGGGCATGACAAGATGTGCAGAGATGTATGCTTGTATGCTCTACATAAGCAGGCATATTTCCTTTTCAAAATCAGAACATATTTCTGGGATATAATGGTAATCAATAGTGCATGCATATTCTGTAGGGGCTTGTGGCTTTGTATATATATCAGTTAGTTCCAAACTGCTTAAACAAGGGAGTATTTATTCACAGTTACATGAATAGAGACTAGATCGGAAGTGACTGAGAGAGAAAATGCCATAAGAGACATAGGAAATTAGAATGTTATCAGGAACAAAAAAAGCAACAGAAGTGCCTATTAAAAATATGTTACCTTCGGGGTTAGAGAGTCACAGTACCTGATGTGTTTGAGCCAGATTCAGAAAATTCATGTATTATAGCACTCTGATCTCACTGCTGCAGTAGCTGAGCTGGATCATCAGGTACACCAGAATACAAACATAGACTGTAATGCAATGGTGGACCAGCACTGAAGTAATCATTGCTCATTGCTAATGATAATGTAGGGATTTGGCTTGTATTTTCCCCTGAAAGAGTATTTTAGATCTTGTTTGCCCATTTGACTCTTGATACACTTATATTTTTACCAATACATGTGAACAAAGGTCCTTATAAATATATATAAACAAATGATAAAAATACTGTGCATGTTGTCTATCCAGATGGGTTTGAGGCTAAAATGGGAATAAATAAGAACAGTAAAAAGTCTTACTATGAATGGTGGGAGTATACAATATGAATGCATTCTTTCAGACTGCTTCAACTCCTATATCAAGGTGATATCAAGTGACAGTCAGGAGGGGCAAGGGAGGATTGGGAGGAAGGTATATCATACTCAAAGATGAAAGAAATGCATATCCCTGAACATAGCATAACCACTCTCCCATCGTATACAAAAGAGGTGGGAGGAAGACCCGAGATTCACAACTTTGCAAACTGAACATGACCATAAATTGTAAGGGATGGGATTAAGGGCATGCATTTCATTGTGCCTTTTAAGAAGGGGCGAAGGGAGAATGGGACACAGGGAAACAAGACTTTATGGTGACAGCATTATGTACATGCTTGTTTGATTGCTTAAAATTAACCCCAATAAACATCCCATTGCCTGCATTTTTCTCTTCTGCTTTCTGTCTGCTTCACAAGAGCCAGCAGAAGGTGAAGGGAAAGCCCGCAAACAGCCATTTTTTTTGGGGGGGGGGGGAAGACAGGAAAACATATCCCGAAATGAAGTACCAAATATTATAAAGAAGGCATAAGTGCATCAGGAGTCTGCAAAGTATAGAAAGCCTCCCTCACTTCACGTTAAGGTGAATATGTAATTGTCACACCCAATTAAACTGAAAAGGAGGCTAAGCAGTCTATTATACATAATGAAATATTTCCCCCTAGTTATGGATTTTCTTCTGTCTGGGTATGTCTAGTCTACATGCCTCTGCAGACAAAGGTAAAATAGGCTACCCGACATAGTCAATGAAGCGGTGTGACGGGCTGTCACTGACCCGGGGGCGGGGAGAGCGGAGCCCTCGCCGGCAGGGGGCTGACGGCCAGGCCCAGACCCCCCGGTACCTCCCCAACGTCAGCCGTTGGGGACGGCAGGCTGGGGCGCTCCCCCCGCGCCTGCGCCGGCAGCGGGCATACGGCCCGACACCTGAAGGCCCGCACAGTGGGGGAGGGGCAGAGGAGCACGGCTGCCTGACAGGGCCGCATGCCGGGACGCGCCCGGAAGAGGCGGGGCCCCGGGCGGCATCTGGCGCGGCGGGCCAGTTCAAAAAGGCCCGCCGCCAAAGAGGTGGGGCACAGGCTCCTCACGGCGGCAGAGTAGCAGCCCCCGCCGCAGGACGGAGCGCGAGCGCCGCTCAGCCCGGCTACCGGCCCGGTGCTGGTCCCAGGGCCTCCGGGGCAGCCACTGCTCCTGGCGAGCGGTCTGCCCCTCTTCGGACGGTGGGCGGACCCCGCCGCGCCGAGCCAGGAGGGAACAAGACAGCCAGGAGCGCGCCAGGACCGGAGAACCCACCCCTGAGACTCCACCCGGACACCGGACGCCGCGGGCCGCCGAGTCAGGGTAGGCTCAGGGGCGTCGGGGATGGTCCGCAGGACACGGCGAGAGGGAGGAAAGAGCCCGGGGCAGGGCGCTTTTGGCGACTGTGGGTGGACGAGCTTAGGGGGGAGTGAATCCCCCCCCCGTCCACCATGCCGGGGCGCTAGTGGCCCTGGCGCACAGGGCCCCGGGCTGGGACCCAGAGAGGGTGGGACCGGGTCCCCCTCCCTCCACAAGGGGAGCGTCCAGCCCCCAATGGCCACACTTAAAGGACGAGCGCAAACTAAAACCCCGTGCTGGCGTATGCCCCACCCCGCAGTGCGGGTAATCATTGCCAGGGTTCGCTGACCCCCCCTTCCATCCGGGAGGGGGTGATCGCACCCAAGGGTCTGGGCCCCATATCGGGGATCCGGGGACACCAAGGAACAAAAGGAGGACAAAGGGGTCCGCAGACCCCTCCTCTCTGGCCGAGAGGGGGTGATCGCACCCCAAACCTTCACACGTGGTGGAGAATGTGGGAACTGGCCCCACTGGGTGACAGGCATTTACGGTAGGGTGTGCTCTGCGCCTAGGGAGCAGCCGGAAAGGCACACCACGATGGATTCCCAACAGCTACTTGATTGGGTAAGGGAAACCCAACGACAACAGCAACAACAACAGTCCCAAATGATGCAGCAGCTGGCGAGCCAGTTCCAGGATCAGCAACGGCTGCTAGTTCAAGAACTGTCGGCCCAGCACGAGAAGTGGATGCACGGGATCCACCCGCCCATTTCAGCGGGTGGACCAGCATGGCAGAGCGAAGACGGCAACCGCGATCTGGGGTCGTTGCCCCTCCGCCTGACCAAGATGGGGCCCGGGGATGACCCGGAGGCATACTTGATGACTTTTGAAAGGGTGGCTATGGCCGCGAGGTGGCCGGAAGCCCATTGGGTGACTCTGTTGGCCCCTTACTTGTCCGGGCCTGCCCAGATGGCCTATCGGAGTCTGGCGGCCTGGGAGGCATTGCAGTACAACCGGGTGAAGGAAGCAATCCTAGACCAGCTAGGGATTAACAATGACACATATCGCCAACGGTTTCGCAACGAACGATTTAAACCAGGGGAACGGCCCCGAGTATTCGTGCAGCGCCTGCACGAGTGGGCTTGGCGGTGGCTGGAGCCTGAACAGCGGTTGGGTGCCGAAGTCGTGGAAATGGTGACCCTGGAGCAGTACATACATCTCCTCCCCCCGAGCGCCCAGAAGTGGGTCCGCAGGCATCAGCCGGGGACCCTAGCAGCGGCCATCGCCCTGATGGAGGATCATCTCGACGCCAAGGGCGGGGAGGTAGGAGCGCGCCGCGAATCCATGCCCGGCCCCTCGGCAAGGGAAGCCCCGCGGGCTCGCGGGGCAGGACCGACGCCACCGAGAGAGCCCCCTAAACCGCCCGCTGGGGGAGGGCGGCGCCTGGCACCTACCTTGCCCACCAAGCCGGGAGAGGTTCCCGGGGAGGTCAGAAGAGGCCGCTAAGAACAGGGGAGCGACAACCGGAGGGCAGGAAGCCGGACCGCCTGCTTCCAATGCGGACAGGAGGGGAACTTGAAACGCGACTGCCCCATGATGGATTGTACCCTGTCCTCGCCAACCCCGGTGGAACCGCAGACAGGACGGACGCGACCGGCAGTGACCGTCTGGCTGGGACTGAAACCCCTACCGGCCCTGGTGGACTCCGGATCCGCACTCACCCTGGTACGAGAAGATCTGGTCCGGGAGGCCCCACCCACCGGCGAGACCACCCAGATGAAGTGCGTGCACGGTGATGTGCGAATCTATCCCACAGTCTGGGTCCACTTGGCGGATGGGCAGGTGGCCAGGGTCTGGCGAGTGGGGAAGGCCCCGAACCTGCCACTCCCCGTGGTGATAGGGAGGGATTGGCCGGGCTTCCCGGGACTCCTACAGAAGGGGATAGACCCATCGATCGTGCGGGCCCCCACGAGGAAGACGTACGTACACCCCTGAGCCCCTAGCGAAGCGGCACCCTCGAGGGGCAGCGGGAGCAACGACCCGGACTTCCTGGAGGAGCAGCGGGCGGATGAGACCCTACGGTACGCCTGGAAGCGAGCCAGTGACCCAAACGAGACCGATGAACGCCGGCAGGGCCCCCGCTTCCAGGTAATTCAAGACCCCCTGTACCGCCTGATGGCAGGCGGGGAGGGGGAAGGGGAGCAAAAACAGCTGGTAGTCCCCCAGGCCCGGCGGAGGGAGGTCTTAGACCTGGCGCACACGAACCCCTGGGTGGGACACCTGGGCCGGGAAAAGACGCTGGCACGGGTCCTCCGCCGATTCTATTGGCCTGGGGTTTACCGGGCAGTTCGGGACTTCTGCGCCTCGTGCCCCAACTGCCAGAAGGTCACTACGGGCGGCGTCCCGGTGGCCCCCCTGGTGCCCCTCCTGGTAGTGGGTACCCCCTTTGAGAGGGTGGCCCTGGACTTGGTGGGGCCTCTGGAACCCTCCAGGGAGGGACATCGGTTCATCCTCGTGGTGGTCAACTATGCCACCCGGTACCCGGAGGCCGTCCCACTCCGCAACGTCAAGGCCCCGACGTTAGCAACTGAGCTGCTTAAAATCTTTGCGAGGGTAGGGTTCCCTCAGGCTATTCTGACAGACCAGGGGACAAACGTGACTTCACAGTTGATAAAAGAGCTGTGTACACTACTCCGGATTAAAACCCTGCGGACGTCAGTGTACCACCCCCAGACTGACGGATTGGTGGAGCGATTCAATCGCACCTTAAAGGAGATGCTCCGGAGGGTAGTGCAGGACAGCTCGAGGGATTGGGACCAGATGTTGCCCGCCCTCATGTTTGCTGTCCGCGAGGTGCCCCAAGCCTCCACGGAGTTTTCCCCATTCGAGCTGTTGTATGGGCGGCAGCCCAGGGGGATTCTGGACATCCTG
Source organism: Pelodiscus sinensis (assembly GCF_049634645.1). Classification (NCBI taxonomy): domain Eukaryota; kingdom Metazoa; phylum Chordata; order Testudines; family Trionychidae; genus Pelodiscus; species Pelodiscus sinensis. The sequence continues at coordinate 73,357,316 of NC_134713.1, forward strand.
AGGGAGGACTGGGAGGGGCAGATGGCCCGGTGCCAGGGCACTGTACAGTATATTTTGCAGCTCCGAGAGAGGCTACAGCGGCTCAGCGCCTATGCGAAATGGAACCTCCATTATTATAACCACACGGCCGTAACCCGCCAATTCGAACCCGGCGACCGGGTGTTGTTGCTCCTTCCCACCCGGAAGTCTAAACTCCTTGTGGAGTGGCAGGGCCCCTACGAAGTAGTTCAGAAGGTGGGGGACGTGAACTATGAGGTACGGCTGGCCGGGAGACGGAGGGCCACACAGGTCTACCATGTAAACCTCAAAAAGTGGGTGGCCCGAGAAAGGCTCCTGGTGGTGCCCGTGGCCCACAACGAGGATCTCGGCCCCTCCCCAACAGACCAGACAGGAGGAGACGCACCGTCCATAGGGCCAGAGCTGTCGACGAGCCAACGGATGCAGATAGAAGAACTCCTGCGCCGGTTCCGCCACGTCCTGACAGCGACCCCGGGGACGGTGAAGGTAGGGGTACACCGTATCAACACCAGGCCGGGGCAGGTAGTACGCGAAGCACATAGGCCCCTCCCCAGAAAGGTATGGGACACCGTCCGGCAGGAGGTACAGACTAGAGGTATGTCTACACTACAATGTTAGTTCGAACTAACGGATGTTAGTTCGAACTAACATTCATAGGCGCTTTACTAGCGCTCCGCTAGTTCGAATTTAAATCGAACTAGCGGAGCGCTTAGTTCGAACTAGGAAAACCTCATTTTACGAGGATTAAGCCTAGTTCGAACTTACTAGTTCGAATTAAGAGGTGTGTAGCCCCTTAATTCGAACTAGTGGGAGGCTAGCCCTCCCCAGGTTTCCCTGGTGGCCACTCTGGCCAACACCAGGGAAACTCTATGCCCCCCTCCCGGCCCCAGACCCCTTAAAGGGGCACGGGCTGGCTACGGTGCCCGTGCCAGGTGCAAGCCTGCCAGCACCCAGCCAGCAGACCCTGCACCTGGCACGGCACAGAGCCACCCACCCGATGTCCCCCAGCCTACCTCCTCTTCCCGGGACCAGGCTGGCGGCTCCCAGGAGCTTGCCCGGGACCGCAAGAGGTGAGCACCTTCCTGGGCTAGTGCGTACATCGTGGACCTCGTCCACAATCTCTGCACTAGGCACAGGAAAGTGGCCGTCTAGGGCAGGAGAGCTGCCAGCCTGGCCACCCAGGAGCAGGAGTGCATGAAAATCAAGGGGGTCCACTGAGACCCCCGACCCTGAGCCTTGAGCTTACAATGGCTGTCCTGAGTCAGAACAAAGGTCCATCTAGCCCAGTAGCCTGTCTGCCAACAGCGGCCAACCCTAGGGACCCTGGAGGGGATGGACCGGAGACAGTGACCAAGCCATTTGTCACGTGCCATCCCTCTCCAGCCTTCCACAAACTTTGGGCAGGGACACCACTCCTACCCCCTGGCTAAGACTACTCCATGGACCCAACCTCCATGACTTAATCTCACTTCCCTTTAAACTCTGTTCTAGTTGTAGCCTTCACAGCCTCCTGCAGCAAGGAGTTCCACAGGTTAACTCTTTGCTTTGGGAAGAAAAACTAGTTACTAGTTTCAAGCCTGATACTAATTCCTTTCCTTTGGTGTCCTCTAGTCCTTCTTTATGGGAACTCATGTGGAACTTTTCTGAATGCACCCTCTCCACCCAACCCCTGCTTTTAGAGACCTCTATCCTGTCCCCCCTCCATCTCCTCTTGTCTAAGCTGAACAGTCCCAGTCTCTGTAGCCTCTCTGCATCTGGGACCTGTTCCCAACCCCTGATCATGTTAGTTGCCCTCCCCTCTCCCAGCCTTTCTCTTCCCCTCTCCCACCTCCTTTTCCCAGTCTCCCCCAGTTTTGTTCAATAAAAACAGAGTCAATGTTGGAAGAAACGTTATCTTTATATTGTACATCAGGAAGGGGGGCTAGGGAAGGGTAAGTGGAAGGAGGTGAGGGAGGAATGGGGCAGGAGCCCTCGATGGGGAGGACTGGGCTGGCTCTGCGGGCTTCTGGGGGTGGAAGCTCTCTTGCAGCCCCCCAATTGCCCCCTCTCCCCAGATGGCAGCCTGCGGCAAGTGCAGCCGGGCTGATGGCCGAGTGGTGTGATGTGCCCAGTGTGGGCACTCTGGGCACTCCAAGCCAGGACTAGTTTTCAAGCGGGGCACCCCTGAGAACTGTCTGTCTGGGGTGGGGGTCGGGTCCCTTTAAGCGCAGCCCTCGGCTAGCCTGAGACAGCATCTCCACGCTCTAAGTCCTCCTCTGATGCCCTGCCGGCACTGCTTCCGGCCATCCTTAAGCCCTGTTCAGGGTCCACTCAATGTGGACATGCTAGTTCGAATTAGCAAAACGCTAATTCGAACTAGTTTTTAGTTCTAGACGCGTTAGTTCGAATTAGCTTAGTTCGAATTAACTAATTCGAACTAAGTTAGTTCAAACTAACTCTGTAGCGTAGACATACCCTATGAGACAATGGGGGGTAGTAGAGGAATCGCGGAGCGAATGGCGTAGCCCCATAGTCCTGGTCCCCAAGTGAGATGGGAGCGTACGGTTTTGTATTGACTTCCGAAAGGTTAACGGTATTTCACAATTTGATGCTTACCCCATGCCATGGGTGGAGGAGCTGCTGGAATGCCTGGGGAGGGCCAAGTATATCTCCACCCTAGATCTATCGAAAGGCTACTGGCAGATCCCTCTGGATCCCCAGGATAAGAAGAAGACCGTGTTTGCAACCCCATTCAGTTTGTTCCAGTTTCGACGGATGACGTTCAGGCTCCACGGGGCAGCAGCGACCTTCCAGCGGGTCATGGACCAGGTACTGGTGCCCATGAAGGGGTACGCGGCAGCTTACATCGATGACATCGCCGTGTACAGCGTGACATGGCCGGAACATCTCCAATATCTGGAAACCGTGATGCGAGCTCTACAAGAGGCAGGCCTCACGGCGAACCCCAAAAAGTGCCACTTTGCCCAACGAGAGGTGTCGTACCTCGGCTACACCGTGGGAGGGGGGCAACTAAAACCATTGTTGGGGAAGGTGGAAGCCCTTCGAAACTACCCGCTACCGTCAACGAAGAGACAGGAACGGGGGTTTTGGGGATTAGCAGGATATTACCGCCGATTTGTGCCGGACTTCGCCACGATCGCAGCCCCCTGACGGAGCTGACCAAGGACGTACACCCCAACAGGGTACAGTGGACGGCACAAGCCAACCAAGCCTTCCACGAGCTAAAACACAGGTTAGTCCAAGCCCCAGTGTTGAGGCAGCGTGACTTTGAGAGACCATTCTTTTTATATACAGATGCCTCTGAATATGGACTAGGGGCGGTACTGGCCCAGGACTATGACAGGGAGGAACATCCGATCCTGTACTTGAGCCGAAAACTCCTACCACGAGAAAGGAACTATGCCAAGATCGAGAAAGAGGCTTTGGCGGTGAAGTGGGCCATCGAGACCCTAAGGTATTACCTATGGGGCAATAAATTTAAACTGATTATGTATCATGCCCCACTAGTGTGGTTGAATTCCATGAAAAACTCGAATCTGCACCTAACTCGTTGGTATATGGCATTACAGCCTTACCAATTTGACATGGAATACCGAGCGAGGAAAAAACACCAAAATGCCGACTTTTTTTCACGAGTGTTCGAGCCCGCTGGGGACGGGGGAGACCCCGCGGTAAGGGGGGGAGTGTGACGGGCTGTCACTGACCCGGGGGCGGGGCGACCGGAGCCCTCGCCGGCAGGGGAATGACGGCCAGGCCCGGACCCCCCAGTACCCTCCCAACGCCAGTGGTAGGGGACGACGGGCTGGGGCGCTCCCCCCCGTGCCTGCGCCGGCAGCGGGCATACGGTCTAACACCCGAGGGCCTGTACAGTGGGGGCGGGGCAGAGGAGTGCAGCTGCCTGACAGGGCCGCACGCTGGGACGTGCCCGGAAGAGGCGGGGCCCCGGGCGGCGTCCGGCGCGGCGGGCCAGTTCAAAAAGGCCCGTCGCCAAAGAGGTGGGGTGCAGGCTCCTCGCGGTGGCGGAGTAGCAGCCCCCATTGCAGGACGGAGCGCAAGCACCGCTCAGCCCGGCTACCGGCCCGGCGCTGGTCCCAGGGCCTCCGGGAAAGCCACTGCCCCTGGCGAGCGATCAGCCCCTCTTAGGACGGCGGGCAGACCCCGCCGCGCCGAGCCAGGAGGGAACGGGACAGCCAGGAGTGCACCAGGACCGGAGAACCCACCCCTGAGACTCCACCCGGACGCCGCGGGCCGCCGAGTCATGGTAGGCTCAGGGGCGTCGGGGACGGTCCGCAGGACACGGCGAGAGGGAGGAAGGAGCCCGGGGCAGGGTGCTTTTGGTGACCGTGGGTGGACAAGTTTAGGGGGGAGTGAATCCCCCCCCCATCCACCGTGCCGGGGCGCTAGCGGCCCTGGCGCACAGGGCCCCGGGCTGGGACCCGGAGAGAGGGTGGGACTGGGTCCCCCTCCCTCCACAAGGGGAGCGTCCAGCCCCCAATGGCCACACTTAAAGGATGAGCGCAAACTAAAACCCCGTGCTGGGGAGGACTTAAACTGGGGGCGTATGCCCCACCCCGCAGAGCGGGTAATCATTGCCAGGGTTCGCTGACCCCCCCTTCCATCTGGGAGGGGGTGATCGCACCCAAGGGTCCGGGCCCCATATCGGGGATCCGGGGACACCAAGGAACAAAAGGAGGACAAAGGGGTCCGCAGACCCCGCCTCTCTGCCCGAGAGGGGGTGATCGCACCCCAAACCCTGACAAGCAGGGATTTAAATATGTTCATTAAAATAAAAATGGCCTCCGTGCTGTGCCGGCTCAGCTGATTGCCGGCACAGCATGGCAGTCAAGATGCAGATCGGTTGACAGGGAAAGCCTTTGTCACAGCTCCTGTAAACCTCATTTCACAAGGCATAAGGGAGCAGTTGACAAAGACTTCCTCTGTTGACCAATCCGCGTCTTGACTGCCGCGCTGTGCCAACAATCAGCTGAGCCGGTGTAGCGAGCAAAACACCGGCATAGCACAGCGGCCATTTTTATTTTAATAAAGCTGGGGATATTTAAACCCCCGCTTCATTGACTACGTCGGGTAGCCTATTTTACATGCCTCTGTTGTAAAGTCTAGACATACCCTCTGTGTCCAATTTACATATGTCTGTTTCTTAATAACTATATGGGATGTACATCCTGATACCTTGTTTGGCTGATGGCTACTATGGGTGTGTCTACACAGTAACGTTATTTCAGAATAATGGTCGTTATTCTGAAATAACAATGCAAGCGTCTACACAGCAATTCTATTTTTTCAAAATAAATTCAAAATAATGGATTCCTTTTTCCGACTTCTGTAAACCTCATTCCATAAGGAATAACACCTTTTCTGAAATAGCTATTTCAGCAAAGGAGTAGTGTGGATGCTCCATTGCTGCTATTTTGAAATTGATCCTCCCCTGGGCCATTTACACTAATTACTCCCCAGTGCCTCCTGGGGCTCTAAATCGAGATAGCACGTCCACATTAGGGAAGCCTGCCTCAGACTAATTTTGAGGCTTCCCTGTAGTATAGATAGGCTATTTTGAAATATTCCAGAGAATTTCTTTTGAAATAGCTTATTTCGAAATAAGTATGCAATGTAGATGTACCTTATGAGTACAAGAATTCTCCTAGTCTCTGCATGGTTACTTCTTGTTAACTGTATGCCAAATATTTAAATAACTCTACTATGACTAGTTGAGAGTTTTCAAGCTCTTTGCTGATTACCAAACCCCAACCTCATCTTTTCAATGCTGTTTGAGGAATCAGAATATTCAATATTTCTAAAAAGAAGATGACAAACCTTTCCTTCACTCCAAGCAAAAGTGACAGTAAACGGGGAATTTAAAGAGTTAAGCACATTGACGTATTTGCATCTGTTCCTTCAACCATGCATCACAAGTCCTTACAGTTTATTAAGGTTCTTGTTCACATAGTAACTGTTCTATGTTTGTGTTCACATTTGGAGAATCACAACAGCTGCCAGAACCCCAGCCTTTTAAATCAACTCTGAAGTCCCAGAGGCACATGCCTGAAGGCCTGCATAGGGAAGGCTAGTCCTTAGCCTTATCTCTTCTTCCTAATGCCCTGCCACTACTGAGAGCCCAAGGTTGGGCCCTTTACTGGGCCTGGTGAAGTCTGTTCCCATCACTGAGTAAAATTAAGTAACATGTCCAAGATCACACAGAAAATCAGAGGGAAGCATGTGAATTGAAATCAGAGCAATTGAGTTCCAGGTTTCTGTCTTCATCAGAAGGCCACTCTTCCATTATCCCTTTCAGGATGGGAGGGCAGTGGAGAGTGGAAATACAAGAAAAGGAAGAAAGGAAAATAGAAGTGAAAATGTGGATGATTTCAGGAACTGCAAGAGGAACTACTATGCTGCAGTAACGTTTCATCTTTTTGTATAATAATTTACCTTTCAGCAATGTGAACATTTTTCTTTTAGTGCCTCTCTTTTTACTTAACATTTTTTTTTTAAACAGTAAGGTAATAACTTGAGGGTCCCTTCTGTAAGCTTGGTAACAACCATATCCTTGGCTAATAAACTCCTTTGCCTTCAGCCTCAGTGGTTATTCATTCCAGGTTACGGCTATTATCTTGTGAGCAGGAAGCACCCTCAGGTTACCATTATAGGGGGAATAACTTTGTTAGATCATAATATGCACAGAGACGTCTCCATAATCAAAATGATACAGAAGACTGAGCAGATATATTTAAAGTTCCTTTTCTCCACTTAATCAAAAAGGTAGAATTAGAAACACTTTTTTCTGCTGTTCAGATTCTTTCCAAACAGCACAAATTAGCCTGCTTGCTCTCTATTCCCTGAACTCTTATTTAAAATGATCAAATGTATAAACTTATGATCACAGAAAACCTCCAATACAATTTTGCAGTACATCAATGAACAAAACCAGGATTTTTTTCAATTAGTATAAGAGACTTTGAGTGGTTGTGTGAAATCTGTGAGCGTGTGTGATACTGTACCAGCAGGAGTGCAGGTCTCTATGGGTTTGCAGAAGAGAGATAGATAATCATGAATGAGATTTCCATTTTAAATAACGTCTCATTTTCATATTCTCACGTAAGTAAATGTATATTGAATGATGAGTGCATTAAGATATTCAGGCACATTTAAAAGGTAGTTCTACATTTGTACAGGATGTTAAAAACAGCTGAATTTACCTACTTGTGGTTAAACACTTACCAAACCTCCAAAGCTAAAGCTGATCATCTACCCATCTAATATCTAATGTGTGTAGGTGTGTGTATACACACACACCTGTCTAGTCTTTTCCTGTTCACCCAAAAAAGAATGAATATATCAATTAAGCATATTTGTTCTGTTCCAAAGACTTTTGGAGGACTCCATTTAAGGTTCCAAAGTAGCATTTTAAATTAAGGATGACAAACAACATTTCTATAATCCTTGGAATCAAAGATTGGTAGCTGATTTTGTGGCAGCTACCATAACATGACCAGCATGAAGTCTTTGAGCAAACTACAATTGTGAGCACGCCACAGGCAAATTGTGTGCCCAGCTACACTTTTAACAGGAACCATTTCTCGGTGCTAATCGTATTGCATGCCCAAATATAAGTGGGTATTTTTTAAATGTAAGTTAATAAAGGCATCTATCTCTAATGATAAGAAAAGAAAATGACACTTCCACCTTCCAGAACTTAGGGGTAGGGCTCATCATCTTTGTTTGTAAGAGGATGGCCAATAGAGTCCTAGCTGCCTTGAGAAGAGTCAGTCTCAGTAGACCGTTCATAGCTGCCATGCTCCTGTCTAGTCTCCTTCAATGAGCTTCCATCATTTATTTGTTGACTGCTACCATTTTTCTTCCATGTTTATTCTGATTGCAAGTTTTACAGGCAGGGGTTGTTTTCTCTTGGGCATTTGCACAGTAGTCAATACAGTGGGTTCAGAATCCTGACTGGGGCCACTAGATACTAATAAAATACAAATTATAAAAGGCAATAATAGTAGGGTCTAATTGAACTTCTACATTTGAGGAGGGATATGCATCTTTAGAGAATCATTGAATAGATCAGCATGTTCCCCTCATGGACAGAGGTATTAATAGTCTCCATCAACAAGCAATTAAGTGGAACAACAAGAAAACATTCTGAAATAATTATCTGATTTACCTTTCTGATGATAACATTATTTTATAATGTTCTTTTTGTATGAAAAAAATACTGCACTCATACACACATAGAAACCCTCAAACACTGCTTACCCAAAGGCAACATACAGAGAGGAGATAACTATGTGATTTAAGAAGGGATGAGAATAGACCTCACATTTAATTAACAAAGAGGGATTGAGAGCCTCTATTGCAAGCAATTGATTGTGCTCATGGGAATAAAAGATTTGAGCTAGTGTCAGATAGGTTAACAGAAAATGTTCAAGATGATCTGAATGATTCTTAGGGTCAGTTATGGTTAGTATTATTGTGAGATCCAAAATCAAAAAGCAATTATAGTTAGCAATAATCTCAAGTGAGAGGTAGATTGTTGCCAGTTTTAGCCACTGAACTTTCTGCTGTATGAAAGAGCCAGAATCATAGGAGAACTATTTGAAATATATTATTAGTGGAATGATCCAAAAATTGGAACGCAATAATTTGTTGCCAATTGTTATAGAATTTGATGTTTTTAAATAACAAAAACCTCTGTATTTGTTTTTCAGAATGAACATGTATCACTCACAGGAGACCCACTACAGTATGGGAGTTTAATGCTAATTAAACCTACAATAAATTACTGAGGAAATGCTGAATACACTGTGGTAATAGATTGAGATTGATGCTGAGTTTAAAGACAATAGGAATGGAAAGCATACACAGCCTCTCACACAAATCATTCCCAATGGCCAAATTCCCAGATTTAGAACCAAAGAGAACAAAGGGCCTGATGTATACATTTGATGCGACGAAGGAAAGTATGCAACTGAACCTGTATGTTGAGTAATTCACAAGACATTTCTGAAGAATGATTTTACTCCGCATTGCTATTAATAGTAAAGGGGGGGGAGGGGGAAACACCAGTATGTCTTGGAGGATAGAATATCACGAATCAAATTCAATTCTGATACACACCATGAATTGCTATGTTAGGCAATGGTGTGGCAGGAAGAAGCTCCTACACATTAGATCTCACCTTCCAGTATTCTGCCATTGTGTATTATGGAACATTTATAGGTCTGCCTGCTCTCTGCACAGGGGACCCTTCTAGTATAGCCTCTGGAAGACCGACAATGTCCAAGGAAGTCTCACAGGAGTTACCCAATGGAATTTCCTTTTAATGTTTATAGTGTGGCTCTAAAGCCACTTCCCGGCAGGAAGAGAGTATGCCCTTCCAGGATCACACATTTTTGAAATCTCTAGTAAAACCCATATTCCTTTGCAAACCTGGGCAATGGTGTAGGCATTCATGCATCACTAAAGGAACTATATCACAGAGCACACCAGTACTCCAGTGCAACTTCTGGTTGTCCCTGGAACCCACAGCACAGCATCATGGTATCCTAAGTAATTGTGATGGATTTGCAATGTAGAACACTGCAAACCCCATTGAACTTTCCCCTACTGCACTCTTTTTTCTGTCAGCCAGGGAGAAGGAATGGTCCATGTGACAAGCTGCAGGGAAGTTGAAGCAGAGACTATGTGGCCAAAAGAGGGCTAAAGTCAGGAACAGATGAAGAGCCATATGTGGATGAGGACTGGACATAACTGCTACGTGTAGGTCTTTGTGGGACTTTCGGGCAGGAAGACAGTGCACAGGGCCCCCAGTAAAAGTCACTTAGGGTATGTCTACACTACCCCGCTAGTTCGAACTAGCGGGGTAATGTAGGCATACCGCAATTGCAAATGAAACCCGGGATTTGAATTTCCCGGGCTTCATTTGCATAAGCGGGGCGCCGCCATTTTTAAATCCCCGCTGGTTCGAACCCCGTGCCGCGCGGCTACACGCGGCACGAACTAGGTAGTTCGAACTAGGCTTCCTAGTTCGAACTACCGTTACTCCTCATTCCACGAGGAGTGCTTATGCAAATGCTTATGCAAATGAAGCCCGGGAAATTCAAATTTGCTTATGCAAATGAAGCCCGGGAAATTCAAATCCCGGGCTTCATTTGCAATTGCGGTATGCCTACATTACCCTCCTATTTCGAAATAGGAGGGTAGTGTAAACACCCTTACTGAGGCTGGTTTGGAAAAACACAAACTCATTTTTTCTGTAATTGAGATAGGACTGGAAAGTGCACCCCAAGTACTAGGTTTGAAAAACCCTGGCTCTTAATTAGATTGCCCCAGGGACCCAAATATTTACCATTATTGTACCCTTTGTACCTATCATATCTACAATCTTTTGCTTTGCTGTCTGTCCTAGTAAAATGCCTTTTCCCTTGGCCATATTGGGACCCACTAAGGGTAACACCTATGAGGCCTGGCTGCTGAAGCATCTTCAATACTTGCATCCAAGTATTGGTGGCTCCCATTGGCACCATAAGGGTTTGAAATATAGTGCAGCTCCAACTTTATAGTGTAGGGACATGGGGGAAAAGGCTATAGACATGCTTTGGGTAATTAATAGGCATTTTTAGAATGAAATCTAAAGCTAGCCTTATGTAGCAGTTGGAAATAAGCCAGAATTTCTTGAACCATTTATGTAAGCATAAATTGGAATCAATTTTGGAAAGAATGCAATGTCCTTGAGATGCCTGAAAGATGTAACCAACAGAGGAATCCTTGTGGCTATATGGGATTTTCTATACCTTTCATCAAACTAGGATCAAAATGCAAAAATCTACCACTCAGTTGTCATCATGTGAACAAGTAACGCTCCCTGGTGTACTATACGTGCATGAAACAATGACAAGTTTAATTATAGATATTCATGTGCTGCAAATCTTACCTTGCTTCAATATTTTGCATGCTTATTTCAGATTATCATTTGTGAGTCAAGCAATATAAATGGAAACTGCTCATACTTCAGGCATGTTGTATAGCTGCACGAGGTATACACACACAAACATACACAAATATAAATCTTTTGCCAACTGCAAGAAAGGTCATGTTCAGGAGTTAAAGATTCCTCTTAGTATTACTAAATTGAACCAGCTTGAATACTTGCCCAGAAATCTGTGAAAAGTGTACACCACTCCAGGCACTTCTGAGAGGCAATATATACAGACTTAGAAGTTATGAGGAAGAAAAGAAATCAGCCACTTATGTCACTATGTAAGTCAGATTTTACCCAATAATTACACAATCTTTTAGTGACTAAAACTAAATGTTTTTTTGATAAAATAAAGGAAGAAAAGAGTTAATGGTAAAAGATCATATATGTACAAATAATTGTGAAGTTCTTTATTGGGTTTGTAGCTATGAAGGAACAGACTTGTAAAGTCTTGTTGGCTTGTAAAGTCATTGTGGCAATTTCCAAAGTGACTCACAAGAGCAGCCGTTGTCCATATACAAACTATCTTGGCAGAATTAGTTCCTTTTGTGGTTCATTGTTAGAGTGATGTGTCCTTAATAGGAAAGTTAGATTAATAGAGAAGGCCAAATGGAGGTCCGTTTTAATTTATGTTTCTGGGTGGCTGTTGTTGATTGCCTTCCTTTCCCCCTAGATTAATGTAGAAATATTGTTTTAATTGTTAAACAAATTATAAATAGTTTTGTGGGAAGGCTTAGGTGACTTTTGCATGTAACAGGTTGAAACCAAAACTGGGGGATAAAACCAAAAAGTCCTATAAAAATTCATCTTCAGCACTCAAATTCCAGTCAGACTACTCCATTAAGACATTATCCATAGATAACAGTTTTCAAGAATGCTACCTGGCTTTTGTTATTTGAAGTTACATAATAAGAATGAATCCATTTCTAAATGCTGCTGGGGAACCACTATAATATTATTCCAAGTTTAATCAGTCCCAGTATTAAGAGCTCTTTTTATAGGAACTCTTAGGGTTTAAATATGAGTATTTTTAAAATATAATGCTTTAAATTTAAAAAAGAAGTATCAAATAATGGCCTGCTCACTTATTTTTACCCTTCACTGAACAAAATAGACTTATACCATGTGAAACATGCTATGATGGTAACTGACAGGACCTTTTCTCCCTTAATGTGTGCATCTAACTCCATTAATGTTAAAGGAATAATGTATTCATTCTGTCAATGGGAGAACAGACACAATAATTACTCTAGGATAAATTGCAAAAAGAGCTCTTTCATGTTTAACCTCATGAATTTTTGTTTTCTCTCTGAAATAAGAAGCATTTTCATCTGCATTCTAATGTACAGTAAAACAGTTTTAAAATAACTTAATAATAAATAACCAAGGTGTGAAGTACCATAGTTAAAAATACCCTGTTGGAAAACATCCGTCAGTCCATTAAGCTGCTATTTACTAGTCACTTACCCATTCCCTCTCTTATTGTTTAATCATTTACCTTTACTCAATAATATGCTTCTTTATTTCATTAGTCTAAATGAATCTAAGTGATAAAAATCATCTTTCAACAGCCATGTTTTCAGTATGTATATAGGAGAAAAGATAGCCCATGGAAAAAAGGCACCTCTGCCCCCAATTGCTCCAGGAAATCATTTAATCTAGTTTTGTTGAGAGTTGTGTGACAGATTGGTATCAAATTAAGATACTTTCAATTCAAGCAGCCTTTTTTGCATAAACCCCTTTGATCTCATATGCACAAAAGTGAAGAAGATCTTATGTCAAACAGTTACCGGATTTGATTGAAGATAAATCAGCTAACTTTGAAGCACTCTGCTCCTTCCAAAGTAAAGTAACTTGACTTGCTAATTGTACTGAATTCAGTAGCAAAAAGAAGTTACCCATGAAATATTTTTTATTTGTGTTTTGCTTAATTCAACCACTGTTGCATTGGAGTAAAATGCTTTCCAGGTTATATTCTGCCAAAGTCCATGCCCACTCCACAAAAGATCTCTATCTGCTTCTGAGGCACTGGCCTCACTGACAGTGCTCTGAGTCCTTTGCACCAGAAGTCTTGAGGCAACCAGTTTCTAGACCATTCCAGACTGTTGGAGTCCTTGTCCTTCTGTTAGATCAACATGAAGAGCTGTCTTCACATGAGACAAACTGACAATCCAATTTCTGCTGAGATATAGAGTAGCCATCAAATGCCAACCTAATTTACACTGTGTTAATGACTCTGCATGTGGAGTTCGAGAAGTCATCTTCCCAGGATGGCCTAGCCTTCCCTTCCCCTGCCCCTTCCCCTCCCCCCCTCCTCATCCAAGCACCTGCATAGCAATGAAGAGAGGTGAACAAGTCATTTGGAAACTACAGCACCAGGGAGTCTTAACCTTTGACTCTGGGTCTCATTCCAGGGAGCAGGATGCCAGCTCACAGCTGTTCTTGTTGATATTCTAGTCATATCAGGTTTTGTTCCATGCCCTTCCAAAGACTAAATAATACAAAGTAACTAGCAGCTATCACATAGAGTTTCTCTATTAGTTTCTGGTCAAATGAATAGAGAAAATTGCTGTGTAGCAGTGAGATGAGAGGGAGGGGTGACAGGGATTTTTTGCTTGTTTTTTAAAGTTGATGTGCAATTTGCTTGTGTCCTGATCTGGGGAATTCACTCCCACTGATATGACCATCTCAAATCTCTCCACTGCCCAGTTCAAATAGCTCCTTTTTGACTTTGTCTTTACAAACAAAAGCAAACGTCCCTGGAATGCAGAATGAGAGTTCCAAGAATACCGTCTCAAGAAAAAATGAAGCTTGCCTTTGCAATCAGCAATTTCATGGTTCCAAAAGAGGGAAGTTGTCAGTGAAGATGAGATACTAGAATGGGAGAATTTTTTTAGGTATCCTGCTCTCAGGGCATTCAGGACTTCGGGGGGTGAGGGGAGGACTAAGGCAGAAACAAAACATAGTTTGGGAATACAGGGATATCAGCAGAATACAGGGGAAGGGACTCATGGTTACAATTAGATAAGAATTGTCAGCCAGAACAATTTTGTTAAGGAAAAATGCCTTTTTCAACAATAAAATAAAATTTTTTTATAGGAACATTTAAGTCTGCTGAATAATTTTACTTTTCTGTGAGAAAAATTGAAGTGATGGCAACTCAAGCAGCCAGGTACGTCTACACAGCAGGGCAAGAGACGAATTAAGCTACACAACTTCAGCTATGTCAATTGTGTGGCTTAAGTCAAAATAGCTTAATTGGCGCTGTCTACACAGCAGGAAGTCGAGGGAAGAACAATCTCCCTTCCACTTCCCCCACTCCTCATGAAATGATGGTTACTGGATTCAGAATAGGAAATCCTCCAGCTCACCATTATTTTGAAATAATGGCTGGCAGTGTAAACACACTCGTTGTCATTTTGGAATAACGTCAGAGAAAATTAAGACATAATAATTAAAATCCTACTTATGGATTATTAAATAATTCTCCTTAATAATTAAAGAGAAAATTAGTACTTAATAAGGACACGACATATCCATGCCTCTCTAATGAATATGTGTATTTTTCCTGTTGATATCCACATTGGTGGATTGAGTTATATTAAACTCCTGAAGCCACAGCAACTTTTTTTCTCTTTAAACTTCAATTTTTACCAATCATTTTTAATATTTTAATGTTCTAATATAGCCCTTGCAGGTTGAAAAGAAAATAACCATTGACCCATAAAATGTTGGACTTGATATAACTCAAAATGATGCTCTGAACTCACACACTGAAATAAGATGAAGAGAGCTAGAGCTATCTTAAAATCCCATAAAAGAATACAATTAAAATGACTAGGAGCACAGGCAGTGACTTTCAGCTTTTCCCAGGGTGATTCAACCCCACTCCATCTCTTCCCCCAAGGACGCATCCTCACTATGCCTCTTTCCACCTCTAGTCTTTCCCCTTTCTCTTCCCACCATAGAGAAGGTATAGAGAAAAGGAAGAGAAAGAGACCAAGGACAGAGGGCTATGCAACTCCCATAGAAACCTTAAGATAGTGTTTCTCAAAAGGGGCCATGAGCCTGCTTTGGAAAAACTGCTAACGAGATCCTCCACTTTGTTTATCTGAAGAGTCCACATCCTCGTTTTCAGCCAAGGGAGCTGCAGGAAGCAGAGTGGCCCAGGCCGCCACCTTCCGTGGCTCCCCTTCATTGGAAATGCTGAACCGGAACCAATGGGAGCTGCATGGAGAGATAAACAAAGCAGAGAGACAATTTGAGAAATACTGCCTTAAGGACCGCTAAAGCACTGATTACACAACTGAAATACATCTCTCTTACGTGATTTATTTTTTTTAAAAAAGAATATGCATAACTTGGAAATCAATTCCTCAGTCAGAGCTATACACTGAGAAAGGAGTGCAAGATTTGGTGCTAATGTGGTGGTTTACTTGAGTATACAATTTTGCCCTAAATATACTGCAAGGACAGCAGAAACATGACGATAATAAAATCTCATTTAGGCTACTCGCAATCTGTTTAGGGAGTTGAGTCAATTCCTAATATAGTGTAAAGGCAGCACACAATTATTTAAAAAATGAAGTTAACAAATGATAGTGTAGAATATTTCTTGCCTTTCTCTCAAAATCATGGAAATATTACATTATAGAAATTGCCTCTCTAGGTCCCTCAAATCTGACTGAGCCTTTCACCTTTCTTGAAGGTATTTAATAGTCTTAATACTTCAAAATGAGAAGAACCATATAACAATTTACAAACTCTGATAATAGATCTCTAATGGAATGCTTAAGCTTCTATTCTCAACTTCAGCTCCTGGTCCATCCACATGAAATTGCCCTTGATAAATGAGAGTCTTTAACCATTTTAAATTATATGTTTTTGCATTAATCTTCAAACAGTTTGGTGATATAAACAGTGATACAAGGACAATAGAGTGACTATTAACATTATTATCATACCAATTATTTAAAAAACCTAGACTACTAGACTTTGAAGGCAACCCATTTTTACTCTTTTCATTGAATAATCTGACTGCATATTGAGCATTTGCAGGAGATTAAAGTAAAGTTATCATGTGAAAACCTGATATAACCTCAAGCTAATTAGTTTTCTTGACCCCTGTGACACCTATATAGTGAAGAAAAGCAATAACATGTGAAGCAAAACACATTTTCCCCTGTGTATTGAGCAATATGACTATTTCTGTAGCCATTTAAAATTGATGGATACTTAAGAAAATTACATACAATATAAATATAACACATACAAATATAACCATTACTTTGAAGATGGGAGAAAAAACTTACTATTTTAAAAAGTGTTTCTTTAAGACCAGCCGAGCACATCTCAACTAATGTGTACACGTGAAAAAATTGCAGTTTTAAGAGGCTCCTAAGGCCTGTTAGCTCTGTTCTACACTATGGCGTTATTTCAAAATAACCCCCCGAGGTCAAATTTATAAGCGGAGCGTCCACACTACCAAGCCTGTTATTTTGAAATAACGGGTCACTTATTTTGAAATCTGTACTCCTGCTTTTCTTGAGAAATAATGATAATTCCAAATTAGCTATTTCAAAATAGTATTAGTGTGGACACTTTGCTGCTGCTAATTAAAAATAATTGGCCTTTGGAGGCTTCTTGTAGCTAGAGCTCTGACCGCTCAGGCCACAATTTGATGATTCCTTTAACAGGGAGAATGGATGAGAACACCACTTGCATTTCAAATTCCTTGATCTTTCTTCCCAGCACTACCTAATCTGCAGTGACCTGCTCAAGGTCATTTTTGGCCTTATCGTTAGTTCCTACATGGAGAAGCAGGAAGGGGTAGCAATCTGAAGGTTTGATCAGTTTTGGAAGACTCTCACTTCCATCCTGATTCTAGCTCCTGGTAAGCAGCACACTTCTCAAGATTCCAAGTCTGGTCAACAGATGGATGACTCCGTCCCTCTTAGGAAGGAATCCCTGACCACCACCTCCTGTCTTCTTCTCTTGCAGGTAGTGGTCGGGGAATCCCCATCCCTAGGACTACACATCCCATGCCTTCCAGTAGATGGGGGTCTCTTTCTGATCTCTTCCCTGAGAGGTTCCTGCCAAAGCACTCTCCACAGTAGTGCCTGTGCAGAGAACTTGAAAATGGTCTCTTACCTCCATCCTCGGAGGGTAGCTGGTCACATCCCCCACCATCATCATCATTGGAATCTAGCCAGGACACTCCCAGCATCAGATTCCAGGAGAGTGGCATAGTGGAGGATGAGGAGTAGGTGGGAAGGGAGAGCAGGGAAGAGGTGGGGTAGAGGATGAAAGACACACATAGGGAATGCAGCAGCCCCTTGTGAAGAGGTACTGGGGAGAGTCATACAACTGGCCTTACACAAAACTCTCCCTCAAGGCCTCTCTGATGAGCATAGCCCCTTCATGTGCTCTCTGAATGGCACTGGTGTCCAGCTGCTCCAATTCCCTAGACAGATGTTTGGCCTCTGCCCTGACCCTGGCAGAAAAGTCTCCCCCTTGCTTTCACAAAGGTTGTGGAGCACATAGGAAGCTGCCACCACAAGGTCCAGGTACGTGAGGAGATTCCTGAACCTCCCCTTTAAATGACCAAATGCACATTTGATGACCATGTGGCACCTGCTCAGCCTGGCATTGAAGTGCTCTTTGCTGCTTTGTTCAGAGAATAATGCTAATTTTGAAACAGTTATTTTGAAATAGCATTACTGTGCACACTCTGAAGCTGCTATTTTGAAATAACTGCTTACCAAAGTAATTTGAACTAGTCACTCCGCAGTGATTCCTGGGGCTCTAAGTTGAGGTAGCCCATCCACATTAACAGAGCCTGCCTTGGACTAATTTTGAGGCTTCCCCCTAATGGGGACAGGCTATTTTGATTTTGTGAAATTGGGAGTTGTTAAGTCTAATTTAGTTATTTCAAAATAATATCCTAGTGTGGACACAGCCCTTACAGAGTACACACCAGAAATGATGACCCCACCCTGCTACTCTCACAAGCTACATCTAAATCCCACATGTGAACAAATATATAGAGTGAGATCCTTTATTGGAGCTGTTTTAACTCCAAATGTTGGCAGCATATTTTTAGTACAACTACTTTTAGAGATGGAAAATCCTCTGCCCTGACATGAAGCTTTTGTCTTGCAACTGCAGAGATGCC
Organism: Pelodiscus sinensis; assembly: GCF_049634645.1. Lineage (NCBI taxonomy): Eukaryota > Metazoa > Chordata > Testudines > Trionychidae > Pelodiscus > Pelodiscus sinensis. Next base: position 73,375,504 of record NC_134713.1, read on the forward strand.
ATGTTTAGATGCTTCACATGGCAACCTGATGCCTTCGTAAAAGTCAGCTGTTCTTAATAAAGATGAGATGATCAATTCTCAGAGTGAAGTTTCTATAACCAGGGACCCAGTTCTGCCAGCTTTGCTCACATTGGGGAGTATCTTACTCCATAAGTAGTGTACTGTGGCCAGATCCTGGTCACTCATAATGTTATTTAGAAATGTTCTGGAGACACAAAATTGCCTTTAACAAGTCAGTTGGGGATTCTCAAGCTCAATGGGCATTCTTGGCTGACATAGCTCTAGCACAGGTGGCTCTATTCAGTCCTGCCCAATTCTCAGTGTAAGGGCATATGAGGGATGTTTTTGGAGTGCACCCAATATAACTTCTTGGGGGAATTACACAATAGCAAACATTTGAGAATCCCTAAAGCGGCTTTAATTCATGCCTAATTATGACTCATTACTTTACAGCTCCCGGTGTTCATAAAAATGACATAGAAATGCCTTTCCCTCCACCAAAATTCTCCCTGAGAATGAGGTCACATTGTTTGCTTAAGGTAATAAATAAATGCTGCACAGATGAAGCATGATTTTATTGATTAAACTAAACTAAAAACCTGGAAAATAGTTTGAAAAGGTAAAGAGCTACACAGCTAAACTCCATAGTGTACAAGAGCCCTGTGGCTAGAAGCTAGGTCTCCCATCTGGAGGCCACTACTCCCTGTGATATAGATATTGATCTCAAAGGCCCAAGGAGTTAAAAGTGTTTATAAACTCTTTCCTAGCCCCACATTAAGCAGTGATCAGTAAGTTCAGGGTTCTTTTGAACAGAGCTTTGATTTTGCTCTGTTAATTTGCACATACCCCTAAGCATTAACTTAAAAGATATTGATTGACATACAAGAAAAAAACAAGAAATTAAAACAGACATTTATATGAAGTTGCGGCTGAGTAAATGTGCAAAATAGATTGTCAAAACCTTTAAAGAATTTGGAGGTAAAATATCAAAGTATCTTTGTAACAGAGTCAGCACCATCTCTTGTGCTTGTCCTTTCTCTGGGCAATAATGCCTGCAAACACACAATAATGCCTACTTCTTTCATAGGGAGTGTATTTGTAGGTGGTGTATTTTTTCTCAGTTAGCTGTGAGCCTGGTTTTCTTTAGTGCTCTTATATCAAGGTGCTGCTTGTCTCTCTCAAGAGACAGCTGGTTCTCTCAATTGGTCTTCAGCAACTCAGCCGTCTTGCTGAGCCACACATGCTGTCTCCCACTTTCAGGGTAACAATCCCAAGTTCTTATCATAATCCTGGGATGGGTCTGCAGCTCTTAGGCTTCTTCCTATCTAAGGTCCCTTTATATCCTACGATTTTATGGTTCTCTAACTCCAGCCATCGGGCCATGTAATGGTAAGAATGGGAGGAAAAGGAAATTGATGGCGCACTAGTACCACAGGCCTGTATTTGCAAAATTTACCAGCCTCAGGTGCATGGAGCAGATGTGTAGTTATATATGGACAACACACTGGGACCAGCGCTCAAGGAAGAAATTTATATTTTCCTATTTTGAAGAATGCACAAAGGTAAAAGTTGGAGAGACCTATTACCTTTAATTAAAAATATTTATTCTTAAAAACAAAATGGCACAGTCACGTGGTTTCAACATATAGCACCATCTATACTTTGATATGATCATACATAGTGTTACAGATCATATTTTAATTAAATAGCCTCACCAAAACTTAGTAGATTTTTCGCTAGACCTTTTTTCAATCCATTATATTTATTTATAGCTCACCTTTAATGCTAAAATGTGTATTCAGGTTTCCCATCTATTACACAGTTTTTATTACTGTAGTCTAGAGGATGCAATTATCTTTTACTACTCCCATCTGCATTTGCAACTCCTCACTGTTAGAAGCTCAGATGCATTTTGTTTTTTATTTCCCCTTATAAACGCAAATTAATGCCTGCTGCTGTGGGGAATACATTTCTGCCTAAAGATCAATTAATTGTTTTCTTTCTTTCACCCGCTTCTGTATTAGAGGTGAAATTGTGTGCGTTGTGTCATTTGCATATATGATAGACAAAATACAAAATAAAGTGACAAAGTAAATTAAGAAAACAGTCCACTTTGGACTCTGGGGTAATTAGGAAACATTGTTTTTGAAATTTATGTAGTGTGCTTGCACATGTATTGCATTTCAATGTCAACTTTTTTATATACTAAAGCTTATTTGATGTATAGTATAGTAGTTATGTCCAGTAGCGTATACTGTGTTGGCAAAAAGTAATCAATTTCACTTTCCAAAAAAAGGAAAGTAGATAAGTGCCACATGCTATTGTTCTTAATCCTTCAGTTCTTAATCCTTCAGACCTTAAACCTCTCTGATCTGACACTCTCTGGTCCGGAGGACCCTGGCTATTGCTGGACCAGAGAACCCCTGCACCAGAGAGTTTTAAATTCCTTCATCCTTACTAATCTGAAACTCTCTAATCCTATTTAACTGTTGCCACTCCATGACATATTCCATGCCCCATGGCTTCTTCAAGCCTTATATCTGGAAACAGAAATAAATGTTGCATGTGACTGATCACAACGAAAACAGGCACAATTCTAATTTTGAATGGTGAGTAACAAACATGAGCATGAATAGATTGTAAGGAGAGTAAACTTAAAATAAAATTATTTAGGAAATTTGACCTAACAAATAAATTCAGGCAAGTCAAGATCTGTGTAGTAAACGGGGGGGGGGGGGGGGGGGGAGGGAGGGGAAGAATTATCTGAAAGGTTATATTCAGAATAATCACTCTGACTTGTTTGCTTATCTCTACCGGCACGTCCCTAACCTACAACAAAATCCTTGGGAAGCAAGTTCTGAGCTCTAGCTTTATGTATTTGGAGGCTGCTGTTTCTTGTTACCTCCCAAGGCAACTCTTTGTTTTCTGTATGGGAGTTATCATTAACAGAGTCACCTTTCTGCACGTGCATGAAGCCAGCAGTCCCTTCTGTCTGCCTCTTCTGAAGCACATTGCTGATTTCCTCCAATTGGCCCACAGGTGCTGCACAGTATGACATACAGAAGCAATCTGCAGATGGACTCAAGAATTGGTGTAGCAAAGCCACAATGTGAATCGCAAGAGGAGAGAATAATTCTAGGTGAGTTTTTGAACACGTGTTCTTTATTTTGTACATCAGGAAGGGGGGCTAGGTAGGGGTAAGTGGAAGGAGGTGAGGGAGGAATGGGGTATGAGCCCCTGATGGGGACTACTGGGCTGGCTTTGCGGGCTCCTCAGGGTGGAATCTCTCCAGAAGCCCCTTGATTGACACCCCCCCCCCCCCCGGATGGCAGCCTGCGGCAAGTGCAGCCGGGCAGATAGCCGAGTGCTGTGATGTGCCATGTGTGGGCACTCAGGGCACTCCAAGCCAGGACTGCTTTGCAAGCGGGGAACCCCTGAGAACTGTCTGTCTGGAGTGGGGGTCGGGTCCCTTTAAGCACAGCCTTCGGTTAGCCTGAGACAGCAGCTCCACGCTCTAAGTCCTAATCTGATGCCCTGCCGGCACTGCTTCCGGCCATCCTAAACCTTGCTTCAGGGTCTACTCAGTGTGGATATGCTAGTTTGAATTAGCAAAATGCTAATTCGAACTAGTTTTTAAGTCTAGATGCGCTAATTCAAATTAGCTCCATTTGCCTCGTCCATGAACTGTCCATACTGAGTACTTGGTTAAAATACTTTAACTATAATGTGGATGTAGACTTTTCCTCTATTTTCCCTTTTTCCTACCATTCCCCCTCTCTCTTTTCCAATTTTCTTCTTCTTATCTTTAGAGATCACTGGACACCATTTTTTTCCTCCCACAAATCAAAGCCTCAATTTTGCTTACAGAATTCTTTGGTTGCTTGTGGATCCCTCACCTCGCTCCCCTGCTACCACACACACAGAAATATAGTGTCATTTAAATTTGCCCCAAGATATTCTTATATTCCCCTTCCTGAAACTTGCGTCTCTTTGGGTTTGTCTACACTACAGCACTAATTCGAATTAACACACAAGGCAAAGGGAAAAAAAACAATGGACAATGATGAAGTAAAATGAAAGCTCTGAAATAAGAAAACTGAACACAGTTAATAAATGTGGGAGACAAAAAAAACCCACTAAGAGCCTGATTCTGCCCATGTATTCTGCTCAGTGGGAAGTACACCCATCTAATTGAGGGCAGTGTTACAATTTCTTTCAGAAAGATATTTAAAGGCTGAATACAAACAGGAGCCCATAAATGTGTAGTGCTGAAAAGAAACAGCCAACAACAACAAAAGGATAAAGGGAGATAAGATGATAGAGAAGTGTTCTACCTTTAAAAAAAATCTAAACCTTTATAGGATAGTTTGTGAAATATGTCTACATTTTGTGCATAAGATAAGACATGTCTCCAACATGTTATCATACATATTGACTTAAAATGTCAAGACAAACTCTAAAGACTTTAGAAGGTTTGACAAGATTAGTCCATTTCTGCCAGTTCCACATAAATCATGTCCATTCTGCAATTCAGTAAGCATCGGACTAAAGAATTCCAACTAAACAAGACATTAATTTAGCTTCTTGTTGAGTAGTAATTCTTTGTTGCCCCCATGCCAGTCTCTAATTTGCATTCCTGTATCTTGCATTACACCCCTCCATCAGCTTCATGGTATTACAAACTTTGATGCTGATTCTGTTTATTGCATATCTGTCAGATAAGGATAGTGTAAACTCTTTTTCCTCATAGAATTGGATTACTGGACCTGACCTTATGAAGTCTTCTAGTTCAGTCCCCAGAACTCATGGCAGGACTAGGTATTATCTGGATAGCCCCTGGTGTGTGCCAAAACTGCTCTTAAATCTCCAATGACTGAGATTCCACATTTTCCCAAGTCAATTTATTTCAGTGCTTTAACAATTTTGACAATTAAGTTTTTCCTAACGTCTAATCTAAACTTCCATTCCTGCAATTTAATCCCATTGCTGCTTGTCCTATTCTCAGAGGTTTAGAAGAAAAAAATGTTCGATCTTTTCTTTGTAACCACCACTTACGTACTGGAAACTGCTTATGTCCTTCTTATCTTCCCTTCTCCAGACTAAACAAACCCAATTCTTTCAATCTTTCTTCATACATCATGTTTTCCAGACCTTTAAACATTTTTGTTGTTTTTCTCTGGACTTTTGCCAACTTGTTCAGCTATTTCCTGAGCTGTAGTGCCCAAAACTGGACACAATACTCCTATTGAGGCCCAAGCACCATAAAGAAGACTGGAACGATTACTTATTATGTCTTGCTTATGACACTCTTATTAATATGTTTGGGTATGTTTTTACAGCAAAGTTATTTTGAAATCACAGCCTTATTTCAAAATAACTTTCCTAGCATCTACACAGCCAAACCGCTATTTCGAAATAAATTCAAAATAGCGGAGCATTTATTTCGAATTTGGTAAACCTCATTCTATAAGGAATAGCACCAAATTTGAAATAGCTATTTCGAAATAAGTACTGTGTAGACACTTATTTCAAAATAGGGGGCCTCCAGCCTTCCCAGTGTGCCCTGGGGGCCACTCCGGCTTCAACCAAGAACACTTCTCTCTCTCCCTTCCTCCCCAGAGCCCTTAAAGGGGTAGACTCTGGCCACAGTGCCTTTGCCAGCTTCAAGCCTGCCAGCCCAGAGCCAGCAGTCACTGTCCCTGACCCTGTGGCCCCAAAACATGAGCCAGCAAGCCACTGGCAGCCAGCCCTCCACCGCTCCCCAGGAGCAGTCTGCCAGCTCCCATAAGCCTTCCAGGGTGCCTTCCTGGTCCAGGGCGGAGAAAACAGACCTTATTCAGGTTTGGGGGGGATGCCCCCAATGTCCATGATCTCCACACTAGACGGAGGAACGCGACCTGGCCACCGAAGGCCACATGCGAACCCAGGAGCAGGTTTGCATGAAAATCAAGTTGGTCCAGTGAGATCCCCAACCCTGAGCCCCCCTTCCCTCTTATTTCTCTTGCTTCCCCCTTCCAGCTCCCTCCTCTCAGGTTTTCCCCTCCCCTCTCCTGCCTCCTTTTCCCAGTCTCACCAGAGTTTCATTCATCCCCCCGCAGTTTTGTTAAATAAAGAGAATTTGTGTTCATGAAAATACATGTATTTTATTTTACATCAGGAAGGGGGGTTAGGGAGGAGTAAGTGGAAGGACATGAGGGAGGAATGAGGCACAAGCCCCCAGTGGGGCAGACCAGGGAGGCTCTTAGTGCTCCTCAGGGTGGAAGCTCTCCCACAGGGCCTCCTGGATACTGACAGCCCCCTGATGGACCTCCCAGATGGCAGCCTGCAGAAAGTACAGCCAGGCTCGCAGCAACACATCCAAGAGAAGCACCAGAGTGCCCCGCTGTATTTCTTCCATGTACTCAAAAGACTGATATGTTACAAAGCTTCTTGAAACCTGCTGAGTATAGTTTGTTTTACATAAGGTAACATTACAAAATTTCTTAAAGAAGAAATGTGATTTGCAAGGATGTACTGTATTTCCTTATGAAAGTTTTGTACCCACTCTTTAAAGCAATTCCTATATTGACCGTAAAAAGATTTGACTTTTTAAATCTAATTTCAGTGTGCATTTGGCACTTTATGTAATATAGTGAGTTTCACTCCTCTGTTAACAGAACATATATTTCCAATAGAGTTTTTACTAGTGACAGAAGCAGCAAAATTAAAAATAAAATCCAAGCGAGAGATTGGTGTCTGCACAGAAATAAGAGGGACTGGGGAGGAATAGTCCTACCCCTGAACAAAAGACCCTTGAATAAATCAGCAGCAGAAATATAGTAATGTTAAACAAACCACCAAACAATCCAATGGTCCATGCAGCCCAGTATCTTAGCTCTGACTATAGTCAGCATGAGGTTCAGGAAATCCTGCAGAAAACAGCTGTGACACAATCCATTTCCCAGAAACTTCTAATTGTAAGCCCTTATTTAGTTAGATGTGGCAGAATTTGATTTGTTTTAAATCAATCTTAATGGATAATTGGTCATTTTTAAGCTTTACTTTTACCAATTTAAATGGTGACAGTTATGGGAAATGAGGGTAATATAATAGGAGGGTCAATTTTTTTTTCAACTCATCTGTCTGGCATAAAGAAGCTATTGTCATGGCAGACAAGTTGCAAAAAAATGTTTAATCTTTAAAACATTGTATGGTTTGATGTGATGCAGAGTTTGATTTAATTAAATTAATTGTAACTAATTCTCCAGAAGCACTTTTTTTTTGCCTATCTGGATATTTCTATCAATGGAATTTTTTTCTGTTGTGTGTATATTGAAATTAATGTTTACTAACACTTAATAAAATAATCATTAAAATGAGGTTTAATATAATTTCATTGTCAATATCTATTGTAATAAGATTGATGAAACTTTATTATGGGCTGAGTTAAAACTTAGTTCAAGCTAATTCGTGAATAAGAATTTCAGATAATGGTAAGAGATGGTTAGGCACCACCCCTACAACAAAGTTGAATATAGTCTGCACTGAATCTAGCACCATGGGCATATACAGGGTATGTCTATATTGCACAGCTATTTTGAAATAAGCTATTCTGGAATAGTTACTCTGAAATAGCTTATTTTGAAATAACATGTCTACACTGCAGGGAAGCCTCAAATTAGTTTGAGGCAGGCTTCCCTAATGTAGACATGCTATCTCTATTTAGAGCCCCTGCAGGCACTGGGGAGGAATAACTTAGAATGGTCCTCGTGAGGAGTTATTTTGAAATAGCAGCAGTGGAGCATCTACACACACCTTATTTCAAAATAGCTGTTTTGGAATAGGCATTATTCCTTGTAGAACGAGGTTTACAGATTTTGGAATAAACCATCAGTTATTTTGAAATTATTTGTAGATGCTCATATTATTATTTTGAAATAATGCTAGCTATCTTGAAATAATGGTGCAGTGTAGACACACCCACAATTTAACTGGGTATTGTAACTAGGGGTGTGTGCACAAGAGAGGGAACAGAAATAAGATTGGGAGGAGGGGTGAGAAGCAAGAAAAAATCAAGCAGTAGAGCTTGCAAGCAGAGTGACCCTTGGGGAGAAAAAATAAAGAAAGCACATGTGGGTCTGGTGTTGGCTTAAAGATTGGAGGACTGGCAAATTAGGAGCTTGCTACTTTTTGTTCTTGGTTCCTTGTAAACATACAAGACTGCAGCTGAGAAAAACTTGGCTACCATCAGTTTCTACTCTAGCTAGAACACCCACAGAGACTCAAATATTGACTAGCCACTTGGGAAAAAAAGAAGCATTGTGATTTTATTTCTGGATAGTTATTATAGTAATGTCCAATTTTGCTTTGAATCTTGCTTAATTCTTGGCCACAACTATGGCTTGATCAAGGTGCTTCACAGTCTAATTACACACAACAAATTCCTTATATATGTTTTGAACTTTACATCATTTAATTTAGTTATGTGTCCCCTTATTCTTGTTTTAGGAGATGTGAGAACGCAGGTTCTTGGTCTTCAAGAAAATGTTTGCAACACTGAATTCCTGGTAAGTATGAAAAAAAAAGGATTACTGTATATAATATCAGAAACTATACTTGCAGAATTCAGTTAGGCAGAACTTTCTTCCGTGAATACTGACTAGAAACAGAACATGGTTGGCTTGCTTGTTCACAGGGAAAGGGCTTATCTAATCAAGGATTTGGGATAAACTTAAAAAGCGACAAATGGTCTGGTAGCACTTTATAGATTAACAAAACATGTAGATGGTATCATGAGCTTTCATGGGCAGTGCTCATGATACCATCTACACATTTTGTTAGTCTATAAAGTGCTACCAGACCATTTGTTGTTTTTTAAATTTATCCTGTACAGACTAACTTAGCTACCCCCGAAAGTTAAAGGACTTAGGATATGTTTACACTGCAATTAAAACCCAGTGAGTGACCTGTGACAGCCGATGCAGACTGGGAGCTGTTTAATTACATTGTAGATATCTGGACTTTGACTGGAACAAGATCTGTGACCATGTCAGGTAGGAGGGCCCAGGAGTTTGGACTGCAGCCCAATCTGGAACATCTAGACTGAAGTTATACAACCCCACAGTCAAAGCCCTGCGAGCCAGAGTATGCTGACATAGGCATCTAGTTGCAGTGTAGACAAACCCTTACAGCTACTATTTCACTTACACCATGAGACTGTTTTCAGGGAATTCATGAACATACTATTAAAATTCAGATTGAAATATTTGTTTATCCAGCTGGGGCAAAAAAAAAGTGCCTCCCTTTTCAGAAGCAGGGCTCACAGGCCAGCAACCTACTGTCAAATACATTTGGTTTAATTACTGCACACAAATCCCACACAAAGAAGGTTCAGAACAACAGTTTGGAGCAACTAGAGCTACAGTAAGAAGTCTCTTCTATCCATAATATGTAAGATTCTGTAAAATGTTTTTGCTGCTATGTCTGGGAAATTTTCCAAACTAAGTTGTGGATTACAACAAAGGAAGAAAGAAAAATCAACAGCCCAGTGAAAGATGAGGAGGGAAGAAAAATGTCAACTAAGACCAGCAATTTTTCTTCCCAAAGGAAAAGAACAGTTTAGACAGAGCTGAACTTGAATCCAAAGACAGCATACATGGCAATAGCAGACTTAATAGTGATAAACTACGCCCATGACTAATGCTACACAGCACTACATGAAGTGCCAGTCATATCAATATCCTACTGCTGTGACAAATGCTACATTGCTTTAAATCTGCTTGTGCTGAAGGATGAAAATAGAGTGAGTTTCCCATTTTTCCCTCCTCTACCACAAACTTGAGAAGAGAAGGATTCCTCTAGTCTAGATCAGGGGTCTCCAAACTACGGCCCGCGGGCCGGATGCGGCCCGCGAGGCCCTCTCATCCGGCCCGTGGAGACCTTTTTGTCTGGCCCCGCCTTCTTCCGCGTGCCGGTGTGACGAGGCGACCCCCGCCCGTCCCTGGGGCGCCGCCGAACGGGCCCTTCTTGCCGCGGGGGGGGGGGGGGCCCTGTCAGGGGTGTGCGGCGTGTACTCACGCCACGCCGGGGCAGGAAAAGCGGGCCGCTCCGCTGACAAGCGGCCGCGCGGCGGCAAACGGCGCAGGGGGCGGGGGTTAGCACGGGCGGCGTTCCCCCGCCCAGACTGACAGGGCAGCCGGCCAATCAGGGGGCAGGATGGGTGGTGGTGGTAACGCCCACCCGGCGACGTGCGGGGGAACGTGAACCCCGGCGGGAACTTTAAAAAGGTGACCCCTTCCGCCCAGGTACCTTTCAATCTTTGGAACAACATACCTGTGTGAACAAACATTTTCAAGAATGAAATATGTGAAGAACAATTTGAGAACAAACTTGTCCGATGATAATCTCAGGTCACTGTTGATGTTAGGGACAACAAATCTAAAGCCAGAAATGTCTGCTATTTTGGCATCCAGGAAACAATTTCACCATTCACACTAATACAGGTGTTCATGTGTAGTGTATCAATGTGTTATTAAATAATAACTGAATAAAATAATATTAAATAAATAATTAAAAACAACATCCATGTTTTGATTGTTTTTTATTTGGACCTCAAGTGTGTAGTTGGCCCCCAAACTGCTGTTTGATAGTTAATGCGGCCCTCGGGCTGAAAAGTTTGGAGACCACTGGTCTAGATACTCATAGGAACACTGGTGACAGAAAGGTGGCATAAAGCTTTCCCATGGAATAAGGGTATGTCTATCGTGCAGTAAAACAGCTGTGGCTGTCCCAAAAAACTTCTTGAACAAGAGTGCGTCCACACTGCAAAAACACATTGGAAAAGTGAGACTCTCTCACAAGAAAGCTCTGATTGCCATTCACAGAATGGTCACAAGGGTACCCGTGCTTCTTCTGATAGGCTGTTTTTGCACAAAAAAAACCCATTTCCAGTCCGCACCCACCTTTCTGAGCAAGAGCTCTTGAGCAAAAAAGGAGTTATTTCTCATAAAAGAGGAATACCTACACTGCAAAAACCCCTCCGTTCTGTTGATTCACTGTAAAATTTCTTGTGCAAAATCGCGCTTGTGATGTGGATGCTCAGCAGGTTTTTGCGCAAAACCGGGCACTTTTGCACAAAACCTATTTAGTGTAGACATAGCCAGACAGCTTAGGCCTATACAATTTCAGTATAGATATTTGGGCTCTATCTGGAGCCTAGAATCTGAGAGTCAACAAAGTGGAGTCTAAACCAAAATGTCTGTCATGGATTTTGACAAGCTGTGGGTAGTTTATTGATCATTGAGTTTTTTCCAAAGGCAGTTTTAACATTCCTACAAGGTGACTAATGTATATATTTTCCCAGGGCCATCCTTTGGATCATTATTTTCCAAAGTGGGCTGCTGCACCCCTAGGCTGGAAACGGCTACATACCTTTTAGATAAACAAAACAGCACAGGCCCACTTTGATAAATACTGCTTTAGATTTATGGGGCTCTATATAACCACTCCAGGTAATTTGTTCCTTTCCCCAATCCGCCCCAAATCACCACTCTCCCAGTCCCCTCCCCAGTGATAGGCTGTTACCTGGGACTGTCTAACAAGGAGTGGATTAAAAAGGGTCCATTAAATCTAACCTATATGAACTGGACAGTGTCTTAGCAGAATTTTGCTCTGAATGCTAAACCTGCTTTGATTCTTTGTTTCTAACTTTCTAAGCCAGAGAGATCTAACATTTCAGAGGCTGCACATTGAGCTTGGGGCTTCTCTTTGCCTCTCCCATTCTCCAACTACAGCATGGCATTCACAATTCAAGAAAGATGTGGAAAAATTGGAGAAGGTCCAGAGAAGAGCAACACAATTTATTAAAGGTCTAAAAAACATGACCTGTGATGGAAGACTGAAAGAACTGGACTTGTTTAGTTTAGAAAAGAGAAGATTAGAGGGGACATGATAGCGGTTTTCAAGTATCTAAAAGGGTGTTACAAGGAGGAGGGAGAAAAAATTTTCTCCTTGGCCTCTGTGGATAGAACAAGAAGCAATGGACTTAAACTGCAGCAAGGGAAGTTTAGGTTGGACATGGTGGTTAAACACTAGAATAAAATGCCTAGGGAGGTTGTGGAATCTCCATCTCTGGAGATATTGAAGAACAGGTTAGATAAAAATCTATCAGGGATGGTCTAGATGGTGCTTGGTCCTGCAGTGAGGGCAAGGGACTGGACTTGATGACCTCTCAAGGTCCGTTCCCATTCTAGTGTTCTATGTCTCTATGAATCTATGAGTCTGCAGGACTCAGGGCTTGCGAGGGGCCAAGGTGGAGCCTCAGAGGCTCAGAATTTTTTTCTGGCTACAGTCTGGCCATAGGGAGCCCTCAGCTAGTGACGTGCTGGTCAAGAGAAGCAAAGTGTGCAGGGCAGGGAGTAGGCAGACCTGCTGCTGCTGCTCAAAAGAGCAATTGGGAAGAGAGAGAGAGTAGGCCTGAGAAGAAGCATCAGTGGTCAGGGACATACTTAGGTACCTATACAGCACACTTGGCTGCAGAGGGGCACCCAAAACTTAGGGTGCCCTATGTATCAGCAAGTGCCATGTATCACTAAGAATAGCTTGAAAGTTAAATCTGTTTCTCTGCCTCCATATATTGCTCTGTTTCACTTGAACTTAGATTTGTGGTTGCTTGAAAATTGCAACTTAATTTAATTTATTTTAAGAAATATTAATACATTTATTTTGGAGAGACAAAGAAATACTTCAATTAATACATGTATTTTTCAAATAGATGTAAGAATTAAAAAATGAAATTTACTGTAGGTTGGACCTCTGTGGTCTGCTGGACCAGGGAAGGTCAATGCTCCTCTCTCTAGGGCTTTCAAGGCTGGGACTCTCCACCCTGCTGCTGCCCTGATACAGACTCCATTAAAGTCAAGGGCAAAACTCCCACTGGCTTCAATAAGGCAGGGTTTTGCTCACAGATTCAGATCTTGACACAACAATTCTAGATAAATGTCTGATCATTTGTGAGCTTTGTCTTTTTTTGTTGTTAAGAATTCTTTAATGTGAAGTTTAAAAACTCCTTATGAAAAAATTCTGTTTTATTTTATTTGTCAAACTGGCTAGATTTCACACCCAGTGAAATGAAAAAAAGCAGCCATTTTCTCACACAAAAACCCAAGGAAGATAATAATACAAACAGAAGAAAGAGCTGTGCAATAGAAAGTATTAAATGTCATCTACTTAATATTTTTTCATTCCTTCCACAAATACATTTTTGGGAGGGAAGATTCCAATCATTAGCATTTATATTTTTTCATCGCTGTTAGGATGGATTTGGTGATCTCATCTGAGGCCATATCTATGCCACAGCTGCAGTCGATCTTCCAGGGTTCAAATTAGTGGGTCTAGTGAAGACATGCTAATTTGAATTGCAAGGGCACTCCCATCAATGCCAGTAGTCCTGCTCCTACGAAGAATAAGGGAAGTCAAAGGCAGAGTGTGCTCCCTTCAACTTCCTGCATGGTGAATAGCGCTTAAATTTGAGTTAAGATACATTAATTGCGTAGCTTAACTTGAAGTAACTGAAGTTGTGTATGATAATTCAAATTTATCCCCTAGACCAGGGGCTAGAGACTAGTGAACATTTTCCACATGTTAAAGCTTGCCTAAAGCCAATGGGTTCAGATCAGACTTCAAATATGCAAACAAATCAGCTGATTAAGTCAGATTGGTTTAACTAAAGACAAAATCAGCAGGAGACAGATATATGACAGGCAGTAATTCAAGCCAGGCTTACCAGCTCACAGCAATCCACACTGGTTTCCCATTTTATGGGTTCTTATAGATCATCTTTATTTCTGTACTCTGCATAGTGTGGAAGGGTGGCCCCACTCCTGAGTCCTGACACCCTGCTCAGGCCTACCTCAAACAGCCTCAGTCCTGCACTATTTGCCCTTGGCAGGATTCCAGCTCCAGTCTCTCAGCCACAAAGGTTTTGGGCCAATGCCCCAGGGTCAGCCTGGGCTGTGAAAACAGTCCTGTCCCGCTGGGATCTCAGGCTGCCAGCCAAAGGAGGGCCTAACAACCCTGGTCTGGGGCACCTCACCCTCCACCACTTAGCTATCTCTGGCACTGCTGCATGGCATGATTTTTTTTTTCTCTACATTCTCTCTCACTCTCCTCCCCCCTTCCTGCTAGGAGGGCATCCTTTTTAACAGGTTCAATGGCAGCCTCAGGTGAGATCAGCTGGCTCTGCTTAATTTGCAGCAGCCCTATCTCCTTTGTCCCTAATTGCTCAGGGCTGTTGCTGCCTTTCTCTCTACCGGCTGTAGTCCTCCAGCCTGACTCTGTCACAGGAACAACCAATGTCAGTTTTATGGTCATATTCTAGGCACAGGTTTCATTGTGCCTCTATGACACTCCAAATTTCTGAACTACTGGTACAGAAGATAAGTTTGACTAAGATTAGAAATTCACCCAAAATAATTCCTAAAGTAGATCCTTTAGAAGACATCCAGTCTTGATTTTTACAAAATGCAATGAAAGAGAATACACTGGAACTCTTAGTAAATTGTTCCAATATTTAAATTACCCTCACTGTCAAAAATTCACATCTTATTTTCAGTCTTCATTTGTCTAGATTCAACTTCCATAAAACTTTTAAAGCTTGTATTGTAAAGAAAATGGGCTTTTCATGGAGATGATCTTGCAAAACATGCAATTAAGCAATGTAACAGCAATTTTTAAAAATATGAACATAGGCTTTTTTCTAAAAGATATGCACTAGGAATGCTTGTTGAGATTAAGTGGCAGTGGAAGGGTAGAGAAGTCATAAAATCTGATGGAGCACAAAATAGGTTCTTTTATGGAATGATTTTTGTTGAGGATAAGTAAAACTGACAATGAAAATGAAGAAGAATAAAATAAAGAATAAATACAAAATGTGTGAGTTTAACGCTTTTCAGCCATAGAGGAAAATATTGGACACACAAGTAAAAATAATATTATTTTTAGTTTATCTATGTCATACAATCTTAAAAAAGGTACATATGTTTGTTAAAACTGTCCTAGAAAACCATCTCAGAAAATACACAAGGACAATCGGGGAGAGGAGGGGGAGAGAGGAGGGAGGTAGGACAGAGTTTGTTAATAAAGATGGACAGATACCAAAATATCAGACAAAGTTGACAGACCTTTAGATCAAATTACAAGTTATTTGAATTGGGAGTACAAATTAGAATATGAAATTTAAATAATCATAAAACAATGTCACACTCTGTAATTTAAAAAATCTTTTTCCCAGCTCCCACAGAGGACAGTGCAGTTAAAACCTGCTACTGCAGGGGTGACTAATAATTTTTTGCTGGGGGCCACTTCAGAAATTTTTGAAGTGGCTCCGGGCCCACAGCAGAAGGGGCGGTGCCTCAAGTAGAAGGGGTGCGGCCAGGATACTTCTGAGTTCACCACCCCCAGACCATAATTGTTCTAAGGGTGGGGGACTGCCTTTGCCCTCCTTTCCCCCTCCCCCAGTTCTCTCTGGGTGCCCATCTCTCTGGCGCGGGAGGAGACTTTGCCCACTCCCCGCCCCCAGACCTGGGGGCAAGAGGGTGTCAGGACCTCCACAGGGTGGATCCACCCACTTAGTGGGGCAGATCTGGCCCTTAGAGGCCCTTTTGCTCACCCCTGTGCTACAGTGAAGACAAGTCATAAGCTATTACAAATGCAGTCTGAAATTTCTTATAGGTCCTAAGAGATGCATTAGGGTACAGTGCACTGGACTGGGACTCTGGGAGCCTCTTTCAACTCTGTTGGGAGACATTAGGCAAGTCCCTTAACCTTTCTCTCTCTGTTTCTCCTCCCACACTTAATGTGCCTTTAATTAGTCTGTAAACGCATTGGGGAAAGGAGTCTGTTATGCTCTGCATTTGTACACTGCCTAACACAAGGGACCATGATATCCGATGGAGTTGCTAGGCACAACTATCATACAAATAATGTTAAGATTAAAAATATAGAAGAAAAAATGAGGAAAACCATAATTTAAAACAGCAGAGTCAGTAATCAGGGAAGGAAAATAGTGGAAGCTAAATCAATAAGAATTGGTTAAAATCATAGTTCTGGCTTTGTAATCTTGTTTCTGATGAAGTTTCTAAAGTAGTCAGAAGTAGTCCCACCGATTTACCCTTCAGTGAAATCTGAAGCCCCATTTATGTTTTTTTTTTTCCTCTTATATTTCATTGTGATCCTTTTGGGAGAAATGCAAAAAAATTCTGCTACAATCAAATCATGTATACTTTTATGATTATCTGACATTAATTCCTTCCAGCTTCTGAGTCTTCAGAGCCTTGTTTCATCATGGCTTCTGTTCTTTTCAATTTTTTGCCTCTAGTTTCAGATAGAAAAATATTGTTGAAAACATTTAATATAGATGAACCTGACCACTTCATTTGAAAGACATTTGAAAAAAGTCAAGATAAGTCGGATTTATTTTTAAAGTGCTCTTTGGCTTCAAAAAAGGGTGATAATGTTTGAAGCCATTTGGGTACATTTTATATTACATCTGCTTTAATTATAATATCTCTCACAGAATAAACCATAAATATCTCATCTTTTATAAATCAAGGAGTTAGTGCCTAGCTAGAAGTGCTTTCTGGAATAACAGAAAGTTAATATATATTTTGTAGGTTTATGAAGGCTATTTTAAAAAACAATGTTTTTTTTCCCTCTACAAATTATATGTCTCTAACATTACAAATATTGCCACTTGTCTTCTACTGCTGCATTTTAAACAGGAATAAAAATCACATTGTCACAATAAAAGCAAGGGAGAAAAAGAAACCTTTCTCAAAAGGCTAACCACTGACCTTCCTTCTGTGTCTTGTT
The DNA here is from genome assembly GCF_049634645.1 of Pelodiscus sinensis. NCBI lineage: Eukaryota > Metazoa > Chordata > Testudines > Trionychidae > Pelodiscus > Pelodiscus sinensis. The sequence continues at coordinate 73,392,352 of NC_134713.1, forward strand.
ATTGCTTCTCTGTGTGCTTTTTCTGGTCAAAGACTGTATCTCAGATGCGATCTCCCATTCAAACAGTCCTATTAATTCAAGTATCAAATATCATTTTTAAGAATGATGGTTTACTATTGTTTCTACTCAGTTCAATTTAAAGTGAGCTGAAAAAGAGTGTCATACAACTCACAAGAAATTATTTATGATTACAGCATGTCAGTGGCTATCTAAATGCAGTATTAATGGACTCTTATTTTTCATATTTTCAGATGCACTGTCATTATTTACAGATTATTTCTATGTCTTATTTAGATTCAAAATGAATTAACAGCAAACACTAAACATCTAGGCTACATCTCACTGGCAGCTTCTTGTACAAGAACTCTTTTGCAGAAGAGTTCTTGTGCCAAAACTCTTCCAGAAGAGAGCGTCTACACTAGCATGTGCTTTTGTGTAAGAGATGTGCTTTTGTGTAAGAGCATCCATGCCAGTGTAGACACTCCCTTGCGCAAGAAACTCTGATGGCCATTTTAACCATCAGGGCTTTCTTGCACAAGAAGGCTGTGTCTAGACTGGCAAGTTTTTCCGCAAAATCATCTGCTTTGCGGAAAAACTTGCCAGCTGTCTACACTGAATTTCCGCAAAAGCACTGACAATCTCATGTACTATTGTCAGTGCTTTTGCGGAAATACTATGCTGCTCCCGTTCGGGCAAAAGTCTTTTTCTGAAAAACTTTTGTGCAAAAGGGCCAGTGTAGACAGCTGAGATTTGTTTTCCGCAAAAAAGCCCCGATCGCGAAAATGGTGATCGGGGCTTTTTTGCAGAAAAGCGTGTCTAGATTGGCCACGGACGCTTTTCCGCAAAAAGTGCTTTTGCGGAAAAGCGTCATGCCAATCTAGATGCGCTTTTCCGAAAATGCTTTTAAAAGCATGCCAGTGTAGATGTGTAGACGTAGCCGAAATGTATATTGCCTGTCTACACTGGCCTCTTCTGCAAGAACAGTTATGCAAGAGGGCTTATTCCTGAGCAGGAGCATCATAGTTCTTGCAAAGAAGCCCTGATTTTATACAGTAGAATGTCAGTTTACTTGCGCAAGAACACACGGACAGTGTAGATAGGCAGCAATTTTTTGCGCAAGAGCGGCTGCTTTGATGCAAGATCGCGCCAGTGTAGACACAGCCCTATGGTAAATACTAGTGCAATACAAAAGGTAGGGACTGTTTGCATGTAAGATCATACAATTGAAAAACTATAGCCCTGTCATAAGGCCTAGTCCCATCATGAATTCTGCACAGATAACTTTAAACTTTGTAGAATCATAAAGGAAGAAGGGACCAAAGGTTCACTAAATCTTACACCTTTTATGCCATCTCAGAGTGGTAGCCACATTAGTCTGTAACTTTAAAAACAACTAATAGTTCTGTGGCACCTTCAAGACTAATCTAAGTATATAGAATCATGAGCTTTTGTGAGTAAGATTTGTTCTAACAAACTATCTAACCTCCAGTTAAAACCACCAGTGAAGGAGCTCCCACAACCTTCTTAGGAATTCTATTCCATTATCCTAACAGATAGGAAGTTTTCTTGCGATTTAATCTAAATCTGCTCTGTTTAGTTTGATCTCATTGCCACTCTCTATGGCCAAATGAGCTATTTTCCCCATCTTTTTTATGACAGCCTTTCAAGTATTTGAAGACAAAACTCTTTTCCCAACTAAACATACCTAATTCTTTGAGCCTTTGCTCATCTGGAAATTTGATCAGTAGGTCTCTTCAGTTAGCTTTACCCACAGAATTAATTGCAGAATTGGGGCCTTATATTATACACCAAAAAATCAGGGAATCTGCTTTGTGGGTCAAGCTGGTGGAACAAGGAAGTGCTTGGGAAACCTCTGATAAAACAAGCTGCCAGAAAGACATTTACAAATTAGAGAAACAAGATTTATTCAGGCTGCAGGCCTGTGCTGAAAAAGGATGTTGAAGTATGTGCTTTAGTGACCTACATTCTCTTATCACAGTAACTTACGGGTGGGGAAAAAAGTGTTTGAAGCTCTATTGTAGAAAATCAGATCAAATTCTGGAGGACAATTTCCTCAAGATGCAATAAACTGGAATATAAATGAAGGGAGAGGGACCCTTTCTAATAAGTATAAGGGAAATGCACTTGAATGGTGAAGAAATGAACTGCTGAACAGTGTTTGCTTACAAAAGTTAATTAAGGGCAGCCTGGCATATTGAAAATGTATAAAATCAACATAGATATATAACTTGAGTCCTGAGGGGGGGGGTCTCAGAGGACTCTAGCAACCCTGGATTATATATTATCTTTATCATGGATTCTCAAAGTGATCAGTCTTAGCATCAGATATGATCCTATTTACATAGATAAAGCCTTCAGAACCCTGGACAGAACCCCCAAAGCACAGGAAAATATGAGAGTGAAATTTCAATCATCTGAATCTTGAGGAACTGATGCTAATCTCACTTATGCCAGGTTTTTACATAGAATTCCCTTGCTTTCAGGGGAGTTAATCCAGGTTTATTCCAGTGTAAGCAAAGAGGTGAATCAGGCCTAAACTATTTGAATTTCATCTTTCATAATCAGGGATGTTATATTTGAAAGATTTATTATTCTGGTCTTTCAGGTTTTCACGCAGCCAGCTGTTATCGCATAGGAAATATTCCTAGTTCTTGGATGAGATGTCATTGTATTCTGATGGCAAAGGTTTCAATGAAATGCTTGATAATAATGAGTACTCTATATGGAACTATATAAAAGGAGAAAGTATTGATCGGATTATCCCAGAGGGTGGCTATAGTAACAACACATGAGGCCAGTTAAGCAAAGGAGTCAGCAAAAAAGAAAGTTAATTCTTTTAACATGAAAACTGCCCATGTATTTATGGGTATCTACACAGCAAAGTTATTTTGAAATAACAGCCATTATTTCTAAATAACTTTACCAGCATCTACACAGCCAAACTGCTATTTCAAAATTAAATCAAAATAACGGAGGGCTTATTTTGAAATTAGTAATCCTCCTTCCATAAGGAATAGCACCAATTTTGAAATTGCTGGTTCTAAATAAGTGTTGTGTAGACATTTATTTCTAAATAGGGGCCTCCAGCTCTTCCCAGGGTGCCCTGGGGGCCACTCCGGGCACAACCAAGAAAACTCCTCTCCCTCCCCCCATCCCTGGAGCCCTTAAAGGGGTAGACTCTGGCCACAGTGCCTGTGCCAGCTCTAAGCCTGCCAGCCCAGAGCCAGCAGTCACTGCACCTGACCCAGTGGCCCCAGCATGAGCTAGGCAGCCAGTGCCAGCCAGCCCTCCAGGACCAGTCTGCCAGCTCCCAGGAGCCTGCCAGGGGTTGGAAAAGGCGGGCGCCTGCCTGGTCCAGTGTGGAGATCAGGGACCTAATTCAGGTTTGGGGGGATGCCTCCAATGTCCATGATCTCTGCACTAAATGGAGGAACACAACCGTCTACAGGCTAACCCAGACCCCTGCCCCTATTTTGTCATGGACCACATCATGGGGGGTAGGACAGTCCGTACCCCCAAGGTGGTCATCGACCTTGGGGCAGAGCTTGCTGCCTCCTGCTGTTCCAGCCCCTGCTGCCTCCCCAGCTACTGCTCCTACTCCTACTCCTTCTCCCCCCTCCCCATCCTGTTTTGTTTTCTTTCCCACCTTCCCCATACCCCCAGAGATGCAGAGGCCTCCGCACCCACGGTGCTGGGAGACAGTTCAGCTGGCGACATCCCCAAACCTGAGCCCTGAGTTTCTCCTCCCTCTCTCTTCCCTTGCCAGCTCCCTCATCCCAGGTTTTCCCCTGCCCTCTCCCACCCTCCCTCCTCCCCCTCCCACCTTCTTTCCCCAGTCTCACCTCAGTTTCATTCCCCCCACCCCCACCCCAATTTTGTTCAATAAAGATGCTTTGTTGTAATGAACAGGTATCTTTTATTGTACAGCAGGAAGGAGGGTTAGGGAGGGGTAAGTGGAGGACGTGAGGGAGGAATGAGGCACGAGCCCCCAGTGGGGCACACCAGGGAGACTGTTACTGCCTCCTGAACGTGCTGCCAGTCTTGCAGCAACACATTCAGGAGAAGCACCAGAGTGCCCAGGGGCAGCTCCGGCTCCATGCTGCAGAGTGCTGTGGTGTCCTGAGTGAAGACAACCAGAGCACGCAGAGAAAAAAATGCTTTGCTGTCCCTCAGCAAGGTAGGCAAGCAAGCAGGGAAACAGTAGAACCGGCTGTCCGGCTGGGTCCCTTTAAGCACAGGTCTCAGATAGCCTCAGGCAGCAGCCACACAAGGTAACTCTTGACCTGATGCCCTGCCAGAACCAGTTCTGGCCAGTCTTAAATGTGATTCAGTGTCCAATCAGTGTGGACACACTATTTTGAAATAGAAAATCTCTATTTCGAAATGCAGTTTCTGTCTAGATGCGTTATTTCGAAATAAGATATTTGGAAATAACGCTGTAGTGTAGACATACCCTGTGAGATTTATGTTTTCTCAGGACACAGAAATGGTTAGGTAGAACAGAGACCAAAAACCAGAAAGGGAACTGCTTCCTAACAAAAGGTACTGGACAAAGTTATCTTTATTGGAGCTTAGTGGGATTGATGATGTGTTATATATCTGGTCAAAATTTGAGTCCATCTTTTAATCTTTTTAAACAAGAAAATAGCTTGAATCTGTCACTAATTTCTTTGGCAGCTGAAAAGTGAGTTTTCACAAAGCCCCAAATTTGGCAAAGGGGTAAACAGTACTACACCAAAAGCAACTGAATTATTCAAGCTTACATTTTCAGACATGGCATCTGAAAATTAAGTCCTTTTATTTTTAATCTAGAAGCTCAGGGTACAGAACTCAGAGCTTTGAAATCATTTGGCAGCAAGGAATTTTGTAAACAATCCCTAAAGACAAAAGACAAGAGCAATTTGCTTCATAAGACATCTGTGTCACATTACAATCTCTAGTCTGATGAAATGGGTTGTGCTCACAAAAGCTCATGATACCATCTATATGTTTTGTTAGTCTTTAAGGTGCTGCAAGACTATTCATTCTTTTAAAGTTTTTCCAGTTAGATTAACTCGGCTACCCCTCTGAAGTCTTGAACGTTACTATCTCTGTTTGCCCTAAGTAGGGGATCACAGTTATATAGGGTTATATAGACTGACTACATCAAGTTGTTTTCCAGTTCCCCCTTATTTTTGTAGTGCTAAACTCTTTAGTAGAGTTAATGAACATACATATGTTTGCTATTTGAAAAATCAAAATATTTCCCAACATATTCTATTTTGAAGTTAGAGGTTTAAACTTCTGCATCTCCATCTTCCCTGCATGCAGCTCAGGGAAATATTCTACTAGCTGCTTCTCTGAAGTCTTGAGCAGGATCTAGGGAAAATACAGTGTTTTCCTAGTTATTGTGCTTAGTGAACCCTGGACTGCCTGAAGCCTTAGACCAGCACCGGTCAAGCGTTTGTAGCAACAGAAAACTCTCTTGTTTTTATTACTGCAGGAAAGGAGTATAATCAGGCTGCATATGCTACAAGGTCCTGGATATAATGGGAAAAGCTTTGTATTAAAAAGGTACGTTAGCTAACATGATAAATAGAAGAGAGATTGACAGAATCTAAACAAGCATGGTTTGAAAATACCAACAAGTTGAACACCTCCTGGGAGAATCTCAGTTTGCTGCAAGCACACTCAGAACACTACAGGTGTGACCCATAATCCTCCTCAGTAGAGGTCTACACCTTAGAGAGATAGGATAATGGAAAATAGAGTCCTGACATTCCATCCAGTTCTCACCTTAAAAAAGTAGACAACATTTACACTAACAGACATTCAAAAGTTTGAGTTCTACATTGGCTGGCTATGGTTAAAAACAATTTTCACCACCACCTTAGACAAGACCTCAAATTTCAAGGAGTTTTTTGGAGGTTTTTGTCAAATATTTAAAGCAGAGAGAGAAAGAGAAAGAAAAAGAAGTACAGCAATTTCATCTATCAATAAATGTGCTTCATCTCATTTCATTAGAGCATACGGAAATCATCATCACGGATCACCATCAATCATTCAGGTCAAGAGCTTTAAGGGGATTCAGAAACAGATCTAGATTATAAGAACTTTCAGTGTTATATTAGACAATATTAAAAAAACACAAAAGCTTTGGAAGGTACATAACCCTCAATTTATTAAACTCAAAACAAATTCCAGTTATTGGCAGTTTGAAGTAAACTGTGAGTAGAAAATCATAGCATCGTAGAACCACAGAGCTGGAAGAGACCTCAGAAGGTCATCAAGTCCACCTCCCTTCCCTAGGCAGGACCAATCCCAACTAAATCAACCCATCCAGGGCTTTGTCAAGCTGAGATTTAAAAATCTCTAGGGATGGAGACTCCACTACTTTCCTAGGTAACCCATTCCAGTGCTTCACCACTCTCCTAGTGAAATAGTTTTTCCTAATATCCAACCTGGACCTCTCACACTGCAACTTGAGACCATTGTTCCTTGTTCTGCCATCTGTCACTACTGAGAACAGCTTTTCTCCAGCCTCTTTGGAACCTCCCTTCAGGAAGTTGAAGGCTGCTATCAAATCCCCCCTCACTCTTCACTTCTGCAGACTAAATAGACCTAACTCTCTCAGCCTCTCCTCGTATAAAATCTTGTAACTGCTGACTGTAAGGTTTCATTTTCTGTCACAGCTGCTATGGATCCCTGTCAGAAGTAGGGTAAGGGACTTAAGGTTCTGAAACTCCTAGATTGTGGACCATTCCTGGTCAGAGCAATTGCGCAGGTTGGCTCTGGAATCACAGTGGGTCGGCAGGGCTTTTTCATTACACAAGCTCCGCTCCTACCTGCCCTTCCCAGTCCTCCCATGACACACTGTCACCCAAGGATGTGACTTTGGGGATTATTGGGGGAAGGGTTTGGTGTGGGTGGCAGCAGCAGTCAACTCCCCACCATACTTCCTGGGGCAGCACTCTGCTTCACTGTGGCTCTCACTGTTGCAGGAATCATTCCTCCCCACTTCCTGACTGCTACTTCTGCCCCATGCCAAGTTCCCTTGGTAATCCATTAAGCTGCATACTCAGGGGAAAGAGCATCAATGGGAAAGAGAGGGGAGGAGTGGTGGGAAGATTGGAACTTGAAGAATGGGGATGAGAAGAACCCCACCCACCCACCCACCAGGACTACTGGTATGGACTGCATAAATGCTTCAGCTGGGAATGGCCCATAGGCCAGGAGTTTGAGACCCCTGGATGGATCATTTGCCTGACTCATTATGATTATTTCTATAACATTCTTATTTTATCATTGCCAACATTAATAGAGTGCCCTCCTCCATGTAGTTCAGTTGCTATACCAAGTCCAGAAATACTTATACTATGAAAAATCCACATACACAAGATGATATTTCTCCATTTTTTTATTAAGACAACACGTGTTCAGTTGTCCTGGTGTTTTAAAAGTCATTTATCACTGTAATTGTTGATCTAATAGATGTGATCCTAAATATTAAGATCTAATGTATTAAAGCCTCTTAGTCCCACACTATTCAATTGTAACTTTGACATGTATCACTATTGTTAATGTTCTGACAAAACATATGCATGAAGCCTATTACACCTAGCCACATAAATGCAGTGGCTTCTCCAAATGTAAGGATTGTGTACCCACTGGCTACATCTGGACTGCATGCCTCTGTCGAAAAATAGCGTCTAGACTGCACTATGCGGATCGAAAAATTGATCTGCTTTTTCAAAAAAGAGCATCCAGACTGCCAGTCGCTCTTTCGGGGAAAAAAAGGCACTCGGAAGTGCTTCTGCAGGGCATGGGGGCAGCCTTTATTTCCAGGTGCTGCTGCATGCCCTTTGCAGAAACGCGTGCTTAAAGTGATCCCCCTGGACAGCCATTGCTCTGCTCCTGCTTCTGGCTTGCCTACCTCGTAGAAGGAAAGCAAAGCTACTGCAGTGCTTGCACTGGTTGCCCTGCTTCCTCGGACACCACAGCAGTTTATTTGCAGGGTTTTTTTTTCCTACTTTTCATTGTTTTTGTTCATGGAGTCTGAGCTGCCGCTGGGCAGGCGATGGACCCATGCTGCCATACTGCAGCTTCTGCTGCATCTTCATGACTCTGTCACGAATCTCCTGCCCCATAGGGACCCGGACTGCACCGAGAAGACCCTCCTCATGGATGCAGGAGCTCTGTCCTTGATCCCAAACTTTTTTGGGGACAGGCAGATTTGGAGGCACGAGATGAGTTCAGACTGGTGGGACCGGCTCATCATGCAGCTCTGGGATGAGAACCACTGGCTCCGCAACTTCCGGATGTGGAAGGCCACATTACTAGAGCTGTGTGCCTGGCTTGCCCCTGCCCTGGAACACCAGGACACCCGCCTGAAGCCCATCATCCCCCTGCAGAAGCAGGTGGGACACCAGTTTGGCGTGGGAAGGTCTACCATCAGGGCTGTTTTGATGGAGGTAAGTCACTTTCGGGGGACAGGCCCTGCTGAGTTGGGGAGTTGAAAAAAGGGGACTGCCAGGCAAGGGCAAGAGGGAGTGGAGGATGGAGTGGCACTCAGAGGCTGCTTCTCTGCCACCCCTGAACCGATGCAGGGGAGAGGGGTGTCCTGACAAGAGGAGGAGTGTGTTGGGAGGGGGGAGGGTTCTCCTCCCAAGCACTTAGGTAACCTGTCTAACTCCCTGGTTTCTGTCTATTTGTCTCATGCTGCAGGTGGTGAAGGCCATCAATATGGAGCTGCTGAAGAGGCTCGTCCGTCTCAGAGACCTGGACAACATCATTATTGGGTTTGCTGCCCTTGGCTTCCCAAACTGCAGAGGAGCCCTCGATGGGACATACATCCCAATCCGCACACCGCCCCATCGAGCAGCCCAATGTATAAACCGGAAAGGCTACTATTCGATGGTGCTGCAGACTCTGGTCGACCACTGGGGACATTTTAGGGACATTTGTGGTCGGGGCGGGCATATGATGCCCGCATATTCTGCAACTCCTACCTGTACCACAGGTTGCAGGCAGGAACATTTTTCCCCCAGCGGCACCTCACACTCAGGGACGTGCAGATGCCAGTATGCATAGTGGCCGACGCAGCCTACCCCCTGATGCCGTGGCTCATGAAGCCTTACACTAGCCACCTGGATGCAAGCAAGGAGCTTTTCATTATGCATCTTGGCCAGGCTCGCATCCAGGTGGAATGCGCCTTTAGCTGTTTGAAAGGGAGGTTCCGTTGCCTTCTCACACGCCTGGAGATGGGCAAACGTGATATCCTGGAGGTGGTGGCTGCATGTTGCGCCCTCCATGACCTGGTGGACAGGAAAGGTGAGGCCTTTCTCCCGGGGTGGGGGACAGGTGCTGATGGTGAGGACAGGCCAATTGAGCAGCCCTGGAGGGCTGCCATCCACCAGGCTCACCAGGCTGGTGTCTGAATCCATGAGGCCCTGAGGGAGAGATTGTCAGAAGAAGCCCACTGACTCTCCCCAGGGCCTCCCCCATGGGGTGGTTGGCCTGGCTCACCCCTAGCTATCCCTCCACAACCCTCACTCTCTTCCCATAAATACACACACACCTGGTTTTGAAACAGAAACAGAATTTTTTTTTTATTAGAATCAGTAGCAATACAGAAAATGTTGACCCTTTCTCTTGGTACTGTTCAACTGTTTATAAACAAATTAAATCTGTCACTCAAAAATAAATAATTTGTTCCATAACTGAATTGTCCTTTCACTGCGGTGGTAGGGGGCTGAACACCGGGAGGGGGAAAGGGGCACTGAACATCGGGAGGCTCAAGTAGGCCGCTGCTTCCCTGATCACAGGGTCCTGTCACCTTCCTGTGTCCTGGCACCGCCACGGCTTTGGGCTCGGGTGGAGCAAGAGTCAGTCCTAGCCTGCGCAGGAGTGGGGGTACAGCTGTTGGGCCTACGAGGGCTCAGGAGCAGGAGGGACTGGGGGGACTGGAGTGGTTGGGGGAGAAGGGAGGCTGGAGTGGCTGGGGGAGCAGGGGCCTGGCGTGCAGGAGGAGTGGTGCCCATGGCAGGGTCAGGCAAGGCTAGGACCTCCTGCATAGTGGCACAGATGGAAGTGCCCTGCTGGACCAGCTCATCCAGAAGTCTGTTGCACTACTCGGTCTCTGCCTCTGTCCTCTGCTGAAGGGTCCTGTTGAGGTCCTGCAGGGCCACTACATGCTCCTTCAGCAGGTCTGTGTAGACATGCCAGTGCCTGCGAGTGCCACGGGTCCGGGATGGTGGTGGAGTGGGTGTGGTGCTCCTCTGTTGGGTAGAGGATCTCGCTGTAGAGGAAAAGAAGAGGAGACAATCAATGTCTGTGTGGAACCCCGCTGTCCCTGAGGGCATGCCGTGACTGTCAGGGGCTCTCCTTTGGATAGGATACTCAGGGGAGTTATACGTGACTCCACGTGTGAGTTGGGCAGAGGACTGAAAGCATCACAGGGGCCCCACAGTGGCAATGGGACTAGATGACCCCCCACACTGCCAACCCACACATGTGTGGCGACCCCTCAAAGCACTCACCTGATGATCCCTTCCCGTTGTCCATGGAAGCCTGGGAGGCCTCTAGTGTCTGGTCCCTGCTGCCTCCTCTTCCTCCTCGTCCTCCTCCTCTGGGTGCAGCTCTCCTGCCTCTCTTGCCTGGTCATCCTCCCTCAGGGGTTGGTCCATGATGTGGTGGGGTAACCAGTCCCTGGGCCATGCGATTGTATATGTCTACATTCCTGCGGCACAACTGCAGGGCCTCTTCTTGGGACCAGAGCTCCAGGAGGTCTTTTATTTCTGGGGCAGACCAGGCTGGTGCCCACCTTTTGGTGCCCCTGGGTCGGTTCTCCTCACTGTTCTGTGAAGGGCCAGCGGGGCCTTAAGGCTGGGACATGGCTAGCATGGCTGGCACAGGTGTGCAGGCTGGCTTCCTGACAGCAATGCCTGTCTTGGTGTCTGTGCCTTTAAGAGGCTGCAGACAGGAATCATAGAAGTGCTCAACATGTAAAGGCTGGATTGTCCACCAGGGCTTCTTCCTGGAGGCTTTTTTTTTTTAAAGGACTGGCTCCCTGCGTCCACAGATCTCTGTTGAAAAAGGCATTCTTCCTCATAAAACAAGGTTTACCGCTGTCGACAAAACTGCTGTGTTCTTTCAATTTGCTGTCGACAGAATGCATCGTAGTCTAGACGGAGGTATAGTTTTTTCGAAAAAAGGCCACTTTTTTTCGAAAAAACCCTGTAGTCTAGACACTGCCACTGTTTGCAAGCTTCTTAAATATATTGTTCAACAAAACATTGAAGGAAAGACTGAAGGATGACTATGATGTTGTCAAAATGTCAGCAGCTTTCATCAACACAAAATATGCATTGCTCTAATCTGAGCTTCTTGTAGCTCTAAAAATGTTACAATTAAACATTTTCATCCAGTTCTAGTTGAAAGTTTATATGTAGATATGTATTTAGCCATACATGCTTTATGCGGGTTCATCCAAAAATGCATATGCTCAGTGATTCAACAACAACAAAATCATGCAAGTATGAATTCAAAGAGAGTGATTCAGAAGAGACATTTTATAGTAGCATATATTAATATGCAGGGTAAAAAGTGTCATGATCACTCATAACAAAAGAACAAAGATGTGAAGATTGAAATTTGGCATCATTACAAAGGCCAGAATTAAGATTCCATTGAATTTGCAGACAAAGTTTTCTATGCATAGGTATCTGAAGATTGGGCTGAACATTGCAGTTAGCCACAACTGATCTTTCCCTAATTTCTTGTTTTATTTTTAACTAGTTTGTGTAATGGTATTACATAATGTGGGTACACAAAGCAATTTTCAAACTTAACATTCCAAAAGAACTAAATTAATTAAATGTGAAGACTCATTGAGAGTGCTATCAAGGTTTGACACTATAAGGAATATTTCACCAACCTCTACAACACTCACAGCAAAGCTATCATTGAATCCAGAGTAAAGCATTCAAGGACAGAGAAGCACGTTACCAGCACATGCAGATTATCTAATTGAATATACAATTCCCAAATCACACATAAAGTAAGCAAGTTATAAACAAAACTACATTTACCTCCACCACATGAGAAGTCTAAATGGCATATTAGAGCCTAAATGTAGCATACAAATTTCCCAGTTTTTCCCACTGATTCGTAAACACAAAAAGATTCTGCCTATGGATACGTCTAGACTACATTGTTTTTTCAAAAAAACCCTGCCCTTAAAAAAAAAAAAATTCACTTATGTCCACACTGCAAGCACATTCATTCAAAATTAAATTGAAAGAACGCAGGAGTTTTTCTGACATTGGTAAACCTCGAATTATGAGGAAGAAAGCCTTTTTTTGACAAAGTTCTTTCAAAAAAAGGCATGTGTGGATGCAGAACAGAGTCATTTTTTGAAAGAAGAGGAAATCGAAAAAAGCAGAGGTGCCCTGGTGGCCATTCTGTGAATAGCAATCAGGGCTTTCTTTCGAGAGAGCATCCGTGCAGTCTGGACACTCTCTTTTGAAAAGGCAGTTTGCTTTTTTTGCAATCTGCTTTTTCGATCCGGTTTTGAGGTGTGGATGAGCTCTTTCGAAAAAGCTTCTTTTGAAAGAAGTTTGCAGTCTAGATGTACCCTAGATGTCCCTAGTTCCTGGAAATGGTTAATTCCATGGAGTGCAAATATTTTCCTTTCAAAATGTTAAATAACATTTTTAAAATATAAATCCTTTAGTTTTCATCAATGAAGAAATTATCCAGAATTTTATTTTTTTATAATCCAATATAACTTTCAGGGCTAAAATTCAGAATACTCCATGTGCATGTGTCTCAATTTGCATTACCAAAAGTTCTTAAACTGAGATCTGTAAAGCAGCTGCAATAGTTTGAAGGAAACGAATAAACTGCATGGTATTGGCTGCTCCTCCTCCTCCTCGTTTTCAGCTGCAAAATTGCATCAAAAGAATCTGGGATATCCCAAGATTAAGATTTTCAAAGATGAGTAATATATTTGAATGCTTAATCTGCAGCAATTTTAATGGAGATTGCGCTTCCATATTCTAGTATCATTGAAAATCTCAGCCTAAATAATTTCCTTGCATTACATTTCCACAGAAGCAATTACCATGGTTATCACAGAGAAGTATGTGCATGTCAATCAACCACCTATTCCACAATTCATGATGTATCAAATCATGGCTTTAGGCATGGAAAAAATTGAAATCCCTTTTCATACTTAATGCTGGATGTACATGTGGAAGTAAAGTGCTTGCGTGGACACATGGACTAGTAGTTATATATTTAACCATGTTTAAAAATACTTGCTTATATACACACATCCAAGAATGCACAGGTACAGCAGGAACTTAGTTGGGCTTGCAAAACAGTGCAAGTAGCCAATGAAAAAAGACTCAAGCACCATTTTTATGTTTGCGATTATCAGAGAAGGTTAACTTATTAGGACTTTTAAATCAAGGCAACGAATTGTTTACGATGAGTAAAGAAATGCTTGTCTGTTATAATAGAAACAGACTTGTGTAGTTTTTACAACATTCCATGCAGAATAGAAAACCCAGGAAAACCAAAGATACTGAAGATTGGGTTTTATGTCTGAATTGCATGTTGCTTTTCTGACAGCACCTAGAAGCTGGCCTTGCATCCATCAGAACAATGTCAAATACTGGATCAGGCCTCCTGAAGATATTTTATCCCCTTCATCTACATTGTAAAGAAGAGAGAGAGAGAGAAAGAGAGAGAGAGATTTTATAAATGCATTTTTTTGCAGAGAATTAGTGCTGAATTATCAAAAGGGTCTCAAACTAGGCTCCATGTTCATATGCACACTTTTCAAAACTGAAGACACACTCACACAGAGTTCATGTAACCCATTGAAGAGTCTGTGTAATTCCTCCCTCAAGAGCTCTCCCAAGTTTATCCACAGAGATTATGAGTTATTTCATTTCCCTGCTACAAAGCCTTGGATCTCTACCTCAATTTGTAGCCACTAGGCCTGCTTATGTGGGGGCAAAGAGAGCAGCTTCCAAAGGGACTGGAGATTTAAAAGGGCTCAGAGCTCCTGGCTGCTGCTGCTACTGTGCCCAGAGCTGGACCTTTCACATTGCCGGTAGAGCACTGCGCCAAACACTCCTGGCAGTATTGAGGGCTGGAGAGGGTGACACCATGGTCTGGGTGGCACTGAGGGCTGGCCATCAAGGCCCTGCCCCTTTCAGGAGTGCAGAGCTGCCTTCCCCACCTTGCCCAGGGGCTCAGCTAGCCTGTCTACTCCTCTTGTAGCCCCTCATGCTTTTCTCTCTGTTTAATCCCAGGAGGGTGGGTATCACATTTTACATTATGAATTGCAAGTAAGTGGCGCATGTACTTTACAATTCAGCATCTAAAAAAAATTCTGATGACATGGATGGGACACTCTTATCCAAAAGAAAACATCCGTTTTGGGGAACATATGGTCAGTTTCTTGACATCTGAGGTTCTTTTCCCTCCTTCCCCTCACAGTTGCTTATTCAGAACAATTTCCTCTAGAGACATTAAGAAGTTGGATTAAGTTTCTTTAGCACTGCAGGACCTTTTCTAGTCACCGTTCTTCTTAAATACTTATTTTGTGTGTCTGCTCCTTTCAGCTTCATTTTTTCCTCTAAGCACGAAAGAGGCAGACTTCCCATTAAGTTCAATACTGGACCAAGTTATATTTTCTATTCTTCATGTCTTTTTGTGTTATGCTGGAGGGCACTTCAGGCAGTCTGCAGCTAACAGCATGATCTTGTGATGGGACTGTTTGATAGTACAAAGTACAAACTGTTCCTGTACATCTTTTCTTATTTCCTGTTTAGCAACACAATTGACTTTAGATTGGGGAAGACTTTTATTTTGGATACTGGCTATGGCTACATATAATGTGTTGAAATTTTGGTTTAGATTTTTTTAAAAGTTGATATCTAAAATACTATTCTTTCTCTCTTACCTGAAACATATTGACAATTTTAAAGAGGTGTATTCAACTATTGTACCCACAGCATCTAAACTAGAGATTTACCTGCTCAGCAAGAGATAATATCTCAATTGCACCATTGAAAGTCATCTAGAAACTTTTCTAAACAAGTGTACATTGTTACCATAAGATTTTACAGTAAGTGCTCATCACTGCAGTGTGTAGAATTTTACCTATGTCAGATAATACATTAACTTATATTATTAAGAGATCATAGACAAAGGTTTTAAATCTAAACAGGGGATTTTACTAAATTCCAATTACTTTTAATGGCAATTGTGTGGCGAAGTTCAATATGAGACTTTGGAAATTCAGTCTTCCAGAGTTGGGATAACTGTTATAAAGCTGATGTTCAGTCAGTTGATACGGCAGCACAGCATAGCCAGAAAGTCATTTTAACTAAGGCTGAGATACACCAAAGGGCGTAAGCTTTCTTTTGGTGCCTTTAAAGGAAAAAAAACCCCACAGGGATAATATAACCCATAAAACCTGAATTATGTGCCTCAGCTCCCTGCACAATGAATGGGGGAAAATAGGCACTTCAGAATAGGGTCCACAAAGATAACATACTAAAAAATAAATTGAGGTGACGGGAGATGCCTGCCAGATAGCTGTGTCCTATGCCTCATGGAGATAGGTACCTGAGTCCAAGCTGCATTTAGGTACCAATCTCTGCTATAGAGCCACCACCCAGGAACCCCTCTCCTGGACACAAGTGCCTAAGCTGATTCTTATGAACTAGGTGGCTGCTTTGCACCACAAAAAATGGCCAGATGAGGTAGAAATGGCCACCTTACAATATTTATCCCAGTGAGTACAGCACTCACTTGGGATGTGAGAAATGTGTATTTCATTCCTCCCTTTTCCTGTTGGTACAGAAGAATTTGAACATGGCTTTCACCCCTCTCAGGAAAAGGCACTAAGCCATAGAATGTTTTCATAGGGATATAAGCTCTCCTTTAGAAGCTGTTTCACTGTGTTCAAATACTTAAGGTATGTCTAGACTACATGCCTCTGCCAACAGAGGAATGTAAATTAGACATATCGACATAGTCAGTGAAGCAGGGATTTAAATATCCCCTGCTTCATAAGAATAAAAATGGCCACCGCGTTGTGCTGGTTCAGCTGTTTGTCAGCCCAAGTTTCATGAGGCATAAGGGATCGACTGACAAAGGCTTTCCTTGTCAACCGATCCCCGTCTTGACTGCCGGTTTGTGCCGACAAACAGCTGATCCGGCACAACGTGGTGGCCATTTTTATTCTAATGAAGTGGGGGACATTTAAATCCCCACTTCATTGACTATGTCGGCAGAGGAATGTATTCTAGACATACCCTTAGAGTCATCATTAGAGCCCTGTGTGGATACAAAGTTTGTGTCCACATCTATATCCACAAAAATGGATGGAGCCAAGGATAGTCACAGCTGTGGCTGCGGATACCCATGGATATAAAGTATATAGCTACAGATTTTCAGGGCTCTCATCATTGGGACAGTGAGTGAGATATAAATATGAATATATAGTCCCAGAAGGTGGGTGACTTAGTGTCCCAAATCAGTTACTATTTAAATTAAGTATCCAAAACGATTACAGCCAAAGTGGTGACTGTTATCTCTTCCTGCCAGGTTTTGAATGGAAACTGGTCTGTGTGATGGGTTCTGGGTAACCCTACCAGATAAGTACCAATAGGTGACATAGGAACTCCTTAGCTTGTCTTCCTCTGGTTCATGAATCACACAACCTCCAGTGGGAGATAGGCATCTAGACGTCTAGAATGAGGCTATAATGAGCAGGCCCAAAGAAAGAAACTTTGGCACAAAAGGAGCTTTTACAAAGGAAATCAGTGTCCAGTGAAGCTAAGCCTCTGCAGGGTTATGCCACAGTTGAAAAGGACTTTAGGAGAT
Source organism: Pelodiscus sinensis (assembly GCF_049634645.1). NCBI lineage: Eukaryota > Metazoa > Chordata > Testudines > Trionychidae > Pelodiscus > Pelodiscus sinensis. The sequence goes on from NC_134713.1 coordinate 73,409,260, forward strand.
GCCACTGGTGCCTAAAACTGGGACACTGCCAGATTCATGAAGATATTTAGGCACCTAACTGCCTTGAAATTCTCCTTGTTCTGATCCCAAATAGCACAGAGCTAGCATAGGAGCTCTATGCTACCCATTTCCCTAGCCCCTCCTTGTAGGAGAATACTAATGTAGAAAGATGTGGCCAGGGCCCCAGCTGTCCCTTTGCCAAAAAAAAACCAAAAAACCCATACCTCTGATTAAGAGACTATTTGAAATTGGGAAAACCAAGCAAGCCATACCCACTGAGACTAATAAAGAAAGCAATCAGGGATGCATATCTGCTGGATACACTATGCTCACAAATAGCTGGAGCATAAGGTTAACAGCATTGAACATAGAAGCAGGGTTAAAAGAAAGACGAGCTATATCAGCTGATTGGTTACATGATTAAAGCCTAATGGCAAATGATATTCTGATTTACATATTATTGTCTGTGTTGCAATTCTGATTAAAAGGTCTCAAGCTGTAGAGATTGTCAGCTGCACAGTGAATTTTAAAGCAGCAGCTTAGAAATCAGATGCATGCAGAATGACTATCTAGCAAAAATACACAAGATATGATCAATGACTGTATCATTTTAAAGTGTAGCCAGAAGGAAAATAACATTAATCCACAATTGTATCTTCTAGGTCATCGGTTCAAATATCAAGTGACTTCAAGTCAGTTGGCTGAAGAATGTCCTGTGTCCAATATAAAATTTGTTAGTGGGTTCAGTATTCACATGGAATGCTCTCAGCAACAGCACCTTTATCAGCAATCTCAGAGACCAAATGGTCATATAGTTTGAATGCTCTTCTAGGAGGTCCTTTCTGGTCAAGGTTGACATTAACAGTAGGTCAGTTTGAAAAAGTTTGCACTGTTGCCTCCTCCTTTTCTGGGGTCTGAAACTATGCAGTGATGGCTCTCATAAGTGCTCAATTCATTTGGAAAAATTGTGTAAATTACAAAATGAATAACAAAAACAGATATCTAAGAAGGAACATTTTTGCGGAAGTATGATGAATCTGTAGTACTTACAGAAATTAAGGTTAACATAATTAATCCCAGATTGTTACTTAGGCTTTACTGTGCTTGAGTTGAATTAATTTTCAAATGGGATTTAGGCACTTATATTTAATCTCAGTGATCATATCTCAATGATCATCAATGGAATTTTGGTTCTAAATCCCTTTTGAAAGTGAGATTTAATTTTGTAAATCAGTTAGGGTATGTCTACACTACCCTCCTAATTCGAACTAGGAGGGTAATGTAGGCATACCGCACTTGCAAATGAAGCCCGGAATTTGAATTTTGCGGGCTTCATTTGCATAAACCGGGCGCCGCCATTTTTAAATCCCGGCTAGTTCGAACCCCATGCCGCGAGGCTACACACAGCACGGAGTAGCTAGTGTGGATTAGTCTTCCTAATCCGAACTAGCTGTACTCTTCGTGGAATGAGGAGTACAGCTAGTTTGGATTAGGAAGCCTAATCCGAACTAGCTACTCCGTGCCGCGTGTAGCCGTGCGGCACGGGGTTCGAACTAGCCGGGATTTAAAAATGGCGGCGCCCAGCTTTATGCAAATGAAGCCCGCGAAATTCAAATCCCAGGCTTCATTTGCAAGTGCGGTATGCCTACATTACCCTCCTAGTTCGAACTAGCGGGGTAGTGTAGACATACCCTTTGGCTGTGTCTAGACTAGACCTCTCTGTTGACAGAGAGATGTAGATTAGGTATTTTAACTGATAGTACAGAAGGATCTAATACCTTAACAATCTGCACCTTAGTGTATAAGGCCAAAATGTTACGGTATGTATTTATTATACTAGAGTCTATAATGAAGAGAAACAAAAGCAACAAATATGGGAAAATGTTTAAGTGCCTTTAAGGAAAGTGCAGGTCTGCCAAGAACTATTTAGAAACCATTGTTCTTCATGAAGTTCTCCATTTCGTTGATTATTGGGAATAGGCAGAATGGATAAAGATTTTCAGTACAGTTGCAGCAGGGATGGTGTTGCTCTGTCAGGAAACTGTGGCTAGAGCATTAGTGGGTGCAAATGATGATTGCTCTATTTATTTCAAGGAGCATTGATAATAAATGTTAATTTGCCCACAAGCTTATAGCTGCTGCATTAAAAAGTCTGTGGTTAAAATCACCCTGTCCTGTGGCATATTATGGATCACATTACACCTTTAGGTATGAGAATTGGTACAATAGCCCCTCCAGAGCTTCCCTCTGGAGCTCTCTGAAGTACAGCCTCACCCTATAGGGGTGTGCAACATGTTATCCCTAAGGCTTCTTGGTGCTCTTGCAGATGCTAGCAAAGAAAAACACCTGAATTCAGAATGTAATGAGTTGAAATTTCCATTTATATTTATTTGTGGGGACTCAAGAAGCAGAGGAGTATTCTTCTATTCTCATAATCTCTCATACAAAGTTCACATATAATCTGAATCTATACTATGTGATGGAACACTACACTCATCACTAGAATTGTGCCTCCTTCTGGTTGCCTTAGGGAGTAGCTCATAAGATCAGTGTCCTTTTCCATGGTTGCATGCCATTTTTTCTCTCTCTCTCTCTGGGTCTAGGTCAGGGGTGGGCCAGGCTGGGCCAGACACTTTATCTATCCGCATGTCCATAGGTACAGACACTCACAGCTCCCGTTGGCTGAAGATTGCTGTTCCCAGCAAATGGCAGCTGTGGAAAGCTGTACAGATGAGGACACTGTTTCTTGCAGCTCCTATTAGCTGGAAACAGTGATCCACTCTGGGAGCTGTAAGTGTTAATACTGATATGCTTATAAGAAGCACATGGGATATTTATGGAGAAAATGCAATACACTGCATTTATTGAAACTATAATGGCAAAGCAATGAGCATATGCTTACATAGACAGACAGGCACATACACACATGAGACACACACGAGTCCCACCAATCAATGATATATTTACCAGTCCATGGCCTGTGGCCAACCAGATTGGTCATGGGAGGAGGAGCGGGGGTTCTCAGTCCAGACCAATGCTCTAGTCTTGGCAGGATGTCCCAAAAAAACTTGTGGCAAAGCTGTTCCTTTTTTATAGTAGTTTTCCTTCATTGAAATCAGTACGTTTTGCATCATCATGCTGTTTTTCTGACTGATGATTGTTATGTTCAGTTGTTTCTCTTGCTGCTTATCTTCTTTTTTCTATCATGCTAAGATGGCTTCAATCATGAATATATCTTATCTCAATTGATAGGTGTTTTCCTCCCTTCAGAGCCATCAATCTGCCCACTGCTTGCATGTCGATGGGCATATACAGCAGTCTTCGGAACCTTTACAACTGCCCCTGGTTCTTCTCTAGAATATGTGGTGGTGGTCTTCACATGTATATCTTAACACACGATCCTCATTCACACAAAACAGGGTTAATTTCTTTGTTACGGAGAAGCCTCTTTGTGACAAATATTGCAATATGCACATTGAAACAAGGACATCAAGTTACAATTAAAATAAAATAAACAATCATCATACCCTTTTACTTATTTTACAACACTAATTTTAAAACTTAACAACAACATTATAAGAAACTATTCTTACTTTGGAATCAGCTTTAGACACAATAGTCTGTCTGGTAAACCTTTACCAGTGGTAAGGTAAAGGTAAAGGTCCTTTCAGAAAGGGTGGCTGGAAGAGTACACTGATGCACATTAATTGGCTTAAAACTATATTTAAGCTGCATGGCTAAAGTACCTTTGGACACACAGGTAAGTAAAGCATCCGGCCACCTGCCAGAGGCTAATCCTGGTGAACTGCATCTGGACCATGCAATGCTTATTGCCCTCACCTGGTCAAAAACTTTTTTCTTGCTCCATGAGGAGCTGCTGCCTCTTCAAGATTCAGTCCTCTGACCAGGTCACACACATTTTCCTCTTCTGGTACCAAAGTCTTCCTTCAGCTGTCCTAGGCAGTCTTTTCATTCACATCTTTGCAGAGTGACTCCCCTCCATGGCAAGCAGGGGAGTCCAAGCCCCCCCACTACTCCAGCTTCCAGCTCAGGGACCCTCTAGTCAGCATAAAAGCCTGGTCCCATTCTAGAACATATTCTTTTTTTTCTGAGTCCTTTTCTGCTTCCCTCTTCCCCTGGGTGAGTTAGCATAAACCCACCTCCCTTCTCCCATGGAATGACTGCAGATATTCTCCATTCCCCCCAACTGCTGCCCGTTTCCTGCCTTTGTACCATTACCCCAGCTCATTTCTCCTCATCTGGGCTCCTGCATTCAGTCAGGGGATTGCTTAATTCCCCTCAGATGTGGCATGTTGGGTTAATTGATCTCAATCTGCATTAACCCTTTCAAAAAGCAAAAGAAGTGTAGAATCGACAGTTCATCACCACTCTATTATAAGAAGAGCTAATGTTCCAAAATTTTCAAGAGTGTTCAAGTAAAAAACCTCTACTACCCGTGATCAGATATATTTTAACATTTCACTGATTTTAAAAGAATGTTAACAGGAGTGTGTTCACACAGCTGGTGCAGTAGAGGACTGGGAAAAAGGGTCAGTGAACTTGGGCCACCTACTCCTCACCTTTCCAGGCCTCAATTATCTACTCAGCTGGTGGGGAACAAGTCATTAGATGTTAAAATTCAGCAATGAGAAGTTATGACCATGAAGCTACCTTTCATCAGTGTCAAAAGATAAAACTTGGTAGGGCATATTTTAATATCTTTTCCCTGTAAGCACTGTAAGGCAGCAATTTTACATTTCAATTCTGAATAAATCAGTTATTTTCCTTAAGGACATGCTACCTGCTGAGAGCGTCTGACATTGTACCTCCTTTTCTACAGACTCTGATAGTAGGTATTAAAACTGACCTTATTATACATAAGGTCGAGCCCATTTTCAGAGACTACTGACAGTTTTTGGTTTGTCTGAAAGATTAGAATCTTCCATTTGCCATCTCAAAAGAGAAGAGACCTTTATTAAAGAGTATCTTTCACTGGCTTTTGATACACCGTAGAACAATTAAAAAAAAAACTCCCTGGCATTATTGAGTTCTTATTTCTAGTAGCCTAATGGTAAATGAGGAATGACCTAGAACAGAGGTTTTCAAACTGTGGTCAGCGAGCTCCAGTCATGTGGTCCGTGGATTGTTCCCCATTGGTGCTGTGCTGTTATGATGCTACTAATTAGTACCATGGATTCTGGACCCTGGAGAAGAGGCATGTGAGGTGGTGTCCTTGGGGAGACCAAGGGATCGGTGGGAGAGGGCAGTGGGGTAAGGTGAGGAAAATAGAAAGTAGATGAGTGGGCATCAGGGTGAAAAGATGGGGTGGGGCAATTTTGGGATGTGGAAGGCTACAGGGGCAGAGATTTCCCCCAGGTGCTTGGCTGCAGAAGCTGGGGAAAGTTTGTTTTGCTTTCTAGCCCCAGCTCAAGAGCTACAAGAGCAGGGGTGAGACCCTCCTCCTTCCCAGCCTCAGTTCCGGCTGCAGTGGTGGGGGAGAGAGGGAGAGACCTCCCTCCCAGCATGGTACATTCCATGGTAGGGGAGGGAAACCCCACCATAGGCAGGGGTACTAGGGATGTGGGGATGCCAGTTTCCCAGCTGCCAGCCCTACATGCCAGGAACTCTTCTGCCTCCCACAACTGGGGTCGCAGATGTTGCCCCATGTGCTGAGCACTTTGCTGTTGGCCCTGTGTGCCAGGGTCCTGGTTAATGGCCCCATGTACCAAATGTTCTTTGCCTTGCCCACACCCAGCATCCCATCTGCTGCCCCAGTCTACTAGCCCAGTTGTGTGAAAGAGACACACTCTTCCTTACTAGCCCCGATCTGTGACTGACAGAGTAGGTTATTTAATTGGGCCTCTGGTGCTGTTTTATTTTAGTTCACATTTAATCAAGAAATAAAATTTATGTTTCTTTAAATTAGTATGCTGCTCTACTTCCTACATGGTTTCATTTTTCAGATGTGTTGTGTGGTTTCCAGTAGACACAATTCAAAAATGTAACAGTTATCTCTCCAGCAAGTAGGAGAATGGTCAAACCCCAGAAATTAATTTGTGGTTTAAAGCAGGATATTTAAAAAATTAAAAAAAAAAACAATAAATAATCAAACCAATGATGGTGAGATCAGTGAAAAAGTTCAGATTCAAACGTAAGAGTTCACCAAACAAACACATTCCTGCAATGGAAATTTTGAGTGCAGGCCCCCGTTTACCAGGAACCAGTACAAGCATCAGTAATAAAAATACACTGAACTGCCAAAAACCAGTAAGACAATGCCACCCAAGCTATATTAATTTGGGCTTCATATGGACAGGTGAATAAGATGAACTAAAGCCACAGTGTGTGTTATGCTACATAGTGCAGGCTAACAAAACCCTGAAGCCTGCAAACCTCCAGAGTCATTTGGAAATAAATCATTCCACTTTCAACTTGAATGAGTTGAAAAGGGGAAAGTAACTATGTTTGCTCAGGCAACAGTAAATGTAAAGGCCTTGAAAGTGTCATTTCATACAAGTTTTTGATTGCCAAATTGGGAAAGCCTGACACGGTTAGTGAAGAACTTATAGCACCTGAATCTAAAGGACTTGTGTTTATAGTGTGTGGAGAAACGATGGCAAAGCTGTTAGATCATGTGCCTCTTTCAAATGTCATTGTGTCCCAGAGAATCATAGAATGCTAGGACTGGAAGGGACCTCGAGAGGTCATCGAGTCCAGTCCCCTGCCCTCATGGCAGGACCAAATACTGTCTAGACCATCCCTGATAGACATTTATCTAACCTACTCTTAGATATCTCCACAGATGGAGATTCCACAACCTCCCTGGGCAATTTATTCCAGTGTTTGACTACCCTGACAGTTAGGAACTTTTTCCTAATGTCCAACCTAAACCTCCCTTGCTGCAGTTTAAGCCCATTGCTTCTTGTTCTATCCTCAGAGGCCAAGATGAACAAGTTTTCTCCCTCCTCCCTATGACACCTTTTAGATATCTGAAAACTGCTATCATGTGCCCCCCTCCCCTCCAATCTTCTCTTTTCTAAACTAAACAAACCCAGTTCCTTCAGTCTTCCCTCATAGGTCATGTTCTCTAGACCTTTAATCATTCTCGTTGCTCTTCTCTGGACCCTCTCCAATGTTTCCACATCTTTCTTGAAATGCGGTGCCCAGAACTGAACACAATACTCCAATATTGTGAGAGCTCAAGATATGGCAGCTACTGTATTGTACCATGCAAGCAAGGTAGTAACAAACTTCAACAGGCCTTTATTTGCCAAAGGTGAAACCTCTTTAAAAAGCTGCTGCTGCTGCTCCCCTCTGTAGCTCTCACCCAGGCCTGGCCCATCTCCTCCCCCCTCTTTCCTGTTTCCTGTGCTTCCAGATTCCCAACAGCCAGTGCTCCCAGTTCTAATAATTACAAGCAGCAATTAAACACCACATACTGCTAATCACATTCTTGTGAAATGTGGGAACAACAGTAGGTATTTTGCAGTGCAATTGATTGAGACAAATAATAATGCTGATATTGAGAAGTTCTTTGCATACATCTTGGAAGGGAGAAAACTGGAAGATATTTTGTTTTGTCATTCAATGCCAAGAAGAACAACCTCTAAACAACTTTTCCAGGTACTAGATGAGTTTGTGAAGGGGCTTAGAATTGATTGGCAACACTGAGTGGGAATATGTATTGACAGTACAAGAGTAATGACAGGAAGACACAGTGAGGTAATGGCTCTTGTCCACTAAGTGGTACCTAATCCCCCATGGGTGCACTGTATTGAGAGGTGCTAGATGCCAAGAAAATGGCATGGAAATGAAAAGTGTTTTGGAAATGAAAAGATGTGAAAACTTAATTTCAGAAAAGCTAGATCTAAGAATTCTCAAACTTTTAGTATACTGTGCAATGAAATATTAGTGATCATGTAAAACTTCTTCATACAGATATATGGTGGTTGTCAAGAGGCAAACGACTTACTCTTCTGTTCGAGCTATGTTCAGAAGTAAAGTTCTCTCTAACAGACCATCCATTCCAATTCACAAGTTGTTTAGAAGGTTCATCCCATCTCTAATGTTTGGCTTACTTAGGAACATAAGAACCTCTCTGCTGTATTCACATGCCTAAAAGAGTTAATATTGGGCTGCAGGGAGTGACTATATTGGATGTGTGAGGGTATGTCTAAACTACCCCGCTAGTTCGAACTAGCGGGGGTAATGTAGTCATCCACAGTTGCAAATGAATCCCGGGATTTGAATTTCCTGGGCTTCATTTGCATGAAGCCGGCCGGCGCCATTTTTAAATGCCGGCTAGTTCGAACCCCGTGCCGCGTGGCTACACGTGGCACAGAGTAGCTAGTTCGGATTAGACTTCGTGGAGTGGAACGAGGAGTACAACTAGTTCAGATTAGGAAGCCTAATCCGAACTAGCTACTCGGTGCCACGTGTAGCCGCGCGGCACGGGGTTCGAACTAGCCGGCATTTAAAAATGGCGCCGGCCGGCTTCATGCAAATGAAGCCCGGGAAATTCAAATCCCGGGCTTCATTTGCAACTGTGGATGACTACATTACCCCCGCTAGTTCGAACTAGCAGGGGAGTGTAGACATACCCTGAGACAAAATCAATACAATGATCAATAAAGTTGACTAGTTTGCTCATCATGTAAAAAAGGATGATATCAGTGCATTCCAAACATCTGTCTGAAAATGAAATGTCTCTTGATAAGACAATAAAGAGTGATATTGGAGAACATCTTGTTGTTTTTAAGCAAGAGTTGGCAGATTACTTTCTAGCAGAAGTTGAACCAAACAACTGGATATGTAATTTTTAGTAATTGAAACCCTCTGGTTAATCCAATAAAACACAAAAATGCTTGTTGAAGCTTTCTTGTGATGAAATATTATGGTCAGAATTTAAAAGATGCACCTTAATTCAAAGCAGTGCCTTTTCTGATGCCATTTGTTATTATGTTCCTCTGCAAGACAGGATTTTCCTCACTTACTGCCCTCAAGTCCAAATACAGAAGCAAGATGATGGCTGACCCTGATATATGGCTAAAGCTGAAAAACATTGCACCCAACTTTACTCATAAAAACAGACAAATTGATAACATTAGAAAAGTAAAACTACTGATATTAAAATGTGTGTTGTGTGATTTTATTTGTAAACCAAAAATGTTTATTTTTTATATAGCACTTTTATCCAAAGCACTTTTTGATAGGTAGCTAATAGTACAAGCAGGGCCAGCTTTAGGTGGATGTGGGTCCTAAGGATACCCCCCTGCCCCAGGGCAACCTCCCTGCTATAGGTCCTGCTCCCGCCTCACCTCTTCCTCGAGCCTCCAATTCCTGCTCAATCCTTACTCACCCGTTGCCCCCTCCCTTGAGTAATGCAGTCTGGGGGATTATGGGGCTGGTGCAGTGACAGTAGGGATTGCTCCTCTCCTTCCTATTCACCACATGAATGGCAGGAGCAGGAGAGATCTGGCACCTTGCTCTACCCCAGTGGTTTCCAACCTTTTTACACCCAAGATCACTTTTTAAATCTCAGAACAAGCAAAGATCTACCACCCCATCCGTCCCCCAAGATCCCACCCCTTCCTTGAAGCCCTGCCCTCTCTATTCTCCTCCTCTCCATCCCTTGCTATCCCCAGCCCTTATACACTCTAAACTGCCACTCCCCCCCCCAATTCTTTTGTAGGAAGAGGTTTTTCCAACATTTGGCCTGTCTAGACTGGACCAATTGTCAGAAAAAACCCTTCTTTTGGAAGCCCCCTTATTCCATGTGGAATGAGGAATACAGGGGTTACCAAAAGAGTATGTTTGCTCTTCCACTAAAAAAACAGAAGAACAAATGCATCCCTGGATGTGGAAGAGTTTTTCCAGGATATCTCTGGAATCCTTGAAGCGACAGAGTGGCAGAAATTAGCAGATAGGAAAAAGCAATGAAGAAGGTATAAAAGGAATTGTGTGTGTTGTTGGTTGAGGGGTGTATGTGAATTTTGCTCCTTACTGTTAATTTCTGCTTATGATTTTACTAATCCCATTGCATATAAATTATATGGTTCTATATCACATTTGTATTTGACCCTGAATGTATAATTTTCTGTAAGTCTGGTGGCTATTTATCCTTAGTAACTGCATTTTAAATAAGTGTTGCGTTTCCATTTATTAAAGTTGTATGTTTAAGTGCATTCAGTAGAAGCACTTTTAAGTAAAAATGCCTTGAGGAGACAAGTTAGGCATAGTCAGGTTCAATATCTTTTCCTTCTTAGGATAACTTTATTTCAGGAATCATAAATTATTTCTAATATAAAGACACTGAAGTGATTAAAAACTATATTTGCTTATCATTTATGCTTATGGCTTACTTAGATAATAAGTTATTTTTATTGCTAGTTTGAAACTTTCATATTCTATAAATAATCATTACCTTAAGGGAGTGAATAGTAAGGGAAAATAATAAACACATCATTTCATCTTCTTTTGATTCCTTTAATAAATTTTTCATTAGCCTATATCTTATGGCCTACTTTATAGCACTAAGTCAGACTTTTATTTGATTATAAGGATCCCAATTTGAACTATAGCAAGCCATTTGCCCTTTTTTACCACAGCACTGATGAGTGTACACCCTTTACTATCAATCAAAGGATACTTTTTTACTGGGCCTATCATGAAGCCCAAGACTAAAAACACATATCACAAATCATGTACCTTACTGTTGAGGTATTCCAGGTTTGCAAATATCAAAGCTTAAATTTCAGAAATTCCAAACTGCATCTTAAGAGAAGTGTGCAATGCTAAAATCTGCTCGTAAAGTGTTGTTTTTATTTTTGTTAAGATAGCCATAAGGGATTTTAAAAAGTGGGAATTTGTCTGAAGGCAGGACAAATAATCAAACAGGCACAACTGATTCCATGATATCACAATCCCTCTGCCCTCAGTTGTTTAGCTTTCTAAAAGAGATTCTGGCCCATAACCTCCTATGTGCAGGCAGGAGAAAATATATACCCCAAAGACCACACACACAGGAACTGCTTAAAACCCAGCCTTACACAGAATCCTAGTAGCACTGTTTGAGACAGCATGTGGATTTGAGAGAGCTGTACTTATTTAACAGCCTCTGACTGGAGGAAGACAAATCCAAAGGTGACTTAGCTGGGACGAGTGCTGAAACATAAGTTCTGTATCATCAGACAACAATGAAAAGCTTCTCAGTACTCCATCAAGTGAAGTACCTTCTGGTATCATACATCTTCTGCAAGTTTGACTCAACACTTGCTTGTGTGTGTTTTTCTAACCCTATATAATATAGGCTAAGATGTGACTGTTCTTTACCACCAGTGAGTGACATGGGCCTTCAAAGGAATTTGTGACAAACAAGAGCTGTGACATCATTTGTATGACATCATACATAAGATGTATGTTTTCAAGTGACAACTGTGAATCAAATAGCATAGCTCCTGGCATCTGTTTATAAGCAGTGCAGGGGATTTTGATCATTATGTCATTCTATTTCTTTATGAAGCAGATGCAACAAGAACAGGTCCAGATGTGGAAATGTGCACATCTCACAGGAAATGTGGAACCCCAGTATATCTGAAAGAAATCCTCTTGTTTCAACAGATTTATCCCAGTTTTACTGTAAAGTATACACAACCACTAATGCACAGAGACTGTTTCACCTGTCTTGTTGGCCAGAATAGAAGGATAGTCTGTTTTGTACTATAAACATAAAAGACCTAGGTTCATGTCCTTACTAATATGACGGTAAATACATTAAATATTGTATGACACCCATGGAGAGGGTTGTAGAAGTACTTAAAATAGATTTTTAGTATCAAAACATTTAGTACTTATCTCTCATGTTACTGTGTTTCTGCTCTATAGATGCATACAACAGCTTAGTGAATATAAACATCTTTTCATCATAAGAGAAGTGGAGTTTGCAAGTTTGTAAGTGCCAAGGACAATTTTTTCCCCTCAGTGTTACTTCATGGCTGTTTTCAAAGAGTCTTTGTTAAATTTAGGTACAAGTGATCATGACTTGATCACATTTATAATGCGCAAGCAGAGTAACTATATATGCTTGGTGTGTCAATAGAACCAATTAAAAAAAATAATCTTAAAAGAATAATCAGCTGAGAATAATTTACAAACACAAGATTAGATATCTAAAAACCATAATCCTAAAACTGAGGAAGAATATTATACTATTTAAAAACTGACCTGGGTTCTATGGGAAGCAAAGACAGGTGTGTGTGTGTGGGGGGGGGGGGGGGGGGAAGGAGCAGAAACAAACAAAAGGGAATTTAGAACAATAAGAAGGAGGGCTTTCTTTAAAAAAAAAATAGTAGCAATAAAAAGAATCCTGACAATAGTACTGATCCATTGCCACTTTCATTACATTGGAAGTGGTAGAATTAGCAGCAGAGAGCAGATAGCCACCACAGGCTCCGGGGTGCATGGTAGTGGAGGAGAGGGGTGCCTCGCTCTGTGCCATCAAAAAGGACAGTCAGCCCTTAGTGCTTCCCAGATCACAATGCCCTCCCCACCACACACACAGCCCTCAGAGCCAGACGGATTGGCACTCCAATACTCCCATGGCAATTCAAAGAGGTCCAGGACCTCTGGGCCTCTTTGACTATCCAGGCTCTGGGGCAATTGCTTTCTTTGCCCACCCCCTCCTCTGTTAGTGGGCCTGATTATCAGTAATTAGGCATAAATATTTAATAAATATTTGTTATGTATTCGGAGTGAAACAGGCAATATATTTTTATCATATGTTGATAACACTATTCCTATTCTGTTAGTATCTCTGGAGAACATTAAGTAGAAGTTACTAATGTTAGACATTTTAAAATCAGCAGTTCTAGATAACTTGCATTCAAGAGTTTAAAGAGAGTCGGCTAAAGGAGCTTATTGGCCTGTTAATGTTGATTTTCAGTAAGTCTTGGAGCAGTGGGGAAAAAAAAGTTAATGTGCATATATATTTGTAAAAAAGGACAAATAGGATGACATAGAGAGCTCATCATCTAATAAACCATCTTGTTAGTTTTTAAAGTGCTACATAGTCCTGTATTTTGTTTCATAGATAGGCCTGTCAGCCTGACATTGATCCCTGGTAAGATAATGGAGCTGCTGGTATAGGACTCAATAAAGAATTAGAGAAGGATAAAGTATTTAATATAAATCAATAAACTTTTATGGAAAATAGATACTGTGAAATTAGCGTGACTTTTTTTTTATAAGATTACAAATTTGGTTGATAAAGGTAATAGTATTGATGTCCTATACTAAGGTTTCTCTAAGGCATTTGACTTGATACCACAAGCCATTTTTACAATAAAAATAGAACAATGTAAAATTAATGTGTGATACAATACTAATTAAATGGATTAAATACTGACTAACTAATAAATCTGAAAATGCAAACAAAGAATAATCACCAACCTTGTGTGTTTCCAGTGAGGCCAGGAAGCTCTGGCACTAAGCTCTGTAACATTTTTAGCAGTGATCTGGAAGAAAACAAAATTATCACTGTTTGCATATGATTCAGAAGTTGGAGGATTGGTAAATAATGAAGTGGAGAGGTCAGTGATTCAGAGTAATCTAGATATTTGCTAAACTGAGTGCAAACAATCTATACATTATTTAACACCACTAACTATACAAGTATACATCAAAACAATATTGTGGGCTATATTTACAGAATGGAAGATTCTATTCTGGGAAGTAGTGTCTCTGAAATAAAAAGATATTGAGGTTATGGTGGATAATTAGCTGAACAAGAGCTGGAATACTATGTCCAGTTCTGATGCCCATAATTCAAGAAGAATATTGGAAAAATTGGAGCGGGTTCAGAGACGATCCACAATAATGATTGAACTAGTAGATAATGTGTCTTATAGTGATTGAATCCTTTGAGTCTATCTATTTATCTTAAAACAAGATTAAGGGATTACTTGATCATAGTCTATATATAACCCACACATAATGATAGAAAAGTAGCTGTAGCAAAATACAGGACTATGTAGCACTTAAAAGATTAACAAGATGGTTTATTAGATGATGAACTTTCGTGGGCCAGACCCACTTCCTCAGATCAAATAGTGGAAGAAAATAGGCACACTATTTGATCTGAGGAAGTGGGTCTGGCCCACGAAAGCTCATCATCTAATAAACCATCTTGTTAGTCTTTTAAGTGCTACATAGTCCTGTATTTTGCTTCAGCTACACCAGACTAACACGGCTACATTTCTATCATTATGTGTGGGTTATATATAGACTATGATCAAGTAATCCCTTAATCTTGTTTTAAGATAAATAGATAGACTCAAAGGATTCAATCACTATCAGACACATTATCTACTAGTTTAAAGTGCTACATAGTCCTGTATTCCACACATAATGGACTCTCAATCTAACAAGGAAAGGTATAGCTGGATCTACTAGCTAGAAGCTGAAGTTATAGAAATTCAGATTAGAATTAAAGCACCTTTTTTATTGGTAAGAATAACCAACCACTGGAACAATTTACCAAGAGTTGTTAGTGATGGAGAATGCACCACAGACATTTAATTACATTTGATTTTTTTTTGTAACATCATATCTTGAAAGTATTTCAATGAAGTTCTATGGGCTGTGGTATAGTGGTAGTAAGAGTAGATGAAAATAGTCCCTTCTAACTTTAGAATCTACTTTGTGAAAAAACAGTAGATACACAATATGTGGCAGTAGCTGCTACACACAGTCCTTTATTTTTTTGAGTAACTGTGTAACTCAAGCATAAGGAAAAGCTATCGATTGCTTTCTGTTCCACAGTGGCACTACTACTTGAGGAAAGTCCATTTAGGATACAAAAATAGGGGATTCTATACCTGCTGAAAGCAGTGCTCTGTCTCAAACATAAATATGCTGGCTATTCTCTGCCATTATAGGAAATGTCCTCTACATAATTTATTGTCTTATGCTTACAGGCGATAAGATACAGTGAAACAGCACAGCATTTCTAGCATAATCCAAAGAGACTACAGCTAACAAATACCAACCTTTCACATGCATTTTTATTATTATCATCCAATAGCAGTAACAACCTTCAGACAGCAACATAACTAGAGACAAGAGTTACAGTACAAACCTGTTCTTTTGGTAGGAAAAGCTCTTAACATCACTAGTTATCTTATGGTAATTGTACAAAAGTCTCTGCTTGCCTGTAGCAATGTCACACATGCACCTCTGCCCAAGTATGCTTAATCAGCCATTGTTTTGGATAACTCGGGGACAAATTGCACTTCTCATCCCAACAGGCATACAAGATGTCCTCATTATAATCTGTAAGAAACACCATTCTCTGCAGAATAGGCAAAAGAAAAGCTCATCCAATTACCTCATTAGAGTACCCATCCATACCACTTGTGTCTTCTATAAAGTAACTAGGAAGGCCTTATTGACCCATCTCCACTGCTCTAATTCGGTTACACGGACTCATGAAAAGGAGGATCCCAGAGGCAGAAAAGCCATCTGCACTTTTTTAGAGAGAAATTTTATTTTGAGGGATAAATTCAATGCTGCGTATTCCAAGATGTTCAGTATAGAAGGTACAGTCCAAAAGAAAGATGAAGGGGTATTTTGGTAATTTTTAACTACATAGTTTTTGTCTGTCCAGGCTGACATGTAGGGTAGAGTAGACTGTGAGGGGGAAAGTAGCAGAGGCCCACTTACATCACATCTGTGCTGCTTCTGCATCAGGAGGAATCCTGCCCTTTTACCAGAGCTGGCAGAAGATTGGTAGGGTGAAAACCAGATAGTATAGTAGAAGCAAAATGCAGGACAATGTAGCACTTTAAAGACTAACAAGATGGTTTATTAGATGATGAGCTTTCGTGGGCCAGACCCACTTCCTCAGATCAAATAGTGGAAGAAAATAGTCACAACCATATATACCAAAGGATACAATTAAAAAAATGAACAAATATGAAAAGGACAAATCACATTGCAGAACAGAAGGGGGATGCGGGGGGGGGGGGGGAAGGGGGAGGAAGGAAGGTAAGTGTCTGTGAATTGCTGATATTAAAGGTAGGGAGAGTGGGATGTTTGTGAGTTAATGGTATTAGAGGTGATAATTAGGGAAACTGTCTTGGTAATGGGTGAGATAGTTCAAATTCTTGTTAAGTCCTTGTTGGCAAGTGTCGAATTTTAACATGAATGACAGTTCAGAGGATTCCCTTTCAAGTGCAGATGTAAAAGGTCTTTGTAGCAGAATGCAGGTGGCTAAGTCATTTAGAGCGTGTCCTTTCTGGTTAAAGTGGCAAGAAACTGTTTTCTCTTTGTGATCTTGTCTGATATCTGTTTTGTGGGCATTAATCCTTTGGCGAAGTGTCTGAGATGTTTGTCCAATGTACATAGCAGACGAAGACTTTCGGCACATGATAGTATAGTAATGACCATAGTGTAAAAATATATAGAGACCAGAGCTGCGCATGCAATGCTGACTTCTGCACATGCACAATCATTCAGAAATTTATTAGTGATCCCTTTTTTCAGACCACATTTTCCAAACCCCATTCCCACTCCAGCCAAAGATTGGCAATCCACCTCATGTGTTGCAGTCACAGTTTAAGATCCTCAGCAGACATATAACTCACTGTAATTGTGGATACAAGCATCTTTCGGTGATGCAAACCCTTTTAAATATAAACAAATACAGTGACATCAAATCAAACCAGTCATAATATTGTACTCTTGTAAATTGGATTAAGTTAGCCTAAGATCCTGGTTTTGTGTATGGGCACATCTACACTGTGGTGCTATTTCAAGATACTTCCAGTATCCCAAAATACCTATTCTGCATCTTAACAGTGCACTTGTTATTTCAAAATACCTTTCAAAATAATGGGTATGCTATTTCAACATCCCAGTAAAACTCATTCTGCAAGGATTAAGGGATGTTTTGTAATAGCAGTTTATTTCAAATTTTGGTGCTGTGTAGACAGTACCAAATTGCAAAATAAGCTATTTTAAAATTAACTCGAAATAAGCTATGCAATTTGCATAGCTCAAATTGTGTAGCTCATTTCAAGCTAAGGGTGCAGTATAAATGCACCCTATCTCACAGAGAAAAGATCAGATATTATAGAATAAGAGGGAGACATAGATCAGTAACAACGGTACATGAAGGGACATTTCATCTACACCCCATTTTAGGTCATGGATAATTCTTCATTTAGTGTAGCAGGCATTTCATTATATTGAAATGTTATTGTTCCTACAAGATTGGATTCCTTTAGCGATGGAGACAAGACTGTTACCTTTTTTTTTCAAGCCTTTGTTTGAAATGATATAAGCTTCTTTTGATTAGCAGAGGAAGAGAGATAGACTGCCCTGATTTAGATTTCTTAAGTAGCTGCATAAATTCATATGCTTCTGTTGCAACAGTAAGGACATTACAGTAGGCGGTCTGTTATTTTTACCCTCAGAACTGAATTTGGAAAGCACATAATTTATTAGTATCCATTTATACTGTAGTTGTGCTGTACATACCCCTAGTGGCTTACATTCTAAGACAGAAAAGGGAATTTTAATAACATATTAGAACAAAAACTGTTTCTGAATAGATTAAATAGAAAGGATTTTTCTTTTAATTCTTTCCAAATCTCAGAACACACACTGTCTAATACATTTTGCCTTCCTAATAAATACTGTTTCATTTTTCAAGCAATAATGAATTATAGATTAACCAAGCATTTCATAAACTTGTAGCTAGCCTGAAGTGGGAACAGTTTGACTCAACACACAGGCCAAACACTATGCAAATAGGCAATGTATATATGGATCTAGAACATCAGCCAGAGTGAAGACAGTTATACTGACAGTAAAGAGGAATTTGTCCTCCTATAGATTAGATTAGCTAAGAAGGAATAGGAGACAATGTGAAAGTGACTGAAGGAATACATTTGTAACCCTTCCACGATGTGTGGCTCTAGCCTACTCTTTGCTAATTGGAGTGGCTTCTTCTTTCTTCCACATGGCTTGGGTCCTGACTTCTTTCCTATGATGTTTCTTCCTCCATCCACTTTGTGCATGGACACAAAGATGTGGGGGCTGCCTTGGAAAAACAACTAACTGCAATTCCTGACAGGAAAAATAACTAATACTGCAAGTTTGAGCCAGTGCAGAAGAAACAAAATACATTCATACAAATTCCAACAAATTATGTTCTATTCCCAAAAACAACAGTGTAAAAATGGGGAGGGGGCACTTTATTGGGACAGAAAACTGGTTCTACAGGAGGTAGAGATTAAGATTCACTAATGCATACTTAAACATTAGTAGACCATCCAATTTGTCACCTTGCACCATTCACAGTGTGCCACAGCTCCCTGTTCCCTCCCTGACATCTTTCTGGGCATACGGAATATCTAGGATCAGCCAGACTGATGAGTAACCATGCTGCAAATGTTGAAATGTTCAGAAAAAAACAAATAAGGATTTCATTCAGTTTCCTAGCTACTTAGTCGGGAATCCTGTAGAGGCCTTGGCTGGCTCTAGGTAGCTGGCACTGGGATAATTCTCTGCTTGTCTGGCTGCTGGTCTCTGCAGAGCTGAAAGAGAGAAGCAGAACTGCCAGCAGCCTGTGCAGAGGCCAGAAGTGCCATTACTGCCTGGCTGAGAGCACTGGCCTTTCTGGATCCTCTTGCAACAGTTGCAACTCCTGCTTCAGCTCCTCCTTGCTGTTCAGCAGAGCTCACCCAGACTAGGAAGCAACGCTGACAAGGAGGTGGTTCCCAGTCACAGGAATTTGGAGGTCATCCCTCCTCCTGCTGTGATGAGCTGGGAACCACCCTCCTCTATTCAGGGTGGCCATCTTGATTCCATTCCACTCTCTAAGCCCTTGCACTGCCCTTCCCCTGTTCCCCAGGGGGCTGCATGTTCAGGGACACCCAGGCTTAGTATAATGGATAGAGTTTGGTGCGGACTCACCCGTACTGCCCTGATAATGCATGCAGCCCAGATACTCAGCATGAGTGTGGTCTCTGCTGGAGAACTGTATCCACTTCTGGGTTCCATACACTACGAAAGGAGTGAACAAACATGATAAAAGTGTCCAGGGAAGAGTGGCAAACATGATAAAAGTTTTGGCACACCTGACCTCTGAGGAAAGTTTTAAATAACTGGGCATGCTTAGTCTTGAGAAAAGAAGACCAACAGAGGTCCTAATAACAGTTTTCCAAATATGTGAAGGACTGTTATAAAGAGGACAATGCTCTGATGTTTTCCATGCCCAATGAAGATAAGACCAGACATAATGAACTAAATCTGCAGCCAGGAAGATTTAGATTAGCTATTATGAAAAGCTTTCTAGGTATAAAGATAATTGGAATAAATCTTTAAAGGATGTTTTATAATCCCCAGAACGTTGTAAAAATCCCCAGGTTTTTAAGGACAGTTAGACAAACACCTGCCAGGGTTGGGCTAGGTGTACTTTATACTTCCTCAGTGCAGAAGGCTGAGCTGGATGACCTCTTTAAATCTCTTCCAAATGTACATTTCTATTATTTGACATTCAATAAAGCGCCCTTTCTCTGTAACTACCCCTTTATATTCCATCAGAGTCCAATTTCTTGATATTTAGGGACAAGTACAAGGCTCATTTGGAGGTTGGGATTTGGATTGACTTTAAAAATATGAACATGGAGCTAAAGCTGAGAAGAATATGTTAGGTGACCAGCTTGGCTTTACGGTGAAATCCTTGGCGAGCCTAAATAGAAAATGGAAGCATGCAAGAAGTGGAAACTTGGACAGACAATTAGGAAAAAGCATGAATATATTGCTCAAGCATGTAGGGGTTTAATCAGGAAGGTCAAAGCACAATTTAAATTGCCGTTAGCAAGGGATGTGAAGGCGTGCTAACCATAACAGGGTGATCAAGCAAGGTGTGGGACCCTTACTGGATGAAGGAGGTAACCTAGTGACGGATGACATGGCCAGCTCCTAAACTACTGTACTAGGCAACACAGTATGGGAAGGAGGTGGGCAGCCGTTGGTGGAAAAATAATAGATTAAGAAGTATTCAGAAAAGTTAGACGTACACAAATCTTAAGGGCTGGATGTAATGCATCCGAGAGTACTGAGGGAGTTGACAAACATCATTGCAGAGCCTTTGGCCATTATCTTTGAAAACTTGTGGAGATCGGAGGAGGTCCCAGATGACTGTAAAAAGGCAAATGTAGTGCCCATCTTTAAAAAGGGAAGAAGGACAATCCAGGGAACTACAGACTGCTCAGCCTCACCTCAGTCCTCAGAAAAATCATGGAGGGGATCCTCAAGGAATCCATTCTGAAGCACTTGGAAGAGGGGAATGTGATCAGGAATAGTCAATATGTATTCACCAAGGGCAAGTCACGGCTGACCAACCTGATTGCTTTCTACGACAAGGTAACTGACGCTATGGACATGGTGAAATCAATGGTTGTGATCTGCCTTGACTGTAGCAAAGCTTTTGATACAGTCTCTCACAGAATTTTTGCAAGCAAGTTCAGGAAGTATGGATTGGATACATAGACTCTAAGATGGATAGAAAGCTGGCTAGATGGTTGGGCTCAGTGGGTAGTGATCAACGACTCAATGACTGGTTAGCAGCCGCTATCAAATGGAGTGCACCAAGGGTTGGTTCTAAGGCTGGTTTTCTTCAACATCTTTATTAATGACCTGGCTGAGGGAATGAATTGCACCCTTAACAAGTTCGCAGATGACACAAAGTTAGAGGGAGAGGTAGATACATTGGAGGACAGGGATAGGGTCCAGAGTGACCTAGGCACTTTGGAGGATCAGACCAGAAGAAATCTGATGAAGTTCAATAAGGACGTGTGCAGAATCCTGCACTTGTGATGAAAGAATCGCAAGCACTCTTACAGGCTAGGGACCGACTAGCTAAGCAGCAGTTCAGCCAAAAGGGACCTGGGGATTACAGTGGATGAGAAGCTGGATATGAGTCAACAGTGTGCCCTTGTAACTAAGAAGGCTAATGGCATATTAGGGTGCATTAGGAGATTGGTGATTGCTGGCCAGAAGCCCACCTTTCAAAGCAAAGTTGCTTCCAACAGCAGTGCAGAAATAAAGATGGCACTGTATGGTATTGCCACCCTGACTTCTGTGTTCCTGCTGCCTGAAGAGCTGGGCCCTCATTCATCAGTTGTCATTCTCTGCCTCCCCTCTCCCCCAGTTCTGAGAGTAGCATTTCAGTACTAAGGGTGTAGTGTAGTATTGTCTCTCTTACTTCTGTGCAGCTGATTGTGAGACATTGCCTTCAGAGCTGGGCGCATGGCTGACAGCCTCTGCTCTCCAGTCTCCCCGCTCAAAAGGCAGCACAGATATAAGGGAGGCAATAGCGCAACTCCTCCTAAAATAACCTTGCAGTGCCCCTGCAACTCCCTTTTGTGTCAGAACCCCAATTTGAGCAATGCTGGTCCTCCCTGTGAAATCTGTGTAGCGCAGAGTAAAAACACACAAAAAACTCAATTACATGCTGGGAGAGCAGATTTTACTGTCCAGGATGTGTTTTTCATGATTATGAATTTGGTAAGGCCCTATACATAAGAACATGAGGGTAAGAAAAATATACTGTTCTTCCCCTTTTAAAATAGTCTGGTGACCTTTCAGCAGCTCTAGAACCCTTTTCTTTGGAGCAAGGGATTGAGATTTGACAAAGAGAGAGATTTTGTGTCAGGGACATGGTATTTGATACCTCTCTGAAAATCTACCCCAAATTCAGCCAAGTTAGGAGACTTTGAATAATCACTGTATGCACATATATCAATACAGACTTTGTTTAGTTTTATCTTAAAAAATCTTAGAAGATTCTAACTTCACTGAGCATGCTTGAATCTCCTAGTGCTGAACAGATGGCACAAGTGCCATTCCCACAGCGAAACTAAACATATTCCTTCTCTTCATAGCTCCTTCATTTGACTATACTACATGAGCACCATCCCTGCAGAGCAATAGAAGGCCCAAAGCAACAGGGATTAAGACAAATTTTGTTTGTAATGACTGCTCCCAGCTACTGTAGAGTGGTGTATGGCTGAGCACCAGAACTGAGACTAGGAAGCCTCTGTTTTCTGTGCTCACAGTGATACCTTCTCTCTAACAAACACACTGGTTGGCATTCAGGCAATGCAGAAGAAGTAATCTGACAAAAAGCTAAACCAGAAAGGAAGGGAGAGGAGTAGATTGGATTAACCATTCTGGTGAGCACTGGAGTAAAAAGAGCAAATTATAGCTGTGAGGGGAGCGGAGGTATTGGAAGCAGTTGGGGGGGGAGATGAAAAATTGAGACAGATTGAGCAGAGAGTTGGATTCCTAGCAGAGCAGACGAGAGTCTGAGACTAGCTGGGAAAGGATATTGGCAATGGGGTTCATGGAAGGAAGGGGTGATGAGGCAAGAGTGGGAGCCAGTTTGCTGGGAAGGGTGAACAATGAGATTAGACAAGGATCTATATACGTGATGTGGAGCTGACACAGATTTGGTGTGGAGGATGCAGACCTCGGACTGGATGGGAAAAGAGACTGGAGTAAAGAGTAAAAAATTGGGCTCTCTGCCTCCAGGCTAAGTCACATTAGCAGGAAAATGCCCCTGTGCACTTGTTCTGAGGATATTCAGGACACCTGTCCCAAGGGCTTTCAAACTAGTGAAATGAAACGTTGAAATTCTTAGTTTTTAAAATGTGCTCTATAGTGAAGATGTTTTTGTTTGTCTGTTTGCTTTGGAATTTGACATAAAACGTAGGTTTTAGAGGGAAAACACAGTCACCAGCCTGACTGTGGCAAGCTGTGGTGGGGTGAAGAGCTTCCCCAGAGTGCATGGGGTGCAGTGTGCTGCAGCATGCCCTGGGGTGCCCTCAACCCTGCTCCCACTCGACTTCAGAAGGCAAGTTAAGGGATCTCTAAGAGGCTGCTGGGAAGCTTGGGGCTGGCTCCCACTGGCTTGCCTTTGTAGTGCAGGCTGTTTAGGAGCCTGTACAGCGCAGCTCCGAGGAGAGGCTGGGGGCCAGAGCCAAAGAGTTGAATGGGAGGATTCAGGGAACTTGTTCCCTTTTGCACAGGGAATCACACAAACATTGACAATACAGACTGAGTGGCCAGAGTGTTGTGGAGTGATCCTTTCTCTGACTATTCTGACCCAGGAGCTCTGCTGCTCTCTCTTTTTTTGTTTTTGTTCTTATGTGTTTTTGCTGCACTTCTGTAGCCATTCTTGGCAATCAATCAGTGTTTCCAATTTTTGTGTGATTCCTTGTTGATTTTCAGGTCCTAGAGGAGCCATATTGGCTTCTTACTGTTCAAACGATCTTTTCTTTGCTGTTGCTTCCTTAGTATTGTCCCTGAGAAACTAAACTTGTTTTCCCTGAACTTGTTGATTTTATTTTCATGGGATGTTACCTAGAGATTCTCTGAAAGGTATAAAGTTGCCTTTATTGATTTTCATCATCCTTACTCTGCTGTTCCCATCGCTCTCTTCCCTTAGAATCATGAAATCTAACATTTCTTGATCACTTTCACACAAATTGTCTCCCACAAATTGTCTCTTCAGATCTGCAACCATGTCCTTTCTATTTGTCAGAATAAACTCTAAAATGACTGCCTCCCTGGTCACTTACTCTATGTATGTAAATGTTAATAGTAAAATGTCGTGTCAAAGAGAACATCACAAAAAAAAACACCTTAGCAAAATATCATTTGGCAAGAATAAGAAAAGTAAAGCTAGAGTCACAGTAGACAATATATATTTTCCAGCAACTGCAGCTAATCCCTAATGAAACTTGAAAAAGAGAAGTCATCATGGCCAAGAGTAACTTCAATGCACAGGAGGAAAGGCAAATACACTTTGAGGTTTGTTATCAGGTAGAAGAACAGGAATAAATAGTAACTGGTGGAATTTTCACCTCCTAGTGACACAGTGACTGCTGACTTACTTTTCCATCATGCAAAGTTTCACAAGATAACATAGAACAGCCAGATCATTTCACTAGTACTATCCTCAATCATTGGTGGTGAGTGTCATGGCTCCTTCCCCACTCTGGCATGATAAATGCAGAAGTGGGGGCCAGCAAGTGTACCCCAAAGCCTTATATTCCAGGCTTTGGTATAAAACTTCCCCCAAAATCTTAAAAACCTAGATCTTGGGAATAACTTCCGCTGCCACCACCCAAATGCTGATAAAGAAATCAGGGGGAAGATCATTTGGGAAATCTCACCCCTAAGATAAAAATCAAGGCACACAATTAACCACTGCCAGGTTAATAAAAAGAAAAGAAAGAACTTTTATTACTACAACAATATTCCTGTTGCAAACATAATGACTAGATAGGGAGGTAACAAAATATATTCATGGAGAAACTCCATGGGCCTAGAACTTAGTTACAAAGAAAAGCCAAAACATCTTTTAAGCAGTGCCAGATCTCAAATCCCATACCCAATCCTTAAAACAATAAAACCTAACGAAACTACCTAAACTTTACCCTACTTACAGAAAATGAAGAATGGTGTCTTGGAGAGAGAGAGAGACATGCTTGTCCCTTTCTGTAGCTGCAGAGAACTCCCTCAGAGAGACAAAAGGGAGAAAGAAAAAAAAATCAAATTCCTTTGTCCCAGTTTGAAAAGTCCCACCTACATTCCTATTGGTCACTACACCTGGCTAGGTGTAGTTAACCTCTTAATCCCCAGGCTGCTGGCTAACCCTCATAATCATGACAGTGAGTTCTCAGAAAAAGCTGAATTTGACACTGATCATCTGTCTCTGCTGACAAAAACTTTGAAGAAAGCCAGTTTATGAGCAAAAATTGGTCCAGATAACCAAAAGCTTGTATTATAGCCAACCTATCAAAGGGGTTTCTGTTCTGTTTAAGACAACAAAGCATTAGAAACTGAAATCTAACCCTTTCTGTCATCTGAGGAGGATAGCATTATTTCAAGTCATTGGTTCTGACTGCTGTCAGCTAAGTGCAGGGGCCACAGCCGTACAAACAGCCACGGATCAGAAAGGAGATGCTTACTGTTGCCAGAGAGAAGAAAAAAAGTCAGGCTATAACTTGAATCTTCAATTTCATGTTTGTCGAGAGCAAATGGAAAAAAACTGAATGGGTGAGACATCCTGCTCTAGAATGCAACCAGCTCAGTGTTAAGCTGTCCAGGAAGGACATTGAGCAGGTGTCAACTGTCAAATATTTGTCTAGACTGCAAGCTTCTTTCAGAAGAAGCTTTTCCGGACGAGATCTTCCGACAAAACTTCTTCTGAAAGCGAGCATTCACACTGACAAAGCACATCAAAAAAGCGAACTGCTTTTTTGAAAGATAGCATCCACACTGAATGGATGCTATCTAGCATTTAAGCTGTGATTACTATGGACGGAGTGGCCACCAGGGCACCTGTGCTTTTTCCTCTTCACTCTTCTTTCGAAATAACTCCCTCTTCATCATCCACACATGCCTTTTTCCAGAAGAGCTCTTTCGGAAAAAGGCTTCTTTCTCATAGAAAGAGGTTTACCAATGTCAGAAAAAACCCTCTGTTCTCTCAATTTTTTTTTTGAAAGAACACGATTGTAGTTTGGATGTAAGTGAAGTTTTTTCGGGAAAAAGCCGTTTTTCTGAAAAAACTCTGTAGTGTAGACATAGCTTTTGAGCCAGTGTCAGAGACAGCTCTGGAGGATGCTTGAAAGATATGGACACTCATATGACAGCAACTGCAGTCATGTTTTTAGCTCTTTTGTGGCTTCTCTGGGGATAAGAACATAAGAATGGCTGTACTAGGTTAGATCAAAGGTCCATCCAGTTCAATATTTTGTCTTCCAACTGTGGACAAAGCCAGGTGCCTCAGAGAGAATGAACATAACAGTACATCATTAAGTGATCCCTCCCCCTCACCCATTTCCTAGCTTCTGACAAACAGAAGGTAGGGACACCATTCCTATCCATCCTGACTAATAGCCATTATGACCTATTCTCCATGAATGAATGTATCTAGTTCTTTTTTGAACCCATTAAAGTCCTGGTCTTCACAACATCCTCTGGCAAGGAGTTCCATAGGTTGTGTGTGTTGTGTGATGACATACTTCCTTTTGTTTGGAAATTTCCAGAGGCAGGAATAAATATGCAGGCCAGGATCAGGCTGGAGATGAGGAGGTGATCCAATCAAGGAGGATGAGGCCCACTTCTAGCAGCTGATCTGGAGGTGTGAATTCCAAGGGAACAGAAGCTGCTTTTGTAGTTAGCAAGCCATTCACAGTTTTTGTTTAATCCAGAGTTGATTGTGTCAAACTTAAAGATGAACTGTAGCTCAGCAGTTTCTCTTTGAAGTCTGGTCCTGAAGTTTTTTTGCTGCAGGATGGCTACTTTTAGATCTGCAATTGTGTGTCCAGGAAGATTGAAGTGTTCCCCTACAGGTTTTTGTATGTTGCCATTCCTAATATCAGATTTGTGTCCATTGATTCTTTTACGTAGGGACTGTCCTGTTTGGCCAATGTATATAGCAGTGGGGCATTGTTGGCACATGATGGCATATATTACGTTGGTGGATGTGCAGGAGAATGTACCAGTGACAGTATGGCTGATCTGGTTAGGTCCTGTGATGGTGTTGCTGGTGTAAATATGTGGGCAGAGTTGGCACCGAGGTTTGTTGCAAGGATTGGTTCCTGAGTTCGAGTTATTATGGTGCGGTGTGTAGTTGCTGGTGAGAATATGCTTTAGGTTGGCGGGTTGTCTGTGGGCAAGGACCGGCCTACCTCCCAAGGCCTGTGAAAGCGAGGGATCATTGTCCAGGATGGGTTGAAGATCACTAATGATGCGTTGGAGAGGTTTGCTAACCTTTTGTTAGGCTTGCTAACTACAAAAGCAGCTTCTGTTCCCTTGGAATTCACACCTCCAGATCAGCTGCTAGAAGTGGGCCTCATCCTCCTTGATTGGATCACCTCCTCATCTCCAGCCTGATCCTGGCCTGCATATTTATTCCTGCCTCTGGAAATTTCCACTACATGCATCTGACGAAGTGGGTCTTTGCCCACGAAAGCTTATGCTCCTACACTTTAGTTAGTCTATAAGGTGCCACAGGACTCCTCGTCGCTTTTGCAGATTCAGACTAACACGGCTACCCCTCTGATACTTGGTTCCTTTTGTTTGTTTTAAATCTTCTATCTATTAATTTCATTTGGTGAACCTAGTTCTTGTGTTCATGTTGTGACATGAAGCTTTATGTGGAGCAGCTGATCTATAGAACCACAGTTATACATTTTTATTTTATGATAGCATACTTATAGTTGGTTGCATACCTATAGTAATTATGATCCTTCAAGATATGTGGAACCTACTCATGGTATGGAAGCACTTTAATTCAGTAACCTGGAATATTTTCAGAAGAGTCCAGTAGGGATTGAACTCATGGCTTTCATGTCACCAGGCGTCTTTTCCTAATGGCAATAAAAACACTACATTCCTTCACTCCCACAATCTTTTGAAAGTTTCAGTACAGCAATAAATATTTTAAATCCCATTTGTGCAATAAGGTTTCTTTTCTACTTAGTCTACTGAATTGTTTTTTTTTTCTCCCCAGAAAATGAAAAGCGGAGACTGAAATGATTCTGTTATCACTCCACAATACCACTTAATTTGCAAAGGAAGAGGTGCCAGGGTTCAAGCAATTGGATTCTGGGGCTTAAGCAGTTTTTACTTTAACTGGTGCAGCAACCCTGGAGATGCTGGGGCTCATATCTTTCGTTCACCTCTCAAAACCACAGTTGTAGTCATTGAATGGACACCACCACCAACTACAACTAGAACAGATTAAAAGAATTCTTAGCAATCAATTGTCCTACTGCATAAATTGATGTGAACTCACCTGAGTAGCTAACTTTTCTTGAAAGTCAGGCATTCTGTCCCATTATCGATAATCATAGATAATGTAGCTTAATGACCCACAATAGACAGGGTGATGAATAATTTTTTTTCTTCCAAACATTTCTAATTTTTATTTCTATTTCTTTGGGAATTAACTTTCCTTTTTTTCCTTATTTACAGTAATCATGACCAGAGAAGAGAGATATGTATGAATATCAGAATACTCAAACTTTTAGAAAGAACTTGATGTTGTATCTACTATCAGCTTATTTTGAAGTTTTGAAACTGAAGCAAGAGTAGCCCAAAGATCTTTCCCCTGCCCCAAAATAACTTCATCTATTGAAAGAAACCTTCATTGAGTTGTTGTTTGTAACATATTAGATAAATGAATTCCTTTTCATGTATTTCCACTATGTTCTTCAATAATTACTGAAAGGTTTTTAAATTATCAGTAGTCAAAGGAACAAGGGATGAAACTATCTTATCAAGTAAAGAAGATTATCAGTATGGAGGTTCAGATTAATTTTCCTGATGGACTGGTACCTCTTCTTCATTACTGCAATTCTTTTGTTCTTCTATTCCATAATCTAAATTGAGGGACACCAGAGAATTTTTAATAAAGTTTACCTGTCTATCCCGGGCATTATGGGGAATCTTGCCCTAAATTCTGTAGCTTTTGTATCTTTCTCTTTTTTCATGATTTGCTTCCTTCTTAGAAAGATAGTTCCTGTTAGAGTCTGAAGTAGAAATCAGGGTCAGAAGACAGAATGTTTCTATTGATGGAACAAATCTGGGGGATTTTAAAATTTTGCATAGAATATTGTTTTCTCAATCTTCATCACAACTTCCCTAGATCCTTCATACAGAGGAAATTTAAATTGAGTAGAAATAGGAGAAGCCTCTAACAATGGCAAACCAGGTTTTGGAATGATTATAAAATCTAGAGAAGCCCCTTTATAAGACATCAAAATTGAAGAAATCTGTTTATTATTTTACTGTGAAGGCTCTGCAGACACCAAAACTACTAGTGCCAAGAAAGATGCTATGATTCCACTAAAACTGATGCTGAGACAGACTAAATTAACACACTGGCAGGAGGAAAGGGGTACAGAAGGCAAGCCTAGAGCCACAGTTTTAGGATCTCCGTCTCAGCGCACCCACAGCTGTGAGTACCCTCTATGTTAATGTGTCATTGAGGATTCTGGCACTGAATGCATTGTTTTCAACTTAATCAATTACTTTAAGGGAGACATTCTCTTGCCAAGCACAGGATTTAGAAATTAGTGCTGAATAACAGATTTAGACTCTCACTTTTAGATAATGGGAATCTAGAGATGCTTCAAAAGTGTTTATGTCCTAGCTTTAGGTCTTACTTTTCTGTTCACAGACATATTCATGGTGATTAGGATGCCAAAGGGATGAGTGAATAAAGAGGAGATTCCTGAGTTTTGTCTTTGCTCAGAACATGTCAATGCCCTCTTGGATTTTCCCATGAGAAAAACTTTAATGTAGACTGCCTCTCTGTGTGAACTTCTTAAATTAACTTAAGAAGATTTGCAAATGAGTGACAGCTTGTTTTTTCAGATGGCCAGTGTGGCAAGGGTCCCTCTTACCCAGGCCACTTCTGCTGCCAGCCTCTTGCTCCCAACCCCAGGAGTTGGGGTTTGCAGCAGGTCTCTGTGGTAGGGAGCCCAGCCACTCTTTCTGGAATTCCCTTCCTCAGCTGTTTCTGTTCTAATGCTGTTATGAATTGCTTTCTAACCTTTCACTCCCCATCTTTCCTCCCATCCTCTCACTCTTCTCCCCAGCTTCCAACTGCTGAGGCTTTTTAAAGGCCTTCAGCCTGCCAACAGTGGAGTCAGCTGGTACCAATCTGCCTGAACCAGCTCCCTCCAAGCTGCATCTAATTGTCCTGCAGCCTTCTGCTTCTATTTACAGGTCTTTTACCCTTTTTGGGATGCCTTTTCCCCCCTCTATAGTAGCCCTGTAGCCTAACCCTGCCACAGTAGTAAGGACACATAGTAAGCATATGTTAGAGGAGTAGTGTCTTTCCTCACTGCCACAAAAAGAAGCATAATGTAAAATCTATGTACCTCTGATCTGCCATTTAATAACTAAAATTCTAATATACTAATTAAAAATAGAAAAAACAGAAGTTGAAATGTAAGTCCCCTTGGCTACGTCTAGACTGCCATGATTTTCTGGAAATGCTTTTAATGGAAAACTTTTCCGTTAAAAGCATTTTCGGAACAGAGTGTCTAGATTGGCATGGACACTTTTCTGCAAAAGCACTTTTTGCGGAAAAATGTCCATGCCAATCTAGACGTGCTTTTCCGCAAAGAAGCCTCGATCGCCATTTTTGCGATTGGGGCTTTTTTGTGGAAAACAAATCTCAGCTGTCTACTCTGGCCCTTTTGCGCAAAAGTTTTGCGCAAAAGGGACTTTTGCCCAAATGGGAGCAGCATAGTATTTCCGCAAAAAGCACTGATTTCAGACTGTAGGAAGTCATTGTTCTTGTGGAAATTCAAGCAGCCAGTGTAGACAGCTGGCAAGTTTTTCTGGAAAAGCGGCTGATTTTCCAGAAAAATTGGCCAGTCTAGACACAGCCCTTTTCTTTTAAGAGGTAATAGTAACATTTCTGAACACTAAAGCTACAATAATGAAAATACTACTGTCTTACCACGTAAATATAATAATGTCACTGGTGTTCTAGCTGTTCCACATAGGGTGTTCCAAAAGATCTGAGTTGTGGAAGATGGTCACTGCTCTCTTTACACCCTTGGAAGAGAAGTATGAGGACAGGAAGTGCTTGTGCATGATTCCTATTAGACACTCCTAATAAAAATGTTATGAGCTACTGTGCTGGACTGCTTTCACACTATGGCTACATCTAGATTGCCCCCTCTTGAGCAAGAGATATGCAAATGAGGCAAAGTGGTGAATATCACCACACCTCATTTGCATAATTAATGAGCCACCATTTTTGCAAAAAAAAATCCCCTCATGCACAAGAGCCATTTTTCCTGAAAAAAGTAGCAGAATGGCTCTTGCGCAAAAGCCCCTGACACAAAAATGGTGGCTCATTAAGTATGCAAATGAGGCACACTGATATTCACCACTTCGCCTCATTTGCATATTCTCTTGCACAAGAGGGGGCAGTCTAGACATAGCTTATAAGTGGAGTTCCCATGTGTAATACTCATCCTGTAAGGAGACTGCATCTCTTTGGAATTTTCTACAGTAAAGACGAAGATCATGTAATATATGAAAAACTGATTATGTTTTTTTGGATTCTTCCTCAACCAGTCATATGCTGCTTGTCTTCCTAAACAGTAATTTGTTCAGAGCAGGGGCTCTGTGTGTATGTGTGTGTGTGTGTGTGTGTGTGTGTGTGTGTGTGTGCGTGCTTTTGTGTGAATACACATATGATTGGCACATAGCATAATCTGGACACCACTAGGCACTATTATTAACAATTCTATTTTTATGTTGTTTCTCATTTGTTATAGTGTTTCTGTTTTTACATGATGGTTTCTAGCTGCTACGTAGTCAGCTCAAACACAAACTGTTATTAAACAAAGATTACACCCAGCATACAGACTTATTCCTGTTTGAGTTCTGGGTTCTTACACAGTCAGCTTTATTTACATAATGTTGAAAAAACACTTTTTTTCCCTCTGATTTTCGTTTGTTTGTTCAGGAGCCAGCTTGTCTTCCCCAGTCTCTTCGCTCTTACTTGGTTCATATTTGCAGCTTGTGCAATAGACAGATGTCCCAATAAACTCACAGAAACTGGTGTTAATAAACACACTGTTTCCCTGTTATACAGTAGGGAGACATCTTTAGATTTCTTTGTGTAACTTAGATGAAAAATAACTTGACATTGCATGTACTTCATTCATGGATTGGGTTGTTAAAAATACAAGTGCTTATATTTTTAAGCAATTAGCTTTTAGTATTTCGCTCTTGGATATCTAACATGATATTGTATTAACAAATTTAGAGGTGTAAAGCAGCCTCTTGGAAACATGAAATTCCACATTTGGACAAAGTTTAACTATTTAGATAATGAACCTACAACGTGCTACATGAAAGCAAAACATTCTCTACACGGGGCTAAGTAAAGGGAAATAGACTACATATTCACACCAAAATTAACCCAAACATTAAGCTAAAAAAAAATAGAGTTTATATGATTGATTCTAAGTTGTGCATGCAAAGTGGTTCCCAGAGCTGGTAGGGGAGTGAAGAATTCACACAAAACAACTCCACGTCTCTAACAAAACAAAACGTTTTGACAACTCTTGAAGAACACTTTCCAGAGGAAGATTTTTCTAATATAAGCTATTAGTAAGTAAAAATTCATTTCAGTAATTTACAGTGAAATGTGTAAAAATATCATTGGAGGTGTTTATATAAGTTCTTTTCATAATGTACATAATGAAGCACAAATCAGATTTGTTCACGAATAAGTGTGAATGTTCCTAATTGTCAGTCAATTGACAGTCATACGAATGTTCAGTTTACATCCACTGTTTTAAATCTCTCTTCCTGGATCCTTTCAAATCTGTACCCACTTCAGTGAACTGTTCTCACCGAGGTCCCAAATGACTTATTTTTTGCTTGTGGAAGTCCCCATCCCCACAATTCCTATGGGGGGGGGGGGAGAGAATCTAGCACCTCCCTCCCCCATTGGCTGAGAGACTCTATATCTTCCTATCAAAATCTTCACCTTTATGTTCCTGGAGTTTTTTTCTACGCTAAATGAGGTACTTTATGCCATTGTGCTCCCTTGGTTTCATATCTTTGTCTTCCTCTGGTTCTTGTCATAGTTCATTATTCCTTCAGTGTTCTCCTCCTCCTCCCTTCACATGCTTTTGTGATGGTTCCAGAGTCACATCCCTGGACCATGTTTTCTCTCTCCATATCCTCTCCTTAGGTAATATTCCTCAGATGGTTTAACTATGTTTGCCCAGATGACACAAAATTAAATTTACATACTGATCTACCTCGTTCCATCTTATCCAACATTTTAGCTCTTCTTTGACATCTGCTTCTGAATGCCCTGACATCAGCTAAAGTTCACTATCTACAAACTTAACTCTTTCTTACCATACTCTACCATCTCTCTATCCTTGTGACTGAATCTTCCCTTTCTGGCCTCTTTTTTTCTTCCAGGGTATAGGATTAGATCCCACCATTTCCTAAGCAACAATTTAGGAAGTTATTTTGGATAAGGCAATGGAAAACAGATTTTGGTTAAGTAGGCTGAGAAGCAAGCTTCACATACTGAGGTTCTAGAGCTAGCAGTCTAAATTCGATTGCAATCCTGAGCTCCTTGGTGTCAAATCAATCAAGAGGTAACCAGTGGTCTTCAACCCTAGGACTAACAATTCCCACATAGTGGTCAGGCCACAACCACCACCTAGCAACTGAGCTGAACAATTACAGAAAATAATCTGCCAACTGCTAGCTTGTAGAAGTCCCCATCCCCCAAAGCTATTATGGGGAAAGGGGGGAAATCTAGAATCCCCCATTGGCTGAGGGAATATATATAAACCAAAATGAAGTCTGAGCAATTGAAAGAATCTCTAGCTCACTGCTGCTATGGGTCTGCCGCGCCTGTCTTCTGAGCACCCCATCCCTGCCCCTTCTGGTTCCTGTTTTCCTTATCTCAGACCCATCTACTACCATTTCCTGCCTTCCTCCAGACCTCTGCTCCCCTGCCTCATTCCAGCACAGTCTCTGACTCTTACCTTTGGCATGGGACTTAACATACTTTCTGGTTCTGACCTTTGGTTGGGTACCTGATGCTGTCTTTAGGGATGATCTGTGGCTCTGTCCACAAGGCTTGATTCCTGTTATGACAATGAGACTTGATTACCCATGCCTTGGTAATTTCTCTAAAAACCACCTGAAGCCTCAGCTTCTTAAATCAGCTCCAATAACCATACTGCATGATACATAATCCCAGTGTCATCCTCTGATTCTCACCATACACATTCACACGATGTTCAGATCGTACTGCTGCTTCCTCCTTAGTATTGCCAATGTCCAGCCTCGACTCCATCCACACGACACCCTCATCCAGACCTTACCATCTCCTGCTTTGATAACCACAACCCCATTTTCACTCCCCTCAATGGCTTCCTCCACAGTGCAACTGATCACAATCATCCCTACCCATTGATCTATTTTTTGCGAATCCCTGCACTGATTCTCTGTTTAACAGCAATTCAAATTTCTTGTTTTCACCTTAAAGCTCCTTCATATTTCTGTCCTGTTCTTCTTATCTACTGTTATATCTTGTCTAGTTGCCTCCCCCCAAACATACCTTTCTGGCTATGTCTAGACTGCAAGCCTCTTTCGAAAGAGGCTCTTTTGAAAGATACTTTTGAAAGAGCCTCTTTCAAAAGAGAGCATCTAGATTGCACGCGGAACTTTCGAAAAAGCAAGCCGCTTTTTCCAAAGAAAGCACCCAGTGAGTCTGGATGCTCTCTTTCTAAAAAGCCTGTTTGCTTTCAAGAACGCCTTCTTTCAAAAGAGCACTTTCGAAAGAAGGCGTTCTTCCTCGTGGAATTAGGTTTACCACCGTCGAAAGAAAAGCCGCATTCTTTCGATTTAATTTCGAAAGAACGCGGCTGCAGTCTAGACGCAGGTGAAGTTTTTTCGAAAAAAGGCTACTTTTTTCGAAAAAACCCCTGAGTCTGGACACAGCCTCTGTTCCACCAATCATACCAGACTTTTCTGTCAATTCATCTACTTCTTCCATGTAACAGTGTTGTGCCTTTGTATGCACCCCTCATGCTTGGAATGTCTTCCCAATTAATCCCAAAAAGTTCACCAGAGTCTGCTCTATTATGCCTTCAGAAAGCTATTATTGGAGTGATTGATAGATTCCAGGACCAGGAAAGGCCAAGAGGGGTTGAGACTGGTCTCCAGTAGAATACCTGTGTCTGGTTTCCACCACTAAGTTCCAACTATTTACAGATGTAGAGGTTTGGCCTAGCACAGGTCTCAGTGGCAAAGGAGCAGCAGGCTCCTAGTTTTTCTGAGCCTATTCTTCCTCACCCCAGAGTTTTAACTCCTGATAACTAGATTGTCAGGTGTGGTCAAATTCCAGGCCAGTCCAAGATAATTGCCCTGCCCCAACACATTTCCCCTGATTGGGGCTGGAGGAGCAGGAGCTAATTAGAGCTTTCCCTACAGTGCCCTAGCACAATCCCTGATTACTTTCTCAGTTTTTTGTACTGTATTAACCATTAGTCAAGGTCTGAAAGGATCTTTGAAAATAAGATTGAAGTGGGAAGTAATATTGCATTTGAAATTCTTACATAGTATATACAATCCAATTCAGTCCTGGGACCCCTTGAGAGACTAACAAATAATAAAGGAGAGCTCAACTTTATAGTCAAGATGATTGATTTTTTTTATAAATAATATTTTGATCTATTTCCAAATATTTATTCACAAGAAGTTTTCATTATTTGATTAGTCTACATAGCAGCACTATTACATCTTTTTTAAAAAATTTTCATTAAGGATGGTCAACATTTTTCAACAGATTTGTATTCTAGTAAAAAAAATTGTTTCAATGAAAATTTCAGTGTTTTATGGACACTTTTTCATTTCAATAACGCTTTTTTCCCCAGGTTGGAATTTTTGATCAGAGAGCTCCATTCCCGAATAACCAAGAGTCTTTTGTTTAAGGCATGTGATTAAGATGTCTGAGATTTAGATTCAGTTCCGTGCTACAGTTTAGATAGAGCAAGGATTTGAGCCTCCAACATTCAAAGTAAATGCCCTAATTTCTGGGCTGCTACAAGATGGATCTTTCTCTCTCTTTCTCTTTCACTAATGCATACTCTAGTATATGCGCTGTTTATAAATATAGAAAGTTTCATCGGAATGTGTTAATGAATAAACTTAACTCTTCTTTTAATAAAAAAGTGGCTTGATGCTGAGCTGTGTGAGTTTTTACTTCTTGCTAAATTTAGTATTTAATTATTACTGTGTCGAGCAAATCATAATATAAAGACAGTTTAGATTTTTAATTCTTGAAATGCTTACAGTACATTTAATTGTTGTACATTTAATGGCTAGCATGTAATATGAATATGTATTATCCACACTATGTACAGATTGTATGCATTAAGCACAAATAGAATTAAGCACAGATAGGGCAATAGCATGGAGGCTAAACTGGGTTTATAACTTTATAATAATCCTGTTCCCTTATGTTATATATCCCATAACACTTTGTAATAGCTCAAGTAAGCTTTGGCATAAGTACACAGAAAATTTGTCAAAAACAACATAACATTTGTTCCATGTCTTAACATAAGCTAGAGAAGCACCTTTACGGCTTAATACCTGGAGTGTTATTATTCAAAATGAAGATAAGGAAGGGACAGAAAAACAAGATAGGGAAATGGTACAAACTGACAGGCTGCATTTTAGCCACATGTAAAGATATGTTTAACTTGTAAAATCTTCATATAAATAATACCAGATAAAACACGCAACTTTGGGAGCATACCTTCTTTATAAGGTGAATATAATGTCATTAAATTAGACAGTTTCCCCAAATCTGGTATCTTCTAGAACATTTTTTTTTTTTTTTTTCTTATTGGCTTATAACAATAACCCTGACAAATATGCTTATTCGGTCTATTAAGTATATTTCACAACAAACTAAAGTGTGGTCTAGCAATTCACTATACACATTATCATCATCTCCTAAGTAACATCTGTTGTGGGAACAGTAATTTGCACTACAAATTCCATTAAAAATAGACTATTTTCCCAGTATGCTTTCTAGTTGGAGAAAGGAGTTTTGTGTTTGTTTGATAACTTGCATATATAATCCAATATATTCTCCTGAACCTGATGTTCCTGTTTTGATTGGATTTGAGATGTGACTTTTCTCTTTTATGTCTTGTATACTTAATATCATTTCCTTTGATCATTCTTTTTTTCTTTGTTGACTTTTTTCTTTGTACTTTTGCTCTCATCCCCTTTACTGTAAAAGACCTTCATTTTCATTTAATCTCTGCCTATGTCTTCCTATGTATCACTGCTGTCATAGTTTTGGTGTCTCTTTATAGTTTTTCTTTTTATCTGGCTATCTGCTTCTGTTTAGATTTTAATCATTTAAACTCTCTCCATAGCTGGGATCTCTCTTTGTGTTCCCTTAGGATTACTTCTTGTTGTGGCTTTTGATCTTTCAGTGGAGGATGACAACACTGAGACCATTGCTTTTTACTTCTTATTAAGTCTAAAATTAAAACAAAGTTATGTAATTATTTTTATATTGCTAAGTAGTGTAAAATATGGAATCTGTCACAGGAGATGGAACAGAGCGTTACTACTATAGTTCAATACCTTGGAACATCTGGGGTTGATACTGGAGGCCCATGGCTATGTACAATCAGTGTGAAATAAACTACTGACAATTTGCATGTATTTTGCAAAGACAAGATAGAGTAAACAGATCATGAATTTTATGCATGTTATTTATTAATTGTGCAACAATGTTTACAATTATACATTCTGGATGGTCCTTTGAGTACTCAGAATTCATTGTTCAAATGTGTGATTTGTTCCCCTAAAATCACACCATCTGAAGAAGTGGGTTTTGCCCACAAAAGTTCATAATACCATCTACATGTTTTGTTAGTCTTTAAGGTGCTACTAGACTATTCATTTTTTAAAGTTTTTCAAAATTTTCATATACAGGATTAGTGCTTAAAGAAGTTATCGAATCCCTTGTAAGGTGAATGAGAGAGAGAGAAAGAAAATGACAGTAGATAAGCAGAACAGGGACCTTTTAGGACATTTGAAATTTTTTCTTGCCTCTTCAGCACAAGAAAGAAAATAATATTTGGCTACATTCATGGACCCAGATTCGAAAACAGTCCAATTTCTTCCTGGTGAGGGAAAAAGCATAAGCCAGATTTATGAGCTATCTTCTTTTTACATTTACATTTCAGCATGCTGATTGGTTAATTAGCACTTGTACCATAAATATGTTCATACATATTATATTCTAATGATCAAACAAACATTCTTATTTGCACAAATTAAAACTCATACATTAATGGTATTCACTAGTACATTCAGTGCTAATTAAAAGGTAAATAAAAAATATATACAAAAGTGATGTAACTCTAGATCAGTGTCAATCTGTTAGGCTGTGTCTAGAGTACAAAGAAAAGTCAGAAAAAGATCTTTTTCCACTTTTCTTCTGAAAGAGGCTTTTCTGACATTTGGCCCATCTATACTGGGCCAAATATTGGGGAAAAAACCTCTTTCGGAACAATCCTTCTTCTTCATAGAACGAGGTTTACAGGAATGCCGAAAAAACACGTCTGCTTTTCGGAAAATTTTGGACGCAGCTGACCTTTTCCGGTTTACCTCCAGTATCCCAGAAAAACTCTGCAGTCTAGATATACCCTAATAAGTCATTGTGAAAGCTGCTGTTGCTTCCATAAGAAATGAGAGGAGAGTGACACAGTAGAGACAAGATACTGAGAAATGGATGATAAGGGAAAAATACTCCTGCTAAAAATCAATTTCTTTCTCATAGTTTGTTGGATAATGTCCATTTTTATCCAAGTGTTCTCTAATATTAAATACTGAGGATGAATTACTTGCATTTTCAGGTTCAAGTGTTTGACATATTTGATTTGAAAATATACAAAATGTCAGTAAGTTGGCGCTGCATGCAAAAA
This sequence comes from Pelodiscus sinensis, assembly GCF_049634645.1. Lineage (NCBI taxonomy): Eukaryota > Metazoa > Chordata > Testudines > Trionychidae > Pelodiscus > Pelodiscus sinensis. Next base: position 73,447,869 of record NC_134713.1, read on the forward strand.
CATATTTCAAAAATATTGGCCTCAGTTAATTTTTTCCAAAAGCAGCTCTCTTAGAAATATTCTTAAGTTGTACTAAATGTTGGTTGAATGTCTTTTCTGGCACCTCTACTTTTCATGTCAGTCTTCACCAATGCTGATGTTTGGTGTCCCCCCTACTTTCTATCTGCTTTAGAGGAAATTATTTGGAAAGTACCCACATGGCAACAACTTACCTGTGTCTTATTTCTTGTAAAAACAAAAAGAATCTCAACTGATCACTTGATGATATACAATAGATGTTACATATGTGGTTTGTACTCCTGTACTGCAGAAAGATATTATTACCTCGGCAAACTCGACATAATAAGAGAAAGATTTATTACGCTGCTATTCTATACTAGACGGATGTGTCTAGACTGGCAAGATTTTGCACAAAAGTGGCCGCTTTTGCGCAAAAACTTGCCAGCTGTTTACACTGGCCGCTTGAATTTGTGCAAGAACACTGACGTTCTAATGTAAGAATTCAGTGCTTCTTGCACAAATACTTTGACTCTCCCACTCAGGGATAAGAATACTTGCGCAAGAGGGCCAGTGTAGACAGGCACCTTAATTTTTTGCACAAGAAAGCCCGGTGGCTAAAATGGCCATCGGAGCTTTCTTGAACAAAAGCGCATCTATACTGGGCACAGATGCTTTTGCGCAAAAGCACTTTTTGCGCAAAAGCATCCATGCCAATCTAGACGCTCTTTTGCGGAAATACTTTTAATGGAAAAACTTTTCCGTTAAAAGTATTTCCGCAAAATCATGCCAGTCTAGACGCAGGTGACATGTTTTGTAGATTTAAAACCTGACAAGATACACCACTCTGAATCTTACACTTTTAAACTCATGGCTATGTTTTCAAATATTTAGGCATCTAACTAAAATAGTTTGTTTTTCAGAGATACAGAGCCTTTTCATTCAGAAATATTGTCTTACGATAGCTCTCTGACAGCTCCTCCTAAGGTTGTTTTTGAAAAACTCCCTACAACAAGTATTACATCTGTCTGTGTGTATTTATTGATTGGCGAGCTTATGTATTGTGCAGATTTATAAAATAGGTTTTATTATTCCACTGAAGTTATAAGAAAACCAAGCCAGGTCTACAATAGATCTGTAAGGTCAGCTTAAGGTACACAGCTTATGTAGAATAGGTAGCTGGTGCCAGTTTATCTTAAGCTAAGCTTGGTGTCATCCACACAGCGAGAGGCTGAAACGATCAAACACTCCTGTAGGCTTTCCTTACACCTCACAACTACTGGAGTTGCCTTCAACTTTTGATTTACAGTTTTATACTAGACCCACTAAATCGAATGCCATAATGTTGATATCTAGTACAGCGAGTGAAGATGTTCTCCAAGGGTCCATGAAGGGGGAAATAAAGTTAACACTAATATAAATTAAAGATTAACACTGATGTTCATCTTTTTATATGGTGTCATAATTGCCTTTAAGTCTCTTTTCTCTTAATACTATAATGGTTAATGACTACTTCTAACTTTATATGATTTCTTTATCCTCCAGGCTTTCCCTTGTTATAAAAAGAAGATGATCAGCACGTAAGAATGTTCAAAGCAAGCATGTGAAAATTCAAAAAGTTCTAATGTCTGTAAGGTTTGTTTGTTTGTTTGTTTTTTAAAAAAAACACCTCTTGCACCATAATCCCTTTGAGAATCTTTTATTAGTTCTGATTAAATCAAACTTTTCAATTACATAATGATCTGCTTCTGTTTCTGGGAATTCCCTCTCTTATTCTTAGCCTATCTTCACAGGGACTCTGAGCCAAATCATTTTACTTAATTGCAGTTTCACTGTACACCTAAGGATAGCACTGCAGGAAAACAGTTGGTGTAGGACTGACTATTGACTTAGAGTTTTAGTGAGGGTGATAGTATGACTGATTAAACCATGACTGTATGTGACATGCTGATAGACACACAGAGAATCTGGCATAAATATAAAGTCCTCGTCTACCTCATTGTATCCGAAAGGCTCCTCATCATGGGAGCTGTAAGGGCTGCACTTTTTTTTTTCTTTTCTAATATGTATAAACATTGGGGAAATTAAACTCTCTTTGAAAATAAAAGTTTGGTTCACAAGCAGGCTGGAAAACAGAGGAAACCTGAAACATTAACTATTAATGACCATACTTTACTTGCTTTTCTTATAGAATTAATGTCTTAGGAATCAATGTGTCTATTCACTTAAGTAATAACCCAGTCTTCTTACCGAAGTGATTCAGGGTGCATGGCATGCCCCTGATTAAAAAAGAAATCCTATGTCCTCAAGGCATAAAAAGTGTAATAGCTTTGCATTAGTATGCTACTGCACTAATATCTGAACCAGAATAAATTTATGTTTTAGATGTACCATACCTGATTAGCAGTATTATTGATACTTAGGCTAAAGTCACCTCACAGAATGAACAAAAGACTGGAGGTGTGGGTGGGGAACAAAGACAAAAGATATTAGAATCTATTTTTAGATATAATGGGTAAGAATAAACAGAAAGAATGCTAAGGAGGCACCACAAAGGAAAACAAGATGTGACAGGTGGCACAGACCATTCATAACCATTACTGGAAGCCTTGTTTTTTTGGTTCCCCACATTCTCAGCTTTAGTGAAGAAACGCGACATTTGTCCAGTGGTGGTAAATTGAGATGTGAGGAGTTCTAAGGAGTGTTCAAGAAAAAAAGGGCAGACAGTTGCACTCAATTTTTAAAAGTTTGCAGGGAAAATCAGTTTTCACTCTATGAATCAGTCCAGACATATTTTAATTCATTTTCTATTGTAGTCTTAATTTTGAATGAGCAGTCTGAAGAACTACATAAGAACATAAGAATGGCCATACTGGGTCAGACCAAAGGTCCATCTAGCCCAGTATCCTGTCTTCCAACAGTGGCCAGCACCAGGTGCCTCATAGAGGGTGGACTGAAGACAATGATCAAGCGATTTGTCTCCTGTCATCCTCTCCAGCCTCTGACAAACAGAGGCCAGAGACACCAATTCTATCCCCTGGCTAATAGCCTTTTATGGACCTAACCTCCATGAAATTATCTAGCTTCTCTTTAAACTCTGTTATAGTCCTAGTGTTCACAGCCTCCTCTGGCAAGGAGTTCCACAGGTTGACTACACGCTGTGTGAAGAAGAACTGAGAACCTTTGAAGAAGCATTGTGGGATGAGTTTTTCTTCTGTATCAGAAAACTTTCTCCTCTTGTTCAAGGCAAGGATTGTGTGACGGGTCCTTATACAAGAAAGTTAAAACAATAAATTTACTTTATTATTTAGATTTACAATGGTAAATCCTTTGTAGTCATTTTTAAATTCTTCACTTATTATTTTCCTCCTTCTTGGGGTGCAAAAAGCATTTAATTGATTAATGTTATTGTTTTTAGACATTGGAGAAAAAGTGAGCCCTTAGTATGCATTTGAATTAGATGACAGAGAAGGCCAGGTAAATAAGACTGGGAGACTCTTCCATTCATGGGGGCAGCATGGCAGAAAGGTTGGTTTTGGAGAAATATATAAAGGGGACTTACGGGATGCATTGTGGAGTGAACATGGTAAAAAAAAATGCAGAACCCAGAATGCAAGAACCCAGAATTGAAATTGTGCAGTGCTTTAAAGGAACAGACAGTAAGTATGGACTTTACTGTATTTTGAGGGCAGAAAGCATCATTATGATAATCTAGACCAAGGCTACTCAACTTTGGAAGCCCCAGGGGCCACGATACTCACAGCAGATGCCGAAGGTCTCAACTTAAGTGTGGTTGAATATACATGCAAATGTATACAAATAGCTTCTTTCATACTGACGGACATGAATGCAAAGATTAAGGCAAGACTACACAACACACAGTACCTGTTTAAGTCAATTCTGCTGATATTAATAAAATGCAATAGTTACCTGATTTCCACCCCTACAACAACACTTTTAATGAGCAATGACAGTCCAGGAACTTAACTACTAAAACGCATATCAACAGAAGACAATTATATTGACTACTTTTTGTTTTGACTCCCACCCATAGGCTGAGTGTTGAGGCCTGTGTAAACTCAAACTGCAGTGCGTCCACAAACAGGCCATGGGCCACGTGTTGAGCAGCCCTGATCTAGACTGATTTTCTGTATATCACAGGCCAAACATATTGAGGCAGAAAGTCCCAGAGGAGGGAACTGAAGAAAGGAGTTATGTGGTATAATATTCCAGTGTGTGATCCAAACCATTAAGAAGCTATATCTGCCCTGTCCTGCAACCTGGGGTGCCTCATAATGTTTTGCTCCTATAACTACAAAACTGGACTCATAACAAACAGCCAAATGGCATACATAGCCCCAGCTCTGGTCCAGCATCTCTGACACAACCAGCCTGTTAGCAAACATCAACCACACTTTGGTTTCCAGCATCCTTAACTGTTACACCCAGGGTATGTCTAGATTATATGCCTCTGCCTACAGAGGTATGTAAAATAGGCTACTTGACATAGTCAATGAAGTGAGGATTTAAATATCCCCGGCTTCATTAAAATAAAAATGGCTGCCATGCTGTGCTGGCTCAGCTATTCATCGGCACAGTGTGCGAGTCAAGACGTGGATCGGTCGACAAGGGAAGACTTTGTTGATTACTCCTGTAAACCTCATTTCACGCGCAGTCCCTGGGCTCCCGCTCCACATAAGGGGACAGTGATGGTACTCACATGTCGAGGCCTCCCCAGCCTTAGAAGACAGCAGTGAAATTGCTGCTTGTATGCCTCAGGGGTCCAGAGGGAGTGCCATGCTCCTTCCAAGCTCCTGCAACTCCTGGCTGTCATCCTCCTCCTCCTCCTCCTGCTCTGTGCCCTAGTCAGGGCCCTCTGCCCCAGGGTCAATGACCACCTGAGAGGCATGGACCATCCAGCCCCCCAATATGCAGTCCAGGGCCACAAAGTAGGGGAGGGGGTCTGAGCCTGCCCCTGGTTGGGAGATGCCCCCTGTGGCCCTGGCATAGGCCTGCCTCAGCTCTTTTATCTTCATGCGCACCTGCTCCTGGGTGCGCATTTGGCCTTTGGTGGCCAGGCTGTCAGCCATCCATCCGTAGACGGCCACATTCCTGCGTCTAGTGTGGAGATCATGGACATTGGAAGATTCCCCCCACACCTTAATGAGGTCCATGATCTCCACACTGGACCAGGAAGTCGCCTGCCTTTTCCAGCCCCTGACAGGCTCCTGGGAGCTGTCCCCCTGCTCCTGGGTGAGTGGTGGAGGGATGTCTGGCACTGCTGACTTGCTCATGCTGGCAAGTGGGTCAGGGGCAGCACCTGCACACTCTGGGCTGGCAGACCTGGAGCTGGCACAGGCCCTGTGGCCAAACAGACTTTACCCCTTTAAGTGCTCTGGGGTTGGGGGGGGGGGGGGGTAGAAGAGTTTTCCTGGTTTGGCCCAGAATGGCCACCAGGGCACCCTGGGAAGGGCTGGAGGCCCTCTTTTTCGAAATAAGCATCTACACAGCACTTATTTTGATTTAGCTATTTAGAATTTGGCGTTATTTCTCATAGAAAGAGGTTTACCAAATTCAAAATAAGCGCTCCACTATTTGGAATTTATTTTGAAATAGCGGTTTACCTGTGTAGCCGCTATTAAAGTTCATTCAAAATAACAGATGTTATTTCGAAGTAACTTTGCTGTGTAGACATACCCTTAGTACTTTCGTAATTTCAAGCATACATGTGACAACTGCATAGCAAACATACCTTTTGTGCACACAAATTAAATATATTCAGTTGTTTCATATGTATACTTAAGTGTATGCAGAAATGTGACTTTTGTCTACCCATTCTTGAAAGGTAATAATTAGTGTAATGTTGAAACTCCACCACGATAAAAAAAGAATAATAGGCAAGATTAGTATGTTAGACAATAAAGATTATCTCAAAAGCCCTGTAGTAAAAATACACAAAATCAAAAGAGGTTAAACTGAAAATGTCTGTAAAAAGCCCAACAACAACCACACAACACTTCCAATAAGCCAGAGAAGCTGATATTCTCATTAGTGACAGTTGGAAAGACACAATTTACTCCTTGACAGGATTTCCTTGAGGGTGTTCTTGCATGAAGAAAAAATGTTTAATTGAAGTTGCCTGAATCAATACAGTGAAAAACAACAATTGTGATGTCAAAGAGTTCAAATAATCTGAAGACAATACCTAACACACAGAGCTAAACTCTGAAGCTGCAGAAGTGCCAAAGGCAGAACAAGAAAGACACATTGTAGATGTTGGAGAGGAGGTTAGCTTAGAATTCTGTTCAGGGCTGCACTGAAGGCGGTTCAGTATAGAACGTATCCCTTGACAAACCCAAGAAAGGGGAAAATTTAGCAACAAGCAAACTGTTGACAGTAAATATATTTAAAAAAATATATAAGTATAAATTGTTCTCTTCCTACTCCCACTCCCAAGCACCCAGTGGCTCTGCTTCGTGTTCCCCCACTTGTGGTGATAAGATTAACATCAATGCGGAACAGGGCCTTCTCAGCTTTTGCTCCCAGGCTGTGGAATTCTCTTCCTCGAGATATTCACATGGTACCAATGCTAACATTGTTTTGGCATCAGGCTAAAGCCACCTTTTTTACTTTTTTTACTTTTATTAATGTTTTACTCTGTATGTTCCTCTTTTCAATATGTTTTTTAGAAGGTTTTATGTTCCTCTGGGGTGTCCTATTTAAAATTTTTATATATATTTGTATTGTGTTTAAAAAAATTTGTAAGCTACCTCAAATATTTTAAATAGACAGGAGAGGTAAAAATATTTAAATAAATATAATAAAATAATATGGAGATACAAATAATGACCTTATTTAAGAAAATATATATAAAAAAATAAAAGTTATTGTCCATATCTTCAAGTGGTATAAATTGATTTCAGTAGCGCAATGCCAATTTAAGCCAACTGACAAATTGGCCAGCTCGGTTTCATTCAAAGTTGACATGTTTATGCAGAGGAGAATTAGCAGTTTAAGTTCACCAAAATCAAAGATGTCTCAGTGTATTGTAATATTAACTAATTACATCAGTTATAATTTCAGTAAAAGTAAATTTCTAAAGCAAGTAATTTGTGGGCAACACTCATTATTTCAATATATACTGTGTAAATTCCTATCTCTTACTTCATGTACTAGGTAAATCAAATCTGGCAAATCTCACAGCTACCATTAGTATTAGATATTTACCCATATTATTAATTAAACAAGTGTAATAATATCAAAAGATATTCAGAGTCAAGTCAGTAACATAAAACAGGGTAATTGAAAGTTTACAAATTCCTTTGCTCTACTTCAAAATATTGATAGGGATTAGTTCACTGTTATTTCTGTTACACTATTTAAAGTTCAAAACAGGTGCAAATCCTGAGAAACTTAGACAAAATTAATAGAAACTATACTAGAAGTTAGCTTTAATTCTTGATGCCACAGATTTTCACTTCTGAGCCCACTGACTATATTATTAGAATAGATATCTCAAGTCCTTTGGTTTCCACTAACAGTAACTAGACAAAATATAACCTAACCTGACACTGCTCTAGGCATCTGACTAGCTGACACTGACAAAATTCTAGGCAGCAATATGGAGGCTGTCTGTGTGTGAGGATAAGCCATATCTCCAAAGTAGGAGTCAGACTTGCTTGGAACAAAAGGAAGAAATATGCCTGAAATAAAAATGTATTACAGAAAATGCAAGGAAATCAAGCTATCTAATTCTTCTCAGATAAAACTGTGATAAATTGGAGTTAAGACTAAGTATGTATGAACAATTTAAATTTAAAAATATTACAAAATTATATTGCAGTTATCATAAGAAAAAAAGCATTACAAACAAAATCTACAGTTCATGTCAAATTTAGAAGAAATTCAAATATATGAATATAGGGAAATACACAACTAAGGCACTCAAGCAATCTTAACTTCCATGCTATAATTAAGCATATAATTAATGCATGATAGTACTTATTGCCCTTCATTAGACAAAAATGATTTTAAGGACAGATTAGAACTTTGCCTTATCTACTTTTATTGTATGACCACAGGTTGCAGTTAATAACAGATCTACGGAAGATACATTTGTATGTCAGTGTCACTCTTTCTTCTCTGTCAGGAATGAACCAGCATTATCATTTGGGTATTAGGGCTACCCGCTCTATCTCTGGAGCTGCTACCTTTCTATTTGATGAAATACTAGTGTTCAGACCAGTTACAATAATTAAACATCTTGTGGTTCTTTTTCCTTGTGTAGGGCTGCTAATTCCCCTGTTCTGCCTGAATTCCCAGTTGGCTGGGTAATTTAATTTCCTTTCCCATTTCAGCTGGATATTGTTAGTCTTCAAATCCTCTCTTACACTATCAGAATCACTGGCATCTTCCCAGTCATTGCACTTAAGTAGAAGCGATGCTATTCCTGTTAGGTTTTATTTGCAAATCACTTGGGATTATTCAAAATAAAAATAATTACACAAAATCAAGGGGCAAATTACCTCCTTAGTGTAAATGGATTCCATTGATCTTAGAATTATACTTATTGATACTGGGACTTAATTTATCACCATTTATTAATATTATAGGACATTACTATAATGTTCTATATCGGAGTCAAATAAAAAAGTGTAATTAGATTCCAGAGAAAATAAACTGATTTGCTGTCTTTCCCCTTCATGTTGTTCTTGCTACAAAAGAGAGCAGGCAAGAAGAATCATCAGGCTGGAGATTGTTTTGAAAACAGTCATTCAGATCACTTCAGTCTCTCTTTAAATTAACTTTCACTTCTTGACTTGAAGGGGGAAGGAAAAAAGCTGCATTTATATTCCATCACCTCCTAAAGTGACCTGACATATCAAATTACAAATAAAAAAAATTACTTTGCTACTATCCCCCTTTTTAATCTACATTCAAATTATTTTTGAACAATTTGGCCCATTGCTAATTATCTCCACGCTTGAGTAAGAATAATGGTAACAGCATAGAAATTCAGTGCAGGAATGCATTATAGATGGATTATTTCTTTGCATTTAAAACATTAGTCTTTCTTCAGCTGCAACAGAAGAAAGAAGCATGGATTTTTTTAAATGAACATTTCTTCTGAGTGATTATAATTTCATAAATCTCATGTAATAGACTATTACATTTCAAGAAAAAAATAAAAGGAGATTTGTGCTTTAGACCGCTGATATTACAGGGATAGATAGATAGATAGATAGATAGATAGATAGATAGATAGATAGATAGATAGATAGATAGATAGATAGACAGACAGACAGACAGACAGATAGATAGATAGATAGATAGATAGATAGATAGATAGTAAAAAAAGCAAGTCACACATTTTCTCCAGTGCTCGCTTATAAATAATAGTGCCAGAGAGCTATTTACATCAGTTTTTTTGTCAAGGGAAGCATGATAGTTGTGCATGCCTTTTTGCAACAAACTAAAAAGGACAGTGTACATATTTAATTTTGCAATGGAGCACACTTAAACCAGTAGTTTGGCTGTAAGTTTAACCCTGAAGCAGTTTTATTTCTTTATTAAGGGCAGATTTTTATTGCTTTGACTGCAGCCTCCATATAACTCAGTACAAAAGAGATAGGGGATATGTCCTTTGCTTCTAAGTGTACCTGTAAAATAGATTTGCCCCGTCTCAACAGAGGGCTGTTCTAGGGTTAGAGAGGCCTCTGGTAAATTTTATGCAGCGTTGAGGACTTATAATTTACAACAGCCTCCCCAACTACCCTGTGACCAAAATCGTTGCAGCACAGTGGGCTCTGGCCCTGGCTCCTAATATACCTATGTCATCCCATACCTGGCACACTGTCACTTGTCCCCTATGCCAGGACTTGGGACTGAGCTCTTGGGAAGGTCCTTATGGCTGCCTTCTGCTTTCCCTGCATTTAGGAATAATCCCCAGCTGCATTTTGGGAATTTAGGTCCCTTTTATGGAATTTTGAGCCTTTTAAATGGGGTGAGGAAAGGGTGAGAGTCACCAGACTTTTCACATGTATTGTGTGTGTGTTTGCATTGGGATGTTAATCATCATACCATATTCTGTATATTTCACAGGTATCTGACAGCCTTTGATAGAAAAAAGGTCTCATTTCTTCCAGTTTACACATGGGAAAATTGATCAGAGATGTTAAGAGGTTTTCAGACACAAAGTCATGACAGATCTCTATTCCCATATATGATCTTACAAACCCAGTCCCATCAGCTAGTATTTCCACTAACCTCCAGAAAGCTTTTGGAGAGATTCTATAATAACACTGTTTTAAATGCAAACCATTATATCTAACTGCATGTTCAGAGACCCAAGTATTTGCCATCACATCACTGGACTTTCTTTCTCTTGATCTTGAAAGGTTCCCTGAGCAGATGAGGAAAAAGCATGAGGTAAGGAAACCAAACGATACCATCTCCACAGTGATAGCTGAGCAAGTTCTGAGATGCGAACTTAAGTTTCTTGCTATTCTGTGCTAACTGTGGAAATGTTCATCATCAATTTATTCCTCCTACATGTCTTCTTTTTCTTTTCACTATGGCTGTCTCATTTTAACTGATGATGAACTGTCATTCATGTTAAAATTCGACACTTTCCAAAAAGGACTCAACAAACATTTGAACTATCTCACCCGTTACCAAGATAGTTTCCCCAATTATCACCTCTAATACCATTAACTCACAAACATCCCACTCTCCCTACCTCTAATATCATCAATTCACAGACACCTTCCTTCCTCCCCCCCCCCCTGCATCCCCCTCCTGTTTTGCAATGTGATTTGTCCTTTTCATATTTGTTCATTTTTTTTAATTGTATCCTTTGGTATATATGGTTGTGACTACTTTCTTCCACTATTTGATCTGAGGAAGTGGGTCTGGCCCACGAAAGCTCATCATCTAATAAACCATCTTGTTAGTCTTTAAAGTGCTACATTGTCCTGTATTTTGCTTTAATTCCTGGTGATGCCAGGGAAACCTGGAGGGTTAGCAACACTATGTTAAGGACTGGTCAGGACTAACTTTTATACTGATTGAACTCATATTAAAAAAGGTTTTAAAATTATGATGTAGAATACAGATGCTTCTGGAAGCATGGAGAAGGTCCCTGGGCAAGTTGAGAGGGGCGACCTTCTCTACACTTCCAGAAGTGGGGAGGCTGGGGCAACTATCCCTCACTACAATGTCATGCCCCTCCCCCCCTTCGTGCCATGCGGAGTGCATCACACAGGGCTCCAGTGGATATATAAGAGCCCGGGGCTCCAGCTACCACTGCCGACAGTAGTGGCAGTGGCAGAAGGAGGTCCCAGATGTTTTTGAATCACTGAACCTTGGAGCAATTGACCCCTTTTGTCCCCCTGATTGACATGCCTGTGTCATGTTGCATTCTAACATATCAATAATAAGAAAAGCCCCAAACTGAATAATGAGGAAAGCCCAAAATCCAAGAGTTTTCATGAAGTCACAAGCCTATTTTCATGTGGTCAAAATAAATCTCTCAGCATGACATTAAATATACCAGTCAGTACCAGTCAAATATGTAGTGCTCCTCACAAACCACAAGACTAAATGGTGATTCTCTCTTTATTGTTAAGAAAAACTGTAAAATGCTCCACAGCAACATAAACAGACTCAGGAATGCTTTGCTGTTTGCCATGTACAGGGAAACTACTTTTCTGTGCATATGGCATATCAAGGAAACATTGAATTTAATCTCTAAAGGGTAGCACCTAATCTTGATGTAAGAGGATTTACATGCATAATTCTCTCCATATTAGCATATCATGGCCATGAAAGGGATTATGTACTCTGAAGTGTTGAGTGCCTGCTATTTTTAATAGAATCCTTTTCCAAAAACCCTTTGCTCACTTGGAGGGTTACCTTTCTTGTCCCTTTTATGTGCAGATGGCTAATAAAGGCAACTAAAGGCTTCTTCTAAATGTGAGCAATTTGCAACATTGGGTACATCAACACTGAAATAAAAGATGCATGGCAAGACCACAAATGGCCCAAGTCAGCCTTTTGGGCCTGGACTGCAGGTATTAAAATTCCTAGGTAGATGTTGGGGCTTGAGGTAGACCCTAGCTCTGCCCCCCCCCCCCCCACCTCTCTTTGCAGAGTCCCAGAGGTCATGCTCTAACCCTAGTCTAAACGTCCACAGTACAGTTTTACAGCATGGAAGCCTGAACCCTTGAGCCTGAATCAGCTGATCAAGGGCTGTGAAAACATTTCCAGAGATGCCTCTACTTCTATCCTTAAATGCAATTGAGCTTTGGACATGGGTTATGATGCTAGATATACACAGTACATGGAAAAGGATTATTATGCATGGATTTGTATGGAAGAAACAGTCTTCCTTTATTGCATTTTGACTTTGTTCATGATTCTACGTTGTACCTACAGTATTTCAGCGATGTTCAGATTTTAAGGTGGTGAGGATGAAACTAAAACACATTTGTGCTGTGTCAGTGTACAGATTGCAAAATAAAAACAAGTTGACTAATCAAATAAGAGCAAGAGACAGAAGAAGCAGATTAAAGGTGACATTTTGACTATGAGGCTTGCCTCCGGCTATGGAAGAAATAGAAAAAGTGTTAGCTTGAGAAGGGAAAAAATGAAGAGCCAATACAGAGAAAGAAATGAAAGGGGGAACAAGATAATTCATGAAAAAAATATAGCTTCCTAGTTGCTGAAATGATCAGATTACATGTAGAAGAGGTGGGGCAGGAAGAGCTAATCAGAGGGCAAAAGCATTACTTAGATTATCAAAAGATATATATTTTAAAATACAGAGTGATTAAAATGAAGCAGCCAGAGAGGATTAGGATAGAGAGGTGATAATTAGAATAGGCTGTTCATTTTCCCCCCATTAATTCACAGTTCTGTCCTCATTTGCAAGTTTATGAATTTCTAGACTTTTAACCCAGCTTCTGCATAGTCAATTTGCTCCCATTTAATCTAGAAGCCATTAGTAGACTCCTTAGGTAGAAGTGCTGTATGTCTTTTATTATGTTATTTTTACTGTTTTGAAGGGTTTCCACCTTTTCATCATTTTAGGTTCATGACATCTCTGAATTACACATACCACACAGAAGTGCATTTATCTAAATAATGAGAACCTCTGTTCCTACTGACAATACAATTAGTATCCATTTATCGTGGCTGGGGTTCATGCCTGTTTTCCCAGATGAAAACAAATGAAGAATATTTACAGCAGATTGTTTTCACTGCAATAGCCTAAGATAGCCTATCTTATTTTTTTCCCTTTTGAAATAATAGCATACTGTTTTCCTTCTGTTCACATCAAACCCTTTAGATTTATGTACTCAGAGAACCCTATGTGTATAGATCTTCCCACAGCCAGCCAACTGGGATGAGTGTATAGCTCCAGTTTGGTCACTGCATCCTACTATATGGGCTCCATCCAGAAAAACAGTCAACTCTGTCACTAGAAGTAGCTACTCTGATAAGCAAAATCATTTGTAGCACAGAATAATTCCACTGAGAGTGAGGAAATCAAAGAAGAAACAAGTAAACTATTGTTTTCTAAAAAGCCACTTTTCCCCCACTAAAGTCAAATGTGTGACATTTTAAAACTTATCGTATATGTACATAAAATCATAAGAATGGCCATACTGGGTCAGTTTAAAGGTCCATCCAGCCCAGTATCCTGTTTGCCAACAGTGGCCAATGCCAGATGCACCTGGGGAGTGAACACAACAGGTAACTGTCATGTGATCCCTCTCTTGTCATCCATTTCCAGACGAATAGAGGCAAAGGAAACTGTTTCTACCCATCCTGGCTAATAGCCATTGATGGACCCAACCTCAATGAAACTATCTAGCTCTTTTTTTAACCCTTTTAAAGTCCTAGTCTTCAGAACATCCTCTGGCAAGGAGTTCCACAAGTTGACTGTGCGCTGAGGGAAGAAAAAACTTCCTTTTGCTTATTTTAAACCTGCTGCCTATTAATTTCATTTGGTAACCCCTAGTTCTTATATTGTTGGAATAAGTAAATAACTTTTCCTTATTAACGTCTCCCATAACAGTCATGATTTAGCTTTCTAAAGTCTAAAAATAGCAATATATTTGTGTTTTTCTTTTATCATTCTTTTTTCGTTACACATTTTTTTCTCTTTTTCTTCAATCTATATTTCTAAGAGCCCTGGTCTGCACTAGGGAGTTATTTCAAAATAACAAGCGGAGCGTCCACACTACCAAACGTGTTATTTCAAAATCATAGGTTGATTATTTCAAAATAATAACTCCTGCTTTCCTTTGGGGAATAAGTAGCGGTAGCATGGCTGCTCCAGTGCCGCTATTTTAAAATACCTACTCTCCAGAGTAATTCAAACTAATTACTCCCCAGTACATCATGGGTCTCTAAGTCAAGGTGACATGTCCACATTAATGGAGGCTGCCTCGGACTAATTTTGAGGCTTCCTTGTAGTATGTCCATGCTATTTCAAAATTATTACTTTGGGAGTTATTATTTCAAAATAAATTTCACAATAATTTCCTTGTATAGACATACCCTAACATTTCATAATAATTTCTCTTTGTCTCTGTCTTTCCCTTTTCTCCTCTGTGTTTTCACAATGTTATGTCCCCTCCTTAATTTTCTTATGTATTCTACTAGTCTAATGTTTATGTCTGGTTCTTTATAGAAGTGGTAAGAAAATTAATCAGTTTATAATTGCTTTAATGAAAAAACCTAATAGATATTTAATAAAGGAATAACAATAACATAATATGAACAAATCCATTTCATAGTATACAGCAGGCACAGAGCTATCAATATACTTTATGGGAATTTAGAGGTATTAAGTTAGCTACAGGAAAGCTCCCCCATTAGTCTGTAAGTGGAATGAAAACATAGAGAAAGTAAAAATAAAGAACTAATGAAAATTGTTTATAATTATAATAGAGATAAAATAAAATTTGTTCTATTGTTCATACCATATATGACCAGAGTATGAAATATAATGAAAGTTGAATCCAATTTGCCTTTCTGATAAATGAGTGAGTTTAAGATGAACAAGACTTTCCTTACATCTTATCTACATATTGTGCACTAAACAAAACATTTATGAAAAGCTTGCATTATGTTTGGGAGAGTAAAAGCATTGAAAAGAAATTAAATTCCAATGTTTCACAAGCCAAATACTCTAGATCAGGGGTTCCCAAACTTTTTGACCATTTACGAGTTTTTGGAGAACCAGTAACATTAATTTGCATATTTGCGTATTCATTAAGCAAATAATGAATATTCAAATAAGGTGTTTTTGGTCCTCCCAAAGTCCCCAATGCCAGTGTTAGCAAAGCTTTTCATACAGTCACCAACAATATTCTTGCCAGCAAGTTAAGGGACTATGGATTAGATAAATGGACTGTAAGATGGATAGAAAGCTGGCTAGACCAGGGTTTCCCAAACTTTTTACTTTAGTTGGAACCCATTTTTTTCAATACTGTTTTTTGCAGCCCAAAAATATAAACGCATATAAAAAAAATGAAAACTGAATAAATGTTCAGTGTTTCACCCAACTGCATCCTCCGCCCAGCTTGGGCTAGGGCTTGGGGGACCCAACGCTGCATGGGCACCCCAGGGCTGTGTCTACACTGGGCCACTTATTCTGGAAAATCAGCCGCTTTTCCGGAATAAGCTACGAGCTGTCTAAACTGGCCCTTGACTTTCCAGAAAAGCAACAATGCTCTACTGTACAAAATCAGCCGCTATTCCGGAAAAACTATTCTGCTCCCGCTCGGGCATAAGTCCTTATTCCAGAACAGTGTTCCGGAAACGGGCCAGTGTAGACAGCCCAGTAGTCTTTTCCGGAAAAAAGCCCCGATCGCGAAAATGGCGATCGGGGCTCTTTTCCGGAAAAGCACGTCTACATTGGCCACAGACACTTTTCCGGAAAAAGGGCTTTTCCGGAAAAGCAGCCTGCCAATGTAGATGGTCCTTTTCCGGAAAAACTGAAAACGGAATAGTATTCCGTTTTAAGCAGTTCCGGAAATTCATGCCAGTGTAGACACAGCCAAGGAGGCGGAAGCAGGAGCAGATTGGGGGTACGGTATCTGGCTAGGAGGGAGGGTGCAAGGTGTCCGGTTTTGTACCGGACAGTCCAGTATGTGAGCGTTTTGTCCAGGAAACAAATTGAGAAATTATCAGACATATAAAATGCCTGGTATTTTCTAATTAGGTAAGTTTTATTATAATTAGGTGTATCAGTCCTTAGCTATGAACTGCCTGGCTGGTAGATGTGCTCACGCTGCCTGAGTGTCTCTACCTGCCAGGCAGTTCGCAACTACTTGAGGGAGGGTATGTGTGTGTGTGGAAGGGGGGGGGGCAAAATGGAATCCCCGGCCAGACTCACTCATCTGCCAGGGTCTGCAGGGTCTGCATGTGCCCGGGTCAGTCCCACTCCCCCCCCCCCACTTTTCCTCCCGACCTCCCCAGTCCAGCTCTGCTGCCTCCATTCAGCCCTACTTCCAGGGGCCGGTTCCCCCCGCCTCCCACCAATATCCCCCAGTCAGCCCCGCTGCTCCCATCCAGTCCTGCTTCTGGCAGCTGGTTCTCCCATCCTCCTCCTCCTGATCTCCCTCCATCCCCCATCCAGCCCTGGTTCCACCTCCTGCCCTCCCTGATCTCCACCGGAAAGCCCCGCTGCCCCTAACCCTGCTTCTGCCACCCACCCACCTGCCCTGATCTCCGCAGAAGAGCCCCGCTGCCCCCAACACTGCTTCTGTCACCCGCCCGCCCACTCGGATCTCCATGGGACAGCCCCGCTGCCCCCAACCCTGCTTCCGCCGCTCGCCTGCCCCTATCTCCATGGGACAGCCGCGCTACCCCGAACCCTGCTTCCACCACCCACCCTCCCAGATCTCCGTGGGACAGCCCCGCTATCCCCAACACTGCTTCCACCACCCACCTCCCCCCAGCTCCACGGGACAGCCATGCTGCCCTCAACTCTGCTTCCCAGTGGCTGGTTCCCCCCCTCCATGCACCCCTCCTCCCAGCCCACCCTACTTTGGTCCCCTCCCGGAAGCCACACTGAGGCCCAGTATTTTTTCCCTGTGGCCCGGTACCGGGCTGTGGCCAACAGTTTGGGAAACGCTCTAGATTCCACTTTAAGAGCGTGATAATGAACCCAATGAAGTCAGTTACAAATTTTTCACTTTAAGTTTTAGAGCTGTGTATATGTGTGTATTGCCACTTACCCATCGCTCACTTCAGCTGTATATCTTTCAAAATAATCAGTATTTCCTCTCATGATGAACAAAAGGTACCATCTTTGTTGTGCTAGCTAAGAGTTACCTCTGTCCCATTTGATAGAGGTCATGCACAGCTCTTCCACTGACTTCAGCAGGCCATTCTTGTAGAGTCTGTCCCCAAATTTGAGTGGTTCTTTGTTAGAAACAACTTCTTAACTTGCCTCTAGACATTCATATCCCTCTCATTATTTAGATTTTTTTCTGGTTTACGTAAAGACTTTCACATTTCTGTACATGTTTTACCTATAATAGCTTCAAATGGAATAGAGGTAACTCTTAGCTGGCACAACAAAGATGGTACCTTTTGTTCATCATGAGAGGAAATACTGATGATTTTGAAAGATATACAGCTGAAGTGAGCGATGGGTAAGTGGCAATACACACATATACACAGCTCTAAAACTTAAAGTGAAACATTTCTCCCTAATGTGTGAAATATTTTTTAAGTACAAGCCCAGTTCTCCCAATGCACACTTTTGTACAAACCCACCTCTTACAAATGGAGGCCCTTGTTTTCATGCAGAGCAACAGTGCGGACCATTGTTACAATGCCAAAAGATAGAATGCAACTGATAGCAGGATTAGTTCTAGTGCACAGCTAATAAGGGAACACTAAATGAGAAATGGAGGTAGTAAAAGTAGTAAAAGAAAGGTTACACAAAGTTTTATCAGCTTCCGGGGGAATCTTTTCAAGCTCTTTAGCCTTAGAAAACTCAATTTCTCCTACTGCGAACAGAGAACAAAACACATTTTAATGGTCTTGGAAACCCTTTGATTTTTTTCCCACCAAAACTTTCCAGATTAGTGTGAAATCAACATTTAAGAAATCACTCATACAGATTAGAGAGAAAAAAGATTATATTATCAAGCTTATAGCATTAGAACTGAAATTTGCATGCAACAGAAAAAAATCACCCAGTTGTTCAAATGTATTTCCTCTCATCTTGAATATATATATGTTCTTTAAATTGCATAAAAGTAAAGGATTAACTTGATCAGATAGAAATGTTTTTGAACAAGAAACTATGAAACTCTATTTTCCATTTCTCCCTTCACCACCATCATTCTGTTTTTTTCCATATTCGGAATAACAAATTCAATGTTTAAAAATTACTGTAACTAAAATATGTTGAATGGTGACAAACTGTATGAAAAGCGTGCATGCAAGTGTTGGGAATGGCAGCTAATGAAGGTTACTCCATGCAAACTATGTCAACATGCCATCTTCTTTTGGGCCCACAGGCTTTAGGCTCAAGAAAGGCTTTGAACTAAAATCAGGATCTAGACTGCCAAACATGTTAATCTCTACCAGAGGTTTCTGATTTGGTAGAGGACTAGGATGAATCTACCAAACTAACTTTTTCGTTGACCTCAGATAAAAACAGAAATCAGGTCTTACACTCTGAAAGACTAGTTCACAAATATATTATAAAGCCTATGTCCTCCCTGCATGTTTATTCCAGTTTATTTATTCCAGACCTCCCATCACATTGCAAGGGAAACTGTTACATTAATTAAAGCTTACTAACAGAATAAAAGATGCAAAAATAATACAGTAAACTTCTGATAATCTGGCACCTTTGAGACCCAGGGGGTACCGGATTATTGGATATGCCAGAGTACGGGAAGGGGGGCTATGAAGGGTCGGGGGGTCGGCGGGCAACTGCGCAGCGTGGGCAGCACTCCAGCTGCTCTGCCCCCGGCTTCCCCAAGTCCGCCGCTACTGAAACTGACCAGCGGCGAACTTCGGAAAGCAAGGGTCAGAGCAGCTGGGGTGCTGCCGGGTTGGTCCCGCAACACCGCTCAGTTGAGGGCGGCGCTGCGGGACCAACCTGGCAGCAACCCAGTTGCTCTGCCCCTGGCTTCCCCAAGTCCGCCGCTGCTCAGTTTCAGCAGCGCCGGACTTGGGGAAGCCTCGGGCAGAGCAGCTGGGGTACTCTGCCCCATGGCTTTCCCAAGTCCGCCGCTGCTGAAACTGACCAGCGGCGGACTTGGAGAAGCCGGGGGCCGAGTAGCTCCAATTGTCTGGCAGGTCAGAGCACTTCCGGGTTCCAGTTGGTGCCGGACTATTGGGAGTGCCGGACCAGTGGATGCCGAACAACTGGAGTTTTACTGTATTTCGAAAGCAAAATCTTCAGTCAAGCCCCCAAACTCTTAATCCATAGTCTTCTGTACATAGCAAATACACCCCCACCAAATAAAGAGGACCTGTAGCACATGAAAAAGCTTAACACATCTGGGGGTTGGCAGAACAAGGGGAAGAAAAAATGAGCATCTTTACATGGTATTGGAGGTGAAGTATTACAGGAGATTGTCTAGATGCCAGGACTGCATCAATAGCTGTAAGGTAGCAGCATTACCAGAAATGATGCTGCCAAACCTATCAGTGCTATATAAACAAAGATAATAGAATTTTCATTAATTAATGGACATATTTAAGGGTTCTGAAAGCATTTGGGTGTAAAACACAGACTCACAGAAATTTAGGCCTGGAAAACATCACAAGAAGTCATCTATTTCAATCCCTGTGCTTAGGCAGGACAATGTCCTTCCTAAAGTAGAAGATGGCCATGCACATTTTTCCAAGAGAATGAACAACAATAATTTTCTCTCTCTCTCTCAGCTAAAATCTAGGCCCCACTGAACTCTATTGACAAGTATTTTACCTTAGTTACTTTTTATGTGAAATATTTTTAAATAATATCTTTTTCAAAAGACTCATTTCAAATATGAAATAGCCCTATCTCCCCTTGTCTCTCTAATATCTCTGGGATCAACAAAGCTACAACAACACTGCATACCATATACAAATCTTAGCTCTTAATTCCACTATATTCACAGAAGTTATTAGATTTTTTTAATCCCCCCTCCTGTTTTATGCTGTATTTTTTCAAGGGATTGAGAAGGTACTTTGTGAGTAGTTAACCCCAAATAAGCCATAAATCAATGTACTAGTGTGGGTACTGCAATCTGATTTGATACCTTTCCACATTTAGAAGGCACAAAAGACCAGGAAAATGGTGATAAGTGGCCCTCAGAGAGAATTCCCATGTCATAGAAAAATGTTATGCTTTGGATGCTGTTTCTTCTCTATTCATCTGAACCTTATACCTTGGAACATATTGGGAAAGGAGTACATATGTCAGGAATGGTGACTTTGCATGCAGTCCAAAATCCACTTCATTCTATAAGTGATGGGTCATTAAAATGAAAGGTTTCAATCAGCGTGATTGAAAACAAAACAAACATCAAAACCTCAACCCCACATGCCCTTTAGACTTTATCACATTTTTTTTATTTTGAGATTTTGACTTTTTGTTCCGATTCAGGATGCACACATTTTTTCAAAATCCCCAAAGTGCTCATCAGATGGAAACCAGCTCTTGTCCTATACGAATAAAAATGGCAGCTAAGGATTATTGGGATGGAAAGAAGCATCACTTAAACTTTCCATAATTATGCCATGTGTGAGTGACAGGGCTAGGAGCTTTTATGATTACTCTATAACCAAAATTGATCTCTTGGCATTCAGGAATACCCCCATCAATGGTTAATCTGATTTAATGGATGTAGTCAAACATCGCACATTGCAAAGCAGCTACACTGCATCCCAGGAATTGGCTTGCAGTCTTGAAGAATTCTTTGTTAATCTACATTCCTGTGCAGAAAATTGAAATTTGACTTGGATGCCCCAAAGCTCATTTATTTCTATGCTCTGTGCAAACGTCTAGGTCTAATTTTAAAGCAACCTGTTTTAATGTTTAACATTGTTCCTTAATGGGAAATGTTCATTGGAAAGTGAAGTTTTCAATGGGTATTTAATTATGTTTGTAAATATACAATTAATAAAGTTTCTTTAGCCACACAAAAGATGCTGAAAGTGTGGAATATACTCGCAATTCCAGTTACGTTTTATTTATATCTATGGGACACATCGTTGTCATTCCAAGAGAATTCAGACTGAACCTCTATTAAGGTTCAGCATTTTAAAAGTCAGTTTTAGCAATTCTGACTAGGCTCCATAACTAACATTTGACATTTTCTTTCTGACCCATTAAACATAAAAGGCTCCAACTCACTGCTCAATTGCAGAGAAATAATTAGATCTAATGTCCATTTAAAAAAAATCTACGGCTGTCTTTTGAATATCAATGTCTAATGAAAGCTACAAATGGTGGATGATATCTCAGAGAGAGATGAACATTTTGTTCATTCATTCCCTTGCAGCTGACTGTAGAACCGTATCAAATGTGGAATTTTAATTGTCATTTTGCAAGCCTATTGCTGTTTTGTACATATGGTGATAGATAAATAACATTTTACACATTTTTGACACACAGATGATGAGTGAAGTTCACTTCAAGTAACAGAAAAGCAACCAAGATGATTATTTAGTGACTAAGGAGGTCAGAGGATATAATGATCATCTACAAAAATGTGAATTTGGAAAGATTAAGGAGGTAAAGAAATTATTGCATATTACAAAATAGTATGAAAAGGAGTAGTGTCTTATTTTTTTAAATATGGGCTAAGACTTTAAAATATAGATATCTAGATTAGGCAACAAGAATATCTGGCCACTTTCATTTAGATATTTGGATGAATATAAGAGGCTGTTAACTATGGCAAAGAAAATGGTTACATTAGTAGTTGAAAATCAAGAATTCAGTGGTGACTAAAGTGGTGACTAAAGTTGACTTTAGTTGGCTTTTTACATAAGTCTAATACTGCATGAGATTTCTGCAGTGATGTCCTGTCACAATTTTAATATAGAGGTTCCTCGGGAACTTTCCATCTCATCAATGACAGACATGACATTCTCTAGATGAAATAATTTTTGGCATGTGAATGAACACACACATTCCATTACATTTCATGTCTATCTCATGCTCAATCCATCAGTTCTACAATCACACATCTCTCAGGCCATCATATTTCTCCTTCCCAAAACTTCATGAAGATTGTTATACCAAGTGTCCCTGTGGTGTCAAGCAGTTGTCCTGGAGCAACTCCCAGTATTAGTGGTGGTACATAGGTTGCCCTGTGTTTGTAGAGTATTGGGAAAGGACTGTGAAAATAGGTGGTCACTGGGTTAAATAATCTGATTTGAAACAAGAATTTTCATTTATCTGGAAATCTAATATTTCAAACTTGTTTTTTTTTCATCCAAATTGGAATGAAAAAGCTAAAATTAAAAAAAAATCCCACGAAACAAATATCTGAAACAAACAAACAAACAAACAAACCTCTACCCTTGAGGACCATTAAAACCCTTCATTTCAATAGAATTCAAATATTTTGTTTCAATATCATTTTGATTAATTTAATTCATATTGTATTAAATGTAAACAATATTATAACATGGAAAATATAACAAGTCAAAATGAAACTTTTCAACTGTTTCTCATTGAAAATGTCAATAAAATCAACATGTTCTCATTTTGCTGAAGCTGCATTTTTCATCAGAAATCTGGTCCATTAAAAAAAAAGGCTAATTTTGTTAGAATTTCCAAGCTCCCTCCCTGATTTCTCTCTTAAAACTATGGGTTACAGAATTAGTCAGACACAGCTATGTGAAAGAAGTTAGGAGCAATAGTTGTAAGATTTCTATTTTGTATAAAAATCCTTGTCCCCATCTCATTCCTGTATGTAGTTGGAGTTAACAAATAGGCATTTCCCTCATGATTCAGATTATTCAACTATAAATGATCTCTTATACTTGCTTTTGCCAAGATGGAAATTCAAACATGTGTTTCATATTTTTGTTCATTCTTTTACCGACCACTGTCCCTCCACATCATCTAATATACCAGCATACCTACTGTCTAATAATAACCCGTTACAAACATTCAGCTCAGATAAGCACTCTGAAATTCAGCTTCTTATCTCCACTATCATAACCTCCTTCAGAGCCACCGCAGAATTCTCATATAAACAGATTCTATTATAAAGTTTCTGGCGAGTAGCCTACTTCTAATTGTGGTCAAAATACACAAAGAAAATCCTTTTGTGTATTATTTTGGTACTTCTGGCCTGGAACAGAATCAGGTTGCTTGAAGATTTAAATTATTTGGAAAATTTTAATAGAGGGGTGTGTTAACATTTGTGAAATATTTATTGATTTCCTGCAAAAGAGGATGAGGAATGAGGTGCCAAATTTTGCAAGCAAGAATTTTTTAAGGAAGTCAAGAAGCATGACCAGCATCAGAGGGATCGAACAAGGAAAGACAACAGCATGGCACCAGATGAAATCCAGTGTTGACCATTTGTGACAGGACATTTGATACTCTCATCCTCTTCACTTGGTACAGACCACTCACAGTCCTTCTCTCATGTAGATACCACTCTTCGCTTTCTTTACAATATTTCACACCACCACCTTCTACATACTAGTGCAGTTACATTATTTACAAAGTCCTTGAGTCTTACCACATCTTCTCCAGAGATTTTTTTATTGGGTACTATCCCTTCTCTCTCTCTTCAGCTTCCCTTCCACCTCCAACCCCTTTCTCTGCTCTTCTGTCCAATCTCTTTGTTAATGACCTTATTAACAATTAACTAGATAACCCTCAGTTTACTCTGATAATCAGGAGATCCTCTCTTTATTCGGATCATAAGAACATAAGAATGATATACTAGGACAGTTTAAAGATCCATCCAGCCCAGTATCCCGTCTGCCGATAGTGGCCAATGCCAGATGCCCCAGAGGGAGTGAACACAACAGGTAATTGTTACGTGATACCTCTCCTGTCATCCATTTCCAGACAAACAGAGGTTAAGGAAACTGTTCCTGGCCAATAGCCATTGATGGACCTAACCTCCATGAATGTATCTAGCTCTTTTTTGAACCCTGTTAAAGTCCTAGTCTTCAGAGCATCCTCTATCTAGGAGTTCCAGAGGTTGACTATGTGCTGCATGAAGAATAACTTCCTTTTGTTTGTTTTAAACCTGCTACCTATTAATTTCATTTGGTGATCCCAAGTTCCCATTTATTATGGGAACAAGTAACTAACTTTTCTTTATTCACTTTTTCCATACCAGTCATGATTTTATAAGCTTCTATCATATCTCCCTTAGTCCCCTGCTTTCTAAGCTGAAAAGTCCAAGTCTTTTTAATCTCTCTTCATATGGAACCTATTCCAAACCCATAATCATTTTTGTTGGCCTTCTCTGAACCTTTTCCAATGCCAATATATCTTTTTTGAGATGAGGTGACCATATCTGTATGCAGTATTCAGGATTGGGCGTACCATGGTTTTATACAGAGGCAATAAGATATTCTCTGTCTTATTCTCTATTCTTATTTTAATGATTCCTAACATCTTGTTTACTTTTTTGACCACTGCTGCACACTGTTTTCAGAGAACTATCCACAATGATTCCAAGATCTCTCTCTTGAGTAGTTGTAGCTAAATTAGTCCCCATCATACTGTATGCACTGTTGTGATTATTTTTTCCAATGTGCATTACTTTACATTTATCAACATTAAATCTCATTTGCCATTTTTTGCAAGCTCTTCACAGTCTGCTTTGTTTTTAACTATCTTGAGCAGATTAGTATCATATACAAATTTTGCAACCTTACTGTTTACCCCTTTCTCCAGATCATTTATAAATAAGTTGAATAGGACTGGTTCCAACACAGACCCTTGTGGGACATCACTAGTTACCTCTCTCCGTTCTATAAACTTGCCATTTATTCCTACCCTTTGTTTCCTGTCTTTTAACCAGTTATCAATCCATGAAAGAACCTTCCCTCTTATCTTATGACAACTTACTTTACTTAAGAGTCTTTAATGAGGGACCTTGTCAAGGCATATCCACTACCTCCCCCTTGTCCACATGTTTGTTGACCCCCGTCAATGAACTCTAGTTTATAAGTAAGACATGATTTTCCTTTACAGAAACCATGTTGAGTTTCCCCCAACAAATTATGTTAATCTATGTGTCTGACAATTTTATTTTTGACTATAGTTTCAAGTAATTTGCTCGGTACTGACATTAGATTTATTGGTCTGGAATTGCCAGGATCACCTCTACACCCCTTTTTAAATATTGGCATTACGTTAGCTACCTTCCAGTCATTAGGTATGGAAGCTGATTTAAAGAACAGGATGCAAACAACAGTTAATTGTTCCTCAATTTCACATTTGAGTTTTCAGAACTTTTGGATGAATGCCACCTGGTCCCGGTGACGTATTACTGTTAAGTTTATCAACTTGTTCCAACCAGGACTTAACTGGTAAAACAGTGGCCAGAGTGATGGTTCAGTTGCTGATTCCCAGCACTATGTAATGGCATAGAAGATAATAAACATTGGGTGAGGAGAATAATTTCAACTACTTTCACATGTTGTTGAGTTCCATGTTCTGATATCCACAGTAATTAAAAACAATTATTCCTAAAAGGTAAAGATTAAATGATGGCATCTTTTGAAGCTCTCAGCATAAAACATTGAAAATAATATTAAAGCAGACTAACTGCTCACTTGTAAGCTCCTCTGTTATTTGGTTTTAAGATCTTTTATTTAAAACCATTTGACTAGATTCACCTCTGGATTATCAAGAAGGTTGAAAATAATAATAAAAAACCAACAACTGTTACCTGTATTTTTGCCTCCTGAGTACATTTGGAAGCCAGCTCTGAATTGTAAACTCCTGTTACCTATAAAAATCAGTTTTGCTTCTGTCCCTTTCCACTGAGTTCACGCCACATCCTAGATTTCAGATAAACATGGATATTTCATAAACAGACTTTTTCAACACTATGGATCCAAACCATGGTTTCACACTTTGGGCTTAATGAAGAGAAACACTAGTAGTCATGAGATTGTGGTCAACCAACAAGCACCTGACTCTCTCACCATCACTCCTACCATTTAGGGAGAAGAGAAGCTACATAACTTTTGTTAACTCTTAAAATTCTATAGGATCTCTAAGTTCCTTTAAAAGTTTTGCATCTGAATTGATTGAAAGTTACAAATATTATTGAGGAACATTCACTCTAATGCTGAGGAAAAAAGAAGTATTAAAACATTAAAACACTTGTAAATATATTACAAGTGCAATATCTTGTCTTGTTCTTGTAATATATTTAAAACCTGTATTTAAATTAATTGTATATCTCCTTCTCTGACCACCACAAAGATTTATTTTTAAACCATTGAGAATACATGGAGAAATGAAGCAAATTTTGATACATGAAAAATAGAATGTGGCAGAAACATTGATATTCAAACTTCAAAGAAGACAGAGGACAAACACTGGAGAATTAACATACTTAACACCTTCAATAACTCCTTAACTGCTCTTTATTGTAATTTTTATTTATTGATAACCACTGAGAGACTGGGCCAAAGCTGAACTCATAAACTGTTTATGATAAGCTAGATTAATGTCTTTACTGGTATGGATTCAAAGTCCTCAATGACAATAGTCAACAATGCATGGTTTTGGATGAGCATGTAAAAAAACAAATTGGTACTTTACTGCTTTTATTATATAGCACTACTCAAGAGTTCTTACTTAGGAAGGAAGATGTCTGTCGGAGAAGGCTCATTAAATTTGTGCACCTTCTCTGCAAAAGAATTATCTCCACTCATACAACACCTTCACATGAGGGGGTTATTATAACACAGTAGATGGAGGAAACAGACAGGCCCCACTGAACTTTTAACATCAACTAACTGGACCTTGATGAAACTCTTTAATTATGGAGAGGAGCCTTAGGGGGCCACAAGACAGAAGGCTTTTTAACTTACAGATCAAAAGAAATAGCAACTGAAAGCACATCCTGTGGCCAGTTCTATAGCTGTTGACTACTGGTGTCCACCACTGTTATTAGATCAGAGGAAGAAATCAAAACTAACAGACATCCTTTAGTGAAATATCTCTGTTGGGTCTTTACGAGCATCACAGAATGAAAGGAAAGGCTGACTAGAAAGTTAGTACAGAAGCAAATTGCATGAGGCCAGATTTAAAACTCCCTAGTAGTAAAATAAGGAGTTACAAGTAATTATATGTTCAGCTTCTCAGAAAAAGAGATTTATTATGTAAATTGGAGCCTATTAAAATGAAATGATCCTTTCACTTTTTGAAAGTGTCAGGTATGTAAAATGCTCACACAATAGTATATCGCTGTTGTTTTATGGAAAGTGAAGTAATTTGATGCTCATTATGCTAACGAGTTATGTAATCTTGATTATGACTGTGAGGGAAAAAATCGCTAGGATTTTTCCAGGTAACCCACCATATAGGATACATTCAAGTTTTTAGCCAAGTATGTCCAACATTGTGCTGACCTGCCTGTTTACACAAACCAGATCCCTCATCTTCTCCATGAGCACCAACAATTCCCTTGCAAAAATAACTTTGCTGTTGAGAATGTTTCAGAATTAGGTTTGTGTAGTCTTCATTAATCAAGTTCTTTAGGAATCATTACGTTTTTAAAGAGTAGGTACAAAATTCTACTCTACCAATCGTGGTTCATGAGTATGAACATTTATAGGCGCTTATTAGTTATGTATTGCTACTGCCTATAGAAATGAGCCCAAATCCACATCCCCATTTTTACTTTCTTTAGTGACATCTAGATCCAGACCTAGACTTTAGGCACACTCCAGGATCACGTTACTAGCTACTCATCCTGCTTACTTCGTGGCAAAAACTGACACGTGCACATCTACTGGCTGGCTCATAGACAGCGGGAATCGTAGTCTTGGATAAAGCACTCCAGTCACTGATTAGCAGCAATAATGTGGGGATCTCTCAGGAATCAAGGTATTGCTATGCACAGGGAAGGCTGGCAATTCTGATTGGATTTTTTTAAAATATTATCTCTATTTTAGGGAAGCTCTGTGGCTTGTGTTAGGTCAGAGTAGATGATCACAATGGTCCCTTTTGAACTCAGAATATATGAGTCTATGAAAATTCGGCATTTAAAAAAAACCCTCAAATGTCACACATGGCCTGTGGAACATTTGCTGAAGAACAGGAGGAGAAGGAATTAATTTGAATCAGACATTAAAGTATGATGCAGAGCAAATGAATATATACATAAATAAAACCAATATAAATTACAATGACACTATGCATTTAACTTTCCCACGAAATCTAACCTCTGAATTTCAACAATGATTTATTATAGAGTAACTTACATTGCTTATTTCTAATACAAAGACATACAGGTGTTCTGAGAGTGGACTCCTAATGCTTACAGTTTGGGTTTCCCCCTTGAGCAACCCTCACCAAAACACTTCCCTTTGTTATTCAGTGTTTCTCGGGCATCTTAGTTGTGGCTAAAGGTCTGCAGGATTTGTAAACTGTCATGTTGAGAGAGACCTGCTTATCCTGCAGCTAGCACTAAGCAGCTTCTTTCTCCAATTCTCCTCAGTCAAGTGTAATCTTCCTTCTAGCAATATGTCAAGGTTATAAAGGATGAAGTTTCAAAACATGGTCTGCAGTTTTAGACCATTGATTCCACAGGCTTTAATGGCAGATGTGCATATACGCCTTTTTTAAAATGCCTCTGCACACAACAGGTCAGGCCCTCTTCAGCATTGCCTGTAGCTGCATTACCCATTGCAGATTTGTTCAGGGCTTCCAGATCCTATAGCCTTCCACCTGGACTCTGATGTTGTCTGCTAAATTTGATAGCTATGGAAAAATGCAGTGACTAATTAATTAATTGCAATTATCCCTAGCTTTTAGTGGCTTTCCCAAGAACACAACGAGCTAATCTTATCTGTCAGTTAGTCTTATTTTCCTCAGCTGTAAAATGGTGCAAAGAATTGATCCATGTTTGTAAAGCTTTTGGGGCTCTATGGATAAAACATGTTGCACATTTATTATTTTATTACTTTTCCCTGTTTATTTTATTTTTCATTTTCCATGCCACAAAGAAAGATTGAAATTTCTTGAAATCGGAAAGTGAAGGTATTGATTATTTTCAGATAACTGCTCAAAAGTAAAAAAGAATTTCTGTTTGACTCACTAGGCTCTTTTGAGTGCAAGTGGTTTTAATTCCTTGCTGCAACAACTCCAAATAAACAGAGGTAGACATCTATAAAACCAGTGTCATTAAGAAGTGAACATTTAATATACAGCAATATGTTATTATTCCTTATTCAACTAGGAAGGAACATCATTAATTCAACTTTTGAGGGTGCCAAATATCACTCAAGGGCTGTGTCTACACTGAGCCACTTATTCCGGAAAATCAGCCGCTTTTCCAGAATAAGCTGATAGCTATCTACACTGGCCCTTGAATTTCCGGAAAAGCAACAACGCGCTACTGTACAAAATCAGCCGCTATTCCGGAAAAACTATTCTGCTCCTGCTCAGGCATAAGTCCTTATTCCGGAACACTGTTCCGGAAAAGGGCCAGTGTAGACAGCCCATTAGTCTTTTCCAGAAAAAAGCCCCTATCGCGAAAATGGCGATTGGGACTCTTTTCCGGAAAAGCGCGTCTACATTGGCCACAGACGCTTTTCCGGAAAAAGGGCTTTTCCGGAAAAGCAGCCTGCCAATGTAGATGCTCCTTTTCTGGAAAAACTGAAAACGGAATAGTATTCCGTTTTAAGCATTTCCGGAAATTCATGCCAGTGTAGACATAGCCTCTAATGTTACCATCAGGAAACTATATTATTTTATGTTGATGTTTCTAATAGCAGAAAAAATGCAAGAATTACAAATACTGCAGATTACAAAAGTGGAACAATGTGACTTATGAATTTTTTAGAAATACTGTAGAAGGAGGAGAAACAGTAAATGAATGTGTCTAATGTGATTATGCCTAGAAGTTACTAGAACCACAATTATGCATGAATTAATGTATGATTTTTTAATTAACTCAAACCAGGAATTAATTCCATAATAACTTCTTAGTTCTTAATTGGGACAGTCATTAATGCATCCCCAGTGAATATAACAATTTGTTCTAATTATATTTCATTGCAGTATTACAAAGAGGATGGTTGCTTTCAGACATGTTGTGATAGAATAATACAATCTAAACTTCAACTTTCTTTTTTTACACTAGATAGGGTTTCAATCTGAGACTACTTCCTTTGTTTCACATGTAAGAGAAACTAAACTATATCATGCTACCTTGGCTTTCATCTGAAGGGCAGACTGCTGAGGGACTACTTTTAAGAGTATTGAATTAGTTCAGTCTGCCAGCCTGACTTAAATATGCATATGCATTAAAGATTCATTTGTCCCTTCATCTTCAACCATCATTCCAGGGGACATGCATGCATGTGGATGATATGTTCCATTTGATAACAATCCAAAATACAGCAGAATGATGCATGTTCAGTTTCATCATCTGAGTCAGATGCCACCAGAAGAAGGTTGATTTTTTGGGATGGTTTGGATTTTATAGTTTCTAATGTTACTCTTTTAAAACTTCTGAAAGAATGTCCACATCTTGTTGTGTCTCTTGGATTTTGGGTGGCACTTCAGATTTTTAAACGTTAGATTAAGCTCAGTAACTATTTTTAGAAATCCTACATTGGTGCCTTTGAATTTTGTCAAGTCTGCAGTGAATGTGTTCTAAAAATGAACTTGTGCTGGATCATCATCAGAGATTCCTATAGCATTAAATATATGGCAGAATATGGATAAAACAAAACAGAAGAAATACAATTTTCCACCAAGGAATTCAGACACTAATTTAATTAAAGCATTAATTTTTTTAACATGCATCATCAGCACAGAAGCATGTCCAATAGAACAGTGGTTGAAGTATGAGCATGTCTGGCATGTAAGCATCTTGCAATATTGGCTTTAAAAGTGCCTTGTGAATACCTGTTTTCACTTTCAGATAACATTGCAAATAAGAAACAGTTTTTCTTGGTGATTGGCTGAAGAAGAAATAGGACTGAAAAGACTTGTAGGCTCCTAATGGTACATTGTTAAAATTTTGAATGCAATTATGTAATAAAAAAATCTGCATTTCTAATTTACACTTTCACAGAAAAGAGATTGCATTTCACTACTTATATGACATGAACTGAAAAAAACTCCCTATTTCTTTAATTATTTTTATAGTACAAGTGTTTGTAATAAAAATAATATAAAGTTAACACTGTATCCTTTGTAGTCTGTGTTAAAATAGATATTAGTATATTTGAAAATGTAAAAAAATATTTTTTCAGTAGCAGTTTATTGTTTAATGTTGCTCACTATAATAAATTCTTTCATAATTAATGTTTTAGTTAAGCACATGAGTTTACCAAAATTAATCAACAGTGCTGTTTTATATAGAATGCATGTAAAGTTTCAAGTAAAATTAAGCTTAACAAAATGAACAATAAAGAAGTTAGGATTTATTCATTGCAAAGTGCTATTTTTTGCTTTTACTACAATAATTCACAAATCATATTAATATCAACATAGCCCATCCCAACTCAATTACAACTCAAACGTGAAAAAACAACAACTGTACAGTAGTTTTTTGGGGACAGGTTGTATATGGAGTATACATTATTGCTCCTATAAAAGTTATTCAAAATAGCCGTGCACTTATGTAATTATATAATCCTGATCCATTTAAATATATATGTTTAATGCCTTTAAATATGCATGGAGTACAGGTAGTTCTTTATGCCTGAATTCAAATGAATGAATACACTTTGACTGAAAAAAATTTAGTCAGTATTTCTGTTTAGATGTTATGGGTTTCATATTTAATATATATACAAAAAGGTGCTTTTTTACACTGATTAAAATACCATGATTTCTAAGTTCTTTTATTACATTAATTGGCCCTCATAACATCTCTGGGAGCTAGGGAATGTAAGCTGGTATCATTCACTTTTTTCACATACGCTATGTCTAAACTACATTTCTCTTCCGAAAGAGGAATGTAAATAAGGCCAATCAAAAATTCAAATGAAGTGCAGATTTAAAAATCTCACATTTTATTTACATAATCGTGTGAGAGCTCTTTTTTGAAAAAGGGTTTTTCGAAAAAAAAAAAACCCCGAAGTCTAGGTAGGGTTTTTTTGGAAAAAAAAACAAAAAAACTTTTTCTAAAGAACCCATACTCCTGAAACAATGAGGACAACTGCATTGTTTTGTACTCCTGTCTCACTCCAATTCTGCAAGAATTCTGACACATACAATCAAAAGGGAAAATGTGACTGAGCTCAAATATACATGGCACTCTTCTTGCTAATTTTTAAGTGACCTTTGAAAATGTTTTGAAAGGTGGAACAAATATTTAAATGTTCACAGAAGTAACCCAACCTAAATTTAGATTTGAAATAGACCAAATAAAAGTTAAAAAATTAAAGTCACTGTCACAACTGGGGATTTTCCCATGCATGATTTGAGCAACATAAAAGGTCAGATTTCAACAGATGACTGACAACATATGATTTAGGATGTTAATGATTTATTCTATCCTGCAAGTAACAGATCAGCCCTTTATGTGAGCTACATAACATTTCCTCATATTTTTGTCCTTTTTCTCTGCACTTCATTATTCCTAGACTTTTTTGATAATTTTCTGCATCTGAAAGCTCTCTGGCTGGTATAATAACTCAATATGTCATTTAAACTGTCTGGGCTTTTAAACTATTAAATGACAAAAACTGCATTAAAGTAATTTGTTAAGGGCCTGACAAACAGATGGAAGAAAGAAATGTTAGTGTTAGAACTAAAACTGTATCTTTGTCTTACCACCATGGTTTGCAGAGATAGCAGATGATAAAGGACAGTGTTGTTTGAAGCAGAAGACTTAGCTAGGGACTTTTGCATTCTAATCCTTGCAGGGGGGGAGTGCTGAGAGCGTCATCCCCCGAGAGAGGACAACGGATGGGACCCAAGCCGAGGAGGTAAGCCCCGACTCGGCGGGCCAAACCCAGGTGGGGAGAGGAAGCAGCCCAGGGCTGGCAAAGGTAGCCTGCGGGCTGGCGAGTTAAGGCAGACGCCCCACCAGCCGGACCGGACAACTTGGCTGTCTGAGTCCTTAGGGCCCTGGCTGGGGTCCGTGAGAGGGGGCGGGCCCGGACCCCCCCTCTCCCCATCGCGGGAGAAAAGCCGACCTCCTACGTGAAAGAGGCTGGCAAGCCGAAAGCACAGGTGGCTAAGACACGGGGAAGCGGACTATAGGGTGATAGGTGCACAGGATTGGGGGGGGAGGAGGCGGCAAGGATGACCACACCCCCAAACGGGGACGTTTACAATATGGAAGAAAATAATCTCAATTTTTGTTAAAATAAAAGTTCTTTATTTGCTCCACAACAACCTGCTTTATTTACTACTACTGAATATTAGGTTAAAATACTTCTGAATTTAAGTAACTATCCTTTATTAATTGCAGCAAGAGTTGCCAAATTAATGAATTATTAAATATGAGAGATACTTACACATTTTATGCAGCATTCAGTATTTATTTTGTTGGTCTTGGAGCTTTTGCCACAGAATAGTAAACTAAATTCACTTCATCATCATGGATCAGCTTGACAGATTTGTAGACAGGTTTCTGTTGATCTGAATGAATGTGGAAGCTTACAAGAAGGTGGCAAAAACAAATACCAGAGTGAACATCGACACTGAAAGTTAGAAATTCACAAAGCAGACTGGGGATGCAAATATTTCAGAGAAAACAATAGAAGGAAAAATAGAAAGAAATCCAAACCCAAATAAAAGCATCAGAAGAAGAGAAAAGATTCAAAGGTGGATTAAGGTTATGGCTACACTATGAGTTTTCTCCACAAAAATATGCTAATGAGGGACTCATTTGCATGAGTTGCAATCTCATTTGCATATTTTCTGCTGATCTGTTTTTGCTCTAGGGGTTTTTGCACACAAAAAAGCAGTGTGGACATTTTCTTTTTACATATAACCCCTTTTTTTTCCATAAGACCGGTATAACTCCTCTTTGGGGCATAAGGGTCTTGCGGAAAAAGGGGGTTTTGAGCAAAAAGAAAATGTCCACACTGCTTGTTTTTGTGCAAAAACTCCTAGCACAAAAATGGATAGGCTGAAAATATGCAAATGAAATAGTGACTCATGCAAATGAGTCCCTCATTAGCAGGACTCACCAAACAGCACAGATCGCCTGAACCTGGCTCTTCCAGGTTACAATCTACTCGCCACGAGCGAGTAGATTGTATTATTTGTCGAGCCCTGTTCATTAGCATATTTTTGCTGAGAAAACTCATAAAGTAGACATAGTCTAAGTGAATAAATCTCAATCTGTTGCAGAAAGGGTCGATTTGTCTTTAGAATAGAACTTTTGGCAATGTACAAACTTACGCCATAAGTTATTATGCAAAACTTCACAGAAGAAGCAACCAAGAGGGTAAAGCCAATAAAAATATTTTTTTGTTACAGAAGTATCTCAAAACTGCCCATAACCATGCATGGTTTATATATATTTGCACACTTCACGGTTGCAATTAGACTATGGGTTACAGTACATAGAATCATTGAATCGTAAGCCTGGAAGGGAGCTTAAGTGATCATCTAATCCAGTTCTCTATACTCATGGCAGGCTAAGTATTATCTAGATGTGGAAAGAATATTTAGATAAAGATTGGCCAACCTGGTGAAGAAGGCTTTAATCTAGCTTCAAAAAGGACAGGTGACCAAAGCCCAGAGGCAAGTCAAAAACATGAAGAAATGAGAGAAGGGTCAGAATTTGGGAGTAGCATGGGATAAACAAGAGAAAAACAAGAGAAAAAACAGAACTAGGTGGGGGAAATCAAATCAGTATCTTAGATTTTTGTATACAAATGCAAGAAGTATGAGAAATAAGCAGGAATAGCTTGAATGCTAATAAAAAACACAACAATGATATAGGTGGCATCACAAAGATTTGCAATAATATACATGACTGGAATATTGGTATAGAAGAATCCCACTTGTTCAGAAGAACAGGAAGGGAAAAGGGGAACAGGTGTTGCCTTGTACATTACAAATGTATACAGTTGGACTGAGGCTGAAATGGAAATAGTAGATAGACATTTTATATATTTGAAAACTGTTTGGTCTCCTCTTGGTCTTCTCTTCTTGGGTATGTCTACACTACCCTCCTAATTCCATGAGGAGTACAGCTAGTTCAGATTAGGAAGCCTAATCTGAACTAGCTACTCCGTGCCGCGTGTAGCCGCGCGGCACGGGGTTCGAACTGCCGGCATTTAAAAATGGCGCCGGCCGGCTTCATGCAAATGAAGCCCGGGAAATTCAAATCCCGGGCTTCATTTGCAAGTGTGGTATGCCTACATTACCCTCCTAGTTCGAATTAGGAGGGTAGTGTAGACATACCCCTTCAGACTAAAGAAACCCTATTTTTCAATTTTCCTTCATAGATCAAGTTTTCTAGACCTTTAATCCTTTTTTGTTGCTCTCCTTTAGATGTTTTCCAATTTATCCACATCTTTCCTGAAATATGGCTCCCAGAACTGGAAAAAATACTCCAGCTGAGAACTAATCAGCACAGAGTAGAGCAGAAGAATTACTTCTCATGTCTAATTTACAACACTCCTGCTCTTACATTCTAGAATGACCTTAATGTTACAACAATGCCACACTGTTTACTCATAATTAGGTTGTGATCCACTATGAACCAAAGATCCTTTTCTGCTATACTCGATATAAGGTCATGGTTATTTGGGCAAATAGACAAAACATATTCAAGTAAACAAACAAAAAGAAAGGGAGACACAAATCTGGTTTGATCAGGAGAATAAGAAACAGATACTGAAGGGTGAGGTGCTGGATGATCTTGAAAGTCTCTTGGCATGTTTAGAATTGAACTCTGAAATGTAGAAAGCTATAAAGATTTCCTGAAGAGAAGTAGTAGTGGAAATTCCTGGTTACAGGTATGGTATTATTATTATCATTACTGTATCATATACAGATCAGATTCAGTCTCCATTGAGCTAGGCACTGAAAAAAAATAGCAGAGGCAAAGGATTGGATCCCAATGAGAGCTGGACTCATTTCCTCCAAAGGCATGACTGAGTACAGTTCCACTTCAACAACAAATATGTTAATCAGCAGGAAAGAGGTACGAACTCAAGAGACAGACATATCTTCAGATGTAGCCCCAAAACTATAAAGATTCCCTAATGTTAAAAAGCAAAACAAAATAAAAACCACCACCACAACACAAAGAGTGGTGAAGGGCAAATAGTGGTTCTTTTGCCTTCTTGGTAATTCCAAAATAATGAAGAAAAAAAAGAGGTCAAACAAAAAATATTTTTGCATAAATTGCAATTGAAAAATTTCAGTCAAATTAAACATGACAGTTGATGCTGGATGAAATATTGCATTCTGATTTTGATTATTTTAATATTAATTTTAAGTAAAATTAAAGGAAATTTTGAAATCAAAAGTCATTTCAAACTAAAATAAAACTAAAATAAAATTAAATGTTTCACTTTGAAGATGTCAAAATTACATTTTAACTTTATATAACCTTTCCTCCCTGTTTCCATACCGGGGGAGTTGTTTGGTTTTGTGGTAACTGAAACAATTTGGCAATATTGACATAATTTTGTGAAATATCACCAAATCTTATTTTTCTCCCACCAAAAAGTCCACTTGAAAAATGTCTCGGAGTCTATTAAAGGATTTTCTCCATTTTCAAAAATAATTTTAAAATTTATGCAATTAATTTAACTTTCCCATGTGAGCTTTCGTCAAGTAAAACAAAGATTAAAATTCCTTATAATCAAAGCATCTACAGTATTCCTAGATACAAGAAAGAAAGGAATAATTCATTCTGTTTTTTAAAATGTTGTAAAATGCTCAGATATTATGGTAGGGAGTATTGCAGAAGAGCCTAAACTGATAAATAGAAATGGAAGATGGTAACATTACATGGGCAAGTACTTACACTTCTCCAACATTTAGTTTCACATCAATACCGACAAATAGCACAAAATAAAAAGAACTATTTTAAAATAAAACATACAAAGCATTTCCATCACCTAATAATCTGTATTTAGTTGTATACTTTAAAAAAATAGTGCACAGAGCATTAGACAAGGAATAGTTTTCTAAAGAAATGAGACAGTTAAGATCACACTGCTAGTTCAGCATACCTAGCGCAGGAGAGAGACTTCATTGGGCCCTGAACCAGTGGGGGGGAGGGCAGTTTTGGATCATTGGAAATAGAGGGCATCAGGCAGAAGGAGCCTTCAGTGCTGCCCAGGGTTTCAGTGGCTATTTAACAGTGTCATTTCTGCTTTAGTGATGGTAGCAACCAAGAGCTTTGGGCCCTTTTAAATTGCCAGATTCTGGGTCAGCTCATTGACGGGCCTAAGAACATCTGAAGGGATTGGAATCAGGAGAGGAATCATAGAATCATAGAACCATAGAGCTGGAAGAGACCTCAGAAGGTCACAAGAAATCTGATGAGGTTCAACAAAGACAAGTGCAGAGTCCTGCACTTGGGACAGAAGAATCCCAAGCATTGTTACAGGCTGGGGACCAGGTTCAGGAGAAGTGATCTATATATTAATACAACCTTTGAACCGTTCAGTTTCAGCCACAGCATCCACATGCAGGAGTTACAGTGCAACGCTTGGCTTCATAGTGCTATTCATACCCCTGTACTGTAAACTATGGTGAGGTGTAGACATAGACAGGCCTTATTGATAGCAAGGAAAATGTAATAGACTATTCCTCATTAAAAGTAACCCCACAAAACTAGTTTATGATTCAACATATCCCATTAAAGCTTATATATAGTATACATCACAAACAGTACAGTATTTTTAAATGTGATTTACAGTACCAAGTTCTCCCAATCCTTATTAAAATGTTTCCATTATTCGAGTCATACATGTCTTTCTTCGTCTTATCTGCTGAGAATAAATCTTCAAAGGCAGACTTTTACCTATTAGAAGCTTAATAGCAACTAAATAGCAGGGTATGAATCTAGTAATTTTTTGTTATCTGTCTCCTTTGTTCCAAAAGTAGTCCTTGTCTCTTCTTTTAATTTGTGCTTCCAACACTAGTTAATATAGCACCTTTACTCTGTCTTTTACTATTCTATTTCTAGCCTCAGGTTTTCTCATAAGAGGCTACCATGGTGCTAGTTTGAATAGAGTTCTGAAGTTTCTTAAACTTTGATGTTTCAAAAGCAGTGGCATTCATTTTTCATTCTCTGTCTTGTGAAATAATATTTTAAGCTAGTGAATAATTAGCCTACAACATGGTAGGTTCTTCTATTGTATTATAATACATTGCTAGAGAATTGAACTTCAAAAAATGGGCAGAATTTCAGGTACTTATTTCAAAACATACCTTGTTGTCTATTTGACACGGAAAAGATACAGATCATTCATGCTCCCACCCAAATGCCAATACACAACTGCACAGAGCTGATGGTAAGAGCCTCCTGCAGGTTGTTCTTGTGTGGCAGTTCTCAGAACTTTGGATTGGCTGCCAACAGACTCCAAATACTCACATACACTAGTTCTTCCTACATCATCTCCTTCTTTGTTAAAGAATTATTTATAATTTTCTTCCTTCTCTCTTATCCTCTGCTTTTATATGACTGATTGTGCATTTGACAGACTAATAGTTGCTCATGATTTTATAGTGGGCTTTAGAATCAAATACTAAATTTCTGATCATAGTGAACACAGCTGTTCTTCCCTGGCTTTCACCAACTTGAGAAGGCAAGGATGTGTTTCACAAGTGGGATTTTGAACATTCTTGAGGACCTCTTATGATTTATTATACCGGGGGAAGGATGTGCTAGGATGGAGGATGGATATGGTTTTTCAGCCTACTTTAGAATGGTCTGTTACTTCTACTTCCTTATAAAACAAATGTTTCCCTTAATCTCCACCCCACAGGGGGAAAATATTGTGTATATGAGCAGCAAAGTATTAAAATTCAGTCTGTTTTCTGCAGAAAAAAATGTAACTTTTTCCGATTCTTTTTGATGAATTGTA
The DNA here is from genome assembly GCF_049634645.1 of Pelodiscus sinensis. Classification (NCBI taxonomy): domain Eukaryota; kingdom Metazoa; phylum Chordata; order Testudines; family Trionychidae; genus Pelodiscus; species Pelodiscus sinensis. The sequence continues at coordinate 73,487,097 of NC_134713.1, forward strand.
TCATTAATCTACTGTAGAGACAAAAAGGGAAAATCATTTGAATACAACGCTTCTAGTAGTGCTAACAGCATGTCTTTTTTTGGTTTTCATACTTTTTTCCCTTTAGGTGTCACAGATATAAACCATCTGGTATGACAGATGCTTGAATTTCTTTCTGCATGTAGAGAGACTATATGTGCGTGGAAAGGCTCCAAAAACAAAACAATATTATCCTTTTTTAACTATCGGCATCATAATCTTCATAGCATTTTAATATAAGATATTGCTTCTGAATTTTTTCTTCTGGTAAGATCTATTGATATGGTGTCTTCTTTGTTGTTGTTTTTCATTTTCTTCTGTAGTTGATATCAGTGTGGTTTTCATGGCCTAGAAATCTGGAATATGACTCTGTTGTTCATAAACTCAGATTTTATGAGTGTATTCCCTTTTTTATGCTAAGTGTAGACTTACGTTTTATTATAATATTTATCAACCTCTCTGTGCTCAGGCAGATTTACTTTTTTAATACAAAACAATTCAAACTTAGTGTCAGATAAGATGAAGGACATATTAGGTCTTAACTGAGACTGAGTTATGTTTATAGATTTAATGTAGTTCTCTAATATTTGCCTTATCTTAAGTATATAGTTCATGTTTGGAAACCTATAGAGTAATAGTTTAATTACCTGAAAGTAGTCATCATGATAATCATGGACCTCATATTAACAACTTGCTCAAAGTGGGTAGCATGAATAATTCAACTGACTTCAGTCAGGCCCTATGTGTTTAACCCATAGATTGCAGTGGAGTTCAGCATGGCAATCAGTCCCAGTTCCTATTCCATTTTGTCTCAAATCATCTCTATAAATCCAGACCCTCCCAGCTAGAGTAATGGTATTTAACATAACCTCTCAGGAGCAGGCAGAAACAAAAGATTGGCAATTTTCACTTGTAATTCCACAAACATTTTCTATGAGGGTAAGTCAAAAAGTATCCGCAATGTGTTTATTCAAATGAACACAACAGCAATACAGAACTCATAGTTCTCCTGCTTTTCAACCCACTTGGTCCAGCATTGCACAAGCTTTTGTATGCCTTCAGAAAAACATGTTTTTGGCCAGGCTGCAAGTCATGTATGCACCGCCTCCTTCAAATCATGTTCGCTGGCAAAACAATGGCCTCTTAAAGCATCTTTGAGGGGGTCTCTCTGATGTTTGCTCTCCGGCTCTTAGGGGTAGATCCACCAGTGACATTGTGGGTGTGTCTAGACTACATGCCTCCTTTGACGGAGGCATGTAGATTAGCCAGTTCGGAAGAGGGAAATGAAGCCGCGATTAAAATAATCGCGGCTTCATTTAAATTTAAATGGCTGCCCCGATCTGCCGATCAGCTGTTTGTCGGCAGATCGGGGCAGTCTGGACGCGATGCGCCGACAAAGAAGCCTTTCTTCATCGGCACAGGTAAGCCTCGTGAAACCATTTTGTGGATACTTTTTGACTTACCCTTGTATATCCCTTGGATTATCATTAGATATATTTACTTTGGACCAACTGATCTATCTAGATAATCTGGGAGATATTTATTATATGCAGATGTGCCACTTAGTGTGGCTCACTGTCCCATGTAGTGTCATTTAGACCACTTACAGAGAGAGTCAAGAACACGGGATCTCTACAGCCTAAGCTGAGAGCCAGCTGGCTTTATAGCTCAAACTATAGAGTCGTGGTCACCAACTGGTTGATCGCGATCGATTGGTTGATCATGAGGCCTCAACCAGTTGATCGTGAGGCATCCGGGCCATCCCCTATTTCTCCCCCACCTCCAAGAATCCCCACTACCTACCTCCATCGGAAATGGAGGTAGTGCCGGCTTCCCGCGGGTAGATGGAAGTCCTGGAGCTTAGTGCTACTTCTGGGGGTTCTGGAAGTGCACTGGCTACTCTGACGGGCATGCTCCAGGAGGGGGCCTGAGCCCTGGAGGAGGATCATACCAGCTCAGGAGGGGTGATTTGGCCCTGAGGCAGGCGCATGCAGGATTTCCCTGTGCCACGGAGGGGGGCGTGTTTTGGCCCCAGAGCAGGCATGCGCAGGGTTTCTCTGAACCACGGAGGGGGGGTTCTGTCCCGGGGCAGGCACGCGTGGGGTTTCCCTGCACCCCGGGGGGCGTGCAGGCGTGTACAGGGGTTTCCGCCCTGGGGCAGGCATGTGCAGGGTTTTCCTGAGCTGCGGGGGATGGGGGGGTTGGCCCAGGGCAGGCACGTGTGGGGGTTTCAGCCCCGGGGCAGGCGTGCATGGAGTTTTCCTGTGCCACGAGGGGGGGAAAGAGTTGGTCCTGGAGGAGGCACACGCTGGCTTCCCTCGGGGGAGGGAGAGGAATCATGGGAGGAGGCAGATGCAGGGGACTCTCTGCCTCCAATGGCACCCTGCCTCCTGCCACCGCTCCTCTGCCCCCTCTGGCACCCTGCCCCCTGTTCCCACTCCTCACTCTGCAGTTCCCTCTCCTCTTCCCCCTGTTTCCACCAACACAGTTGGGGCCACATTAGTGAAGCTTGGGGGGGAGAGGGTTGGAGGAGGGTTTTTTTGCATTTCACTTGTGTGGCCCCAACTGAATTTTCTTTGGTCAGTGACCCATGACTCAAAACAGGTTCCCTGCCATTCTCAGGAATAAAGACAAAGCAGAAACTTTTTGTTTGACATCATATTTTTTTAAAAAATGAAGCCTGGCCAACAAACTCCCAGTTGGGGCCAAGCCCCCATCTGGCCACAGCATTGTAACACTCCTGCACTCCCCTTTCCTCCAGACTCTACATCTGAGCCTATCATACACTGGAACCCCCTGCCCTGAGCCCCTCAAATACCCTAACCCAAATTCCTGAACCTTCACATCCAGAAGTCTGTGGCTTGCTTAGTACCCTAACCCTACATCTGACCCCAACACTGCCTGGCTTGGCATCCCCTCCCTGAGACAGGGTCACCTTATGCACCTTCTCCTACATCCAGATTTTCTCCCAGAGCTTGCACCTCTCACCCCTTCCCACACCCAAATCCCTCATTCCCAGTGCAGAGCCTACACATCCTGTCTCAACCCAGCAAGGTTTCGGCTAGACTGCAGGAGTTTTTCAGGATTCTGGAGATATTCCAGAAAAACACTTCTGCATCCAGGGATGCATTTGTTCTTCTGCTTCTTTTAGTGGAAGAGCAAACATGATCTTTCGGTCACCCCTATGTACCTCTTTTCACGAGGTTTCCAAAAGAAGGGTTTTTTTTTTTTTACATTTGGTCCAGTCTAGACAGGCCAAATGTTAGAAAAACCTTTTCCTACAGAAGAAATGGGGAAGAAAATCAGCTGTATAAGGGTTGGGGATAGCAAGTGATGGAGAAAAGGAGAATAGAGAGGGCGGGGCTTCAAGGAAGGGGCGGGCGGTAGATCCTGTCTTGTTCTGTCATTTAAAAAGTGATCTTGGGTGTAAAAAGATTGGAGACCACTGCTGTAGAGGCTTCTATACTAAGTTCCAGAGGTCCTAGGTTCAAATGTGCTTGGTGGTGAGTTACACAGCTACAAAATATAGATATAAAGGGGAGTTGACTAGAATGTGTTAATGTTAAGTTGTTTGATAATTTCATCCAAAGGATGATTCACCTTTTAATCTCCACTTACTCCAGTCACTCTATTTGACTGCTCCTGAAGCAAAAAGGTTTCATTATGATACAGTTATTTACCAAGTTGCCATTTCTCAAAAGTAGACTGAGAAATTGCATTGTATGGCACCAGAGATCCTTAGGGCATTAGTAGATTATTGTTCAACATATTGGAATATATATATTCCAATAATTCATCTGATGGTGATGGTCATGAAGATTATGGTGGAGATAATGGCCTTGTGAAATGTCTAATAATAGCTACCTTATGTAAGAAGATATCATATGTTAATATTGTAGGTTGAATATGTAAATAAGATCCCAAAATATCACCAGTTCTTCTTCCTAAAACTATGGATTTATTATTAATTTACGTGAAACATATAGGTCCAAAAGTAAAAGATATTAACATAACACAGACCAATATCAAGGATGTTTTAACAATGTTTGGGGTTTGGTATACAGAGACCTAATCCTACTTAGTAACATGTCAAACACTTTGTTCTGTTATTTTTAATCCTTTAGGGCATGTTTAGGGAATGTCTACACTTCAGAGTTATTTTGAATAACAAAGTGAGTATCCACACATTGAGCCCATTATTTCAAACTAACAGTCAAAATAACCCCTCCCTGAATTTACGAAGTAATAGCTATTTTGAAATAGGGTGTGTGTGGATGCTCAGCTGCTGTTATTTTGAAATAACTACTCCACAGCATTATTCAAAGTAATTAATCCCCAGTGTTTCCTGGGGCTTTAAGTCGAGGTAGCACATCCACATTAAGGGAGCCTGCCTTGGACTAATTTTGAGGCTTCCCTGTAGTGTAGACATGCTATTTCAAAATACCGTATATACTCGAGTATAAGCCGAGTTTTTCAGCACAGTTTTTGTGCTGAAAAATGCCCCCCTCGGCTTATACTCGAGTCAGCATCTCGAGAACTGAGGCGGGCAAAGCCGCAGAGGCGCGGGACCCCCCCCCGCGGCTGCGGCTTCAGTCCGGGAGCCTGTGGTCTGCTGGGGACGGTCCCCAGCAGACCACAGGCACCCAGATTGAAGCGGCAGCAGCGGCGCTTCCCCGCGCCTCTGAGGCTTTGCTCTGGCAAAGCCTCAGAAGCGCGGGAACCCGCCCGGTGCCCCTGGTCTTCTGGAGACGGTCTCCAGCAGACCAGGGGCACCGGAGCAGCTTTCGCCCCGACTCATTTCCTACCCTAGGCTGCCTTATTTCCTACCCTAGGCTTATACTCGGGTCAATACTTTTTCCCAGTTTTTGGGGTAAAATTAGGTGCCTCGGCTTATATTCGGGTCGACTTATACTCGAGTATATACGGTAGTTATTTCTGGAGTTATTATTTCAAAATAACTTATTTCAAAATAACCTTGTGGTTAGACATAGCCTTAGAAAAGATACAGAAAAGAAGATGAAAGCATGTGAAATATAAAATATTTTAAAAATACTCTTGCTTTGCTACCATTTCTTGTTCCCTTTCTCTTTAGTTATACAAAGGGAAAAAAACTTGTTTGATTGTCTTTTAAATAGCTGTTATTTCTGGGAAAACGAGAAGTTAGCTGAAATAGACTGGAATTCTTGTTACTGGTGTTTTAGTCTGATCCTGGTATTTTAGTCTGATCCTGTTTCCTAAGATGAAAGAAACAAGACTGAGAAAAAAAACCCAATAAGGATAGCAACAGCAGCTCTCACTGGTGTTGACTCACTTGTGATGTCACTGCTGCAAAAGCACAGGCCCAAAACACTTATCGACAACTCTAAGACCTATCAAGATTGTTTGAGGATCGGGTGCTGTTTCTGGAATTACTGTTAGCTGCATCTTCAGTTACAGGCTCAAAGCAGTATTGCAAAATATGTACTCTTGGCCAATCAGACGCTGATTAAAGAAAAAGAAAATGATAAGGATAGTAAAATAAATAAATACATACATAAAATGGGAAAGAAAAAAAGACATACGAGGCTGGGGGAAGACTCACAACCCCGATGGTGTTTGATATTCAGCTAGAAGCGGTAGAGGTGGAAATATCTGGATTCCTCTTCATGGCCCAGAATGATCATGACATACATCCTTCAGAATCAGGATAACAAAGGCCCAGAGTCCCAGGAGATTGGTGGGAGGAAGTCATGATGGTGAAGCATCTACAGAAGTTGATTTTTCTTCCCTAATATCTCTTTCTTTTTAAAGATCCCAACAGGGCACAATGGGTGGAATAGAGCATCCCCTTGTTATTTTGCCTACCAGGTTTATTTCCAATACACCCAATTTGTATCAGTGATTTTTGATCCAAGATTTCTGTTCTTAGCACAGTTCTTGAGTTGTATCAGTAGGCCTTTCTGTTGGACTAATTCATGCCCATGTACATTTTAAGTCAGATTTCTGAGGTGAATATTTATTACCAAGAATTTCAAATGTACTTTCAATGACTACTCAAATATATGCTTAAATGTCCCTGTTTCAACCAGATTCCTTCAACATAACTTTGTATTAAAAGATTTTCTAAATATATACAATAATGGGTATGAATACAGATGAGGCAAATACTTGATTTTTCATAATTCTATAAACATGTAAAAGAAAAATGGAACATACTATTAAAGACAGCCTATTTTCATTTAAGCCTTGATAAATGCTCATGAATATGAAGCTATTTTTAAAAATAACTTATAATTTTTATGAATGTATCACTTGAATAGGTGCCAATTCTGTGCTGTCTAGTGCTGGAGCACCACAGAAAATGAATGCAGAACACTCACTGGCAGCCCCCCCCATCAGCTCCTCCTCTTTCCCCCTGCATCAGTGTGCAACCAGCAGCCACACCAATCAACACCTCTCCCTATCAGCACCACCAATCTACTGTTGATCAGCTATTCTATAGCATGCAGCAAGTCCTGGGAAAAAGGGGAGGACCAAGGATGAAGTGTGCTTAGGGGAAGGGCAGAACAGGGAGGAAAAATATGGTGGAGCAGTGCAGGAGAGAAGAAAGACGACATGTGGGAAGAAGTGGGGCAGGGATGGGAAGTTATAGAATGGGGGTGAGGCAGTACCCACTGGCATATTAGAAAGCTAGCACCTGTGGTCACATATACAATGAAATCATAGGGGTGGTGGAGCACCCATAGGGACAACTGTCTGAAAGAACCTCCGTTACTTCACAAGGTGAGTAACCCTCTCTTCTTCTTTGAGGAGTATCTACAACAGTGTTCCCAAACTGAATCATAGAGTCGTAGGACTAAAGGTATCTTGACAGGTCTTCTAGTCCAGTCCCTTGTACTCAAGGCAGGATTAAATATTATCTAGATAATCCCTGACAGGTGTTCGATTAAAATGCTCTTAAAAAGGTCCAGTGATGGAAATTCTCCATCATTCCTGGACAGTTTATTCCAAGTGCTTAATCGCCTCGACAAGAAGTTTCTCCTAATGTTCAGCATAAACTGTCCTTAGTGAAATAGAAGCCCAGTGCTTCTTGTCCTATCCTGAGAGTTAAAAAGAACTATCATTTTTCTTCGTTGTAACAAACTTTTATGTACTTGAAAATGGTTATCATATTCTTGCTCAGCTTTCTCTTCTCTAGCCTGAACAAACCCATTAGATCTTCAATAACTATTATTGTGCTTCTCTGGATTTTGTCCACATCTCTCCTGAAATGTGGCACCCAAAACTGGAAACAATAATCCAATTGATACCTAATCAGTGCAGAAGAAGTACTTAATGAATTTCATCCCATTTTCTTCAGACCATTTCTTCAGACAATTTTTAATTTAATTTTATTCCAAAAAGAAAAAATGCTGCAGTATAATATTGTAGCCTCATATTGCACCTTAAATACATTGTGTTTAAAGCAATGGAATATAGAAAAATCATACTTTAAAAAAACAACAGCCATAATTTAACCTGCTCTTGTTGTCCCTATGCAGATAAAATTGTCTTTCATGTTAAAAAGAGTTCTTATTGTTTATGGACTGCAATGCTGAGCACGAGAATATTTCTGGTTATCTGCCAAAGAATACTTGATTTATATATAATTATTATGCACAGGTGCTAAGCACAACAGTAGAACTGTAACACTCTATGACATTAAGGAACAACAATCGAGGTACCTTTCATGGAAAAAAACCACAACAAGTATAATAAGTAATAACCATTGATTATTTGGCTTGCTGTAGTTGATTGTTTGGCTTGCATCCTATAGCAATGCCTGGTTGAACTTGTTAAAAGAAATTGTTTCAGACATAGCTCATAACAAATATCTGGCATTTATGTGTCAGAAAAATGTGCAGGAAACACTTGTGACATTTATCAGGAATGGATCGGTCTCTGCAGCAAGACTTCAATTGGTTAATTTCCTGTTTTCATATACATTCAACCGAGCTGACATTTAAGTTTAATGACAACAATCACAGCTAACTCTCTTCAGGTTAAACTTATGATCATCTTCCTTTGCTCCATTGAAAAAAGAATATGCTGCTTTTCAATTTAAGTATTTTATAGAAAAAATTCAAAACATTTGTAAAAAAAAGTTTGATTTTGGGGTGGAGGGTTAGAAGAAAATGGCAATCACTATTAAATATTGTCCACATACTATTAATAATTGAGACATTTGGGTCCTAGATTACCAATAGACAGTTATATCAAGGAGAGTTTTCCACAGAGATAATTAAGAGAGATAAAATGCAAGCAATTCTGACTCAGAGAAAAGTTAGAGGTTGAGTCATGAATCATATGTCATTTAAAACCATATCTGTGAGCTAATTTGCCTTGGGAAACCCTAAAAGTTTATTTTTTATGAGAGTGGGTTTGGTTAAGAATTAATGACAGCAATTTTCACAATAACTGCAAAACCCCTGAAGATAACACTTAAGTCATTGCAATGGAAGAAAAAAATGGAAAGGTTTGCTAAAATAAGACCTCTCTACTCATTTATACTGACAGGAATTGCAGGAGTTTGGTTTCCAGCACATCTTTTCTGTCATGTTAATATAAAGTTGTTTTAATGAAAGACTAGGGCTCTGACATAATGGATTTATATTTTCTATAGATGGATGCCCAAAGGCTTTTAGAGTTTTAAATCAATTTATTTCTAGAACAAAAAGATACTCCATATCACCTGTGCAAAAAACAAAAACAACCCCTTCCTCTCCCAAAAAATAGATAGTTTTGTAAACTATCAACCTTAAAGCATTGTGCAGGATTTAGAGATAGCTATATCCTTGTCAGAAACATCAGCATTACAAATGAAAAACCATTTCAGAAATCCAGTAATAACCACTTTTATGTTCAAATGCTACTTATTTTGTGTTGTGGTTGTTTATTGCATGTATGGCCAGTAACACCACCAATTATAAAGGTTACCTGGCATTTCACATATAAGACCCTGCTGTCAGACCAGGTCTACACTGGGGCAGGAAATCGATTTAAGAGACACAACTCCAGCTATGAGAATTGCATACCTGGTGTCAACGTATCCTACATAGATTTCATGGGGCAGCCCCACAGCGGGAGGTTGATATGAGAAACTTTCCTATCAACTTCCCTTACTCCTATGGCTTTGAAGAATACCGGAGCTGATAGAGGCACCCTCAGCATTCAATTTTAGTGGGTCCTTACTAGAGTCCCTAAATCAAATCCTAGAAGATTAATGTCGGAAGCATCCATCCTCTGGTAAGTATAGATAAGGCATCAGTAGGTTATATCTTTCCCAAACTAACAGTTCGTGCTGAAAATTTCCATGCTGGGTATTTTCTAGAGGCTGAAAAATTTAGTTAAACTATTTACAGTTATTTCTAATTATAAGACTAGAGAAAATTACATTGTTTTGTCTTTGTTAAATTCTGGCACCCTAAGCATTTCAAACTGGGCACCCAAAATTAGTGAAAATTTTTGACCTAGTATTTCTGTGCCTCCATTCCCCGTGTGTAAAATATGGTTAATATTCACCATTCATCTCACAGGATTTTCCTGCAACTAAATGTATTAATATCTGTGAAGCTCTTAGATACTATAATGATGAGTATCATACATAAAGCCTATGAGGAAATTAGTAACTCTGTCTTCATAGCAGGGCTGGACAGTGTTCAGTAAATAGGCAAGGGTGCAACACACTGAACAAGAAAATAAAATATGAAATATTCTGTAAGCAAGCACCTCTGTCCTGTGTACTGAATGAGGTAGGAGTCCTGTGCAAAAGTATTTTATCATGTAATTAAAGACTGTCAAATCAAGGATGGGGAACTTCTGGTGTACTGTCCGCATTGGATAATCAGTGTTAGCTCCTGGTGGCCCACAAAATAGTTTATTTACCTTGAGTATCTGCAGGCACAAAGTCCCATAACTCCCAGTGGCAGCCATTCCCTGTTCCCAGACAATGGGAGCTACCAAAAGTGGCATGGGGTGGCCACTGCTTCCTGTAGCTTCCATTGGCCAGGAATGGTGAACAATGGCCACTGGGAGCTGCTGGTCTTCTTACCTTCAGATATTCAAGTAAACAGATAATCTGGCAGCCCACCAGCAACTAACCCTGATGAACCACATGCGGACTGTGAAAGGGAGTTTCCCCCAATTCCTGATCAAAATGGCCATGCAGGAGCAGGCCAAATAAGGAGCATGAAGCCTTATCTCTGGTATATTTTGAATGTTTAACTTTGCAACCTTATTAATGATCTTTGAACATTCTTTATTTTTAGTGCAATTTTACACAGGATACTCAACAAGGAGAAAAATATTGTAGCATTTTTTTAACTAGCAGATTTCAATTTCCCAGATTGTTCATATCTTTAAGAGGCTGGGATAATACTATTTCTTATATGTTTATCATCTTAACTTTTGCATAACTTGATTTAATTAATGAATAGGAGGACTATCCCTACAATTGAAACATTAAAAAAATATATCATGGAATCTATTATAGGTATCATCCCTTCAATGCCATGAAATCTCTCTTGTCCCGGGAAGCACCTAGTTATTTCATTCTTCTTCTACTGACAAGCATTGTTCTGTTAGGGTATGTTTACACTTGCATCCTCTTTCGAGAGAGGAATGCAAATGAAGACATTCGAAATTGCAAATGAAGCTGGGATTTAAATATCCCATGCTTCATTTGCATATTCACGTTATGGCACTATTTTGAAATAGTGCTATTTCAAAATAACAGACGCTGTTAAGACATGTTATTTTGAGAGAAAACCCTTCTCTCGAAATAACTAGTGAACCTCATTGTATGAGGAATGAGGGTTATTTTGAGAGAAGGGTTTTCTCTCGAAATAACCACGTCTTAACAGTATCTGTTATTTTGAAATAGTGCCATTTTGAAATAGCGCCATAAAGCGATTATGCAAATGAAGCACAGGATATTTAAATCTTGGTTTCATTTACAATTTTGAATGTCTTCATTTGTATTCCTTTCTTGAAAGAGGGTGCAAGTATAGACATACCCTTAAAGATTTCAGTTTCAAAGTAGTAGAAGTATTTTAAGTGGTAGAAGCTTTTTTTTTTTCATATTGGTGTACAGCACCAGTAAGAAATATCAGTAATTCTGCTAACATCCATTACTGGATTTTTCAGTGACTGGACATGTTAGAAATACATAACAGAAAGAAAAATATTAGGGTTCTTTCTGGGTCAATTAAATCTGTGGAAAATCTTGCTCCTTCCTTCAGCATTCTCTACCGTCTTGGGGTGTATCTAGACTACAGGGTTTTTTCAACAAAAGTGGACTTTTGTCGACAAAACTATACCTGCATCTACACTTCCACCGTGTTCCGTTGACAGTAAGTCGACAGAATGCGGAAGTTTTGTCAACAGTGGTAAACCTCATTTTACGATGAATAACGCTTTTTTCGATAGAATTCTGTCGAATAAAGGCACTATTGCATCCACACTATGCTTTTTCAAAAGAGAGCGTCTACACTCTCTTTCAAAAAAGTGGCTTGCTTTTTCGACAGAACTGGTTGTAGTCTAGACTCTCATTTTCAACAGAGGCTTTGTTGACAGTATCTATCGACAAAGCCTCTGTCGAAAAAAGCCTGTAGTCTAGAGGTACCCTTAGTGCTCTCTCTCTCTCTCTCTCTCTCTCTCTCACACACACACACACACACACACACCAGGATTATGCTGAGCCATAAGAATAAATTTAAAAGGCCAATAATAGTTGTTTATTTCCAAGCCAAAGAAACTGATCAACTTCAATAAAATCAAGTCTAAATGATAGTTTTTTCCTTATACATTCATCTGCCCTTGGTCCACTAACATTTAAGTAAATGGTTCTCATAGTAGGCCTTCAAATTCTGCAAATCTTGTCAATTTTGAAACATTAAGGTGAGGATTAAATTCCAGATTCGAGGGACCTTGGGAAGAATGCCACTGAATATCATGGATATCATATTCATGAGGAGAGATATAGCTTGTCAAGTAGGCAGCACCCAGGCTGTTTAAGGCTTATCAGGGAAAAACCACTGTGACATTACACTCAATAATCTTTATGAAAATATGTTTATAATAGAAGTATGATATTAGACATATTGACTATATGTTTACTCAACTATTCTACTTTGAGTAATTCCCTCTGATAATAAAAGTTCAGGTTCAAATATGAAAATGTGAAAAGTCTTGGCCTTCCTGTGGACATGCTATACTGCCACTCACTCATGGACCCTAAATACTGAAGAGTCAGGTGACATGGTAACCTAATACTAAACTCCATTTTGGACTGCTGAACTTTTCCACTGGAAAGTGAGGGAATCAAACAAAGGATTCCCACCTTATGGAAATCTTGTATATGGTGTGGGAGGACAACAATAAGGTTTTTCAGTTATTTCTCTTCCACCTTCCGACCCAAAGAAATATTTGAAAACACTCAGAAAATGACTGGAATTGCTGGTGAGGAAGAACTGCTGGATCCAGGATATAAATTTACCTGGCCTGTGATGGAAATTATCTAGAACAATATATAGAGTGAGGAATTATTATTTGTGACAAATGCCCTTAATGAATTAAGCTTTGTTGGACTGTTTTATGTGCTTAGTAGTGTACAGTGTTCTATTTACTTCCTCTTTAACCACTTAAAAGTTATTTCTTATTTATAATATAAACCTGTTTATGTAATTTCTAACCGGGGTCAGGAAGTTATTCATATTTTCCTCCACATTGAGGTAGGAGGATGTGAACTTCATATAATTTTGGGTTTGCAGTCCAGGTGCTATAGCAAGTCTTGAAATTGAGCCTTCTCATTGTCTGTATCATTCTGCAATTGGCTATGGCGCTGCCTGTGTGCTTTGCTGGAGGAAGCTTAAGAGCCTGTCTCAGCGACACAGAGTTAAAGGATTCCTGGGCTTGCAGAAAAGGTGGTATCTAGGCACAACAGGCGATATCCCATAGGGGTACAAGCCAGACACAACCACCTCTTCTAATCCCACCTGGAAACCTATTGGCAGGCATTGTTAATGAAAGAGCACTGCTATCATGTACTTTTAGAGAAATACTGTATTCTGCAAGCAAGTGACCGCATTCTGTACTGGTTTTCTTTTTCAGGTTGATTTAATGTGTAATGATTTGTAGACAAATCATTTAGACTTCTTCATGCAGATAATGTTTTTGGTTTGATTTTCTCATAGCATTCTGTTTTATTCTGAAATTTATGTTCTATGTATGTTTTCTCATTATCTAATTAAACCACCCTCTATTTATCAAGCTGAAATATCCAAATGGCTCACCATTGATTTTTTACAAATTTCCATTTTGCATTTTGTGGGAATGTTTAACACTTCCCTTTCAGAAAAAAAATTGAAGTGTCAGAATTTCCTATGGAATGGAAAATCTTATGTTCTGATCAAGTTGACTCTCAGTATCTTATCAATGTGAAGGTGAAATACTATCTTTGCACTGCAGCTGTGTCATTATTTAAAGAACCAATAGCCTCCACAGACTATCAGCTTTAGTAACAAATATTGGAAATGCACCCTCACTTAAAGAAGCATATTCACTATATCGTCTAGTGACTTCCCTGATGTATCACCATCATTTCATACTTATCCAGGTTGTGCTTCAGCTAGTTGACATTCATCCACTCCACAGGACTGGCTAGGTCAGAGGAGATGAAGGTTAAGAAGCTTCATGTCATCAGCATTGTGAAAGCACTATAGTCCATACCTTCTCATAATGACCCCATAAAAGCATGACACATGAGAGATATGAGGGGAGTTTATTAAACTACAGAGTAATTATAAAATCATAGGCCTAGAACGACCCTGAAGAGGTCATCAAGTCCAGTTCCCTGCAATATCTGTTTCTTATTCTTCTGACCAATCTGTAGGTTTCCAGACTTTTGTCTCCCTTTCTTTTTGTCTCTGTACTTGTATGTACTTTATATGAGCCTATATAATTACAACCTAGAATAGAGTGCAGCAGAAAGCGATGGGGGGGGAGAGGGGTGTCAAAATGGATCACAAGCCAAATACGAATAAACAGTGTAACAGTTGCAAAAGGGAAAAAAGCAAACATAATTCTGGGATGTAATAGCAGGAGTGTAATAGGTAAGCCATAAGAAGAAAATTTTCTGCTCTAATCCATGCTAATTAGTCATCAACTGGAGTGTTGTTTCCAGTTCTGGGAGCCACATTTCAGGAAAGATGTGGACAAATTGGAGAAAGTTCCAGGGAAAGTAACAAAAATGAATAAAGGTCAAGAAAACATGATCTATGAAGGAAGCATAAAAACACTGGGTTTCTTTAGTCTGGAAAAGAGAAAACTGAGAGGGGACATGATAACAATTTTCAAGTACCTAAAAGGTTGTTAGAAGGGGGAGAGGGAAAATTATTCCCTGTAACTCCTGATAATAGGACAAGAAACAATGGACTTAAATTGAAGAAAGGGAGGTTTAGATTGGACATTAAAAAACCTTCCTAACTGCATAAACCTCCTAACAATAGGGTGATATTAATATGTATACCATCTATCTTGGCACTAGATCAGCTTGCCACAGAGAATATTAGCAGAAATCCATTTTCTATGGAAATCCAAGTGATTACCAGGAATGCTTTTCAGTGTGGGCTGGCCGGGGAAGGTGCATGATACACACATCTTTAAGAACACAGGACTATTCAGAAAGTTGCGATTAAGGAGTTTCTTTCCAGATCAGCAGATTATCAATGAGGATGTTGAAATGTTAATAGCAAGCCTGGGAGAGGAAGCCTACACCTCAAAAGGGCCAGACACCGATCACATCAACAGTACCAAGGAAAGATCCAATTACAGTCTGAGCAGATGCGGAAGGACAGATGAACATGTTTTGGTCATTTGAAAGGTCACTGGAATTGTCTAATCATGAGACTAGACCTTAGTGGAAACAATATCTCAGTAGTTATAGCTGCCTGGTAGTATCCATGAAGCAAATGGGGGAATGTTTCTGTGTAGTGGAGGTGAAATGGCTGGCTGCTGATTTTGAACCATCAAATATTAGGACTATAAGAGGAGCTCAACCTGGAGCTACTCAGCACAGGGAGATTTTGAAAGATCATTTCAGCACTGAGCCACAGTAATGTGTGTTGCTGTAATTTGTTCAATTTAATTTGGAATTGCCCTTTTGTGCCCTAGTATGAACCTTGTAACAACTGCCGCGCGTGTAGTAATATAACATTGCAAATGCCTCTCTTACTATTATGTGTGAATGATGTCAGCCCCAAACAACATATGTTGTGAACTAATAAAGATTAATTAAGCTTCCATTAATGGACTTTTATTCCATACCCATTCAAACAGACACATTTATAACTGAATGAAACTTTATTTATTATGGGAAAGCAACTTTTGGAGGGGGAAAAAACAGCCATGTCCATTTCAGAAAAAATCCACCTTTCACAGGTCAGTGTATGTATAGTTATGATTGCCTGTACTCACCCTCAGAATGAGTGTCAGGGGTAATGCAATGGCCTCAGATGCCACATGGAATGTGTGTGCATGGGAAAGGGATAGGTTATGCAGTTCTTTATGGGCTGCAGGTGGGAGGAAAGCATATGATTATTGAACCTGAAGGTCAACAAGACTCAGAGGCATGTCTGTTTTCTGCTTCACAAATGCTAACATCTTCTGCTCAGCAAGACCAACAGCCACACATGAGTCCGGGTGTAGGGCTGCAGAAAGGTGTGAAAGCAGTAGGTCTATGATTCTGCACCAGGGTGACAGCTTCCCTTGTGTTTTGGCACATCTGCTGCAGCTCCTTGGACTGTGGTGCTCTCGCTAGTCCCTATTGTAACCCTTCACCTCTATGTCCCAAGCATAGATGGTGATATTTCCATACTACGGTGTTTCTCAAAGTAGTCTATAGATTCACTTTGAGAAAGCTGCTAATGGGACTTTCCAGTTTGTTTTCTTACTGGCTCCGCAACCACAGAGCCTCATGGCTCCCACTGGCTGTGGTTCACCATTTGTAGTCAAGGGGAACTGTGGGAAGCAGCTAAGTTGGCCTGCACAACTTCTTGATCCTGCAATCCCAACACCTGCTGTGTGCTCCAGGTAGAAACAGGTCTGCAGCAATGAGCCAACCTAGTCAGTTGGACAGTTGCTAGGTGCGCTTGAAAATTGTTAGGTGAACACTCCATGATGAGCAAACAGGAAGTTCAATTTAAAAAATTTGCAAGACTTAAAAGGAGAGAAGTGATTTCCTATTTACCTGGCCTATGTGCCAAGGAGTTGAAATGAGTGGTCAAGGTGTGGCATTATGGAACACCTCCTGGAGGCTGCTAAATTCCATGTAAGTAACATAGGGTATGTCTACACTACCACCCTAGTTCGAACTAGGGTGGTTAATGTAGTCATATGGAGTTGCAAATGAAGCCCAGGATTTGAATTTCCCGGGCTTCATTTGCATAAAGCCAGGCGGCGCCATTTTTAAATGTCCGCTAGTGCGGACTCTGTGCCGCGTGGCTACACGTGGCACGGACTAGGTAGTTCGGACTAGGCTTCCTAGTCCGAACTACCATTACTCCTCGTGAAACGAGGAGCCTAGTCCGAACTACCTAGTCCATGCCGCTTGTAGCCGCGCGGAACAGAGTCCGCACCAGTGGACATTTAAAAATGGCGCCGCCCGGCTTTATGCAAATGAAGCCTGGGAAATTCAAATCCCGGGCTTCATTTGCAACTCCGTATGACTACATTAACCACCCTAGTTCGAACTAGGGTGGTAGTGTGGACATACCCATAGTGTCTTCTTTAGTAAGCATCAATTTAAGTCAGGGGTGTAGCTATTGGTAGGCTACAATTTCCTCCATTCTTGGTGCCTTCTGTCAGCCACTAGTCTTGTCAACTACAGGGGAATGAACAAGCAGATAGCATTTTTACCTCTATTGACTATTGCACTACCTCTTCTAGTACTGTATCAGTAAAAAGAATAAATGAACAAATGTGTCCTGCTATTGTGAGGGTCCCATTGCTGTAATTTTAAAGTAAACAGCATACTTATTATTGATTCCTTCCCATGCATAAGACTGGCCCATGCTGTATTATAGGTACTGCTTGGACATCCCAGGACTCAAAAACAGGCACTTCCTCTCTATGGCACTAGCCCCACACTCACCTACACTCCAGAATCCTCCTCTTCCTCATCAAACTCTTACTCACTGTTCCCTGTGGAGGCCCATGGGGTTGGTAGTGGTGTCTCTGCTATGGATGGCATGCAGAAATTTGTAAAAGGAGTAGATCTGTGACTCTGCACCATTTGTCTGTGGCTCAGCCTTGTCAAGGGTTTTTTTTGGTGAATCAAACCTGCAGCCAAATCTCGCACTGTCCATCTGCAAAACGAACAACCCTGTTCTGGGGTGTGCAATCCAAAATTCCCTAGTGTTCTGCAGCCTTCCCTGTGGCTCAGTCTTTAACCAATCCAATGAGACCCATTATGGTACCATGATGGTACCCTCACTTCCTCAGGCCAGGTTGCAAGGCTCCTATTCTGGAATTGAGCAGCATCCTGAGGGCTTCTTCCCTGTTAACTTCTTGTTTCTACAAGAGTCCTCAGTGACCCATGTTTTCTACTGAGCCACCCCTTTTGGAATCAGTTTGCTGACCACGGCTTCCCACTGAGTCAATCCCAGTGCATCCCCCTTCCTTGGAGTGCCACTTCCCCTCAGTCTCACTCCTGCTCCGTGTCCCAACCCAGAGCCCCTTTAAGCATAGCAGCATCATGCTGCATCCCTTTACTATTTGCTATTCTATGTTTCCCTGGGCCACTTACCCAAAGTTTCTCTAACTTGAGACCCAACACCCAGCCAGAAGCTTTTTCCTTGCTCCCAAAGTTCCTGCTGGCCACTGCCAGTTTTGGACCTTTCAGACAGCCAAGAGCACCTTTTGCTCCTCCAGTCCCTGTTAGCAGACCGATACGTCCAGCCCCTTCAACACCTTCAATATGGCCTGGTGAGTCCTGATTGGCTACTCTCTGCTATCTCTCTCTCTCATTGGTTATTTCTCCTGTAGCCACTCTAGCTCATTTAGAGGACTTCTCTAATACTCCTTTCCTGTGATTGATCTGGCAGAGGGCATCTTGGCCTAGTCTATCCCCTCACATGGAAGAACCCTTTTCGTTGTTGTATGTATCCATCTGCATTACAGAGTCATAGCGGAAGTGCTTTAGCTAGGTTAATATAGTGTTTCTTAAATGTAAAATGTACCTTGAAAGAAGTGTGGCTACCACAAGCAGCAACTTTGATTGCAGGCATTAACATCTCTCAGTATAATACACTGTATAATCTGTATATATTATATACTATATATTGTATAGTAGTGACTTTATGGAGGACCAAACAAACGGCTCTTTTCTGAGGCTTAATTGCATGAAACTGAGGCCATTTTGACACTACCAAGTTTTGTCAGTAATGCTATACCTCTTACTGCAGATGCAGCTTTTGTAGACAAGAATACTTTCCCAAATATAATATCATCACACAACCTAACCACATAAACCACCACATCATAGGCTTGTACAACTGCACATCCACTAACGTAGTCTATGCCATCAAATGCCAGCAATGCCCCTCTGCCATGTATATTGGCCAAACTGGACAGTCTCTACAAGAAAGAATTAATGGACACAGATTAGATATCTGAAAAGGCAACACACAGAAACTGGCTGGGAAACATTTTAACTTGCCTGGGCACTCATTAATGATTCTCAAAGTCAGTGTATTATTTCAAATCAATTTCAAAAGCAGCTTGACAGGGAAATTATAGAACTTAATTTCATTTACAACTTTGATTCCTACAACAGGGCTACGTCTACACTGGCATGATTTTCCGGAAATGCTTTTAATGGAAAAGGTTTTCCGTTAAAAGTATTTCCAGAAAAGTGCATCTAGGTTGTCAGGACACTTTTCTGGAAAAGCACTTTTTCCAGAAAAGCGTCCGTGGCCAATCTAGATGCGCGTTTCCGCAAAAAAGCCCCGATCGTCATTTTCGCGATCGGCGCTTTTTTTGCGGAAAACACTACTGTGCTGTCTACACTGGCCCTTTTCCAGAACAATTTTCCGGAAAAAGACTTTTGCCCGAACGGGAGCAGCATAGTTTTTCCGAAAAAGCACTGATGATTTTACATTAGATCGTCAGTGCTTTTCCGGAAATTCAAGCGGCCAGTCTAGACAGCTGGCAAGTTTTTCCTGAAAAGCGGCTGATTTTCCGGAATAACTTGCCAGTGTAGACACAGCCCAGAAGTCTAAACAAAGACATTGGCTGGGTGGCCCACTATATTCCATATCCTAATGACATAAAAAAACAAACAAAGGGTACTTTAAGTGGGTACTAAGTATTCTTATTGGCTTCATTTAGCATGGACACTACAATTGACAATTTCTTTCCTCTTTTTTTCTTCTTTTCCCTCCTCTTCCCCCTCCCATCCTCTCTCAGTGTTATTTATTTGAAAACTGAAGCAACCCCTTAAACTCCATTCAACTGAAGAAGTGGGCTGTGCCCACGAAAGCTCATGATACCATTTACATTTTTTGTTAGTCTTACAGACCATTCACTGTTTTTTTAAAAGTTTTTCCAGTTACAGACTAACACGGCTATCCCTCTGAAACTTTCCCCAGTATACTTCATATCAATTCTCTGAACAAAATAAGCTATGCCAGCAATAGCTTTTCTTTTGCAATTCTAACTATTTTACACTAAGGGTATGTCTACACTTGCATCCCAGTTCAAACTAGGGATGCAAATGCAGACATTTGAAATAGTCAATGAAGCAGGGATTTAAATATCCCGCTCTTCATCAGCATGATCTCATCGGCGCATTACTCCGAATGCCAGCTGTTTCGAAAGTGAAAGTGCGCGTCGGGATGCATTAGTTCAAATCAAGTCCCTTGGTTCGAACTAACATTACTCCTCATTTTTCCCCACATCAATCCCCTCTTCATAGACTATTTTGAATGCATTTGCATCCCTAGTTTGAACTAGGGTGCGAGTGTAGACATACGCTAAGACTTTTGCTGACATGGATATGTTAGTTAGGGTTATAATGTTTTTCCACAACTGACATCACTATAGCATAAAAAGGCAAGTGTAGACCAGACTCGTAGGTTCCTTTTCTGAGGATTATATTTATGAGGGAGACTATTAGCAGTACAGGCAGTCCCCGACTTACACAGATCCGACTTACGTCGGATCCGCACTTACGAACGAGGCTTTTCTCGCCCCCGAGCTCACGGGCGGCGGGTCGCCACCCTTGTCCTCCGGGGCGAGAAAAGCTTCTCCCAGTCTCCCTGATCTGCTGGGGGGGGTGGGTCCAGCAAAGCCGCTGGACCCCCCCAGCAGACCAGGGGGACAGGAGCAAAGCCGCCCAGGCGGCGGGAGTCCCGCTGCCTGGGCGGCTTTGCTCCCGGGCAAACGAGCAAAGCCGCCCAGGCAGCGGCTTTGCTCGGGTGTCCCCAGTCTGCTGGGGGGTCCAGCAGCTTTGCTGCACCCCCCCAGCAGACCAGGGAGACAGGAGCAAAGCCACACAGGCGGCATCCCGCCGCCTGGGCGGCTTTGCTCGGGGGCAAAGGAGCAAAGCCACACGGGCGGCAGGGTCCCTCCGCCTGTGCGGCTTTGCTCGGGTCTCCCTGGTCTGCTGGGGGGAGAGGGGGCGCAACTAGTGCGTCCCCCTCCCAGCAGACCAGGATTTTGTTGCGGGATGCCTCGGGTAGAGCAGCTGGGGTGCTGCCGGGTTGGTCCTGTGGGAACCTACCGGGCAGTGCCCCAGCTGTTCTGTTCCAGGCTCCAGATTCAGCAGCTGTTGAAACTGATCAGGCTGATTCCAGGAAGCTGGGGGCAGAGTAACTCTGCCTCTGGCTTCCTGTAGTCAGCCCCTGGTCAGTTTCAGTGGCAGCAGCTGAATCTGAAGCCAGTTCCGACTTACATACAAATTCAACTTAAGAACAAACCTATAGTCCCTATCTTGTACGTAACCCGGGGACTGCCTGTACTTTAACTGTACACAAGTGGAGATGTGGGTTGTTTAATTTCCCCTGAACTCTTGTTTAAATGGGATAGAAATAGATTTAGGGGACAATTGCCTACTTGTCTTTTCCTTGTCAATCCCAGGATCTAAAGCTCTTTGTAGTCTAAATCATGTCAAGTGGACAGCAAATTATTCTGAGGCCTCTGGCAGTAAATGGAAATGCAATCAGGGAAGTAAAATGAGAACTTCTATACCAGGTCAACTGCATGATTTCACCACTTTTGTATTCCTTTGGATGTAGCTGTAATTTATGCAAACAGACTGAGTAAATCCAATAGTAGAGGAAGATTCTAAAGGAAAAAAACATAAAATCCTAGTGATACACACTTCATCAAAGTAATCAGCCTCTCTGTGGTAGAACTACAGAGGATTAAGGAGTTTAAATATACCCTACCTCTTGGGACCAGGATGCATTGCTATAATTCAAGTAACTATATCAGGCACTTTGTATCATTGGGCTGAATGATCAGGACACTGTATGGATCTAAATAGGGTCCCCTGACCTCACGCTTCACCTGATTTTGAGTCAGGACTCACTTTATCACCATAGTTCCCTGAGAATGCATACCTAAGACTAATGTGGAAAATGTTTCTTTGACATGAAGGGGTGAATGTCTACTTACCTTTCAATTGCATTCGAGAACTGCACAAAATGCATACCTGCTGGTAGTCAAGGTGTTAATTTATAGATCAGTTTGTACCAAATCATTGTAGCTAGTAGTTAAACACCAGAAATGTGTTCAAAGTTACAGAAAACACAGCTTGAAGATAGCAAATTTTCATGCTGTAAAGGCTGACCAAGAGGATAAGTAGTGCAAGGATAAGAGAAAGAGTATCTTGGAGTACTTTTCGTAGGGGTAACTTTTGATTTCTTGAACAAAGTGAAAGAAATGAGGGTGAAAGCCTAACCCTTCAGAGCTCAGCGGGAGGTGTGCCGTTGTCTTCAATGGACCAGAATTTTACCCTGCATTCTTAAGAGTGTTGGCTTGGTGTGTTGGGAGTACAATACCAACACAAGGGCAAAGTAGAAAAAGTCACATGGAACATGGACAGGACCTGGGAAATAGGGAGATGAGCAGGGACTCACAGCTGGAACTTACAGCAGAGCACAAAAGCAAATAAGTATGAGTCCATCACAGATTTAAGACAGGGAGTTGTATTTGCCTCTGGAGAGAAGCAGAAGATTTTTTGTTTTTGTTTTTAAATTTGAAGCAGATTAATTTAACTATAAAATTACTCAGACTATTCCTGGGTAGCATGTGCACTTTGTACCCATATGTGCTCAGCATTTTATAAGATAACTTAGGGAATGGGAAATTTTCATCTTGCATTTGACTGTGATGGTCTCATATCACTGTTTCAATTCATTTTCTGAATTCAATCAGCCATTAAGTAACCAGTCTTTAAAACCTTGCAAGGGACATATGTGAGCAAATCAAGTTGTTTATTAACATCATATCTTAGCAAGATGTGTGTTGAAACTGTTGAAACTTTGTGCCTGCTGCTTCGAAAACGGGCTCCACCAAAAAGCAAACTGGGTATGTCTACACTACAAAGTTAGTTCGAACTAACGGACGTTAGTTCGAACTAACTTTAATAGGTGCTACACTAGCGCTCCGCTAGTTCGAATTTGAATCGAACTAGCGGAGCGCTTAGTTCGAACTAGGTAAACCTCATTTTACGAGGACTAACGCCTAGTTCGAACTAGCTAGTTCGAACTAAGGGCTGTGTAGCCCTTTAGTTCGAACTAGTGGGAGGCTAGCCCTCCCCAGGTTTCCCTGGTGGCCACTCTGGCCAACACCAGGGAAACTCTATGCCCCCCTCCTGGCCCCGGACCCCTTAAAGGGGCACGGGCTGGCTACGGTGCCCGTGCCGGGTGCAAGCCTGCCAGCACCCAGCTAGCAGACCCTGCACCTGGCACGGCACAGAGCCACCCACCCGATGCCCCCCAGCCCACCCCCTCTTGCCGGGACCAGGCTGGCGGCTCCCGGGAGCTTGCCCTGGACCGCAAGAGGCGGGCACCTTCCTGGGCTAGTGTGGACATCGTGGACCTCGTCCACGATCTCCGCACTAGGCACAGGAAAGTGGCCGTCTAGGGCAGGAGAGCTGCCAGCCTGGCCACCCAGGACCAGGTGTGCATGAAAATCAAGGGGGTCCACTGAGACCCCCGACACTGAGCCCTGAGCTTACAATGGCCGTCCTGGGTCAGACCAAAGGTCCATCTAGCCCCGTAGCCTGTCTGCCGACAGCGGCCAACCCTAGGGACCCTGGAGGGGATGGACCGAAGACAGTGACCAAGCCATTTGTCTCGTGCCATCCCTCTCCAGCCTTCCACAAACTTTGGGCAGGGACACCACTCCTACCCTCTGGCTAATAGGACTCCATGGACCCAACCTCCATGACTTTATCTCACTTCCCTTTAAACTCTGTTCTAGTTGTAGCCTTCACAGCCTCCTGCAGCAAGGAGTTCCACAGGTTAACTATTTGCTTTGTCAACAACAACAACTTTCTCTTACTAGTTTCAAGCCTGCTACCCATTCCTTTCCTTTGGTGTCCTCTAGTCCTTCTTTAGGGGAACTCAGGAAGAACTTTTCTGAATGCACCCTCTCCACCCAACCCCTGCTTTTAGAGACCTCTATCCTGTCCCCTCTCCGTCTCCTCTTTTCTAAGCTGAACAGTCCCAGTCTCTGTAGCCTTTCTTCATCTGGGACCTGTTCCCAACCCCTGATCATGTTAGTTGCCCTCCCCTCTCCCAGCCTTTCTCTTCCCCTCTCCCACCTCCTTTTCCCAGTCTCCCTCAGTTTTTTTCAATAAAGACAGAGTCAATGTTGGAAGAAACGTTATCTTTATTTTGTACATCAATAAGAAGGGGGGCTAGGGAAGGGTAAGTGGAAGGAGGTGAGGGAGGAATGGGGTACGAGCCCCCGATGGGGAGGACTGGGCTGGCTCTGCGGGCTTCTGGGGGTGGAAGCTCTCCTGCAGCCCCCCAATTACTCCCTCTCCCCAGATGGCAGCCTGCGGCAAGTGCAGCCGGGCTGATGGCCGAGTGGTGTGATGTGCCCAGTGTGGGCACTCAGGGCACTCCAAGCCAGAACTTCTTTGCAAGCGGGGCACCCCTTAGAACTGTGTGTCCGGGGTGGGGGTCGGGACCCTTTAAGCGCAGCCCTCGGCTAGCCTGAGACAGCATCTCCATGCTCTAAGTCCTCCTTTTATGCCCTGCCGGCACTGCTTCCGGCCATCCTTAAGCCCTGTTCAGAGTCCACTCAATGTGGACTTACTAGTTCGAACTAGCAAAACGCTAGTTCGAACTAGTTTTTAGTTCTAGATGCGTTAGTTCGAACTAGCTTAGTTCGAATTAACTAATTCGAACTAAGTTAGTTCGAACTAGCGCTGTAGTGTAGACGTACCCACTGTCAAGAGTGCCCTTAATATATTCTAATGTATTCCAATTGATCCTGCATTTATATCATGCATGAAAACCTTTGCAATGCAGTACATAAATTCCCATTTGCAAGTATTTGTGCTAAAGATTTTCAAGTATACACAAGTGTTGCAAACATGCAACGAGCTCCTTGCAAGTGGGTTTGAATGCTAAAGCAACTGAAGCTATAGGTTCCCTATAGATGCCACTGCTTCCTATAGATGCAAGTTTGTTATAAACCATTATGATCCACACTTTTAATAAGTACCAGAGTTAGGGGAAAAAAAGGAGAGGTACAAATGAACACCGTGTAGTAATTTTGGTCTGTAACCAATAAATATTGTACTCACCCAAATCTCCCATTCTTTCACAGTCTTCCCAGCCTCACCCCGTACCATGGCCTTTTCCATTTAACTGTCTCCCTAGACTCTTTTCCTTTCATTACCACCATTCTTTTCCTGGACTTCTTCTCCATGCCTGTTCTATCATTGCTACACTTTCTCTCTCTCTGTCATTAACCTCCCCATCCCTTTTCTATCATTTTCTCATTTCAAAAGGCTTTCCAATTTTAACTTAGATAAATGGAGCACAAGAAATAGCTGCAGGATACTCCAAATACTAAGATAACAATATTTAGACATTTAAGTCAAATGGAAGGCCATGAGAGTAACCAGGCTAAGAGTGAATACAAATATAGGCGCCAGTAGCATATGCTTTTATATATATATATATATATATATATATATATATATATACACACACACACAAAATTGGATTGCTAAATTGCTCCGGCTTGTCAAATTTTCTTGGAGAGGATTTTATAAAGCATGACATATGGTAAATGATATTGTTGTGGCTGTCCTATTCTGACAAATGTGATTCATTTTTCATGTAAACCTGTTTTGACATAATTTCCTCATGTAATTTACATATACATTTTATAATAAGCCAGTTACCCTCAAGCAAATTTTATATTTGTAGAACTCTATATGATTAGCAATGGGAGCACTAAGATATTGTAAATTAGCACTTCTCCACTCTATTTATATTGCATTTGGCAATGCTAGTATAATTTAGAAGCCTTACCATTTTCTTTATTTTTTAAAAGTTTTTATATAAAACTTTATTACAGTAGAACCTCAAACATGCAAATTTCCCACTTTCCTGTCTCTCAAACAGTATAAATTAATCTGAATTTTAATTTTAGAGTAGATAAGAAAAATGATTCTATATACAGTAAACTTCCAATAATCCGGCACCTTTAGGACCCAGGGGGTGGCAGATTATCAGATATGCTGGACTATCGGAAGAGGGGGCTATGAGGGGTCTGGGGTGGGATGGGGGGATGCCACTCCAGACCCCTCATATCCCCCCCTTCCGATAGTCCACCTCTGCCCCAGGCGTCCCTGATTCAGCAGCTGCTGGTCAGTTTCAGCAGTGGCTGAATCTGGGATGCCTGTGGCAGAGTAGCTGGGCTGCTGCCGGGTTGGTCAGGTAGCGCTGCCCCTCGGCGCTCCGAGACCAACCCAGCAGCACCTCAGCTGCTCTTGGGGATGCTTGGGACAGAATCAGCCGCTGGTCAGTTTCAGCAGCGGCTGAATCGGGACACCTGGGGCAGAGCAGCTTGGGTGCTGCCGGGTTGGTCCCGTAACACTGCCCCTTGGCGCTGCGGGACCAACTCGGCAGCACTCCAGCTGCTCTGCCCCAGGTGTCCCCAAGAGCAGCTGGGGTGCTGCCGAGTTGGTCCCGCAGCTCCAAGGGGCAGTGCTATGGGACCAACCCAGCAGCACCCCAGCTGCTCTGCCCCCAGCTTCCCCAATTCAGCTGCTGGTCAGTTTCAGCAGCAGCTGAATCGGGGAAGCCGAGTATAGAGCAGCTCCAATTGTCCATCTGCCCGCTGCCCGGAGCACTTCTGGGTTCCCGATAGTGCTGGACCATCAGGAGTGCTGGAGCATTGGATGCCGGACCAATGAAGTTTTACTGTAATTCTATGCTCTGGCACCTTTAATCAATGGATAAATATAAGCCTAAAAATAAAAAAATATATTCCAGATTATTTACATCTACGGTAAAAAAAGATCAGTATTGATAGAACAGCACAGTAAGGGTATGTCTACACTACAGCACTAATTCGAACTAACTTAATTCGAATTAGTTAATTCGAACTAAGCTAATTCGAACTAGTGCATCTAGACCTAAAAACTAGTTCAAATTAGCATTTTGCTAATTCAAACTAGCATGTCCACATTGAGTGGACTCTGAACCGAGGTTAAGGCTGGCCGGAAGCAGTGCCGGCAGTGCATCAGGTTAGGACTTAGAGCATGGAGATGCTGTCTCAGGCTAGCCGAGGGCTGTGCTTAAAGGGAACTGACCCCTACCCCAGACAGACAGTTCTCAGGGGTTCCCCGCTCTCTTGTCTAACTATGGGTATGTCTACACTACCCTCCTAGTTCGAACTAGGAGGGTAATGTATGCATACCGCACTTGCTAATGAAGCCCGGGATTTGAATTTCCCGGGCTTCATTAGCATAAGCGGGGAGCCGCCATTTTTAAATCCCCGCTGCTTCGAACCCCGTGTAGCGCGGCTACACGGGGCTCGAACTAGGTAGTTCGGACTAGGGTGCCTATTCCGAACTACCGGTACACCTCGTTTCACGAGGAGTAACGGTAGTTCGGAATAGGACCCTAGTCCGAACTACCTAGTTCGAGCCCCGTGTAGCCGCGCTACACGGGGTTCGAAGCAGCGGGGATTTAAAAATGGCGGCTCCCCGCTTATGCTAATGAAGCCCGGGAAATTCAAATCCCGGGCTTCATTAGCAAGTGCGGTATGCATACATTACCCCGCTAGTTCGAACTAGCGGGGTAGTGTAGACATACCCTTGATGAGGGACAGCAAAGCAGTCCTGGCTTGGAGTGCCCTGAGTGCCCACACTCGGCACATCACAGCACTCGGCCATCAGCCCGGCTGCACTTGTCACAGGCTGCCATCCGGGGGGGGGTGTCAATCGGGGGGCTGCAGGAGAGCCCACAGAGCCACCCCAGTCCTCCCCGTTGGGGGCTCATACCCCATTCCTCCCTCACCTCCTTCCACTTACCCCTACCTAGCCCCCCTTCCTGCTGTACAAAATAAAGGACACGTGTGTTCAAAAATAGAAACTCTCTTTATTGAACAAAACTGGGGGAGACTGGGAAAAGGAGGTGGGAAAGGGGAAGAGAGAGGGTGGGAGAGGGGAGGAGGAAACCTGGGAGGAGGGAGCTGGAAGGGGGAAGCCAGGGGAAGAAGGAGGAGGGGAAGTATCAAACTATGGTACGCCATATCTTCAGTACTGTGTACAGATGCGATCTCCTTGCCCCCGAAAAGATATTTTGGCCTTGGAAAAGGTTCAGAAAAGGGCAACTAAAATGATCAGGGGTTTGGAACAGGTCCCATATGAAGATAGGCTAAAGAGACTGGGACTTTTCAGCTTAGAAAAGAGGAGACTGAGGGGGGATATGACAGAGGTCTATAAAAGCATGATTGGTGTGGAGCGGGTGCATAGGGAAAAGTTCTTCATTAGTTCCCATAATAGAAGGATTAAAGGATACCAAATAAAATGAATGGGTAGCAGGCTTCAAATTAATAACAGAACGTTAATCTTCACAAAGCAAATAGTCAACCTGTGGAACTCCTTGCTGCAGGAGGCTGTGAAGGTTAGAACTATAACAGAGTTTAAAGAACAGTTAGATAAAGTCATGGAGGTTAGGTCCATGGAGTGGAATTAGCCAGGGGGTAGAAATGGTGTCTTTGGCCTCTGTTTGTGGAAGGCTGGAGATGGATGGCTTGGTCATTGTCTTCGGTCCATCCCCTCCAGGGTACATAGTGTTGGCTGCTGTCGGAAGACAGGCTACTGGGCTAGATGGACCTTTGGTCTGACCCAGTATGGCCATTCTTATGTTCTAAGCTCAGGGTCGGGAGTCTCACTGAGCTCCTTGATTTTCATGCAATCCTGCTCCTGGGTGGCCAGGCTGGCAGCTATCCTGCCCTAGATGGCCACTTTCCTGTGCCTAGTGCGGAGGTCGTGGACGTTGGAGGCTTCCCCCCAACCTCGATGAGGTCCACGATGTCCTCACTAGACCAAGCGGGCTCCCACCTCTTGCGGCCCCGGGAAGGCTCCTGGGAGCCACCAGCCTGGTCCCGGGAAGAGGCGGAGGGCTGGGTGGCAGCAGGTGGCTGGCTCGTGCCGTGCCAAGTGTAGGGTCTGCTGGCTGGGTGCTGGCAGGCTTGCACCTGGCACGGGCACTGTAGCCAGACCATGCCCCTTTAAGGGCTCCGGGCCGGGAGGGGGGCAGACAAGTTTCCCTGGTGGTGCCCAGAGTGGCCACCAGGGCAATCTGGAGAGGGCTAGCCTCCCACTAGCCTACACAGCCCTTAATTCGAACTACTTAATTCGAACTAGGCGTTAGTCCTCATAGAATGAGGTTTACCTAGTTCGAATTAAGCGCTCCGCTAGGTCGAATTAAGTTCGAACTAGCGGTTTGCCTGTGTAGCGCCTATTAAAGTTTATTCGGCTGTTAGTTCAAATTAACTTTGTAGTGTAGTCATATGCTAAAATAGGAATTGATTCAAAAAATCTGCATTACAGACAGTACGGAACCCCTGAACTAGTATTAGACAACTCTGTTTATTCTAGTGCCTTCCCTAGGAATCTGAGGATTTGGGGTGGAGAGGAGAACACACCACAGGATGTAGATCCAAATCACTGTTTTCTTAAACCCAGACAAAATAAATTTTGCAAAGCTGAAAATTACCTTCATTTCCGTGTATTATATTTCACGCAGAGGTGGACTGAAACAGAAATATGTACTTTCTCCACCTCTTCTGCCTGGAACTTATGAAGCTGAAAAGGTACACTGATGTAAACAATACTTTAAGGGTATGTCTAGACTGGCAAGATTTTGCGCAAAAGCGGAATTTGCCAGCTATCTACACTGGCCGCTTGAATTTGCGCAAGAGCACTGATGTTCTAATGTAAGAATTCAGTGCTTCTTGCACAAATGCTTTCAGGCTCCCGCTGAGGGATAAGCCCTCTTGCACAAGAATAAGTAGACAGTCACCTTAATTTTTTGCGCAAGAAAGCCTGATGGCTAAAATGGCATCTATACTGGACATGGATGCTTTTGCGCAAAAGCACTTTTTGTGCAAAAGCATCCATGCCAATCTAGACGCTCTTTTGCGGAAATACTTTTAACAGAAAAACTTTTCCATTAAAAGTATTTCTGCAAAATCATGCCAGTCTAGACGCAGCCCCCTAGAATAAAGAGTTTTGTAATGGATTTTGAAATTTGGACCTTGTTTTGTTTGCGGAATGGAACATTTACCACATATATTTGTTTCCTGATATTTTTAAAGTTTTCTCCAATCTTTCTCTGTCCTCCCCTCCCAAAAAAACCCGTGTTCAGGATTCCATCTTTCTCCACTTTTTTTCTTCATTTTTGTTAGTCTCTCTTTTGCCACTCTAAATTCTCAAAACTTCCTCAACTTTTCAAAAAATTAGAATTGCAAACGAAAAAGTAAATAATAAAACAAAAAAATTGAAAACAACCACTGTCTGTCATCATCCCCTCCAAGAAAGCCCTGGACATCATTCATCAGAATTTGTTCAGTACTCTTTTGTTGTGTTGTGTTTGTTGTGCTTGTTGATGATACTTTGTTCTGAAAGGGAGAAAAGGAAAATGCTGATGGAAAAACTGGAAACTTCGAACTACAAAACACTTTTTTTTCACTAAAGCTTCTGTTTTCTATACAGGGATTTTTATTTAAAAAATTCTGAAGGAGAAATTTCAGCTAGCTATTAAATTAAGCTAATTTTGCTTTGAATTTTGGAAAGCCAAAATTCAAAGGTATTTGGAAAGGTAAATTTTTGAAAATCTAAATTTTCTTTGTTCTGTATGGAATTTCCTTCGTCCTTAGTACTGATACTATACTGGTTAGAAAAGGGATATTAAAATATCCATATCCACGGGAAATTTATTTAAAAAAAGCATATGCACACTTAACATTCCTTTGTCACTTCATGCTCCAATAGCCAATGTTAAAATATTAGCCATTGCTATTAAGTGTTTAGGAAGTAAGCAAGCGAGAAAAGGTTTGAAATTTCTTTAAATATTCATTAAAATCAATTATTACTTTGAGGCAAAAAATAGTATTTCTAGTATGAGGGGTGACAATAGAGAGAGCATCATTCCTTTAATCCTGTGGGTTATGTCTACATTACAGCGTTATTTCAAAATATCTTATTTCAAAATAGTTAATTTAAAATAAGTTATTTCGAAATTCATTTTGAAATAGCATTTTGCTATTTCGAAATAGAGTGTCCACACTGAGTGGATGCTGAATTGCATTAAGGCCGGCCAGAACCAGGTCCAGCAGGGCATCAGGTCAGGACTTAGCCTCAGGCAGCAGCCACACAAAGTATCTGAGGCCTGTGCTTAAAACGCCCCCCTCTGTCCCCCTGGACAGCCGGTTCTCAGCTTTCCCTGCTTGCTTGCCTACCTCAATGAGAGACAGCAAAGCATTTTGTCTCTGTGTGCTCTGGTTGCCCTCACTCGGGACACCACAGCAATCTGCAACATGGAGCCAGAGATGCCCCTGGGCACTCTGGTGCTTCTCATAGATGCGTTGCTGCAAGCCTGGCTGCACTTTCTGCAGGCTGACATCCAGGAGGTCCATCGGGGGGCTGTCAGTATCCAGGAGGCCCTGCAGGAGAGCTTCCACCCTGAGGAGCACTAAGAGCCTCCCTAGTTGCCCCACTGGGGGCTTGTGCCTCATTCCTCCCTCACGTCCTTCCACTTACCCCTCCCTAGCCCCGCTTCCTGATGTCAAACAAAATACAAGTATTTTCATGAACACAAACTCTCTTTATTTAGCAAAACTGGCGGGAGGGGGGGAGGATGTAACTTTGGTGAGACTGGGGAAAGGAGGTGGGAGAGGAGAGAAGAAAGGGTGGGAGAAGGGAGGGGGAAACCTGGGACAAGGGAGATGGAAGGGGGAAGCAAGGAGAAGAAGGGGGAAGGGAAGCTCAGGATTCAGGGTTGGGGGTCTCACTGGATCAACTTGTTTTTCACGCAAACCTGCTCCTGGGTTCCCATGTGGCCTTTGGTGGCCAGCCTGGCAGCTATCCTGCCATAGACGGCCGAGTTCCTTCATCTAGTGCAGAGATCATGGACATTGGGGACATCCCCCCCAACCTGAATAAGGTCCATGATCCCCACCCTGGACCAGGAAGGCACCTGCTTTCTCTGGGCCGTGGCAGGCTCCTGGGAACTGGCAGACTGCTCCTGGGGAGTGGTGGAAGACTGGCTGCCAGTGGTTTGCTGGCTCATGTTTTGGGACCACTGGGTCAGGGCAGTGACTGCTGACTTTGGGCTGGCAGGCTTGGAGCTGGCACAGGCACAGGCACAGGGAGAGGGGAGGGAGAGGAGTGTTCTTGGTTGAGGCTCGAATGGCCACCAGGGCACCCTGGGAAGGGCTGGAGGCCCCCTTTTTCGATATAAGTGTCTACACAGCACTTATTTAGAAGTAGCTATTTCAAATTTGGTGTTATTCCTCATGGAATGAGGTTCACCAAATTCAAAATAAGTGCTCCACTATTTGAAATTAATTTTGAAATAGCGGTTTTTCTGTGTAGACGCTAGTAAAGTTATTTCGAAATAAAGGCTGTTATTTCTAAATAACTTTGCTGTGTAGACATACCCATGGGTACATCAATCCATAAGGTAAAGCCACTAAGGAAGGGATTGTAGAATATTATTACAGCCAGTCTATGGATTGGACTCAAGATATATTTTCATGTCAGCATGTTAAACTTGAGACTTATGCTTGTTTTCAGCTGTTTTAAAGTAACAGTTTGGAATCAGAGTTCCTGATGAAGACATTTTAAATTCTTACATATTGAACTACCACAGTGCTCATGTAACATAAATAACTCTACAGTTCAGAGTGACTGGCCTCCCTCCAGACTATCTCCAGTCTGAAATAGAAGAAAGGATTGGATCTTAATTCACTTGGAATTACAATCATTCTAGATCTCAGGGTGCTCAGAAACTATGTTATACAAGCAGCTATAGCTGGCACAGACTATACGGTTCCAATTCCCAGTTCTTCAAGAGTTTCATCAGCTCCCTGCGGCTGTTGAAAGTCCAAAGTGAAGCTGTTTTTGGTTAACATAACTTCAAAATTATTTGGTTTAGATTGGCTCATCGTTTTTAGACTTCAAAGACAATGATGTAAGCATCAAAGCAGTCCAGTTACTGTTTCTTATGATGAAGTATCACAAGTGGCTAAACGTTTTGACCTACAGTATAGCCCTAAATAGTGAAAGGCCAAGAGACAATGCTAGTGCACTCCTTGCAACTGAAGCTTGCTACTGTTACTTCTTTGCACTTTTCACATTCCTCTCTCATGTGCTCTTCAGCCTCTTTGTCTCTGTCTCCACACAGCTCACCAACATGGCCTATTACTAACTGCACCATTGCAAATTGTAGTGTAGATTCAAAGCTGTCAATGTCCTTGAATCCTGCCATAGCTCAAAATGCATTTCGGTACAGAAGCATCTCTATGCTCAGTGTTACATTCCGTGCATGCTTAGTCAGTTGAATGTTGTGGCTACCTTTCCAACAAGAGAATTAAGTTTGTCATTTAGAGGTAAGTTATTTGAGATACCTGATCCAAGGTAACAGAACTTGTGCACAACCTCTAACCTCACATTAGCTGTTGAAACCTCCGGTACCGGTGCAGCCAACAGTACTTCTGCCATAATTCTTGTCTTCTTTATACTGGTGGTTAGTCCAAATTCATCATGAGCATAAGATATTGCAAAGGTTTCTGATATTTATCATTATTTCATGTGACAAGCACTGCATCATCACTAAATATATATTATCTTATCAGTATGTTTAATTTTGCTTTTTTGTTCTACGGCATGCAACGTCAAAGAGCTCTCCATCTGACACAGTATGGAGATGAGAAAGCATGATGAAGGAACATAGGGTAGGAATATGCCAAAGAGTGATGTGCCAAAACACATCCCACCTTCACACTACTGTGGATTTCAAAGCTGTCAATGGTCTTTAGCCTTCATGCTATCATGGAAATATTGAGTCACACTGAAGAGGACTTGAGGTTAGGTAAATCTCTCGGGCAATTGAAAACCCCCCACCCTTTCTAGTCAAAAGCATTTGCACAGTTGGTGAAGTCCATGTAGAGAGCTTTTCCTCATTTTTGATAATTTTATTGCAGTTGCCTTAGCAGGAATTTGCATGTAACTTCCATCAGCTAGCTGCAATACTAGCCTTGCGCTTCAACAAATTTTTTTGGAAGTAATTATTTTTATTCCTAGTATGCTTGAATCCTAATCAAACTTACTTCATGCCTCTGTCTATTTTGTTTTATAATTGTTTTCAGTTATAAAACAAGATAAATCCCCAAACCCAGCCATAAATGCCCGTAGAATGAGTGATTTATTATGGTTTCATTCACAAAATCTTCTTTTTGTCTCCCTATACCTTTTCAGATATGCTGATAACAATGAAAGAATCTCATAAAAGAGCTGTTTTGATGCGTTCAATTTTTTCCACTTTTAGACACTCTCAACAAATATTTGTTGTTGGGAATGAAGACAGAGGCCAGGGTTATTATTGGGAAAAAAGACACCACTGACTTGATCCTGAAATCCCTACTTATAAATAGCCTGCTCCTTATTGTTAATTGACATCAGAAGAAGCATAAGGGCACATACATAAGTTTGGAGCGTCTGACATGCAGTATTTCATGTCATGACCTTGTAATACTGGCTACAATGATGCCACGTGACTGTCTGCTCTCACTTTCAGGTGACATTGTAAATAAGAAGCTGGCTTCCCCTTTTCCTGTCCCTTCTTCACAAGGTCCCACACCTTACAGGGTCTTGCCTTAGGAAGCTGTTAGCCCCCGTTTGATCATGCTTTGAAAGTACCTAGATGGAGAACAAAAATGTAATAATAGAAATCTCTTTAGTGTAGCAGACAAATGTATAACAAGATCGTGTGATAGAAAATGGTAGCTAGACAAATTTAGACTGGAAATAAAAGTCAGAATTTTAAGGGAAGGATAAAACACACAAAAAGAAGGTTTTTTCATGCAGTGTACAGTCAACCTGTGGAACTCCTTGCTAGAGGATGTTGTGAAGATCAGGACTTTAATGGGTCCAAAAAATAACTAGATAAATTCATGGAGGTTAGGTCCATCAATGGCTATTAGCCAGGAAGGGTAGGAATGGTGTCCCTAGCCTCTGTTTGTAAGAAGCTGGAAATGGATGACAGAGGAGAGATCACGTGATGATTACCTGTTCTGTTCACTCCCTCTGGGGCATCTGGTATTGGCCACTGTTGGAAGATAGGATCCTGGACTAGATGGACCTTTGGTCTGACTGTTCTTATGTTCTAAGAAATGACGAGGAGGACTATCCTCGATTTTGAGTAGGTTGCTCTTACATTGTGTAGCACTTATGTTGTGCAGCATCTGAGTCAACAGGAAGACAGGAAGATTTTGCAAAACAGAATTTTGAAGAGGTCGCCACTGATTTTGAATACTTCCATTTTTCAAACTGAGAAAACTTGGGACTGATTTTCAGAAAGAGCTGAGCCCCTATAAAATGTAATAATTTGGATACTAAAAACTGGTGAGCTAATTATTTTCCAGAACTGTACCAACAGCCTACCCAGAGGAACGGATAAATATATTATTGCCAAATTGAAAAGTTAAGGTATTTTAAATGGTATGTGTTGTAAAATCAGTACTACTATTAACAAGTTAAGAGCTTCATTTGCCTGACATATCAAATGAATGGTTAACACAGACTTGTTCTGGAGATGTGCAAAGATTTGCATTATGTGTAGAAATGTAATGTCTACTTTCCACTTCATATATCTTAACATATAGCACAGAATTGATTTGATGTTACTCATTTTTAATGGACAACTTATAGTGCATTATGTGTTCTATTTAATGCTTTGCATTATCCATGTGATCGCACATTTTGTACTGAAAATATATATAAATTTTTTAGCTTCTGTAGCTAGAACAATCCTGTATCTTTTGATTAATTTCCAGCATCTGTGATAATATTTTGGGGTTTGAATGTTAAGAATTTTAGGTTTTGTTCAGTAATAGATTCATAGTGGTCTTTATCTTTTTTTAGCCTCCTCTCATACCATTTTTTTCTAATATCTTTTCCTCACAGTGCTTGTTTGGAATCTCACACTAGCATAATAGTTTAAAAATACAATTTGAGTAAACTGCTGTGTGCTCTCAGTTTGATACAAATTTTGGGTCACCTGTCAAAAGGCAAAATTGTGGATTAGTAACAATAATGACTATGGAGATATATTTCCAAGTAGGCAGGTCAATCTGAACTCCAGGTGTTCATCGCCTCTGAAAACCAAGCCAGTTATTTAAGTACCAACATAGACTTGATCGCTTAGAACAAGGCCAACATTTTCAAATTTAGGTGGCAAAGATGGTTTTAGTTGGATTAGACAAATTGTTAAAAGAAAAAAGAGAGATGGGAAAAACCCATGTTGTGTGTAGGTCTAACATAAGAGCATAAGAATGGCCATACCCAGTCAGACCAAAGGTCAATCTAGATCAGTATCTAGTCTTTGAACAGTGGCCAATTCCAGATGCCTCAGAATGAGTGAACAGAACAGATAATCATCAAGTGAGCCCTCTTCTCTCATCCATTTCCAAACTCCCACAAACAGAGGCTAGGGACACCATTTCTACACATCCTGGCTGATAAATATTGATGCACCTAACCTCTATGAATTTATCTAGTTCTTTTTTGAACCCGTTAAAGTTGTGGCCTTCACAACATCCTCTGGCAAGGAGTTCCACAGATTGACTGTGTGTTGCGTGAAGAAAAACTTCATTTTGTTTGTTTTAAACCTGCTACCTATTAAGATAGCCTTCTGTATTCTGCAAAAGCTTGGAATTATAATACAGGCAGTCCCCGGGTTACGTACAAGATAGGGGGTATGTCTACACTACCACCCTAGTTCGAACTAGGGTGGTAATGTAGGCAACTGGAGTTGCAAATGAAGCCCGGGATTTGAATTTCCCGGGCTTCATTTGCATAAAGCCGGGGGCCGCCATTTTTAAATGTCCGCTAGTGTGGACTCCGTGCCGCGCGGCTACACTGCCCCGGGCTTCCTGTAGTCAGCCGCTGGTCAGTTTCAGCAGCGGCTGACTTGGGGACGCCTGGGGCAGAGCAGCTGGAGTGCTGCCGGGTTGGTCCAGTAGCGCCGCTCGTCGGCGCTACTGGACCAACCAAGCAGCACCCCGGCTGCTCTACCCCAGGCGTCGGGACCGCCGAGACGCACCGTGGTCCCGCTGTCTGCATCCTCCGCGGCTTTGCTCCGCGTCTCCCTGGTCTGCTGGGGGGGGGCACCCCCACCAGACCAGGGAGATGCGGAGCAAAGCCGCGGAGGACACGGGCAGCGGGACAGCCCAGAAGGGAAGGGCTCCCCCCAGCAGACCAGGGAGACGTGGAGCAAAGCGGCGGACGACACGGGTGGCGGGACTGCAGCGTGTCTGGGCAGTCCCACCGCCCGCATCCTCCGGGGCAAGAAAAGCCCCGTTCGTAACTGCGGATCCGACATAAGTCGGATCCGCGTAAGTCGGGGACTGCCTATACATATAGACAGTGAGGCTGAGAGCCTTGACAGCCCCTGGTCAAAGCTGAGGGTACCCTTCTCTGCACCCTTTACAAGGGGTGGGGCCTTGGGGAAAAAGGGTAGGGCAGGGCAGGACTGGACTAGGCAGCCCTTAGCACAGCCTAGAGAGTGATATGCTTCCCCTAGGTAGTTTCAGCACTGCTCATAGTGCGTGGCGTGGCACCCCAGCAGAAATGTAAAGGATCCAAGGCTCCAGTTGCTGCTGCTGCCACACCATCAGCATTTCCTGGAGCTTGGGCCCTTTTGTATCATTGGGCTCTGGGAAAGTTGCCTCTCTTACCCCATCGTATCAGCAGGCCCGCACAGAGATAATCACCATATCATAATTCCACTGCACTACCCACACATGGTATAGACAAGAAATTTTCCCCTTTTGTGACAATGGTGCTTTCAATCAGGAATATGACTGAGAACAATCCATTCTTAAGTTTCAGTTCATTAGGACATTACATTGAATGATGCTACTACCATCATAGCTTTAATGGAACAGCACCATTTGGACTCACAGAACTCTGATGCTGTTATGTCAGCATGAAACTTTTCGGAATCACCCACCCTAGCATTTCTGTCAGCATCTGAGTATCTCACCAAGTCACCACCCTTGATTTATAAGAAGAAAAAGGCAGGATAGCTATGGTCACGACTGCCTAGTTTAGTTTTGAACATTGGAATGTGCATAACAATATAATCCCTAATCACTGTTTTGTATGAGTCATATCTTTAATAATCCTATGCTATCATCTGCTTTCTTCTGATGTTCTGCTATATATTTTTTCTTCCTTTAAAAGAAAACTGACAACATCGGTTTTAGGAAAATCCTTTACTATTATTAGAAGTGATCTCTTGGAAATGATAAGATTTCCAATTGCAAGCTATTTTTCTAGTTTTGAAAATGCATGACTTTTATTACTAACTAGAAATATCATACTTTGATTAGTAATTGAAATAATTTGTATAATGGCACAAACAGTGCTGAATTAGATGGGAGAAAGATTGAAATATATGTGATTTATTGTTCTTCTTTCAGACAGCAGTGATCAAGCAAATTAGGAGGTAAACTAACCCTCTTTGCATGTGGCTGTGCATTATAAATATTACACATGTGTATAACATTTACATAAACCCATACACACATATATTTTACATCCACATTGTATTTTGGACAAATAGCCAGAATAGAATAAATAAGTAATTTTGAGAAAGCCAAACTACACATTTGATGATGTTTGAAATACACAATATATGTAGTGAGCTAAAATGCTTCAAGAGAAGGATATTGCACTTGCAGTACTTATATGCAACCATGAGCTTCTAAAGAGGGGTGTTTGTGAATCCGTGAACAAAAGCAATTCTATTCTCAGTAGGCTACCACAGTATTTTCAGAAGTTTCTAATTGAAGACATGCTTCATTTGCCTTGGCTATAAAAGAAGTCATATTTGGTCATGATTATGTCTGTAAATGACCTCATAAAATGTACTCTGAAACAGAACCCTGCAACATAGTTTGCAGGTTAGAAGCCTTTTTAAAATTTGTAAAGTTGTATGTCTCTTGTTTGTAATATCTGCTGAATGGCTAGAGTAGTTAAACTCCATTAAGTTCACTACATTTCAGTTTTACAGCCTATTTTATCTATATTAGTAATACATACGTCTTTATAATATGAAAGAGAAAGGCATTGTCTCAAACCCAATCTATATTGGGTAGTGCATAATTCATCATTCATTGTAAATATGTATTGTGGATCCTTCTGAGTATTAGAATCAAAGTTTATTAAAAATGTGCATGGAGTTAGCAAAACACATCCAATCCAAATGATAGGTTGTAGAACAATTGAATTTGCCAATATGATTATCTTAACTGATCACATACAGTTATATTTTGCAATATACCTATTTATTTTTTGGTGAATACAGCTATATTTGGAACAGTCTTTAAATCCAAGACTGAGCTTTATGAGTTTTTTTATTAAAAATAGAGGGTCACATCCTGGTTCCTGCAAAAGTTTCTTCACACCTTTCTGATGGTGTAAAATAGCCTCAGCACTATGATAACTGTCAATATGGGGTCCTCCTAACATATAGAAACCTCTGAGTTGCCTCCCTGGCCTCATTGCCTGCTTTCCTCCACTTGCTCTTGACAACATAAATTAGTAGGACCAGCTAAGGAAGCGGAGGCAGGACTAAAGTACTGTTCTGCTCCAGTGATTATTGACTACCAGAATAGCTCCTTGGGGAACAACTCTGCTTGCACAATTTAGAGAACTGCTCTTAGCTAATTCTCAGGACGTATCTGGTTAAAATGTACTCCTTTCTCCCTCCAAACACCTGATGCACAAGGTAGCAAACAGACATTCCTTGGGAGATGGAAATGAATTCCATTTTACTGAATTGTAAGGGGCTCGTACTCCCCTGGACAACAAGACATTAACAATGATGGGAATTACATCCAAGGACCAAAAGATGAATTGGAGTCTTAAGTCAGAATGGAACTCTCCCTATCAAACCCCTTTTCTTCTTCAGCTGCATACTCCTTCTAGGAGATCACTCCTTCCATGTATTTTTGCAGATATCACCCAGAAAAGGTAATTGCTCTCTCTCTAGAGACCTATAAGGCAAGATGGCCAGCCAATATAGGGGAAGAATGTTCGGTTGGGATGGCAGACAGCTCAGGTAGGGTTGGTGCCTCCTACTCAAGACTGTGGCAGAATGCTACAATTTAGTCATTTGCCAGGAAAGTGTTTCATGATATGTATGTAAAAGTAAATGCTAGTTACCATATTTTCCGGCGTATAAGACGACTTTTTATACTAAAAAATATCCCCCAAAAATCGGGGGTCGTCTTATACGCCGGGTATAAACATACTGTAGCTTCGGCTACATACATAACGTCCCTGTGCTGTTACTGTATGTACCGCGCTGAGCCAATCCCGGCAAGTGTTGTATTCTATTAATGCATACAAAGCCTGCTCGGATTGGCAAAGGTTGTAATAGCCCGCCTCTCTGACTCAGCCAATCCGAGCAGGCTTTGTATGCATTAATAGAATACACTGCTTGCCAGGATTGGCTCAGCGCGGTACATACGGTATCAGCGCAGGGACGTTCTGTATGTAGCCGAAGCTACAATATTTTGAAGGATTTTAAGTACCGGTAAGTCAAAACCATTTTAATTAAAATTATTTAAATCAAATCTGATGTTATTAAATGGTGTTGCCTCGGAAGGGGGGGGTAGTCTTATACGGTGAGTATAGGCCAAAACCTATGTTTTAACTAGAAAATTAGGGGGTCGTCTTATACGCCCAGTCGCCTTATTCGCCGTGTGTATGTTGGTTGCTTGTGGGCTGTATTTTAACAAGATAGAAATCTTGCAATTTATTCCTGAAGAAAAAAATGGTTGAAGCCATATAACCCTTCTCACTTGGCTTTGTTTTCCTTTATTACAAGTATTTTGATGCTGAAAGAGATAGAAAATTACAGCAGCAGCATATGTTTGGAATGCTGTCTATTGTTATCATTATTGAGGTCTAGAAATGGCTACAAATATGGTTCAAAAATTAGGGTACGTCTAGACTACATGCCTCTATCGCCAGAGGCATGTAGATTAGGCTACCAGGCATAGGAAAATGAAGCGGCGATTTAAATAATCGCCGCTTCATTTAAATTTACATGGCTGCCGCACTGAGCCGATCAGCTGTTTGTCGGCTCAGCGCAGTAGTCTGGACGCGCGGGTGTCGACATCAAAGGCATTTGTCGACCACCCAGGTATGCCTCATCCCAGGAGGCATACCTGGGTGGTTGACAAATGCCTTTGATGTCGACACCTGCACATCCAGACTACCGCGCTGAGCCGACAAACAGCTGATCGGCTCAGTGCGGCAGCCATGTAAATTTAAATGAAGCGGCGATTATTTAAATCGCCGCTTCATTTTCCTATGCCTGGTAGCCTAATCTACATGCCTCTGGCGACAGAGGCATGTAGTCTAGACGTACCCTTAGTTTTTGAAGTTGGAAGGTTTTGGAATCCAGATTTTTGTTGGGCTCTTTACAGACTTAGGGAGCTGGGGATCCAGTCGTGTTCAAACGCGTACACGCACATGCGCATGCGTGCGCGCGCACGCACGCACACACATATACACACACACACACTTAGGACTGATTAACTCTGTTAATCTGGCTGAGTCCCATTTCTAATTGGAGCTATCTGGATCCCAGAAAACACAGAAAATCAAGCTGAGAAATTCTTGTTATTTTAAACTAGCCAATTAGCCCATCATAAAATGGGATTTTCAGGTCTCTCCTCCACGTCGGTCTTCTCTCCTGAGCCTCCGGTCTCTCGCTCCGTCTCTCTCTCTCTCTTCTCTTACTGCCTCCCTCTCCCCCTCAGCTCTCCTCTGCCTCCTGCCTCTCTCTCTGTCTCTCTCTTTCACTTCTCCTCCCCCTCCTGCCTCTCACTTGGGGGACCGCGGAGCCCAAATGGTCGCTTGCGCTGCTTGCTCCCATGTGGTGGCCTGGCTGAGCGGCGCAGAAGTCAGCCAAGTGCCACGGCGGGAGGTGAAGGGGGGCCAGAGGGTGTGACCTGGAGCTGCTGTCACACCGCACGTCACCACCCCGCCCCCCTTCACCTCTCACCTTGGTGGTCGGCTGACTTCTGCGCCACTCAGCAAGGTCGCCGTGGAGGAGAAAGTGGTGCAAGTGGCTGTTTGGGCCCCGCACTCCCCATGCAGCACGGGCTGCTCAGAGGGAACAGCCAGCATTTCAGGCAACAGCACCGCCCAGAGGGAACAGCCAACATTTTGGCATTACAGACTCTCAGACACTGGGCTACTATATATATGATGCCATGTTGTATGATTTAAATTTTCTGGTTTCCAGATCTCTAATACAAATTAAACATGCCATCACAGTTTGAAAGACAGATGAAGAAACATGTAAATCAATTTATTAAGAAAGTCAAATATGAAAATACCTCACCACACAGGGATTACATAATTTTTGGCTTACGTGCAATGGGATATTTTTGGAAATGATCATCTAAGATAATTCATAGTGAAACTTTTGGGATGATTTTTTTAATAAAGAGAGATATGCACCAAATATTAATCTGAAGTCAATGGATATTCTTTATGAATTCAGGTAGGATAAGAACAGAGAAGTATGTTACCAGTATATGTTTGGAAGCTAGAACAAAATATCAGAATAAAATATCTTGAATTACAAAATATTAGAATCAAGACCCAACATCTAGTCTACATAATGATTATGGATGTTTTTACCTGCAGAGGTCATCTAGATTCTTACCAATGTTTTAGCTGTAACCACCTTATTGTTCACACAGAAAACCTTATAACCCAAATTTGGAAGGACTTTAAACACAGATTAATTTACTCTGTTTGGGAATTATTTTAGAGCATGGGTTCAGATTTAACTCTGCAGAAACCCACCCACTTGGCAAGGAGATTGCAGACAAGATCAGCCAAGTGCCGATTGTCCTCCATTTGCATCCCACAATTCCTCCTGTGGAACTAACAAATTCTCCTGCAATTGACACAATTGATTGGGAAAGAATAAGAACGTCTTACTACAAGACAAGCCCAACAAAGAAACCAACAGAACACCACTGGCCATCACCTACTGTCCTCAGCTAAAACCTCTCCAATGCATCATCAGTGATCTACAACCCATCCTGGACAACCCTCACTTTCACAGGCCTTGGGAGGCAGGCAGTCCTCGCCCACAGACAACCCGCCAACTTGAAGCAAATTCTCACCAGCAACTATCCACCACACCATAGTAACTCTAACTCTGGAACCAATCCATGCAACAAACCTCGGTGCCAACTCTGCCCACATATATACACCAGCGACACCATCACAGAACCTAACCAGATCAGCCACACCATCATGGTTTCATTCACCTGCACATCTACCAATATAATACATGTCATCATGTGACAGCAATGCCCCTCTGCTATATATATCAGTCAAACTGGACAGTCCCTACGTAAAAGAATAAATGGACACAAATCAGATATCAGGAATGGTAACATACAAAAACATATAGGAGAACACTTCAGTCTCCCTGGACACAAAGTAACAGATTTAAAGGTAGCCATCCTGCAACAAAAAAACTTCAAGAACAGACTTCAAAGAGAAACTGCTGAGCTACGGTTCATCTGCAAATTTAGGATTAAACAAAGACTGTGAATAGCTAGACAAATACAAAAGCTGTTTCTCCTCTCTTGGTGTTCACATCTCCAGATCAGCTGCTAGAAGGGGGCCCCATCCTCCCTGACTGAATTTACCTCATTATCTCCAGCCTTACTCTTGACTGGTACTCTTTTCTTATGCCTGTATATTTATACCTGCCTCTGGATTTTCCATTACATGCATCTGACGAAGTGGGTCTTTGCCCACGAAAGCTTATGCTCCAATACATCTCTTAGTCTATAGGGGTACGTCTAGACTACATGTCTCTGTCGACGGAGCTATGTAAAGTAGTTTATTCAGCATAGTCAAAGAAGCGG
This sequence comes from Pelodiscus sinensis, assembly GCF_049634645.1. Taxonomy (NCBI): domain Eukaryota; kingdom Metazoa; phylum Chordata; order Testudines; family Trionychidae; genus Pelodiscus; species Pelodiscus sinensis. The sequence continues at coordinate 73,530,876 of NC_134713.1, forward strand.
GGATTTAAATAATCCCTGCTTCATTAAAATAAAAACAGCCGACACGCTGTGCCGACGATCAGCTGATCAGGTACAGCACAGCAGTCCGTTTCTTGAGGCATACCAGAGTGGTCGACAAAGGCTTCCCTTGTCAACCACGCCACATCTAGACTGCCGCGCTGTGCCGGATCAGCTGATTGTCGGCACAGCACGGCAGCCGTTTTTATTTTAATGAAGCTTCTTTGACTATGCCGAGTAAACTACTTTACATGGCTCTGTCAACAGAGACATGTATTCTAGACGTACCCTAAGGTGCTACAGGACTCCTCGTCGCTCGGCCAATCTAGGATTACTCAAATGATCCGAGCCAGCTGGAAGTCACCCTGGCTAAATGGCTTTGAATCATGAAACTCTGTCCCACAGTTTCCAAGACTGCCCATCTTTAGCTGCTAGGAAGTACTTTAATTTATATAGTCCCAAAATCTATAATCAGTCTCAATATTTGCTCTAGGGTATTTTTGCTCTTAGAGTGAAATTTATTTCACATTTATAAAGCCCAACTTATTGTTATGTATGTAAGAGAAGTGCTTGGAACAGATGAAATCTACCAACAGATGAAATCTACCAACCCTAACCCTACCTACCCTAATCTACCCTACCAAATCTACCAAGCCTGACCAGCTTTTACTATAGTACACCCTTCCTATTCCACCGTTCCTCCAAAGGGGCTAGAATAGCATGTGCAGACCCTCTGGTGCTAGATGTTAGAATGTCAATTAGCACAGACTAGAATGTGTGTAAATATCCTTCCAGGCATGCCCCTGTTGAAACTCAGTGCCAATCAACGTTGGCTAGTGCAGAGGAGTCATCTAAAGCATGAAAGAGTGAGGCAGGACCTCTACTAGACTGCTTTTTGACCACACAGCAAATGACAGAGCAACATGAGAGGGGGGGCCTAAGATGACATGAGGTATGCTACTCATGTTTTGTATGGGCCCTTAGAAACAGTCAATTCCCTCGTTTAATATTTATCTCAAAAAGCCTTGGATTTGTCAAATGTTTTCTGTGCTCAGTGAAGATAGGGCAGAAGAACTGCATGCTAGTGTATATTAAAAAAAAAGCTGGGCTGGTTAAGGTAATCTCTTGGGTTAGATCACCTTCTGTTGTAAGAGAAACAAGATTTTGAGCCACAGAGTTGATCCAGTAAAAAGAATACCTCACCCAGATTTTCTCTCTAATATCCTGGGACTGACATGACTACAACTACATTGCATATAAACTACTAGGTTGTGATGTTGCCCCAACAGTACAATTTGAAGGCGGAACAAAGGGTTTTTGCTGTGAGGAAGCCAGGGAAGGTACTCAAGGTGCTTGAAGGTAATGTTTGCATTAGCAAAATACATATAATTCATGAATATCTGGTAATCAGAAGTCATACCCACATTTAAGCAAACGTCTTTGGTTCACCTATGGCCAGCTGCAAGACTTTTCATTACTTTTAAACATTTCTTTGAGTTTTATGAAGGAAGAATAGTTGGGCCATACAGAACTAATGTAAAGAAGCACCGCTCAATAATTTAGCTTTCCTGTTTTCTGCAGTATTCTGGATTTCTGAGTTATTAAAACGGATGGACTTAAGGAAAGAAATGAAAATTATAACTGTGATCCCTTTGTTTCTGCAAGTCTGCTTCACTGGTGATTCGAACATGTTTGTCAGTCCATGAAGTTTATGGGCACTTTTCTATTTTTCATCTGATTATGGGTGCCCATCAGGCCAACATATGCAATTTAATGTGTAATTTGCTGCAGCTACGAAAAGCAGGATCCCAGCTGAAAATGTAAAGTGTGTGTTTTGGATGGGGGGTACCTATTTTCTGCTTCTATTACTTCATATAATTGCCTCCCAGATGAGACAACATAGCAAGCAGCACAAACAAAACAGTGGTGATTCATGTCTTTCACCAACTGCCTGTGAATTGAAAGCAGATGTGGACAGTGGGAGATTGGCCATCTCTAAATACAAAGCAACTGAACAAAAAAAAATCCTAAAGTCTATTAGTGGCAAAAACAAAACAAAAACAAAAATATCCAAATAAGCTGTGGATTGCATCAGGAAACTTTCACTGTCATAGTTAAAATACACAATAAAAATGACAAATAAGGATTAATGTGGATAAAGATTGTTATTGAAAAGGAACTTTTATCAAATGTGTAATTGTTATGATGAAATCTACATTGTTTATGTGTAGTAAAACAAATCAGCCATATAAAGCATATTTTAAGGTATAATTTCAAAATATTAAAATTAATTGTATAATTTCCTTTCCACAGTATAATTAATAATAAGCAGCATGATTTAAGAAAGCACTGACGCATATGCTTAAGTTCCATTCAAGTTAAGCACATTCTGTAAGTTCTCTGCTGCCCTAGGGCCACAGTGAACAGAAGTGATCCTGACTGAAGCACATCACAGGGGCACTCTCCTGGTCACCACCTAAATCCTCAGAATGAACCATTTACAGTCACCCTCTATCACTGGAATTCAGATCAGTTGAAGTTCTCTCTGAATAACAATACCTTTCACTGCTTATAATGTTCATATTGACTTAATTTGCCCATGGTTTGTATCCTTGTGGAACAAAAGCTTCCCTAGACATGCTAACAAATGCCTATAGTATTCCTTCATCAATTCTTTTTGACACTCAAGAAAAACAAAACAAAACCACAAAATGCTTTGATTTATAACCCAGGATCTCCTTTATTAAAGATCAATGCTAACTGTCCTTAATTAAAGCCAAAGCTTATTGTTCCAGTCTGCACCTAATTGAGTTTATAGTTAATATACTGAAGAAAGTTTGCTGGTCTTCTGGGACTAGTTTTCTAAAGCTGCTCTAGATCATTTTACATATATAGCAGTAACATTTAACTTCCTCCAGTCTTAGAGGGACAGCTGTGTTATTCTGTATCTGCCAAAGCAACGAGGAGCCTATGGCACCTTAGAGATTTTATTAGTGCATAAGCTTTTGTGGGCAAAATTCACTTCATCAGATGAACTGGAGCAGAGTTTTCAGAGACATGGGTGTATATATATATACACAAGGTCAATTAAAGAAAGAGGGTACTTGTGTAAATGAGGCTAATCAAGTCAAGGTGGAATTGGCTCCTATTTCTAAGAAGATTATGAACATATTGGTAACAGCTAAACAATATTTTTAGCTGCTCATCATAAATATAGTAGCCCAGTGTCTGAGTGTCTGTAACGCTGAAATGCTGGCTGTTCCCTCTGGGCAGCCCATGCTGCATGGGGAGTGTGGGGCCCAAACGGCCGCTTGCACCCCCGCGGCAGCCCAGCTGAGCAGCACAGAAGTCAGCCAAGCACCACGGCAGGAGGCGAAGGGGCGCGGAGCGGTGACATGTGGCATGAGAGCGGCTCCAAGCCCCGCCCCCTAGCCATGAACGTCACCACCCCTCCCCCCTTCGCCTCCCACCATGGCGCTCGACTGACTTCTGCACTGCTCAGCCATGCCGCCGCATGGGAGCAAGTGGCACAAGCGACCATTTGGGCTCCGCGCTCCCCAAGCAGCACAGGGAGTGTGGAGCTCAAACGGCCGTGAGAGGCAGGAGGGGGAGGAGAAGAGAAAGAGAGAGGCAGGAGGCGGAGGAGAGCTGAAAGAGAGAGGAGGAGGCAGTAGGAGGAGAAAAGAGAGAGAGAGAGAGATTTGGAGCGAGCGACCAGAGGCTCAGGAGAGAAGACTGACGTGGAGGAGAGACCTGAAAATCCCATCTTATGATGGGCTAATTGGCTAGTTCATAATAGTAGGTTAGGCTCTAACTTAGTCTTGGGGGATTGGCAGTCTTCAGAGATTGGTATCATCAATCCAGGTCTGTGTCATATTGCCCTTCCACCCCCCCTCCCCCGAGCTTTTTTATTTCCCTAGTAAAATTTTAACCCCTGAAATATATTCCTGTTGTCCATTGGCAATACTGTGGTTTAAGAACTCATTTCACATTTTCCCAGATGTGTCCTATTAAAAAAAAAAGAATCCTGTTCTTATCTCCTACATATAATAAACAACAAAGCAACCAAACAAACACAGCAGCAAGTCTATGAGCCTGGGTTGCGGGTTCATGAGGCTTGCACTGTGGCATTAAAAATAGCATATAAACTTTCCTGATTGGGCTTTGAAACCCAACTTCCTCCTCAGGATTCAGAGCTCAAGCTCCAGATTGAGAAAAGATAGTTACATGGCTGGCTTTTAGTGCTTTAGAATGAATCCAAGTCTCTAGCCTCAGTCTCTAAGGGTATGTCCACACATCAGGACTAATGTCAAATTAACCTACGCAACTTCAGCTACGTCAATTGCATAGCTTAAGTCTACGTAGCTTAATTTGGCATTTTGCGCTGTCTAGACAGCAGGAAATTGAAAGAAGAACACTCTTCCTTTGACTTCCCCTACTCCTCATCAAATGAGGGTTATCACTAGTTGAAGTAAGAAGTCCTCCACCTTGACATTATTTCGAAATAAAGGCTGATAGTGTAGACGCTCACTATGTTATTTCAGAATATTGTGTTATTCTGAAATAACGCTGATGTGTAGACATAGGTTAAGACATGTTACTCTAAGGCATTCTGATCCCCTCCTCCATGCCCCCTAGAGGCCCTATTAACTCAGTGGGAAATGCATGCTTTAATAAGAATGCTGCAGGAGGAGTGGAATCTATTTACTTAAAATTTACTACAATTTATTCCAACTTTTTATAACCAAAATTGTGCTTTAGTCTTTCTGCTCCTGCAAAAGGATTTAGTTTTACTCCAGTTTTCAGCACTGCCTTTCGACTTCCATGAACCTGTTCCTACAGAAAACTCTCAGGGTATGTCTACACTACAAAGTTAGTTCGAACTAACGGATGTTAGTTCGAACTAACTTTCATAGGCGCTACACTAGCGCTCCGTTAGTTCAAATATAATTCGAACTAACGGAGCGCTTAGTTCGAACTAGGCAATCCTCATTCCACGAGGATTAAGCCTAGTTCGAACAAGCTAGTTCGAATTAAGGGCTGTGTAGCCCCTTAATTCGAACTAGTGGGAGGCTAGCCCTCCCCAGCTTTCCCTGGTGGCCACTCTGGCCAACACCAGGGAAACTCTACGGCCCCCCTCCCGGCCCCGGACCCCTTACAGGGGCACGGGCTGGCTACGGTGCCCGTGCCAGGTGCAAGCCTGCCAGCACCCAGCCAGCAGACCCTGCACCTGGCACGGATCGAGCCACCCACCCGATGCTCCCCAGCCCTCCCCCTCTTCCTGGGACCAGGCTGGCGGCTCCCAGGAGCTTGCCCAGGACCGCAAGAGGTGGGCACCTGCCTGGGCTAGTGCGGACATCGTGGACCTCGTCCATGATCTCCGCACTAGGCACAGGAAAGTGGCCGGCTAGGGCAGGAGAGCTGCCAGCCTGGCCACCCAGGAGCAGGTGTGCAAGAGAATCAAGGGGGTCCACTGAAACCCCCGACCCTGAGCCCTGAGCTTACAATGGCCGTCCTGGGTCAGACCAAAAGTCCATCTAGCCCAGTAGCCTGTCTGCCGACAGCGGCCAACCCTAGGGACCCTGGAGGGGATGGACCAAAGACAGTGACCAAGCCATTTGTCTTGTGCCATCCCTCTCCAGCCTTCCACAAACATTGGGCAGGGACACCACTCCTACCCCCTGCCTAATACCACTCCATGGACCCAACCTCCATGACTTGATCTCACTTCCCTTTAAACTCTGTTCCAGTTCTAGCCTTCACAGCCTCCTGCAGCAAGGAGTTCCACAGGTTGACTCTTTGTTTTGTGAAGAACAAATTTCTGTTACTTGTTTGAAGCCTGCTACCCATTCCTTTCCTTTGGTGTCCTCTAGTCCTTCTTTATGGGAACTAATGAAGAACTTTTCTGTATGCACCGTCTCCACCCAACTCCTGCTTTTAGAGACCTCTATCCTGTCCCCCCTCCGTCTCCTCTTTTCTAAGCTGAAAAGTCCCAGTCTCTTTAGCCTCTCTTCATATGGGACCTGTTCCCAACCCCTGATCATTTTAGTTGCTCTCCCCTCTCCCAACCTCTCTCTTCCCCATCCCACCTCCTTTTCCCAGTCTCCCCCAGTTTTGTTCAATAAAGACAGATTCCATTTTGGAAGACACGTTATCTTTATTTTGTACATCAAGAAGAGGGGCTAGGGAAGGGTAAGTGGAAAGAGGTGAGGGAGGAATGGGGCACGAGCCCCCGATGGGGAGGACTGGGCCGGCTCTGCGGGCTTCTGGGGATGGAAGCTCTCCTGCAGCCCCCCAATTACCCCTTCTCCCCAGATGGCAGCCTGCGGCAAGTGCAGCCGGGCTGATGGCCGAGTGCTGTGATGTGCGGAGTGTCGGCATTCAGGGCAATCCAAGCCAGGACTGCTTTGCCAGCGGGGCACCCCTGAGAACTTGTCTGTCCGGGGTGGGGGTTGGGACCCTTTAAGCACAGCCCTCGGCTAGCCTGAGACAGCATCTCCACGCTCTAAGTCCTCCTCTGATGCCCTGCCGGCACTGCTTCCGGCCATCCTTAACCCCGCTTCAGGGTCCACTTAATGTGTACGCGCTAGTTCGAATTAGCAAAACGCTAATTCTAACTAATTTTTAGTTCTAGATGCATTAGTTCGAATTAGCTTAGTTCGAATTAACTAATTCGAACTAAGTTAGTTCGAATTAGCGCTGTAGTGTAGACATACCCTCAGAGACTTTATACGGAGCAGGATCACAATATTCTCTCAGTAATTCAGTTTAATGATATCCTGTAGAGAATATAAAGCAATAGGTGTCATAGGGTTCTTTGGAAGTTTGTAAATCTACATTTGTGAAATAAAATAATCAAACAGGTGTTGGAGCCCTAATTGTCACTTGCATACAATGAGGTGCTGAAAAGACCTTACAACTTCCCGTGTTTGTGCACCCACTCACTGGGACTTTCCTCACCTCCAACTCCTTTTCTTTTAACTAGCTAAGTGAAATATACACAGTACTCATTGCTATGACATCCCACTGCAAAGAAGCTCTGTCATTTGGTGGATGAGGTCTCTGATGATTTGGAGCAAGGGCGGAACAACAGAGGAAACTAACAGATGGCCCCTCTGACACTGCCTACAGAGTTTGAGGCTGCTTCCTCAACCTGACAGAGATGGGTGTTTCTGGTTGGCTGAACCCCTCTGGCCAAGGGACAAAAAATATTTTTTCTCTCTTGAAGTGCAGTGAGGAACTGAAGAGCTAAATCTCCTTCTAATGCTAGAAGTCAACACCAACCCTGTTTCCCAAACATTGTGTCTGTCAGTGCTAAATGCATGTGTGCGCACAGTGACAACCACAGACAGACATTTTTATCAAGGAACAGAGTACTCAGACATGTTAGTCTGGCCAGCTCCACGGTAAATCTTCAACACTATCCCTGCCCCACACTGCAGGGCAGGATCTGAAGCATAAAACTGCTTGCCCAGCCTAATTCCCAGCCTAATTCCCATTCTGACTCTGAGCTGCTGTTTACTAAACAGTTTTAATTTTTGTTTGCTGCACTATGAAATTCCTAAAATAGAATGCAAATATGAACTTGCTGAAATGAAATGTGGCTATTTGTAGAGAACACAACTGCTCAGCATGAGTAGAATTAGGTCTTCAGACATGGTCTTTATACTTTTAAAAATGAATAAATTGCATCAGCCTGCCAATTATTTTGAGTCTTGCTTTCTTTTTATTAGGTAATTATATTTTATCTTCCAGCAAACTGATTCCCATCAAAGTTTTGCATTGCTTTTTTGCACTGAATAGAAATCCCTCAAGAAATCAAAGAAGCTAATCTCTATCATTATGGTTTATGCACTTATCTTCATCACACAAAAATATGAAGTGCCCTTCACTCCATGTTCTTGCTACATGATTTATAATAAGGTGTTTACATTTCTAAGACATGATGCAACAAATTAAGTGTATTTAAAGATTTGCTACCTTTGCCTCTTGAGTGATGTACATGAACACAGGTGGACATACTACACAATTTATGTGACCCCTCTTAGTCAAGTTAAAAGCAGTAAGTCTGAGTTAGCCACATAGTTGTACAATACCCATTAATGGGTATCTAGGACAATTTCTCACTAAGAGCTTTTACACAGTGTGACCACTCTACATTTGACTGTCTATTTGCATTTCTGAAAGGCAGATGTATTTTAAAGCTTCTTTAAGCTTGCTTTTCAGCTTTTTTTAAAAACAAAGATGCAAGTTAAACCAATTTGAAACTGGATTTTTTCAGTTACAATTGCATGATGTATATGATGAAAAAGCATTACCAGTAAGTATGTGCCAAGTAGTGCTTCATCTATATGAGGATCACCTAAAAAAATTGTTTCTAATATTCCTGAACAAAATTACATCTCTGTATACCATGATATTTTAAAGAAGTCTGTTAAAATTTAAACGTCATCTTAATGCATGGCTTTTGATAAAAATATTTAAGATTTACTTCATTATTCAACTAAAATGTTCATAATTGTCAATGGCTACTTTGGTTTTGTAGAAGAAATCTGACACTTGGGTGAAGTCCTGGATCCAGTGAAGTCAATTTTGCCATTGACTTTAGTAGGGCCAGTATTTTACCCTAGCTTTTTACCATTTCAATAACCAAAAATGCAGAAGAAGTAAATGGCAACTCTTACATTTCTTGGAGATTACTTCTCTGCCTCCACCTATATTAACGTGTTGAAAGGTTACTTAAAAAAAGCAGAAATTTTAAAAAAATTGTTAATAATGTATTTTGCATTCCAGGGATAATGGAATTAACTGAAAATCAGTGTGAACTGCAGTTTAATGGTGAATTAAATTTACAATCCACATAAGCAATGTAACAATGTAATATTATTTTATTTTTTAATTAAAAACACTTCTTTTTAAAGAGAGTGGATTTTTACATAGGCAACAGCCTTGCAGCCAGTTTGCATGCACAATTTTGTGATACATAGTATGAAACTTTTTAATCAGCTTCTAATGACTTCAAGAGTACTAGTCTGAACAAATTCTGTGTGGGGTTCGGGTGGGGCGGTCTTCCTGCATCCTGCAAATAAGGATTTAGGTAACCTGAAGTATTATTCAAATATAAAATTCCTTATTTTGCAAAGTGTATTATATGTTTAAGGTTTTGTACTTATTCGTGGTTCCATAATTACATTTTTAGAGTTTTGAATGAAATGGCATTGATTATTTGTTTCTCATCACACAGAAATCCTTCATTTGGATGCCATTCACTCTGAAAGAAACATCTAATGCAGAAGTGAAAATTGATGAAGATATGCTAAGAACAGTTTAGTTTTTAGAACATGAACAATCCTACTAGGTTTCCACAATGAATCTGTTCACTGGTTGTAATGGAGTTCTATTTTAGCTAGCCCAGGAGTAACTCTAAACTAATCTTACCACAATATTGCATTAATTTTGAATTAGTATAACAGCTGGATGCTGGAGGCTGCTTGGAAAGCAGAGTGATGTGCTTCTTGTTATCTTGATATTGCTCTTTTCCAAATAAAATTGCATTTGATATGCATACCACCACTAATGACAATGATTTTTTTTGCTTACACAGAAGTAGCTAGAAAGGACTAACTTTGCAACACATTTAAACAAAGTACTCACATTAATTTTGCTTGAATCTCTTTGCTACAATCCATCTGTTTCATGCAAAAAAATTTTCTGTACCCCCCAGAGAGCTTACTATGTTTTTTTAGATGGAAACAGGATGCTGCCTGTCTCCTTTTCGTGAAAATGAAGTTACATTTATGGGCAAAAAAGTCTTAATTATTCCAATTTCCAAAAGAGAAAGGAAGAATATATGTAAAGCAAATGGATTTTTATTGGAAAATTACTTTTTGGGGTACCATTCCCAGTGTATGATTATTTTTTTATATTTGCTATCAAAATAAAGTTATTGTTTACACATTGACTTGTTTGCATTGCTAAAACCCTCATGTGTATGGGAAACGAGGACAAGCACATTCCCAGAATTAGGTGGCATCATTACATCCAGTAGTGTCAGTATGAACATGTTAGTTCAAAAGGAATAATAGATACTGTACCATCAATCTTCGTAAATAAGTAACCATGGAGACATGTTCCACAACTGTGGTGCTCCTGTGCAAGGAGCTAGCTACTTTCTCTTTCAATATCTGACACCTGACAAAAACATATTGCTTTAAAAGCTCAAGTAAAATATTCCAGAAATTTAGTACCAAGACTCCTTTGCATTTGCACATATTAAAATCTGATCTTTGGATGGTAATCTCTGCAACCACCATTAGTAAATCAGATTTGCACTTGCCTCTAACCCACTTCTTCACTTATTTTATTTTTTATAAACTTAAAAGAAGTGGGTTTTGCCCACAAAAGCTCTTGATATCTAAAAGCGGCAAGAAGTCCTGTGGCACCTTATAGATCTGGTCCTGAAGTTTTTTTGCTGCAGGATGGCTACCTTTAGATCTGCAATTGTGTGTCCAGGGAGATTGAAGTGTTCCCCTACAGGTTTTCATATGTTGCCATTCCTAATACCTGATTTGTGTCCATTTATTCTTTTAAGTCCAGTTTGGCCGATGCATATAGCAGAGGGGAATTGTTGGCACATGATGGCATATAATACATTAGTAGATGTGCAGGAGAATGAACCAGTGGCAGTATGGCTGATCTGGTTAGGTCCTGTGATGGTGTTGCTGGTGTATATATGTGGGCAGAGTTGGCACCGAGGTTTGTTGCATGGATTGGTTCCTGAGTTACAGTTATTATGGTGCGGTGTATAGTTGCTGGTGAGAATATGCTTCAGGTTGGTGGGTTGTTTGTGGGTGAGGACTGGCCTGCCTCCCAAGACCTGTGAGAGTGAGGGATCATTGTCCAGGATGGGTTGTAGATCACTAATGATGCATTGGAGAGGTTTTAGCTGAGGACTGTAGGTGATGGCCAGTGGTGTTCTGTTGGTTTCTTTCTTGGGCTTGTCCCGTAGCAGGAGGCTTCTGGGTACACGTCTGGCTCTGTTAATCTGTCTCCTCACTTCCTCATGTGGGTATCGTAGTTTACAGTATGCTTGTTGAAGATCTTGTACGTGTAGGTCTCTTTCTGAGGGGTTGGAGCATATGCAGTTGTACCTCAGGGTATGTCTACACTACCCCGCTAGTTCGAACTAGCGGGGTAATGTATGCATACCGCACTTGCTAATGAAGCCCGGGATTTGAATTTCCCGGGCTTCATTAGCATAAGCGGGGAGCCGCCATTTTTAAATCCCCGCTGCTTCGAACCCCGTGTAGCGCGGCTACACGGGGCTCGAACTAGGTAGTTCGGACTAGGGTGCCTATTCCGAACTACCGGTACACCTCGTTTCACGAGGAGTACCGGTAGTTCGGAATAGGACCCTAGTCCGAACTACCTAGTTCGAGCCCCGTGTAGCCGCGCTACACGGGGTTCGAAGCAGCGGGGATTTAAAAATGGCGGCTCCCCGCTTATGCTAATGAAGCCCGGGAAATTCAAATCCCGGGCTTCATTAGCAAGTGCGGTATGCATACATTACCCCGCTAGTTCGAACTAGCGGGGTAGTGTAGACATACCCTCCGTGCTTGGCTGTAAACAATGGATCATGTGGTGTGTCTGGGATGGAAGCTGGAGGCATGCAGGTAAGCATAGCTGTCAGTAGGCTTTCGGTATAGGTGGTGTTTATGTGACTGTCACTTATTTGCACCGTGGTGTCCAAGAAATGGACCTCCCATGTAGACTGGTCCATGCTGAGGTTGATCGTGGGGTGGAAGCTGTTGAAATCATGGTGAAATTCTTCCAGAGTCTCCTTCCCATGGGTCCAGATGATGAAGATGTCATCGATGTAGCATAGGTAGAGAAGGGGCGTAAGTGGACGAGAGCTGAGGAAGCATAGTTCCAGGTCAGCCATAAAAATGTTGGCGTATTGTGGGGCCATGTGGGTGACCATAGCAGTGCCACTGTTCTGGAGGTATATATCGTCACCAAATCTGAAATAGTTGTGTGTGAGGATAAAGTCGCAGAGCTCAGCCACCAGTTGTGCTGTGGCATCATCAGGGATACTGCTCCTGACAGCTTGTATTCCATCTACATGTGAGATGTTAATGTAGAGAGCCTCCATGGTGGCTAGGATGGTGTTTTCTGGAAGATCACCAATGCATTGTAGTTTTCTCAGGAAATCAGTAGTGTCACAGAGGAAACCGGGAGTGCTGCTGGAGTAGGGTCTGAGTAGAGAGTGCCACAGGACTCCTAGCCGCTTTTGCAGATTCAGACTAACACGGCTACCCCTCTGATACATGATATCTATATCTATCTATCTAGATATAGACAGATATTTATTAGTCGCTAAGGTGCCACAGGACTTCTCGTTGTTTTTAAAGTTATAGACTAACATGGCTACCCCTCTGAGACATGATAAAAATTGTCACTGAATTTTATTCATGGTGGTGGTACAAGACCAAGAGCAAACAATGGCTTCTCGTGGTGTTAATGCTCAACCTCTCCCTTCTTCCTGTCCCTGTTCGAACATTCCCACAAGCTCCCACAGCACCTGGTACAGACTGATGACTCTCTTCTCTGCAAGAGGATCTGTCAACTTAAAAGTGAAAAGCCTTCCAGCTTGGCAGTCTTATTAGCAGTGGTGAAAGTAACTTAACATTTCTTACGGGTACTGTTCTATTGTAACCTGGGTCCCTGCCAGCTCTTTAACTAGCTCCCTGCTGGCTTTTGCAACAGCTCAGCCAATTCTTGCTGGAGCTGCCCATCAGGGTGCATCTGCTTACTTTCACCTCTGCCTATTAGCATAATATGGAACCAATGAAAGAGCCATTAGCAGACACGTGCCAACTCTGAATGTATTGACAAAAACAGTTGTACATTACTATGTCTACAGAACCTTAGTTTAAAATTTGCTTTCATCAGTTTACTGATGAAGATTATAAAATCACATCTCTAAAGAATCCTTGCATAGATACTTAATTGCACAATCTAAGTATTCATCTTTAGCTTTAAATGCTTGTATCTTCAGACATATAGGCTACGTCTACACTGCCCTCTCTTGTACAAGTAAATATGCAAATGTGGCAAAATGGTGACATCTCCATACCTCATTTGCATACTTAATGAGCCTCTTTTTTCTGCAAGGGTTTTTTTTTTGCAAAAAGGAGACGTTTACACGGCCCCTTGCACAAAATTGGAGGCTCATTAAGTATGCAAATGAGATGCAGAAATATTCACCACTTCACCTCATTTGCATATATTCTTGTACAAAAGAGGGCAGTGTGGACGTACCCATAGGGTTTTAAGGGTTATCTTTTGAAGAATGTATTATCTAAAATACACATTTTAGTTTTAATTACTATAGTACAAAAACTTTATTTCCAAGTTTTCTGCCCTTTCTAGCTTCCCTTATTCTCCTTTCAACCTACCTTCCCCCCACACCTGGAAGAAAACTTTTAAAGGGACAACATTCCTTTTCTTCCAGATAGCTGGGCAAATGAGATTTCCTTTTACTTCTAACTTCTTGATGAACTAGTTTTAAGAGAAGCCTCCACCAACTTCAGAACCTTATTAAAATATAAAATCCTTTGTTATGCCTCAAATCTTTGAATATATTTTTAGCATAAACATGGATTGAAATTTCTTAAACATGTCTTGCTATGAAAATCACTCAAAATAAATTATGTTCCTTTTTTCTAAAAAGCAATGACATTTGTTATGAACACACTAAACTGCTCTGACTGATTAATTTAAAATAATGTTTGCAATCCTGTCTCCCAATCCACCTATCTTCAACTTGGACTTTCCATATTTAAAAATAATTAAACAATCATGTGACTTGTTTAACAAAATAAGACATTAAGAAAGAGTTATGGGTTCTTTTGATGATTCTTCTCATTTTTGAGCCTCTAGCATTTAGGCTTTTAAGATTTTCTCTGTAGCCATAAGGACTTAAGCATGAAGAAATAAAACAAATAAAGAAAATTAAGACTATCATAAAACTGCATGGTTCTGAGAATTGGGGTTTTGTGAAATAGACCAAAAGATTTGTGGTTGCCAGTTGGCTACTTTGGGCCTCCCATCCCAGTCTACCCAGATTAGGGTCAGACACCCTTTGCACAATTAATATTAGGAGCACCAGCATATCTCAGTATTTCCACCATATTAAGTCCCTAAGGCATACAAGGTTGTGACACTTCCCCGTTACATATAGAGGCTCTAGTCGTACTTTTGGTGGTAGAGTATGAGGATATTCACAACAGAGCTATCTGCTGGAGGAACAGTCACCATTCCAAACTCTCTGGGCTGGTTGAACCTCCCTGCTCCCTATGCTTAGGCAAGCTGATGTCTTTCACAGTGAAGGGAGTGCACAGCTCCCACACATCAAAGCAGAAGGAGATCCTCTCAAATCACCGTGGAGCTTTGAAAGGATAGCAGCTGGGAAGACCTCCCCCATGAGTCATGAGCTGATGTGGCCTTCACAAGAGCCTTCTAAGCAGCAGCTTTCAGAGTTAATCTGAATGAACTATCTTACATGTCTTATAGCTATGCTTTCCAACTATCTGTACACTCAGGCAAATGAACTGCTAAATGTTCAGTTCTTGATGTTCACAGACATAAGAGCAAGAAGCTTACATTCATTTAACAAAAGATCAAATTCTGATTTCAGCATGTGACTCTGAGTCTGCATCTGCACTGAGAGCAAGTGTGTGATACTCAGCTTGTATAGACATATTCACACTAGCTCACCAAGCTAGGACATGAAAAACAGACTACCCCTACTGCAGTATGGTGAGCAGCAAGCAGTGGTACAGGCTAGCCACCTTGAGTACATGGTCAAAGAGACCAGACACATTTGTAATTAAGGTGGGGCCTAGGTCATGCTTCATCTTGCCACTGCCTGGGCTATTTTTAGTGTGCTGGCTTCAAGAGATCTCTATTCCAGTGTAGACATAGCCTAAAACCTTTCAGCCTTAATGGAGCTTTGAAAACTCCCAGCACAGTCTATGTACCAGACTGAAGTATTGTAGAAGAACTTTCATGTAAATCAGATGTGGAAGGAATTGAGATAGAAATGTGGAGCCCCATAATAACTATTAAAAGGCCCTTTGTATTTTACAACAATCCCACTGCTCTTTTGTTGTGCATTTGAAGAGGGCTCTGATGAGTTTTCTGGAAGGTTAGGATTTGGCTGAGGAACAGCTTTTCTAATGCAGTGTCCTGCCATTGTTCACTATTTTTATTGTCCAAAGCAGTGAATGGGAAGATTATGAGCGCATCTAAATGCCATTCCCACATGTCTGTATAATTAAGGAATGAGAGTTTCTTAAGTTGGCAGACAGCTGCCTTTTTTTAAAGTAAAAATGAATATATTGTACTATATGTGCCTGAAAAAAATAATCCCTTCAACTTCTTAGCATGATGCCCAGATCCTGTATTTCTCAATTATCACTTTTACTTTTTCCAGATAGAAAAGTCTTCAATGTGATTAATCACCTGTGGTCTTTAATAAAGGGAAATAGTTATACAATTATGTTCTTCATTAAATTAACTACTTCATGAGCCTAGCAATGTGTCTGTTAAACTTGTTGCTGTGGTATACATTCCTATCATGGCATATTAGGAATGAGTGTCATATAATCTCTTTTCGCACAACTGTTCTTTATTAGCAGTCTTATGGGCTTCCTGCTGTCATTGATGGACTAGATCCTGATGATTACATTGTGACAGAACACCACAGAAATATCAATAATAACCCTTCTCTATGATTCATTTGACCTATCTCAACATATTCTGATAATCTAGCAGCTCTTGTTACTGTCTTGCACTATCAGCTATCTGCCACTCTTTGTGTCCTTCAGGGAAAAAAAATATCGGGCAATAAGGAAGAATATCTAGTATGGTTTCTATGGTAATTTAATAAGAGGTAAAATGATTAATAAGGCAGAATTTATCCAAACTTAAGTTGAGACATGTTACATTCATTTATAGCCAATAAGACCCAATTTTAACATAGTACTTCACTTGCAATATTTACAGTAATAGGCTTATAAAATTAAAATCAGAAAATGTCCTTAAGAAATGAGTAATTGGAGTGAGCAGATGTCATTCTAGTCATTGATATTTTGTAAAAGTTATATCCTTTTACTAAAATTATATTAGAGAGAGAGAGTGAGAGAGAGAGAGATTTTACAGTATTTACTTAGGGAAAAAATCTAGACAGGAATGCTGTATGTTGTCCCTGGTTTTATACTTAAGTACTAATTTGTCTAAAAAAAGGTTGAAGCAAACAAGATGCAAAAATGACTTTCTTTATTCCTAACACATTCTTTAAAAAACAGTATCAAAGTTACTAAGAGATGGTCTGTGAAAATTACATCTCTCAAGAAGTCAATGTATCTTGGAAAACAATATTTCTTATTTTGCCTCCTGCTATTAATGTCATGCAAAGTAACATATTTTGTAAGCAAATGTATTCTCTCTCTCACACATTCAAAAAATGATATTTTAAGAACCAAAATATTAATATCAAAAGCATCTCATTTTTCTACAGGACTGTCTATCACTATCACATAGCTGCAGAATCACAAATTGTGATCATTCCCATCTTAGTCTCATGACTGTTATTTGTAATCCAGTGCATATCAGTCTGAAAGATAAAGATGAACTAAAGAGATGCATGAAGGTTTCTGAGAGGAAAAAGTTTTCTAAAAAGGCAGCATTTACAAGAAGTTAATGCAGCATATAATGAGGGGTAGCCTTTTTTTCTGGTGTCTTTTCTTTTGAGGCCCTCAAAACAAAAAATACACTATGAGAGACCTTTGAATCAGAAATGATCTTCGAGTGAAGAATATGGCGAAAGACAGCATTCTTCACAGCCTAGCACAAGTCACTCCATTAAATCTTATGATAGATCAAAACATATCTCAGGAAATCTAAAAATACAGGAGAACATTTTTGAAGTGGTGCATATATATCTGTGACCTCACCCCAATAGACTGCTTTTAAAAATGTAACCCTCTTTTTAGACTTCTCATTGTGGTACATTATTGAGAAGTGGCTGGGAATTGGCAATAGGATGGAACACTTGATAATTACCCTTTTCTGTTCTCACTGAAGCTCCTGGCATTGGCTATTGTAACATGACAGGACACTGGACTACATGGACCTTTGGTCTAACCCAGCATGACTATTCTTATGCTCTTTTCAGTGGGAAAAGGGTACTCAAAATGTGAAGTTTTGGATGTTAAATAGGAGAGAAAAGGTATCGGAATTGTAGGGTTATTGGGTAGCCTCAGAAAAAATACCAGACACACTTGATGGGGAGGGGGGGAAGGAACCAGCCAGGAGGGGAGTGGGCTGGCCAGGAGGGAGGGGGGGGACGGGAAACAGGGCTGGCGGGGAGGGGGAAGTAGGGGCAGCGGGGCTGGCCGTGGGAGATCAAGGGGGGGGTCAAGGGCAGCAGGGGCTGGCCAGGAGAAATCGGGAGGAGGAGAAACAGCCAGCAGAAAGCAGGGGTGGTCGGGAGGGAGTTTGGGGGGAGCAAGGCTGGTCGGGAGGAGGAGCAGAGAGGGAGAGAATCGGTCGTTGGGGAGTAGGACTGACCCAGGCACATACAGATCCCAGGTACTGCCTGTCCTGAGCACGGTCATTTCACCTATAGTCTTCTTCAGTTCCTTGCAGATTACTTTTTAAAATTTCACAGCCTCTTATCATTCTAGATGAACAGGTCTTTCTTTATCTTGTGCTTGCAGAAACCCTATTCTACTTACACCTTCAATCTCCACATACTAACTTTTGGTCTTTAGCTACAGAGTGCATGTGTACTTCACTAAATACATTGTCTAAAGCAGATATCTTACATGTTCTCCCATGTTGGTTATGTTATTGGGGGAAACCTAAATTAATGTTCAAAATACAGAAAACCAAAACAAGGCTGAGTTATGCTTGAAGCACTCAGCAGCAATTGAAGTATTTCTAAGTTTAAGAAAAACAGTATATCTATGTACATGTATAAACTAGCATTAGTAGTATATATAGTAATAGAATATCCAGTTACAGCCACATTACATAATGTCTTATCTCTTATTAATAACACATCACAATATATGTGTGTTTCAGTTCACTAATGCTTTAGAATCTCATGGGTACATTTTCAAATCACACTATTCTTTTCAACTTTATGTTTCCTTCACTTGTTTGTCTTTGCTTTGTAATGGTTTGAGAAATACAAAGGATTGTAGCTGTGACTTTGACATAAATGGGAGTCTCATAGCTGGATCACTAGACACTGCTTTGAGAGTCTGAAGCCTTAGGGACTGTCCTGGGTTTATTAGTAACAAATAATATTTCAAGCTATTCAGGAGGAATATGCCATATAATCTATGCTGAAGCATAAGAACTTGCTGAGGTGGGGGTGGGAAGACAATCGTGAGTCTTCTGGAGAGACATGGTTATCAAAAATTCAGCGAGGGAAAAAATCCAGCCATTTCTCTTCCTATTGCATAAGTAAGGGAAGATCTAGCAGCTCTGTTCATTTAATATGTGTCTAACTGAGTCTTTGCACTAGGTTTACTACCCCACTTGCATCCTGCTGATCTTATATAGTCACAGCTCCAGAAGTGTAGTGTTTAAAAGTAGGCAAACAACTTTAAACTGAACTCCATACTCTACAAATAAGAAGTGGGTATACTCTGTTGATGCAAGTTTACTGTCAGCCACACTACTTCACTGCTCTAGAGTTCAATGCTCTCTTGTCAAGGCTGCAGAAGATGCAAGCATTTTGATCAGCCCAAGTTAGAAATAGAGTGAAGCCAGAATTGGAATCTGGTCAACCTTAGCTGGAATTAGGTGGCCTCCTACTAATCTTGCAGTGCCTTTAGGTAGTGGGGACACATCCTAGCCAGCTCCTGTGGGGTTTTCTGGTTGTTTATTTCCATTAGATGGAATCTTGGGCTGTAAAAAAGAGATGTTGGGAAAAGTGAGAGACATGATCTGTTTTGAGTTCACATTTCCAAACTCCATGAACAATAGCCTCTAAGTAACTCTTTGTCTGGAATCAAGGATGCAACAAAGCAAGTCTTCAGGCTACCTAATGAAGTCAGCTGGCTTGCATTATCCTGGGGTAATTAGCTAGACCATCAAATTGGTTAAAAGAGTCAGCAGAGCAGCTCTTCAGCCCAGAAGTAGAAGCAATTCAGCATCTGCTCAATGTATTTGTTCATGACTTTGATAACTCCTCCCCTTCCAAGTAACCTGTTTCTCACCATCAGTTCTCATACCTGATACCTGCTCAGCCACTGAACCTGGCACCTGCTATAATCCTTAAACATGTTCTCCCATGTGCTGGTCACCATACAAACAATCTGAATAGCAGCATTGTTCCATTCATTAGTTAAGAGGACAACATACAGAGAACATTATGCAAAAGGGATGTTTAGCAACACTTAAAACAGCAGCAGGATACACATCAGCCACACAAAATCATTAAAGCAAGGAAATAAAAGGAAAGACTCTTCCATTTCGTTCCAACTTCATTTTGCCTACAACCCTGTTGTTACCACGCCAGTACCATGTAAGACTTTTTTTGGAAATAGAAGTAAACTAGCCAAAAGCAACACTTACCCCAACTTCATTAAACTTTTGTTACCCCAGAATTTCTCATTCCTACATGTATCACAGAAGTTGACAGTACTGCAGTTCAGCCAATACTAACTGAAAACCAAACATTGCATAGCCATTGCATAGCCAATAATCTTACGCCTTTGTGAAACAAGGTCAGAAGGCTACACATTTACAGATTGTTAATCAGAATGGGCAGAAACTAAGTAAATAGTGGTTTTAGATGCCCTTAACTTTTGTTATGGCTCAAAATGTTCTGAGATAATGTGTTGTCTGTTGAAATTAGGCAGATTGGTGAACTAGTTAGAGGCTTTTGTGTTGATCCACTGTGAGTTACTGTAGGTTATATGTTGTGTTAGCAATAGCTATAAAAGTAAATTTCTCGGAGTAGTCTAAGGAAGCTTTTCTCAGGGAAAGGAGCAGACATCTAAAATCCCCAGCAGCTAGATAAAATGATGGACCCTGAAACCACCAGAAACCACTTCAGACTGTTGGTCAATCTATCTAGGATGTCCAAAATCTATTGCTCATGTCTAGGTGAGCCTAAATCTAACAAGCTGTACTTCAAAATAAGAGTATGCTTACTTGCATTAATCATTTATCAGATGGAAATTTTTGTATTCTGATTGATTTATTCTCAACACTTACTGGAGTGAAACAGTTAAATTACCACTCTTTTGGGTTCTGAGAACCCCAAGTAACAGTAGAACTGTAATTCAAACCCAGCAGTGACCTATGTTTTTACATCAATTATATCAACAAATCAGCACACCTGCCTGTCATACATTCTATGCATTTTGGAAGTTATTTTGCCTTAACACTACTAAGGTTGCTGGCAGGTTTCTGGAACGCTTATTATTTTCTCTTACATAAATCCACCTTTCCATCACACCACTATGAAAAATGCAAGTAGTCCTCAAAGTTTACATTATGGAAAAGATGTGGAAAAACTTTCATTTCAAGGAAGATATGGAGAAATTGGAGGAGGAACAAAAATGATTAAAGGTCATGACGTATGAGAGTAAACTGAAAGAATTAGGTGTGTTTAGTTTGGAAAAGAGAATACAGAGAGGCGACATGATAGCAGTTTTCAAATACCTAAAAGGGTGTTACAAGGTGGAGGGGGAAAAGTTATTCACCTTATAGTCTGATGATAGGACAAGAAGCAATGGGCTTAAATTGCAGCAAGGGATGTTTAGGCAGGACATGTAAAAAATGTCTTGCCAGGGTGGTTAAATACTGGAATAAATTGCCTAGGGAACTTGTGGAATCTTCATAATTGGAGATTTAAATGGTGCTTGTTCCTGCTATGAGGGCAGGGGACTGGACTTAATGACCTCCTAAGATCCCTTCAAGATCTATGGTTCTATGAGTCCATGTCCTGGTTTTATTCATTTCAATGAGATTTTTACAAAAGAAAGATTTGAAGCTCTTGTTTCTCTGAAATCTGAAGTGTAACCTAAGATGCGATGGAGCTGCCATTGCAACATAGTTTATCAACAATAAGTGAATCAAATTCCCTGAAAGGAATTGTTTTCTGTGGTTTGTATATTGTAAGCAAGTTTCCCTCACTGTGAAGCAGTGTTACAGAATAAGCATGTGAGAACAGTGACTTATTTGTTCCTTGGCTTTCTTCATCTTAAATGAAAGTAACCTAGATTGAAATATGTGATTTGCTTTGTGTGTATGGGGGGAAACAGAATAAATACAGTAAACCTCTAAGATATTTTAAATACCTATTTAGCTGTTGAACAAATGATATTTCAAAGACTAACTCCTTTTAGTTTGTTCACAATTCAGACAAACCAACTTATCAGTTAAATGATACATACAGCTAAACCATTGTTCAACAACAGGTTTCTCTGAGCTCTCCAGAAAAAGTGTTCTGATTGACTAAACATAGCATTCACTCAAACTAAATGTGCTCTAGACCCTAAATCAAACTAATATTAAAATTAAAATATAACATGAGAAATCAAGATTCCCTTTTCAAAAATAATAACTGACATTCATACATTGCCTTTCATCCAGAAATCCCACAGCATTCAACAAACTTTAAAAATCCATGGAGAGATATTCACCTGTTACTGAAATGCAGCCTCATTTTCTAGAATGTGGCCTAACAGAAAGTGATCTATATCTAATTAATTTTCATCCATTGTTCTGATGTCTTCTTCATGTTCCAGGCCAGATTCTGGTCACACGGGCTGAAAATAAGGGCCCTCCTGATCTTTTTAAGCCACAAAAGGGTCTGTCATAATGGCTGCCCAGATAGGCAAGGAAACCTAGACTGCTTCTTGGTACATCCCTGAGGACACATGGTGCCTCAATGGACTATCCTTCTTACTCACCCATGGAGAGGTCACACCATCCTAAAAGATGAGGTAACAAGCTCCTAAAGGTTTGTGCAGCCTGAATAGTCACTCTCCTACAGTTAGAAGGATTTGTTCCTGCCTTAAGCTCTAAACTTTGTACTGTGATCATAAATACATAGTTAAACATAGTCCAAATTCAGATGTATGAAATAGCTCATTGGAAGTCAGTGGTCATTTGCTCTTTTCTCAATATTTAGAATTCATTGACTTAGTTTCACATTAGTTTGGGTCTTCTATTAAATTAATGTAATTATATTTTTTAAATTCAGTAATTGCCTTAATAGATATAAATAACTATAATCAGGAATAGGTTACATCGAATTCTGTTGTTGTTAGAAATGATAGAAATGAGATCTAGAGTGAGGGAACAAGGCTGCATGAGAACTAGAGCTGAGTGGAGATATGTAATTCCATTTCATGAACTATTTTAAAATAGGTTTAATATCAATTTGAAATGAAAGCCAAAAAATGTCAAAATTCTGCATGAAAGTCAATGGATCCATAGACCATTGTCAGCCTAGCTGCTGAGGAGTTGTGACCATGGGAGCGGATACTCTAATCTCCTTAGCAATCCACCTGCTGAGCAGTCAAGGAGCCAGGAGGTTCTGGCAGACCCAGGAGCCTCAGTGCTTGGTAGCCATGACTCTCTGACTCCTAATTCCCCTTCAGTCTATCTGCTGACCTGAGGGAAAGTAATGAGATGGGGTACCACCCTCTTGACTCCCCATTATTCCATCCAGAGAATGGAGGAATGTAGACTCTTTTGTGCAGATTTTTTTTCCTTTCTTGTAACAGTACAATGTATAATCTCATGTGCAAAGATCATGGGAAGCACACTAAGTTTGGAGTCATTAGTAAGTATCAGGTAAATCCAGTGTACCTCACAGATTTTGGAGAATGTTTTGTATGTATTGGTAATACATAAGGGTATGTCTACACTACAAACGGACGTTAGTTCGAACTAACTTTCATAGGCGCTACACTAGCGCTCCGTTAGTTCGAACTTAATTCGAACTAACGGAGCGCTTAGTTCGAACTAGGTAAACCTCATTTTACGAGGATTAAGCCTAGTTCGAACTTACTAGTTCGAACTAAGGGCTGTGTAGCCCTTTAGTTCGAACTAGTGGGAGGCTAGCCCTTCCCAGGTTCCCCCTGGTGGCCTCTCTGGGCACAACCAGGAAAACTCTTCTCCTCTCCCCCAGCCCCGGGCCCTTAAAGGGGTAGACTCTGGCCAGACGCACTAGAGTCAGCCAGCCCTGCCAGCAGTCTCTGCCCCTGAGCCAGTGGCTGCATGATAAGCTAGGCAGCCAGTGGCAGCGAGACATCCCCTGCCCAGTGCCCAAGCACCCAGGGGCCAGCCAGGGGCTGTAGACGGCGCGTGGCCTCCTGGTCTAGTGCGGAGGTCACGGACCTCATTGAGGTTTGGGGGCATGCCCCCAACGTCCATGATCTCCGCACTAAGAGGAGGAATGCGGCTGTCTATGGCCGCATAGCAGCCGCCATGGCCAGCAGGGGACACAGGCGCAGCCAGGAGCAGGTGCGCATTAAGGTGAAACAGCTGCGGCAGGGGTACGCCAGGGCCACAAGGGGCGGCACTGCTGCAGGGGCTGCCACCTGCCCCTACTTCGCTGCCCTCCACCAACTATTGGGGGGCAGGGCGGTCTGTGCCAGCCCAGGGGACATCGAGCCGGGACCAGAGGGCCCTGACCTGAGCGCACCAGAAGGGCCACCGCCAGCAGTGTCGTCCAGGGAGACCGTACCGGGTAAGTAGTTTGAATTAAGTAGTTCGGGGGGGGAGGTGGGAGGGAGACCAGAGACCGCGTGTGTGGGCCATGCCTTCCACGGATCACGCAGACACCTGTGCACGTGCGAGCACGTGCCATGCCACCCTTGGGCAGGTGGCTCCAGCTGCGTGACACCCAGGGGCCATTGCCCAATAGGCACATGCTTGTGCAAAGAGACGTGACATGCTCCCGACCCTGGGGCAGGACCCAGCAGGATGATTTCCCTTCACATGTCCCCTCTACACGGAGGCAGGGGACATCTCCCCTTCCCCCCCACCGCCCCGGCCACACTATACATGGCACAGGGACATGGGTGCGGTCTTGGGGCAGCTCCCAGTCCCGGGGAGAGCCAGACATCCTGACCATGGCCTCTGTACAAGCACAGCGGCTGTGACGGTGCAGGACATGGTCACCCTCACGTTGCGGAGTTGGGGAGGGGGCTGGGCATCATCCTCTGCGTCCCCAGGGAGAACTGACCACTTCTCTTCTTTCTCTACAGCTGCACCAGCTGCTCGTGCAGGGCGCACCACTCCGCCCGGGACATGCTCCCGCACCCGCAGCCTGCTCTGGACCACCAGCACGGAGCAGGAGTACAGGGACCAGCACCTGGGGGCCCTGCGAGCCGTGCACCGCACACTACAGGCGTGGATGAGGGAAGATCTGCAGGTCCGCCATGAGCTGCTGACTGAGCTCCGAGGGCTGAGCACCAACCTGCAGCTCCTGCTGCAGAGCATGGTGCCCCGTTCTGGTCCTGCACCTGCTGCCCCCCCAACTGCTGTCCCTCCTCCCACTCCTGCTCCCCCTCCTACCTCTCCCTCCTCAACCCCCACAACCTCTTCCTCAATGTCCACACCCCCCACCTTAACCTCCGCACCCTCCACCCCATACCCCCGGGGACACCGAGGCCCCCTCCTTCTCCGTGCTGGGAGGCGGTTGGCCTGGCGAGACCCCCACCCCTGATCCTTCAGTTTCACCATCCCCTCCTTTCCCTTGCTTCCCCCTTTCAGCTCCCTCCTCCCAGGTTTCCCCCTCCCCTCTCCCACCCTCTCTCTTCCCCTCTCCCACCTCCTTTTCCCAGTTTCCCCGAGTTTTGTTAAATAAACAGAGTTTCTATTTTTGAACACACGTGTCCTTTATTTTGTACATCAAGAAGAGGGGCTAGGGAAGGGTAAGTGGAAGGAGGTGAGGGAGGACTGGGGCACGAGCCCCCGATGGGGAGGACTGGGCTGGCTCTGCGGGCTTCTGGGGGTGGAAGCTCTCCTGCAGCCCCCCAATTGCCTCCTCTCCCCAGATGGCAGCCTGCGGCACGTGCATCCGGGCTGATGGCCGAGTGGTGTGATGTGCCCAGCGTGGGTAGTCCGGGCACTCCAAGCCAGGACTGCTTTGCAAGCAGGGCACCCCTGAGAACTGTCTGTCCGGGGTGGGGGTCAGGTCTCTTTAAGCGCAGCCCTGGGCTAGCCTGAGGCAGCATCTCCACGCTCTAAGTCCTCCTCTGATGCCCTGCTGGCACTGCTTCCGGCCATCCTTAAGCCCAGTTCAGGGTCCACTATGTGTGGACATGCTAGTTTGAATTAGCAAAACGCTAATTCAAACTGGTTTTTTAGTCTAGATCCATTAGTTCGAATTAGCTTAGTTCGAATTAACGTTGTAGTGTAGACGTACCCTAAGATATCCCCTTAAAAGATCTAGAGATAAATGGGATGGGAGGACCAAATTGTGTCTAAATCACTGTTGCTAGAGCAGATGCAGTGTTAGCATTTCCATACCCAGAAGTTTCTGGAATTTGGTGTAGCAGTTTTGAACTTGGTCAGTGGGCCCTGTGCCTAGACCCAAAGTTACGTTAAGGTCAAGCTTTCAAAAAGGCTCCTGCTTTCAAAAAGGCCACTTAAACTCAGTCATAAAGGAGCAGAAAGCAAGTTGTGGTCCCCTAACTCTGAAGCTTTGTAGCAGGCATTTTATTAAATTGCTTTAACCAGAATAGTTTCCAAATACTTTTACTATATAAATGTGATGATGGAGAAAGAGTCATCTATATTTTGCTAGTCTCAGTTTTGTAATTTTCTAACATAGTTTTTTCATGTATATACTTAATACTGGCTGCTTGGTTAATCAGTTAACTGAGTGATTCCATAGTGCAGCAAAGGAGGATAAAAAGTCTGAATCAGGGTTCCAGTTGGAGATTTCTGCCAGAGATGGGAAAACATAACTGCAGTGCTTTTGACTCAGTGGACTGCAAAGAACTATTGAACAAACACTCGGGTGAACACAACATAAGCTTTTGGAGCTCTGAGTTACTTATCACAGTATTTCTATGTAGATTCACCTGTTCAGATTAATTGGGTTTATTTGTTTATATTGCTGTTGAACTGTGCAGATAAGGTACGTGGAGTAAAAAGTAGCACAAGAAATAAACATAATTCCTTTTTTTAATACCTTAATACCTTTTAGTAGGGAGGCTGACCCTATGCAACCCTTGCTGAAAATCTTCAGTGACTGAATTCTGGATTTCCTTTTTCTGTAGGAGTTGCTTAAGCACTTGGAGAAGTAAATAGTGAAGTAAATTTTAGCCTTCTCAAAGGTAATATGTTAAATCAATATTTTATTTCTTGGGTTGTAGGTTAAATAACATGTTGGACAGAAGATGGTGATTTAATGTATGAGGACCTATTAAAGGCCCAGTCTTGATAGCAGAGTTTGGCTACATCTACATTGCATCCCTCTTGTGCAAGAGCCTATGCAAATGAAGCACAGATTAGCATATCACAGTGCTTAATTTGCATAATTAATAGGGGACTTTTTGCGCAAGAGGGATGAAAAAAGGAGGAAGAACTACTCTTGCGGAAGAGGGATGCAATGTAGATGTAGCCCTTGTAATGGAGTGCAATATTTCAGCACAAAGGCAAATGACTTAGAAGGAAAAGACTCTCTGTCCAGTACCACTCTCTTTGCTAATACAACACCCTCAGTGCAATTTCACACTGCAGCCACCTTTTTCCTAGTGGATTTTCCACTGCTGGCCCTGATTAAATAAGCTCTGTCTCATTGTACTTATTCAGTTTGGATTTTTCTTTAGGGTTGTCTACTGTGGTGTGAGGAAAACAAACTTTTTTATATTTTTATGTCATTGAAGCTGTTTTTGCTGGGAGTTTGATTCTCAGCAGTCACGCTTCTCATTTTAAAATAAAAATGCTTCTTTGATTATGCCATGCACGGCCACCATTCATTGCTTTGAACTTGAAGAATTAATATTACAGAATTCAAAAGCTCTAATCAAAGGTGCCTATATCAGAGGAATTGCTTTCAGGCAGTACTAGCCTGTTGAATGTTTAAATATGAACCTTTGCCTCAATAGTCTTGACTTGATTAGGCAAGCTTTATGCACCGAATTCTACTCTTAATTTCACAAGTGCAGTTCCATCTAAATAGAGCCATGGGTGAGAGCAAATTAGTCTTTCTTACAAATAAGATGATACTGATTAAGAATGTGGTCATGTACCACTCAGAGAAGGGACAGTCCAAATCTGACTTACACTTGTCTCCTATTCTTGCTGTCTTTGATCTCGACATTTTTATTCTCTCTTCTCTGGCAGGGATTGGATTGCTGCTTTGAAAGCAGTTTGATTTCCCAATCTCATTCTCCAAACAGCCTGTTTAAAAAAATGTTTATTTTCTGAACTAAACTAAATGGTGAGAAAATAATGAAGCCAAAATCAATTCAAATTAACTGTGAGCATTGTGTTGCACAAAATGTTATTACATGCTTTACAAATATTCAAATACTAAATTTTTATCCACTAAATATTGAAAGTCTGCTAAATTCCTTGCAAAATCGTCTGCATATCCGTATTATTCATGGCTTTGCAGTGGTGTTGTCTTCCTGTTAGTACCAGGATATTAAAGAGACAAGGTGGGGCCAAGTAATGTCTTTCATTAGATCAACTTCTATTTATGGAAGAGGAAAATTTGCAAGTTTATGTAGCTCTTAAGCTTGCCTCTTTCCCTAACAGAAGATGGTCAGGTAAAAGATATTACCTCACCCACCTTGTAATACTGTTTACCCATACTACTGTTGTCCTCAGATATTTTCCTCTGAATGTTTACTGTGCTTTCTTAAGAAAAAAAATCTAGACTTGCAGGATAATCACCATGACTGTCCATCTATTTTAGTATCAGCATTCTATTTGCTTTGTTTATTGCTCCATGTTTTCCTAGATGAATTACCATGCAAATTATACACTTGTTGCCATCCATTGCTGCTGGTTTGTATATTCATATTTTCCAAATAAATTCTGCTCTTCATCAATAGGTATTTTTACTGTTTCGGGTCCACAAAGAACTAACTGATCATGTGCTATCAACAATCTTTTATGAACATTTTTCTATCTAGTTTTCTTAGTGCACTGGGTGGCACTCCAGCAGCAATTTAAAGGACCCATGGCTCCAGCCACCATCCCTGCTGCAGTAGCAGTGGCGGATGGACCTGGGCCCCTTTGGATTGCCAAGCCCCAAGAAAACTGCCCATTTTTCCTACCCCCTCTCCCCGCCCCATTGGTGCTAATGTTTCTGTATTTTTTTTTTTTTTTTGCCAAAGGCCCTTCCCCCAAGGAATGTGATGTGAGGGATTACTGGAAGGGCCTAGAATCAGGCAGAAGCAGGAGTTCTCCCTCCTGCACTTAGAGTGCAGAGTGACCTGTCAGCCTGTTCCCCTCTGCCTCCCTGCCCTCTCCCAGCCTACAGCATCTCTACAGCAGTGGGAAGCAGAGCGCCTTGGGGCATCTGCTTCCTACTGGAACATTGAAACTGAGCACAGCAGGCTGGGAAAGGGCAGTTGGGTGGGGAAAAGCAGGTTGCTAGGTCATTCCGGCTCTTGCAACCATGGGGGGGGGTGACCCCTGTTGCCACCTCAGGCCAGGACCCCAGGCCAGGATACCAGGTAAGCCCCCAGACTTCCTTGTGTTCCTCCTATAGGAAGGTTGAGGTGGTCACCATGGGGGCCTCAAAAGCACAAGGGCACAAGTAGTTACTCTGAACTGTCCTACGGATGGAATGGCTCTGAAACAGGGTTCTGCCATAGTTACCTCATGCATTTGAAGATGCTATCGTGCTTTATAAGTCTGCTCTTCCTTAAGTATTTTATATTTCACCCTCTTGACAAATTCTTTTTTCAGTGGCAATGTACTTAATCCCTAGCAATACTCATTCCTCAGAAATCAACTGAAAACAGATAATCCATTCAAAATTGCCTTTCATTGTGGTCCATCTCTAAAGTAAAAAAAATGTTCTGGCTTTATTTTACTAAATTTCTTTTCATGTACTTAGGTTGGTTCCTGCCAGATATCTGTTTAAAAATAGTTGAGGCAAACCTGAAATTATACAGAGGATTGCTTAAGATAAAAAATACAGAAGACTTTATATACGTGTCAGATTTGGTCTAACAGTAATATCTTGCAATGCCAGCTACAACAGTGCCATAAAAACACCTGTTCTCAGGTGACACTGTAAATAAAAAGCAAGAACCACTATCTCCAGCAAATGTAAACAAACTTGTTTTTCTGAGCAATTGGCTGCAGAGGTAGGACTGAATGGACATATACGATCTAAAGTTTTACACTATTTTATAGCAGATTTACCCAGTGTTCATAGAATACTAGGACTGGAAGGGACCTCGAGAGGTCATCGAGTCTAGTCCCCTGCCCTCATGGCAGGATCAAATACTGTCTAGAGCAGTGTTTCCCGATTTTATTTGGCTGAGGAACCCTTTTCAGCTTTTCAAAATTTCAAGGAACCCCTAGGTTTGTCAAGCAAAAAAAAGAAAGGGGGTGGGGTGAGGTGGGGCTTCATGAAATTCACATTCCTTCCCCAAGACATCCCCCCATCTCCTTTCTGTGAGGTCTCATCCACTCTGTCCCCCTCCTCTCCATCACTTGCTATATCCAGCCCTTATACTTGTCTCAATCTAGTGAGAGTGAGGTGTGGGGTGGGGTGGGGTGGGAATTTGGGGGTGGGATTTGGGGGTAGGAAGGGATGAGAAGTACAAGCTCTGGGAGAGAATTTAGATGCAGGAGAAGGGGCTGTTGACTCAAGGAGGGGGCTCTAGGCTGGGAAGTGGTGAGTTCAGGTGGAAGGTTGGGGTGCTGAGCAAGCCAGGGCTTGTGGATGTGAGGGTGCAGGACTTTGGGCTGGATATGTGAGGGACTCAGGGCAAGAAGTTTGTGAGTATGATGGGCTCAGGACACAGATTTGTGATGTGTGGATGGTGGAGGAATGTTGTGGCAGAAGACTGAGGATGTGGGGATGCAGGAGTGTGGGGATGTAAGAGGCTCAGGACGTGGATTCCAGTGTATGATAGGCTCAGATTTGGGGTCAGGTGGTGCAGGAGTGTTATGATGTTGCAGTGAAGTGGGGGTTTGGTCCCAATTGGGGGCTTGTTGGCCTGGCTTCATTTTTAAATAAAATATTATGTCAAACTCAAAAGGTTTTAGCATTGTCTTTATATGTGAGAGGGGTGAGGAACCTGTTTTGAGTCAAAGGTCACTGACCCATAGAAAAGTCAGTTGGGGACACACAAGTGAGATGCAAAAAAAAAACACAAAAAAAAAGCTCCTCCAAAAAAAACCCCCAAGCCTCACTAATATGGTCCCAAATGTGCTGGTGGGGGTAGGGGACAGAGTGCTAGTGGGTGCTGGGGCTGGGGAGAGGGTGCTGCTGGGTGGAAGGATGCTGGCTCAGATGGCAGGGTGCTGGGGCAAGGTGCTGGGACAGGCAGGTGGCAGGGTGCTGGGGTCAGGGACATGGTCCTGCTGGGCACTAGGGTGACTGGCAGGGTGCTGGGACAAGGAACACGGTGCTGCTGGGTGCTAGCATGGATGGCAGGGTGCTGGGGCTGGGGCCAGGGCCAGGGCCAGGGCCAGGGCCAGGGTGGTGCTGAGTCCTGGGGTGTGAGGCAAGGTGCTGGGGCCAGGGCGGTGCTAGGGTGGATGGCAGGGCTGCCAAGGAATGGGATAGGGATGGGGTTCAGGATCTGGGAGGGAGCTGGGGGGCAGAAGGGGACAAGGTCTGGGTAGGGTGCAGACCAGATAGGTAGGGTGCAGAAGCAGGCTGGATGTAGGGTCTCTGACTACAAGGGAGGGTGCGAGGAGGGGACTTGGGTAGGAGTTGGACCTCCCTGATCTGGCACCCTCTAGACCTGACTGGTCCCAGATGAGGAATTTTTGGACCAGGGGAGGTCATTTCAGGGTTCCTGGTTCCCCCCCCCCTTCCCTACTAGGCTTCTTTGCACCTCTATCCCCTGCAACCGAACTAAGCTGCCCACCCCTGCTGGTTCCCTGCACTTCCCCCAAAACCATCACTCAGAATCCAAGGGAGTGCAGCACCAGTTCCCTGCAGCCCCTCACAGCC
Source organism: Pelodiscus sinensis (assembly GCF_049634645.1). Lineage (NCBI taxonomy): Eukaryota > Metazoa > Chordata > Testudines > Trionychidae > Pelodiscus > Pelodiscus sinensis. Next base: position 73,562,080 of record NC_134713.1, read on the forward strand.
CAGCTGAGCTGCCCGTCTGTTCTGTATGCCCTCCTCCATCCACCTCAGCCCATCTGAGCCCTGCACTGGTTCCCTGCATGCCTCCCCCACAGCACAGCTGATCCCCGTTTCCCTGCACCTCCTCCAAGCCCCACAAAACTGCTGAGCCAAGAGCCGATTCCCTGTCCCTTCCTCCCCTTAAGTCTAGCCCCGGTTCCCGGCACCTCCCTCCTCCTGCAGTCAAACTGAGCTTTGAGCTCCACACACACCCCACCCCAACCCACAGCCCAGCCCAGCTCCCCAGACCACCCCACTCTGCAACCCAGCTGAGCTCAATTTCCCTGCACCTTCCCCCAAACCATGTAGACATGCTGAGCCAGTGCTGATTCCCTGCCCCTGCCTTCCTCCCTCCCTTTGGCTGTGTCTACACTGGCACGATCTTGCGCCAAAGTGGCCGCTCTTGCGCAAAAATTTGCTGCCTGTCTACACTGTCCATGTGTTCTTGCACAAGTACACTAACGTTCTCATGTATGAAATCAGGGCTTCTTGCGCAAGAACTATGATGCTCCCACTCAGGAATAAGCCCTTTTGAGCAACTATTCTTGCGGAAGAGGCCAGTATAGGCAGGCAACATGAATTTCTTGAGCAAGAAAGCTCTATGGCTAAAATGGCCATCGGCACTTTCTTGGACAAGAGAGTGTCCACAGTGCCATAGATGCTCTTGTGCAAAAGCATAGCTCGCACATGGAAGAGTGGATGTGTCCTTGCACAAAAACACTTGCACAAGATGTTCTTGCACAAGAAACAACCAGTGTAGACATAGCCTAAGAGTTTCCTTACATGAGCAAAATGAATTTTGTGTTGTGCACCAGTATTGAGTTCATGTGGCTTGTTTGGATTTATTAATAAATATTTTTAAACCTCTACCTTTTCCCTCTGCTGCCATGTCAGCTCCCCTGGTGCCTGCTGCCCCCCCACTCCTCACCCTCCTCTGCTGTCCTGACTCCTGCTCTTCTCACTGTCCTCAGCCCTCCTGCAACCTGCCCCCCTCCACCAGCCCTTCTCTCCTCCCTGTGCCCACTTCTCCAGTAGCCCCACTTTGATCATGTGAGCTACCCCTCCTCATCCCCTCTTCTCACATCTCCCTCTACAAACCTGCCCTGCGTCTCTCCTCTGATGGTGGTCCCTCCAGAATCCCCTGGCACCTGCACCTTCTCTTACCCATGCACCCTCCTGGTGCCTCCCCCTTCCCCTGCCCCCTTTGCTCCATTTTTCCTTGATGCCCACCCCTCACCAACCTCTGCCCCATTCCCCTCATGCCCCTGTGCCCTCTCACATGACTTGCTCCATTCCAGCCTTCCTCATGCTCACCCCTTCTTTCAAGCCTTCTCCCAGCACCTCCCCTCACCCCTCTAGCCCCCAGTGCCCTTACCCTCTCCCCTCCCAGCATCACCCTGTCCCCCTCCCACTAATACCTCTCCTCCTGCCCTTTTCCTCATTGTCTGAGCTTGGGCCCCTGCCATTTGTCTCTCCTCCACCCCTGTCCCTTTCGCCCGCCGGGCGCCCGGGGGCAGGGCTCCCCCATTGCCGCATGCCCGGGGTTGTCCCCTCCCAAGTGCCACATGCCTGCAGTCAGTGCCCCCTCCAAGTGTCGTGCGCTCGGCGCCCCCCCCAAGCGCCATGCACCCGGGGCTGGCACCCCCCCAAGTGCCGTGCACCTGGGGCCAGCGCCCCCCCCAAGCGCTGCGCGCCCAGAGCGCGGGCGGCCAATCTGCGGTGCTCTTGGGGTGCCTTCCTCTTCCCCTCCTCACAAGCACCTTCCTCTTCCAGCCCTTCCTCTTTCCCTCTGCACAAGCTCCTTCCCTTCCCTTCCCTTCCCTCACCTCCCCTCCCCCTCCGTTTCCCTCTCCCGTACCTTCTGCCTTCCACTTTGTGGGGCCGGAGTCTGTGCTCTGTCCCCGGACTCCAAACCCGCAACTCAGCCATGCGCTCATCGCAGCGCCCAGCAAGTTTAAAATCCCAGGCTGTGACGTTATGTCACGTCCGGGAGTCTCTCCACCTGCTGGTTTGAGCGTGCTGCGCAGGGCAGCAGCAGCCAGCCAGGGGGAGCTCAGGGAAGGTCGCGCATGGCAGGGACGGGCTCTCTCTCTCTCTTTTTCAGAGGGAGCAGGGGAGCGCCGGCTCCTCGCAGAACCCCTCGTTGTGCTCCACGGAACCCCAGTGTTCCGCGGAGCACCAATTGGGAAACACTGGTCTAGACCATCCCTGACAGACATTTATCTAACCTACTCTTAAATATCTCCAGAGATGGAGATTTCACAACCTCCCTGGGCAATTTATTCCAGTGTTTGACTAACCTGACAGTTAGGAACTTTTTCCTAATGTCCAGCCTAAACCTCCCTTGCTGCAGTTTAAGCCCATTGCTTCTTGTTCTATCCACAGGCCAAGATGAACAAGCTGAATGGATCCTTAACTCAATTATTTTTTAACAGAAAGAAAATGCACATACTCTATTGAAATGATTGTATTTTTCCAAAAAATACAGTGTTATTTTTATGGTTAGCTTTATTTTTTTAACAACAGAAATTTCATCAAACATAGCTTTTCTTCATCCCTATAAACTCTTGTCATTCACTATGTTTTAACAAAAAAGGGCTATAGTCAATTTGTTTCCAATATTATTCTCTCATAGTTTTCAAACTTTAAGCATTGATTTAGTTGTGCCAAAACAGAGAACAATTCAGATTTCGCTGTTTTATTTATTTTCTGTAAGAGTTATTATAAAGCAATCCTATTCCAGGTTTGTCCTATTTTTCTGGATCATCTTGGTTCAGTCTCCCTCAACACGCACTCAGTTATGTCAATTCAGAGGACTGTACATGGTTTGGTGTTTGTTTCCTTTCTGTTTGCTTTATGAGAAACACATTCCATGCACATCCTGTTTTCCTGGCACAACCAAACCTTTACATTGATTTGAGTCATAAGAGGAAACTGCATACCAAATTTAGTGGTCCCAGTTTTTACTAGAGGAGTTCTTGACCAGACAAACTCTCTAAAATATATAGTAGAATACAGTTTTTGTACATATTCTACATTTGAAAGTTCAACTTTATTATGAAAGTACTATATTACTTGTAAAAGGGGAACTGAAAAATACTGTTTATTTATTTATTTTTGCAGAGCAAATATTTGTAATGAAATATATAAAGCAATCACTGTACATTTTCTGTTCTGTTAGGGTACGTCTACACTACAGCGCTAGTTCGAACTAACTTAGTTTGAATTAGTTAATTCGAACTAAGCTAGTTCGAACTAACGCATCTAGAACTAAAAACTAGTTTGAATTAGCGTTTTGCTAATTCGAACTAGCAAGTCCACATTGAGTGGACTCTGAACAGGGCTTAAGGATGGCCGGAAGCAGTGCCGGCAGGGCATCAGAGGAGGACTTAGAGCGTGGAGATGTTGTCTCAGGCTAGCCGAGGGCTGCGCTTAAAGGGTCCCGACCCCCACCCCGGACAGACAGTTCTCAGGGGTGCCCCGCTTACAAACCAGTCCTGGCTTGGAGTGCCCGAAGTACCCACACTGGGCACATCACACCACTCGGCCATCAGACCGGCTGCACTTGCCGCATGCTGCCATCTGGGGAGAGGGGACAATCGGGGGGCTGCAGGAGAGCTTCCACACCCAGAAGCCCGCAGAGCCAGCTCAGTCCTCCCCATCGGGGGCTCGTGCCCCATTCCTCCCTCACCTCCTTCCACTTACCCTTCCCTAGCCCCCCTTCTTATTGATGTACAAAATAAAGGACACATGTGTTCAAAAATAGAAACTCTGTTTATTTAACAAAACTCGGGGAAACTGGGAAAAGGAGGTGGGAGAGGGGAAGAGAGAGGCTGGGAGAGGGGAGGGGGAAAACTGGGAGGAGGGAGCTGAAAGGGGGAAGCAAGGGAAAGGAGGGGGTGGGGAAACTGAAGGATCAGGGGTGGGGGTCTCGCAGGGCCGACCGCCTCCCAGTACAGCGAGGGAGGGGGCCTCGGCGTCCCCGGGGGGATGGGGTGGAGGGTGCGGAGGTTGAGGTGGGGGGTGTGGACATTGAGGAAGAGGTTGTGGGGGTTGAGGAGGGAGAGGTGGGAGGGGGAGCAGGAGTGGGAGGAGGGACAGCAGTTGGGGGGACAGCTGGTGCAGGATCAGCACGGGGCACCATGCTCTGCAGCAGGAGCTGCAGGTTGGTGCTCAGCCCTCGGAGCTCAGACAGCAGCTCGTGGCGGACCTGCAGGTCTTCCTGCATCCACGACCGTAGTGTGCGGTGCACGGCTTGCAGGGCCCCAAGGTGCTGGTCCCAGTATTCCTGCTCCGTGCTGGCAGTCCGGAGCAGGCTGCGGGTGCGGGAGCATGTCCCGGGCGGGGTGGTGCGCCCGGCACGAGCAGCTGGTGCAGCTGTAGAGAAAGAAGAAAAGGGGTCAGTTCTCCCTGGGGACGCAGAGGATGATGCCCAGCCCCCTCCCCAACTCCGCAACGTGAGGGTGACCATGTCCTGCACCGTCACAGCCGCTGTGCTTGTACAGAGGCCATGGTCAGGATGTCTGGCTCTCCCCGGGACTGGAAGCTGCCCCAAGACCGCACCCATGTCCCTGTGCCATGTATAGTGTGGCCGGGGCGGTGGGGGGAAAGGGGAGATGTCCCCTGCCTCCGTGTAGAGGGGACATGTGAAGGGAAATCATCCTGCTGGGTCCTGCCCCGGGGTCGGGAGCATGTCACGTCTCTTTGCACAAGCATGTGCCTATTGGGCAATGGCCCCTGGGTGTCACGCAGCTGGAGCTACCTGCCCAAGGGTGGCATGGCACGTGCTCGCACGTGCACAGGTGTCTGCGTGATCTGTGGAAGGCATGGCCTACGTGCGCGGTCCCTGGTCTCCCTGCCACCTCCCCCCCCGAACTACTTAATGCAAACTACTTACCTGGTACAGTCTCCCTGGACGACGCTGCTGGCGGTGACCCTTCCGGTGTGCCCAGGTCAGGGCCCTCTGGTCCCGGCTCAATGTCCCCCGGGCTGGCACGGACCACCCTGCCCCCCAAGACTTGGTGGAGGGCAGTGAAGTAGGGGCAGGTGGCAGCCCCTGCAGTGGCGCCGCCTCTTGTGGCCCTGGCGTACCCCTGGCGCAGCTTTTTAATTTTAATGCGCACCTGCTCCTGGGTGCGCCTGTGTCCCCTGGTGGCCATGGCGGCCGCTATGCGCCCATAGACGGCCGCATTCCTCCTCCTAGTGTGGAGATCATGGACGTTGGGGGCCTGCCCCCAAACCTCAATGAGGTCCATGACCTCCGCACTAGTCCAGGAGGCCGCGCGCCGTCTACGGCCCCTGGCTGGCCCCTGGGTGCTGGGGGACTGGGCAGGGGATGTGTCACTCGCACTGGCTGCCTGGCTCATGGTGGGGCCACTGGTTCGGGGCAGAGACTCCTGGCAGGGCTGGCTGACTCCAGTGCCGTCTGGCCAGAGTCTACCCCTTTAAGGGCCCGGGGCTGGGGGAGAGGAGAAGAGTTTTCCTGGTTGTGCCCAGAGAGGCCACCAGGGGGAACCTGGGAAGGGCTAGCCTCCCACTAGTTCGAACTAAAGGGCTACACAGCCCTTAGTTCGAACTAGCTAGTTCGAACTAGGCGTTAGTCCTCGTAAAATGAGGTTTACCTAGTTCGAACTAAGCGCTCCACTAGTTCGATTCAAATTCGAACTAGCGGAGCGCTAGTGTAGCACCTATTAAAGTTAGTTCGAACTAACGTCCGTTAGTTCGAACTAACTTTGTAGTGTAGACATACCCTTATAGATGAAAACAGTATATTTGAAAATGTAGGAAACATCCAAAATATTAAAATAAATGGTATTATCTTATTGTTCAATTAATCACAATTTTTAATCATGTGACAGCTCCCCTCCCACTCACTTCTTGAGGTTAAATCATTATTTAAAATGAATCTCACAGTGGAAGCAGCAGAAACTGTTCAAATGCCTAAAGGACAAATTTTCACTCCTAGAATATTGTGGTAAAGTAACAAACTTTCCCCTTTGGAGACCTGGCTCGAGATATACCTTGAAAATCACTACTGAAAGCAGTTTGTTAGTTTTTTCCATTACAAATATTATTGTAAAATCTGTCTAACTTGAAAAGAGACTAGAGATTAGGTAGGTCAACGTAGTTGTGTATGGGGGAAGTGAAGTCAGGGACCCAGCTATATTGTGCTGGCCATTATTTTGAGTTCTGCTAACTTTCAGTAACACCATGTTTGTTTTTTGTTTTTTTAATTCAGGAAAAGAGCTGCTAATTTGAGATCTTACTCCACAACACCCTGGATCTTTAGTCTTTTAAAACATAATTAAAACTAATTTATCGCCATTTAATGTTGAATTCAGTCCTTTCCCTTCTGGTTTTCCTGTTGTCTTTCTTTACTGCATCCTAGTAACTGCTGCCTCCAGGGAAAAAGAAAGCCACTGACATAATAAGACTAATTAAATGTTGATCGCACTCTGAATGTTATCTTAAATGGATCCCAACTTTGCAAATATTTTGGACCCATTCAGATCGCGGATAAATTAACTGGTAGGCAAATGCCAAAACTCAGAGTCCATTGTGAGGAAGCTTATTTTCTGCATTGTCTGTTAGCAAATAAAATCTCTATCTCCACTTTCTTAGTGCAAACTGATTTCAGATTTCTCCCTCTCCATTTATTTATGAGCACTGGTTAATCTCAGTGGTATTGATGATCTGTTCTTTTATTCCAAATATCAAATCCTATATTTGAGAAAGCAAGGATCATCTTCCAATCTGTAAACCTCTTCTGGGTGCTCTTAATTTAAACACTTCTCCTCTCTCTGGTAGAGTGAATGAGACAACATTATTAACCATAACATTGCTGTGATAAAAAGTACTCAGGCTTATTTGATATTTGGTTCACAAAATAAAAAAGTATGTATTTCCTCTTCTATGGACAATGATAAGCTCTGACTCACATTGAATCCCCTCAAGCTCAGTTCTAATAAGAATTGTTGTTCTGAGCAAATCTTCTCCTAAGCACACCGATCCCAGTTCTGTTCATTTGCATGGTCAATACGTGAAGCAAGGTCATCTGGGAACTTGATGTTATTTCAAAGAATTAATTGCTGTTTAATGCTGCATCCAGTAGTCACGAAACCCTCAGATAATCCCTTTATATTACTAAATTATGTTCTCTTCTTTCCAATAAGGATATTAAGATACTGACTCAATGCTATTACTTGAGGCTTCATTTATTGTTCCTCACTACATTTTAGTCTCACCATACCATATGTAAATTTGTTTTCAATAGACGGGCTACTACATTTGTGATGTTTTCTAACTCCCATGTCTCTCCTTCTTTAGGATATTTGCTGAGTATTTAGGACTCAAACAAGGAAACTTTTGACTGTTCCATCACTATAGGCACACTGTGCCAGAGCTTTAAAGTACAATCTGCTCTGAAGAGGATTTCCTGCCTAGCAGGGTGAATTCCAGTGAATCTTCACAAAACACGACACAGATGATTTCGTTTTAAGATTCCAGAACTTTGCTTTAAACTCCTTGAGAACTGGCATATAGGCTAAGCTTCCAGCCTATACCATAGCATTTGTGAAAACCTAAGAGGAAAAAAAAATACATATGCCACCATTCAAGTCTCCTCACTCCATTGAAGACTGAGCACCATTGGCCTCACTTTGTCCACATCACCCCACTTTGATATTAATGTAATACATTAACTTTAGTGGAGTCACTTGTGGCTTACTTTAATATAAAATTGTCAGTATCTATGTATACATATACAACTAAGAGTAAGCTAAATTTTTATTTATTGCAACAAGGCTAGATCCAGTTTTCAAGGGTTAGCCCCTGGTGGGTCACTGCTGTTGTATTTACCTGTATCTCCACGGGTACTGGTGATAGTATCTCCCATTGGCTGCAGATCACTGTGATATCCTGGTCTGTACCACTTCCCGCAGCACCCATTGGCTATGAAAGGTGATCCATGGCCAATGAGAGCTACAATTACCCGTACCTGCAAAGCAGTAGGTAAATATAGTGATAGCGACCTGTCAGGGGCTAGCTTTAGAGAACCACCACTATTTTATTGCACACTCCTGTATTACAATTATTACAATTACACTTAAGGGCTGTTAGGCAAGACTTGGAATTATGAGTCAGTTATGCCATGGTAATTGGAATTCAAATCTAGGTTTAAAAAAAACCACAAAGGAACATACAAACACTTAAAAACCTCAGAAGCTGTAACAAATACAAATCAATGAAATAACTTATATTCTATGAGATCATATTTTTAATTTAATTATAAGAGTGATGGACAAGGGTAATGCTGAGGATATTTGAGGTCAACAAGGCTTATTGGTAAGCAGTGAGAAATTAATAGTTCAAACTAAAAGGATTCTCAAAGGAGGCAGAGCAATTTTGTTAATGAGGAGAAGTTTGCGGTCTGTGAATATCAGGAGTTGACTAAGATGTGGGTTGAAAATCTCCATGGCATATGTTTGTAATTCACCTGGCACCAGCTGAAATTCCAAGCACAATCAACAACCTAACAAATATCACCAAAATCACTGAACTGAAGCTGGTTCTTTCAATCTGTCATTTTAGTTTTTCTTTTCTGGGCCTTTTAAAGCCTTGATCCTAAAAAGACAAGCATGTTTAAACTTTACTCGTATGCATATGCCCACTAACGCCAATAGGATAGTATTCTCATGCTTAGAATTAAACACGTGCTTAAATCTTGTTTAATTGGGACCCCATTTTCTATAGAGAGAAATACCTATGCCTCTCAGGTTCAAAGTACAGTTGGTCAAAACTCAGAATTTCCATTCCAATATTTTTAAAAAAATCCAAACAAGAACAAAGTCTATTTTTTGGAGTTTTCCATTAAAAAAAGTTGGTTTGACTTGACAAAAATTAAACATTTTTCTTTCAATTTTGACTTTATTTTATATAGATTATTGTAAATTGCTTAATGTTTATCTTTATTTTTATATTTTAAAAGATTGAATTATATTCATTTTGTAACTGTTGACTGGGTCAGTAATTAGTATAATGTAAAAGTTATATACAAATACACTTCAAATAGCCATTTCAAAACAAAATGTATAAACATTGCTATATTTACAACATATTTCTTAGCACTCAGAATGATAGCTCTCTCACAAGCATAGAAAAAAAATCCAGACAGATTTCTTTGCAGACTGATAGTGTTCAATGCCAATAGAGTCTTCAATACACCATAGTTATGTTCTGATTAAGGTGAATTCTTTGTTTTGATTTCTCCTTTCCCAAACAGCTTTAACGCCTTCCAATGGACAGTTTCAATTTGATCGTGGTTATTTTCTAGTGGAAAACGTTCTGTTGGAAATGTTTTCACCAGCTCTAGTTCAAGGTAAAACATGAGTGCCTCAGGCCTTGCACTATCTTTGTGACTTTCCCATATTCTTTGATTATATATTATGTATTATCTAAAGCTTTAAGCACTTTTGAATGAGGTTTTTTGTTTTTTGCGGTACTGTCAATTCTTCTAACCTTAGCTTTCCGAAGCAAAAGGGCAAATGTGAGCCAAAAGCCTGAAAAGCCTGAAGCCACCCACTGACATTCCAAATGCAATCAGAGAGTTCCATTTGTCTTAGGAGTTCAGATTAAATGATTTAATACACAGTTTGCCGAGAAATATTTCCTCAGCCTTCTCAAAAATGTGCAGAATGATCCATTACATCTTTGTTTAGAAGTTTTTTCCATGCTTCCCAAAGAGATTACTTTCAAGAGACATTTGACAAGACATATTTTTAAACGTTTGACTTGCCTGCCCTTTAATTCTACAACCCCTACAAATTATATTTGTGCAGGCAACACCCACAGTTGCATTCTGGTCTAATGCTATTTTGATGGAATAGTTGTGTTTAATAGATATTGAAGCAAACAGCAGCAGATTTGTGTAGTTGTACAATTTGTTTATTCAAGTAGACAAAGGAAATGTTACATTAGAATATAAAAGTATTGGTACCATTTGGAAATGCTGTTTTATATTTATATAGACTACACTTACTGGAGGAAGCCACACTGATAAATATATAGGGGTCTGATGACCAATGTACAATTGGCACAACCACCATTCTGTTTTGATAAGGACTGGATAATTTGCAGTACAGCACATAACTGGAAAAGAAACAAATAAAAATACTCGTTCTTATAGCACTTTTCATAAGAAAATCTCCAAGTGCTTTACAAAGATGGCCGGTATAATTGGCTGCATTTTATAGATGGGGAAACCGAGGCTCAGTTACTTGCCCAAGGACATCCTGCAGGCAAGAACTGAGAACAGAACCCAGATGACCTTAGTCTCAGTCCCATGCACCATTAGACAACACTTCTCTGAAAAGCAAGCAGAAAAGTACACACTTTTACTGCTTTGAAAGGAAGTTGCTTACACTCAGTGTATAAATGTGGCCTACCAGAAAACATATTCACTACAATATTTGTTGAAAGCTAGCTAACTGTAGCCTCCTTCAATTAAATTTTCACTAAGTACAACATTTGCCTACCTGTCTAATGAGGTAATTTAGTAAAAATCATTTAATATTCTATTGTTGTTGTAGCTTGTCAGTAATAGCTTTAATGGAACTCTCAATGATAGGTACTTAGCTCTATGTCTATAAACAGACAATGCCAAGAAACTGAAATACAGTACAGAAGAGCCTTTGGGCCTAATTCCAATTGTAGAAGAGTTCTGATGCAAACAAATTTCACTATGTATAGAGCTAACAGAGGTAAATCCCTTTGAGTGCAATTTTTTTAAATTAAAAATGATAAAAATCAGTAAGAGCAAAGTAGTGTAACTGTACATATCTTAAATCAAATTTGAGCTCCTTTGATAAGTGCCCTTTTCTGGGTGTTTGTTAGGTATCTAGAAGCAGTCATATGGTATTTTTCTAATGCTTGGATTTAAATGAGAGCCTGGATATGAATTTTTGATGTTATCTATCTCTAGTTTGGCTTTCTATTTGGGTACGTCTAAACTACGTTCTATTTTCGAAAGAGGATATGCACATTCCGTGGGAATCTTCTTCCAATCTTACTTTCAAAAGCAGATCTTTCAAAAGTGAAAGTAGTCTGCACGTGTTTCTTTCTGGGAAAAAAACCCCTTTTTCCAAAAAAAATGTAAACCTCATTTTGTAAGGAAGAGCTTTTTTTTTTGAAAAAGGGTTTTTTTTTTCCCCAAAAACCACTCTTCCTTTAAAAATGATGTTTACTGATTTTTTTCAAAAAAGGGCTTTTTTTCTAAAAAAAACCCACATCCAGACTACTTTCATTTTCGAAAGATCTGCTTTCAAAAGTGAAATTGGAAGAAGATTCCCGTAGAATTTGCATATCCTCTTTCGAAAATAGAGCGAAGTGCAGACATAGACTTTCTTATCAATTTCCTTTAAATGGTTACATTTGGAGCCCTGCAAGTTTAAATATTTCAGCTAGCCCACTGTTTTTGTGTGGTTATTTACCTGATTTAATTTATCTGACTTTCAAAAGTGCAATCACAGTTACACAATACAAAAATAAAAGCAACAATTTGACTCTGGCAACTACCAAGATTTCTCTCTAGTATGTGTTAAATGCAAAATTCTCACTCATTTTGCTCGTGTTCAAATAACATCAGAAATTCTACCAGATTCTTTTCAGGCAGTCAAAAAGTATTTGGATAAGTATGATCAAGTTGATACAGCTTACCTAGACTTTCAGAAAGCTTTTGATAATCCTCCTCAAAGGCTCTTAAGAAGTGATGGGTAACCCACAGCCCAATGGACACATGTAGCTCATTAAGGTTCTATGTGTGGCCCATGAGACATTTTGTTTATTGTTGGCCATGTACAGGGTTGCCAGATAATGCTGTTTTCCACCTGTGTAGGTTTTTTTCAAACCAATATTACTAAAGTGGCATGCATATAAAGAAGGGCACATGAATTGTACTCATTAAACACAATATTGAGTATGAGAGCCATGTCCTCAAATACTCACAAATTCTAGGCACGCAACCTTTGAACAAAGATTTGGAACAGTTTTCACAGAGAAGAGAGTAAACCTCAGGCAAGGAGTTCCACAGATTGACTATGAGCTGTGTGAAAAAGAACGTCCTTTTATTTGTTTTAAACTGCTGCACATTAGTTTCAGTTGGTGGTCCCTAGTTCTTATATTATGGAAACAAGTAAATAACTTTTCCTTGTTCACTTTCTCCACACCACTCATGATTTTATATACCTTTGTCATATCCCCCCTTAGTCTCCTCTTTTCAAAGCTGAAAAGTCCCAGTCTCTTCATATGGGACCCATTCCAAACCCCTAATCATTTTAGTTGCCTTACTCCGAAACTTTTCTAATGCCAGTATATCTTTTTTGAGATCAGGAGACCACATCTGTACACGGTATTCTATATGTGGGCGTATGGATTTATATAAGGGCAATAAGATATTCTTTGTCTTATTCTCTATCCCTTTTTAAATGATTCCTAACATCCTGTTTGCTTTTTTGACTCCTGCTGCACACTGCGTGGATGTCTTCAAAGAACTATCCACGATGACTCCAAGATCTCTTTCCTGATTAGTTGTAGCTAAATTAGCCCCTATCATATTATATATATAGTTAGGGTTATTTTCCAATGTGCATTACTTTACATTTATCCACATTAAACTTAACTCGCCATTTTATTGCCCAGTCACTTAGTTATGTGAGATCTTTTTGAAGTTCTTCACAGTCTGCTTTGGTCTTATCTACCTGAGCAGTTTAGTATCGTCTGCAAACTTTGCCACCCCATTGTTTACCCCGGTCTCCAGATCATTTATGAATAAGTTGAATAGGATTGGTCTGAGGACTGACCCTTGGGGAACACCGCTACTTACCCCTCTCCATTCTGAATATTTACCATTTATTCCTACCTTTTGTTCCCTGTCTTTTAATGAGTTCTCAGTCTCTGAAAGGATCTTCCCTCTTATCCCATGACAACTTAATTTACCTAAGAGCCTTTGGTGAGGGACCTTGTCAAAGGCTTTCTGGAAATCTAAGTACACTATATCTACTGGGTCCCACTAGTCCATGTTTGTTGACCCATTCAAAGAACTCTAACAGATTAGTAAGGCATGATTTCCCTTTACAGAAACCATGTTGACTTTTGCCCAATAAATTACATTCTTCTATGTGTCCGATAATTTTATTCTTTACTATTGTTTCAACTAATTTGCCCAGTACTGATGTTTGACTTACCTGTCTGTAATTGCCAGGATCGCCTCTAGAGCCCTTTTTAAATATTGGCGTTACATTAGCTATCTTCCGGTCATTGGGTACAGAAGCTGATTTAAAGGATAGGTTACAAACCATAGTTAATAGTTCCGCTATTTCACATTTGAGTTCTTTCAAAACTCTTGGGTGAATGCCATCTGGTCCTGGTGACTTATTACTGTTAAGTTTATCAATTAATTCCAAAACCTCTGCTAATGACACTTCAATCTGTGACAAGTCCTCAGATTTGTCACCTACAAAGGATGGGTCAGGTTTGAGAATCTCCCTAACATCCTCAGCCATAAAGACTGAAGCAAAGAATTCATTTAATTTCTCCTCAATGACTTTATCGTCTTTAAGTGCTCCTTTTGTATCTCGATTATCCATGGGCCCCACTTGTTTAGTAAGCTTCCTGCTTCTGATGTATTTAAAAAACATTTTGTTATTACTTTTTGAGTTTTTGGCTAGCTGTTCTTCAAACTCCTTTTTGGCTTTTCTTATTACATTTTTACACTTAATTTGGCAGTGTTTGTGCTCTTTTCTGAATGGATAGCAACTATAATTAAAGGTTATAAAACCTTTGAGAAATGCAATTGCAAAACAAACAAACAAAAAACCATAACACCTGATTGGAAAAAGGCTAAACATCCTTTGAAGCCTACACGTTCCTATGTTGGCATCTGTATGTGATATTCTCCTCACAGATTGAACTCTAAAGCCATGATGGTGCTATCAGAAGTTCCAATTGCATGGCTATTCAGCATATCTACCTGTTCCAATGAATAACTCAACTTCAGAAATTTAATCACTGCCAAAATCAACAAACTCTATGCCATTCCATTGGCTTTATTGGAATTACACAATTTTTGAGCTTGGCAAACAATTGCTTTTTACAGAAATTCAAAAAAATGCAGAAATAATCTACTTTATTTGAACATAATCTGATAATGGTGAAAAATTCTGCAAATAAAAAATAATCCATGACGGCATTTAAGAAAAGCTAAAATCACAAATGGGAGAAAGTAGTAAGATCGCTTTATAATTTGTAGCTCAGTTGTTAAAGACTTATATGGAGGCCTGTGTTCAGTCCTTCATTCTGCCTAATCTGAAGAAGAGATCTCGATGTGGGTTCATGCTAGCTGATAGCTTGTTCTGGTTTATGGCTATCATGGAGGCTGTTTAACCAGTATAAAAAGTCATTGAAACAGGCTTTGAACATAGTCTCCGAAACCCTAGGTAACTGCTCTAATCATCAGATTATACAAATCACTCTTTCCCTGCCCTAATGAATATTCATTGACAATGCAGAGACATTTGGAATGACAGTATTTACTTCTGCAAATATCTCAGAGGGGTAGGTGTGTAAGTCTGTAACATAAAAAACAATGTGTGGTCTTATAGCACCATAGGTACTATATATATATGGTATCATGAGATTTTGTGGGCACAAACCACTTCTTCTGCAAAATAGGAGATCCACCTTCACATTCCTTCTCAATACCAGGAAAAGGATAAAACTGAATCCAGGTCTCTCAAGGCCCTGATGGATGTCCTAACCATGATGGTTATAAGATCACTCCCACCTCATTTTGTGCATGGCAATTATATCATTGCCCACCTACAAAACCGTGATTAAAAGTATTTCAGGAGTTCATAGCAAATTCACAAATCATTTCAGGTAGACCAAAACTACCTTCTGGGGCAAAATAAATTATTAATGCAAAAAAGGTTCACTCAGCTCTTCCTAAATGTGTCTAAAAACTTCTGCTTTATAGCATTTTCCTTTATGACCTGATTTCAAGGTCACAAGCAGCTATTTGAAGGTTACAAGATACCAAGAAAGTTAAGCATGTTTGCATATATAAAATATAGGACCATCTAGAGTTTCAGAAACTAGTTTTAAGACTCTAGGCGAATGAATAAAATAACTGTTTATCTACATTAGTCATTCATTAATCTTCTTGATATAGATTTGCACTCAGTCGTCTCATTGTGGATCAAATATTTCCTATTCATATCAGTTTAAAAGATGGTGACCATTGATATTATGTGATGTGGCTTAATGTGCCACAATTCAAAATGCTTCTGAAATTGCCTGTATTGTTTGCCATTCCTACAGCATGGCAGGTATAGCATTTTATTAGCCATTATGTAATTGATTATATTTGTACAGTAGACATCTTTGAGAAATTGTATTTATATAAAGATATTGGGTGGACTAATATATAGTACTATGTTTGAAAGGAAAATGGTTGGATTGTGAGCAAACATTGCACAGCTTATAAAAAAATAAAATTAATGGTGGAAATGACCTATTTGAACATCAGTCTACTTGTCAGTAGTCTAATCCCTGGCAATGAGCAGTGCTTTGTACTGTCTTATTTTAAAGGAGCTTAAATGATAGACATGGGTATTTCCCTTAGGAGCTTGTTTCACAATCTGTAGGAATTTTCCTTGATATTCAGCCTACAATTTTTCATCCTCTCATTTCTAGTTTAAAAGATCCAGTCTTCTCTATCCTTATGTCATGGTATATACACTTATCTGTAGATTGTTATCTTGTTTCCTCAATTTTCATTTAGCAAATATAATTTGCTCCTCCCAGAGCACATCTTAGGCCTGAAGAAATCGAAGAGTATATGATTTGAGGATTTTTTTTTATAAAGTACCAGTGAAAACAATTCTATTCAGTGTGTTCCAGAGTGATTTAGAAGTTTATTCCCAGTTATAGTAATGACCCTCTGTAAAAGAACAAAAGAATTACTATGCTGGAAATGACAAATATCTGATGCGGCTTGTTGCCTTTCATAATGTCCCCTACCCATGCTGCTCCACCAAGGATGCCAGCCAAGACATTTTTTCTTCTTTGCTTTTCCCACAACCAGCTTTGTGCTGGTTTCCATGCTGCCTACTACACATCTATTTATGATACAACTGATAAAACTGACACTAGTTTTTTTCTCAGATGTAATTAAATTATACTATTGATATTATGGACTGCATACAAACAGAAGACACAAAGCAATCATTACTGTTTTTACTAATGCAAATCAGACATCTATCAGGGATGATTCTAGACAGTGCTGGGTCCTGCCGTGAGGGAAGGGGACTGGACTAGATGACCTCTTGAGGTCTCTTCCAGTTTTAGTATTCTATGATTATATAAGTGTAGATATTTAAAGAGTATGTCTACCCTGCAAATAAAAGCCGACAGGTTAACCCATGCCATCTGACAAGCCTTGGACTAAGAGACCATTTAATTGTGGTTTAGATTTCTGGGCTTGGGGTGGAACCTGAGAACATAGACCTTCCCACCTCTCAGGCTTCAGACAAAAGTCCAAACATTTACACCACAATTAAACAGACGCTTAGCTTGGGGGAGGGCGGAGAGAGAAGGATATTATTTTGTTCGTTTTTAACTAAAAATGGGAGATATACTCAAATACTATATTGTTCAGAGATATTTAAGTACCTAGATAGATTCTGAATTCAACTGTCCATTCCTAATGGTTGCTTTTTGTTTTACCAGTTATTAAGACAAATCTTCAATGACAAGTTTTCGTGAATCCCTAAGATTTAGTAGAAACCTGAGCTGGATTTTGTACTTTTATTTTGACAAATGAATCTAGTGAAATGTTTCATATTCTGTAAAAAATGTACCATCACAGGTGGAAAATCAGAACAATTGCCATTTTCCTAAGATTACTATCTCAATTAATTCAATCAGTACATATCAATGTTCTTAAAAGGACTGTACTAAAATTAAACTGTTTTTAAAAAAATTAGGAGAAAGGGAGCTCAAATAAGTAACTAAAATATTTTTGTGTAAACAAACATGGAAATAAATCTCCCACCTATGGTGCTGAAATATAAATACAAATCACTATTTTTCAGGAAAGAAAAAAAGCTATTGAAACTAGAAGACTAGTTTCAAACTGTCTAGACAGGAAAAAAAATGCCAAAGACCATTAATAAAGGAAAGTTATATTTCCAAAATACTTTTAAAAATCTATTAGTAACAGGGTTGATTTAAGATATTGCATTACGTTCTAGGGTATGTGCTAAACACCAACAACAGAAATTTGGTCCTTTAATAACAAATTGTTTAGCTATCTTTAGTCATGGTCACAGAAGGTCAGAATCTGGGCTTTAATCTGTGTTGCTCATCCTGTGCATCATAACCATTGAAGACAATGTTTTTCCTTGACAGGAGGTCATCCACTTCTAGGAAGTGAACAGAGTATCGTTCCTTAATCCAAGAAAGTCAACACATGTACTTTCTTTACAGCTCTATATCCTTTCAAATTTATCCCTCACATACTTGGTCTTTTATTACATTTAAAATGTAAGTCAAAGCACAAGCAATGAGGTCTCATATTTCAAATGAAAAATTCAATACACAACTTTTTTCTGGCATTTAGAATGGGTAATGTAATAAAAATCTCTTTTACATTAAATACAATTTCAGACTTGCTGAAACCAACATTTTTGGAAGCAAATTATTTCTTTGTATATGCTATCTCCTATTATGGGAAAACAGTGCTTTCTCTAAATTTGTTAAGAATTTTCAGAAAATAGTATAAGGTAATAATTAATTGCAATTATATAGCACCTTTCATACAATGATTTCAAAGCCGTTCACAAAATTCATGCTAGATAACATAATAGTCTATTAGTCTAATTTGGAGAACAATCTTAGCCAAGATACTGTTTTGAAGACTTTTTGATCTTTCCATGCTCCTAAATTTTATAGAACATGGTTATGATCTTATTTATGTTACAAAATACAGCTGTGTTTCAGCAGTCAAGAATGACCATGTTTGATCAAATACCCTAACTCATTTGCAACTTTCCATGAGTAAATTTGGTACTTACCCCTCAGAGATGAAGTAAGAGACTGAAACAAATCCAGTCTCTCACATTTGTTTTATATGTATGCAACTCAATTGACTTCAGGAGCATCATTTCAGGTAAGGAGTTGAGGAGGAAATAACATTGTCAGTATAAGGATATAACAACATTCTAATACATCCTGCAAAGCCAGGGAAGGAAGTGGAAGACAGGATGAGTGTCAGTCATCTACAGATGGTTGCCTTCCTCCATTTAGTGCAGAGATCATGGATGTTGGAGGCATCCCCCCAAACATCCCCCCCCGCCGATCTCCACACTGGATCAGGCAGGTGCCCGCCTTTTCCGGCCCCTGGTAGGTTCCTGGGAGCTGGCAGACTGCTCCTGGGGAGCGGTGGAGGGTTGGTTGGCAGTGGCTATCTGGCTCATGCTGGGACCACTGGGTCAGGTGCAGCGACTGCTTGCTCTGGGCTGGTAGACTTGCAGGTGGCACAGGTACTGTGGCCAGAGTCTACCCCTTTAAGGGCTCTAGGGAGAGGGGGAGAGAGAAGAGTTTTCTTGGTTGTGCCCAGAGTGGCCACCAGGGCACCCTAGGAAGGCTGGAGGCCTCCTATTTTGAAATAAGCATCTACACAACGCTTATTTTGAAATAGCAATTTCAAAATTGGCACTATTCCTCATGGAATGACGTTTACCAATTTCAAAATAAGCCCTCCGCTATTTGATTTAATTTCGAAATAGAGGTTTGGCTGTGTAGACGCTGGTAAAGTTATTTTGAAATAACAGCTGTTATTTTGAAATAACTTTGCTGTGTAGACATACCCTATGAGAATTCAGAGGTGGCAAACCAAGGTCTAGATGGGCAACTGCCTCTCCTTGACCCATGGAAAATGATGCACCAAATGATTTCAGGTGAACTACAACCAACTTACACAGTGTGAAATGGAGAACAGGACCAGATATTCCAGTATTAGAATTCTCCATTGATCTTAATGATGGTAACTTTGCATCTGGCACTGATACTGCGCTTGTCTACATGTGTTAAGGAACACTAATTAATGCTCCCAAAAGAATCTGCATGGGTCAATAAATGAGCAACATGTTGATATGCGTTAGAACACACATCCGTCTGTTAGATTATATAGACACATCCAAAGGATTGGCTAATGACTATTCCCTCATAATCAATTGGTGTAGATGTATTTTAAATATCAGCTACCACACATAACTCTTATTGCATTAATGGAGAATATTTGTACATAATCATTTACTTTGTGCTTGCCTTTTGCAATGAGTTGCTAATCATTGACTTTTACAAATCTGGGCCTTCATGCCAGTGAAGAATCCAGTGTCACAACTGAACACATCAATTCAGTTATTACAAGTTATTGTCTGCTACTTCCACAAGTTAAACTGGTCTGCATATTATGCTTCAGGAAATGCTTTCTAAATGTGACACAGTAGAGTTGAGTGGAACTGAAAAAAAAATTGTGAGACTTCACAAAGAAACAAATCATCCCCTCTATTTTCCTATTAGAATATCTAAATTTAATTTCCAATGGCCCTCCCTAGTTCTAGATTCCTGTATATCTGTTAAAATATATAAGAAACAGAACAAAAAAAAAACCAATTTCTGCATGTGTGTATATCGGTTAAGTTGCTCATGTGAACAGGTGCAAATGAAGACATTCTCAAATGTCCATGGAAGTTATACAATGAGAAGACTGTGCAAAGGAACATCCCTAACACAGGACAGCATGGAATAATGGTTGATATTGCACTCATACCCCCTTCCTATCAGGGTATGTCTACACTATCCCACTAGTTCGAACTAGCAGGGTAATGTAGGCATACCGCACTTGCAAATGAACCCCGGGATTTGAATTTCCCGGGCTTCATTTGCATAAGCGGGGAGCCGCCATTTTTAAAACCCCGCTGGTTCGAACCCCGTGCAGCGCGGCTACACGGGGCTCGAACTAAGTAGTTCGGACTAGGATTCCTATTCCGAACTACCGGTACACCTCGTACCGATAATCTAAGCTTAGTCAGTCAGAATTAGACGTAGTGTACATGGATTGTGTGCAGTACCAGTGGGTAAAATAGATTGAAAAAGCAGGAGAACGTTTCTGGCACTGACCTCCTCATTCATGCACAGGAAGAGGAAGAAGCGCCAGTCTGGTTTAAGCAGAAAAAGTGGGAAATGAGCCCTCTTCCACCTTCCCTCATGCTTACACTATTCTCCATGCTAGCCAGGGTTTAAAGTAAGTTTAACTGGTTTGTAGTGTCTTCTAATTTTAGCCCTTTTATCTGATTGTTTTACCCACTTTTTTTAAACACATTTGAAACAGGGAGGCTGGTTTTAAAATCCAACTCCCACACCCTCCAATTTACTGAAATTCAAGTGAGATAGACAATAGAGTTTTTGAAATGTAATTTTCCCTATTGCAGCTGTACCTTGTTTGCCATGAACTGCCTGTCTTTTAAAAACAAAGCTTCTCCATTCCCTATATCCTCACTGGCTCTGCACTTTTGAGGATAACTAGGTTTATTCCTTCCAGCTGCTTCACTCTAGAGACATCATGTCTACTTAAGGCCCCAGGTACACAGTGTATTCTAGTTTATTTCTCATGTATGAAAAACACAAGAAACCGTATCATCAGAATACAGGTCACATGAGTTTAGTTACCCTGAAGACAGATATTCAAGCAGTAAAATACTTCTAATTTACAAATCCAGATTCTATGCTTTGTAGACTGGTCTGCATGGGGATTATGCAAAACCACATAGTCCCAGAGGAACTCCCAGAGGTATTAACCGTTAGCTTTAGCACTGTTGGCTAATCTGGAGTGGATGCCCAAAGGTAATTTATTTCTGATTCCTTCAGGGTGATTTTCACTTCCCAAAGGTACTACAAAAGATCAGGAACATGTCGAGGGAGGGGAGTCCGTTACAACACCCAAAGGGTTGGTATCTAAGCAACCTATAACTAACATTGCTTATAATGTTTTTTTTGATTCACAATGCAATTTTATTTTAAATAGTTTTTTGTACTGCCCTTGTCACCATAGTTCTTGTCACATTCTAAACTAGTTGAAATTTCCTAATGCCTGTCTTTCAATGGGATTTAAGGTCAACAGTTATTTCAGCACTTATGAAAATAGTATTCCTTGCATAACTGAGCAGAGCAATGTCTAAATATCTTTAAAAAACTAGGCCTTTCTGTCATTGAAGGAAGAATCCAGGAGCACAAATGAACTTGCCTATTCAGTTATTACAAATCATTAATGACATCATTTCAGGGGCTTTGTAGTATTTAACTGCTTGACTTCACAAGTACGTATGTGTAAGTTGGACACAAACCTACTATACATTGTGTGTGCATTTCCTGGAATGCCGTAAAAAGCAGGCACATATACCTCTTCTCTAATACATTTTTAAAATCTAATACTAGTCACACAGTTAAGCAAGTCCCAGGCTTTTGTCTTCAGCAAAGAATGAGCAATATTTCTATAAAAATATGGAAGGGAATGGAGTATGTTTTCCTAGAGTTGTTAAATACAATCTTGTCTAAAAGAAAATCAAATAAGTAACAGAAGACCTTGATGCTGGTAGTGAAACACATTTTTACTAACAGTTCAACATTAACATCCTTAGTTGCCAGAGCCCTGGAACATTGAAACCATTGTTTCATTCTCCTCTCTCTCTCTCATAGGAAACAAGAAGATTGAGTCTTTTATTGTGATTTTAAACTTCTCAGGATCTCACCTGTGATTTTATCATTTTTACCCATAATGCCTAGGCTTCACCTCAGATCTTTAAATAAATTCTGTGGAGTTTATTTAAACAGTGTGGAGGTCTAGTGTGTTCTGTATTGTAGACAGACTCTCTAGGACCCTATTATCTGACACACTATTCACTTTTTCATAGCAGTGAAGACCATCTAGAAGTTTCTTGTCATCACTGAGTGTAAATCTTTTCAGAGGTAATTGGAGAGCCTCCTCAGCTGAACATCCCTACTTTTGGAATTTGCTCTTCACAGTTCAGAGCAAAGTCTAGCCAGTCTCTAGGCATGATGAAAAATGTATTTATTCTGTTTGGGTATCACTAATTTGTTTCTTAGCATACAATTAATGCAGTTTAACTTGGTAAATATTCATTTGATTATGGCCAATAATCCTATACAAATCAATAAAATAAATCACTCCACATATATGTTCACAAAGGTACCACAGGAGAATTAAGTAATACAGAAATGGAGTTTGACATCCTGCAGCTACTTCAGTGACATCTGAAAATCTTTGTTAGAAAAGAGAAGTATAAAGAAATTGGTAGAGATAAGAGAGGGGAAAATATCCAATTCTTATCAAGTCAATTGAATATGACCCCTAAAAGGTACTGTGGGATTATGCACAATGTCTCTTAAAGAGGGCTGCCCAAGTATGGTCTGCTTCATTGGCCAAATAAACCCTGGAATGAAAAGACAGTCAGTTAGCCTGCCCACAATCTGCATAGTATTATGCCATACATATCTCAGCATAACCCTTGGATCAATGCTGGTGAGGAAGAGAACATAAAGGACTCCTCGCCAATGAAGCACTCTGTGGTAGTTTTGCAGAATACCAATTATAGGTGAATTTTACCTGGGTTGATTAAGAGGCTTTCAAGGCCCATGTGTATAATTTCAGTACTGAACGGGGGTGGGGTGAAGAGATTAGTCTGTGTACAGTACAAATAGAAGATGTAACAGCGAAGGGAAAATCTCACCCAAGATAAACACTAGGGAGAGTGGCTCCCAACGTTTTTGAGCATACCAACCCCATTTCACTCTATCAAAATGTCATGGACCCTCCCCAAAATGATCCATTTTTGCTAGCCCAACTAAATCCATTCAGCTACTCTAATAGCTTTGAATGGTTAGAGCCGGGTGACTTATTAAAAAAAATGATAAAATGGTAAATTGTCACTTTTTACCAGATCCATTTATAAGCTGACTCCAGACTACAGTTGCAGCTTGTCAGCTTCAGTATGGGCTGTGGGATGTGCATACTGCAGGGTATGGAGCTTCTTAGGTCCCACTGTTTGCTGTCTGACCACAATATTTCCTTAGCACCTGTCTCCTCCATCCCCTGCCCATCAACAGAGCAAGGGGGCTCTCATGGCCAAAAGGAACTGTGGAACTGCCAGCTCCTCAAGGGTGAAATTGAAGGAAGGGAGCAAGGGCAGAACTTTGGAGTATGGGGGAGAAGGCAGCAGCTGTGTGCACCGGGACTATGGCTTGCTTTTGATCCCATTCTCTGGAAGATAAGGGAGCATGGGGAAAGTGCTTTCTTGCCATGCATGCCTCTCATGTCTGTCTGATATGTGAGAGACATGCACGGATGCAAGCACTTTCTCCTTGTTCCCTTAGCATCCAGAGAACAGGATAAAAAGCAAGCCGTGTTGTAGTGTACACAGCTGCTGCCTCACCCTCCACTCCCGCTCTTCGGGACTGCTGGGGGGGGGTGTACTAGCTGTGCCCCCCCCCCAGCAGACCAGGGAGACACGGGCGGGGGACCGAGACGCACCGCAGTCCCGCCGCCCGGGTCCTCCGCGGCTTTGCTCCACTTTTCTCCCCGTCTCCCTGGTCTGTTGGTCTCCAGCAGATCAGGGAGACCGGGAACAAAGCCACGGAACACGCCGACAGTGGGACAGCTGCGGCGCGTCTGGGCTGTCCGCTGCCCGCGTGCTCCGTGGCTTTGCTCCCGGTGTCCCTGGTCTGCTGGAGATGGTCCCCGGTCCCCTGGTCTGCTGGAGGCGGAGGGGTCACGCGCCTCTGAGGCTTTGCTCTGGCGCGGGACCCCTCCGCCGCTGCGGCTTTGCTCCCGGTGCCTCTGGTCTGCTGGGGACCGTCTCCAGCAGACCAGGGACACCGGGAGCAAAGCCACAGCGGTGGCGGAGTCCCGCGCCTTCCCGGTTTTGCCAGAGCAAAGCCTCAGAGGCACGGGGCTTGACAAAGCCCTGGCTGAGTTGATTTAAGTGGGATTGGTCCTGCCTTGGGCAGGGGGCTAGACTTGATGGCCTACTGAGGTCTCTTCTAGCGCTCTGGTTCTATGATTCTATGATATAGACATGCTAAGTGACAGCCATTAAGGACATTTCAGAATGTCCATTGATAAGGATAATGATGTAAATGAGTTTGTTTTTTCCTCTAAACCAACCAGTGGGAACGACTTGGAGTCTTCACAAGGACATGTGCTTAGATTACCTGATACTGGGACCGATTTTGGATGTTAAAGTTTTTCTCACTTTCCCGGGAAATGTATAAACATAAAGGATTTCCTGCCTTGGGCAAAATCTATATAAAGGTGTGAAGCCAAAAAATAGTGGCAGCTGCCAGACACCAAGTCCTCCCTTACTTATCACCCAAGATGACTGCTAGAAACATCTATAACTGTATAGGAGGGAAGGATCAAGCCCAGCCTGGGAGGCTGTTCAGTCACTGAAAGAAGCTTATCAGAGTAGCTTAGGGTAAGATATTTCGTGTAACATCTTTTTAGTGTATTAAGCTTAGCTGACCTGTTTTGTTTTTCTCAGTGATTTACTTTGATCTGTCTGCTGTTACTTACAGTCACTTAAATCCTACTTTTTGTGCTTAATAAAAAACACTTTTTTATTAATAAACCCAATGTAAGTAATGGTGACTGGGTGGGAAACAGCAGTTGTGCTTCTCTCTCTTTCCGTAAGAAAGAGGGCACACAATATGAACTTGCTCTGTTTAAAACTTTATACCGAGTAAAACAGATTTATCTGGGGTTCTTGTGCCATTGAGGATGTGCACCCGGGTGCTGTGGATTTTTTTAACCGAATCTCCCCAGAGCCGCACTGATATTTGCGCTTTTAGTACATAGCTGTGGGCTGTGACCCCATCTCTGTGCCAGTGCTGAAGGAGGCTAGAGGGCCTGACTCAGCAGGACAGAGGGTTGAGAGGTTCCCATGAAGGCAGGAAGATGGGCTCCATGGAGTTTCAGCATATCAAGTGACAGTGACAGGTTAGTTTCTCCTTTTATTTCTGGAAAATTTCAGAAGGTCTCAGTTTTGTCCTGAAGCTAAATGAATGAACTGAATATACCACTAAACTGAGTCCGATGAGCTCAATCTTCAACCACTAAATGTGCTTCTGTACCAGTAGTGCCCCCCAATCCTAGTTAAAAATTACAGTAATTATAAAACATGTACCTCTTAAAAATGTTTGTCTGTGCATATCCAGACAAACCCTTAGCTATATAAGCTTTCATTGCCACCAACTTGCATGACTCACATCAACCGCCCACCTGTTCTTAATGTTGCTCCCCCAAATGTTATAAAATACATGCAGAAAAGTACTAAAAGATTAGAAAATCCAATTTTCAATTCAGGGTATTCACTTTAAGGACATAATGTGCAACGTATGTGGTGAGTAGGACTGTGCTGAATCTGTGCACGGGTGAATTTCATCCTGACAGAGTCTGGGGAAATTACTTCTAAGGGCTTCTGTTGGAGGACACCCTATTGCTGACCCTTAAACACTGATTTTCAGGCAATCACAGATGTTGTAAGAGAATAGTACTCTCTAGAATTATTGGATCAATTTCCCAGTGAAGAGTCTATAACATGAATAAGTCATAGACAGCCCTGACATTGCACTTCAGTGCATTCATAGATGTAATCCACCTGCTTCTTATCTATTTATGCATCATTTATGTGTTATTTATTTCAGTCACTTTGGGGAGTTACAGCTTTATTGTTGCATTGTTATGCGTCCTCAGAGAAATGGGATGTGTTTTAATTTGTGTGAAAACCTATTAGTATATAGTTTTTATTTTGAGCTCCCTGCCTTTGTTAGTCACAGTAATGAATTACTTATTGAGGCAGAAAACTAAAGCAATCTGGATTTGTTTCATAATAAGTTGTATCAGATTGTGCCCAGAGGCCTAGGTAGAAAGTTTGTTCAATAATAAGGTCAGTTCATTAAACATTAGAGCATTTTGTTTTCCCCAAGTGCTCATATGTTGCTTTCATATGCAGTAGTAATGTTTTGCTTCTATATTGACATGTTTCTATAATACATGGAATGAAATATTTTATACACTAAAACTGAGCCACAAAACACATCCAACTCCCCTACAAATTAACTGTGAAGACACACACTTGTGAATTATTAAACTCCATTGAATTGAAGAGGTAAATGAAGGAGACAGGAAAAATAGAGAAAAATGGATCATATCAGTCTTGTGACAGGCTATCACTTAGTATACACTGTTCACAGATCTTACTCTGAAATCTTTATTCACTGATCTGATTTGAATAGTTTAAAAGCCTGACTGCAGACAGTTCACTGATTTTGAAACCAAGTTTCCATTAGGCATTTCATACCCTTTTATTATTCAAAGTTCATATGTTTTAAGCTAAGTTTGGAGCAAATTAAGAGATGATGCACATGAATGGTTAGCTGAGTGCCCCACTCATTTTCTTAAATGTATACCATAACATGAACCAGCTAATCCCCATGTCCAAGTGCATTAGGGAATGCTATGCCTGGTAAATGTGATCGGTAGCTCAGATATCCCCGAAGCCTAACAGAGTATGCTGAGATCCAGAGTTCTCTTCCCACCTCTTCTACTAACTAGCCTTAATTGTATACAATTTTCCAACCCTGGGTAGCCACACTCCATCACCATCAAATAAGTTGGTAAATATTGCCCCCACTTTACCAGTGAAGTGATTAAAGCATAGGGATGTTTGGCAAGTCACAGAAGACCACACTCAAAGTTTATGGCAGAACTAGGAGCAGTATCGATTCCTGCTGCAACAGAGCTGTATTTTATCCACTAGATCAAAGCAGCTCAGAAAAAATTATTTAAATCTATGTGTTCTACAAAATGAGCTACTGAGGCTTACTGGCCTAGGAGATATAGTACTGAAAAAATGCATTATGAAAGGGCAAAGTATTTGGCCCATTTCACAGACAGGAAAACACACCCAAAGAGTGCATTACTTGTCTCTGATTTGTTGCAACTTCATATGCAAGCCAGATGACTTCAGTTTGACTCGGGGTATGTCTACACTTGCACCCTCTTTGGAGAGAGGGATGCAAATGAAGACATTTGAAATTGCAAAATGAAGCCAGGATTTAAATATCCTGTACTTCATTTGCATAATCGCATTATGGCACTATTTTGAAATATCGCTATTTTGAAATAACAGACGCTGTTAAGATGCAGTTATTTCGAGAGAAAACTCTTCTCTCAAAATAACTGGTAAACATCATTGTATGAGCATATTTAAATCCCAGCTTCATTTGCAATTTTGAATGTCCTCATTTGCATCCCTCTCCAAAGAGGGTACAAGTATAAATATGCCCTCAGGGTGTAATATTTATTTTCTGTATCCTTACACAACTCACCTACCTTTTGCTATAGCTATATCATAGGATGTTCAGAAGACTAAGAATGATGTCTCAGATCTTTGAAAAAAAAAGACTATACAATTGATAATTTCATATTTTCTTTGATGCAATCATATTGATTTATAAAGGAATATACAAGATTGCTTTGTTTCTGGTTCCTCAGCACTATCACAACTCTGTTTTCTCTCTCTTATCCAAACCTCTGGATATTCTGTAGCTATGTCTAAATTGAAATGTAAGCCTGGGCTTAGACTCAATCTCAAATTTAATACCTGTTCTGCCTACACTCAAATCATGCTCACCTAAGCCAACACCCAGGACCCTATGAGGCTGCATGGGCTGAGAACAGGTCAAGCCTTTACCCAAGATCTGAACCGTATTGCTTTACAATACAGATGCACTATGATTAATTCAGGTCCTGGAAGTCCTCCAAAAATTGTCCCACATGCCATGGACCAACTTCCTTTGCCCCTATTCTTCAAGAATCTTGAATCTATTGAAAATGGAAGCAATAACCCATGGTGCTGCAGAAGCTCTGTGTGTCAGTGTGAACCCTTCTGACTACCAAGGTGCTAACATTCTATCGAAGAACCTTCTGTCTTTACAGTGAAGACTGAACAGAACAAGCCTTTTGCCAAATGTGCAACTCCATGGCCACAAAAGTACAGCCAGTTTTGGGAAAACTCTGGTAGAAAGTTAGCAAATCTGTGGACTTGCGTAAGAGGAACAGGACCATGCAGACTAACAAGTAGCAAAGAAGTCAGCAACTCTGCAAATTTATAGGATAAGTGACCAATGCAGGAAGCAGATTAAGCGTCACAAAAGTAAAGAACAGAAAATAAGGGAATAGAATAGTACCACCAGCAACTAGTCAAAATTGTGCCTCTTTCATAAGGAGTTTAACAAGATATTGGGCATTGTCCTCCACATGGAGTCAACCAGGTTGTATGATGACCTGGTCAGCTGGGATGAATCCCTGCTGGTGCAAAATCCCACACCGGGACTGAGGTCAGCTGTCAGCAGAAGGGACAATAAAGTTACTCTGTTGCTGAAACCGGTTCCAGAGCAGAGTTTGGAGCAGGAGCACAATCTGGTTCATATTCAGAGGAGGTGATACATCTCCTGAGGAACAACCTGTCTCACAGCCTGCAGCAGTTACAGAGGGGACAGAAATTGCTCCTGCCCGGGAAAGTTTTTGGCTCCATTCTATTGCTTATTAACATAGGAATGGGAGGTATTTCCCCTGTATGAAACAATACAAAAGTTCTGAGATACATACTGGTAAGTAGGGTATTAGTTAATTATACATTGTATTCTAGAAGTATGGTTCTCTCTATCTCTCTCACACACACGGACACAGACACACACTCACCATAAACCTAATTTTGAATATGGAGTTCAGAAAGGAAACTGGGAGTTGCGAACAGAAAATAACATTTTAAGGGGTATTTTTACCTGAAAGACACCAATTTTGCTAAGGCCATTCCTTTTTCTTAAAATAACAACCTCACACTGCTATGCCTGTAAGTACCCTGCTCTGTAACCACATGATGTGTGTAATGAGTAACCTGGAATCAGGGAAGTGTGGTGAGAGGAGCTGGGAATTTCTCCATTTCAGGCACATGTAGTCCATGAAGTATATAGGTGATAACTGGGGTAAACAGTGAGGTGGCAAAATCTGTAGATGCTAAACAGCTCAAGATAGTTAGGCCCAAACTGTGAAGAGCTTCAAGAGGATATCACAAAACTAGCTGATTGGGCAATAAAATGACAGATACATTGTAATGTTGATAAATGCAAAGTAATGCACATTGGAAAACATAACCCCAACTATATGTATAAAATGATGGGACTACATTACCTATAACCACTCAAGAGAGAAATCTTGGAGTCTTTGTGGATAGTTCTCTGAAAACATCCACTCAGTGTGCAGGAGCAGTCAAAAAAGAAAACAGAATGGTAGGAATCATTTAAAAAGAGAAAGTATGTCTACACTACAAAGTTAGTTACAACTAACGGACATTAGTTCGAACTAACTTTCATAGGCGCTACACTAGCGCTCCGTTAGTTTGAACTTAATTCGAACTAACGGAGCGCTTAGTTCGAACTAGGTAATCCTTATTCCACGAGTATTAAGCCTAGTTTGAACTTACTAGTTCGAATTAAGGGCTGTGTAGACCCTTAATTCGAACTAGTGGGAGGCTAGCCCTCCCCAGGTTTCCCTGGTGGCCACTCTGGCCAACACAAGGGAAACTCGTCGGCCCCCCTCCCGGGCCCGGACCCCTTAAAGGGGCACGGGCTGGCTACGGTGCCCGTGCCAGATGCAAGCCTGCCAGCACCCAGCCAGCAGACCCTGCACCTGGCACGGATCGAGCCACCCACCCGATGCCCCCCAGCCCTCCCCCTCTTCCCGGGACCAGGCTGGCGGCTCCTGGGAGCTTGCCCGGGACTGCAAGAGGCGGGCATCCGCCTGGGCTAGTGCAGACATCGTGGACCTCGTCCACGACCTCCGCACTAGGCACAGGAAAGTGGCCGGCTAGGGCAGGAGAGCTGCCAGCCTGGCCACCCAGGAGCAGTTGTGCATGAAAATCA
This sequence comes from Pelodiscus sinensis, assembly GCF_049634645.1. NCBI lineage: Eukaryota > Metazoa > Chordata > Testudines > Trionychidae > Pelodiscus > Pelodiscus sinensis. Next base: position 73,592,233 of record NC_134713.1, read on the forward strand.
AGGGGGTCCACTGAGACTCCCGACCCTGAGCTTACAATGGCCGTCCTGGGTCAGACCAAAGGTCCATCTAGCCCAGTAGCCTGTCTGCTGACAGCAGCCAACCCTAGGGACCCTAGAGGGGATGGACCGAAACAGTGACCAAGCCATTTGTCTCGTGCCATCCATCTTCAGCCTTCCACAAACCTTAGGCAGGGACACCACTCCTACCCCCTGCCTAATACCACTCCATGGACCCAACCTCCATGACTTGATCTCACGTCCCTTTAAACTCTGTTCCAGTTCTAGCCTTCACAGCCTCCTGCAGCAAGGAGTTCCACAGGTTGACTCTTTGCTTTGGGAAGAACAACTTTCTGTTACTAGTTTGAAGCCTGCTACCCATTCCTTTCCTTTGTTGTCCTCTAGTCCTTCTTTATGGGAACTAATGAAGAACTTTTCTGTATGCACCCTCTCCACCCAACTCCTGCTTTTAGAGACCTCTATCCTGTCCCCCCTCCATCTCCTCTTTTCTAAGCTGAAAAGTCCCAGTCTCTTTAGCCTCTCTTCATAGGGGACCTGTTCCCAACCCCTGATCATTTTAATTGCCCTCCCCTCTCCCAGCCTTTCTCTTCCCCTCTCCCACCTCCTTTTCCCAGTCTCCCCCAGTTTTGTTCAATAAAGACAGATTCCATTTTTGAACATTATTGTCCTTTATTTTGTACATCAAGAAGAGGGGCTAGGGAAGGGTAAGTGGAAGGAGGTGAGGGAGGAATGGGGTACACGCCCCCAATGGGGAGGACTGGGCAGGCTCTGTGGGCTTTTGGGGTGGAACCTCTCCTGCAGCCCCCCAATTGTCCCCTCTCCCCAGATGGCAGCCTGTGGCAAGTGCAGCCGGGCTGATGGCCAAGTGCTGTGATGTGCCTAGTGTGGGTACTCTGGGCACTCCAAGCCAGGACTGCTTTGCAAGCAGGGCACCCCTGAGAACTGTCTGTCCGGGGTGCGGGTCAGGACCCTTTAAGCACAGCCCTCGGCTAGCCTGAGACAGCATCTCCACGCTCTAAGTCCTCCTCTGATGCCCTGCCGGCACTGCTTCCAGCCATCCTTATGCCCGGTTCAGGGTCCACTTAATGTGGACATGCTAGTTCGAATTAGCAAAACGCTAATTCGAACTAGTTTTTTAGTCTAGATCCGTTAGTTCGAATTAGCTTAGTTCGAATTAACTAATTCGAACTAAGTTAGTTCGAATTAACGTTATAGTGTAGACGTACCCATAGAGAATAAAACAGAAAATATCTGATTGTCTTTATATAAATCCCAACTCTTGGATACTTTGTGCAGATATGGTCACCTAACCGCAAAATAAAATAAAATAAAATAAAATAAAATAAAATAAAATAAAATAAAAAGGGTAACTTGGCATTAGAAAAAGTTCTAAAAAAAACCAACAAAAATTAGTAGGGGTTTGGAATGGTTGCCGTAAGAGGAGAGAATAATAAGACAGGGACTTTTCAGCTTAGAAATGAGGAGACTAAGGGAGAATATGATAGAGGTCTATCAAATTATGTCTGGTGATGAGAAAGTAAATAAGGAAAAGTTATTTATTCCCATAACACAGGAACACAGGTCACCAAATAAAATTGATAGCACATTCAAACCAAAAAAGGGAAGTATTTCTTCACACAATACACAGTCAGACTGTGGAACTCCTTGCCAGAGTATATTGTGAATACCCGGAATTTAACAGGGTTCAAAAACATAACTAGATTGATACATGGAGGATAGGTCCATCAGGCTATGTCTACAATGCTAGATTATTTTGAAACAATAACTCTCAAAGTAACTATTTCAAAATAAGCTATTCCTCTTGACAAAAAGGAGTTATTTCGAAATAACAAGACCATTCTTTCGAAATTACAGGCTTGATAGTGTGGATGGTCACCTTATTATTTCAAAATAATGGGAGTTATTTCGAAATACCTCCCCAGTGTAGACATGCCCTCAATGTCTATTAGCCAGGAGTAGTAGGAATGTAGGGCACCGGGGATGTAACACTTGGCCCTGGTCTACACTTGGGAGTTATTTTGAAATATCCCCCTTATTTCAAAATAATAAGCAGAACATCCACACTATCAAGCCCATTATTTTGAAATAATGATCTGGTTATTTCAAAATCTGTACTCCTCCTTTCATTGGGGATTAATGCTTATTTTTAAATAGTTATTTTGAAATAGTGTTAGTGTGGACACCCCATTGCTGCTATTTTGAAATAACTACTCCCCAAAGTCATTAAAAGTAATTACTCCTTGGTGCTTCCTGGGGCTCTAAATTGAGGTAGCCTGTCCACAAAAATAGAGCTTGCCTCAGAATAATTTTGAGACTCCCCCATAGTGGGAACACATTATTTCAATTTTGTTATTTTAGGAATTATTATTTCAAATTTAGTTATTTTAAAATAATTGCCTACTATAGACATGCCCGTGGTGATTGCCCATTTTGTTCATTACCTCTGGGGTACCTGTCGTTGGCCACTGTTGGAAGACAGGATATTGGGCTAGATGTACCTTTGACCTGATCCAGTATGGCCATTCTTATGTTCTTACATTCTAGTAGGTTCTGTTGTTGCTTGCGCTGTGGGATACGTCTACACTTCAATTATATGCCTGTGCCGGCTGACTTAGACTTGCGGGGCTTGGGCTAAGGGGCAGTTTAATTGCCTTGTGGATGTTTGGCTGTGTGGTGGAGAGTCCCAGATGTCACAGTACAATTAACAGAATGAACTGGAGCCCCTCAAATCAGAATAATCTGGCATGGGATAGCTGTGAGATTTAAATTGCGCTTTAGGCATACCTTTGCTGTGATAAGGATAGCTGGCCCGTTTGGGAGTGGAGGAAACGTTATACTTTTCTAATATAAGTTTAATTCCTCAAGAAAATTTATTTCTATTATAGCTTCATGTCATTATTTGGTGTGTATGAAAAATAAATATAAACACATGACCATGGACCAGTAGGAATCAGCTGGCAGACACTATCCCTTATTTTAGTTTTCTATAGCAATTTGTATTCCAGTCACTTCCTTACATCATTCTATTGTGTGAATCACCTTCCTCCTATATTTCATAATTGGTCACATCTTTCATAAGTACACTAAAATTCCACTGGGGGGCATCAGAAGCTGTACCAAATGAACTAGCTGATGCTTCAGAGTACAACTGCCAAAGCTGGGTGCTCCTTCTGCTGCTGCTGCTCTATCACGAGCTGCATCAGGTGTGCCTGGTGGGTTAGAAACTGCTGCAGAAATGTCTGCGGGTTCCAAATGGAAACGAAGGAGTGACAATACACGCGAGAGAAATTCCCCAATATCTGCTTTCTCAGTGTTGCGGACTCCAGTACCTAGGAGCTCACTGAGCAAAATGATTCCTTGGCAGGCTGTATTGGCAGGCTGTTCAAGCTTCTTGTATCATGTACAGTCAAGTTTTTCCCACAGTACACCACTGTCAAAGATTTATAGCAGCCAGCAGGGAGTTTTGAATATGGCTGGTTTGGCTCAGACCTGTGTGCTACAGAGTGGATACCTGACCCTGTGGTTCAAGACATGGATTAGAAAATTCTTAATCTAGGGTTAACGTTTAGTGTAGATGGTCAAGCCGTAGGCTTTTTAGTCTGGTGTCAGCTAACAAATCAATATAGACATATCCCAAGACCTTGTTTTAGGAATGGTCCCTTAAAAGCCTCTTATAACTATTTTCAGTGAAGGGAACAGTCACATATCAGTTTTAATAATGTTTTACTCTGTAAAAATGTTTAAAATCAATTCCTAATATAAATTAGTTTTGCCCAATTGTATTTCATACATATTTGTGGCCAAATCTTGTTACCTTTCAGACAATTAGACATCGGCTAGTCATTAATTTATAGTCCTGAGGTCTATTCTCTCTTCAAGTCCAAGATTCGGACATAAAAATGTAAATATGAAGGGCCACTACTCCTGCCCCAATCTCAACAATTTGATATAACTTTAAATGTAAACGCTGAATGGCCAGAAAAAGACAAACTATACAAATAAACTGAAAGTTAATGGAGAACGTGTAGCTCCTATCTTAGGCTACGTGTAGACTACAAGCCTCTTTTGAAAGAGGCTTTTTTGAAAGAATCTTTTGAAAAATCTTCTTTCGAAAGAGACTGTCTAGACAGCAACCAGTTTTTTCGAAAAAGAGAGAGCTGCTTTTTGAAAGAGAGCACTCAGGCAGTCTGGATGTTCTCTTTCAAAAAAGCACAGTTTGCATTCAATAACGCCTTTTTTTGAAAAAGCACTTTCGAAAAAAGCGTTATTCCTTGTAAAATGAGGTTTTCTGCTGTCGAAAAAACTGCTGCATTCTTTCAATTTAATTTTGAAAGAAAAAAAAGGTAAAAAAACCCCTGTATTCTAGACGCACCCTAAGATGCAAACTGCTGCAGAGATAGAAAAGTTGATTATTTAATTAGTGATGTACTATTCTTTTACTTGCATTTCATGAACTGAAGATGTAATCCACTTCATGCCCCATATGCCAATTTGATTTTATTTAATAAAATAACTGGTTTTGCTAGCTTTTTAGCGGCATAATGCTGTCTATATATTTATACATTAGTGTTAAGGACCTTTTCTTGTTATGTTATAGGCTTGTCTACACTTAAAATGCTGCAGCTGTGCTTGCACCATTTCAGTGAAGATGTTATCTATGGCAACTGGAGGGGTTTTCCAGTGGTAGATGATCTCCCTCCCCTAGAAGAAGATACTAGATTGACAGGAGAATTTTCCTTTTGACCTAGTGCTGTATAAACCTGGGGGTAGGTTGATTTAACTGCCTCACTCAAAGATGTGAATTTTTCACATCCTGAGCAATCTAGTTATACTCACCTAAATTCCTGCTGTATAGACCAGGCCTAACTAATTAAATTATGCTACATTAAAATTATTCATTATGTCAGTACCTAGAATTACAACAAAACAGCACACAAGTGTTTGCAAGTTTTTCCTACTGAGACTAGCATAAAAAAAGAAGGTGCCTCCAGTGTGTACCTATTGCTTAAAACAAACAATTTTGGAGGTTTTTCCTCTCTTATCTTTGCTGCAACTTAAATTACTCTTGCCCACAGCAGAGACAAGTCTGTCAAACTGTGTTTTAAAATTTATCAGTTGAAAAAATTGTTTTAGGGCATCCAGTAGTTATCTATACTGATCTAATTACATAACACATAGATCTTTGCTTTATCTAAATTCTAACCAGATTGTGGAGAGATGCCTTTCTGACCTGTCTCAGTTGATTCAACTTGGTGTTCATTGAAAACAAACGACTTCCAATGCAGCTTTTTCTCTTTTTCTAAGTACACTATTAGGTACGCTGTAAAAGTGTCAGCTCTTTTGAAACTCATTACAGTCCATGTGTAAAAAGAGATCACAATTACATATAATGCTTCAAGAGGAAATGAACATTTAAAATAAATGAAGGAATAACAGAAAATATTAACGGGACAGATTTATTTTTTTAGGTGAACTATCAACTTGGAATTCTTGGCTTCTTAGTCTTGAGATAAGAACTTTTTCTGAGCATGTGAAGGTCTCAGATGATAACATTTCAAACTAGAATAAAAAAACTATTGAATGATGAAATGAATGTATTTAAAAAGGAAAAAAAATCTGCATTGATTCAGTGTGGTTTACAGATAATAAGTATGTATGGGTTTACATTGGCATACACATAGTGCTTGAGTAGTAACAGAAATCCAAATGTGACTTTTTTACATGAGTTAACATACACTTGTAAACAACCTATTTTGATATTGCTATTCTGCTAGTGGTGCTTTAACAGGCCTTTGGAGCTTTAGAGACTTCTAGCTCCCACTTTGTATTACAGCACATCAAGAAATTCAATCATTCATCCTCCATGGGGATCAGTTCCCTTGAAACAATTTCTCTGCAACAACAAGCCGTCTAGAAGTAGCTTTTAAAAATCAACATTATGGGATTTCACAGTTCATCAGCTCAATGTTGTACAACCCGGATGAGAACATGACATCAGGCATTCTGCATTTTCCTTTCTATATAGTCAAACATCATCAGTAATTAGTTTTATTTCCTCAACACTTCCCATGACAAAAAAAAAAAGTCTCCTGACTGAAGGAAAATTTAAAAGAGTCAATATGTACTAATACTCTACTAGACTACAGATATATCAGTCCTTCAAAAAGAGGAATGAGGAATTATGAATGGAGTGCCATATCTTTGATTCCTAACATATGGGATTAGAAAAGGAGCTACAGATAACAGCATGAAATCTATAAAAAGCTGTTGATTTCATACCCATTTCCCTTTTTAATTTCAGTCTGTGTCTTAGGAAAGACTACATGTTTGCCCTTGATTCAGTTTTCATTATAATGTGGTCTTGTAACTCTCACAAAAATAGATAATTCTGTGCTATTTTTTCTTTTCATTTTACAGAGGAATCTGAGAAATAAAACCATATGGAAATAATTTTATTTAATTGTGTGTTTTAATTGCTTTGAAAGATTTTAACACAAAAGAAAAACAGAAAGAATGACACAAGACGGCTTTAAAATTGTCAAACAAACAGAGTGGTCTTAATCTACTAAGCATGAAAGGAAATTAAACCAAGTGAAATGGTTCCCATACCATTTGTTTGTCTGACCGTCCTCAAGACAATATATATTGCCATGATCCTACCAGTGTACTATGCTTAGCCCCGATGAGATTTTGGATTAACATCATGTTGTCATAATCTTTCCCTTTTAATAATTAAAATGAGTATTATGAGTTGTAATTAATTTTTTACATACCCATTGTCAAGTAAAATCTTCATGGTAGTCAGCATAATATATAGCACTTTTAAATTTAATTTTAGGTAACCTATGAAAGGAATATAAACACATCATACATGCTTACATTTTAGAGAAGGGTTATGAATGAAAAAATTTTTATGCTTAAAAGATGTGAGTGAGGAACAGGGCTATAGGGAGTGAAAAAGTGTGATTGTGATTAAAGATCTTAAAGTTGGAGTTTGAAAGACTGGGTTCTGCCCACCATCAACATGTTTCTAGTGTGATGTTGGACAAGTCACTTAGATTAAAATTTTCTGATTCTGAACAAATATATTTTAACTTAAGTAAACTATGGGTCCTCAGCACCTCTGAAAAAAAAATCAGACAGACATCTCATATTGGACATCCACCTCTTGAGGTTCCCAAAGTTAGTAAGCCTTATATCTCTCTTCTTAGAAGATTGGAAAGTACAATTATTCACATAACAAAGAGGAGAAAAAGAGGCACAGTAACCAAGGTCTCTCAGTAAGTTTGTGGCACAATTGAACGTAAGTGAATACATGTTTGAGTCCTAAGTTAGTGCTTTGAAATCTAGAGCATCCTTAGCATGGAGATTATTTAAGAAAATAGTTGTCCTAATATTATGGTCAAGAATTAGTAGTTGGCCCTATTCTGAGTTGTTGGCTGCATGTGTGTTCTTTCTGCATGCAGCCCTGGCTTTAGACAGATAGCCAATACAGCAGGCTTTGATCAAACTGCCCAAAAAGATCACACTTGATTCTATAGTGGAATCACTCTACCAATTTTATGGCCAAGCAAGTGCAGTACCAGATCCCTCAATTACTGTCTACAGTTACACTAGAATATGTATGCCTGTGAATGGTGGGACTTTCCATCCTCCCCCCGCAACTGGATGACACCTACTCTGAGGCTCCTCTTTATTCACTCATACAAGTATGTTACATATTGCCTCACTGATATGGTTGTTTTCATTCTTTATGGTTTACCAGTTGGTTCAGTGTGTCCTTGTATTATCTTCAGGGAGTGTGTTTACAACATAACCTGATAACAGGGTTCTGACACTACCCTTCTAGAATGTGTTTACATGAATATTTAGTACCTAGAAATACTGGTAGGGTTGTTTGTTTGTTTGTTTTTAAAGTGCCAGCCCTATTCTTGCCAAGTTCATATATCAGATAGTGAACCTGCAAGCTGACATCTGCTTTGTAACAGGGCAGAGCCTGACTTTTTTAGCTTTACCCCTTAGATTAGGCCTTTTATACTAGATCCCATATCTTAGGCTCTTTTTTAAAAAAAAAAAAAAAACTATAGCCCCCATGCTGTGCAAGGTGATAGTGACAAATGTTTGTCAAATACTCACAAAAATGTTTGAGTATATGAGAACTGTAGGTTTTAATAAAGAAAAAAGTTAGCCCAATACTGAGAAATGGTTTACATTTGCCAGTGAAACGTGGCTTTGAAGTTTTGCATGAGAAATGCTATTTCGTTTAGTAAATCCAAAGTTGAACTGCACAAAGTCATGAAAATAAAATGGCAAGCATTTCAATGCCAAATTCTGCAGGGAATTCCTACAAATTTTGCATAGGTTACTGGTGATACAAAGCTTACAATAGTCAATTATGCTATCTCTGTGTATTTCTGGATGTCCTTGATGGTCAGGTTTTGTGTCTTCAAAAAGGGGGAAGTAAAAGCTATTTGACACGGGAATGATCTGAATGCTTCTTGTACAGCAAGTGATAACAAAAGCCAATAATTTAAAATAAATGGTGGTCCTCTTCTAGATGTGAGCCTCAGGAGAATGTTTTTTAGGTTTTCCTTTCAGTAACCGAAGACGTAAAACCTGAGGTTTATATAAAATACCTGATTTAAATACAGCAATTTATATGTCAGTATCTGAAGAGTATTTGTGAATTGCATGTAGCCATTAGGAATTTTATGTGTGTCACACATTTTAAATATACTAAGCATATTTGTTTGCTATTTCTTATTTCTGCCATTATTTAGTTGCTATCTTTATTCATTTCTATGCTTTCAAGGTAATTTTATTGCTCCACTATGTAAGTTTATTTTTCCAATCAATTCCATGTCACTTTCACACTGGTTTGATTTCAAAGTAGCTTCAGTATTTAAATAATTTAAAGAATGCACAGGTAGAGTTTCCCCTTTCCTAATCGGTGCTGTCAGAACTAATGCACACAGAAGTTTATTCTTCTTTGATGTGCGTATGGAACTTTCCTTGTCATTAATGGAAGTTATGTATATGCATCAGTGGGAAACCAGACCTCATAGGCTACTGAAATCATTTGATCAGCAACTGGCATACTTTCAACATTCAAATAAAATGCAGAGGCAATTTGCAGATAAAATTATTGCTGTCATTCAAGTGACTACTCAAATTGCTCATTTTTTGGCTGTTAGCAGAAAAGTATCAGATGCTCAAATCAGTTCAAGCTAAATACTGAAGATACGGAACGATGTTCCCTCTAACTTTTTCTACTTTGGGGCGGGATGAAATATCGTTTGTGCAACACCAATATTGAGGTTGTGCATGCATGTGCACCACCAATACAAACAAAACACACTCACACATACATATAAAATTTTAAGTAGTCCATATGTCCAGAAGAAAATATATTAAAACAAGACACCTATGTCTAGTTGCTGTGTGGTATCCTTAGTCACTACAAAGGTAAAAGTTGCTGTACAAAGGTAGAATCATAGAAACATAGAAGGCTAGAACTGGAAGGGACCTCAAGAGATCATCAGGTCCAATCCCCTGCCTCATGGCAGGATCAAACATCTAGGCCAGTGGTTCCCAAACTTCAGCATCACACACCCCTTTTTGATTTTTGAGAAACCCTCATGTCCCACCCCCCAAAAAAAATAGCAGCAAAGCTTGGGGTAGGATTGACGGGGTGTGTGTGTGGCTGGGTCACCTCGCGCCCCGCCTCCCTGGAATTTCTTCATGCCCCCTAGTTTGGGAACACATGATCTAGGCCATCCCTGAGAAGTGACTATCCAACCTGCTCTTAAATATCTTCAGAGATGGAGATTCCACAACCTCCTTAGGCAACTTATTCCAGTCATATCCTTGTCATGTCCTCAGAGCCCAAGGAGAACAATTTTTCTCCCTCCTTCTTGAGACAACCTTTTAGATGCTTGAAAACTGCTATCATGTCCCCTCTTAGTCTTCCCATTTCCAAACTAAACAAACCCAACCCTTTCAATCTTCTCATAGCTTATGTTCTCTAGATCTTTAATCATTCTTGTTTCTCTTCTCGGACTGTGCCCAATTTCTTCACATCTTTCTTGAAATGTGGTGCCCGGAGCTGGACACAATACTCCAATGGAAATTAGCCTTCTTCCATGAGGAAGAGTAGAAGCTCCAGAACAAATTAGCACATGGCTTCAGGTTTTGTATACTGACGCATATTTCAAAAGGCTTGCAAATAAAGTTTAATCCTACAAAACTAGCATCACACCTAGTACTTGCTACTTCTGACTCATAAGAGCTGGAACTCTATCAGGGTATGTCTACACTACCACCCTAGTTCGAACTAGGGTGTTAATGTAGGCAACTGGAGTTGCAAATGAAGCCCGGGATTTGAATTTGAAGCCATTTTTAAATGTCCGCTAGTGCGGACTCCGTGCCGCGCGGCTACACGCGGCACGGACTAGATAGTTCAGACTAGGCTCGTAAAACGAGGAGTAACGGTAGTTCGGACTAGGAAGACTAGTCCGAACTAACTAGTCCGTGCCGCGTGCAGCCGCACGCAGCCGCGCGGCACGGAGTCCGCATTAGCGGACATTTTAAAATGGCGGCGCCTGGCTTTATGCAAATGAAGCCCGGGAAATTCAAATCCCGGGCTTCATTTGCAACTCCGGTTGCCTACATTACCACCCTAGTTCGAACTAGGGTGGTAGTGTAGACATACCCTCACATAGCAAAGACCTGGCCTTAATGCAATACAATCTACCATGTATTAATAAGTAACACAGGAGTTAAACAAAAATAAGTTCAGAGTTTAAAATATCTGCAACAATCCAAAACAAATCTGTTAAAAATATTTCTTATCTTTCATATATGGAGATATACCTATCTCATAGAACTGGAAGGGACCTTGCAAGGTCATCAAGTCCAGTTCCCTGCCCTTATGGCAGGACCAAATACCATCCCTGACAGATTTGCCCCAGATTCCTAAATAGCCCCTCTCAAGCATTGAACTCACAACCCTGGGTTTAGCAGGCCAATGCTCAAACCACTGAGCTATCCCTCCATTAACACCCAAGTAACCTTTCTTTGAAATATAACCATGCAAATGTCCTCCTGGCACAACAACCCCCCCCCCCCCACGCAGCCTGTTTCCCCCCTCCAGCCCAGACAGATAAAGAGGACTGCAGCCAATAAGTCAGGATACCCCCAAACAAACTTCCCCCTGCATCCACCTCACTGCACAAACACCATCCCCTCTTTCCCCCACCTGCCCCATTCAGTCAGCCCCTTACCTCTCCCTTCTTAGCCCAAGAGGATTGAGGAGACTGCCAGGTTTTTGCCTCTGTTTCTCTGTCCCTCTTTCTCCTCAGGCAGACAGGACTCTCCAAACTCCCGGACCCTGTGACTTCCCCCTTAAGTCAATTAATTCATTACTCATTTCCTTTTCCCCCCTGTACACTTATTCCCTACTTATCTCACCTGCTCAGCTGTTCTGAGAGCTTTTCAGTGCAAGCAGCACAGATCTGATTAGCTGCTGCTTGCAGATGCCCTGCCCACCCACCAGTCAGCTGAGCTCCCTGCCTGCACAGGAGCTTTGAACCTCTGAGCAAAGCCACAGAGTTTAGAGGGAACTTAGGAACTCTGTCAATTTAGTAGTTCCACTAAAGTTACTGGGGGATTTGTTTTAAGAGTATGCATTTGTCAAAGCTGTTCCTCACTCTGGCACTATAAGCCTTCATCTGCACTAGGGTGTTATTTCAAAATAACCCCCCTTAGGTTGGATTAATAATCGGAGTGTTCGCACTACCAAGCCCATTATTTTGAAATATTGGGCTGGTTATTTTGAAGTCTTTACTCCTGCTTTTTTTGAGGAATAATACTAATTTCAAAATAGATATTTTGAAATAGCAGCAGTGGAGCATCCACACGAATGCTAATTAGAAATAATTGGCCTTTGGAGGCTTTTTGCAGCTGGAGCTCTGACCACTCTGGCCACACCTGGCATCTCCACTGCTCCGCTCCTCCTATGGAGCTTAAAAGTCTCTGCAGCAAGAGAAGGACTTATGTCATGTGAAAATCCCATGTGAGACAGCAGCATCCAAGATAGGCATGTTGGACTCCCCCACAGCTGTCAGCACTCCTGGTGCTCCCATGGCTGTCGCTGCGCTGGGACACAGGAGAGTTCTGGCCTGGCATGAAGATCTTGGACCTCATCAAGCTCTGTGGAGAGGAGACCATCTCCATGATCCCTGTACCAAGGAAATGAATGCAGAAATCTACAGCTGGATCGCCGCCTGCATGGCTGAGAAAAGGCGCACCCGGACCCTCAACCAGTTCTGGATGAAAATCAAAGAGCTCCAGCAGTCCTACCATAAGGCCAGGGAGCAGAGTGGATGCTCTGGGGCAGAAGCCCACAGCTGCCAGTACTACGATGAGCTGGATGCTCTCCTATGAGGAAGGCCAGTCACGAACCCCAACCTTCATTGTTGAGTCCAGCCAGGACACAGCTGGCATCAGCTTTCAGGAGAGCAGGGTGGCAGAGGATAAGGAGGAGGTGGGAAGGGAGGACAGGGGAAAGAAGGGATGGGGAATGAAAGGAACACACAGGGAATGCAGCAGTCCCTTGTGAAGAGGCACTGAGGAGAGTCATATAACTGGCCTTACATGAAACTCTCCCTCAAGGCCTCTGTGATGAGTACAGTCCCTTCATGTGCTCTCCAAATGGCACTGGTATCCAGCAGCTCAAATTCCCTGGTCAGATGTTCAGCTTCAGCCTCCCCACGCTGGCAGAAAAGTCTCCCCCTTGCTTTCACAAAGGTTGTGGAACACATAGCAGGCAGCCACCATGAAGATGATGTGGCACTCGCTGCGATCCAGGCATCTGAGGAGACTCCTGAACCTGCCTTTTAAATGGCCAAACGCACATTTGATGACCATGTGCAACCTGTTCTGCCTGGCATTAAAGGGCTCCTTGCCGGAGTCCAGGCTGCTCATGTAGGGCTTCATGAGCCTGAAGAGAAAGGGGTAGGATGAGTCACCCATGAGGACTATGGACATATCCACCTCCCCAGCTCTGATGATGTGGTTGGGGGAAAAAGGGTCAGAGTGCTCCTTCTGGAACAGGCAGAACTTATTGAAGATGCAAGCATTGTGAGCCTTTCCCAACCATCCAACATTGATGTTGGTGAAATGTCCCTCATGATCCACAAGGGCTTGCAGTCCCCTGGAGAAAAACCCCTTTCTGTTGATAAAGTCTGAGGCATGGTAGCCGGGGCCCAGGATAGGGATGTTTGTGCTGCCTATGCCCTCCCCAGCCCTCAACATTTGGGGAAGCCCATGGTGGCAAAGCAATCAATGATGGTATCCATGTTCCCCAGAGTGACGACCCAGGGTAGCAACACCTGGTTAATGGCCTTCACTACTTGTATGAGCACAGCCCTGTCTGTGGATTTCCTCATGCCTAATTGGTTCTCAACGGAGCCGTTGAATGTGGATAGCTTCCAGAGGATGATGGGGATGGTAGGTTCTGTGTAGGTGCTCTTTCACCTGAGGGCAGGGGAGAACCACTCGTAGAGCTTGAGGAAGGGGCCTTCTATATGCAGAAGTTCTGCAGCCACTGCTGATCAGCGCATCCTCAGGAGTTCCAGGACCTGGGTGAGCAGGAACTGTGATCCATGCTGAGGTTCATCGTGTGGTCCTCGTCCTTGTCTTCCTGGAGCCACATTCGGGCAGTTTGGGAGTACTGCGCCATGAGGTACAGCACGAGGTCTGTGAGCCTAGCAATCCTTTGCAGCAGCTCTGGTTCCATGCTGTGATTGCTATGGCATCTGCAAGGGCAACAAGAGCACAAGGCTATAGAGAGGAGCCCTGAAAGTGTGCATCACAGCTTGCCTGACCAAGCAGCCATAGCAAATATCCACTCTCCTGGTGCCCTCCCCAGAGTGCTTCCGGGGGCTGTAAGTCCAAGGCAGGCTCCAATCAATGTGGACACACTATTTCAGACTAATTCTAACTAATTTTGATGCTTCCCCATTGTGGGGACATGCTATTTTGATTTTGTTAAAATCGGGAGTTAATTCGATTTTAGTAATTACAAAATAATGTCCTAGTGTAGACATGGCCTTAGTGCAGAAGGTTGGAGTTCACAAGGGAGTTTTAAAATGCCTGCCACTAACGTCTTCTTTTTTTATCTCTAAGGTCACAGATATCCTCACCTTGGCTTGGTATTGCTGCCACCACCCAAAAGCAGAAACCCTTTTGAGAAGCAGGAAGATGCATTTGGGATTTCCTTCCTGAGGAGTACCCTCAGGCTCTTTAACTGTCTTTTTGAAGAGAGTATGAAAAAACCAGGGTTTTTTTACAGTTGGAATTGCAGTCTTAAGCACATGCACACACAACCTCCTGCCTTCTAGGACACAGGAATCAGATCATGTGCTCAGCACAGCAAAGTCCAACAAATTCCAAATAAAGAAAATAACCTGATTGCCTCAGATTATATATTCCCTGTTCTGCTCACATATCTGTTCTTCCAAGATTTAGTCCTTCCTTAGGCATGGTTGTCACTGAATCTTCTATGTCAGTTTTCCTGGATCAGCTCATGTCTCACAGGCTCTGCTATGGTCACACAAAGACTGGAACTAGAAAGTCACTTCTTCCAATTCAAAAGCTCACATTCTGTTTCCATTGTCTCTCCTGGCTGCCTTTATGGATAGGAGAAGGTATGGGCCTCAGAAGGTAGGAAACCTAGGGTGGTTTTTTTCCTATGCTATAGTTTTCCTGCATATACTTAGTCTCCTAAAGCTAAAGGACCTTACCTACATGTAATCTGATGGTACTACTAGTTATGGAGACTTGCAAGAGGCTGAGAGGCTAAATTCAGTAATGTTAGCAAAGCACTTTGAGGTCCTCTCATGGAAAGCATTTCTACAGAGATTAAATATCAATATCATCCAAGATCTCTTTGGATAAAGCAAGAACTCAATCCATTACAAGTTTTGGGCTTTTAAAATATTGATTTGTGTGTGTCACACATTTTTATCCGGACATAAATCAAATGGAAGGTCTTTGTAGATCTCCAGGGTTGTAAAAATTACTAGGTTCCCCACCCCACATTTGATTCTCCTACTATGTTGAACTATAATGAATACGTGGACATTTATGTACAGAAATTACTGTCCTTGATGACATGGTCACCTATACAATGAATGTTTTCAATACTTTCTGGATTTTTGAAATGCCTTGACAGATTAATAGAAGAGGATGTTGGGTTTTCTGGTTTCTGTTCTAATTTTAATACATTCTTCATTATTTCAATTCCCAAGCCACTGGAAATATAAACATGAGACAATACTACAAATGTAGCTTATAAGGGAAATTCCTATTCTGTGTTTGAAAAGAACAGGTTCCAACATACGCTTTTCTTTTTAGTCGATTTCCATTTTCATAAAGTTAATTTCACACAAAGCACCTAGTTTACATTACTGTCTGTTCTGCATATGATGTCACTCTCCAAACAATTTAAACTATTATCTGAAAGAGCAAAGAAATTTTGCTACACTGGGATAATTTTATCAACCATATCCAAATTCAGTGGATGACAGCAAGGAAGACAGTGACAGCAAAGATCACCCCTGAGGGTATTTAGAAGAAAATCTATCATCTGTAAAGCTGGAGTGATAACAGCCATTAGCTACAAGGGATGTTCTCCTTGTCAATTTTCCAAAAGAGAAAATGCATTTACTGAAAAGATAAACTCACTGTCAAGCAAAAAAGACAGTCCTTATCATTGACAAGATTAATCATGAAAAGATACCAAAGGACTAGTGTATTGGGATTGTTTGCAGGACTACTGGGTACTGTTGTCTAAAACTGACTTTACCAAGAGGTTAAATTTTCATTTTGTATGGAATATTTAAAAAAAAAAAAACCCTGTAAAATGATATGTAGATTTTTTTAAATGCATACAAGGAGAGTTATGATCAGAAAAGAATTATGAACTAGCAATCCAGGTCTGTTATACGGAAGCCAATATAACAATATAATATTAGTTGTTTTGGGACATGGAAAAAAACAACTGGATTGAAGGGAAGATTTATCTTCCAATAAAAAAGAATACATTAAAAAATAATATAGATTAGGGCATATCATTGTAGGAGTAGATAAGGTCTTTGGGGCAAAGAATATTTGGATAGGACTACATTTAATGGCAGTGTGTAGAGTACTGACACTGCATGCCCAGCTAGCATGGGTTTATATAACAGTGTAGATGGTGGGGCAGTGCTAGAATGAAGTACTGACCTTTAACCTGAATCTAAGGGCTCAGGTATCCTAAGCAGACTCTCTACATGATCAAGCAATGCCTCCTGTATCTATACTGCAATTTTTAGCAGCACTGTGTCTCATTAGTGAGGCTTTCCATTGTTGTGTGTAGCTGCATAAATCAGTGAATGTGGTCGCAGCCTGCTTGTCACTGCAGCATGCAGCTACAAACATCCCACGTGCCACCTGCAAGTGCAGGCAAGTGTATTCAAGGTCTTTGTTTTATATTGGTACAGTGCTTAGGGCAGTGAGATCCTAGTCCTTGAGTTTGATCTTAGGTGCTAAAGTAATACAAATATTAGAGATCCATTTGATTTTTCTTCTCCCTCTCCCCCCACCTCCCAACTACATCCATTTCTTTTTCTTGAATCAAGTGCATGTAGACCTCACTGTTTTATTTACTCTTCTATTATAGAAATACAAAAATGGGTAAGGGTAATTTACACATAGCTCTTAAATAAAAAACAACAACTGCAGCTCAAAAATATGAACCATCTCTTTTCACTGCAATGCTATATTAAAGGAATTGCACAAAAACCCTGAGTGACCCATTTTTTAGTAACTTAGTTTTATGTGAAGTTCTATAAAACATATTGGCAATGAACAGAAAAAGAAATAACAGTCTTTTAACCCTCATACAGATCGGGTTAGAGAATAAGAAAAGACAAAAAGCTTTGCTGAGATACCTTATATCATGCCAAATTAGGTAACAGTTCTGACCTACAAAAAAACCCTCAACCTTTTAAAAAATTGGGAAATACTTTTAAATTTAAAATTCATTTAATTTTTTCTTAGTTGAAAAAAACCCTTTGATTCTGTGAAAACTTCTTTCCTGTGAATTCCAAGTATGTTTCATATCACCACAGTGGAAGTGGAGCTGAAATTCATAGCTCATCTATAGCTAACACATCAGTTCATTATCATTTGAATGGTCAATGGTGCATATTATTTTAGTAATGGGAGACTTTGGCAGAGGAAAGAAAATTTAAAGGTGTTAGAAAATGATAGTGGATGAAGGATCATTTCTTTGTACATAAGGGTTTTCCACATATTTCAGACAGCACTTATAACAGCTGTTTTTATAAGAGAATATCTGAGTGGGAAGAAGAATGATGTACATAAAGGCTGCGTCTAGAATGGCATGATTTTGCGCAAATACTTTTAAAGGAAAAGTTTTTCCGTTAAAAGTATTTGCGCAAGAGTGTGTCTATACTGGCATGTACGTTTGCGCAAAAGATTTGCTTTTGCGCAAAAGCATCCGTGCCCAGTATAGATGCTTTCTTACATAAGAAAGCTCCGATGGCCATTTTCGTCATCGGGCTTTCTTGCACAATAAATTAACTTGTCTGTATACACTGTCCTCTTGCGCAAGAATACTTGCGCAAGAGGGCTTATCCTTGAGCGGGAGCGTCAGAGTATTTGCACAAGAACCACTGATTTTGTACAGTACAAAGTCAATGTTCTGGCGTAAATACTCGTGGCCAATCTAGACAGGCGGCAAGATTTTGCGCAAAAGCATTTGCTTTTGCACAAAATCTTGCCAGTCTAGATGCACCCAAAATGAAACAGGGAGGGAATGGAAAGCAGCGGGAGCTATGATCAGTTTATTGGCAGCTGAAAAACTAAATCTTGACATTTGGCAATGAAATGATGCACAGCCATTATATAACTTGTTTGTCCAAACAAAAAAAATCACAATTCAAACAAACTGTCTCAAACACTAAGCAATTTCAATCTAGAATATACACTTCACCAGCATCTCTGTAAAAGGTTAAACATCCTGTTCGGACACTTTGGGTCCAGAGTTGAACTTTTTGCCTTAGCCCCATCTAGAATTCATGTATGAGTAAGAGCTGTTTTGCCTCGTTTAGAAGAGTAACAAGCAAAAAAGGAGGAGATTTAGGAAGATAATTGTGCTCTTGCTTCAACACTCAATCAGTATGGCTAGTAGTACAGAGAAGTTACAGAATACCAAGGAAAGGTCAACAGTCCAAGACAAAATGTCTAAGTAAATGGGTATTTACAGAGAACATAAAAAGGGGGTGAGATGGGTGCACATACATGGTGTTTCAAAAAAGTGTTCTTTGGGAGAGGAATGGAGAGGAAACCTGACATGACAGATGCTATTCTTCCCAACCTTTTCTTAACTCCATAAGAAAGTCAGATATCACAACTGTGGATGTTATATAAAAGCATAAATACAGTCCAAACTACTGCAGCCAGTCATCTTTGAAATGAAAAGACAATAATTTGATCTATACAATAGATATAATCAGGAAGTAAAGATTGAAACCACAGAGGTGTTTTGATAGTTAAAATGTAATTTCTTCAAAATGGGAAAGTAAGCATGATATTGAGATTCATAATGTCACTTTCAGAAGAAATGTCAGGTTTCAAATGACCAGCATGATGAGGGCATTACTTATACATTTCAAGAACTGAATGTGACAATACCATGGTTCACTCATAACCTAGAAAAAAGAAATCAACTTACTAATCTCCCAGTATAACTTCTGGTAACAACTGGGTTTTCTACTGGAGGTCTAAAAAAACCTTAAGATACTTAAGATTATGAGATCTCAAAGGTTCACAGCCCAAGGAGGTATGAACTCAAAGCAGAAAACAGTGTTTTATGAGCCAATGAAGAAAGAGTCCTACTTTAATTAGGGAATGTAGAAGGTTGTTGCCCTACATATGGTTTGAATGTGTTTTATCTTATTTTCATTTAGTTCAGAACATCAGAAGGATGTTCACTGTAAATTGGTTCACATAACAGAGTCACATTACTGCATCCCACACAACATTTAAAACAAAACAGTAACTTCATATATCCATGTGGTAATTTTTCAGTGCAAAATTAAGCTATAGTTTAAATGATGACCAATAGAACATCTATTGTGCACTGGTCTTTTGCTCTATTTTCTTGTTTTTCAAATTACACAAATATACACTAGAAATGAAAAGCTATTTGCCAGGATATTCATGAGCACCAAAACTGTAAACTCAGCAAGATGTCTCAGTCCACTGTAAGAACATGTGCTACCAAAAAGTTGAAATGTTCAGTACTGCAAATTTTATATTCTTACAATTACTTGGGACCTCATTAGAAAGTGTTTTAATGAGAACAATACGTTTGCTCTAAAGCAGACCAAATAATGAACGATAGTAACCGGTTCTAGTGGTTAGCCAGCTACCACCCAATGCTATTTAGTTGAGCATTGGTCTAAAATAGAATGTATGAATACCTGATTCCTCTGAAACTGTTTATTAAACTAGCTAGAGGACCTTATTACTACAGGTCTTCTTCTGATCAATAGGTTGACATCCAAGTAGATGTCAGGTTTGCTGAACTTCCAGATCAGGAGCAAACTTTCCTGCCTCTGTCTATATTTCATACTCAGAATTTCAGCCCCTGAAGATTTCTCAAAGCTCTTTGAAAACAATATTTGAAGGTTCAGTTAACTCTCATTGCATGATTTATTTTGCTTATTGTAACATACATAAGATGTTACATAAGAACAACCATACAGGGTCAGACCAAATGTTCACCTAGCCCCGTATCTTGTCTTCAACAGTGGCCAATGCCAGATGCCCCAGAGTGAGTGAATAGAACAGGTAATCATCAAGTGATCCCTTTCCTCTCATGCATTTCCAGCCCGTGACAAACAGAGGATAGGGATACCATTCCTACCCATTCTGGCAGATAAGTATTGATCGACCTAACCTCCATGAATTTATCTAGTTCACTTTTTTTTTTCAAATGGGCACATGAAGTTATTTGTGTGTGCACATGAACAAAAGGACATTTTTGAGTATGTTTTAATAAGATGTTAAGAATTTAAATGAAAAAATGCTATTTTTGGTATAGAAAGGGTATAATAGTGTTTTACGACAGCATATGCCATATATATGTAACATAAAACTTATTTATCTGTATGCAGAGTTGAGAAATAAAGAGCTGTAGTCATTAATTATCTGGTTTCACTTCAATTTGCTTTCTATTGAAAAAGTATCATGCTGTTTTATTGTACTTAATAAAATCAAATCCATTAGGCAATGTGATAGAATCTGAACATACGTATACCAAATCCAGCCCCCTTAGGTTCTAAAACCAATTTATATGTAGATGAAACCCATTTTAGTATAATATAGTTTGCAGTTTCAAGAAGTGTTCAGTTTGTACTTCCTCCTCTCGGAAGGCCACTAACAAGTTCAAAATTGTTTCCTCACTATACAATCTATTTAAACAAATATATATTGACTTTTTTAGACAAAGATTCAGTTAAGCAGTCCTATCATTTATTAAAATCTAAAAGATTCCTGATAGGTTGGGATTTGTTCTCAAAGTTCATTGGCAGGATTAGTGGTCAGATTAATTAATGTCTTAGGCTACGACTAGACAGCAGGGTCATTTCAGGAAACTGGAAGTATCCAAAAATAGCAATTCTGCATCTTTAGATGCACCTGTTATTTTAAAATAATGGGCATGCTATTCCAGCATACCTGTAATCCTTGTTCCACGAGGGTTAAGGGACTTGTCAGAATAGCATTGTATTTTGAAATTTGGCACTGTGTAGACAGCTGTAAATTTCTAAGCAGACTACTTGGAAATAAGATTGAAATAAGCTATGCAATTTGCTTAGCACAAATCGCATAGCTTATTTCGAGAGAAGGGTGCTGTATAGATGCACCCTTACATACCATTGCAGTGAGTAAATGCTAAGGCTCCTAGCAGCAAATTAGTCACGTATAAAAAAATATTGTAAAATTGTATTCTTTCTTACAATTTAAAAATAAACAATGACCTTGAGATTATATATAAATGGTAGGAAAAAAATATTTTGATCAACTGTCCATAGCAATTTTGTCATTTTCTGGATTTGCCAATCTAATCCCTGCCCAGTAAAGGTCACAAACTTTACCCATGATGCCTGGAAATCACATTCCCACCCACAATCCAGGACATTTCCTAACAATCAAAGTTTGTGGAAGGGTGCTCTCAAGCATTACTGATTACCTCCATTGCCCAAAGAAAGAGACCCTTACTGGCATGTTCAAAACAGATTGAGATCAATAATGTCAATGTTTTTACCTGCCTCAAATAGCACACTAGCAAAGGAAGCTCTTCACTGTCTTCAGCTACTTCGCCCCTTTATAAGTAAGGTCATTGTTTATTGGTCTCAATCTGTTTTGAACATGCCAGTAAGGGTCTCTTTCTTTGGGCAATGGAGGTAGTCAGTAATGCTTGAGAGCACCCTTCCACAAACTTTGATTGTTAGGAAATGTCCTGGATTGTGGGTGGGAATGTGATAAGAAAGAATACAATTTTACAATCTTTTTTTTATACGTGACTAATTTGCTGCTAGGAACCTTAGCCTTTACTCAAAATTTGTCATTAACTTTTAGTGAGTTGCAAGACTTTGCAAGGTGACCTCCTCAAGATATTGCACAAAGTGATTTTAAAAATATTGCAAGGGTTTTCCCATTTACACTTAATATTACTAATGTAATTTTATGTATGACATTGAATTTTTGTTTTTGTTTTACTTACCATTGTCACATGACATTAGCAATGTTAAGTGTAAATGGGAAAACCCTTGCAATATTTTTAAAATCACTTTGTGCAATATCTTGAGGAGGTCACCTTGCAAAGTCTTGCAACTCACCAAAAGTTAATGATCACATAGTGACATTTCTCCTTTTTGCTTCCAACTGCAAAATGTTATTTAAAGCAAGCCAAAGACAATTTTTCCTTCCCTTGGTATTACTGTTCCCTATATGCTGTTGTTATAGTGGCCATTCCAAAACTTGTGATTGTAAAGTGTGAGGTGTCATGGTTCTCAAGACAATCACTCCATAAAGAAAGCTTTTACGAATATCTCGCCTATAGCCACGTGCCAGATTTCGTATTTCCTAAAATTGACTTTGTTGAAATCACATGGCCCTGTATTATTAAAGCATCTTGAGGTCATTGCTTAGAATCAGTCTAATCCTGACATCACCTAAAGATGCCTTTTAGGCTCTTTCTATGATTGTTAGGCGGTAAATGAGAAAACAGCATGCTTGTTTCCCCTCAGATCAGTAAAGACAAATAGTAAAACATTTATTCTGGTTAACTGAATAAACAGGATATTCAATTAAATTAAACCTTTTATAGCAAGCTACAGAGTCAATAGATTGATAATGAAAACCGTAATAATCTTCTAATACAATACAAGATTGATTTTATTTTATATATATACACACTTATTTTCCATTGTATTTAAAGTGTGTGTGTATGTATATACACACACACACACACACACTTTTAAAACTGAAAGTAATATAAATGCATTACAAAATAGAAAAGATAAGTAGGCCGCCTAAACACTTATTTTCTGTATAATAGAAAAATTGTATTGAGTTCTTATCATAACAACTGTACTGATGTTTTTGATATAGCGGTGACCATTAAATGCCAGAATTTGCACATATCACTCGGTACCCAATTTACCAGTAAACTTAGACTGGGAACCTGACATTCTTAAAGTAATTTGAAAGAAAATAATCAAGTTTTCTTCTATGTGCCATACAAGTTAGGTTTGGAAGATTAGATGTTTATCTGAAAATAACAACGTCATTGCACACAAACAAACTACACAAAATATTTCCATTGATAATAAAAAATTGCGGATAGTGAAAGAAAAAGACTTATGGAGAATGTAAGAGTTGGTTTTAAGGATGTTTACCTTATATACTTTGTCATTTCATATTAATTTGTGATTTGTTTAAAAGCTTTATTTTTTAATCTCAACATCTGTCATTGCATAATCGTTTGACTTCCCCACAGTGTCTCGCATCTGTGCACATTTAAAGTAATATAAAATGCTTCAAAGTAAATAACAATATTATCCCTTGAAATTATAGCCAAAAAAAATCTAAAATTTAAATTTGGCTAAACTTAAATAAAAAATACAGGGTTAATCAATAATCAGTATTCTTCTTCACTGATACTATTATTTTACAGAAGTTGTTTTCTTAATAACAATCAATGTAACTTATAGTGCTTTGTAAAGGAGTGGTTTTTACACTATACTAGGCAATTTTTCCATTTCCAAGTGCTTACACCTTCTCACCACTTTTGGAGATGACTCACATCCATTCTTCTTTAATTAGCACTGTGGTCACACACCAATCTCTATTTTTTTTAAGTTTCTGTTCGTCTTTCTTTTTCTCCTCAGCATCTGTGGAAATGAGTTGTAGCTCATGAAAACTTATGCTCTAATACCCTAATAAATGTATTAGTCTTTAAAACTCCACCAGACATTGTTTTTTGCTGAAACAGACTAAAATGGCTACCTCTCTGAAATTTCTCTTCTAGTACTTTCTTTTAAATAGCAACGACTGACTTTTATAAGAGAATCCACTATATGCTTGCATAACAACATCAGGAAATAATTTTAAGCTCTATACACAAGAAACATGTCCTACTGATAATCAATTATTAAAGTTCTAGAATATATGTCAAATATCCAGAGATTTTAATTCACTCCATCTGAGCAACAGATTGCAATACGGATATCAGCTTAAATAAACTGGTATAGCTCCACTGAAGCCAAAGGATATCTGATTCAAGTTTTTCAACTCTTATATTTAATACTTTTAAAAAGCTTTCATATTAAACTAATATGGACTGAATTCTGATAATTTTATTCAAACAAAGCCCCCCATTTGTCCTGATTCTATCCTTACAGATGTTTTTGACACTTTGTGGACTTTAAACAGAACTACATGAAAAAAGGAAACAAGATTTTGGTCTACAAAGCATATTTTGGCTAACTTCTAGTAGTGAATTAAACAATTACATTTTGTAGAAACTAGATTAGGAATAATTGTTTTTAATAAGAACTTAAAACTTGAACATACTGGTTTATTTTAACATAGTACTGCAATATTCTGAGAATACTATAAAAAATTCTGATGTACTGCAGTTATTACCACTGTAACCTTCCTTTTTCTGTTAATAATCAGACACACTAGAAGTATAAAAATGCATTTTTATATTGCATAATTGCTGCCTTTGGATCCAATCCATTTTGCAGCTTTAGAAAATGTTCATAGTATTTTTGATGAATGTCGTACATCATGCAATAGATCCAAAAACATTTTTTGTTGGAAAAAATTCTCTGTGGAATGTGTCTCAACTTCGAAGAGTAGCAAATTGCAGATATATTTTATGCAGTAAGCTTTTTCTGTGTTAGATGTGGTACGCCAAAAAAAAAAAAATCTTACAAAAATAAGTTGGGTATCAGAAGCAAATGATTTAAATATAAAAATACTACTGATGTTGGGCTACTTGAATGATATTGCATAGGCTGTCTAACTTTAGGAAATAAGATATATTGATTTTCTTATAATACACTTTTAGATCCTAATACTGCAAGTGGATCTGTATGACCAAACACTTGTGCATACAGAGTCCCACTGAAATCAGAGATAAGGATCTGCCCATACAGATTTGTCTGCAAGATCCTTTGTTATTTGTTAGCAGCTAGCAATAAATCCTAGAAGATAAGTTAAATGAGACCCATTCAAATAATTTTCTCCTCTGGTTTTCCCTAGCTTGCCCTACTGTATTTTTTTTCCAACTGGAAAGGGGAGTGAGGCTAGGAAAGTGACTAGAGTGAATTAGATCACAGATATAAATTTCAGCAAGTTAATGGAGTTCATTTTTGTCCTTATATCAGCTTGCATTCATCTCACAATGACTTCATAGGGTGGCCTATTAAAAGGGCAAAATATATCCTTGTGTTTATTACACACCTATACCAATCCATGTATTTTTCCCACACATCTCTCATTTGCTTGAGTCTGTGATCAATGTGCATGCTAAACTTTCAGTGGGAGTTCTGTTAGCCACAGACAGCTTAAAATTGGTTATATTGTGTATGCTTGTATTCCAAATGTTATGGGGAAAACATATTTGGGGAATTGTGGAAAACATTATAAAAAGTTAACATCTAAACGCCTTCCATTTTTCAGTAGAAAAATGACTCCACCAGGACAATTTAAAAATAACTGAAGGAAAGGACTTGCATCCCCAGTGCAAAGCTCACTCCTAGAGATCCTCATACATATGCTTTTTTATTATCCATTGTTGGCTTAGGAAAACTATCATAGGATGCACTACATCCATGAATTCTGGACAAAGGTTGAAACCCTTCTACCTCTCAAACTTGTAGGTAAAAGATAAAGCAAAGTAGGAACAGGCCTTATTTTTCTTCATTCCAATTTTGTCCTGGAGCTTCAGATATTTTTCCACTAGGGGTTTGGAATGGGTACCATATGAAGAGAGGTTAAAGCAACTGGGACTTTTCAGTTTAGAAAAGAGGAGACTGAGGGGGGTTATGATAGAGGTATATAAAATCATGAGTGGCGTGGAGAGGGCTGATAAAGAAACGTTATTTATTAGTTCCCATAATAGAAGAACTAGAGGACACCAAATGAAATTAATGGGTAGCAAGTTTAGAACTAATAAAAGAAAGTTCTTCTTCACACAGCATGTAGTCAACCTGTGGAACTCCTTGCCAGAGGAGGCTGTGAAGGCTAGGACTATAACAGAGTTTAAAGAGAAGCTAGATAATTTAATGGAGGGTAGGTCCATAAAAGGCTATTAGCCAGGGGATAGAAGTGGTGTCCTTGGCCTCTGTTTGTCAGAGGATGGAGAAGAATGGCAGGAGACAAATCGCTGATCATTGTCTTCGGTCCACCCTCTCTGGTGCTGGCCACTGTCAGCAGACAGGCTACTGGGCTAGATGGACCTTTGGTCTGACTCAGTATGGCTGTTCTTATGTTATGTACCCCAAGCATGGAGAAAAGGAGGTTTTTGAAGATTCTGAAATACCAGAACTGCTACAGAAATTTCATATGCTAGGCTAGAAATCTTGCACCCATTACTCCAACTAGCAAAAAATCCTGCTCTCTCATGGAAGATGATACTAATTGGCATTGAGTGATCACCGATCATCATCATCACCACCACCACCACCAATTCACAGTAAATAAACATGTCAGTGGGAGCTCTCTAGTCAAGACATTCACTGAATGAAGCCCTTGCTCAAGGCTAACAACTGAGCAGGATTCTAAGTAACATTGCCATGTACAGCCAAAATTTGTCTAGTTCTACCACAGGTAGGTGGCTTATTCTTCATGAGTAAAGTCATTCCTACATAATGGCTATGTCTACATTGGCATGATCTTGCGCAAATACTCTTTAAAGCAAGAGTTCTTGCGTTAAAGTATTTGTGCAAGAGAGCGTCTACATTGGCATGTGCCTTTGTGCAAGAGCATCCATGCCAGTGTAGATGCTGTCTTGTGCAAGAAAGCTCTGATGGCCATTTTAACCATAGGGCTTTCTTGCACAAGAAATTCATGTTGCCTGTCTACACTGGCCTCTTGTGCAAGAACAGTTGTGCAAGAGGGCTTATTCCTGAGCGGGAGCATCAGAGTTCTTGCACAAGAAGCACTGATTTCACACATTAGAATGTCAGTGTTCTTGCACAAGAACTCGGGGCCAGTGTAAAGAGGCAGCAAGTTTTTGCTCAAAAGCTGCCGCTTTTGCACAAGATCGCGCCAATGTAGACACAGCCAATGTGTTTTGGGATATTTTTAGATCAAAGATGCCACAGAAATGTTATAACTTCTCTCTATGCTATGAATACGTTTCACTCTTGCAATTAAAAAAAGTCAACAGTTCACAAGACTGACTTTTGCATAGGGTTCATCTACATTGCATCCTTATCTTGAAATAAGATACGCAATTTGAGCTACTTCAAAAATTGGTGCAGTGTAGATATAGCACTATTCTGAAATGTCACTTAAACTTCATGGAACGAGGTTTATAGGGACATCGAAATAGTGAGCCAGTTATATTTTGAAATGACTGGCTTGCTTAAAAGATGCAGAATAGCTATTTTTGGATACCAGAAGTATCTCGAAATAGCACCACAGTGTAGACCTACTCTTAGGATGCAAATTTGCAGAGCTAGAGAGTTAAGAAGAAGATTTATTTGGGTTGGATATTTGAATAGAAAAATAAAGTCAAAATATTTGTACAGTCTACTTTATGTGTGAAAGTCTGCATTAGAGATGTAACCCTTCTGCCGGATAGGCCCGGCAGCTACCAGGGCCGGGTTCAATATCTAGGGGTCCATCTCTCACAGAACCGGCTCGAGCCTCCACCAAGTATCCTGGGAAATTCACACACCCCTGGGCGCCTCTGAGAGGCAACGCTTCCCCATTTGCAAGCACAGAATCTGAGTGTAGGAAAGAAACATGAAATGAAACAGAGAGAGAAGTCATACGGCATTAACTTGGGAAAATACCACAAACAGAGTTCATAGCCCAAACTTGAGCTAAGCCCCCCCCCAGCCAAGAAGCACCCAAAGTCCGACACCCCAGAAATCTCTGTCCCTGGTCAGTGCCGCCCAGAGTCCAAAAGTTGACATGCAGGGTTTTACCTCCCAACCTGGGTGGAAATGGAGGTGGGGGGATAGATAGGGGCACCTTACATGGTCTGAGACTAATGGACCCACCTCTCCGTAGGGTTCTGCCGCAGTCTTTGACACAAGCCACTCCACCACGCTCTACCAGCTCTCTTGTTCCACTCTACCAGATGCTCCACTGGTCGCTTACCACCGCTCCTACCGGCCACGCCATGCTGCTGGTCGCCTGCTGCCACTCTTCACCTACCGCTGCTCCTACCAGCCGTGCTGCGCCACTCCTCACCTGATGCCGCTCCTACTGGCCACCTGCCAGTGGTTCCCACCAGCCATTCCACTGTTCAACAGCTGCAGTGGGTCTGGCTCCCAGCGAAACCAGTGATTTCAACTCTTTAGCCACCACCTAGACTGGCAAAGGATTCCATCTTCCACTAGACTAGCAAAAAGACTCCTCATGGAGTCTGCTTTAGGTCTGTCCTTAAAACAAAGGGGGAAAGGTGCAGGTTGGGCCAGTCTTACAGCTCACACCTGGCAGGTGTGAAGCGGGTTGACTCAAGCCCTTTAACCCCTCCCCCCCAGCTCAATTCACTCAACTCTGGAAGGGGGGAGGATTGTTCCTCGGAGACCTCTTACAATGATGGCGTCTCTCCTGCAAGCACTGGTGTCATGTTTTATAGTTCCCACATTTAGGGGTAGCATGACTTACAGTACACCACATTCCATTCCAACACGGATTTTCCATTAGCCCTGGCTGAATTGTATTTACATAGCCTCGGATTCCTTTCTCCTCCTGGCATGAGCTGTATTTCATCAGTTAATTATCTTTCAGAGCTAAACAACTGGGCTATGTCTATGCTCGTGGCTTCTTGCGCAAGTATGGCCGTTCTTGCGCAAGAATTTGCAGAGCATCCACACTGCCCGCCCGCTCTTGCACAAGTAAATTTACAGTATGGTGTGGTAAGAGGGTGCTCCTTGCGCAAGAGCTATGCTCTTTTTTGACAGGTGTAAGCCCTCTTGAGCAGGAGCTCTTGCACAAGAGGGCAGTGTGAACACTCAGCAGGGATTTCTTGTGCAAGAAAGTCCTATGGCTAAAATAGCCATCAGAGCTTTCTTGCGCAAGAAAACGTGCACACTGCCATGAGTGCTCTTGCGCAAAAGCACAGCTCACACATGGCAGTGTGGACGTTTTCTTGCGCAAGAGTTCTTGCACAAGAACACTTGCGCAAGATGTTCTTGCGCAAGAAGCTGTGAGTGTAGACATAGCCCTGGAGTGAGCATACCCATGCCCAGGGCAGCTCTCTCCTTTTAGCTGGCTGATAACAAGAAATAGTTCAGCCCCTGCTTTCAGAGAGATTACCAGCACGAGCTTTGCACTATGTTATAGAGCTTTATTGCAGCTACCATCATTCATTCAGATACCTGCAAGAGAGACCAGGTACTTTAGTCCTCTTCTGTTCCAACTGCAGCTATACAGAAGTAGTAATAATCTTGCCAAGGCATTAAGTAGACACAAAGGTACGTGAAACAAAAATATTACATTTCAGCAGTAAAGAGGCTGCCTTAGGAAACAACTATATAAAAGATGAATAGAAATGGATAGCCAATATATTCGCCTTTTCATTTTTTTAAAGGTATTTGTTTACTACAAGGCAGAATGCAGAGCAAAATGTGCAAAAAAACTATATGAAAGAAAGATACTCAAAAAGAAGGACAAACACCAGGACTTGTAGAGGATATATATTTTGTACACTTATATTTAGATAAAAATGTTGAGGAGTTAAAATTGTTTAATCTGAGTGTTAATATTTTAAGTAACGAAACATCCATTATTGGTTAGATATAATGGTAGGGTACCAAAATCTGCTTGTATCAATCTCCTTTTATAAAGGGATCTGGCCTACTTGTTTGACATCAAGATATTAAATAAATAAATAAACATAGGATACCTGCCCTACGTTTATTTATTTATTTATTTATTTAATAGCTGTATACCAAACAAGTAGGCCAGATACCTTTATAAAAGGAGATTGATGCATACAGATTTTGGTACCCATCTAACCCAACTTTGAATCAAGCTGTGGCTTGGGTCTATCTTCCTCCTCCATCTGTCAGCACTTAATTTCTGCCTGAGCTACACGTGTGTCCTACTGCTTACCAAGGGCCTCATTTTCAACCCAGACTACATGCGTTTTTTTGAGTTAATGGTATCACCTCACTGTCTCAACAATGGGCTTCTACATTTTACGCTTCTACTTCCACAAGTGTCATCATTAGAGACCCAAAATCCTTCAAGTGACACAGAGCTAGGCCTCCTCCCTATGGTACTGCTTCCTCCTTTACTGTCATAATGACAGAGGGAATGAGGCTGAATGGAAGTTGAGAAATGAGTAATATTTCCTTCTATAATCTTAGCACACATAGCACCAGTGGCATCACAGTCAAAGCTTAACATTCAATGGACTATTGGTTTACCTTTATATCATTGTGGCAAAGCATTTTATTTAACTGTCTCTCTGCTTATAAGCCATTGAAGAATGAATGACTAAGATGTTATATATTTCCCCTCAAAACCTTGAGGTCATTACCCCACTGCATCATCTGTGTGCTGTATTTGGGCTATTCAGGCTTAAACTCTTAAACAACTAAGGCACTGCAGTTCAGGTGAATCTATAACCTAATTCATTAAAAGGAGAGACTGCTCACTATGTATTTACAAAATGTTCATTTTCTCCCTAACCAATTACACCATCACAGTCTGAAAATTAAATGAGCACCCTTCTACTGAGAACATACACAAAATCTAAAATAAGGTTTTGTACATTATGATTGTGGCTCCCATATCCTAGAACTAACTACATTTCATCTTGATCTCTGGCATATTTTGGGACACTGTCAAATCTGCTGGGAATCATCAACCTATGGTACTACATATCTTCTCCCCCTTAGCCCTGCCAGTGCCGATGCCCCCTTCCTCTTCTGAAAAGGCTATCTGCAGATTCAGTCTCCAGATGCCTGCTAAGGAGAATAGAGTCACATATAGGGGTATGTCTACACTACAGCATTATTTGAAAATATCTAATTTCAAAATAGTTAATTAGAAATAAGATATTTTGAAATAATGTGTCTACACGCAAAATGCATATTGAAATAGCGCATCCACACTGAGTGGACTCTGAATTGCATTTAAGGCTGGCCGGAAACAGGTCTGGCAGGGCATCAGGTCAGCAGTTACTTTTTGTGGCTGCTGCCTGAGGCCTGCGCTTAAAGGGATTCCCCCAGAGAGGCAGTTCTCAGCTTTCTCTGCTTGCTTGCCTACCTCAATGAGGGACAGCAAAGCATTTTGTCTCTGCATGCTCTGGTTGCCCTCTCTTGGGACACCACAGAACTCTGCAACATGGAGCCAGAAATGCCCCTGGGCACTCTGGTGCTTCTCGTGGATGCGTTGCTGTGAGCCTGGCTGCACTTTCTGCAGGCTGCCATCCAGAAGGTCCATTGGGGGGGGGGGCGGGCTGTCACTATCCAGAAGGCCCTGCGGGAGAGCTTCCACCCTGAGTAGAACAACGAGCCTTCCTGGTCTGCCCCACTAGGGGCTTGTGCCTCATTCCTCCATCACCTCCATCCACTTACCCCTCTCTAACCCCTTTTCCTGATGTCAATAAAATACACGTATTTTCATGAACACAAACTGTCCTTATTTAACAAAACTGGGAGGGGGGAACGAAACTCTGGTGAGACTGGGGAAAGAGGCCGGAGAGGGGAGAAGAGAGGGTGGGAGAGGGGAGGGGGGAACCTGGGAGGAGGGAGCTGGAAGGGGAAAGCAAGGGGGAGGGGAAGCTCATGACTCAGGGGTGGGGGTCTCGCTGGACCAACTTGATTTTCATGCAAACCTGCTCCTGGGTTCGCATGTGGCCTTTGGTGGCCAGCCTGGCAGCTATCCTGCCATAGACGGCCGCATTCCTCCATCTGGTGCAGAGATCATGGACATTGGGGGCATCCATATGTTTTTAGCTGCTTATGTCCCTCTGAGGTCTCATATTTTAAATTCTCATATTTTAAATTTTTATATATATTTGTATTTTTTTTGTTTGTTCTTGTAAGCCGCCTTGAATATTTTAAATAGAAAGTTGGGGTAAAAATATTTAAATAAAAATAAATAAAATATACCTGAATAAGGTCCATGATCTCCACCCTGGAGCAGGAAGGTGCCCGCCTTCTCCGGGCCCTGGCAGACTGCTCCTGTGGAGCGATGGAGGGCTGTCTGCCAGTGGCTTGCTGGCTTATGTTTTGGGCCACTGGGTCAGGGACAATGACTACTGGCTCTGGGCTGGTAGGCTTGAAGCTGGCACAGGCACTGTGGCCAGAGTCAAGCCCTCTAAGGGCTCCGGGGAGGGGGGAGGGAGAGGAGTGTTCTTGGCTGAGGCTGGAGTGGCCACCAGGGCAGCCTGGGAAGACTGGAGGCCCCCTATTTCAAAATAAGTGCCTACAGAGCACTTATTTCGAAATAGCTATTTCGAATTTGGCATTATTCCTCTTGGAATGAGGTTTTCCAAATTTGAAATAAGTGCTCTGGTATTTCTAATTAATTTTGAAAGAGCAGTTTGGCTGTGTAGATGCTAGTAAAGTTATTTCGAAATAATACCTGTTATTTTGAAATAACTTTGCCTTGTAGCCATACCCTAGGATACTTGTGCAGACTAGGAGTTAGTCTTTATCTTATATTCCTGAACTAAAGTTGAAGCTATAAGTACAAACTGGGAAATAAGATGCATTTTTAACTGACTGAGGATAATTAATCATTTAAAAAGATGACCCCTCTGTCACTGGGGTAGGGGGTATCATTACATAAAAACTTCTACTTTGAAATAATATGCATGAATTCAACCGCAAATGGGCTAGAGAAGGATATTCAGGGTGCAGTTGTATTGCCGGTTTTGTCAAACTAGATCTTAATGGTTTGATACTCTGTGGCCTTAAAAATCTATGTATACAAAAGTAGTAGTTAAAAAAAATATGTAATAAAAAGAAACCAAATGTACAGCTTCAAGATGAATGAATTTTCATTTGTTATTTTAGATTTGAAATACAAGCTCCAGCTTAATGGCATGCCCATACTACAAGAGTCTGAGGAAAAACTAATTTATTCTTTTAAAATCTCTTCCATCCTCAATAGGAAAAAAAAAATCAAATCACAGCGATTTTAGAAGGAAAAATACTCAGTATGCCAGTTATTGTTGACCTTTCTGAAGAAATTAACATTTGTTTGTTTATAGTGTTCCACTATTGTGAGATAGCTATCCAGCTAGCCAGTATACTGTCCATTTAAAATTGCATGCTGCAGTTAAAATTATTCCCTTAACAACTGGATTAGATATATTTGAAATTTCCAGTGACGGTATTAATGCAGATTTCTATGAGTTCATGCTCTTTGAGGTTCCCTGAATTTCAAGGTTTAAAGGAATCCAAAATATGTAACAAATTTAGCTAGAACTACTGAGATTCTAAAAGCACTTAGACCTAATTGTCATATAAAGTGACCAGCATGGCTTTATCTGAAACAGCTCAATGTTACCCAAAAGTTTGAAAGTTTTGGAAGAACTTTGGATGATCCAGTACTCATTTCATCTGAGCAATGCTGTTCCTAAAATCCAGACTAAGAAGTATTACATCGCAAGCTATCATTGCCATTGCTGACAAATTTTAGTTTAAAAAAAAAAAACAGGCACACAAAATAAATATGCAATAAAGATTAACAGGAAACTCATATTTGGGAAAACTGGAAGGAAAGAGAAACCATAGTGAAAGAAGACCACCAAAGAACATTAGATTGATAGAGCAGCACTGACATATTCTCATTCCATGTTCTCTCTCCATTGCTGATCTTCTTAATCAAAAAAGAGTAAGTGACCAGCAAGGGAGACTGAGAAGTTGCAGCAAGAACACGCAAATTCGTGAAGCAAGAAGACAGTTGCTTAGGGCATGCCTTTGCTTATTCAGAGCAGCTGTAAGGTGTTAGGCTCCCCCTTCAACTACACATAGGACAAATCTGCCAGCATCAGATTCCTCCTATTATCTAACCCTAATTTGGCAGTGTAATGTTACCAAATATAGCTGAAATGTTCCACCTAATGCTCAGTCACGCTATTGGCTGAGCATCTTTGGTACAAAAGCAAGGGCAAAGTGTCTAATAGACTTGATGGAGTCTTTCTCTCTCTCTCTCTAGCCATGTCTGTTTCCTGGTTACATTTTCTCCAAGGGGTACAGATTTGGGTTTTATTTTATTAATTTGCTTTCAAAACATTGATTTGTTTCAGGACTTATTGCTTTGATTGGTTGGGACTAATTCAGTAGAAGGGGGTAACAGTAGTGCCTCAGAGTTCGGCTGCTGTTTAATTATTGGATGACTGAGGACAGCCAGGTTTCCATGTCTAAAAGCCAATAGAGATTTGTGGAAATGTGAATAAAGAGTTACAATTGGTTCAGTACATTAATCTCTGCATTAGAGACTCACAAATCTGGAGCAAAACCTATTTAAGGTGTGTTATTGTTTGCACAGCTGACTGAAACAATTGAAAGTTTCTATAGTTTTTCTAAATTATATTATCCATTTTCATCCTTTTTCCCAGCCAGATTAACTTCACTAATTAGCTGAGATCTTTTAATCATGGTGATATTTCATTTAGATTCTAGGTTATAGAGTTTTCAAAGCTCAGGATCCACAAGCATAATTTTTGGGTGACTGGAGACATAGCAATATTACTTTGGTAAACAACCTCGTTCAGCTGAGAAGTAAACTTTGATTCATATACCATTAGAGGGGGGAAAATGGCCAAGAGTTATCTTAATGTTTATTTTACTTTTCTCTGTGGAAACAAAAGACATTGTTTACAAGTATTGTTCTCATTACATATTCTAAATTGTAATGGGTACATTTAATTTAATTGAATTGCATTACATTTAATTACAGTCAATTAGAATACTTGTTAACAACATGCTGCTACACAATTCTCAGTCCTTTGTACCTCTAGAAGGATTTATTTGGGAATAAGCTTTCATGGGTAAAAACCACTTCCTCAAATTCAGTCAGGGTAGATGCAGCTCACTCATACAAGTTGATGGGCAGGTTGTCCAACTGTGTGGACTCTGTCCTCCGACCCTTTGCTACCACTACTTCTAGCTATCTTTGACACATCACTGACTTCCTAAGGAATCTACAATGCATTGGTGATCTTCCTGAAAACACCATTGTTGTTTTTTAAAGTTTATGATCAACTAGAGTCTACATCCTGTGCCACCCTTACTCACATTCGGTAAGATGTTGTGCTCTGTATACTTCTATTGAGATCCATAGGACTACTTGTAAAGTACTAAATAAAATTAGCAAGGGTATGAGATCTTTATTAACGTCATATCATCTGAATTATTGAGTACCTCCAAGTAGGTTTGCAGAGAAGCACCTTATGCTGATATTAGGAGTTTTGTCTTATATAAGTCCCTATTTCCCCTCTTCACAATCTTTCATATTTGCTATCTGGTCACTCTAGCTTATACTAGCATTGTTATTTCTAAGCACCTGAATTCAGGAGATTATGTGCATCCACACTTGTGTACCTACGCTACCTCTGACCCTATAGAGATTGTTCAATATCCCTAAAAGTCAGGCTCTAAGACTGTTGATTAATAATCTTTTGTAAATGTGAATTCTTTTAACACTATTAGTGTACCTTCACAACACTTTTAGTAATTATAATATAATCATATCAATCTGTCATTTTACAATTGCCTATATCAACTAAAACACTTCAGAATATTAAGTTCCATAAGTTAGATATTGCTAAGAAGTGATCTCACTAATCCTCCTTAACAGAAGTTTTTATTTTCATTGATCATAGAATAAATACCTTGGGTTGGCATTTCTGGGTGGTTGGTTGTTTTTGTTTTGTTTTATTTTTTTTTGTCTTTGTCATTGTCTAAAGGATAGTTCTCTCTTTACCACAACCATTCATGAACCAGATTCTGATGCCACTTTCACTAGTGAAAATCCATATCTTTGTAAAGTCAATCCGGATTTAAGATGGTATAACTAAGAAGGGAAAATATCCCCAACTTGTCAACAGTGATTGACAAATGCCATTATTTTTTTAGGCTAAAGTCACCGCCATAGGTACACAACATTGTGATCCTCAAGTGAGCCTCTCCTCACATACATTTTTCAAATAGGAACTTGAAGTTTGAGTTTTTTCCAAGGTGCCTATCATTGTCTTTTGATTGGAAAACAATGGTTGGAGCCTAATCCTCCAGCAAGGCAATCTTTGTTCTCCTGCTAGCAGACATTTGTCTAATGTTCTTGTGCACATCAAGAATCCCCAGGGTAAGAGGGCCTCTTTGTTGATATGATGCAGCTGGCACTTTTCTCCCTTGCTTCAAATAATTATGAGCTTCTGACTGCTAGCTCCCAACATATCCACTTGGAATTGAAGCCCCATTGTGTGCTACGCATTATACAGACATAATGAGAAACTGTCTTCCTTCTCTAAAGGGCTTACAGTTCAAACAAATCAGGTAAAGACCGGTTAAACAATAAATGGGCAAGTAGCAAGAGTGCAGAACTGCAGCATAAAAATATTGCTCTTCAGTCCCCCAAAAAACAAAGCCTTTCCACTGGCACTTTTCCAAATTCCCCTATGTACTGGGTTTAATTTTTGTTTTGAGAGATAAGCATTAGCGATAAGAGGATTTTTTTTCTCTACTATCATTTCTCCCAGCCTATAAGATATGTTTTAAAATATTCTATTTGGAAACCTGTTTTAGCTGCATGCTGATTCATGTAACAGTCTGATGGATGTTAGCCACAAAGCACCAGTATGTTTATTCAGCATTACATGCTTTTTTATTATTTGTAAAAGGGAATGTGAGGTAATTGTAATTAGAATCTATGGTAGTTTTAATGAAACTTCTAAGACTGAGTCTTGGAATGTGGCTGCTTGTATAAATGCAATCTCCTCTGTCTTCCAGCAATTATGCTTTGACAACTTTTCCCCTATATATTATATTGTAAATAGCAAACTGCAAACTGACAATTTACTGTTCAGGCTCCCCAAATAAGTGTCGTTCTTCCTGTCAAGCTCCCTAGCTCATAGGAACAAACATAAATAAAATAAAATATTAATAATCACTCCTAACTCCTAAGAGTTTATGGAAGAACTAGAACAGTGGATATCTATGGCACTGGATGTCAAAATAATCCAAACATGGACTTAACTAGTAATGTAGACAGCTGTGTTTTTACCTGAATAGTCACATCCTCATTAGATTTTGGTGTGACTTCACAGGGTTTCTGTATACAAAAAGGTTCTCCAGCAGAGGGGAAAACACAGAAAGAAGTTTTGGTAATAGAAGGAAAGTCCCAGTATATGAAAATCCATAAATTAGAGGAAAGATACTTTGAACTAGAATCTGGCCCACATTGTGACTCTTGATCTGTTTCTGCAGCATAAATGGGCTTTAAATCTGTTCATCTAAGGATTCCATTAATGTTGGGGAAATGGGCAGATGAAATGGAACTAGCATAGCCAAGTATAGACCCATGCACCTTTCAGCCCCACCCAGTTTCAGAATAGGAAACGGGATTGACAGGAAGGAGGCCACATGTTCAGGCAGTCATATCACTTCGGGGTATGTGTAGATATTCCAAAATAGCTTATTTTGAAATATCACATCTATACTGCAAGGAAGCCTCAAAATTAGTCTGAGGCAGGCTTCCCTAATGTAAATGTGCTATCTCAAAGAGCCCCAGGAGGCACTGGGAAGGAACAACTTAGCATGGTCCTGGAGAGGGGTTATAGCAGCAGTGGAGTGTCTACACACGCCTTATTTCAGAATAGCTATTTCAGAATAGGCATTATTCCTCATAGAATGAGGTTTACAGATTTTGGAATACGCCATCCATTATTTTGAAATTATTTTGAAATAATGGAATGGCTGTTTAGACACTTGCATTGTTATTTCGATATAATGCTAGTTATCTCGAAATAACTATGCAGTGTAGATACACCTTTGGGAGCTGTTACAAACCTGTGTAGGTTAGAACTTTTTTGTAGGACAAGTTATAGATGAGCCAGCTCACCAAGGATCAGAAGGCAACTTACAGCCACTTTTCCTTTTTGAGTGCTGTGCCAAGCACAATGCAGCTGTCAGAAGCCAAGGACTGGGGTTTCAGGCTGTGGGGGAGAAGAGAGATGAGCTTGTAGAGGAAGAAACTGTAGAAAATAAGGCCAATTAATACATGTTTTCACCTCATAGAAAACAGAAAATCTGACTGGTGAAAAAATTGAACATCCCAGGAAAAGCAAAATAAAAATAATTTTGCTTAGAAGTGATGACATTTTATTTTGACATTTTTTTTTGTTTTTGTTGTTTTTGGGGGGTTTTATTGTTGTTTTGATTTTTTTGTATTAAGCTACATTGCCCTTTTCCCTGCAGTGCCTCATGCCCCCATTTTTTTCTATGGAATAGGCTCCTTGGCCACACTACATCTCCCATGATGCATTAAATGAGTAAGTAAGATGTGAGATAGCAGTGAACATGAACGTAGTCTCTAATACACCATGGGGGAGAATAAAGGTATGAACTAGAATTCCCATGAGCAACAGTGACTGCACGTTTGACTATATATTTCATGTCAAACTATCCTGGAACAGAACATTAGAATATACTGTGGAAAACGGCATTGTTTTTCTTTGATTTTTGCCAATGAAAACTTTCAGTTTTCAGCTGAAAATGTTGGGGTTTGAGAAAAAAAGTCAATGTTTTCTTTGGGAAAAGACACCCCATTTTCTAACTAGCAAATAGCTAGATATGGACTATAACATGTAAGGTTACAACAACTTTTAATCTTTATGACCAAGATGTTCTACCATTATTTCTGGAGGTTTTCAATGGAACTACCTTGGATAAAGAATAGTGTTAATTGTCCACAGACCTGCAGGACCTCAACCCCTATAGTAGACTTTGCAAATCCCACTGGGATTGGAAACAGACCTATAGTTGTCTGTGGTGGATAGTTTCCACAGGGCAATAACAACCTGCTTCTGAATCTACATATCTCCCCTGAATCAAGTTTTCTAGAACTGGAAGTTTGGTTCAAGCTCCTCATATAGCTCCATGAAAGTTTGTCTCTTCAGTTCTGAAGCCATTGCTACTCACCCCAGATTTCTAGAATGATGAGATCCTATCACACCGCACTGGTTTTCCTGCACCAGATGAGACTGTCAACAGAACAATTACCAATACCAGCATTCAACAGATCTTCGGTGTGAACTGAATAAATTGCCATTGACCCAGAAATCCAGAAAATGCTATCCAAATTCCATACATCATCTCGCTGAGTGCCCTCTTTACTGAATAACTGTCTGTACCACAATAAAGAGCAGGAGCAGAAACAGATTGTATCAGTCATTGCTATACGTCTTCCACCCAATTTTTCAGCACAAGTCTTCAAAGGGCAACATGAATTGTCATAGGCAAATGTGTGAGGGGAGGGGATGGTACCAATATCATACTATGAAGTGGTTCCTACAGTATGTCCCTGTTATATCACCCCAAAATGGTAGGGTCAATATTATGTACTCACAGCAGAGTATGAACACAGATATAATGCTATGTACATGCATATACCTTTGTCCAGCCTTGGTACAGGAAACACACAGGACCATTATGTAGTATATGACTTGGATTCGCATGCAGTGTAGGCTGTGTATGCTGTGATAAAAGACAACTAGAGAAAGACAGCACCATGCTGTGTCTTTCTCTCACACACACGTCAAGTTTTGAATACACACAGTTCAAATAAACTGCACAACTGAACTATAAAACTCTTCATCTAGTTCATACAGATTTCTCTGATCATTGCATTCCTACAAACAAAACATTTAGTTATTTGCATGGGTGCACAAGCACTACTTCCATGCAATATTCTCCTGCTTTTTTCCATATGCATGACTGCTCCTAGACATTTTATATCGAATATTTCTGTATGATACATTTAATTTTCTTTGAAGCAAAACATAAATTGTGTTTAGTGTATTTGGCCTGTATGAGGATTGCTGAAACAGATCTAAAAAGGTATATGATCAGAAATCAGACACTTCTCAAGCAATACTTCCAAATTTACTGGGGATATTTGGAATTTGTCTTATTTGCAGCTGCAGACTTAAAGCATGTTTTTCCAAGAATTGTTCATTCTCAAAAATACTTGTTTATTAGTTAATTTCCTTGC
Source organism: Pelodiscus sinensis (assembly GCF_049634645.1). Classification (NCBI taxonomy): domain Eukaryota; kingdom Metazoa; phylum Chordata; order Testudines; family Trionychidae; genus Pelodiscus; species Pelodiscus sinensis. The sequence goes on from NC_134713.1 coordinate 73,632,334, forward strand.
TAATGCCTGATTAATATTTGGAGTCTATCATCTGTTTAAAATAATCTTCTCAACACCCAACTCTTTCTATTCACTCTGCTTATGTAGAATTGTCAATAATGTTTTAATCATCATAGCTGAGTGTTTGCACAGTATCTGATTTTTTGCATCTGCATTTTCTATCCTATCTACAGTAATTTCTGCCTGCCAGCCAATAATGCTCCTCAAAATTCTTCATTATGAGCTTTTAAAGTACATTTATAATAGGTGCATGCATCAAGACTGCATGAAGCAGTAAGTTTTAACTGCACACTACTCATACTCTTCGAAAGCGAAGAGCATGGTGTACATTCATTCTGCACTTGAGGTAAGCAGATTTAGATGCACAGGGTTTTACCTCCAAAACCTTCGTTGCCTTGCTAACAGATGTTCACATTAGCTTTTACAATTTATCTTTATATACAACTTCATCTGTGTAGTAACATCCATACAAACTATACTCTAAATGCTGGAAACAATTAAATACAGGCTGTTGACAATATATAGGTACAGGAGAAAACGGTGGGAGACTTTGCATAATTAAAACATTTCTTGAAGGGAAGGTGAAATTAGCAGGCAAAAGAGAAAAGACAGAGCTCTTAGGGATCTCTAGGAAATATTACATTAGGAAATATTTTGAAATAACTAAATTTGATATAACTCCCAATTTAACAAAATCGAAATAGTGTGTTCCCATTATGAGGAAGCATTGAAATTAATTAGAATTGTTTTGAAACAGCACATCCACACTGATTGGCACCTGCCTCAGACTTTGAGCTGCCAGAAGCACTCTGGGGAGGGCACTGTCAGCAGGGCCGGCCTTAGGCCAATTTGACCTATTCGGTTGAATCGGGCCCCGCGCCCCTGAACCCGGAAGTGCGAGCCGGCGAGTTACAGACCCGGGGGTCCTGCTCCACCAATATGTGGAGCTGGGTCTCTTTCCCAGCTCTGCCCAGAGCAGGCCCCGACCCCCCCTGCTGGCTCTCCCACGTGTCTTCCCACCCCGCCCCCAGAGCATCCCCCTGAGCCCCTGCCATGCGAGGCTCCTCCTTGCAGCCTGCTGCTGCCTATGTGCAGCACTGCACATGGGTGGGGAGGACGCCCAGGCCATGATGTGATGTCACGGCCCGGGATTTTAAAAGTCCTGGGAGGCCACATTGTGGGGCCTCACTAGCTCCGGGTTCAGCCTCTGCAACCGCAATGTGGAAGGCAGAAGGTAGGGAATGGGCTTGTGCGGCGGCAACGGCGGCGGGGTGGGGGGAAGGGGCTTGGGCTTAAGCTTAGGCAGGGATGGGAATGGGCTTGGGCAGAGGTAGGGGGCGAAGGGGGAGAGTTGGAAAGAGAAAGAGCTTGGGCGAGGGGAGGGGAAGGCACCAAGAGACAGGGGTTCAGGAGAGACAAATGCCAGGGGGCCAAGGGCAGGAGGGGAGGTGTCAGTGGGAGAGGGAACAGGGTGATGCTGGGAGAGGGGAAGGGCACTGGTGGCTAGAGGGGGAGGTGCTGGGAGAAGGCTTGAAAGAAGGGGTGGGCATGAGAAAGGTGGGGATGGAGCAAGGCATGTGTGAGGGCACAGAGGGGCAGGAGCGGAATGGGGGGCAGAGGGGGTGGGCATCAAGGAAAAAGAAGGCAAAGGGGGCAGGGGCAGTAAGGGAAGGAGAAAGCACCAGAAGGGTGCAGGGCTAAGAGAAGGTGCAGGTGCCAGGGTATTTGGGGGTGAAGCAGAAGGGCAGACACCTGCAGGGGAGGGACCAGCACCAGAGAAGAAAGGCAAGGGAAGTATTAGAAGAGGGGATGAGGAAGGGTAGTTCACATGAGCAGAGTGGGGCTACTGGAGGAGTGGGCACAGGGGGGAGAGAATGGCTAGTGGAGGGGAGCAGGTCGCAGGAGGGCTGAGGGCAGTGAGGCTATGTCTACACTACAGTGCTAATTCGAACTAACTTAGTTCGAATTAGTTAATTCGAACTAAGCTAATTTGAACTAACGGATCCAGACTAAAAAACTAGTTCGAATTAGCGTTTTGCTAATTCAAACTAGCATGTCTACATTAAGTGGACCCTGAACCGGGGTTAAGGATGGCCGGAAGCAGTGCCGGCAGGGCATCAGATGAGGACTTAGAGCGTGGAGATGCTGCCTCAGGCTAGCCGAGGGCTTTGCTTAAAGGGACCCGACCCCCACCCCGGACAGACAGTTCTCAGGGGTGTCCCACTTGCAAAGCAGTCCTGTCTTGGAGTGCCCTGAGTGCCCACACTCGACACATCACAGCACTCGGCCATCAGACCGGCTGCACTTGCCGCAGGCTGCCATCTGGGGAGAGGCAGTAATTGGGGGGCTGCAGGAGAGCTTCCACCCCCAGAAGCCCGCAGAGCCAGCCCAGTCCTCCCCATTGGGATCTCGTGCCCCATTCCTCCCTCACCTCCTTCCATTTACCCTTCCCTAGCCCCCGTTCCTGATGTACAAAATAAAGAAAACATGTGGTCAAAAATAGAATCTCTCTTTATTGATCAAAACTCGGGGAGACTGGGAAAAGGAGGTGGGAGAGGGGAAGAGAGAGGCTGGGAGAGGGGAGGGCAACTAAAATGATGAGAGGTTTGGAAGAGGTCCCATATGAAGAGAGGCTAAAGAGACTGGGACTCTTCAATTTAGAAAAGACGAGACTGAGGGGGGATAGGATAGAGGTCTATAAAAGCATGAGTGGGGTGGAGAGGGTGCATAAAGAAAAGTTCTTCATTAGTTCCCATAATAGAAGGACTAGAGGACAACAAAGGAAAGGAATGGGTAGCAGGCTTCAAACAAGTAACAGAAAGTTCTTCTTCACAAAGCAAATAATCAACCTGTGGAACTCCTTGCTGCAGGAGGCTGTGAAGGCTAGAACTAGAACAGAGTTTAGAGAAGTGAGATAAAGTGATGGAGGTTGGGTCCATGGAGTGGTATTAGCCAGGGGGTAAGAGTGGTGTCCCTGCCCAAAGTTTGTGGAAGGCTGGAGAGAGATGGCACGAGACAAATGGCTTGGTCACTGTCTTCGGTCCATCCCCTCCAGGGTCCCTAGGGTTGGCCGCTGTCGGCAGACAGCTTACTGGGCTAGATGGACCTTTGGTCTGACCCAGGATGGCCATTGTAAGCTCAGGGCTCTGGGTCGGGGGTCTCAGCGGACCACCTTGATTTTCATGCACACCTGCTCCTAGGTGGCCAGGCTGGCAGCTCTCCTGCCCTAGACGGCCACTTTCCTGTGCCTAGTGCGGAGGTCGTGGACGAGGTCCACGATGTCCACACTAGACCAGGCGGGTGCCCGCCTCTTGCAGTCCTGGGCAAGCTCCCGAGAGCCGCCAGCCTGGTCCTGGGAAGGGGGGGGGGGGGGGGCTGGGGAGCATCGGGTGGCTGGACTGAGTCATGCCAGGTGCAGGGTCTTCTGGCTGGGTGCTGGCAGGCTTGCACCTGGCATGGGCACCGTAGCCAGCCTGTGCCCCTTTAAGGGCTCCGGGGCCGGGAGTGGGGCATACGAGTTTCCCTGGTGTTGGCCAGAGTGGCCACCAGGGAAAGCTGGGGAGGGCTAGCCTCCCACTAGTTCAAATTAAGGGGCTACACACCCCTTAATTCGAACTAGTATGTTCGAACTAGGCTTAGTCCTCGTGGAATGAGGTTTACCTAGTTCGAACTAACGTCTGTTAGTTCAAATTAACTTTGTAGTGTAGACATACCCTGAGAAGGGCAGGAGTCAGGATAGCAGAGGAGGGTGAGGAGTTGGGGGGGCAGCAGACACCAGGGGAGATGATGGAGCAAGGAGAGGAGACATGACAGCAGAGAGAAAAGGTAAAGGTTTATGAAATATTTATTAATAACTTGGTATGCTGCCCCCGGCCAGTTTGTTTGCGACCCGCTGTGCAGTTTGAGTTTGCGGGGATCAACACGTGGCCGGCGAGTGGGAGCCAAACAAAGAAGTAGTCAGTGTAATGATCTTCTGTTGATGTGTTTTAGTAGTTACAGTCTTGGATTGTCATTGCTCATGCAAAGTGCTGTCACATGGGTAGAAATCGGGGAAATATTGTATTTTATTAATATCAGCAGAACTGACTTAAATGGGGCCTGTGTGTTGTGTAGTCTTGCCTTAATCTTTATATTCATGCCTGTCAGTGTGAGAGAAGCTATTTGTATATATTTGCTTGCATATGCAACCACACTTAAGTTGAGGCCCTCAGCATGATCTGTAAGTATCAGTGTGGCCCCTGGGGCTTCCAAAGTCTAACCTGGTCTTAAATATCTCCAGTGATGGAGATTCCATAATTTCACTAGGCAATTTATTCCAGTGCTTAACCACCCTGACAGGCAGGAAGTTTTTCCTAATGTCCAACCTAAACCGCCTTTGCTACAATTTAAGCCCATTGCTTCTCATCCTAACCTCAGAGGCCAAGCAGAACAATTTTTCTTCCTCTTCCTTATGATACTCTTTTAGCTACTTGAAAGCTGTTTTCATGTCCCTTTTCAGTCTTCTCTTTTACAAGGTAAACAAGGCCAATTTCTTCAGCCTTGCCTCATATCTCATGTTCTCTAGACCTTTCATCATTTGTGTTGGTCTTCTGTTGACTTTCTCCAGCTTCCTGAAATGTAGCACCCAGAACTGGACATGATACTCCAGCTGGGGCCTAATGTAGGCTCATTCCCTGCCTAGGGGACGTGAGACGGGGTGGGTTAATTTCTAATCCTCTTGTTTATTCTTTTCCTAAGCCAGGAGGGCACAGTAGTTCTGATGGGGGTTGGAGAGGGGATGGAAGCCAAATCCAAGATCAATGAGCCCTGGGAAGCGGGCCCATTGAAAGGAGACTGGGCCTGTGGATGCCTTGGGGGTCAGCAGCAAGGGCCTGCTTTGGGAAGCCCCCTCTTTGGAGGTGAATGTGGCAGCATTGAGACACCACCCAGAAGCAGGCGCCATAGACACTAACTGCACATTCATGGGACGGCTCTCATAGATCTTGCACATTCATAAGATGATAGATCTGCAGGAGGTGGGGAAGTGGCATAGTGACGGGCCAAAGGGGTCTGTTGCCCTTGGGAGAACAATAATATAAAACGGATATAATTAAAAAATATAATTATAGGTGCTTTGTGAATATGCTGACTTGAGAGTGGAAAGATTTCATATCATCATATATGATTCCTGGTAACCCATCTCAAATATGAAAAACTAGGTTGATACCTGTTCGTATCAGGAGCTGTTGAATTCAGTTCACCATTTGCAGTTTCTCATTAGGATGTTTAGTGGAGAAGATATTGTTGGGTTTTTTATTTATACTGTGGGCAAAGCATGGGCTCACAAGAATTCCTCCGTTGTTTTACTATGAGTCTCAAAACATTTGGTGTTTTTCTAAAGGCCTGGAGTCAATTGATTATGTAGGAATCTCAGCTTTCATGTAAACAAGGTTCTCTATACTTCTGGGCCTTACAGCTAAGGAGGAAGTCTTTAAAACATGAACCCTAAATACTCAAACAAAAGGCCAATAAAAATCCAACATGTTTTATTTTTAAAATAACTTTGGTCTACAAATCATTTCTAATAACTTTGTGTAGGCGTTCCTTGTGAAATTCAGTTTGGCAATACTGCTCTTTGATTGGTGGATTTAGAAAGGTCTCTCCCTTCAGTTTCCCTTTCCACCCTCTTTTTTTGTCACAGATCATCAGAGAATCATAGAGACAATGGAGAGTAGGGGGAGTCCATGACTATGGTTAATGACTGGTCAGGGTGACTAACTATTATCAGTCAGTGGTCTGAATGAGCTATCTACTGCCATCTGTTAATCAACTGTAGGAAAAGTCTTCAGGAGCAGACCTTATTTATATCGACAACTTACTTTGCCACAGAGATCAGTAGACACACTTGCTGTGTCAAGGTGATCAATTTTGGCTCTTTTGGATTGAAATTCACTTAAAACTTGGAGCTGGGAGAATGAAATGTTGTTATCCATATTGTATGATTAAAAGATCTGAACTTAATATGACCTGGCTTAGGGTCTACCATAACTTGAACACTAAGCAGAGGATAGTGAGTCACATCTAACTCAAAGTCACAAAAGATGGAAACAGGTTTTATTTCTGGTAGTGTTGAGTCCTCAATTATATCTGAGGCTTTACATCCAGTGTTTAAATGCAGAGCTGACTAGAATCAATTGAGAGTCCTTGTCTTGTCTCAGTGATCTTGAGCAAAAATCATTGATAAAATCTTTTGTAGACTGACCTTGGACTCAACATGCAGGCAATGTGTTGAAGAGCAGTGCAAAGGAGGCAATGATGGTGCGGACCATATTACCTAGTGAAATCATTGGTGCTGAAATCACTAAGGCCTGGAATTTGACCACAGAACTGACACTTTCTTAACAAAGACTCAATTTTTGCTATTTAAAAAGTAAATCAATGTAACAGAAAACTGCAACGCCCTCTTGTAACTTTTTAAAAATCCAACTTTAAGCTTTATTGAAAAGATTGGATAGTTTGCAATTGAAAATATTTGACCTACACTTAAGACAACTGATTTAATTTTGTGTAGAATTTTGCATAATAAAGGATGGCTTTTTTTTTTTTATGTTCAACTACATTTTGATCAGATCTACTTCTGATGTGATATTTGTGGGTGGTTGTGGTTTGTTGTGTGGGTGTGTGTATTTTTTTTTTTTTGCTCAACAAAAAATCCTGGTTGGGCGGGTGGGGGACCCCCGCCAAAGTGGTTCGAATTGGGCCCTGCACTTCCTAAAGCCGGCCTGACTATCAGGGCAGAGACTTCCTGTGGCTCCTTGGTCAAGCAAGATACAATGTGTGCCTTCAGGGGCTCCTCTCTACGGCTGCATCTCACATGCCAATCCTCCATTTACTCCCCCATCACAGAACACAAAATGGGGGCACAGATTTCTAAATAACCAGCCCGTTCTTTTAAAATAACAGGTTTTGTAGTGTGTATGCTCCATTTATTCATTTGACATAGGGGGATTATTTAGAAATGTCTCCCTAGTGTAGACCAGGGCTCTGTGAGATGGAAAATGAGGCAGAGCTATAGAGAAAGATATTTCAGATAGCAAGATGCTAAAAACAATGCTTTTCTATTAATAGCAGCAAGAATATCTATGGGGCAAAGAAGCAGAATATAAGCACAAGGTTGATAAAAATACACAATTCATGATTTAGGTAGCTTTATAGAAAGCAACTTTCATTATAGATTGAAATGAATAAGGAACTTACACATGAAGCTGATATAGTCATGCTTCTTGGAACATATGAGAAGGTAGCTGAGTCTAGAGAGAGGATACTGCAAAAGAAGAGAGAAGAAGAGGTGAAACATGGATAAACATCAGGAAATGAGAACACAGCATTACAGTAATTTGAGATAACGTAACCAGTCTGTTTCCCATCAGGCACTCACAGACATTTGTTTATATGTTCCAGTGACAGAACATCATAATTGAAGGACTAATGCAATTAATTGATTCCAAAGAAAAATAATTGGGCTACTCCCACTCAAAAATGAATCCTGTTTTAAAAGATCAGTAAATATTAAAGCACAACAGAAGTGAAAGATGAGAGAAAATGGATGCTGTGAATTAACTGCATTTATTGCTAGTCAAGGAGCTATACAACTTCTCTTTCCCAATCCAACCCTTTAAGTTCACCACATACTATGTGTTTTTCCAACAACTACGGATGATCTACCTTCTATTCTTGAGTTATGCAGTTTATTTTGGATCATATTTATTTTTCTCATGCTATCAACTGCCGAGAGCTACCCGAGCTTTTCGTCAAACCCCCTGGAAGGAGTCAATTTGAAAAGCTGAAAAAACAGTTTCATCAGATGTTTTGGGAGACTACTTTCAAGCCAGTAGCAGGCATTGATATAGTCTTAAATCTGAAGGAATTGGAATGCTGTTAAAATACCAATTTTCTTTAAAATGCATGAATTATTTGAATACTGAACTTCTGGTACAGTAATTTTTGGCTACCCAGGCATATCTGGGATGTGTGTGTGTGAGGAGGGGTAGGAGGTGAAGGAGTCAGAATTAGGGATGGAAAGAGGGGCTCAGGGCAGTGGGTTGGAGTGTATGTGCGATGCAGGAATCAGAATAGGGATGTAGGAGAACTCAGGACTGGGATAAGCGTGGGAAGAAGAGAGTGCAGGGGGCAAGGGTGTGATTTCAGGAGGGCAGGGCACTGAAGGCTCCTGCTTCCCCAGATTTGTACCAGCAGGCTACTTGCTATTTTCCTTCATCACTCTCAGGGAGTGAGAAGAAAGTCCACAGTATGAGTCACTCAATCTTCTGTTCCCCCAACTTCCAAACCAGGAGGGAGAAAACACTTTTGTGTTTTCTTCTCATTCCCAGATTGGAAAGGGTATAACAAGCAGCAGCCTGGTACAAATCTCAGGGGTCAGGAGCTTCAACCTCCTCCCCACATTCTCTAAATGGCGCCCTGGGAGAAGATCTCGGTCAGGGTATTCCCGGGCAGATGGGGGAATGCAACCCCAGCTGGCCCCTTTAACTCACCAACCTGTTACTTAGTGTGGCAGCCAGCAGGATAGCCCAGGGAGCCCAGCTGGGAGCATACCATGCTTCCTCTTGCAGACAAGTGCCCCAGCCAGCTGACTCCTTCTTGCTGGAGCAGCACACAAGCTTACTTTCACCTCTGTATGAATGTATAATGTGTGGGAGACAAACACACACATGTGGACCAGAAGACACTGAAAAGAGAGAATTGCAAGGATACTGGAGACCTGTCACTGCCTGCTGAAACTGATCCAGTGTTGGAAAGTGCACATGCAAAGTAAGAAGTTTTCCCCGACAACTTGTCCACTGGAGCTCACTCTGCCATTCCAATCCCCTGCTCAGGAACTAGTTGTAGCATCATTATGTATTAGCCTTTAACGTGATCCCAGTCACACTCACCTGAACTGCCTCCTGCCTACTCCAGTGCCAGGCATTATAGAGATGCTTCATCCCTAGAGCAGAGTTGCCCAGGTGAGGTAACTGATGTGACCTAGCCGAAAAGGGCCAGAAATTGGAAAGTGAATCCCCCTTGTTGACAGATGACACTGCAAGCAGAATCTATCCATACTTAGCAGACTCCAGTGGCTTGGGCTGCAGGGTCACTATGAATGTCTGCTAGGATCTGCTGCTTGCTCTAGAGCTTTGCATAGACAAGCAAGATCAAGCTGGCAACATAATGCTCAACATAAGTGACTGCATCTCCCAGTGTCCAAAGAAGCTCAGGATACCAAGATCAGCTCCCTCTCCCCTTGCTAAGCTATTACCCTGGAATCACATTCTGGTTTGAATACCACCTGATCATAAGGCTTTCCAAAAGGATGACAATTCTGTCCTATGGTAACTTTCAGATTTCAAAACTTGCTCTTTCACATTTGAACAAAATCTTGCAATTTTTTTTTTCAAAAAGTAGATTATCAAAGAGTCAATTTTTTGGATCAAAGCCTGAGGTTTTCAGTTAGAAAGTTTTCTGGGCCTAAGATTGGTCCAATTAATTACCAGGTTGGAGTGGAGGAGGAGGCTTAAACACAGCAAAATCTTAAATCTAAGTCTCCTACTTCCCAGACCAGTTCATTGGACTAGAGTGTCTCTCTTTGAAAATCCTAGATACAGAAACTTTCCATGAGAAAAATCTTTGGTGCAGCAGGAGTGTCTCAACAAAATATTCCAGCTAGAATGAAATAGCATATTCTCACTCAATTTTGTTGCATCAAAATGTTCTGACTGGCTCTCATCAATCATCTTATTGATGTGGAATCTCTGCCCAAAAAAGGAAACATACAGAAGTTATTTCGACTGTCTAAAGCTCTTTCCAACTACTGTGTGGGACAGAAATAGACTTTTCAAGTAACTTAGAGACAGAGCAAAATTATTTAAAAAATACTAATATTCATAGTGTGGAGAAAAAATAAATGGAAGGGGACACATCTTAATTGCTTTAATGACAGATCAGGTTTGTAGCTTCCACTGTTTCTTGCTTTAGGGAATGCTGTGATTAAAAAAAAACCATGTAGCTAATTACCATTAATTATAAATATGTTGTTATTAAAGGAAAACAATATAAGTTGCTAACAATGGTTATTTCAGGTACAATCTCTTATGCCTCTCTGTGGAGAGCTTAACAGAGATTACACCTTTGAGGGTGGTCCTAACACTAGTGAGGATGCATTTCTCCAGATAAGACTGAAGTGATTTTCCAAAATTAGTAGTGAGTCCTACAGTACATGTTCATAGATAAACAAAACCATTTACAGATTGTCAAAAAAAATTTGCTTTGAAGATAGGCAAGTCCTGTCTGGTATATTATAAAAAGAATTATAAATGGGCAAAAATATTAACTGAATTTAAGAATCTCAAAATTATTTACATTTGGTTACTTAAAAGAACATACTCAAAAAGTGATTTTCAAACAGGAAAATTTGCGAGTTTAAAATTCAATTTAAATCTACTTGTTCTTTGATGTCTCCTTTTTTAGAAATAGTCTTCAGCCATTTCAATGTTTGAGAACAGAAGCTTTTACTGTCTTAAATTACAGCAAAAATTCCATTTCCTATTTTAAAAAACAACATTTAAATCTAATTCCTTGGCAGTGCATTAGCAAACTTTCTATCACCCTTAAGGCTTTGGGAAATGTTGCAAAAGTAGTGCTGTACAGAAAGAATGCTGTTTCTTGATGCTGCATGGTATGTTGAAAAAGATGTGATAAACAAATTTAAATGAGGTCAAAGTGTCATTGATGTTCAGAGGTGAGAGTAGGGTCTGCTGATTGCTTAATTAGCAAGTTCTATACTCTTTTCATAGTTTTAGTGGAAACATAGAGCACTTCTTTTAGGACTAAGTTGGATTTAAATATTAACTACTATCACTCTTTCATTGGTTCGACAACTCATGAGACGGTCAGAGCGGCAACATAAGTTTATGAATATGCAAGCTGCTAATACTTATGCAACAGAGAGATAAATATCTTTATACTAATGGAGGTAACTCTGAATACTTTTAACGTTAGTATTTAGTCTTTGTATTCATTCAATATTCTGAAATATTCCTTTGGTTTCATTATGATTTTCTAGAAGCTCAAATTCTTCTTGCAAGTGAGTCCAAACACTTTACTTTTATATATAAACATTCTTTAGCTTTAAATTCATTTTTTCTAAACTTATGATGCATACAAAACTGTTTTTACTAAAATAATAAAAAAGGCCTTCATTATTAATTCGTGGAGGGATGGTTCTTTTTTTTTTTTTTGCTAAATTCAAAAAGTATGTTTAAGCACTGTCAGAAAACTAATTAATTCCTCAATCAGTAAACATACTGTAATTAAAAGCCATCTTATACTAGGGAAAGTCTTATACACATTTTAGTAGCCACATAATAATGGTAGGTACTATTCATAAATATATGAAGTGTTTCATTTAAGTATAAACATTTGCTAATAAACATAAAGGAGATGCTTATGCCATTTCCAATCATGTAAGGAATAAAATAATTTTTTACCAGAAAGGTTTCCTAGTTAAACAAGTCAGCAGCAGTGGTGCAGGAGCCAGCAAACAGAGCTGTAAACAGGGGAGTTTGAGTGGGAGTTTGTAAGGGGAGTTTGGATTGTGGGACTCATTTAGGGTTTGTTTTTGCAGTAGGGGGTGTTTTTGTTTGTTTTTGTGTTTGCCGGACTAACAGGATTTAGGTGAGAAGGCTGATTAACCCAGAGATAGCAGTGGCCATAACCCAAGCAGTAGAGGATACAATGAGACTGAGTAGATGTGGCAGCTGTGGTATGTATATGATTCTGGAGGGGGTACCTGAAAGGAGCTTTGTTTGTACGAAATGCCGCCTAATAGAACTGATGGAATAAAAGATCCGAGGATTGGAGATGCAGGTGGAAACGCTGGTCGAGTTTAGAAGGGGGTTTGAGCAGATGATGGAGCAAAGGCATGAGGTGGCTGAAGGGGAAAGCTTAGACATGCAGACTGAAGCAGGATCAAAGGCCTCTGAGGGGGGACTTCTGGACAGAGAAAATGGACAGTGGAAGCATGTGACTATCAGAACCAGGCAGAGGAAAAGATGGGCCAGTGAAGGAGAAATAGAGCTCAAGAACAGGTATGCAGAGTTGGAGAATGGAGAAGGGATAGAGCAGGTGGTCACTGAAGATGGAAAGGAAGAAGAGAAGAGTGGCTAGTCCCATACATAAAGGGGAAGAGTCGATGGAGATAAAACCAATAATGAGCACCAGGTGGATACAGGATGGGCTGAAGAAGATTATAAGGAAAGATAGGAATGGAAAGGACAGAGAAAACAAGAGATAGACTAGAGAATCGCACTGTCACCATGAAAAGGCAGGTCTATGTGATTGGGGACTCATTATTGAGAAGAATAGACAGGCCTGTAACCAGAGCTGATCTAGAGAACAGAAGGGTATTCTGTCTGCCAGGTGCTAAGATACGGGATGTGGAACTAAGGTTGAAGAGGATCCTAAAGGGAGCGGGAAAGAATCCATTGATCATCCTTCATGTAGGAACAAATGATAAGGCTAGATTCTCTCTGGAACGAATCAAGGGAGACTATGCCAGGTTGGGGAGGATGCTTAAGGAAATCGAGGCTCAGGTGATTTTCAGTGGGATTCTGACTGTTCCTAGAAGAGGGAAACAAAGGTGTGACAAGATTATGATGCTCAATAGGTAGTTCAGGCAGTGGTGCTATAAGGAGGGCTTTGGGATGTATGGCTACTGGGAGGTATTCACAGACAGAGGACTGTTCTCTCGGAATGGACTTCACCTAAGTAGGGAAGGAAACACTCTTCTAGGATGGAGGCTGGCACAACGGATTAAGAGAGCTTTAAACTAGAAATTTGGGGGAGACGGTTGGGATATGTCCAGGTAATCTCTACGTCAGATTTTAGCACTGAGAGCAAGGAAAACGAAGTAATAAAGGATATAGCCAGGGGTAGGACAATGTACATAAGGAGGAAGGGCAGAGTGGATACTAGTTTAATAGGTCATATTGGAGGTACAATGTCCATGCCAAATGGGGTAAAGAATGTGAGTGAGGTGAAACAGAAAAAATTAAGATGTTTGTACACTAATGCAAGGAGCCTAGGTAACAAAATGGAGGAACTAGAGCTACTGGTCCAGGAAGTGAAACCAGATATTATAGGAATAACAGAAACATGGTGGAATACTAGGCATGACTGGAGTACAGGTATTGAAGGGTATGTGCTGTTTAGGAAATACAGAAATAAAGGTAAAGGTGGTGGAGTAGCATTGTATATCAATGATGAGGTAGATTGCAAAGAATTAAAAAGTGAAGGAATGGAGAAGACAGAGTCTGTCTGGGCAAAAATCACATTGGGGAAGAAAACTATTAGATCCTCCCCTGGGATAGTGCTTGGGGTGTGCTATAGACTACCAGGATCTAATCTGGATATGGATAGAGACCTCTTTAAAGTTTTTAAAGAAGTAAATACTAATGGAACTGTGTAATCATAGGAGACTTCAGCTTTCCAGATATAGACTGGAGAAGAAATACTGGTAATAATAATAGGGCTCAGATTTTCCTAGATATGATAGCTGATGAATTCCTTCATCAAGTAGTTGTTAAACCAACAAGGGGGGAAGCCATTTTAGATTTGGTTTTGGTGAGTAGCGAGGACCTCATAGAAGAAATGGTTGTAGGGGACAACCTTGACTCGAGCGATCATGAGATAATTCAGTTCAAACTAAATGGAAGGATAAACAAAAATAAATCTGAGACTAGGGGTTTTGATTTCAAAAGGGCTAATTTTAATAAATTAAGGAAATTAGTTAGGGAAGTGGATTGGACTAAAGAATTTATGGATCTAAAAGTGGAGGAGGCCTGGGATTATTTTAAGTTAAAGTTGCAGAAGCTATCAGAAGCCTGTATCCCAAGAAAGAGGAAAAAATGTATAGGTAGGTGTTTTAGACCAAGTTGGATGAGCAAGAATCTTAGGGAGGTGATTAAGAAAAAGCAGAAAGCATATAAGGAATGGAAAATGGGAGGGATCCGCAAAGAAAACTACCTTATTGAGGTTCGAGCATGTAGGGACAAAGTGAGAAAGGCTAAAAGTCAGGTAGAGTTGGACCTTGCAAAGGGAATTAAAACCAATAGTAAAAGGTTTTATAGCCATGTAAATAGGAAGAAAACAAAAAAAAGAGGAAGTGGGACTGCTAATCACTGAGGATGGTGTGGAGGTTAAGGATAATCTAGGCATGGCCCAATATCTAAACAAATACTTTGCTTCAGTATTTAATGAGGCTAATGAAGAGCTTATGGGTAATGGCAACATAACAAATGGGAATAAGGATATGGAGGTAGATATTACCAAATCCAAGGTAGAAGCCAAACTCAAACATCTTAATGGGAGTAAATCAGGGGGCCCAGATAATCTTCATCCAAGAATAGTAAAGGAACTGGCACATGAAATTGCAAGTCCATTAGCAAAATTTTTTAATGAATATCTAAACTCAGGGGTTGTACCATTTGACTGGAGAATTGCTAATATAGTTCCTATTTTTAAGAAAGGGAAAAAAAGTGACCTGGGTAACTACAGGCCTGTTAGTTTGACATCTGTAGTATGCAAGGTCTTGGAAAAAAATTTTGAAGGAGAAAGTAGTTTGGGACATTGAGGTTAATGGCAATTGGGACAAATTACAACATGGTTTTACAAAAGGTAGATTGTGCCAAACCAACCTGATCTCGTTCTTTGAGAAAGTAACAGATTTTTTAGATAAAGGAAATGCAGTGGATCTAATCTACCTCAATTTCAGTAAGGCTTTTGATACAGTACCACATGGGGAATTATTGGTTAAATTGGAAAAGATGGGGATCAATATGAAAATTGAGAGGTGGTTAAGGAACCAGTTAAGGGGAGACTACAGCGAGTCATACTGAAAGGTGAACTGTCAGGCTGGAGAGAGGTTACTAGCGGAGTTCCTCAGGGATCAGTTCTGGGACCATTATCAATGGTAAATAGGCCAATGGTGGGAAGATAGGAGTTGCTATAGAGAACTTTTTTCTGGGTGTCTGGCTCGTGAGTCTTGCCCACATGCTTAGGGTTCAGCTGATCGCCATATTTGGGGTTGGGAAGGAATTTTCCTCCAGTGTAGATTGGCAGAGGACCTGGAGGTTTTTTGCCTTCCTCTGTAGCATGGGGCATGGGTCACTAGCAGGAGGATTCTCTGCATCTTGGGGTCTTTGAACCATCATTTCAAGGACTTCAATATCTGAGATATAGATGAGAGGATTATTCTAGTAGTGGGTGGGTGAGAATCTGTGGCTTGCATTGTGCAGGGAGTCAGACTAGATGATCAAAATAGTCCCTTCTGACCTTAAAGTCTATGAGTCTATAAGTTTTTCTTAAAGTTTCACAAAGTTTTCAGAATGCTTATAAAGCCAGTTCAATAATTATCTCTAGCTCTCTTCATAGAAGTCATTGATGGAGGGTTGGAAGGAACCTTGAGGGGTCATCAAGACCAGCCATATGAACTGAGGCAGCACCAAGTAAACCTAAAACATACTTTTCAGTTATTTGTCCAGCCTCTTCTGAAAGAAAAAAAAACCCTCCAGTGATGGGGTTTCTGTTATCTCCCTGAAAGTATGTTATAACTTGATGCAGCATGGTAGCTTGAAAAAGATGTCATGAATAAATTTAGATAAGGTCAAAGTGTAACTGATGTTCAGAGATGGGAGTAGGGTGTGCTGCTTGCATGATCAGTGAGATTTATATTCTTTTCATTGTTTCAGTGAAAGCACAGCACACCTCTTTTAGGGATAGAATTTATTTCCAAACTTAATTTCCCTTACTATAGATTGAATCCATAACTTATTGTCCTACTTTCAATGAAAGTGAAAAACCATCTATACCCAGGCCCTTTATAATAGCCCTTAACACATTTTAAAGTTTGTCAGGTCTTTTCCGAAGGCTAACCATGTCTAATTTTTTAAGAACTTTTCCCCCCGAGGCTAAGTTTTCTAAACCTTTTATAATTTTTGTTGCTCTTCTCTGGACTGCCTCTAGTTTGTCCATATTTTTCCTAAAATGTGACACATAAAAGACTGGACACAGTAATCCAGCTGAGACCTCACCAGTGCCAAATAGAGCAGAAAAACATTCTCCTACATATATATTAGCTGTTTTTTACAACACAGTGTTGACTCGTTCAATTTGTTATCCACTATAAGCCTCAGATCCTTTTCAACAATAGTAGCACCTAATCAGTTATTCGCCATATTGTAATTGTGCATTGGGTTTTTCTTTCCTAGGTGGAGTACTTTGCAATTGCCTCTACTGAATTTCATCTTGTTGATTTCAGAACAATTTACATTTTGTCAAGGTTGTCAAATTCTAATCCAATCTTAAGTGCTTGCTATTGCTCCCAGCATGATGTTAACCTCAAAGTTTGTTGGCATTGTGACGGACCCGGCGGGGTCCGCACTAGAGGAGGGAGCGGGACTCCCCCCCCCTCGGGAGAAACCGCGCGCCGCAAACGGCGCGCCGACCGGCATCGCAGCCCCGGAGTTGGGGCCGTGGCAAGCCCAACCCAGGGCACCCCGCCGAGAGCGGGGGAGGGGGCGGGCCACGCGGAAGCAGCCAGCCCGCCCGCCGCGGCTGGCGGCATTAAACGGGGCACGAACCCACGCTGGGGAAAGGGCGGGGGCGGCGGCGGCGCACGGACAGGGAGGAACGCCCGGACGTCACTCCCCGGCGCCCATAAAGATGGCGGCCGGGCAGACGGAAGGGGGGGCAGGAGCGAGGAGGCAGCGACCCTGGCTTCCAGGGGCGCCAAGGGCTCGGCCCCCGGGGCGACCAAGAAGGAAGGAGTCAGCAGCTGGCGACTCGCGCTGGGACGCACCCGGAGACTTCGGCGCGGTGAGTGCACCCCAATCAGCCCCATCGCCGGGGCGGACAAGCAGGGAGTGGAAGGAGCCCGAGGCAGGGCCCTTTTGGCGCCCGTGGGCGGAGGAGTCGGGGGCTGCTGCCCCATCCGCCGTGGAGGGCGACGCATAGACGCCAACTCCACTTAGGGCCTCGGGCTGGGACCCGGTGGTGAGGGTGGGCCCGGGTCCCCCACTCCCCCACCCTTCCTACGACCCTCAAGAGCCGGAAGCAAGGCGGACGGTGCCCGCCGCAGAAGCTGGCCTGGGTCAGGTCCCCAACCCCCACCCCCTAAGACACCACGGACAACCCCCCCCCCCCGGCTGAAGGAGGGGGCCTGAACTCGGGGTTCGCCGAACCCTCTCGGCCATCCCGGGTCGAGAGGTGATCGCACCCCTTTCCTGGGCGGCCCGGTCAACAAGCCCAGGGGCTGGGGACAAGGAGAATACAGAAGGCGGTGGGTCCGCGGAGCCCCGCCCCTGGCTCTACGCTGAGTCAAAAAGAGGGGGCGCAAGGTGCTCGCACCCGTAAATCCGTCACAGGCATATTTTCCATTCTATTACCCACATAATTAATGAAAATATTGGGTAGTAACAGACTCAAGAGTGATCCCTTCAGGGCCCCACTCTCAAACCAGAATAATTTATTTAGTAAGTAATTGGTAACTATTGAGAGTATAGACTTTCAGTCAATCAGTCATGTACGCAATTTGTAGTAATTTCTGTCTAGACCATTTTTTCCTTACTTATTGGGACAGTCATCTCAGACTTTCAAAACCCTTACTAAAAAAATCAAAATATATCATCTCTATTACTTGTTTACTCCCTAACTTCCAGGCCAGTAACACTGTCAAAGAAGGAAGTTGGATTCAGTTGGCATGATGTGTTCTGAACAAATCTATACTGGCTATTCCTTAAAGTATCATTATCTTCTATGTACTAACAAATTTTTCAAGCATTGGTTTCATTATCTTTCTAGGTATCAAAGTTAGGCTGACCAGTCAATAATTGCCTAGATATTCCTTATAAAGATACTATCTATGTTTAATTTGGGGGGATTAAATCCATCCTGTGTAAGTCTCAGAAATACTTCCTAATGGCTCCAAAGTGGTTTCAAGTAGTTCCTTAAGTACCCTAGGATGAATTTCATTGCCCAGCTGACTTCAATATACCTAGCTTAGCTAAACATTCTTTAACTTGCTCTTTATCTATATTGGATGATGTTCCTTTCTCGTTGTTTTTAATTGAGTTAAATATCTAGCCACCCTGATCTTTTTTGCGAATACTGAAGAAAAAGATGCACTGAATATCTCAGCTTTCTTCATGTCTTGAGTTATTAGCTCTCCTTTCCTACTAAATGGAGGACTTATACTTTCCTTCATAGTCTCTTGCGCATATTATTCTTAAAGAACTTCTTATTGTGTTGTATATCCTTTGCTAGGTATGTCCCATTTGTCCCTATGTGCTTGTGCTATTTTCTAAACCTTCAAAATTTGTCCATGTTTTAATTTTTTGCTCGGATTCTTTTTTTGATCATTCAAGAGCTTTTGATGTAGCCATATTGACCTTTCACTCATTTTCTTATCTTTCCTGTGCATCAGAATAATTTGCAGTTCTGCTTTTAACATTGCTTCCCTGAGACAAGTGAGCTCTCCCAAAGTTCTCTATCCTTTAGAGTTGTAGTAAAATGAAAAATTGTTTTCTTTATGAAAAGAGAAGGGGGATCCTGATTTAGCTTCAGTAGCGTTGGGAAACCAGGTGCTCTAGAATTTCTCTTTGAAAATCTTAAAAGACTATTTTTATAATTCATAGCAAGGGGAACGTGTTCTTGTGTTTGGCTAGACGCATCTGCTGAGTGGTTGCCATTTAACCAAGTAGTTTTCACGATTACAGTTTGTAAGTCCTACCAGACACCATTAAAAAACCAAAATGGTATTTAATATTCAAATATTTCTAACATCACAAAATAAGCTAGATCAAATATTAAAGTAGTTATAAAACTATTCTATAGACTACAATTGGACCTGGAAATGCTAAATACAGATTTGAACAGAGAGGTAGCTTTTTGTGCATGTCTTAAAAGAAAAAAAAAACAAGTTTCCCTAGTAGTTGCTTTAACTGGCTTTACTATTTCATCTAGTACAATAATGAAAAACAAAAGTTATGACCTATTATTCTCTGAGCACCTAACATAAAAAGATTTCTAAATTTTTTTTTTTGAAAAAATTCAGTAAAGACAAAGCAAGGTTAAAACTTACATTTCTATAATAAATTATCAGTTTAATAACTATTTTAAATCAACATTGATATTTACCATATACAATAGCATCAACAGTTCAATTGATTTGCTCTCAATTGAACATTGGGGAAGAAAGATTTTGAAAAAAGTCACAACAGCCATAGCCCTTGCAAGGCACAGAAAACTACTAAATAAAGGAAAAGGAACCCAGCTGTCCTTAATATCTAGCCCTAGAAAAATGTCTGTCCCATTAACTATATAATTATTTTCTTCAGGGAAACATATTCTGCTAAGAGGAACAAAGCACAAGTAATCAACAAGAACTCACCTCCCATGCCTTACTTTAGAAAGCAAACAACACACAACTATCTCCTCCTTTATCCAGTCAATGAGGGTCTTAACAGAGGCATTGAAATCCTTTCCCTTTCCTACCTTGGACTCAGCGCTTTCCCTTGTTACCTTATTATCTTCAGCTCCCAGATACTGACATTTACCTCCACCCTTATAAGAAAAAAGAATTACACTCTAAGGAAAGGTAAAATATCATTGCTTCCACTTCTATTTCTTGTTCCTTATTTATTACAGCTGGTGGTCTATTGTCATACTAGTGAAAAGTTGGGGCAATTCTACTTCTCTAGGTTTAAAGAAATCTCTTAATCCTTTCCTATCCTAACCAAGTGTGTTCATGCCATCCCACACAGAAGAGAATACACAGAAAAGAAATTCACCAGTTAACTGTGAATTGTACTAGTTGCATCCCAGAACTATGAGGAATTCTTTGAATGTTTTACTTCTCTCTCTATGAAAGGCAGTGTTGCTTGTTAAGTGGTTAGTTCATGAGATTGCTTGTCTGGAGGCTTGGATTTCTTTTCAGGCAGTAACATGGACTATGTGAATAATGTTTAGTAAATCGCCTAACTTCTCTATGCTTTGGTTTCCCCATTTTCAAGATTGACATTACAACGTTCACCTTTCAGGGATCTTGTGAGGTTTAAATAAAGTTTGAAAAGATTGATAGGTAGTAAGACTCAGGATTATTATAATGATAACTGTGGGGAATGCTACCAGAAGATCCCCATGAAAATACAGAATGCTGTAAGTGAATGGTTGCATCCACTCTACTCAGGTTCTTACCATGAAAATGAGGTTTGTTATCTGAGCAACTTCTGCTTGAGCATTTTCTAACTAGCACCTGCCCTTTGTAAATAGAGCTGGTGAATAATTGATTTTTCAGTTCAGCCAGCAAACCAAAAACAAAAAAAGGGGGGGGGGGGTATTCTGTTTAACTCTGAAAATGTTCTGATTTTGTTAGCTAATTTGAAATGTCTGTTTCAGTTATTTTTAAAGAGCCAACTTCAGAAAAACACCTGCCTGTTGTTATAAACTTTAGGGCTGTGGATAGGGCACTAGCCTGGGATGTGAAAGATACAAGTGTTAAATCTCTCTGCAGTAATGAGGGATTGGAACACAGAACTACCTCTTCACAGGTGGCAATTTAATCAGTAGGTTATTTGAAACAGGCAGAGATAAGATTTGAATCCACACCAACCATATGAATGCCTTAATCACCAGGCTATATATTTATCACACTTTTTTTAGCTGGATGAGTGCTTATGTATTAGTAAAAAGTGGAACAGATGCATCAGGAGAGATTAGCACTACCCATCTCAGAGTAGTCTGTAGTCTATTCAATTAAATGCTCAGACTAGGATATGGTAGATCTGAATTCCAAGGGGAGTTTCAAAGCTCGTTCTCTGATATCTCAAAGTCAAGTCCCCTAACTATGGGGCTAAAAGCTTTAAAGTACAGAAACACCTACAATTCTCTGTGGGTTTTTTCCCCCTAGTACAAACTAACCAGATCAAATTTGTCAAAAGTTTTGGGTTGACCAAAACTGAATTTTTCCCCATATACATTATTTGTTCTCAAAATTCTACCCAAAACTATCTGTAGGACATTGTCTTCTCTACACACCCTTGTAGAGAGGAGAAATATGGGAGTCTTTAACAAAAACCAAATAAATGTTATGTATATGTTATTATATGTTTGTATTAGAGAAAGTAAGATTTAAAAAAGGTACCTTTACATTCCTAAGTGCTGGATCTAAGGAAGCTGATGGTACAGCTCTTCCCCTGACTTAAAGTTTTGATCATATATAAGGTTTACAGTTTAGATCCGTGGCTCTCAGCATCTTGAAGGTACAAATTGTTCGAGCTCCTCTATTTGCACTTGGAGTGGAAGACCCTGAAGCTTATGGTAGTTCTTAGATCCTCTGACAGCTCATAACACAAGCTTGGACAAGTCTCTGATAAAACACCATCTCTTTCACAGATAGCCTTTACCCTACTAATGAATACTTTCATGCAT
The DNA here is from genome assembly GCF_049634645.1 of Pelodiscus sinensis. Lineage (NCBI taxonomy): Eukaryota > Metazoa > Chordata > Testudines > Trionychidae > Pelodiscus > Pelodiscus sinensis. The sequence continues at coordinate 73,653,853 of NC_134713.1, forward strand.
GAGAAGTGGAATAGTTGACCCTTATCCTGGTGCTTTAGAACTTTCAGGAAACTTCAGCCTTGTTGATTCAGTACTTTGAAGATAAGGTCCCAGACTTGGAATTTGACACTCTAGTTTATTGGAAGATAGTGGAGACACTGGAGTATTGGTTTGAGGTGCTTCCAATAGACTGTGTTAATGAAGAGGCATGCTGATCTGCTCTGTACTAGTTGAAGTTTCTGAGGGCTGATAACTCTATACCCAGCTATATTTTATTGTTGTAGTCCATACAGGAGGTGACAAAGACACGGATAACTGAGGCCACCATAGGATGGAATCTCTTAAATACCCAGAAATGGCAGAAAATATTTCCTAGACACTGCTTCATGAGAATTTAGTAAAGGATCCAAAGCATTCCTAAACAGAAGTAATTGATCAGTTCTGTGTGTTCACATTCAAATAGGGAAGATTGTGCTATTGCTACAAACTACACAAAGTGTTTTCTGCCCACCAATATAATCTCCACCTTCCTCAGGTCCAGTTTCAGACAAGGGTAATCCGTCCATCAGTGCCTCCCAAGCATGCATTGGCCAGATTGGATCATCAGTAGATGCTCCTATTAACAGAGAGAAAGTCAATATATGTATTAATGGAGCACTGTGTAAGTAGAAATCCTTTGTTTGTTTTCTTTTTTCTGAAGAGGAGGGATGGGGAAGAGGCTGAATAATATCAGTCTGGTTCATGGACAACAGTGAAAATAAGTGAAGAAGACTGTCAAGCTCTTGAGGCACAAGGGATATAAACATGAACTACAATACTTCAATTTGTAAGAGAGAATACAACATTCTTATATCTGGCAGAGGAAAAGGTGGGAGAGAAAGGAGAGGGCAAGTAGACAAAAAATTCACACTACTGCAGAAAAGACAAAGCCTAGCCAATGCATTAGACTGAAGATATTGGTGGGACTAAAGTGGGAGATGAGTGAGACATGTCAGTATAATGGAGAAAGAATCACTTTAGTAACACATTCAAGCCAATGTACAGCAGATCATTTACTGAATAAGAAAGGAGAGCTAGTACTGAGGTGAAGGATAGGACTATGGGCATGAGTCAGAGAACTAACAGACTGAGTAAGGAAGACAAAGATGGAGAGGAAGTTGGAGGAGAAGTTATTTTTACCTGTAAATAGTTTTTAAAGGGATAGTCCATGGAAAGATTGATGAAAGCAATCTTTATTCTTCCAACAATTGTGCAATTACATGCACCTTCATTCTGGAAGAGTCATTTCTTGGAAATATGAACCTCAGAGCAATATATTGCAGTAAAGTGTTGTTTGCTCTGCTGTAGGGTTGACACACATTTACAACACTTGGTAAATAGCATGTATCCTAGCTGGAATACCATCAATTTATCCTGTCATTTGTGGCAGCGTATACAATAGCTATCTAACTTTCCTTAATTAAGAAAGTTCCTTGTTGTCTATAAAAATGAACATGCAATTCTGAGGTGCCTAATAGATTAATGTTGAGCCACTTTCTGTTATTACTACCCCTGTCACAGAGCTGAAGTATCTGAATGTTAATGGCCCCTGTTTCTGTGAAAGATAGGAATGTGTTATTCTACTTTGAACTCCTCCAAGTTCAGTGTTTTTAAAATATCGGCCATTTTCAGATTTCCCTGTTCACAGCTTCCATGTCCTCTGAGGAACAGAGAAAATATGATCCATTTAAAACTGATATTTGATTATTGTTTCAGCTTTCCAATAAACATTCTGTTTCCTCCTATAATGCCACATTTAATATTCAGAAGTAAATAACTGAAATTAATTCCTGCTGTCTGTTTATTTTCATTGTTCAGTCTTTATTGCTCACAGTATGTATACTCCCCACAGGAATATACTAATTGATCATTGACATCGATAGCTCATGAAAGGTACAGTCCATAGGTACATCATCCCAAACCATCTTCAAATAAACAGTAGAATAATTACCCACAACTAGTTAAAACAGTATTCCTCTGTACCTGGCATCATGGGGTCTTAATACACAATTATGCCAGACTCAGGACACACTTCTAGGTGACTTAGGCTATGAATATGCTAACAAGGAATAGCATCTCTGCTGGACTGATGCAGCTGCGCCACTGAAAGATTATTTGTGGCACTGCTGTAAGTCAATGACACAGCGCTCTCCTGTCAATGACATGAAATCACCTCCATGAGCAGAAGTTCTTCCATCACCATAGCACTGTGCACACTACCACTTATGCCAATAAAATGTATGTCACTCGGGACGGGGTTCACACCTCTGAGCAAAAGAAGATTTGCTGACATAAGTGGTAGTGTAGACATGGCCTTTGCTCTATTGAAATGTTTGCCCTCAAACACTGCAGAATGCCAGGAAAGGACATCTTGGGCCCATTTCTCCATTGTCTTGAGCCCTACCAGTGCAAGGTGAATGTGAAGTCAGATTGAATAGCATTTTAGTCTTTCCTTATACTGGTGTAACACATGGCAGCAGAAAACCTTTATTTTTATTATTGCCTAACTTTATTGTTAGCCTTAGTTAGCCACCGAGTTCCCAAATTCACATAAGGAAAATTCCAAACAAATATACAACTACCTGAGCCTGAAGAGCAAACAAATCTATGGCCCCAATGATGCTCCTAATTATAGGTGCAGCTATACACTCATGCACAGTACTTTTCTTAATAAATTGATCAAATACCAATACATTTTAGTCATTCGATCAAAATTACTAGTTTAATAGAATAAGTGAAATACTCAAGGGCAGGATTCATCACAAGGTAACTCCAGTTTTACTCTGGTATAATTCCATTGAAATTACATTTATAGGGAACTGTATATGTAGACAGAAGAATTACTCTATCTTCATTTACCTATAAACTAGTTTTGTATGCTCTGAGGAGTATGCTTCTGTCTTTGGAAATGCACGGTATTTTTGTTTTAACTCTGACCTTCTCTTGAGATCTGCAGTGATCTCACCTCTTTCAGTTCCATTTTCTTAATTTGCCACAATTGTTTTCTATTTCTTTCTTTTTAGGCCCATCTCTTCTAGCAGTTTGGATTTCTGTGCTCCTGTTTCCATTTCTTTCAGTGCCACTGAGTACTTGGAGGATTACATGCATGTTAGATATTGCACATGTAACTTGCAAACCATTTTGCAGTGGAATATGAATCTCAGATTAGCCACCTGTTTTATAATGTACCATGTATAATTTGCATATTTGAACCAAAATAATCACTCCTGCTTTCCACAACTACCTGTGGTCGCTGCAATTAAGCTGTCTCAGGGTAGAAGGATGGCAGCTTTCTCTGCTATAAGTTTATATTAACAAAAGGTGATAGAAAGTCTTGGATTCTAGTATGCAGGGACTCTGTTACTTTAAAATTGGGCAGTACTTTTTACACTTTTTTTCTAATCCTTATTTTCATCCTGCAAATTTGTACCAAAGAAGGTTTTAGAACAGACATTTCCATTTACAAGTTACTGCACTGATTATTAAAGCTGTTCTCATCTTGTCCTCTCCTACAGATACCTGTGTAAATTAATCTAAATCACTTCCATGCCATGAGTGCTATTCCCACTGGTCTGAGTCATTGGAGCACACAAGCCCCTTCTCTGCTCTCCCATGTCAATATCAAGCATTCTTAAAACTATAATACCTATTCACAGAAGTGAAAAATCAGATTTACAGAGCTAGATGTGTACCCAGACATCAGTTTCTTCAAAATAGACCCAAAAAAGAATACAACAGAACACCGCCTGTCATCACCTACAGCCCCCCACTTAAACTCTTCCAGTGCATTATCAACAACCTACAACCTATCATGGAAAATGACCCCTCACTCTCACAGGCCTTGGGGGAGCAGGCCAATCCTCACCTACCACACAGCACATCTCCATCATACTCATCCAGGAATCCACCCCCGCAAGCAACTCTAGTGCCAACTCTGTCCACACCTCTATACTAGCGACATCATCACAGAAACTAACCATATAAACTACCACATCAGAGGCTCATATAACTGCGCATCCACCAAAGTGACCTATGCCATCAAGTGCCAGCAATGCCCCTCTGCCATGTGTATAGGTCAAACTGGACAGTCTTTATGACAAAGGATTAATGGATACAAATCAGATATTCAAAAAGGTAACACACAGAAACCTGTTGGGGAACATTTCAACTTGCCTGGACGCTCATTAATGGATCTCATAGTTGCCATATTATTACATGTCAATTTAAAAAAAACAGCTTGAAAGGGAAGCTGCAGAACTTAGTTTCATTTACAAGTTTGATACCTGCAATAAAGTTTAAACAAAGACCTTAAGTGGATTACTCACTACATTCCACATCCTATTGACATAAAAAGCCAAACACCAGGTACTTAAGAGTACTTAGAACCCACTCTATCTGCTTCATTTAGTATGGACACACTGACAATTTTTTCCTTCACTTTCCCTCCTCATCCCCTCTCTTTCTCTGCTATTTATTTTGCAACCTCGACCCCTTAACTCCATTCATATGAAGAAATGGGTTGTGCCCGTGAAAGCTCATGATACCATCTACATTTTTGTTAGTCTCTAAGGTGCTGCAGGACTATTTGTTATTTTTTAAAACTTTTTCTCCAATGTCAAGGCATTAGTCTTGAGGTCCCGGTCTAGAAAAAAAAGGAGAAAAAAAGACAGTGAATAGATTGTTCAAGTTACAAGAGTTAAAATTTACAGCTTCTTGAACAATTTCTTCACTGTCTTTTTCTCCTCCTCCCCGCCCCCCCCCCCCCATTCAGTCTTAGATCTGGACTTTTAATACTCCAGTCAACTAAAGAAGTGGGTTGTGCCCATGAAAGCTCATGTTTTGCCATCTACATGTTTTGTTAGTCTTTAAGGTGAAACTAGACTACTCATTGTTTTTTAATTTTTTCTAGTTATAGACCAACTTGGCTACCCCTCTGAATCTTTAGAAATGATGAATAATTTTTTTGAGACACGAGAATTGGTGACTCAGTAGGGGTTATTATGGTAATGCAGTAGGGGTTACTATGAGTTGTGTACTTTTAAAGAGTTATCTATAGAAGTAAAATTAAACCCTTTAGAGCAGTCTGAGGGATTTTTGTTTTCAGGCAAGGAGGTCCTCATCAGCTGAAAAAAAAGGAGGGTTTCTGGAAGCCTGCAGTGATTACTTGAAACAATCTCAGACTTTGGGTAGCAATGTTTTGGTGCTCAGAACTTACTTCTCTAATGATATGTATGTGCTTGAGGCCCTATAAAAAAGTAGGTTTAGCTAAAAGCATTTTGGTTTCTATCATTTATTAGACAGAGGAGCTCTCCCTAGTGATTTCTTCCTGACACCTGCTGAAGGAAAACAGTTATATTACCACAGCTTTGAGTTCTGATACCCCTGGATAATAAGATCTCTTTGGAGCACTGTCAGACTGGCACAAGTTATGTGAGAAATTAACATCTTTGGGCTAAGTATACTTTGACTGAATGAGATGAGGTGGATTGTACAAGGCACATTATGGTTAGAAGCTATGATTGTTTTATACTCTGAAAGAAAGGATGACGGATGTCAGGAAAGTGTTTATGGTTTATGGTTAAGAAAATAAGTTTATGGTTAAGAAGATAAGCTAATAAAGCACAGAAAAATGGGAAAGTGCAAACTCAAGAATACAGACTTCTAGTTTGTGATGAAACATACAAAAGTCATGTATGACAAATACCTATGCAGTATTTGCACTGAGGATATAGTACTTCCAGGATGATGCCAAGCAGGGTGCAGCCCTCGGCCCCAAGTCCCACCCCCACCCCACCTCTTCCCAATCCTACTCCACCCCACCCTCCACCCATTGCATAAAAGCAGAAACTGATAAAAGTGTGACTTTGCATCAGTTCGCAAAAGACCAAGACCATATAGATAGGAGAGAATACTGTCAACATTTGCTGAGGTGTGGTTGATGGAGAAGACTATGACTGGAGAGGACAGGAGCAAGTCTGGGAACAAAGGAGGATTAGGTCTGGAGCAAGGCTAGGAGCAGGGCAAGCACAGGAGAGATTGCAGCTTCAGGCAATCAGTTGCTATTGAACTTATAAGTAGGCTTGCTGACATCCTCAGCCAATGAGACAGAGCGGTCAACCTAGAGGCCCTGCTGTGGCTCAGCTTAGAAGTGCATGTTTTCATTCCTGATTGGACATGGATATGATCCGCATGGTGGGAAAGACTCTACACCCTTTGGGAGAGGGCAGGCCCGAGGTATTCGGGCGCCCCGGGCACGGACACGTGGCACCGGCCCCAGGCGCATGGTGCATGTGCGGCCCAGCTACGGCCACTGGCGTGCAGCCCGGGTCCACCCCCGAGGCGCACGGTGCACGCGCGGCCCGGCTATGGCCGCTGGCATGCAGCCCGGGACCCGCCCCTAGGTTGCATGGCGCAAGCACGGCCCAGTCTGGCCCAGTTGTTGCTGCTGGCGCGCACACCAGGCTGTGTAGGGCCCCCCGGCCATGGGGGAAAGGGTGCTGCTGGCCGGGGCCGCGGGGATGCGGGCAGACCAGTGTTGTAGGAGCCGGGCACGCGGTGCCTGATGGCAGCGGTAAGGGACGCTCCTTACAGCTGCCATCAGGAGCCCCCCATCAGTTGGCGCCCTGGGCAGCTGCCCAGCTCACCCATGCCTCTGTCCGGCCCCGGGAGAGGGCCCTAGAATCTTTACCCATCTTCCTCTGCCTCCTGGCTGCTGCTGCTAGATCAGAGAGCAGCTGGACAAGAGTTGAAAAAGCCTGTGCTCTAGGTTAAAACCTGGAGCCAGAGAATGAAAACCAATCAGCCTCCCTACCCCAACTGGACAATAGATGATTGAGACTTCAAGGGTCTCTGGGGGAGAGGAGCTCAGTGAGTGTCTTCCAGCTTCATTGCTGGGGCTGCACCCCTTCACCTCTGGCCTCTTCAAGTTCTTCCCACTTTGTGAGGCATGTGGGTGGCAGTTCTGTGAAGCTATGCATACTCAAGTTTGAAGAAGGAGGTGAGGGTGCCAACCATTTATTAAGGGACACATTCTGTGCCCATCTCCATACTTCACAGTCCTAGGTCTGGAGAAGCTGAATCTTCCCGTGGTCCCAGGATTGGATAAACTCTTTTTCTCTGACAATGGTCTAAGGACAGAAGGTATTGCTTTCCCACTGCAGCTTTGAGGCCAGAGTTCAATGCACCTGCCAATTATTGGGGGAGGGGGGGCAAAGACATGTCCCTGCTTGCTCTGCCTTGTGCATGTCTTGACTCCATACATCTCACAGTGCCAACAAGTCCTATGTAGTGGTGAATCCCTGGGGAGCATTCTTGCCACTGCACTCCTCCAGTCCACAGCTGATGGAATGGACTGTTTGTAATCAGGGACAGTTTGGAGCAGCACTACCACATTTGGGATTCACCTGGCACAGAACCAGGCACAGGATCAAAGAGCAACACATGACTCCCTTGGATCCCCCTTTGTTAGCTACACCAGCTGGATATGCAGATGCTAAGTATGTATGCTAATCTAATACAACTCTACCTGTGGTCAATGGGAGTTTTACCTTTGATATAAGTGGACATTGGACCAGGTCCTTAGGAAACCTTTTTTTTCTACTAGAGAAAGAGAATGATTAAGGAAGAAGCAATGACTCATTAGCAAGGAGATTCAATGGAGTTATGTGTTCTCATGTAGTATCTATGGTAAAGGGATAATCCTATTTATAATGTATTCGGTAACAGAGAATGGAGGTGACTGCTTAAACCTAAATCATTTCAGTTTAGTTTTCTTTCTGAGAATAACTCCTAAGCTAGACTCATTCATAGAGGACAGAGAGAATCCTAAAATTTTGCCTTTGGGGGCTCATCTAGATTATAGGGAATGGTTGAAAGAAGATATGCCAGTTCCACAGGAATTGGCATATCTTCTTCCAATCACACTTTCGAAAGCAGAGCTTTTGAAAGTGAAAGTCGTTAAGACATGGCTTTTATGGCAAATCCCCACCTCTTTGTAGAAAAGCGCTCGTTCTCAAAAAAGGAGGTTTATGTGGCTTTTTGACAAGGGAGGGGGTTGCCAAAAAAGCCACGTCTTAACTACTTTCACTTTAGAAAGCTCTGCTTTCGAAAGTGCAAACGGAAGAAGATATGCAAATTCCCACGAAATTTGCATATCTTCTTTCGACCACTCTCCATAGTCTAGATGAGTCCTGAATGAACAGTGCCTATCAATTTCAACGAAAGCTGCTCATTCTTATCAAAAGCAGAATTTGGCCTTGATAGTCTTCAAGTTTTATGTATCCTCATTTTGCCCATATTGGTAAAGGCTAACATTTGCTATTTTTAGTGTTTGCAAATTTAAATGTGTATTCTCAGAAGCAGGACAAATGTTTTCACTGAAAAAAAGTGTTGAAAAAAGTCTTCCCCTATGTTTGAGCAAGGAAAGAATACTTGAACTTGTCAATGGAATGGTTCACCCTCTTATAGCCAATAGTCCAGTGACTTGTGATGAAGGAAACATAGGTTCAGATCACTGTTCTGCCTGAAATGAAGCAGTAACTGGTAACCATATCCCTCAGGGTATGTCTACACTGCTACCCTAGTTCGAATGAGGGTCGCTAATGTAGGCATTCGAACTTGCAAATGAAGCCCGGGATTTAGATATCCCGGGCTTCATTTGCATGTTCTCGGGCAGGTGCCATTTTTAAATGCTCGTAGTTTGAACTGACTGCCCGTGGCTACATGCAGCACGGACTAGGTAGTTCGAATTAAAGCTCCTAATTCAAGCTACCATTATTCCTCCTGCAAGGAGATGTAATGGTAGCTCGAATTAGGAGCTTTAATTCGTACTACCTAGTCTGTGCTGCATGTAGCCACAGGCAGTCAGTTCGAACTATGGGCATTTAAAAATGGCACCCGCCTAGGAACATGCAAATGAAGCCCAGGACATTTAAATCCTGGGCTTCATTTGCAAGTTTGAATGCCTACAGTAGCCACCCTAATTCGAACTAGGGTGGCAGTGTAGACATGCCCACAGCGAGTGCCCCAATTACCAGGTCAAAGAGTATTCTGAGATATAGAACTGGTAGTCTCCTCTGTTAAATGAGGTTCCACTTCATATAAATATGTAAATATTCACTGACAGAAGTCTGAATCGGGCTCACCCATAACCAAGATGATTTCCCCCATCCACTGTGCTCTTGGATATTCTGGGGCACACCTACCTCTGTTGCTGCCTTCTGTGCAAAGCCAGATCCTATAAATGTGTTCTGAGAATATCCAGTGGGTTGGACCCCGGTGGTGAGAAAAGAAGGAGAATATCTAATTTCAGATGTTGCTCCAAGTAGTTTCCTAACTATGGGGCAATGTCAGAAGTTAGAGGAATTTGTGAATGCCCCTAGTGGAAACTTAGTTTTCATGAAGACTTACAGGATTTGGATAGCATCTGAGTGGTTTTAAGAATGTCAGTGGTCCCTGAATGTTCTTCTTTTGGTGCCTATGTAGCTTTGTGGAGCTAATCCTTGCAGAATCAATCACCAAATTGGAAGTTAAAATAAATTTGCAAAATAATATTACAATGTTAGCCGTCAATCACATTTAAATATATCCCAGCACCAATTCCTATATTAATTCAAAATTAGGGAGTAACACCGTGGAAAGAAAACTTCCAAACCCTGACAATATTGTCAGGTTTAAATCTCCAGTTACTAATCTTGTGCTTATTATGCTGAGAGGGAAAAAGAACAGTTAATAATGCTTTTCAATCATTCACAAAAATTCATATCCTCTCCAGAGCTGCTCGATCTGTTTGTGGTAGTACAATAGCTTTTTCTTCTGCAAGTGGAGGTACAGTAGGTGGTTCATACCACACAATTCATTTACATGGCTTCAAGCTGTATGAGCTGCAGATACATTCTTTGGTGGGAGACAGAGGGAATGCATTCAAGTAAATACACAGCTAGTGTACCTAGGTAGATACCATCCTCAGAGACGTTCCCTTTGATATCATGATGATTTTGCTCAGCATGGGAGGCATGAAATCACCAGATAATTCCTGCTTAGGATTTATGCTAATAAAATCATTTTGTTTAATGTACATATAGGCTCTTTTACTATGGGATACAGTATGATAGGATAAAAGAATGCCTTTTTAAGAACACAAGTTAAAACATTCTTTTTTCTTAAATTTTTTACAAAGGACAGACACATAATTTTGGGAAATTCAATATCTTAATCAAAACTCAAAAGTCATATAATTGCACTTGCTGTATATTTACCTTATTTTTATAGTGATCTGGTTATCAAGTACATCTTTCATTATGCAAAACTGAATAGTGGGATGTCAAATCGATAATTGCTAAGATCCAAATGTTATGCTATTTTTGCTGACATGATAGAGCAAGGAAGGGGAAGATGGCACAGGGAGCCTTTTATTATTCCTCTTCTTACAAGAAACATCACAGTCCATGGCACTGGAATTAGAGCCCAGAAAAGCACCAAGTATGGAGACTGGATTCTGAGCCATGTACTGTGGCATCAAATTAATACTGTACAGTAGAACTGCAGAGTTATAAATGTCTTACCTACTGACCAATCAATTACACACCACATTTGGAACATAATCCAGCTGCACCAAAGACAAAAATATCAAATAAAACACAGTAGAATATTTATTGTTTTTTAAGTGTTAAACATCAACTACTGAAGGGGAAAAAAAAGAAAGTCTGAAAAAAGGTTTGACAAGATAAATAAACTGTTTCTATCCTTTTTCATTTAAAGTAAGATAGTTAAAACCAGCATTTTTCTTCTACTTAATAGTTTCATAGCTGTATTAAGTCAGTTGTAAACTTTTGAAAGAGCAACCATAATGTTTTGTGTGGAGTTACAAACATTTCATATTTACAAACAACCCCCATTCCCAAGGTGTTGTAATTCTGAAATTCTATTGAACAAGATACGAGAATTGGTCAGACTATCATCTGTTATTCAGGAAAAAGATAAGGGCTTGCATTGCTCCTTTTCTGAGAAGTAATATGATGCACTCAACTGTATGTCCTTTAAGTCTGCCCCTCGAATTTCTGCTATGGCCAGCAGGATATTAAAGAGGAAAATGTCTCTCCCAGCATTCCTTTCTCTGTCAGCAACACTGGCCAGGCATGATGTGACTCTATGCTTTACCACAGATGATAGACTTCAGGAATATTAAACAATGGCTCACATCCGTAAGCGTTCTGTCAGTAAATGTAATGAGTGATTATCAAGTTAATTAAACTGAATGAGTTTTGTTTACCTTTGACTTGCTGAGTTAATGGAAAGGACTAAAGGTGACAGAGAGATAATGAAAAGTGCAGAAGTGGGGGAGTAAGAACCTGTTTCCTTTCCCAAACAATCAAAATAATTGTTCATTAAGGATATTTTTTTCTAAATAGTCACCTACTGAAATTAACTTTGAGCAACAATTTAAATGTCCTACTGCTGAAATATTGCAGACTCCCCAATCACCACATTCCTGACAAAAGATTCTGAAGACATTGTTCAGTGGTACATTATAACGTTTAAATGTAAAACATAATTTATTTACAATATAAACTAAATTATTATTTTATATTGGGGAGTGTACACATATTATACACATAGCATCTACACCAAAGCACTACTTACTACAAATACAGCATTTGAGAAAACTATATAATGTACTATAAATAAGTCTGCATGTACAGGCCCCCTTAGACAACAGAAGCATATTCTAAATAGGGAAAATCTGTGAAGGGGGGTCCTCAACACTTAAAACACAGCTCTGTATTTGAGTGTCTCCCTAATAATAAGCAGTAGACATCTATCAGCTCTCCACCTGCAGTCCTTTTTCAAACAGTCAACATTTGAAATGAGGGCTGTTGATTAATTGCAATTAACTCATGTGATTAGCACAAGAATCATGGTTAAATAAACTAATCAAAATTAATCATAGTTTTAATCACACTGACAAAAAGACTATCAATTGATATTTATTACATATTTTGAATGTTTTTCTATATTAAATATATTGATTTAAATTACAATATAGAATACAAACTGTAGAGTGCTCACTTTATATTATTTTTACTACAAATATTTGCCTTGTAAAATAATAAGCAAAAGAGAGACCGTTTTTCAGTTCACCTCATACAAGTACTGTAGTTCAATCACTTTATTGTGAAAGTACAACTTACAAATGTAGGGTGTTTTTTTGCTACATATCTGTTCTCAAAACAATGTAAAGCTTTAAAGCCTACAAGTCCATTCAGTCCTCCTTCTTGCTCAGGCAATCATTTGGAGATCCACATCTATTTATGGGAGATAATTCTGCCTGCTTATTTACAATGCCATAGGTGTTTAGGTGACACTTTTGTAGCTGGCATAGCAAGGCATTTATGTGCCAGATATTATATTCCCATTCTATCTTCAGCCGACATTCCAGAGGACATACTTCAGGGCCAATGATGATCATCAAAAAATGTGTTAATTACATTTCTGACTTAACTGCCTGAGGGAGAATTGTATATTGTCTGTTCTGTTTTACTCACATTCTGCCATATATTTAATGTTACAGCAGTCTTGGATGATGAGGAGCACAAGCTCCTTTTAAGAACACTTTCACTGCAGATTTGACAAAACACAAAGAAGGTACCAGTGTGAGATTTCTAAAGATAGCAACAGCACTCAATTTAAGACTTAAGAATCTGAAGTGCTTTCCAAAATTAGAGGGGGACAAGGTATGGAGCATGCTATCAGATGACTTAAAAAAGAGTAACACTCCTATGCAGAAACTACAGAACCCAAACCACTAGAAAAGAAAATCCACCTTCTGTTGGTGGCATGTGAATCAGACAATGAAAATGAACATGCATTGGTCCACACATTGGACCGTTTCAAGAAGACACCCTCATCAGTATGAGTGTATGTCCTCTGGAATGGTGGTCAAAGAATGAATATGAATCCTTAGCACATCTGGCACATAAATTTCTTGTGATGCCTCCAGAACAGGGCCATGTAAAGGCTTGTTGTTGTATTCAAGTGTCATTGTACATGAGAAGCAAAAAGCATTATCTCCTGAAAATGTAAACAAACTTGTGCATCTGAGCAATTGGGTGAACAAGAAATAGGGTGAGTAGAATGTACGCGCTAAAGTTTTAAATTGTTTTATTTGTGAATGCATTCATTTTGTGTACATAATTTTACATTTGTAAGTTCCACTTTCAGATAAAGAGATTGCACTATAGTACTTGAATGGGGGAAATTGAAAAATACTATTTCTTTTGTTTTTAGTGTACATATTTGTAATTAAAAATAAATATAAAGTGAGCCCTGTAAATTTAGTTTTTCCTTTTGTTTTAGCAAGATCAGACTAACACGGCTACCTCTTTATTAGTATTCTGTCTTATAACATCCAAAATATTTAAATACATGGTATTCTGTTATTTAACATTTTAAATCATGTAATTAATCACAATTTATTTTTAATTGCTTGACAGACGTACCTGAAATAGATAGGCTTTGTTCATTAAAAAAACCTGTGGTTTTGTATAACAGCAATATGGATATTTTCCTTTATTAAGAGCTTTTTTAACATTCCCAATACAGTTCTTGTAGATGACCATTACGTTCAAATATATCATATTAAAGATGGTGGCAGCATATTAGTTGACTCTTCACCCAGAAATCACAAGAGATGATGTGTTGGTTTCCCTATATTCAGTAGCACTGCATTCCAAACACTTCTACAACTTCATAGCAGGGTGGCCCCATTCCTGGCCAGACCCCTCCCTCAAGGCCCATCCACTTCTCTGTTTCCTCCCCAAGGCCATGCCACTCACAACTCACACCTTTCCACTTCCTCCCTTGAAGATATCTCCAATCAGTTGCTCCTCTCCTCCCTTCACTCTGTGCTCCCCACCACTGTTTGTGCCTCTCCAAAGGTCTCTTCCACCTGCCACTCATACCCTCTCCCCTGAGCCTCCCCCAATCACTGCTTTTGCTTCTCCACCACCAGCACACAAGGGGAGATGGCAGAAGGGGTGGAGAGGCAAGAGCAGTCTCTAGAACAGGAACAGAGGAGAGGGCAGGAAAAGGAGCACTACAGGCATAACCACTGAGAAAGGGCATGAATGTGAGTAGGTCACTGGGGAGGATCAAGATGGGGCACTGGCTTTCATGCTTTTTTGTTGGTGGTGCTCCAAAGACAGTGAGCTTCCAAAGGCAGTTGTACCACATCATTTCTTTGGAGGATTATCCTTCACTAGCCTCTTATACCTGCTGTCTATGGTCTCAAAGTATTTTAAAGCACACAGCAGTGAGTCTCAGAGCCGGGGGGGGGGGGGGGGGGGAGAACCCATCCAATATAGTCAGTGTAATTGTGTTCAGTATTTTCATAGATTTAAAAATCTGTGAAAATAAAAGTATAGTGAATATTTATAGTGCTATAGGAAATTAATTGGTTCCGCTGTCCAAGTTAATGTAGAAAAAAGGTGTTAAATCAAAATGTTGTAGTAATAGGCTTTTTTAAACTTTGTAATAATATCAACTACAAAGAGAACTAAAAAAGGCCGAATAGATTAGCCTTGTTGAAAAATAAAACAAAATAAAGAAAGCCAGATGCTTAGTTGTTTTAAATCAGCACATTTTCATTGAAGTAAATGGAGCTACACATATTTGTACCAGCTGAGCCACTAGCCTGTTGTATTATGAATAACATAAGCAATCAGAAACTAGGGTTAAGTTGGACTCGCTTTCCCAAGCAATGTAGAAAATGCAAGTCATAGCCATCTTTCTTTGTCTTTTCTCTGCTGATTAAGTCCCAAGATCATGCAACATTCTCAAGAGGGTATGGTATTTATCTAGTCTCTCCTGCTCTATTCAATTAGCATTACAGATAACTAGACCTCTGAAAATACTGCCAACTATTTCCCCTAAAGATTTGCTCAATTGCTTAATGGATTAATTTTGAATGAATTCATTTCCTGTTAATATTTTAGAGAGTGAGCTACTGTAGAAATGTTTCCCAAAAAGTAACTATCCTGTGAACTTTAGAGAATCTTACAGAAAATTGATTTTTTTTTCATTCATAAATCTGCAATTGAATGCAAAAGATGTTTTGAGAACAGACTAGGGACAGGAGTAGGCTGGTGGAATGGTGTCTAGCCAAGGGAGTGGGGGTTCACACCACATCACAGGCACCATGTAACATGACCTCCCACTGCTCCTATGTACCAGAATGAAGCCTCCAGGAAGGATTTGCAGGGGAAGTTTCAAGGAAGTGCCCTGGGGGAAGGAAAATGTCAGCAGGAATGAAGTCATTTTTTGGTTCTGCTTGTTTCCCACATGCTGGGGGAAGAAAAAAGGCAGCACAGAGTGCCATTTTCTTGCTCTGCTTGTTCCCTACATTCCAGATCCAGTGGCGAGGTTTGGGGATTTCTCCCCTGACCCTCTCCTCCAAAGGAAGATGGTGCTAGAGTTCCAATCTTGCAGGGGGCTGAAAGGCTATAGTGCCAGAGCTCCCCCTCTGCTGTAGCAGGAAAAGCAGGACTACTTTGGGACTCCAGAAGAGCCATATTTGGCTCCCTAGTGAGCCATAATAGGCTCATGAATCACAGGTTGAAAACCAGTGTTCCCTCTAAGCAGCTGCATAGCTTCACAGGTGATTAATCAGCTCCACCCAGTCAGAAGCCCAGGGCTGTGTGGTTGGAGCTGACTGACTGGATGAATTGTGTGAAACACAATTGCCAAACCATGTGCTAGATAGAGAAAGCAAAATCCAAGGCTATTTTCAAAATCTAGGGGGTTCTTCTCCATCCATCCAATACAGAACTGGCTCAAGACCCAACCCAGAAATCTAGAAATTCACATGGCAGTCTCCTAAATAGTTTCTTTTTTCCTATAATTGTTTGGGAACCCTTCTGGAAATCAAGAAACTCGAATGTCATTACAAATCTGCCTTAGGCCTGAAGATTTTTTAATTTTTAGATACATGCTCAACGATGAGAGATTTCTAGTTGGTGAATTTTCTGTCTCCTTTGAAAGCAAAGCCAAAGTGATAAACATGAAATAATTCCATCATTGCAGGAATCAAGCTAGTTAACTGAAAGTTAAGAAAGACTTTAAACTGTGTATTTTCTTCTCGGTTTTTTCCTATTTTAGAAATCTGGAAAGAGTACTCAAAATGCAAAATAGATCTGTGTAAGTGTTTGCCCTGAGTCTTTTAGCAACATGTAGAAAACTTATGGACTGCGATAAAGATTCTCTAAGGCAATAGTAGTCAAATTGTTGCTCTTAAGGGACCTGAATATGGCTCTCATGGCATCCACATGTCTGATTTGTGTTGTGCTATTGTTGTGCTTCCAATCTCAGGCAAAGAAATGGATTGCAGAAGCAATCTTTGTACAGTCTGGTACCTTTAAAACAACAGAGAGAGCACTGACTGGGGAACGTCAGCAATTCCAACATAATGTCAAAAGACTGGAACAGAGGGAATAGGAATCACTGGTATTCCTTCCTCCCTTCAAGCAACCAGAAGTAAGAGTGGAGGGAACAGAAACAACTCCTCTCTCAGCCCCCAGATATAGAAATGAGCCCCAGCTTCCTTAGTAATAACTAAATCAGGCAGGCAAAATTGTAGGAAATAGAACTCAATTAAATGTGCTGAGAGGTGACCATGAGCATTAGGTGGTGCCCCCCTTCAGGGAGGCTTGTTCCAGCTCTGTCCCTCCCCTCTGCAACCAAATCAACAACACCCTTCATCCCTTTTTTACATGGTCAGAGTCCTGAGACCATCTATGTCACCCCTGTCCAGAGGAGCTCCAAGTTCCACCCCATAGCAGGAGGAAGCCTGGGTGGTTGGAACTCTGAGTGTCCTCCTCATCTATCCAGAGGAATCTTGAGCCAGTTGCAGCATGCCCTACCATCCCTCTCCACAGCCCAAGTCACCCTGGGGAAAAGCATCTCTCTGGTTTGAAAGAAGCATTTGCTGCTGTGCCCCATGCAGTTTCCAACCCAGCTGGAGAGGTGGTATATGTTACTCTGCTTCCTGGGTCCTTAGAACAGCTGTTTTGAACTGCAGTTCTATGCAGGAATCTCACACAGATCTATGTTCTTCCTCACGTTCCAGATGTGTATTCAGAGTCTGCTGACAAGAAGGGAGATTTTGTTATCATTATCATTGGTCATGCCTGTGACCTGAAGAAATGACATGTAACTCTTGATGGTGGGGATATGTTACCACCGCACACATTGCCTTTCCTACATCTGCCATATCTACTCCAAGTCGATGCCACTTTTCCCCCTATCCTCACAGTTCCCTCCCCTGTTCTTCTATCACCTCCCAGCAGCAGGTGCAGCATGGACTGGAGAAAGCTCTGGACATCTTCTGCAGTGCATTGGTAATTGTGGCTGCAGACGAGGAAAAGATGGGATTCAGCTGGCTTCCCTTTGTCCCATCTGGTGAAGCTATGCTGCCAGCCAGTCTCTTTTCCCTCTTCTAGGCACTTCCTAGGAAGACTCAGAGTGAGTGCTAGGTGCCACAAGTATGTCCCAGGCATATTAAGCACAGTGACACTCAACACAATTCCCACCTAGGAAGAAATCCGGTGGGACACATGACCCCATGAGCACCCCCATCCATGCATTACTTCTAATCCCAATATAACAATAGACTTCAGCATATACATAAGTGTTTTGCCTTACAGAAATGACTTTGCTTAAGGATAACCATTTTGGCCTTGATCCAGCAAAGCACTTAATCATTAGCTTAACTTTACACATCTGAGGTGACTCACTGAAGTAAATGAACCTAAGACATCAGAAAGTGTAAGTGCTTGAATGCTTTGCGTAAGAGGATTAAGAGGGTATATCTAGACTACAGGCTTTTGTCGACAGAAGTTTTGTCAACAGATACTGTCAACAAAGCGTCTGTTGACAAAGAGCATCTAGACTACATCCAGTTCTGTCGACAAAGCAAGTCACTTTGTCGACATGACAGTGTAGACGCAAAGGACAGTGTAGATGCAATAACGCCTTACATCGACAGAACTCCATCAACAAAAGGCGTTATTCCTCATAGAATGAGGTTTACAGCCATTGACAAAACTGCTGAGTTTTGTTGACGTTATGTCGACAGAACTCAGCGGCAGTGTATATGCAGGTATAGTTTTGTCGACAAAAACCCTGTAGTCTAGACACACCCAGAGATACTAAAATACATCTCCACTGCAATAAATCTATGGTATTGAGTCTCAGAGCTAGTATCAGTTGACCTAGGCTTGCAAGACTCAGAATGCAGGGCTAAAAATAGCAATGTAGATGTTTGTGCTCAGACTGGAGCCTGGGCTCTGGGATCCTCCCACACTGGAGGGTCATGTGGCACAGCACCATTATTTTGGAATAAATAGCAAGCCCATTATTTTGAAATAAATGTGAAATAACGGGCTTTCTTACCCTGACTTCTGTAAACCTCATTGTATGAGGAGTAAGGGGAATTGGAAAAGAGTGCTCTATTTTGAAATAACTACACTGCTAAGTAGACAGTGCCAAAAGTCGAAATATAAGCTATTTCGACGTAAGCTATGCAATTAGTGTTGCTGAAATTGAATAGTTTATTTTGAGTTTAGCCCTTTGTGTAGACTTGCCCTCAGAGGCCAGTCTCCAGCCTGAACTCAGATGTACAGTCAGCAATTTTATAGCTGTGTATTCTGAATCTTGAGTCAGCTGACTTGAGCCAATCAGGGCAATGTTGTAGATCATTGACTGCAGAACAGACATACCTCTGATGAGTTTCTTAAAGCCTTGGTTCCTAAACATGCAAGCTTTACCTTTAAATAAAAAAGGAAAAAAAATCTTGTCATTTTTGTGGCTAGAAGTTGAAGAATATTAATGATCAGAATATATATATATATAAAAAAATAACAAAACCCAACCCAAAAACCAACCCTGCTGTCAAAGAAACCTCCCACTTTGTTAATTTAATTATTTCAACCCATTTTGTCACTATTGAGAATGAGGCTTGATTTATTTTTGAAAGTGCAAGTTGGCAAAAGTCCTTGTGTCCAATCAGGCCAGACTACACAAAATAAACTGCTACTAACAAATAATCTATATACCAAAAATTAGTTGTAGAATTTGGCAAATGTTTTTTTAATATATTTGCAGAAATTTTGATCTGTAAACAATATCAAGAGAAAAAATATGGAAAAAGCATATAATAAATATTATACAACTTATTCACACTGCTACAATTTGTTCACGTGTGCTTAAGAATAACATGAATAAAATGGGGGAGAAAGAATGAAACTACAAATGAGGTTAACTATACATAAGACTTAGGAGCAGTTTTATTCAGTGTCCCTAGCTGCATGTGCACATCACTTATCATGATTAAATACACTCTCAGTTGTCCTGATCTACTGATGAAGAGTGCAAGGTAACAGGTATTATTATTAAATTGAACTCTTGTGCTTTTTAAGAAACCAGTTCTCAGAATCTTTAGTTACACCTTAGCTTTATCATGTATATAGTAATAGTTGCATCTAGTAATGTCTCTTTTCACATCAGAACGTTGGTGCATTCTCATTACTGATAAGAAAGAAATAGGTGTTTATGTATATACAGGAAAACAACTTTTCTTCAGAGTAGTGCAGAAGAAGTGTACTGGGCCCATAATCAGGAGATTAATTGCTTTTAAGCATCCACTGCTAATTTATGTTTGGCCTTTATTATGCAGGTAAGAGTAGATGATCATAACCACAGAACAAAAGCACCGCTTATTGAGATTTTCAGGACAATTGCATTCAAGTAAGGGATCCAATATTTGAATGGAAATGACAAGATCCTGTTTTCTTCAATCAAGATCAATCAAAAATAGCCTGAGATCACTAGGACAACATACAGTATCAGTTGCTACAAAATGTGATTGTGTCACACAATATGACCCTAAAGTCATACAAACACAGAAACCATGGTGTTTGGCAGGGCATTATGAATTTATTTTTAAACGAGCTGACTCATTTTTTAATAAGTTGCCATTTTAACACTGAATTGCTAAGGACTTTGGATTGTTGACAATTTTCAAGTTGTCGACAGTTTACAGTTCTTACAGGTTCTGAAGCACTTCCCCAGGGACAACTGAAGAGACCAAAATGATTTCAGAGGTTAGTATTTTTATGTGACACTTGTCCACTTCAACATTACTTTAAAATATGCACAGTATAATTGGTGGCCATTAATAATACCGTATTTTCCGGCGTATAAGACAACTGGGCGTATAAGACGACCCCCTAATTTTCTAGTTAAAAGATAGGTTTTCATCTTATACTCGCTGTATAAGACTACCCCCCTTAAGAGGCCAACCGGCAGCACCCCAGCGCCCCCGCGCCTCTGAGGCTTTGCCAGAGCAAAGCCTCAGAAGTGCGGGACCCCGCTGCCGCTTCGGCTTTGCTCCCGGTGCCTCTGGTCTGCTGGGGACCGTCTCCAGCAGACCAGGGAAACCGGGAGCAAAACCTCTGAGGACGCCGGCAGCGGGACAGCAGCGGCACGCCTGGGCTGCCCCACTGCCGGAGCCCCTCCACGGCTTTGCTCCACGTCCCCCTGGTCTGCAGACCAGGGAGACGTGGTGCAGCTTTTCTCACCCCGGAGTACACGGGCGGCGGGACCACGAGGTCCCGCAGTCTGTGTCCTCCGGGGCGAGAAAAGTCCCGTTCGTACCTGCGAGTCGGGGACTGCCTGTATACCCGGCGTATAAGACGACCCCCGATTTTTGGGGGATGTTTTTTAGCATAAAAAGTCATCTTATACGCCGGAAAATACAGTAAGTTTATTTTAAGTACACACACACACACACACACACCAAGTAATTATTTTTCTTAAGTAACTTCAAAAACTCAGCAAAAATCAAACTACTATAATTAATAATACATATAAAATATGACTTTGTTTCTTGCATGAACTCCTCATCCAACCCCAATATACTTGATAGGCTCATGAACTGCCAATCATAGTTAATCTGAGGTGAGGGTGTGGTAAAGGATTGATCCAGGACACTCTCTGCTAATACTAGTCTCTAAGGCTAAGCATTATATTCTTTGTACATATCAAACTTCCAAATATATCAACAAGTTGACTCTCAAGTGACTACATGTTGCTTGATCTCATATTGAAACGAGAGGAAGAAAAAAACATATCTTTGTTCTGTGGAAATCTTTAGTTTGACTTATTGCTTTCAAATCACATTTTCGGCTTCATAAATACTTATTCCAGGAGAGGAAACTACAATATTTTGTGAACAGTTAGGTGCTCTCCTAACTGACTCTCTAAACATTTGGGCTACTTCTACACTGCAGGCTTCTTGCACAAGAACTGTTTTGCGCAAGAGCAAATCCACACTGCCATGTGCTTTTGTGCAAGAGATGTGCTTTTGTGTAAGAGCATCCATGGCAGTGTGGATACTCTCTTACGCAAGAAAGCTCTGATGGCCATTTTAGCCATAGCGGTTTCTTGCGCAAGAAACCCCTGTTGCCCGTCCACACTGCCTTCTTGCGCAAGAGCGCTTGCACAAGAGGGCTTATTCCTTGTAGGGGGAGGAATAACTCTTGTGCAAGAACACGTGTGCAATGTAGATGCTCCGCAAGTTTTTGCGCAAAAGCAGTTGTTCTTGCACAAGAAGCCTGCGATATAGACATAGCCTTGGAGTTTTACCCGTGACTGCCTCGAAATATTGTGATATTGCATTGTGTGGCAGCAAAATGCTTTGTTTCAAACACCTCATACTAACAGCAGTTTTGGAAGAGAATGAGCTAGTGTGATAGGGCAGAATTATTTCTCACAGTAATCTCACATGGAATGCTCGAAGTATTATTTGTTGCTTTAGAGGTAGGCATTTAATATTTTATTCTTATGTACCAAAGTGTTTTGTTTAATGGGTAGCTGTTACAACACTGAAATCTCTACTACAATACATAGGTTCAGCTGCTTGCAGTATATTAACAAGCAGCCTTGGAATATGCTGTATCACACTAATACCATTTTCTGAGTTCTAAAATACTTCTTCAAATAATTTCTGTTATAATTTTATTTACTTGCCCTTACATATTCTGAGTCAATTGAAAACCACGGTTTCAGTGTTTTCATAAGAAATGGTGTTATTAAAATGTGGGATCCAAACAAACAAGCAAGCAAGCCAAACCAGCACTTGATTTCCAGGAAGTCTCTGACAAAAACAATACGTTTAAAAATAAAGTCAAGGAAAGTGTGCTGTGGGTACTGCTTACAGTTTATTATCTGCAGCTTCATATTCAAGTTATTTTATCAAAGACCTGGAGCTGTAGCAGTAAAAGATAATGATTTCTACAGCTTCCCAGTCACATGATCACACAGGTTCCTCCAGATGTCTCAGTAAATGAAAAATGTTGCCCGTTACTTAAAGTAGTTCCATTTAAATCTCTGGGCAGATTGGATTCTCCACAAAGAATCATCACACAAATTATTTTCCCTGTTGCTTTCTTAATTCTTATCTGTCATAACACTATAGTTGAAGAGGGGTTAGAGGTGAGGGAGGGAGTTTTCCTTGCACTGTACATCTAATTCTAGTGTTTTCAAGACTGACATAAACCAGAACTTATCTATATTCATGGTTAATTAAAATCTAAATTCCGTTCAGTCAGGCTCTGGCTTAGAATTTTCCAATAACGAGAGAAGGTATAGAAAATGTTCCACTTCTAAAATAAGTTCCCAATTAGGACTCGCTGGCAATCAAATATTCTACTTTATATTACTTTTGCTACCTTACATTCTTACATACACCCATGCACAAAAAACTTCCATTGATGTTTTACTTTTTTCCTTTTGTTTTCATAACTATTTATATATAATTGCATTTTGCTTGTAAATGTCTTTTTCCTGCCCAAAGGGAGTAAAAACAATTTGTGTGTTAATTTTATCTCACTGGTTTTGTTCAGCTTCAGTAGGTCTGTGTATAAAAGAAGAGATTTACATTAAAAAAAAGAATACATGCAACCTGTGTTTGTTAATGTAAAGAATATTAATTGTGGAATGTTGCTAATTTTGCAATAATTCAGGTACAATATACCTACCCATATATAGGTGTGGAGAGTAGGCAGTTCAGTGTTTCTCTCCCACTCTGCCCCACAAGATATTGATTTTATTTAGATTCTGCTGTCCCCTACAGAATAATTGAAAGCATTTCTGATTTTACATACCTTCGGATTGTTGTCCATTCCTTTTGTGACATTGTCCAGGTCTATAAATGCAGGATTCTTGTAGTCCTCTATGGATCCAGAGCTATGTTTATTATCTCTACAGTGGTTTGAAGTCTTTTACATAAGTTAACACTCATAAAAAGCTTACCACTTTAAGTGATTTATTGCTAAATAAAAATGGAAATGGTAGCTGCTATTGATTTAATGAACCTCTAAACTGTAGTGTCTACCATAGTCTAAATGCTCAAGGAGAGTAGAAAGGAGATTCACTAACCTTTTAGTGTCAGGAAGTAAACCATTTTGATACCTTATCAACTGCTAGACGTGCAGTATTCTTTCTATACTTATTGACTGTGGAAAACAGCAGTAGATAAATACAGCACTGCAGTCATGGGTCTAATGGAAAACAGATTGGCAATAAGATTGCTGGGATTAGAAAGCACTGTTTTCATATAAATCGTACGCTTTAGCTTACAGATCACAAATGCTTCAGTCTACTCTGAATCAGAATATTTATTTCAATTGATGCTTCTTAATTATTAATTAATCAGATCATACTATATAGATATGTGCCTAAAGGAGACTCTGCACATAGATACGTTTTGTCTGTCTCCTTTTTTACCATTCCTCCTATCTGTGGGCTCATGGATAGCTCTCCATCATTCAGTAAACCATCCATAGGGAGGGGACCATCCCACACATCCTCACCAAATAACCCTTTGGGAAAGCCACAGGAACATAAGAACATAAGAACATAAGAACGGCCGTACTGGGTCAGACCAAAGGTCCATCTAGCCCAGTATCCTGTCTACCGACAGTGGCCAGCACCAGGTACCCCAGAGAGGGTGGACCGAAGACAATGATCAAGCAATTTGTCTCCTGCCATCCCTCTCCAGCCTCTGACAAACAGAGGCCAAGGACACCATTTTATCCGCTGGCTAATAGCCTTTTATGGACCTAACCTCCATGAATGTATCCAGCTTCTCTTTAAACTCTATTATAGTCCTAGCCTTCACAGCCTCCTCTGGCAAGGAGTTCCACAGGTTGACTACAAGCTGTGTGAAGAAGAACTTTCTTTTATTAGTTTTAAACCTGATACCCATTAATTTCATTTGGTGTCCTCTAGTTCTTCTATTATGGGAACTAATAAATAACTTTTCTTTATCAGCCCTCTCCACACCACTCATGATTTTATAGACCTCTATCATATCCCCCCTAAGTCTCCTCTTTTCTAAACTGAAAAGTCCCAGTCGCTTTAACCTCTCCTCGTATGGGACCCGTTCCAAACCCCTAATCATTTTAGTTGCCCTTTTCTGAACCCTTCCAAGGCCAAAATATCTTTTTTGAGGTAAGGAGACCACAGTATTCAAGATGTGGGCGTACCATATTTTTATACAGGAAAGTTTATACAGCCCAAGCATGTTTTCAGTCTCCTTAGGTGCCTCCCTCAAATGAGGAGTCTCCTCATGGGGCAGCTTTTGGACAATCACCAACCTATATTACATAAGAGCCAGATGCTGGAAGGGAAGAACAGAACCCAGTGATAACAGGGGCTATAACATTCTTGTCAATGTGCGTAGGCCCCTTTGGATCTGCGGAGAAGGATGCCCCAAAATAGAATCCACTCAGTACAAGCTCTGCTGCTCATTACAGAGCTATTTTGGACAAACTCACAAGGAGGCTGTGGACAATTTTCCTGCCCCTCCTCAGAGTTCTCATGGGAGAGTAATTTTTTTAAAAAACACCTTGCTTTTGGATATTTCTTTTTACCATAAGTGTTCCAACTAGAAAAAAAATAACAAATAATAATGTCTAGTTCTTATACTCCCATAATTCTTGCAGTGATTTTCAGAGGTCTGTATCACTATTCACATTTTAAATATGGGAAAACTGAAGCACAGATTGGTGAAGTGATGAGCCCACAAATCACATGTAGGACAGTGACATAGCAAAGAACAGAATGAAGGTGTTCTGCAGTGTTACTTTGGGTTGGCTTAGAGTGGGACTCAAGTTCACTACAGAGTTACAATTTACACGGAAATTACTCAGTTAGACGTATCAGACGGGTAGCGGAGTTAGTCTGTAGCTAGAAACACTTAATAAATAATGAATAGTCTGGCAGCACCTTAACGACTAACAAAACATGTAGAAGGTATCATGAGCATTGGTGGGTACAACCCACTTCATTCATACTATCCATTCATCTGAAGAAGTGGGTTGTACCCACAAAAGCTCATGATACAATCTACATGTTTTGTTCATCTTTAAGGTTCTGCTATGCTATTTGTTGTTGTTTGTTCAGTTTAAAGCAGTGCTTCATCTCTTTCAGTTCTCATTTTTACATCTAGCTGATCAATGGGCTTTCTGCCCTCTTACACTGGACACCAATTAGTAGTCACTTTGCTGCTTATGTAAGCGGGGGAATGGTCCCGCTATTGTGGGGAACTTTCCTGGCTTCTATACCACCCCGGTGAAATGGACCAGCGAAAGGATCTGAGTCCCCGCTCCCACTTCCTTTACCCCATGGCCTCCCTGATCCTGAGGGCTCCCCCTCCACTCTCCTGAGTAGCAGAGCCCTCGAAACCCCAACAAGGCTGGGCCCAGGTTTCCTGGGGCTTAATCCCCGACCTTGTAGTCACTAGGGGCAGGAGTTAGGGTGTCCCCACTCCGAGGTGCTCTCTTTACACTGCAGGCCTTCTTGGCCCAGTGATCACTTCATAAGGTTCAAAGCAAATACAATTTATTAAACATCAACTGATTAAAGAGAATAGAATAAGAAACAATGAGAATGGTTAAATGAGAACACACATGACATAATTTTCTTGGCTGGTCCAAGACTGTGGAATGAAATCCCCAAAGAATTAAGGGTCATTGCAGATCTCACCACCTTCCATTCTATGTGCAAGACATATTTCTTTGATCTTTCCTTTTTTAACAAGGCCAATAAGCATGTATTTAAATAAACAAAGAAAAACTCCTAAGAAATCCTACCCTTCTTCTTCTGGAGGGAAAGAATAAGTGAACAGTGTGTGATATTTGGTTTTTTTTACCATCATCCTTTGCTAATTTGAAAATATAAATCTTGTATAATGAGACTTTGTCATAGATACACTTTAATATGATGAAACACAGCTTTTCAATCTGAGAAGGCTTTTTCACACATTAAATGTTTGGGGTCAGACAGCCATAACAAGCAGTATACCAATAAAAAATTTAAGACACCCACTTAGACATGATTTTTTTTATTTGAAACTGCATTACTGTATGTCAAATTGGCGCACTGAAACATTTTTATATGAATACAGCAATTGCAGGATTACATACAACTGCAATAGCTATTAATGACAAACTAAGTCAACTTTATGTGTGTAATAAACAATATGTGCACAAGAAGCTGATTAGGCATAAAATGTTTCTATGCATTTGCAATATTATTTTATGAGGTAAAATGCCAATTTCTGGTGCCAGTATAATGACAATAGGGATGAGCTTCACTCAAGGGGAGATTCTCTATGGTTCAATGCTTGAGTAAAGAGTAGAATTCTTCTATAAGGACAAGATTCTTGGCTTCAATGCCTTTTTTCCTCTTGTCTGATGCTTATGGTGGCTCTTGCTTCAATATCTTCACTGTATCTTGCTGTACTTAGTAATTTTAGCCAACCATTACTTGGTCATCCCTCTGCTCCCACTTATTTCTTCAGTTTGACATCAATGCCACCATGAAAGGAAAAATAGAATTATTTTCTATTGAATCTCATTCGGGGCATGGCATTGCCTAGAATTTTCTGTCTTGGCAACGTACTGCCATACTAATCTTATGATAAAGGAACAAAGAGTAATTCAAAAACCAATGCTCATCAATCAGAGGTGCATGCTTCCATGGATTCTCATTCATATTCTATTAAGATCAAGTAGCTTGTGGATATCTGAAGAATCACTATTGATAGTGACAACAGATAAATATAAAAAGGAGGGGGCACTTGGAAGTGGCAATGGGAGGATGATTGGCACTGTTAGGGCAGCATCCAAAAGTGTAAGTGTTTGCATGATCCTCTCAAAGACTTATCCTGAGCCAGCTCTTTGCTCACAGCAGCACAGGAGTTTGTTAGCCCTCAGGTCTAGTATGCACCAGCAATTCTATCCCTCCTCCCAGCACACTTTCCTATATCCCTATAATTGTCTGTTATTCCTGGCTGGCAAGCACACTAACTACTCCCTCGCACAAGACAAACTGTCTTTGGTGCCTTCCACAGCAATGATAAACACTTCACTGCATCAATACTGCCCTGCTATTGTGGCTATATTTTTTACTTGTGACTTTTCTGGTTTCTTGCTGAGGTATTCAGCAGCTCTAGAAAAGGGTCAAAAGCCCCTTTGGTCTGGCCGGTCAGGGAATCATAGCCATGAGGCGTACAGATAGTTCGGAATGGCTTGCTAGTTCGAACTATCTAGCCCGTGCCGCGTGTAGCCGCGCGGCATGGGGTTCGAACAAGCCGGCATTTAAAAAATGGCGCCGGCCGGCTTATGCAAATGAAGCCCGGGAAATTCAAATCCCGGGCTTCATTTGCAAGTGCGGTATGCCTACATTACCCCGCTAGTTCGAACTAGGGTGGTAGTGTAGACATACCCTATAGGAAGTGCTGTCAGAATGGATCCATGTTGCTTCCTCTCATAGTCCCCAGTAGACAGGGTGGCTGGCCTTTCTCATCTGTGGGACAGCTTCTAGGGGTGTGTGAGAGTGGAGGATAATTCAGACCATCTCTGAACTTGCTCTGACTTATGCCAGAGAGTAGGCCCAGAACATGTTCCCTTCATGAATTTGAGGAGCTAGCTCAAGAAGTTAGGGTATGTCTACACTACCCTCCTAGTTCGAACTAGGAGGGTAATGTAGGCATACCGCACTTGCAAATGAAGCCTGGGATTTGAATATCCTGGGCTTCATTTGCATAAGCGGGGAGCCGCCATTTTTAAAACCCCGCTCGTTCGAACCCCGTGCAGCGCAGCTACACGGGGCTCGAACTAGGTAGTCCGGACTAGGATTCGGACTACCGAACTACCTAGTTCGAGCCCCGTGTAGCCACGCTGCACGAGGTTCAAACCAGCGGGGTTTTAAAAATGGCAGCTCCCCGCTTAAGCAAATGAAGCCCGGGAAATTCAAATCCCGGGCTTCATTTGCAAGTGCGGTATGCCTACATTACCCCGCTGGTTTGAACTAGCAGGGTAGTGTAGACATACCCAGAGCTACTTACATTTTTTTACATTTAAAGGGAAAAGAAATCAGGACTACATTTGGCCATGTGTCTTTTTGATTATGCTGTCTGACAAGTGATGTCAATTTTAAGATTAGTAAAAAGAAAATAGAGTACTTGATGTGCACTTGAATTTTTTTTCAAAGTTAAAACCTTAAACCAGAGCAAATGAGGTGTACATGACATGAAAGGTGGGATTTGGAAGTTAGAAAAAGAGGCACAGACCAGGAGGAGTGGCCAAACGTACTGAACTCTGAGCAGCACATAATAATCTTCAGAAGTTTGAGAGCAGCAAACCAGGCAAAACCTGCCCCATGAGGCAGTGCCTGCCAAGTTGCGGGGCTTCTTCTCCAAGGCCCACCAAAGGGGCTAGCACCATTATAGCCTCCCCTGCAGTACAGAAGCCCCTAGTCCACCCCATCACACAGGGCAGAAGTTCCCTCTGCTCAGTTTTGTAGGCAGTAAATGGGGGGGGGGAGGAGGGAGACGTGCAGGTGGGGCTTTGGGAGCCACACTGTAACTGTAAAAGTGTCACATGCAGTTCACAAGCTACAATTTTGTACACCTGTTATAAACAGTGAGCTGATCTATATTTTAATAACAATCTACAATATGATAAAGTACATGGAATCACTACAGGAACTCAGTCCCACAATATAAGACCATTATTTGGAACAGAAATCATTTATTTTTAACATAAGCTTCTTGACATGTTCTTTTAAGTAGTAAATTTGAGCTGGGAGGTGTGATTCCCTACTTGTGTCAATATAGCCATGCTAGCACTGCTTGAGTAGCACCTAAAATAGCAACATGTCCAAGTTAGCACAGGCAGCCACTAGAATGAACTAGCCTGAGTACAATCCCATTTAACCCCTGGGTATGTATTCTGTCAGCAAACCTGCTGTTGCATGTGCCATCATGGACACACTGCTATTTGTAGATGCTAGCTTAAGCACATTTGCACAAGTAAGGTAATCACATTTCCCAGCTCGTATTTAGACTTAGCTGTAGTTAGAGGTGTGCTTTTTTTCTCCTTAAAGCAAATGATCTTGTGCTGAACTCTCTCTTTTTCCTTTTGCTGCGTGCAATACTCATAGGTTATTATTACAAAGCAAGAGCTGAATTAAGAGATAATTTCAACGTAAAAAAATGAGCAGTTTTCTAAAAAGAAGGAAGCTATGTTATAGTTCTTTTTTCTTTTATTTGAATTTGATCCCTTCTTTTGTGGCTAAAGGCTATTTAACATTTTCTAATTAGGACTGTTGTATACTCATTAGAATTCACAGCTGTGGTGGCTGAGTGGTTAAGGTGTTGGACTAGAAATCCAATAGGGTTTCCCTGTGCAGGTTCAAATCCTGCTCACAGCGAGGCCTGAGTTTTATTGGAATAAATTGCCAAGGGAGGTGGTGGAATCTCCCTCTCTGGAGATATTTAAGAACAGGTTAGATAGACATCTGTCAGGGATGGTGTAGGTGGAGCTTGGTCCTGCCTTGAGGGCGGGGGGCTGGACTCGATGACCTCTCGAGGTCCCTTCCAGTCCTATTATTCTATGATTCTATGATTCAAACGTCAAAATAATTGACTAATTACAGTACATCAAAACAAACATGAATTGTTTTAGATACTACAACCAAAAGAAGCAAAAATAGTGAAAACAAATCAAATCCTGAGGATACTTTTTGAACTTACGTACTTTGGTTTCACAGTAAGTATACTAAATCGATATCACTGGATTTATTCATGACTTGTGTGACATGGTATAGCTCTATTTCTGTATGTTGTATTTTAAGTGTGTCAGAAGTCTGTTGTCACCATACCATAGCAGCCATTTTGTGTTCAGTATTCTGCAGTCTATTACAGAAGGGACATATGCACATGAGGCATATTCTTATGTACACTTGACTTTCCTTGTTTTTGCTATCTAAACTTAATATGATTCTGATTCAAATTAGCAAGACAAGGTGTGTCTTACCTTTATTGGATCAACTTCTGTTGGTGGAAAGAACAAGTTTTCAATCTTCACAGAAATCTTCCTCAGACTTGGAGAAGATAACTAGATTCTCTGAGCTAAATGGAAAGTAGGATAAGCATAAGCAGTTCACTGAAGTTGTAGAAAACCACTTAAATTGGCATTGGCAATGAACAATTGAGCTGTGATAAGACAAGAGAGGGTTAATAGGAATCAGAGTGAGTTATAAATTATTTTACAGCCCATTACAACAAGAGCCTCTGTTAAGTCCATGGTTTTTACTGTTATGCATTTAAGTCCCCAGGCTTGTCTTTTTTTTGATGACGTTGTGCATGTTTCCATCAAGGACAAGGACCGAGAGGTCAGATATTGAGTCAACCCTTTGTTCGTCTCTCAGAATCTTGCTGTCCTTAACAGAATCTTGCACAGCATCTTTAAGCTTATGCTAAACAATCTTTCCTAATTTGTATTTAATTTGGACACACCGGTTATTTTCTCCCAATCTTAGTAATATCTCGGCAAAGCTCAAAAACTTGTCCTTTCTGCAGATAGCATCTTTTTTTGGAGCAAATTTTTTCTCACCTACCTTGTCTGTCTCATATCCTGAGATCAACACAGATACAGCAATCAACAATTTGGAGAAGCATAATTTATTACTAGTATAATAGATGAATAGAGTTTAAGGTTGGAAGGGACTTGCAATGGGGTGGACTCACCACCATGATGACTCTTGCAGGTCGTTCTGGGAAATAGCTCAGATCTTCTGCAGGAACAGTACTTCAGCTGTGCCCTTCTTGGTTCCTTCCCCTTTTCCAGGGGACCAACAATCCATAGTGCTGCCACTTTCCTCAGCCACCAACTGCAGATCAAGGTCTGTCCCCTCACCTCAGGAATAAACTGCAGTCTGGACTGGCCACTCTCCTCATTGACAAGTGAGTGCAAAGAGAGGGAACTCAGCCCCAACCATTAGTGAGCCTTTCTCTCATTAAGCTGTTCTGTTCAAGCTCTCTCTGGTCTGCTTTAACCTCCCCTCCCCCCTTTCCAGTATGGGGCAACCTTTCCACCACTGAACTATTAAGTTATTTAATTTAACTTTGTATCACAGACTATAGAATTTCATTCAGTGACTCTTGTATGGAGGACCATAACTTGTTTGACTAAAGCAAAATCTTCCAGAAAAATGTTCAGTGTAAGTGTTGTTACTCCTTAAAAACTCAGCAGTTAGTTAAGTTTCAAGGTCTTGTGGGTTGATTCTTCTTGGAGAAGAAATTGATTATGGATATTTCTTTGACCTAGTTGGACCATTAAAAGACTGAGCCCAGGGAGAACTTCAGGACATAGAATCATAGAATCATAGAATAATAGGACTGGAAGGGACCTCAAGAGGTCATCGAGTCCAGCCCCCCGCCCTCAAGGCAGGACCAAGCTCCGTCTACACCATCCCTGACAGATGTCTATCCAACCTGTTCTTAAATATCTCCAGAGAGGGAGATTCCACCACCTCCCTTGGCAATTTATTCCAATATTTGACCACCCTGACAGTTAGGAATTTTTTCCTAATGTCCAATCTAAACCTCCCCTGCTGCACTTTAAGCCCATTACTCCTTGTCCTGTCCTCAGAAACCAAGAGGAACACATTTTCTCCTTCCTCCTTGTGACACCCTTTTAGATATTTGAAAATCGCTATCATGTCCCCCCTTAATCTTCTTTTTTCCAAACTAAACAAGCCCAGTTCATGAAGCCTGGCTTCATAGGTCATGTTCTCTAAACCTTTAATCATTCTTGTCGCTCTTCTCTGTACCCTTTCCAATTTCTCCACATCTTTCTTGAAATGTGGCACCCAGAACTGGACACAGTACTCCAGCTGAGGCCTAACTAGTGCAGAGTAGAGCGGCAGAATGACTTCACGAGTTTTGCTTACAACACACCTGTTGATACAACCTAGAATCATATTTGCTTTTTTTGCAACAGTATCACACTGTTGACTCATATTCAACTTGTGGTCCACTATGACCCCTAGATACCTTTCCGCCATGCTCCTTCCTAGACAGTCGCTTCCCATCTTGTATGTATGGAACTGATTGTTCCTTCCTAAGTGGAGCACTTTGCATTTCTCTTTATTAAACCTCATCCTGTTTACCTCTGACCATTTCTCTAACTTGCTAGACATATTGGACTTATACCACAGAACTGGGTGTTTGTGATTGTAGGTGACTCAAACAGAGAGCTGAATCAGTAAAGATTTGCCTGACAAGCATAGTGGCCAACAGGAGGAATCATGAGCTGAGAAACTGAGGAAAAACTGAAAGCACACACACACACACACACAACCAGAGGCACTCACACAAGGTGAGTACCACCATCCGAAAACAAATCCAGAGTGGGTCATTAATCTTACCTAAATATATTCAGAAAACTACTCATTGAGTGTTTCAAGTCTCACCAAAATTAAAGTTACAGAAAAAAGGGACTAAAAATTAAAAATAGCACAGATATGTAGTAGCATGTTCCACCTTTGTTATCTGCAATGAAACAACCATGGAGTTTTGTTTCAGTGAGGAGAGAGGAAGGGGCCAGAAAGCAAGGGAGACAGAGAGCTTGCATGGCCCTGGAGAAAAAGTCACAGGAAACAAGGGTCCAGGGCTCCGCTACCCTGCATCATTGTACCTCTGAATTTTATATCAGTATAAAATGTTATCATGCCAGTGTGATGGAATTTTACAACCACTTTGCATTAGGTGTAAATGCCTGTGTAAAGTGCAGGACAATGGAGTATCAGGTATTTAAAGTGAAACCATGGCCCTACAGAAGTTAATGACAAAACTCCACTTGACTCCTGTGCAGCCAGGATTTTGCCCTCACTATTTACGATTTGTCACACTTCAAGATTCTGTTCAGTAGACTTTATTTTCCCCATTCAATACTTTTCATGGGGATTGGAATATGGATGATAATTTAGGTTGCCTCGGTTAAACTTTTATGTTACGTAACATCTTTATTAATTATCAGATCATGAGATGCCATAGAAATTGGGGATCAGTTAAAGAACACAGGCCCTTTGGAAATAGAGCCCTATGATTGTGCACCCACCTTATTGCAGGGACCTTAGAGAGAAATATTGATAAACTTACTAATTTAACTTCCAGATGCTACTAAATGGGGTGAAACAGCAAATATCAGCCAGGACACACAACTACAAAGACTTTGAGAGAGTCAAAATATTGGTATAAAAGTTAATTTAATATTAATATTCAATAATATCAAATACTGAATTTGGTGAGAAAGAACTCAAAACACACATTATATAAAGACTTCCTTGCTATGTCTTCAAACATTATGATAGGTGCCAAATTAAGAACCAATATAAAGAGATACAGATGTACCATGACATCATCTCCCATGAAAAGCCACTCACTTGAAATTAGCCTACATCAAATACTAATATGTGTGCAATATGAGATAATGATGCTATAATGGCTGAATGGACTGAAGAATTAAATCTCTCTCTAAATGATTGTGTTAGTGGGTGAGCAGAAAGGAAGAGATGGAGCAGACAATTTTTGGAACCACATAATCATCATTGTCGTCATCATAGAAGAGGAATAAGAAGGAGTAAGAAAGAAGCCAAAGCAGTATGCACAAGACTTCTCTCAAATGTTTTGTTTACATTATAAACTGAAGCAAAGCAAAGAACAGCAATAGTAAAGTCTGCTACTGGAATAGTAGCAACATCAGTACTAAGTAATGTCCATCCTTTCTCCAATAATGAAGCAGAATTGCCTTCACTGAATTCTGCTCTTTGAAGGGAAATGTCACTGTAAAAATCTGTATCACCATTTGTGCCTTTCTTACCAGTCTGCTCTACATGCAGCTGGATTGATGAAGGAACTTCAGTCACTCATTCGTGTCATTTTTATGAGTGGCTTACTCATTAGTCAGTTTATGGGACGCTGTGTCAACTTCAGTTCCTGGTCTGAGCTGCTGGTAGACCTAATGAAAAGTATTTTTGGTATCACAGGAACAAACTGGATGGATGAAATGAGAGTTTTGCTGTGTCCTGGCAGTGAAGGTAAATTGACTCAGTGACATTACTATGATGACTATTCTTCAAAACTTCATTTTGAAGTTGCTTACTTCAAATGGAAGCTTTCGGCATCATGCAATCCTAATTTTAAAGTGATGTTTCAAAATAACTTTCCAATCTAAACTTGTTTAGAAATAAATAGGGAAAAATGATTTAGTTAGAAAAATGTAAACATGCCTACACTTTTTTACCTGTCCACTGAACAGAAACACTAGATCCAGTCCAGTCTTAGGCTATGTCTAGACTGCAAGCCTCTTTCGAAAGAGAGCGTCTAGACTGAACGGAGAAATTTTGAAAAAGCGGCTTGCTTTTTCGAAAGAAAGCATCCAGTGAGTCTGGATGCTCTCTTTCGAAGAAGCCCTATTTACATTGAAGAACGCCTTCTTTCGAAAGAGGAACTTTCGAAAGAAGGCGTTCTTCCTCGTAAATTGAGGTTTACCGCCATCGAAAGAAAAGCCGCGTTCTTTCGAATTAATTTCGAAAGAACGCGGCTTGAGTCTGAACGCAGGGGAAGTTTTTTCGAAAAAAGGCTACTTTTTTCAAAAAAAACCCTGAGTCTGGGCACAGCCTTACTGAAGACAAAGGCTAAGGACAATGTGGTCGAAAGGTCATTTCTTGTAAGCATTTCTTGTGACTTCTAGTTTTTGGGCTAGTCCCAGGACCAAAATGATCCACGGTATAAATCATAGCAGACCAATCTGGACTATCCATGTGATTTAGTGCAGTCCATCCCTTGCTCTGTCTTCAGAGACTGAAGAGGAGGAAAGCATAGAATAATTAAGGTCCTATCTTGTGTTTGTACTTGTGGAATTCTGTCCACAACCAATTGTAGCAACAAAGGGATAAATATGCCTCTGGAGCTTTGGCTAAGGCCAAAATCTCTCACTTTTTTTGAGTCATCTTCCTTTCCCAAAATAGTTGGCAGCTCCCACTTTGCAAATTCTATACGCTATGTTGATCTCCATAAAATTTTTAAAAAGGTTCTCAGTACAACTCCTCAGTACAAGTGGTGAGAACTTCCTATAATTCTGTTTGTATGGTACCTAGGATAATGATAGACCAAGAATGGATTCTAGGCACTAAAACAATAGTCAACTGTGTAGCCCACATAAAGAGAAGAAACTCAGCCTTGCACTCTGAGAAGTACAGGAAATGTTGCTCATTATTTCCTGGAGATTCCCCAAATATACTGAAGAGGCAGGTATAAATCAGAGCTGTTGAACCTTTTGTCATTTCCTGTCTCCCTTCCACTCTCTGTAATGACCAATGAAACTGGCTGATCAAACAGGAAGTGAAGAAGAAATATATTACACCTCTTAAATAGGTGTGCAGTCTCTAACTACTAAACAGAACAGAATGTGCATACAATAGCTAAGGCTATGTCTAGACTGCAGGCCTCTTTCGAAAGATCGCGTCTAGACTGCAGGCGGATCTTTCGAAAAAGAAATCCGCTTTTTCGAAAGAGAGCACCCAGCGAGTCTGGATGCTCTCTTTCGAAGACGGCCTCTTTACATTGAAGAACGCCCTCTTTCGAAAGAGGAACTTTCGAAAGAAGTCGTTCTTCCTTGTAAATTGAGGTTTACCGCCATCGAAAGAAAAGCCGCGTTATTTCGAAATAATTTCGAAAGAACGCGGCTTGAGTCTGGACGCAGGAGAAGTTTTTTCGGGAAAAGGCTACTTTTCCCGAAAAACCCCCTGAGTCTGGACACGGCCTAAGATGTGCCTAAAGAATCTTCAAGGAGGGAATATATGGAATTAAATGCAGATTGCTTTTAATACACCTGAAGCTGCAATGGGAATTATGTATATCCCTAGATGGGATGTGTAAAAGTTCCACTAGCAAAACATGAATAACTACTCTGTTTTTTCTCATGTGTACATAGTACCAAGAAAGACAGAGGAAAAATTGTTTGAAGACAAGCAAAAGAGCATAGCAGGGGTTGTAGGTTATTATATCTGAGGACAAGGCTAACTCAATTTG
This sequence comes from Pelodiscus sinensis, assembly GCF_049634645.1. NCBI lineage: Eukaryota > Metazoa > Chordata > Testudines > Trionychidae > Pelodiscus > Pelodiscus sinensis. Next base: position 73,690,370 of record NC_134713.1, read on the forward strand.
GCAACGCACAAAGGTAACTAATAGAATTGTCAATGAGATGAAAAAGTGAGCAGTGAACTGCCACCTCCTTGTGATGTATGCAGATGAAAGATGGTTTGAGTGGGCATTAGGAAGGTGTTTCATGGCTTGCAAAGAAAGTAGAGGGTAGTCACAAGCTGGATGGAACAACAAGCTAATAAAGTAGATAGAAGGTATTTGGATAGGAATGGGTTCAAGGCTGAAGAGAAAGGTGCTTCCTGTTGTAGCCCTTCATTCAGTAGTGGACTAGAAATGGCTAGTAAATGTGTTTGCAATGCATTAAGTGTGCTTGTCACTTAATATGATCTTTGCTGCCATCACATGGTTCACTCTGTTTATGTGTTATACCCCTTCCATCATCCTGGGTCTGTGTTGCCTATTTAAGTTGTAAAGCTTTTTTTGGCTGAGGGGGACAAGGATTGTCTACTACTGTATCTGTAGAGTGCTTAGCACAATGCATCCCCATTTCTTAGTTGGCCCTGAGGCACTACTATGATAAACATGGTTAACTATAACATCTTTACCTAGAGGGGGAAAAATACCATGGTTCCGGCCCCATCCACGGGCACTTATAATTTAGGTGAGAAACAATATGGTATGAGGCGGGGGAAAGCTCCACTTGGGAAAAGCAATGGTTGTAGAAAATAAAATTTTCAGATTTGTTTCACAGGGATATGATTTGGTTAGATTAGGAAGATAGTGGGGGCCTAGTTTATGTAGTCTGTTTCCATCACATTCCTGAAAAATACTCAATCTGTATAGAGGTGTACACGGCAAGACATGGTCCAATTGATTTTCAGATTATGATTCTTTCTTCAATTTATTCCCCTGGCTTCTTTGATTAGTTTTAGATATTAGAAAGCAAGATATAATTCTCAACAGTTTTGGACATAAATCTTTTACTCTTAAGACAGCTGTGAATTCCTCCAAAGTCAAATAAAGCCTTAAACATCATCTGTGCTAATATCCTTTGACATCTAATCACATCAAGGAAAAACTCCTTTTAACAATAATATATAAATAGCAGAGTTTTCCATTCTCCCTTTAGTCCTCATCCAGGAAGGATTCTTATTAGCTTCAATGGGAGCTATCAGCAGGAGACATCCTAATGAGCTATTCAATGTTTAGATTTTGTGCTTATGTGAAGTGGGAGACAGAGAGAGGGCAAATAGTACATGTGACCTCCCGCAATCCTTACCGTCCTTTCAGTCATCTGGTACAAGTGCAATCCTGAGGCTCATGGAAACAAAGGAAGTGACCCCATCTTTCACACGGTAGAGCATAACCCAATAAAGAAGAATGAAAAAGAAGTTGAGGTTATGCCCTTATAAGAAAAAAGTTTAGAGTTTAAAACTAAAGTGAACCTGCATGTTTTTGAGCCAAGCTGTAGAATATCAACTGCCATCAATTTGTTAAACAGACAGTTCAAAAAGCTTATAGGAAGAATAGTATTTGCTGAGACGTTCTATGAAGTTTTAGAGTGCTGTCTACAGAAACAAATTGGTTTCATCCTTACCCTGGCAAGATATAAGAAGAAAATACAGTTTTAGAGGGATTCTGTACCATGAACTCTTCCTTGTTTGAAGAGAGATTGCATATGCTAACACCAACATATAATGCTCCCACTGCAATGTCTTGCCAATTTTGTTGTAAATAATATTGCTTTCCAACACATAGTATTGACATTAAAACAGATTATTTGTGTGAACTATGATTTTTTTTCTAGGAAAGTTTTCATATGATTACCATGAAGAGATACCTGACTATGATCTAGGGCAGTTGTTCTCAGTAGGTCAGAGGGCTCCAGGTATACAGAGTTCCCACATATTTCCTCTAGAAAAAACAAAATGGTATATCAAGGAATTTTGTTAAATAGCCACCAAGGTATTTGCTGAATATTCTTTCTTTGCTTGTTTATATATATTGTTTATAGCTGCAGTGACCACAGTTAAAGTTGAAAAGCAGTTTTTATTCTCTATTTTCAGTTTATTATAATTGTGTGCTACCATTTACTATGCCTAGTTTCCGTTAACATTGGAAGTTACAAGCCAGTATTATTATGAGATTTAGCAATTTTATTAATTCTATAAATGACTGAATAATTATCTCTGTATGAGTCACTGGGAATTTTGAGGTAAACTGACCTTACAAGATATTCAATGCAATCATACCTTCATGCTCCATTGTTTATTTAAGACTTTCATTGCATTTTTAAATATCCAAACAAGTAAATCATGTCAGCACCTTTCATAGTTATATTGATTAGAGACAGAGTAACAACATATGTACAATAAGTCTTTGTTCAAAACAATTAGCTGTACTCACTCTGACAAAGGTAATTAATTAGCTAGATTACAATAGGCTACATTTGCATCCAAAGATCATTATATCTACATCTTAGTATTATTGATTCAAGAATGTTTGAAATGAAAGACTACTTCCCAAATATTTCATCCTCTTGCCATCTTTTTCATCTGCTGATTGTTCGTATTAGAAACAAGGCCTATGAATGTAACCGCTTACTGAAGTCCAACGGGATTACAATTTCTCATTCATACAGTATTAATTTAACAGCTATTGAATGCATATCTTCTGTGACTTAAATTGCAGTATGGTGTGTCACTATCTTTCATAGCATCTTCCAAGTAAGCTATATTCCCAAATACTTAGCTCTGAAAGTAAACAAATTCAATTAAATAGAAGCTGAAAGATTTAGCTCTTAAAGTACAGCCCTTACTCCAATTTGTCTATTTTTGTAGCACTGAGCCAACTGAGATAGTGGTGGATAAACTATTCCACATAACAACCTTTTGTTGCATCCTGGAAGTAAATGGTTGAAACGAGGCACCAAATTAAATCACAATTTGGTCCTTGATCTGCTCTTGGGACAGAATATAATTGCACTCCCCCTCACACAAGACTTGTGGCAGTCCCATATTTGAACCCTATAGCTTTAGCTCTTTTTTATTGATACCATTTAAGGTTTTGGAAGCAGCATCATGCAAAAAAAAATCATACATAGTATGTAAATCAGTTAATATGCTGCCACTCTGTGGCAGCAGATGGTGAAGTAATATTATTTAATTTGAAACACATTATTCCTATGAAGACATCAATTCTCAAAAGCTTAGTGGAAAAATATGAGAGAATAATCTGCAGAAAAACGGGGCTATTGTTGAAAACTAGATGCATGAAAGAACTCTGAAATTCAAATACTACACATAATATTTACTAGGCTTGCATTCAGACCAAAAAGAACATACCCAAATTAAAATAAAAAATTGACACAAAACATATTCTATCAATTAAAGAAACCAGATGAATTCAGGGGTAGGATCTGATGGCAGAAATATGGGAAGAGAATAATGTCTGGGAAAGGAAAGAAGATGCAATATATATGAAAATACTGGAGGGCCCAGAACCAACTATAAAGTTTTTTGCATCATTTTCATTTCTTCTTCTAACTGTAAAGTATTTCTTTATCTCTGTGATTATTTTCCACTTTTTGGATAATAGGTAGGTTGGATTGCCACTGGCTATTCTGACTCTAGCACTCTAAAGAAACACAAATTAAATTTGTCTCAAGGGTACATAATTTCTCAAAATGGATTGATAAAAAAGTAAACTATAAAGCATAATATTTTAGTGAAAGACAAGATTTTCCTACTCACCAAATTTAAATTTGTCCTCAAACTCCTTAGGGAAAGACAGATGGGTTCAACTATCCTCAGATGATCAGAGGAGAGAGAAATTTGTGCCAAAGTAGTTGGTAGCATATGACTAGATGCATAGATTAGAGCCAGGCTATATTTCTGAAATGCAGTAATGAAAATGAGGTCCTGCTAATGTTTGAATTAGAATTTTAGAAACGATCTATGCCAACAATACTGGGAGGGATAGACATTAATAACAAGCAAAAAAATTATGTGGAACCCTAGGAAAAAATCAGGTCTCCATTACAGCATTGTGAAAATCCCTTATATTTGTTTTCTGATACCTGTCAGGTTAGTTTTCTGCAGTATATTTAGTGATGTTTTATTATACCACTCGGGCTTGGGCTCTGGCTTGGGCACTGGTGGCTATAGTCTAAAGTTCCACAGCATTACCTCTGCCATTTGATTCAGATCTAGAACTGATAGGAACACTAAAAGACCCAGGAAAATAACGCATACAATTGTATGTACGAGGTCTAATATCTGTTATCAGTTTTATTAACATTACAGCAAAAGTTATGAATATCACAACATATACAAAGCCTAGTTATATCAATGTGCCAATTATCATAGAATCATAGAGCTGGAAGAGACCTCAGATGGTCATCAAGTCCAGCCCCCCGCCCAAGGCAGGATCAATCCCAACTAAATCAACCCAGCCAGGGCTTTGTCAAGCTGAGACTTAAAAACCTCTAAGGATGGAGATTCCACCACCTCCCTAGGTAACCCATTCCAGTACTTCACCACCCTCCTAATGAAATAGTATTTCCTAATATCCAACCTAAACCTCTCCCACTGTAATTTGAGACCATTGCTCCTTGTTCTACCATCTGTCACTACTGTGAACAGCCTCTCTCTCTTTGGAACCTCCCTTAAGGAAGTTGAAGGCTGCTATAAAATCCCCCCACACTATTCTCTTCTACAGACTAAACAAACCCAAATCCCTCAGTCTCTCCTCATAGGTCATGTGCTCCAGCCCCCTTATCGTTTTGGTCACCTTCCGCTGGACCCTCTCCAATGCGTCCACATCCTTTCTATAGTGGGGGACCCAGAACTGGACACAATACTCCAGATGTGGCCTCACCAGAGCTGAATAAAGGGGAATAATCACTTTTCTGGATCTGCTGGTAATGCTCCTCCTCATGCACCCTAATATGCCATTAGCCTGCTTGGCTACAAGGGCACATTGTTGACTCATATCTAGCTTCTCATCCACTGTAATCCCCAGGTCCATTTCTGCAGAACTGCTACTTAGCCAGTCAGTCCCCAGCCTGTAATAATGCTTGGGATTCTTCTGTCCCAAGTGCAGGACTCTCTACTTGTCCTTGTTGAACCTCATCAGATTTCTTGTGGGCCAATCCTCTAATCTGTCCAGGTCATTCTGGACCCTATCCCTGCCCTCCAGCATATCTTCCTCTCCTCCTAGCTTAGTGCCATCTGCGAACTTGCTGAGGGGGCAATCCATCCCCTCATCCAGGTCAATAATAAAGATATTGAACAAAACTGGTCCAAGAACAGATCCTTGGGGCACTCCACTAGAAACCACCTGCCAACCTGACATCAAGCCATTGATCACTACCTTTTGGGCCTGACATTCTAGCCAGTTTTCTATCTGTCTTACCATCCATTTATCTAATCCATATTCCCTTAAATATTGGTAAGAATATTATGGGAGACCGTATCAAAAGCTTTGCTAAAGTCAAGGTATATCACATTCACCGACTTTTCCAAATCCACAGAGCCAGTTACTTCATCACAGAAGCTAATCAGATTGGTCAGGCATGACTTGCCCTTTGTGAATCAATGTTGACTATACCTGATCACTTTTGCCTCTTCCAAGTGCTTCAAAATAGATTCCTTGAGAATCCCCTCCATGATTTTTCCAGGGACTGAGGTAAGGCCAACTGGTCTGTAGCTCTCGATTGTCCTTCTTGTCTTTTTAAAAGATGGGCACTTCATTCGCCTTTTTCTAATCATCCGGGATCTCTTCCGATCACCACGAGTTTTCAAAGATAATGGCCAAAGACTCCACAATGACATTTGCCAACTCCCTCAGTACCCTCGGATGCATTAAATCCAGGCCCATGGATTTGTGTATGTTTTTCTAAATAGTTCCTAACTTGTTCTTTCCCCACCAATGGCTGTCCACCTCCTTCCCATACTGCATTGCCTAGTGCATTTGTTTGTGAAGACAGAGGCAAAGAAAGCATTGAGTACTTCAGCTTTTCCCACATCATCTGTCACTAGGTTACCTCCCTCATCAAGTAAGGGCCTCTCTGATTATCCTCTTATTGCTAACATGCCCGTAGAAACCTTTCTTGTTATCCTTCACATCCCTTGCAAGTTGCAATTCCAATTGTGCTTTCGCCTGCCTGATAATTCCCGTGCATTCTTGAGCAATATATTTATACTCCTCCCTAGTCATCTGTCCAAGTTTCCACTTCTTGTAATCTTCCTTTTTGTGTTTAAGCTCATCATGGATGTCCCCGGTAAGCCAATCTGGTCGCCTACCATGTTTGCTTTTCTTGCTGCGAATCAGGATGGTTTCTTCCTGTGCCTTTAGTAAGGCTTCTTTAAAATACTGCCAGTCCTACTGGACTCCTTTTCCCTTCATGTTAGCATCCCAGGGGATCCTGCCCATCAGTTCTCTGAGAGAGTCAAAGTCTGCTCTTCTGAAGTCCAGGGTGTGCATTTTGCTACTTTCCTTTTTTCCTTTGGTCAGGATCCTAAAATCTACCATCTCATGATCACTGCTTCCCAGTTGTCACTCACCTCTACTTCCCATACTAGTTCCTCCAAGTTTGTGAGCAGTAGGTCAAGCTGCACATGGCCCCGGTCAGTTCCTTCAGCACTTGTACCAAGAAGTTATCCCCAACATTCTCCAAAAACTTCTTATAGTCAGACCCATATTTTCCTGGCTAATGGTAGTGTCTGAGAAGTCTTATGGATTGAACATAAACAGATGGATGCTGTTGTTTCCTGTAAGAGAACTCAACTTTCCCAATCTGGGCACCTTCTTTTTGTAATGTGACAAGAAAATTTACCCAGAGTTTCTCAGGTTCTTAACTCAATTTTTTTTTAAATGAAATGAAAATGTACATGCTTTATTTGAATCATTGCTCTTGAGTGGGTCTGGAGCTGAGGGGTTCAGTATGCAGGCTGCCCCCGAGGAGAGGACTACCCCATCCCTCTCTCACCACAGCAGCTTGAGTTCAGGTGAGAAGTACTTCTCCATGACTACTGCAGTTCCAGCAGGCACAGCTTGGGAGGAGGAGTGCATGGACTCCAGCTAGAGCAGGTCCATCTGCTCCTGCACTCCCCAGCCAGAGTGAAGAATGCAGAAAACTGTTAAATTTCCCTTGTAATGTACCCATATGAATCGGAGTGGGAGGGAGAATGGGTAAATGTCACCCCTCCATCTTCCCTAAAGGGTGCCTTGGGGGGGGGGGGTTAGGGTGAGGGGGAGAGAGATTCTGTTCTCAGGTCCAAGTAAATCACTGCAAGACATCAAGAATGACCAAAAGCAGTTGAAAGGCGAAGCCATGTCACAAGGGAGCATGTGCAAGGGCATCATGCTATGACAAGCAGGAAAATTCATGGACCAAATTATGTCCAGTCAAATCACTGGAACTCCAGCTAAATCAGCAGGTTGCAAGGATAAGAGTGTAGACATAATTTGCCTACCTCTTTTTACCTACCCATTAATTGCAGCACCAATCTCTAATTCACCAATCTGCTATCTCCTTTCAATAGTATAGTGTATTAATGAAAGCGGCATTCTGTTTTTATTATTGTTCTGGTTTTATTTTTGTCATATATTCTCTGATATTCTAAGGCAGAAGTCAAGGTTCACTGTGTAGAAGAGTTGGGTAACTATACAAATCAGTATGGTGCCTCATGTACATCAGTGTTATAACTTCACTATTAATAACTTGTGACAAATAGTAATGGGAAATCTATAGAAATTCCATTCCATTCTGAGAAGTACCCAAAAGTTTAGATGCTTATTTGACAGTTACATAAGTATTCACCACAAATGAGTGGGGTCTCATGATAATCATTATCCTTTGAGATGCCAATACTTAATTGTAGTCAGGCAGAAATACTGTAGTAGGTATTCTGATGATGCCCTTTGTGATTCAGAACTGGTTTATGTTAAAATGGAAACTAATAAGATTGAAACTATCAAAAATTAAAGTATTCAATCTGAGTTTATTGCATAGATTTAGATTGTCCGTGCCAGTTACCATGTTTTGCATATTTTCAACATTTTAAAATGTTTTAGAATGTTTCGTCTTTACTGTTAAAGAAACTTGTCCATTCTTCAGTGAATAATAATAAAATATATAGTTTTATGTAGTTTTGAAACACACCAGAAAGAAGAGTTATGTTATGCAAGAATTCAGACTAAATTACAATAAGAGATATATTTTAAATCCAGTATCAGAGGGGTAGCCGTGTTAGTCTGGATCAGCAAAAGTAACAAGGAGTCCTGTAGCACCTTATCGACTAAAAGATGTATTGGAGCATAAGCTTTCGTGGGCAAAGACCCACTTCGTCAGATGCATCGGAGGGTATGTCTACACTACCCTCCTAGTTCGAACTAGGAAGGTAATGTATGCATACCGCACTTGCTAATGAAGCCCGGGATTTGAATTTCCCGGGCTTCATTAGCATAAGTGGGGAGCCGCCATTTTTAAATCCCCGCTGCTTCGAACCCCGTGTAGCGTGGCTACACGGGGCTCGAACTAGGTAGTTCGGACTAGGGTGCCTATTCCGAACTACCGGTACACCTCGTTTCACGAGGAGTAACGGTAGTTCGGAATAGGACCCTAGTCCGAACTACCTAGTTCGAGCCCCGTGTAGCTGCGCTACACGGGGTTCGAAGCAGCGGGGATTTAAAAATGGCGGCTCCCCGCTTATGCTAATGAAGCCCGGGAAATTCAAATCCCGGGCTTCATTAGCAAGTCCGGTATGCATACATTACCCCGCTAGTTCGAACTAGCGGGGTAGTGTAGACATACCCGGACAAAGTGGGTCTTTGCCCATGAAAGCTTATATTCCAATACAACTGTTAGTCGATAAGGTGCTACAGGACTCCTTGTCGATTTTAAATCCAGTAATTCTTGTGATTGAAGTAGAGTTTTTAAAAAAACATATCCAATCTCATTTTAAAGACAACTGAAGGGTAAATCCTATATCTGTTAGTAACTTTAACTGCTAGGATAAATAAGGAATTATATTGATTCTGAAATCACTTTTGAATATGGGATCTGTAATGCCTTTGACTTGAGTGGATAAGTACTTACGAAGAACTACTTACATGCTTGTTCCCAAGATTTGGATTATAGTCAGTATAAAACAACCTGGGTTGCTGTTTGCATTAATGTTGATTGAACTCTATTTTGGTCATTTGATTAAAACGATTAAGTTAATTTGTGAAATATTTAATATTCTTTTCCCTGTATTTTCAAAAAAGGCTGTTTCTACGCTGCGTGTTATTTTAATGATTTGTACAGCCTGTACCAAAGTCACTCCACCTAATTCTTCCTTGCTGCTAAAGCCTTTCCTTCCCCAGGAAAAGACTCCAGCATCATGCAGGCAATAGGAAATGGCTTTTTTTCAATTCCCTGATGCTAGAGTCCTTTTCAGCTACAGGGACAGTCCCTGGCAGTGGAGAAAGGCTGGCAGCTCCCACAGGCAAATGCTCTAGCAGCAGGAAAGAGTTGAGAAAATGGCTGAGCTTTTTGCCATTGCCTCCCTTCTGCCAAAAGTTTTCATCACCAAAGTGAAAAGCTCTGGTAGCAGAGAGCCTTTCCCCACTGCTTGCACTCTGCCAGAGCCTTTTGTGGACCCATGTAGTTACTTGTCACAGCATAGGCACAGTGTTCTTTTCTCGTGGTTTGTAACTATATGTATGCTACATGCTGTTGAAAGTGGTATGTAGAGTATAGACATAGCTTAAATGATAGAACTATATATAAACATATGCACATTCGGAAAATGTATAGAACTTGCACGATTCTTCCACCTTTTAGCAGCATCTGCTATTGCTATGATGAAACATGTTGGAGATTTAAAGGTCTGTTCACATACTATCTGCACTCAGGATCGTATGTTACTTAAAATGGTACTTATGAGTCCATGACAACTACATCCAACCAGCAGAATAAGAGCCAGCTGGGTGACATTCAAGTCCAAATTGAGAAAGTCAGCTCAGGATTAGGATGAACTAGAATGAATTGTGGTTGACTAAGAAAACACCCACTGTAGAATGGACGAATCTCTCTCTCTCTCTCTCAGATCTGAGAAATATCAGCATTAAGTAATTTAATGTTACACTTCCCCCTTTTTATTGAAACTTGATATTGTTAACTTACAAGCTGTTGTGCTGACATCTGATTACATTTTTATAGCACCATGAAACTAAACATGACAGGATTTACTTTTATTTTATGCCTTGCACATTAAAGGGCATTTAAACCTGCAAAATGGATCAGACACAATGCTATATGTATTACCAGCATGTTCTGCTAAATAAAATGTTATTGACACAGCCAATTAGTTTCCTTACTAAATGGCAAGCATCTTTGTTTTATGTTTGGGAGTTATGTATTCCTTAAATATATAATGCTGGTTTGTCTTTGGGATTAATATTTCAAAAATAAAGAAATTTTATGGGAATAATAACAACTGCTAACTTTTTTAAAAAACATTGTACTATGCACACAGTTTCCACAAAATCTACATGTTGAATCATTGAAAATAGATGCAATTAAATATTTCTACTTTCCAAATTCTGCACATCTTTATTTAATAGTCTTTCCCTTTGCCACTTCACCTCTTAGCTTTTGTTAATGGTTTTTTCCCCTATCATAAAAAGGGGTATTATTTATTATTATTATTATTATTATTATTATTATTATTCCATAAGCAGTACCTTATGCTATTAGGAAGATTATAGCAATTCAATATACACTAGTCATTGAACTTGCCACCCACTTCTATTTGCAACTGAAGTAAAATTACCTATCAGTCACTGGTAATTATTAGCTCATTTATTTAAGTTTGTATAATCATGTTTAAAGAGATGCTTAGTAGTGTTGTGTGAATAATCAAATGTTTTGTTCATTGACAGAAAATATAAATTGTGAATTGACCTGAAAATGAACACTTTTGTGTGTCAGCAAATATAAAAACAAAAATTCTGAATACTAAACAATTTTAGAACCCTGGCCTGGGGGTTTGGAGGTGTCAAACTGAGTTGTTCGAAGGCTACCGAGGGGACATCAGTAAAATATTTAGTTTGACACAAAACAAGAAATTGTTTAGATTTTGTGCATTTCAGCCACACCTAGAAACGTGATTCACAGAGCCATAGGAGAAAGTAGCAGCAGTGGTGGATAGGTAGTCATTGAAGTAGGGAAAGGAACCCATGTGTTCCATCCCTACCAGCTGAGTGCCCTAACTACCACACTACAGACTCACTGTCCTATGAATATGTATTGATATAAAATGGAATAGCTTCAACAAGAGAGACAGAGAAGACTTCTACCGCAACTATCCAATAGCCTAGTTGTTAAGGCACTTAAAGTATAGGAGACCCAAATTCAAATCTTTTCTTTGAATCTGCTAGAAACTGTGGGAAATACATATTGAATTCACATGCGGTTTTGGTTGATCCCGAACTGCATTTGTTGGTAAATAAACTACAGGTTGGCCCTCCCTGGTCCAGCACCTTCAGATGAGGGGAGGTCATCTGATAGACCAGAGGAGGTCATATCTGGCCCCCCTGATACTGGGTCCCCAAGCACTAGACCAGTTGCAGGCCCTGCTGCTCTGCGGGTCCCCATCTCCTCTTGCCTGACATGCCAGGCAACCCAGCTCGCAGCACACTGGGTTCCCACCCCACTGAACTGCCCATCTGGGGCAAATCAGGCAGCCTTTCTGGACAGCCCCACTGTGGCACACCACTCATGGACTTCTCCAGGCAATTTAGCTCCGGTGTGCAGGTCCTTCACAGGCAGCCTAGCTAGGGTGTGCTGAGCAGCCCAGCTGAATAGACATGCTGTAGCATGCTAGGCTCCCAATCTCACCAGAAGGCCCTGATGGAGCATGCCTGGCTTCTCAACTGTGGGGATCTAGGCTCCTGGCCCCGCTGGAAGCTCACTGTCAGCAGCCCGCAACCCTGCCAGTCCACAGGGCTCCTAGGCACCAGCGCTCCATTGGGATTCTCTTATCCTGGAATATCTGTGATTGTTCCAGACCACAGATATTGCCAGACCAGAGAGTCCTGGTTTACAGAGGTTCAACCTGTATTTGAAAAATTTCTTCCATTTGTAATGCTTTGCTAGAGCACTGAACGTCTGTACTATATACCAAAAATACTAATATAAAAGTTTTATCTTTCCTTAAAACTGGAAAATGGGTGGTTGATACATTATCAGTCACTAACCTCTGGCTAATTTGCATGATCCTAGAGCAGCAGAGGGCAAATACCAGCCCATCAGTTGCAGATGATCAGGGTCAGTCCCTGGCGAACCACTGCAACTATATTTGCCTGCACCTCCAGGGATACAGCACTTGCAGCTCCTGTTGTCTGTGGATCTCCGTTCATAGCCAATGGGAGCTACAGGAAGTGGTGTGGACTGAAGTATTATTTCCCACAGCTCCTATTGGCTGGCAATGGCAATCCACAGCCAATAGGAGCTGCAAGTGCCCTTACCACCAAGGACTAGCCCTGGCGAACTGCGTCCATTTTATTGACAAGCCCTAGGCTAGAGCCACACTAAGGCTGTGCATTTGTTGTTCAGGATAAGAAGAAAAAATTCTGGCTGCAAGTGATGATAGGTAGCTGAGTTTGAGAAAAGGAACCAATGATTAATGGAGTTTGAATAAAGAATTGCATGCATTCATCCATACGGATTGGAAATCCATCAAGTTCACAAAGAAACTTGCACAGATCCAAACTGACATCATCTTCCTTTCCAAGTACAAACAGATGGACATCATATCTAAAGGCCTAAGGGCGAAAAACCCACTACAATCTACATATCCCATGGACTACAGCCAGAGATTATGCCCCACTACCCCTACAAATATGATTTAGTTCTGTGGAGGTCTGGAATCCTATTTTCGCTGCCTCTGCCTGAAGGAATACTTCCAACACACTTATGTACAACACACTGACCTTGCTGCCCCCCCCCCCATCAATCCCACAAGAGGAAGGCTTCTATGTGGACCCCCACTAACGGTCATAACAAAAGTCCTGTTGAACATATACAGTGTGGAAATCCATCAACTTCCTTGCTTTTGTTTTTCATGATCATTGTCCATGGTTTTGTATCCTTAGGCAAAGATAATAGAGATGTTGGTGTGAGTAGCGTATATTACAATCAGTGGGAAACAGAAGGATTTGGCAAATTCATGGTCCATTTTGATCAGTTGCATGGTAATAGGATTTTAAAAATTGTACATTTCATTATTTCAGCTATTTAAATCTGAAATTTGCATGGTAGTGTAATTATAAGGGTCTTGACCCAAAAAAGGAGTTGGGGAGGGTCACAAGATTATTGGAGCAGAGTCACGGTAGTGCTCCCTTACTTCTGCATTGTTAGTGGCAGTGCTACCGTCAGAGCTGGACAGTGTGGTGCCTACAGGCAGGGAACTCAGCTCTAAAGACAGAGCTGATATCACCAGCAGGGCAAAAGTAAGGACAATGGGGTATTGCCAAGCTGCTTGTGCCTGAAGAGCTTTCTCTCAGCAGCTGCCACACTCTGACCACCCAACTTTGATGGCAGCAGTACAGAATTCAAGGTCCCATGGTATGATATTGTCACTCTTACTTCTATACTGTTGCTGGTAGGGCATGAGCTGAATTCCCAACCAACAACCAACACTCTCCAGCTACTCAGTTCTGAAGGCAGCAAAATAAGAATAGCAATACTGTGACGCTACCTAAAAATAACCTTGCAACCCCCCTGCAACACCCTTTGGGATCAGGACTCCCAATCTGAGAAATGCCAGTATCCCTGTGAAATCTGTATAATATGGGTTAAAAGAAGCATACACAAGACCAGATTTCACAGGGAGGGTATGTCTACACTACAGCACTAATTTGAATTAACTTAATTTGAAATAGTTCATTCGAACTAAGCTAATTCGAAGTAGTGCATCTAGACCTAAAAACTAGTTCGAATTAGCATTTTGCTAATTCGAACTAGCATGTCCACATTGAGTGGACCCTGAACCGAGGTTAAGGCTGGCCGGAAGCAGTGCCGGCAGGGCATCAGATTAGGACTTACAGCGTGGAGCTGCTGTCTCAGGCTAGTCGAGGGCTGTGCTTAAAGGGACCCGACCCCCATCCCGGACAGACAGTTCTCAGGGGTTCCCCACTTGCAAAGCAGTCCTGGCTTGGAGTGCCCTGAGTGTCCACACTTGGCACATCATAGCACTCAGCCATCAGCCAGGCTGCACTTGCCGCAGGCTGCCATCTGGGGGGTTCACTCGGGGGGCTGCAGGAGAGCTTCCACCCTGAGGAGCCTGCAGAGTAACCCCAGTCCTCCCAATCGGGGGCTCGTACCCCATTCCTCCCTCACCTCCTTCCACTTACCCCTCCCTAGCCCCTTCCTGATGTACAAAATAAAGGACACGTGTGTTCAAAATTAGAAACTCTCTTTATTGAACAAAACTTGGGGAGACTGGGAAAAGGAGGTGGGAAAGGGGAAGAGAGAGGGTGGGAGAGGGGAGGGCAACTAAAATGATCAGGGGTTTGGAACGGGTCCCATATGAAGAGAGGCTAAAGAGACTGGGACTTTTCAGCTTAGAAAAGAGGAGACGGAGGGGGAATATGATAGAGGTCTATAAAAGCATGAGTGGTGTGGAGATGGGGCATAAAGAAAAGTTCTTCATTAGTTCCCATAATAGAAGGACTAGAGGACACCAAATGAAATGAATGGGTAGCAGGCTTCAAACTAATAACGGAAAGTTCTTCTTCACAAAGCAAATAATCAACCTGTGGAACTCCTTGCTGCAGGAGGCTGTGAAGGCTAGAACTAGAACAGAGTTTAAAGAGAAGTTAGAGAAAGTCATGGAGGTTGGGTCCATGGAGTGGTATTAGCCGGGGGTAGAAATGGTGTCCCTGGCCTCTGTTTGTGGAAGGCTGGAGATGGATGGCACAAGACAAATGCCTTGGTCATTGTTTCGGTCCATCCCCTCCAGGGTCCCTAGTGTTGGCCACTGTCGGCAGACAGGCTACTGGGCTATATGGACCTTTGGTCTGACCCAGTACGGCCATTCTAAGCTCAGGGCTCAAGGTCGGGGGTCTCACTGGACCATCCTGATTTTCATGCAAACCTTCTCCTGGGTGGCCAGGCTGGCAGCTCTCCTGCCCTAGACGGCCACTTTCCTGTGCCTAGTGCGGACATCGTGGATGAGGTCCACGATCTCCGCACCAGACCAGGTGGGCGCCCACCTCTTGTGGACCCGGGCAGGCTCCCAGGAGCCGCCAGCCTGGTCCTGGGAAGAGACGGAGGGCTGGGTGGCAGCGGGTGGCTGGTTCGTGCCGTGCCAGGTGCAGGGTCTGCTGGCTGGGTGCTGGCAGGCTTGCACCTGGCATAGGCACCGTAGCCAGCCTGTGCCCCTTTAAGGGCTCCGGGGCCGGGAGGGGTGCAGACGAGTTTCCCTGGTGGTGCCCAGAGTGGCCACCAGGGCAAGCTGGGGAGGGCTAGCCTCCCACGAGTTCGAATTAAGTGGCCACACGGCCCTTAATTCGAACTGCTTAATTCGAACTAGGCATTAGTCCTCGTAGAATGAGGTTTACCTAGTTCGAATTAAGCGCTCCACTAGTTCGAATTAACTTCGAACTAGTGGTTTGTATGTGTAGCACCTATCAAAGTTAATTCGAACTAACATCTGTTAGTTCGAATTAACTTTGTAGTGTAGGCATACCTGGAGAGACTAGACTTCATGGTTGGTGATGCATTTTTCATGGCCATGAATTTGGTAGGGCTCTAGCAATAACAATGAAGCAGGATATTGGATTGATATACTTCAGCCAAGATTAATTGGAAGGTAATATTAGAATTTATGCTAGTCAGGATTAGTGCTGGAATATAATTGTCTATAAAGAATAATGACTTTTTATTGTCACCATAACACACATTTTTTGATCATTTAAAACATTTCTCGATTCTTTTGTTCTCCATTCTTCAGCTGTCAGTTTTCAGCACTTTGAATTATCAGCAACAACATACTTGATGGCTGGATTATGAAATATTCTTTCCAATTATCTGTAATTATTTGTATTCTTATTTTTAATAAAGAGGTCATTGCTTGGAGCTACTAAGCCAGTATTTGTCATGTGGACTGAATATAGGCCACATCAGTTATCATTAAAATGAATTTCTAATTTTTTTTGTATGCACTGTTGTTCCAGTTATTAGATAGATGAAATAAACAAAAATAGCTGCCAAATGATTTTAACTACGAATCTATTTTTGGTTTATTTTCTATAATCTATATTTTCTCTGTGCTGCCAGGGAGCCACATCTATAGCATGGCATCACTCTGCAGGCACCCCACCCTCATTTCCTTCCCTTTTTTGCAACCCAGAGTACTTGAGGAAACCTTTTTCTTGTGATCTAATGTATTGTCTGAGGTGTAGAGATAATCTCTCAGCTTTTTCATGAAGAAGTTGCTTTTTAAAGTCTCCATTTCATCCCAGGTGTAAGATGGGAAAGGAAACATCCAAAATCTTGAAACATTTTATTGGACAAACAAAACATTCCTACCCCTCTCTAGTCGCAACTTGGTTAAACAATTCCACAGCCCCCTCTTTTGTTATTCAAGCAGGCTTCCCTACTCAGCTGGCTAGGTTCCATCTTTGCTCCACAGAATCTTCCATGGACCTTGACTAATATGCTTCCTGCCATTAGCACAGGCAGCCCTGACTTTCCTTCTTAGGGCTGTGCCGGGATTCAGGCAGACTTTCCTAGCACAGGAATCTCCTTCTTTGTTCTGAGTAACAGAACAGGAAACCTCTGATCTACCTTACTACTTTCTAGGTAAGACATTTTAATATGTTCATAATCACTGTCTGACCAGCAACACCACACAGCTGTGTGTTATCATGTTCAGGAGGAAGCGATGTGATTAACACTTGGCCCCCATTCTCTAGTTCATCTGCTGGTTTCTTGATCACTGATTTACTTAAATCATCAAGCTATGGAACGTGATTAAGCTGGCTTCTAGCCCCACCTAACAATGACAGGCCACCCTTCTAAAGGTGGAATATGAACCTTCAGCCACTGGTTGCCACGATTTATTTTAGGATGTGGTGTTTGGCTGCTCCACTATTTTTTATTACTCCTTACTACATATAGTCAAATATATATATATATATATATATATATATATATGTATATATAGTTTTGCTGGGAACAAATAATAAATAATGCTACATTAATTAAAGTTGAATTTCAAGGAAAAAAATTGGCAAAAGGAGTTATGAAGTGAAATATGCATTAAAGCAAAATGAGTTTAACATGATTAATTTTATTGCAATAAATAGAAAATTATTTTAATTGCTGGGACTATTAATTGCAGCTGTTGCCTTACTGGTAAGCATCTGAACATGGCAAACTTTCAGCTGAATATGCTAGTTGTTGGAGCCATAAGCATAATGAAGACATTAGTTTTATGGCTCATACTTCCTAAATATCAGATAAGGTTACTAAAATAAATAAAAAACAAATAAAATACAACTTTGATGTATACATAATTTAGTTCACATTCAATTTTTTAAAGTGCATATATGACCATGATCACATGCAATTTGGTGAGCAATCCCTAGGATTTTTCACTTCATATAACCACTGGAACACCTTGGCATTCACACTATCCATTTACTGCCTGAAATTGAAATCAGTATTCAGGCTGATGGCACCTATCCAATCCAGACACAAAGACTTTTTTTAAAAAAAAGAATAAAGCAATATTTAGCTCAATTCTCAAGGGAACTCCTTATACAACTAGAGAAGAATGATGACTTAGGGTTTAGGGTGCTGGCATATAATTTAAGGGACCCACTTTCAGTTTTATAGTCCAGTATGTGGTTTCTGTTTTACCTAGAAATGACTCACTTAATCTCCCTGGCCCAGATCCACCAAGGTATTCAGGTACCTACATTCAAAGTTTTGATACTACCGTGATTTACAGAACTTTCATGTGATTGCTATCTAATCCTGTAGGTACCCACTCACTGCCTACATTTTCAGGGCTGAATGTGGTTTCAGCAGCAGTTCCTATTGTTTCATCTGTCTTACTCCAATAAGGAACTTAGGGTATGTCTACACTACCACCCTAGTTCGAACTAGGGTGGTTGATGTAGTCAATCGAAGTTGCAAATGAAGCCCGGGATTTAAATATCCTGGGCTTCATTTGCATCTTGCCGGGCATGGCCATTTTTAAATCTCCAGTAGTTCGGACTCCATGCCCGCAGCTACATGCGGCACCGAGTAGGTAGTTCGAATTAGGTGTAACGGTAGTTCGAATTAGAAAGCCTAATTCAAACTACCTACTCCGTGCCACATGTAGCCGCGGGCACGGAGTCCGAACTACCGGGGATTTAAAAATGGCGGCGCCCGGCAAGATGCAAATAAAGCCCGGGATATTTAAATCCCGGGCTTCATTTGCAACTTCGATTGACTACTTTAACCACCCTAGTTCAAACTAGGGTGGTAGTGTAGACATACCCTTAATGTGCTAGTTGGATTATCCTGAATGAATGGTGGCTGTCATACTCACCACCTTCAATAAGGTGTCACCCAATATCCATTATAATATAACAACATGACCAACCAAAAAAGTGGAGATGTAAATATTTGACAAATATGGGGTATATGGCATCAGATCATGCTGCTGAGCTGTGTAGTTTAGACCTCAGAAGTTCCATTTCCTAAAGATGCAGAGATAAACATGCTGTTGAGGCAAATCATCTAGGGAGTGATCCATTAATTTCAATGGGTTTTGAACTGAGCCGTTAGTCTCCAAGACAAAGAGTGGTACATTATCTATGCAGAAATCAGCTATCTTCAATATTAGAGGTTTATTATTGGGGTTCTAAATTCTCACTCAGGGTTCTGAATTCTCAGTTGTCATTATGAACTCTAATTTGGCCGTGTATGTCATTTTGAGCAGTAGCCTGATCAGTGGAAAATTTAGATTCTGAAAAGATGGAATCTAGAATTCCTCCTGGTGGAACATTTACTGTAGTGGCCTCACCAAGCATACTATCTCCAAAAGATATCAGGCCATTTGATTATAATAATACACTGCACAGTTTTGTGACAGTACCAATAAATAGAAACATTTGATCTGGAATTCTTCATTCTTTCTTAAATAAAGAAAGCTAGTTCACGTGCATGCCTCAGATTAAAATCAAACTACTCAAAGTTTGCTCTGCTCTAATGATGACTAATTTAGCTAGTTAGATAACCATGGTTAAGGCATCCTTTTTGTAGCAGGAAGAGGTCAATTTGAAATGGCATGTTTTGCTTTTATTTATCAATGCCATGTCTTCTAACCAGCACTGAGTGGCATTTAAGCTTGGCTTGTTCATCTGTACAAAGAAAGTCAGGTATACCATGTCTATAACTTTTCTATAAAATTGAAGAAAAACCCAGTTTAACATAATAATGGATTTTAAATAATGAAGCACAAAAATGCACACGACTTCCTCTATTTCCTTCTTTAGGCTACATATTTTCTAATACAAGTTCAAATGTTTCTTCTCACTTAATGACACTTTATAGAAATAAGTGTGCATGCATGCATGCATGCATGGACAAGGACAGTGCACATGGGAGAAATCAATGCTTTGTTCTAATACTGATGCTGATACAATCACCTTCAATGCTGAGCAGAACATTACTCCACTGGTAATCCCAATTAAATATATAGATTGACTTACACAGTATTTCATGGACCTACTACTCGGTCTCCGAATCTGCCCTATTACATTTTAGTCATTTGTACTAGCATGAAGAGTTACTTAATTATGGAAGGTGAGAATATTTTTGTCTTTTTATCTTGCTATATTTTAATTCTGAATGAGCAACAGCAAATTACTTGATGAAAATTAATGATTATCTGTCCTTTTTTAAAAGAATTGACCTAATTATAAATTGTATATATAATGAATTAGTAATTCATTACATAACAAGCTGTCAAAGTTAGCTCATTAGTGCACCTTCTGTTATGGTTGGCGAAGCTTGCCATACATAGCAATTCAATTTATGGAAATATATTCTGTATTTTAGGATCCTTCGCTAAGACCATGATGATAAAGTTAACTTCATTTAGCCCATCCATTCAAAATTACATTTTTCAGCATTTAATTTTCCAATTGTTTTAAATATTATGTTATTAAACTTGGCATGCAAATTTAGCGCTCAACTGTTTTTTTTTAATATCCCAGACAAAACACTTGCAGTGATTTGTTATTTCTCTCAGAATACTTTTTTCTTTGTTATGCTCTGAAAAAAAGACACCACTGGATTTTAAAATGAGAATTTTTGAGAAGTTTCAGGATGGTACCTAAGGTTAACTTGTCCATTTAGGTGATAGGATATGAAGAAATAAACATTGAAATGTCTGCAATATGAATTTTGGAAATTTGCCACTAGGCTTACACAGGTACATTTTTATAACAGTTCACTAATACATCATTCATTTTCACTCTGAAAATTTCACTACTTACCAAAATTTTACTTATATGTTTATTATGGACCCTGGGGTTTCCTAATGGTATAATTAGAGATTATTTTGCAATAGTTTTCATTATGTTAAAAATTATTCCCAGGAAACATATTCCTCATAGAAATACAGTACTGTTAAAAAGATCTAGGGGATTAAATGCTAGGGTATGGAGCAGAAAATAAAAATGTTATTACTCACACATAAAACTCTAAGCATGATAATAAAGACAAATGCAAAGTACTCCACTTAGAAAGGAACAATCAGTTTCACACATACAAAATGGGAAGTGACTGTCTAGGAAGGAGTTTAGGTGTCATAGTGGACAACAAGTTAAACATGAGTCAACAGTGTGATACTGTTGCAAAAAAAGCTAACATGATTCTGGGATGCATTAACAGGAGTGTTGTGAGCAAGACATGAGAAATCATTCTTCCACTCTACTCCACTGATTAGCCCTCAATTGGAGTATTGTGTCCAGTTCTGGCACCACATTTCAAGAAAGATGTGGAGAAATTAGAGACGGTCCAGAGAAGAGCAAAAAGAATTATTAAAGGTCTAGAGAACATGAGCTATGAGGGAAGACTGAAAGAATTGGGGTTGTTTAGTTTAGAAAAGAGAAGATTGAGAGGGGATGTAATCGAGGTTTTCAAGTATCTGTTAGCTGTATGGACATTGTAAAATCAAAATGAAGTCTGTACATGTAAGAACAATTCAAAATGGAACCCAAGTGACTTCGCTGTCAAAACACCACCTTTGCACACCGCATGTGGCTATGCTCACAGCACCACCAAGCTGCACATGGCACTGAATCTGCACAAGGCCCCAGAGTTTTGTACTTGGTACGCCTTGCTTTTACACTCGGGACCTTCAGAGTTTTCCTGCCTTGGGCTCTATAAAATCCAGATTCCTGAGGAGATCAGGTCGGCAGTTGCCCCTACCATCCTGGAGGAGAGTCGTTCTGTCGACGAAGACCATGGTGAAGGCCCAGTCCAGTTACAGACCAGACCCAACTCCATTGCTGCCCACTGGGTGCTTTGGCCCACAGCTGTAGCAATAGCTCAGCTCAGTGAGCCTCAATTACCTGCTTCTCCCCACACCATCGAGATTGGGACCACAGAGCTCCTTCCATTGTTCTGCGTCTGCTGTGGCGAAGGCCATTTAAGGCACCCAGAACTTCTCTGCCTGCAATTCACAAATTGTACGCTGGTCTGTTGCAAAGGCAGGAACTAAGCAGTGAACTGAACTGTTTGCCATACCACTGCTAACACTGGAAGATCAGGTTAGTGTTCCTCCCCTGAAAGCTACCATCAGCTAAAGGATTGAAGGTCCTGAGCTTCAAGCTGCCTCAGACAGACTGAGTATTAAGTTCTGCTGCTTGTTATATCTATTCTGTCTTCTATTATATCAGAGGGTGAGGGATTGTTTTATCTGTTCAGTGTTTGTAATCCATTGTTTTAATTTACTTATCTGTTGTACTTTACAATATATTGTTAAATTTGAACATCATACGTGTCTAGGTTTATTTGGACTTGAGCTGAGAAATCCGCCACTGACAGATACAGTGGTTTCCAGGTTGGACCATCTTCTGGGACAAAGGCATTTAACATAATTTAAGATCAGGCCCATTAAATTTAGTTTACTAATTCACCTTTGCTGGTAACATATCTAAAAGGGTGTTACAAGAAGGAGGGAGAAAAATTGTTCTCCTTGGCCTCTGAGGATAGGACAAGAAGTAATGGGCTTAAACTTCAGCAAGGGAGGTTTAGGTTGGACATTAGGAAAAACTTCCTAACAGTCAGGGTGGTTAAACCCTGGAATAAATTGCCTAGGGAGGTTGTGGAATTTACATCAGTGGAGATATTTAAGGTCTGGTTAGACAGATGTCTGTCAGAGATGATCTTGACATTGCTTGATCCTGGCATGAGGGCAGGGGACTGGACTCAATGACTTCTTAAGGTCCCTTACAGTTCTATGATTCTATGATTCTAAGTGGAAGCAAAATATTACTGAAAGATACCATTATGTTGTGTCTTGGCATTTTGATATATATTGTATTCATCAACATCACCCAAAAGACATTGATTACCATTAATTATCTCAATAAACAGAAATAATCTATTTCAGTTTGAGCCATATTTCTTTAATTCAAGTGGACTTAGTCCATGCTTGATTAAGAGATAGTTTATAACTTTATTTCTTAAACAGCCTTGAAAGTTTGAGAAGTTTTTAAAAATCTCAAAGACAGTTGCAGCTGACACTATTACAACTATTTTTAAATAGGTATATCTATTAGAGGGGAATAACACTATATTATTTTCATGATAGCATAGTCACCTGGCATCAGCCCAGTCTTTGTGATTCAAAAGCTGCACTATCTCTTTTTGGAGGTCATCTTACTTCCTGTGGATAATTGATTTTAAAGCAGACAAAGACTCTAGGAGTCTAGGAGCTAGAAGATTATGTACTCTTACCTCTGAAAAGAGGGCTTATAGACTCATAATATGTTAAATACACTGACAAAAGATCAAGATTAAAATTATAGATATAAATAGTGATGGAAGATACCTTTCTTTCTTTCATACCTTTTGTAACATATTCATCTAAAAATGGATAGAGAACTACAGTGTAGGTATGGGTTAAGCCTTCAAGCAGATAAAATATACCAAGCACACATTTCCCAGAAAAATCTGGAAATTTCAGGAACATACATAGAGTTCAGAACAACAGTTCAGAGGTTTACTACAGAAGAATCATCTTTATGAAGTAAGAGAGCATGTATTTTTTTTTTTTTTGGTTTATCATTCAGAGACTGGGGTCCTTGTAACTTCTACTGTAGTAAAGAAAAGATTTAATCATACCTTCAGCTACAAAAAACAGATGTATGTGATACATGTGAGTAAAGGATGTACAACAGTTTTTTCCCCTAGAACATACATTTGAATGTGTGTGCGCGCATGGGGGGGTGTTACCTTCTGAGGATAATTAGGGATTTTGTGCGTTATTTCTTAAAACAATATGATATACATGTTATATCAAAGGAAGCTTTAGGGAGGAAGTTTAACCTTCCCCCTCCCCACCCTCCGCTTTCATGAGGAATGTCAAGAATCCTGGAAGAGACATGGGGGAAACTATTGATTGGGGAATAACATCTACCTGAGTTCATCAAAACAAGAAACATTTACTCTTCCCAAAGGAAAACCTTTAGGAGGATACTAAATAGTTTTAGAAGCCTGAGCTGAGGAAAGGAAAGGGGAGGTCAAGTGAGTTGTTAGAAAGCTACTCAAGAGCCATCAGGAAGAGCTGCCAAAGGATCAAGGACACACAGGCTATGCCTACACTGTGAGCTAGGGTTATGATTTCCCTACTCATGAACATGTACTCCCATGAAGTTAATCAGTACAAATAACACTGAGACCATGAAAGCGAGGCTTAGTCATACCTCTGCTACCATTACCCACGGTACTCTGGCTTCAATGATACTTATACTTCTTCTAGCTCAATGAGATCCAGGGAATGTGTACACTCAAATAGGGGAATCGACCCCCTTGTTCAGAGTGTAGATGTAGACATAGAGAGATGAAAGAACTGCAGCAAGTAGGCTGGCTTGTCCACTCCAGAGATGGAAATAAGAAGGACCTACTTAAGCTATGGATAGAGAAGTTAAACTTGGGTAAAAGGTGTCTTCATTTGTGTCAAAGAAATGCTACTTCTTTTTGAATATGCTGTTTTTGAGTCATATACCTCAGCTACTGCGATACGTCCCTACTGTAAAAAGGCTTCTGAGTGACATGTTACCACAGAAGTGAATAGGTGAGCTACAGTGTTTGGACTACATGGCTCCATGCAGAGAGGCAGAATACAGCTAAACCTGTCTCCAAATGGGTGCATTTGAGAAAGGCTAAACCGAGTCTAAGGTGCATCAACCCTGTAACTGTGACAGCTCTGGATAAAAATAAATAATCCTTTATAAAAATCAAAGTTATTATGCTGTTATCCTCAAGAAATACCCCAATTTTTTTGCCATTGAGATGTACCACCTTCAAATACCTGACACTTCCAACTGTAATGAGGTATTTATCAACAACTGAGTTGCTCCAGTAGTATTTTGTGATGGTTCTGTCACCAGACCAGTGGACTGTGACCAAGAGTTTAGCAATATAACATCTACTACTGACTGTTATGCCTGAGTGGACATGGATTTTGACATGCCTATACTTACATTTTTTTCTTATGTGATTTGCTTTAGGCTCTGATAGTATTGGATTTAACTGGTTTGTAGGAATCTGCATCTGTCACTAACCAAGAGATATGTTAGTTAAGACAATGAGTAACTGTTGGCCTATTTATTCAAATATTACCTGAAAAGAGATTTAACTAACTATTTTACATGGTTTTTTTTTTCTATTTCATGACATCATTTTGCCTAATAAACAAAGGTCCTATAAACCTTGTTCCAGGATTTCCTTGGGACCATTTCCCACCTGAAAACAAGAATTACTGATTATGTTTCTGATTATTATAAGGCAAATATTAGCATACCTTTGACTAAACAGCTGTCTCATCTCTCCCTGCATTATGAATCTCTGTACAGTGTTTCTCCAGAACTGTAACACCAATGGATATGACCAAGGCAACACAATCAGGAAGCATCATTCCAGCATTCTTTGTTATGAGCTACTAAATTTTTAGCCCTGGGAACGGGACAGAGATGGACCATGGATCTGTTCAGCAGTTGAAAAAGTCAGTTCCTCCTTGCTGTAGTTTAACATGTACATCTTGAAAAGAATTCAAGAGTTTGCAAATGAAAGAACACCATTGCATTCCAATAAAATAACCCCTCCTTCCTGGGAAACAGTAGGAATTTCCTTGAACCCAAATGATGAATGGTGCAAAAGCATATGCCTATTTTTCCTCTGTTTTTACCAGAAAATCCTGTTTGAGTATATCCATGTTAAATAGCTTGGCAGTGGTATGGAGAATTTAGGATTTAAATTTATCAGGGGACAATAATTCCAAAGAACAAAGACCAATAGATACCAAATCCTCTAAAGTAGAGTAATTCCATGAATTGCATTGGAAACAGTGATTTACAACAGCTGAGGTGCTGGCCCATAGAATTTATCAAGCCCCTCAGAGTTCCTGTTTTATCCAATATCACCCCTATTATTGTGTAGCTCAGCTCTGTGTTTGCCATTCCTTATTTCCTTATCTAAGACCAGAAAGATTTTAGTGTATAGATTTAGATGCCTTCACACTCAGGAAAAAACAACAAGGAGTCCTGTGGCACCTGAAAGACTAATAATTTTGTTTGGGCATAAGGTTTCATGGTCTGGAGCCCACTTTGTGAGAGGCATCTGACTGACATGGCTACCCCTCTGAAACAGTCAGGAAGTGGATCTTTATCCCGGAGGTATGTTAGTCAGAGGCAGGGGTGGCCCTAGACTAGCCGCCAGCAACTGGTGCCCTAGGCGAACCATGCAATCGGTGCCCCCATCTCCAAACCCCTCAATGATCTTGCCATTTAACTTGGAGCCCTAGGTGTCTGCCTAGTTCGCCTATATGGAGGGGCCACCCCTGGAGAGGTCTCTAATAGGAAATCTTAGCAGTAGAATCAGGAAGGAAAGTCTGAGGTTTGGGGGCAGTCCATGTCAGGATGTGATGGCCAAAGAAGCTTCTAGGGAGAAGGCACATGTATTGTTTTGGACCCGTAAGCTCTTTTTTAACATAATATATTTGGAAAGGAAATCCTCCCTGATACACCATGGGGCTCTTCAAGAAATCCTTAAATATTGTTGTCTTGTTCTTCCCTGCTGAGGTAAGCTTTTGTTAGTGGTGGACTGGGCCCCCAGGCATGGAAATAATTTAGTCAGACATATGTCTCATAGGCAGAGGCAGCTTCAAGATGTTCTGTATAGTTGTCCATTGTGGCGCCTGTCTAATTCTCTTGGAGACCTGAGTCTAGATCAAAGCAATTCTCCATGACAGGGATCTGCTGAAATTAGGTTGATAAGGTAAGTTGAATCAGTATGAATAGCTGACACAGAAAGTCTCAGGTGAGGGGAGGAATGTCTCTTTTCTCTGTATGAAGTATCACCATGTGTCAATTAAAACAAAACAAAACAAAAATATTTCACATGGGATCTAAGCTTTATTTATAGTGGGGAGGACTGCCAGCTTGTTAATCACAAGGGACTGAATGCCATCTTCTGATGCCAAGACATAAAGTGACACTGATTACCCAGTGGTAGAAGAAATATGGTATTACTCCCAGAGGTATAAAGAATAATTTTAATTATTCAACCTCTTGAAGATTGGGTAGCTGTACTTTAAACACTTCTCATGTTTCAAATTATGATTTTCTATGCATTATTCAATTTCAGCTAATTTTTAAAAATTCATTTTCCATTTCTTCGGTGTCTGAATTAATGTGCTGGGGAAGTTGCTGAGTGCAACAAAAATGAGAGCGGTACTATACAATTTTACAAGCTGCAATGTTGTTGGCTATTATATCCTTTTCCTTTACAATAGCCTTTGAAATGAAAGATTCACCCTTGTCAAGACCCTTCTCTTTTGAGACTGTGTTTACACAACACCACTGTGAAATTCAGCTTCAAAGAAGACAGAAAAATCAATTCAGACTTCACAGTTCAGTTAACAATTTAGAGCTTTGCCTCTGTTGGAATGGGAGGGAATAAAAATTAAATTTCAGGTAATAAAATACATGTAAAAAGATTACTGTCATGAGAGATTAATATAAGTAAGGTTTATACATTTAATGTTGGACTTAGCCACCAAGGTGCCTGTGAGAGAGAGAAAGAGAGAGAGAGAGAGTGTGTGTGTGTGTGTGTGTGTGTTTTGGTTTAAAGTCAAGAAGGCACTTAACTGGTTTCCCAAATGTTTTTCTGAATTGGGGACCAAGGGTTTGATTCTGCACAGTGCTAACAATTCTGGTTCTGCACTTCAGCACATTTGGAATACTTCCAAAGGTAGTATTTAAGCAAGTTTCTGTGAGGGACAGATTGCCAACTGTGACCATGTGCATGTGAGGTGGTGATCCAGGCAACAAGTTTCTGTTTGAGATTCCCTGCTCCCATGCTTACCACGCCCTTCCACAAACCAGAGTTTCAGGGGAGTAGCTGTAACTTATACCTCTAGGCTATGTCTACACTACGAACTTTTTGTGGAAGAGGCAATGCAAATGAAGCACTCATTAGCATTTTCTCTCACTTCATTTGTATAATCTCTTCTGATCCATTTTGTTCAAGAGGTTTTTGTGCAAAAACAAGTAGTGTGGACGTGCCCATTTTGAACAAAAAACCCTTTTTGCAAAAGATCCTTATGCCTGTAAACTGCCTGTAATAATTCTTCTTTTAGCGCAAAAACCTCTTGTGCAAAACGGATCAGAAGAGATTATGCAAATGAAGCATGAGAAAATGCTAATGAGCACTTCATTTGCATTGCCTCTTCTGGAAAAAAATGTAGTGTAGACATAGCCCTTGTGTAAGGTCATATATCCTTAAGGGTATGTCTAGAATACACGCTTCTTTTGAAAGAAGCTTTGTAGAAAGAATCTTTTGTAAAAGCTTCTTTCGAAAGAGATCGTCTAGACAACCACAACTTTTTTGAAAAAGCCATCCACTTTTTCAAATGAGAGCACCCAGGCAATCTGGATGCTCTCTTTCAAAAAAACCCTGTTTTCAGTCAATAACGCCTTTTTTCGGAAGAGCTCTTTTGAAAAAAGGCATTCTTCCTCGTAAAATGAGGTTTACTACTGTCGAAAATACCACCTCGTTCTTTCAATTTAATTTTGAAAGAACGCAGTGTCAGTCTACATTCAGGTGAAGTTTTTTCAAAAACAGGCCACTTTTTTCGAGAAAACTCTGTAGACTAGACATAGCATAAGGATCTTATATCAATGGAGGATCTAGTGCAACTGCACAATACCTCCACCTTAAGAATGCCTTTCACATCAAAGGCAAAGAGAGGCATTGGCAAGGGAAGTGACAGATCTCTTCCAGTTTTGTACCAATGGAAAGTTCTCCCAGATGGGGGGATTCATCACTAGTCTTCTCTGACTGCTTCAAATCACTTTGTGCACATTACGTGTTCCTAATGATCAGTTCTCAGATGTTTTAAATATTGAATTCACAAAAAAATTGAATTGTTCCTGTGATATAATGGGGCTACTGAGGTGTGATATAAACATGAGAGCGCTCAATTTCATTACTGAATTTTATATTGTTTATGCTGTGACAAACAGCACCATAGTATAACAAATTTATTTATGATGTGATATTAATTCTTACCTGATTTATATAGCTCACTTATGTGTTTTATGGCATTTTATTTTCTTGGGAAGGAATTGTATTATGTAAATGTCTTCTGATCCAGATGAATAGAGCCTTTGATGTGTAATTTGGTGTCTAATTAATTACATAAGTTAATATGAAATTTTATCAAAATCAAATATCCATATCTTATCATCCACAATTACACAAAGTAGAATTCCATGATATTGTTTGCATGATGAGGAGGAGAGGGATTCTGCAGTTTATAAGTATTTTTAAGGGATGGTTAATATCAGGTTGTTATTGAATAAAACCACAAGATTCTCACCTCTCATAAAATATAGCTGTACTGCAGTGAGTCCATCATTAAGAGCCTGAGTAATAGAATTTCCTTGAAAAGTGTATCAAATCTGAAATGTTCTCAGAAGGAGTAGTACCTTTAATTTACTCATAAGGCAAACTTCAGACTCACCTTTGTACACATTGTAAGATGTTAATATGCTCCTCCATGGTTTGTTCCATCTAACCATGCTTCACTGCTTCTGAATTAGACCATTGTAAATTCAGTCACTGTGCTGAAGACTGAATACAAGTCCTCTTCTGAAGAATCTTTCTTTTCTTTACATTTTAATAATTATGTAATGTGAAGGTAGTATATCTTCAGCTACTTCTGAAGGGTTCTTTGTGAAGAATTGAAACCTGTGATATGATATTCTAGAAGTAGATGGAGAAAAAACAGCAGAGGTTGAGGATCCTAGCACAGGCCTTCTACCAAGCTTTACACAAGAATAGATTGTTATATATTCTACTTAACTTTATAACCCTGTTATTTAGATTTAAATATTTGTTTCCCTTTACAGAACTTCTGTTGCAAAGATAACTTGAATTAATAATTTAAGTTTTGTCACCCTGAGCCAGTTGAGCATCTGGCTTTAGTTATGCTCCTGAAACACACTGAAGTCATAAAATCATAGGGCTGGGAAAGAACTCAGGAGGTTACCAAGTCTAACCTCCTGCCCAAAGCAGGACCAGCCCCAATTAAATCATCCCAGCCAAGGCTTTGGCAAGTTGGGACTTAAAAACCTCTAGGGATGGAGATTCCATCACCTCCCTAAGTAACCTATTCCAGTGCTTCACCACACTGCTAATAAAGTAGTTCTTCCTAATATCCAACCTAGACTGACCCCATTGCAACTTGAAACCAGTGCTCCTTGTTCTGTCTTCTGTCACTGCTGAGAACAGCCTCTCTCCATCCTCTTTGGAATCTTCCTTCAGGTAGTTAAAGGCTGCTATTAAATGGCACAAAAGTCGCAATGGGTTAAGTTTGACTGTGCTGCAATTCCTTTAATTTCAATTAAATTATGCCCTGTTTTAGGAGAACTAAATTTGGCCCAAAAGTTTGTCAGGGATGCAGGAGCTTAAATTAATATTAATACAATTACAACAATAGCCTGGAGGCAGACTTCCAGTTTTAGAATCATCTCCTGAGCTGTTTCAGTTTCAGAGTCATCCCCGGAGGCGTTTCAAACTAAAGTAATTGCTTTGGTAGCTGCTTCTAATCCAGGAAAGGCATACCTTAAACGTCAAGCCTAACCTTTCAAAATCAAATTGCCTAACCTTCAGCTGATTTCTGAATCAATTCAATTGTTTCAATTCAAAGAACTATTTTTCAATGTACAAAATGCTGTTAAGCACAATAACCTACTTACTGGGTCCTACTTACTGTACTATACATTAACATTCCAGGATTGAAATAGCACTAAAAATGAGACAGTATAACAAAACAAACTTTTTAAAAGCATACAACAATGGTGCAAAAAAGGAGCTAATAGTCCTCGGAAGGACATCTTGGATCTATTTCCTGCAATGTTGCACTTTAATAGCTATTTAAACCTATGAAGTGAAAGTAAAGAAGGTATACAATGCACCAAATCAGAGTGACAGTGTTTTATACCAATTCTTTTCTACTCTGCACGGGTATAAATGACTACAGATGGTGCAGGAAAATGAAGTCATAGAATCATTGAAGAATAGGGTTGATAGGAATCTCAGGATGTCATCTAGTCCAACTCACTGCTCAAAAAAGGGACAACCTCACCTTCATTCAGCTTGATTTGGTTGGGCCATTCCAAATGATCTAAAAGAACACATTCTCTCTCCCCACCCCTATTATTTTACTTTTACCAACATTTAAATCAATTTAATTAATACTCTTAGAAAAAAGGTGGATGTAGGTATGAAAGTTGAGGCAATTTCCTGCATATTCTTAGGAAATCTTATCAAATTAATTTTAATATTTTAAAACAATTTCTATTAAATGCAAAATGTAAGTATTATTGTGGGACAGGATTGTTTGCAATCCCTCTTGGGAGGAGATATGAAGTGAGTCCTGGGAATTCAAAGGACCTTGCCGAACAATGTACTATGCAGGAAGGACAATACATGGGAAAGGGTTTCTCTGGGGAATATCTAAGGAGAGGCTAATGCAAATTCCACACATCCAGGGTGACAGGGAAAAGCAAGATGCTTACTAGAAAATAACACAAGACAGATATATTAACTTTAGGCTGAAGAAATCCATGTTGCCATGGCTGCCAAATGGCAGTTATTCCAGGTTAAGACACTTGGCCCTGGTCTGCATTAGGGAGTTATTTTGAAATAACCCCCTTTATTTCAAAATAATAAGCAGAACATCCATACAACCAAACCCGTTATTTCAAAATAATGGCTTGTTTATTTCAAAATCTGTACTCCTGTTTTCTCAGGGAATAATGCTTATTTTTAAATAATTATTTCAAATAGTGTTAGTGTGGATGATCTGCAGCTTCTATTTCAAAATAGCTACTCACCAGAGTAATTTGAACTGATTACTAGAGCTTTAAGTCGAGGTAGGGCATCCATAATAAGGGAGCCTGCCTTGGGATAATTTCGAGGCTCCCCCATAATGGGAACATGCTATTTCGATTTTGTTATTTCGGGAGTTATTTCAAATTGAGTTATTTAAAAAAATTACCTAGTGTAGACATGCCCTTGGACTCAGTTAAGAACCTCCTAGAAATCCACTGAGGCAGTTAGGTTGATTGAGACAGCTGGAACCAGTTAAGGGCTGTCTGAAACTGATTTAAAAAAAAAACTTCCCATTCAGTAGGGGTGAGGTGTACCAAGAGCTATGTCAGGAGGCTGTAGTGCAGGAGAGCTCAACAGAACAAACACTGTCAGGTACCAGGAACGAACCCTCTGGATACACCGCCCAGTAGATAGAGCTTCGGGTCAAAAAGTGATGGAAAAGGTGGACCCCACCACCAGGGGGAGAGAAACTAATTTGGGCAGTCTATCTGGTTCCTCCCTACCTAGAGAGGCCTTCAGAGCCTAAAAAATTGCCTCCTTCCCTTTGCTTGCTAGCCATTGATGAGAGTGGCTAAAATATATTGTTCCATGCCCCTGAAGTAAGAGGACTGACAACTGTAATGAGCCACTGAGATGAGCAGTTAGAATCTGAAATTTCTGGTTTCCCCAGAAGGAGAAGAAAATTCTCAAACTACTGACACCCAGAAATGCTGGCCATCTCAGTGAATGGGAGCTCCATCACAACTATTATATAAAGACCCAGAAGCTACCCATTAAGAAGCCTACTGATTACCTTTTCCCAGAGCCTGGAAATCAAAGATTGGAGCTGTATAAAAAAAATAGCTGAACAGCTCAGCCCGAGTTCTGGATCTGCATCTGAAATAGTTATGAATTTGTAACCATGGGGAAAACCCAGATGTGAGTTTTGAAGGACTGGCCCTTACCAGAATTTAAGGTTGGAGATGGGGTGACATGGTAAACTTTTTAGCATATGTGAAGATGCTTGCGATGGGGCATATACACCCCGCACCGTTCAGGAGGGGGTTAACTCAGCCCGGAGGGTAGGGGAGGCCACACCCTCTTTAGTTTACTGGGCATGCTCTGGTTGCACTAGTATAAGAGAGAGTTGCTCAGCTCAGTTGGGGAGGGGGATCCAGAGGGGAAGGAACTCAGGACAGAGCTTGGGAGCAGCCCCAGCCCCAGCCCCAGCCCCAGCCCCAGCTCCAGCTCCAGCTCCAGTTCCAGCTCCAGCAACCCCGCCCTCCCCCGGCCAGTGAAGTCATCAGGGAGACATCAACTCGCTGAACAACACCACGAGGTCCACACTGTTTACTGAGAACGATAGGAAGTGGTCCAGGGCACACGATTGTTTTTCAAGAGCTCAATACGCTTTGACTGGAATCCTCGCTGAGCTGGCAGTAGATCTTCCACTGCCAGCAGGGCCCTAGGCTGGGACCTGGTAGAGTGGGAGGGCCCGGGTCTCTCAAACTTCCCCAACCCCACAATAGCAGAGCTGCTCCTAGGCTCCTTGGGGAGGCTCCCCTTTGAACTGGGCCTGCAGAGCCATCCGTACCCTGAGAAAGGGAACTGTACTTTTGGAGTAGGCTGGTGAGGCTGTATTTGCCCTAGTAGAGAGAACTGTTCTTTGGGACTAGACCAGTGTTGCTGTATTTGCCCTAGTAGTGGGCACTGTATTTTGGGACTGGGCTATATTTACTCTAATAGGGGAAGTTGTACTTTGGGAGTACTAGCAAAAGGTGCCCTGGGGACGAGGATACCCTTTGTCAATGCTTCTATTGTTTAAATATTCTTTTACTTTAATGCTTTTTTCTTAAGAATAAATGTAGTTGCTTAGAAAGAATGGTGTGGTAACTTGTAATTGCAGGCAAATACACTGGTAATAGCCTCTGAGAATGCAAAGCACAGGTGATGGCCTTTTTGATAATCTGGCTTGCTGGCGATAACACATGGATAAATAGGGAAATGCACAGACTAATCAGGAGTGAGTGAGACACTCAGAAGATGTGCAAGCTGGACTCAAAGAAGCTAAAATGGATGCCCAGGGTGGACCACAGAGAAGAAATAATAGATGCAGTTGCTCAGAACTGGGACAATGGGTTCAGATCTCAAGGTAAACATTTATCTTGGATAGTGGCTTAGAGTATTGTAATACATATTTGATGTAATTATTTTACTGAAAAATATAGAATACAGCTCTGCCAACTGTGAGTGAGACAGAAAATAGTCATCTCTATACATTTCTATAAATTAAACAGATATGGGACAATTATTTAGAATTTAGTATTTGTACATTCCAGGTACATAGCAACACAACTATTCATGATAGTGGAATTAAATTTGGGTTCAAAACTTTGATTTTTAGATTTCACAGGTTGTAAGGCCAAGGAGGGATCACTATTTAGTCTTGCCTCCTAAATAATAAAAGCCTCAACTTTCTTTCAGCAAAATCATGCTCCTGGCTGTGCTAGAGCATATATTTTAGAAACATGTCCAAAACTGATTTAAAGTGAATCTGAGCTATAGAATTCATGTCATCCTCAAGTGGGAGGAATCTCTGGGGTGTGGATAGTATCTCAGCTGGTGACAGTTGACATAGCCTGTTCCTTCACAAACCTTCTTAGCTGCCACACACCATACATTGATATCATGAATGTGCAGGGATATGTTGGTGGCAGGAGGCTTCAGGCCTGCACAATACACCTTCACAAATGTTATAGGATCTTCTAGAGACCATCACCAATCAGTGTAAGTTAGAGAAGCTCTGAAACTCAACTTCAGCATTAGAGTCTGGGAAGTATAACTTGTTCTCTAAGGGTACGATCCCAATACAGCGTTATTTCAAAATATCTAATTTTGAAATAGTTAATTTGAAATAAGATATTTCGAAATAACACGTCTACAGAAAATGCATTTCGAAATAGCGTTTTGCTATGCTGATTGAACACTGAATCGCATTTAAGGACAGCTGAAACCACTTCTGGCAGGGCATCAGGTCAGGAGTTACTTTGTGTGGCTGCTGCCTGAGGCTATCTGAGACCTGTGGTTAAAGGGGCCCCCTTGGACAGCCGGTTCTCAGGTTACCCTGTTTGCTTGCCTACCTCATTGAGGGACAGTAAAGCATTTTTTTTCTCTGTGTGTTCTAGTTGCCCTCTCTTGGGACACCACAGCACTCTGCAGCATGGAGCCGGAGCTGACTCTGGGCACTCTCATGTTTCTTTTGGATGTGTTGCTGCAAGCCTGGCAGCAGTTTCTGCAGGCTGCCTCGCAGCATCTGCTGCAGCCCAACCCCCAGGCCATCATCCGGCCCCTCCTGGGGTACATGGAGGAGCAGCTGCAGCTCCTGGATGACATTGTGGCCCGCTGCATCTGGTGTCTGGACACCAGCAGTGACTGGTGGGACCACATCATCCTGGAGCGCTGGGGAGACCAACAATGGACCCAGAACTTTAGGATGAAGAAGGACACCTTCATGGAGTTCTGTGAGTGGCTCACTCCTGTTCTGCGGTGATGGGATGCACCATTCCCCTCCAGAAGCATGCGGTCATTGCCCTCTAGAAGCTCTCCACACCCAATAGCTATGGATCCGGGGGGAACAAGTTCGGTGTGGGGAGATCCACCATCACATCAGTGCTCATGCAGGTATGGCAGTCTCCAGCCACTGTGCCAGGAGTGGGAGTGCAAGGAGGGGATGGGCTGCCCTAGGGAAAAGATGGTGGTGAAAGTCCCCTCCCTGAGAGGGTTTGTTCTGTCCCACCCACACTAAGGACTGCCCGGTGGTCAGGGTTACAGAGGGGGTTGCTCCTGGGGAGTGGGGGAGTGGGGCAATGGCAGGGAGAGGCCACCCTGGCACCCCAGTGACTCTCAGTTTTGTATGTCCCTCTGCAGGTGGTCAAGGCCATCAACAGAGTGCGGCTCTGTAGAGTCATCCGCCTCACTGATGTGGACACTGTAATCGAGGGGTTTGGTGGCCTGGGCTTTCCCAACTGCGGGGGGCAATCGACAGGACACACATCCCCATCTGTGCCCTGGACCACCACGCCTCCCTGTACATAAACAGGAAGGGATATTTCTTCATCATTCTGCAGGCTTTGTCTGACCACCGAGGCCACTTCGTGGACATTAACGTGGGGTGGTCTGGCAAAGCACACGACGAGTGGGTTTACTGCAACTCCTCCATGTGCCAGAGGCTGCACGCCAGGACTTTCTTCCCCGAGTGCCACATCAGTGGGGTGCGGCTTATCTCCTACAATCTTGGTTCATGAAGCCTACACGGGACACTTCAACCCTTCTCGACAGGTCTTCAATGCTAGGATCGACAGAGCCTTCATTGTGGTGGAGGGTGCCTTTGGCCCACCGAAGGCCTGTTTTAGATGTTTCCTCACCCGCCTGGACCTCTCCGAGTGGAATATTCTGCACATGGTGGCAGTGTGCTGCACAGTTTGTGTGAGAGGAAGAGATGTTCTGGTGCCCCCGAGCTGACTTCTCTAGTGGGTCAACTAGGTCCATCACGATATGCTCAAAGGGGGCCTTGATAATAGGCAGGGGCACCAGGGCTGCTATCAGGTGCGGCCTGAGTCCATGCAGTTGGCACTCAGGACAATAGGCACAATATTTTCGGACCTCCATGTACACTCCAGGCCCATAGAACCTTCTTAGGATCTTAACCATGGTTTTATCAACTCCTAGGTGTCCGCCAATCAAATGGCTGTGAGCCAGGTCTAGCACCACTCTCCGGTGGTTCCGAGGCACCAACAGTTGTTCCACTACTGGTTCCTGGCCTGGTACAATTCGGTAGAGCAGGTCCCTTTAGAATATATAATATGGTCCTGGGCCCCTTGCTTCTTCCTACTACCGGAACCCCATTTACTTCTACTACTTCTTTGCGTACATTCTGGTACATGGGATCATTGGCCTGGTCCTGCTGAAAATTCTCAAGAGAAGCCCCTATCTGCCCAAGCTCTGGTGGGCCCTCAGCCTCTTGCATCCCTGGGGGCTCTGCTGAGCTGGGCCCAGCTTCAGGCTCACCTGCCTCTTGTCTCACACCTCTGCTGTTTGGCTCCACCTCCGGTCCAACTAGAACTGGGCTTTGTTTTGGGGCCAAGATTCGCGTGCCCAGGCACTTGGTCGTCCTCCTTTCCCACCTTGTTTTCCGTGGCTTCCCAGGCTCAGAAAACAGGTCATGTGAAAACTCATGGAAGGCTGGGAGTGGGCTTTCTTCCTCTCCCTCCTCCCTAGGGAGTAGATTGCTAAACCTAGGGAAGTCCTGCCCAATCATGACTAGATAGGGGAGCTTTGGGACCACCCTGGCTGCCACTCTGGTGCTGGTCCCCTTAATTTCTAACATCATGGGAGTAACAACGTCCCCATGAACACAGGATATCCCTGTATGCTTGGCCCGGCACAGCTGGTCCTGTCCCATCAGTTGCCCTGAAACCAAAGTCATAGTGCTCCCTGAGTCCACCAATGCCATGTTCTCTATGCCATTCATATTTACCTGCCGAGTGTACTGATGGGGGGCCATCGCTACCCCTGCCAGTGTTATCAAGCTGCAGGGGCCCTTCAAATCCCCTAGGTCACACTGCATAGGTTCCTCGATATTTGGACATTGTGCTGCTATGTCCCCCACCTCCCCACACACATAGCACCAGTACCTCATGTGGGGCATCCCCTTGTCCCTGGGGCTGCTGAGCCTCACCCCTGGCCCTTTCTTACCCCCGTCCCCAGGTCCTTTCACAGGCTCCTGCGACTCATCTGTCTCTTTCCTCCCAGAACAAGCCCATGATCTCCGCACTGGACCATGCAGGCGTCCACCTTTTCCACCCCCTGGCAGGCTCCTGGGAGCTGGCAGACTGGTTTTGGGGAGTGGTGGAGGGATGGCTGCACTGGCTGCCTCACTCATGCTGGGGCCACTGGGTCAGGTGCAGCAACTGCTGGCTCTAGGCTGGCAGGCTTGGAACTGGCACAGGCACTGTGGCCAGAGTCTGCCCCTTGAAGTGCTCTGCGGAAGCAGGGGAGAGGAGAGGAGTTTTCCTTGTTGGGGCCAGAGTGGTCAGCAGGGCACTCTGGGAAGGGCTGGAGGCCTCCTATTTTGAAACAAGAGTCTACACAGTGCTTATTTCGAAATAGCAATTTTGCAATTGGTGCTATTCCTCGTGGATAAGGTTTACCAATTTTGAAATAAGCCTGCCACTATTTCAATTTAATTTCGAAATAGAAGTTTGGCTGTGTAGATGCTGGTAAAGTTATGCTGTGTAGACAAACCCTCATGCTCATCTTGATGAGAATGGAATCTGGGCCATATATTTAATCTGTAGAATGTGCGTGTTTATATTAGAATATGTTCTGTTTTAACTGATATGTTTCTAGTATTTGAACTGCATTTTCACTTACTTGGAAATATGATAAAAATGAAATATTCTGGGAGATTTTCAAGTGTAAATATCCTTGGTGATATAGTGTAGTGTGCCATTTGTCATTTGATTTAGATCTAATAAGAAATTAGATTATCTCTGCAGAAAGCTATATTATAAAAAAGAAATATTAGTATCCTAGCTATCTGCCTTTAATTTTAGAATCAATAAGTGAAATTTAAACAGACATGTTCTTCATATGCTCCCTTAGATGTGCACAAACATCTTGGTTTCCAGTTTAAACTAATCACACTACAGGACATTTTGCTGATTAATGGGCACATGATTGACTAGAATCATCTATAATTATATATTTGTCTATTGCAGCTGCTTAGAAAAAGTGCATTCATCACAAATGCCATGGTTTAATTATTTAATTTTCACTGAGATTAAACTTGGCATTCAGGGGAGAGGGTGTTTTAGATTTGATTTTGACAAATAGGGAGGAACTGTTTGAGAATTTGAAAGTGGAAAGCAGCTTGGATGAAAGTGATCATGCAATGGCAGAGTTCATGATCCTAAGGAATCGTTGGAGGGAGAACAGTAAAATGAATATAATGGATTTCAAAATGGCAGACTTTAGCAAACTCAGGGAGCTGGCAGGTATGATCTCAATGGGAAGCAAGACTAAGAGGAAAAACAACTGTTGGCAGTTTTTCTAAGATTCATTGTTAAGGCTACAAAATAAAACTATTTCACTTGGTAGGAAAATAGGAAGTATGGCAAGAGACAACTGTGGCTTGCCCAGGACATTTTCAATGATCTTAATATATTTTTAAAAAGGCCTACAAAAATTGGAAACTACAGCAAATTACAAAGAATAAATATAAATAAATAATACAAGCATGTAGGGCAAAAAATAGAAAGGTCAAGTCATTAAATGAAATCTAACAAGCTAAG
The DNA here is from genome assembly GCF_049634645.1 of Pelodiscus sinensis. NCBI lineage: Eukaryota > Metazoa > Chordata > Testudines > Trionychidae > Pelodiscus > Pelodiscus sinensis. The sequence goes on from NC_134713.1 coordinate 73,729,325, forward strand.
ACATAAAGGATAACAAAACATTCTACAAATATATTAGAAGGGAGAGGAACACCAAAGATGAGGTAGGACCTTACTCAATAAGGAGGCGGAAAACAATAACTAAAAATGTGGAAATGGCATAGGTGCTTAATCACGTTCTTGTTTTGGTTTTTACCAAGAAGGTTGGTGGTAATTTGATGTCTAGCACAGTGAATGCCAATGAAAATGGGGTAGGATCATAAGCTAAAAAAGAGAAAGAATAAGTCAGGTATCTTCAAGTCACCAAGGCCTCATGAAATATATCCTACAATACTTAAGGAGTTGATTGTGATGATAGCTGAGCCATTAGCTATTATCTTTGAAAAGCCATGGATGATGGGAGAGATTCCAGAAGACTGGAAAAGGGCAAATAAAGTGCCCAATGATAAAAAGGGAAATGGGGACAACCCAGGGAATTAAAGCCCATTCATCTTAACTTCTGTACCAGGAAAGATAATGGAGCAAATAAATAAGGAATCAATTTGCAAACATCTAGAAGAGACTAAGTTGACAAGGAATAGTCAGCATGGGTTAACAAGAGAAAATCATGTCAAACTAACCTGATAGCTTTCCTTGACAGGAAAACAAATCTAGTGGATAGAGGTGGGTGGAAGATACGGTATATCTAGACTTTAGAAAGGCTCTGGTACAGTTTTGCATGATCTTCTCATTAAAAACTAGGGCCGTGGTCATCAACCCATCAATCCAGATCGGCTGGTCAATCGGAAAGCCCCGACCAATTGATTGCGAGGCATTCAGGACCCACTCCCATTTCCCCCCATCCTGAAGAAGCCGCACTACCTACCTTCAGCAACAAGGGAGGTAATGCCGGCTTCCTGAGGGAAGGAGTTATTTTTTTTGCATTTCACTTGTGTGGCCCCAACTGACCTTTCTGTGGGTCAGTGACACTTGACTCAAAACAGATTCCCCACCCTTCTCATAAATAAAGACTATGCTGAAACTTTTTATGTTTGACATAATATTTTATTTAAAAATGAAGCCTAGACAACAAACCCCCAGTTGGGGCCAAGCCCCCATCTGTCCACAACATTATAACACTCCTGTACCCTCCTCCCGGAGCCTAGACCTGAGCCTATCATACACTGGAACCCCCTGTCCTGAGCCTTTCACATACCCAAACTCCTGCAGCCCCACATCCTCAGTCTTCTGCCACAACACTCCTGCACCATCCACACACCTGCAAATCTGCACCATCCACACACTGCTCATTTTACTCCCAACTTCCCTGCCCTGAGCCCCTCACATACTCCAACCTAAACTCATGCACCCTCACATCCACAAGCATGTGGCTTTCTCAGTACCCCAACACCAACACTCCCCATCCTGGAGCCCTCTTCCCGAGCCAGCATCCCCTTCACCACCTCCTCCTGCATCCAAATTCCCTCCCAGACCTTGTACCTCTCACTCCTTCCCAGCCCCAAACTCCCATTTCCACCCCAGAGCCCACACATCCTGTCTCAACCCAGTGAGGATATGGCTAGACTGCAGGAGTTTTTCTGGGATTTCAGAGGTATCCTGGAAAAACTCTTCTGTGTCCAGGGATGCATTTGTTCTTCCTCTTTTTTTAGCAGAACAACAAACATGCTCTTTTGGTAATCCCTGCATTCCTCGTTCCATGAGGAATAAGGGGGCTTCCGAAAGAAGGGTTTTTCTGACATTTGGCCCAGCCTAGACAGAATTTTTAAAAAAAGCTGCACTGTAGCCATACCCTGAGAGTGTATAAGGGCGGGGGATAGCAAGTGATGGAGAGGAGGAGAACAAAGGGCAGGGCTTCAAGGAGGGGGTGGGGTTTTGGGGGAAGGATGGGGCGGTAGATCTTGGCTTGTTCTGACATTTAAAAAGTGATCAAGAACATAAAAAGGTTGGAGACCACTGAACTAGGGAAATACAACCTAGATCAGTGATCAGCAACCATTCAATTGCATTTGACCGGTTGATTCTAAGGAATCTCCCAGTTGATCATGATGTCCGATGTAGCAGGACTGCTGATATGGCAGGATCTCTGCTTGCCCTGGCCCCATGCTGCCAGCCCATTCCAAGAAGGAGCCAGCACAGCCCTCCAGCCCCATGGGTGTAGAGGGGTGACGAAAGGGGACAGGAGTCTTGGCACACTGCTCCTGCCTACAACCACTGTCCCCAAAGCTCTCCTTGGATGGGAATGAGAGACTGTTGCCAATGGGAGCTGAGACACTGATGACAGAGAGGGACAGTGTCCAGAGCTACATTCCCAAGCCTCCACCAGCAGTGCCACAGGGGCACATTGACCCCTTCCAGGATCATTGTGGCCCTGAGACAGGCAGGGAGCCTGCCTCAGCCTCACTGCATCACCAATCGCTAACTGCCAGTTGTAAGTGCCACCCAGTGAGAGGCCACAGCCCAACACCAGTGACTTCCCATAGCTTCTTCTGCATCCCAACCCCCAGCCTGACCCCATTCACAGAGCCAGCATTCCTTACTGTCTCCTGCACACTGAACCTCCTCCTGTACCCAAGCACCTGCTCCAGCCCTGATCTCCCTCTCAGAGTCTGCAACCCACACACCACTCTCAACCATAACACTCTGCCCCAGCCTGGAACCCTCTCCTGCACCCAACACCCTCCCAGAACTTGCACCCATCACCCCCTCCTGCATCTCTAATTCTTCCCCAGACTCAGCTTGGAGTCCCCTCCTACATGTACACCCCTCAACTCCAGCCTAGAGCCTGCACCTTCTCCTGAATTCCAGTTCCAGCCAATGGGTCGGAGGACGAGGGCAGCACTTCGACCCTCCAGGCGGAGGCCCTCTCCAGCAGCCCCGATGTCTCCCGTGTTTCCTCGGAGGCTGAGGAAGGATCCACCGGTGAGTGTTGCACTTTGCACTCACAAGGGCGGGGGGGAGCCAAGCACCCGGAGGCGGTTGGGGGAGAGCACGTCACTCAGCGTGACCTGCACACTGTGTAGCAGTATGCAGCACGTGCAACCATGTTCAGCCTGGTAACCAAGGGTATGTCTACACTACCCCGCTAGTTCGAACTAGCGGGGTAATGTAGGCATACCGCACTTGCAAATGAAGCCCGGGATTTGAATTTCCCGGGCTTCATTTGCATAAGCCGGCCGGCGCCATTTTTAAATGCCGGCTTGTTTGAACCCCGTGCCGCACGGCTACACGCGGTACGGGCTAGATAGTTCGAACTAGCAAGCCATTCCGAACTATCTGTACACCTCGTTCCACAGATAGTTCGGAATGGCTTGCTAGTTCGAACTATCTAGCCCGTACCGCGTGTAGCCGCGCGGCACGGGGTTCGAACAAGCCGGCATTTAAAAATGGCGCCGGCCGGCTTATGCAAATGACGCCCGGGAAATTCAAATCCCGGGCTTCATTTGCAAGTGCGGTATGCCTACATTACCCCGCTAGTTCGAACTAGTGGGGTAGTGTAGACATACCCCGAGTGACACGTGGCCATGGCAGGCAGCTCCGGGGCACACCTGGGACCGTGCTGCTCACACACATCCGGCAGGACCAGGGGAGATCAGTGGATGCAGGCTGGAACCAGCCAGGGCCCCAGGGGCTCAGGCCAGAGCCTGCACCTCCGCAAGGGTGCAGTACGCAGAATGGCACACTGTTCTATGCCTGGCTGTGAGGCACAGCCAGCTGCTCCTAGGAAAACAGCAGCGTTATAGCCCTGTGAGTGTGGCCCCCACTGAGCCCCTCACCTGCTCCCGGTGCCTTGACTGGCCCCCCGAGGGAAGTCCCCACTGTGGCCACACATGTCCATGGGCTACATGTCTGAGGCCTAGTGGGAGGTGTGGGGGGAAGTGCTCGGGCTGGCCCTAGGGCCACCTGAGTTTTGCTGCAAGTAGACTCCTCAGTCACTCTCCTGGTTCCGTCCAGGAGACATCCCACATGATGGGGATCTGAGAGCCCAGATCACCACTGCCATATGTGCTCCCAGGCACTGTGTGAGTATTCATCTTGCTCCCTGTCAAACATCATTGATTAGCCCAAAGCCTCACAGCCTCCACCAGCAGGGAGTTCCACAGGTTAACACAACACAAGCGCCCTCCCACCCCCCAAGGGGCCAGGATATAGATCAGTGGTTACAATACATGGAGGAGGACCCTACTCCAGGGGTGGTCCTGTAGGCAAACATACAACACAGGAGGGAGGGGGGTAACCGAGTGGGCCCAAGCCACACTACTGTGCAAGGGAGGGACGCCCCAAACCCCTGGGTGATCCAGCCTGGAGTCTTGCCTGCCTCTGGGCATGGAGTGCAGCACCCTCCTCCCCGCCCCATTACCCTGGGACTTACCTGCATGACGACAGCACCGACAGTCAATCTTCCCACCCCGAACTGGTGTGCCACCGATCGGTAGCTGTCTGGGGTGGACAGCTTCCATAGTGCAATGGCGACCCTTTTTTTTACTGGGATGGGTGCCCGCAGCCAGGTGGTGGTTTTCTGGAGTGCAGGGGCGAGCCAGGCACACGGCTCCAGGAACGTCCGCTTTCGCATGCAAAAGTTCTGGAGCCATTGCTGGTCGTCCCATTGCCCAAGGACCAGCCGGTCCCACCAATCGGTACTGGTGTCCAGTCTTCACAAGGACCTCTTCACGGTGGGGTGGGGATGGCATAGGGATGCCATGGCCTCCCTGGTGAGGGAGTCCAGAGTGACCTGTGCCTCGAGGTCCTGTATGAGGAGTGCAGCAGCCTGGAGCTGCAGCAGCAGGCACTCCAAAATGGCCGAAAGGGGCCAGAGCAGGCACAAGGCCATCCCTGGCTCCATGGCACAAGAAACACGCTGAGATAAAAAAATCAGCCAAAGGCACTAAAAGGCACAAGACAGTGGTGTCCAAAAAGGCAGAGGGCAGCCACAAATAGAACTGCTATGGCTGTCAGTCCCTGCAAGAGGTCCTATAATATGCAGCAGGAGAGAAACAGCTGTCCGGGGAGATCCCTTTAAGCACGTGTCTCAAAGGAGCTCCAGCCCCCACCCCCAGAAAGGGCTGGTCCCCTTTTGCCCTCTTCAAAATGGTTCGGGGCTTCTGCTTTTGTGCAAAAGCGCATCGTTCTTACGAACATATATCGATGAGTCCTGGACCAATATAGAGCTCTCTTGCACAAATACTTTTAACACAAAAACTCTTGCATTAAAAGTATTTGCGCAAAATCATGCCAGTGTAGATGTAGCCTGAGAATATAATGAAAAATGATTTGGACAAACTAGAGAAATGGTCTGAACTAAATAGTATGAAATTTTATAAAGGCAAATACAAAGTACTCCGCTTAAGAAGGAACAATCAGTTGTGCACATACAAAGTCTGAAATGACTGCTTAGGAAGGAGGATTTAAAGGTCATAGTGGAAATCAACTAAATATGAATTTACTGTTACATGGCATAAAAGGCAAACATAATTTTGGGATGTATTAACAGGAGTGTGATAAGTAAGAAGTGAGAATATTTCTTCTTCCACTGTAATACATGCTAATTAGGCCTCATCTGGAATGTTGCATACAGTTCTGGGCATCATATTTCAGGAAAGATGTGGACAAACAGGGAAAAGTCCATAGAAGATCAACAAAAATGATTAAAGATCTAGCAAACATGACCTATGAAGGAAGACTCAGAGAACTGGGATGGTTGGCTGGTTGGTTTGTAAAAGAGAAGACTGAGAAGGAACCTGGCGATAATTTTCCTGAATTTACCTGAAGGGTTGGTATAAGGAGGAAGGAGAAAAATTATTTTCCTTTCTCTGAGAGGACAAGAAGCAATAGGCAAATTTCAGCAAATGAGTTCTAAGTTAGACATTTGGAAAAACTTTAATTAGGTTTGGGTAGGTTTTAAATTACCAACTAATTATTTCTATTCTACACTGATAATGCCTCATCTGGAGTAATGTGTCAAGAAAGATGTGGAAAAATTGGAGAAGGTCTAGAGAAGAGCAATAAAAATGATTTAAGGTCTAGAAAACATGGCCCATGGGGAAAGCCTGAAAGAACTGGGCTTGTTATTTTAGAAACAAGATGACTCAGAGGAAACATGATAGTGGTTTTCAAGAATCTAAAAGGGTGTTATAAGCAGGAGGGAGAAAAAAATTTCTCCTTGGCCTCTGAGTGTAGGACAAGAAGCAATGGGCTTAAATTGCAGCAGGGGAGGTTTAGGTTGGACATTAGGAAAAACTTCCTAACAGTCAGGGTGGTTAAACACTAGAATAAATTGCCTAGGGTGGTTGTAGAATCTCCATCATTGGAGATACTTAAGAACAGATTAAACAGACACCTCTCAAGGATGACCTAGACATTGCTTGGTTCTGCCGTGAGGGCAGGGGACTGTACTCAATGACCTCTTGATGTCTCTTCTAGTTCTAGGAGTCTATCCCTTTTCTAATAAAGCAATATCCAAGTGCCAGTCATGTTTAATGCACTGCAATATATTGCATACAATTCCATAGAGGAGCACTTCAGTTTTTAATGAGTGGTTCCTCAAAAAAAAAAAAAATCCACAACCTCACAACCTTCATTACAATATGATTTTCTGTCTGTCTGTAAATAGAATGTTTGTTCTAGTTTAGGTGATATTCTCTTCTCAATGGAGCATTTTTTCAAGGGCAGTTCTCTTACTTGATGGTCTAGGAATGGTCTTTAGATTGCTATGATGGGGTTGAATCATTCTCCCAGCACCTCCAACTTTGGATACAGAATACCTGAGGTTGTAATCTCTTTACCCCTGCTATGTCACCCTTAACATATATATATATATATATATATATATATATATATATTTTAATGTGATTAATTTCTTGCCCAATTACTTTATTTGCTTGAAATCATTATAAAAAATGACTGTACAAAATACAAAATTGGAAGGGAAGAAGGAAACACAAAGACTTCAGTATCATCTTCCCAATAACCATATAACATTTAAAAGCAAATAAAAGAAGAACTGCTCCTTTTAACAAAAAACAGGAGAGTGTTGCACTTTAAAGACTAACAAGATGGTTTATTAGATGATGAGCTTTCGTGGGCCAGACCCACTTCCTCAGCTCAAATAATGGAAGAAAATTGTCACAACCATATATACCAAAGGATACAATTAAAAAAAATGAACACATATGAAAAGGGCAAATCAAATTTATGAACAGAAGAGGGATGGAGGGGAGGGGTGTTAGTCGGTGTAGATATTTGTCTTGAGATGAGATTCTCTAAGTTTGAAATGTCATTCTTGATGTTTTTCTGTTTCTTGTATGAAATACTTATCAGGTGGTTCCTTAATTTCTTGGATAGTGTGAGGCAGAGTCTTTCACGGTAGTCAGTATAGTATGTTAAACCATCTTGTTAGTCTTTAAAGTGCTACACTCTCCTGTTTTTTGTTTCAGCTACACCAGACTAACACGGCTACATTTCTACCACTATGCTCCTTTTAAGGAAGCTATACTTGCTAGCACTGAGTAGGCAGTTTATTTCTAGCTATTATTGTATCCGAAAACAATTCACGTTGCCAACATATTCAACATTTTTGTTTGTTTGACCTACTGGTGAGAGGCTTGATCCTCTATTAACTTCAATTGAAACAAGACCTGCTCAATAATGGGAGGATCAGCCTCACATGGAAAACCTAATTCTGGTGATGCTATTATAATTCCACAGAACATTACCACACTGCTGATTTCCATTTGAATACCTTCAATATAATTTCATTAATATAATCATTGATGCTCTTATTGAAATACCAAATATGCCAATAATTACCAGCCAATAATTAACCAACAACAGAAAAAAAATTGAAGTACAACTGGAGATAAGAAATAGTAATTAACAAAGATATTTTCATACCTACAACCCGTCTTTCATTAAGGGCATGTCTACATATCAGGGCTAAAGCCAAAATAAGCTACGCAACTCCAGTTACGTCAAAATAGCTTAAGTCAAAATAGCTTTTTTCGGCTTTTGGTGCTATTTACACAGCTGGAAATCTGAGAAAGAGCACTCTTCCTTTAGCTTCCCTTACTTCTCATAAAACGAGGGTTACAAGAGTCGGAATAAGAAGTCCTCCAGCTCAACAGTATTTTGACATTATGTCGAAATAACTGCTGTTATTCTGAAATAACACTGCTGTGTAGATGAACCCTTACAGGCCTTCAGTTTGTATTTCCTTGTGATTTAACAAGGTTTGCTTGTATGCACAAAGACTGCATTATGTTTGTCACAAGATGTTGCTTCTATTATCGTAAATAGAGAAAACTGAGTGTGGGTGTGCTTCTACATGCTGACAATTCTTTGCAATTATTTCCCTTAGGCAACTTAAAACTATGTTGAACAGAATTATGATATACATGTTAAAGCCTGAAATTTACTCAGGTTGTAAATTAGAGCACACATTTTCTTTCAAACTTTAGACTATTGCTTGGTAATGCAATTGATATTGGGGCTGACTAAATGAAGAAATAAGAAAAAATGAAATAAATTGCAAAAATGTTTCTTTGCTACATATATTATTAAATGCTTTGCGGTTTGAAAGTCTTTAAATTACCTGCATAGTATCCTTCATCAAAGTGCTGAATCATAACAGTCTGTCCCTGACAGATGAAATTCTGAAAGAACTCTTTCCAGAGCCTATGAGGATCATCCTTAGAGTTACTCTGGAAGATTTACATCGTGTCTCTGAGGACTAAGCACAAACACCTAGCAGCACTCCTAGTTTCCACTAGATCAACTATGAAGAAGCATGATAGTTTTGCTCCCCATAGAGTATAGTTTGAATACTTCTGATACCAGATTCTCTAGTTCTGCTGGACCCAGAAGGCATTTTCAACAAATTCTGAGACTATTAATGTGCCTCTTTTCTTTAATTTATTTACCTTAACTAGTGAAAGTTTTACAGTGCTGTTAACAATACAGACTTTTTACCTCCAACATTTTATGAGCAATAACTTACTACTTTTGAGGTTTTTCACACTGAAATCATGACTGTAAACAAAATCTCCCAATGGAACAAAGAAACTGAAAGGAGAATGATACATAATGGGTACATCTAGACTGCAAGGCTCTATCAGTAAAAGATATACAAAATGCACTCTGCATTTTGCGTATCTTTTTCCACAATACTTTTGTCAGAAGAATACTTTTTCAAAGAATGAATTGAGAGTGAAGTGTTATTTAGTGGCCTGAGCAGGATTGTAATGCAGGAACTTTCAAATTCTACTTACAAATTTTAACATTTCTTCCTCACCTACCCCATCTGTGAATTAGTAATAAATATATTTTGCTCCAAATCTGCACACTGATGCATGCAGATAGCAACCTACATCTGCACAGTAAATTTTAGGTCTTATGATTTAGGATATCATAGTTTTGTGGATGAATGTTTGTAAAGGAAAATGGAAAAAGTACCGTAGAAATATTCATATGCTGGTGTAGCAGGTACATCTGTATACTTATAGAACGTACCTAGACTCTGCCTCACTATTTTCTCCTCCAGTGTGAAGCTGGCCTGCAAGCTCTTGACATTTACTACCACTCAGCAGAGGGGTCATGTTGATGTCAGAACAGGACACTGATGTCAGGAGAAGAGAAAATATAGTAATAGAGAACACTTACATCGAGTTTTGTCAAAAAAAAGTCATCATACTTCCAAACTATTTACATTGTCATTAGTGTGTGTGATCAGAATATGCCTTAGCTATCTTGTCCTCTTTTACAATTGTCTCAATAGTATTGAATTTTTAAAATTGTATTGTTGAATGTACAGATAATCTTTAAAATAAGTCAGTTTTATGTAGAGTTTCTATTTCATGTCTCTGCAGAGCACATTAATACTAGTCCCAAACACTACTTTATGAAGGGGGGGGTTGAAGGCCAATGAACAATGTGAGTTAGTGTACCATAATTGCAGAAACACCTGCACTAAATAGTTTTGTTCTCATCCACTGTGAAAAATAGTAGTGTTCAACAGCCCTGAAAATTTCTCATTTCTTACCTGTGGTGAGGTAGCTTAGTTGTTGCAGATATACACACAGATTAAAGAGCTCTGCAAAATTGTTACAGTGCCTGCAAACTATACCTTTTTTCAACTTCTATTTTTTTTAAATTGTGGTAATTTAATTTGCACTGTATTTAATACTCACATTTGGAAACTGTGTTGAACTTGGCAAATTTAAATGAAAAATTGAAATCCCTCATAAGTCCAAATATGAACAGAAAGTAAAATATTTTGGGGGACTAAATATATATTTACTTTTATTTTAATAATAAAAAATACATATACCTATAGAATGCCCTAGGCATTCATCCTGACCAACACAATTAGAAAATAAAATCAAAACAGCAAGTAATGTTTCAAATAGGAATTCAGAAGGCCCATAATCTACAAAATACTCCTTCCTTTTCCACCAACTTCAACATTCAGAATGCTCTTAACACACTGGAGAAAAATGGTCTGAATTAAATAGGATCAAATTTCAGTAAGGATAGATGTAAAATATTTCACCTAGGAAGGAATAATCAATTGCATGAATATACAATGCAAAATGATGCCCAGGAAGAAATACTACAGAAAAGTATCTGGAGGTTATAGTGGATCACAAACTAAACATTAGTCAAAAATATAATGCTATTGCAAAAACAATGAACATAATTTTGGGATGTATTAGCAAGAGTATTCTAAGCAAGACACATGAAATAATTCTTCTGTTTTACTAAGCATTAATAAGACTTCACATCATATGCTGTGTCCAGTTCCAGGTACCACAATTTGAGATAGATGTGGACAAACTGGAAATAGTCCAGAGAAGAGCAACAAAAATGGCTTAAGGTCTAGAAAATATGACACATGAGGAAAGATTGAAAAATCCAGGGTTTATTTAGCTTGGAGAAGAAAATACTGAGGTAATTTATGATAAGAGTTTGACTCCTACTTAGACAACTTTCATTCACCAAATCTCAGGTCTTACACTCAGTCCTGCTCCTCAGCTTCTCCCTCATTCTTTATAGATGTCAGGCATCATGTGACCCTTTTAATTAGGCACTATCTGGCTCTACTTTGTTTACCTGGGTCAGCCACCATGCAGTAGCAATATAGAGCTTAACCTTCTCTAATATGCAACTATTGACTAAATAATATTTCCAGGCTAGGAGGCCAGATCCACAGATGCTGTAGTGTGCAATAGAACAGCGGTACATATGATTTTTTCCATGGACTGTTTTCACCTGAGTTCAGTGCTTAAATTTGGGGAGTTAGAAAGAAGGAAATGATAGTAAGTTGCAATTTTCTCAGTTCTTTTCTCCCATTCATTTTTTTCAGTCATAAGCAGTGAGAAGTGGAGTTGTTATAGCTTTGAGAGGAGTGTCTTGAAATTCATATTATTTAATAAAGCATGCACAATCCCTAGATTGGGAATTCAAATATAACAACGAGAGACTAGATTTAATATAGTATTATGACTGAGCAGTGTAAATAAAATGTAATGTCTAGGAAAAGATTTGATATTTGGTGGAATTAGTATTCTACATCGTTGTACAATGCTACACCAGACACTGAAACAAGTCAAATACAGTAAACAAATTAATGTAGGAAAGTCACTCAGTCTAAAATTGTGGTTTCCCCATAACAGAAAAAGAGCTAAAATGCAAATATCTGAATATGTAAACTCCAGTAAAATATCAGTGTGTGATGGATAATATAATTCATTGTTAAATAGTAAGTGTAAGAAAAGCCACTTTAGGCGGTAAGTAAAATCCTTAATATGAAACTGCTGGAAATCAATGCCAAGACTCCCAAATATTTCATTTGAGCTTTTTCAATGTGCTTGTATCAGTCTCTTATACAGAAAGAGAAAAACAAACTTATCAGAAAGATTAATGCCAACAGGACAATAAGCAGAGATGATTCAAGCCAAAAAGGGAGATCTAAGCACTCCTACACTTTGGAGTTTAAACTTTACAGCTTATGTTCCTAATATTGGCCAAAGCAAGACTGCAGATCTGGATGTTACCTAAACAGTGAGAAAATCTGTAACCAAACTGCAGCTCAAATAAATCTTTAGTAGTATGAGGCCATAGTCTGACTCCCTATCCAGGTTCAAGTAGTTCCTCTGATTTTAATTGTGCTGTTTGTCCACTTAGGTCTTACTCAATAAATAAGATTAATACAGTCAGGATCACAGTAACAGGTATAATTTAACTAAAATCAGTATGGGTATGTCTGCATAGTAGTATTATTTCGGAATAACTGATGTTATTCAGAAATAACATAGTCTGTATCTACACTACAAGCAGTTATTTTGACATAAAGTCAAAATAATGTCAATCTGGAGGACTTCTTACTCCAACTCCTGTTGCTGTCATTTTACGAGGAGTAAGGGAAGTCAGAGGAAGAGTGCTGTTTCTACACAGCCAAAATAAGTGATTTTGACCAAAATAAGCTATTTTGACTTAAGCTATGCCATTGACGTAGCTCAAGCTGCATAGCTTATCTTGACCTTAGCCCTGATGTGCCCTAATGATCTGATCCGAAGCCACTAACATCTGTGGTAACATTCTCATTGATTTTGATAGACCTAAAATATATCACAGTAAAATTAAGAAGAAAAAGGAATAATAGAAGGCAGTATACATTCTTATTGGTTAAGTATTCATAATTTATAGACTATAAAACCAGGATAGACTACAGTGATCATCTAATCTGTCCTATCTTGTATAATAATGTTTGTTTTCATGTAGCAATGTGAAAGTGGTTTGCTATTGTTTGTGTGTCATATTATTTATTGTTTGGAAATAGTCAATAAACTGCTTGTGACATTTAAAAACCCTATCAGTTTTAAAAAGGATTATGTGTCTGAAATCTTACTGACAATTTGTTATTAACTATTTTTCTTTTCTTTTCACCATACTTTATCTCTAATTTCAAATGCAGAGCGGAAACATGTCATTTTTTGTGATCAATTACATACCAACAAATAACAGTTACTAATCAAAGTCAGTAGTTTGAAAATAACTTACTATGAGAAGTTTCTTCACCCAATGTATTCATTAAATACAAAAAGAATGCTAACATTTTATAGAAGATTGTTTTACATATTTCACATTTTTTTAAAAGGTGTGGAGGCACTGCTATTGTAACAAACGCTATTTGCACAGAATAATGTTATCAACTCAGCCAAATATCAGGTTCTACTCTTCTTTCATGTATTTTGCTCAGTAGGAATGATCCCTTGTGAGTTGTACCCATGAACACTCATGATGCCATCTGCATGTTTTGTTAGTCTTTAAGATGCTGCTAGACTATTTATCATTTTTCCTGTTACTGACTAACTTGGTTACCTAAGTTCTTATATATAGGTTTAAATTCCCTTACATGTATAAGTACGGAGGATTTCAGAACTGGTCACAAATGTGACTACTTATCTCAGAAGTTTTCTGTGCAAAATTGTGAAATGACAGAGTCCTCAACGCCATACACAAATTATTTCCTGATTAAGGAAATTCTGGACTATCATAATATAAGGAATCACAGCCATTCTTGATATACGTATTACAGTAAACAGCTAAAAATAGATACACAAACAAAAAGATTTCCAGAGAGCTTGAGTTCCACTTTGTCTCCTTTGATCTCCAGGGACTACACCCTCTCAAACTCTGCAACACAGAGAAATCTAATGACTGAATAATATACTACAAGTAAACATAGCATTACAAGGTCCTACATATTCACATACGACAAAACTGGTAAACAATAATATTATGCATCAATATATTTTATATTATTTACTTTTATAGGGATTGATTCTCTTGCCAATTCACTTACCTTATTCCCATTGAAGTCCAATTCAATTCAATAGGAGTTTCATATAAAGTAGCTGTGGAATAAATTAATAAGCCTAAAACAAACGTAATCAGTTATATGATTACCATACGCTGGGGTGTACACTGGTAGTAAAAAGAGCAGCACACATTCTATAACTCTCCTGATAGATCAGTTTCTGTAAATGGAAGTGGGTCCATGGGATTTGGCTGCTAAATTCCAATTTCAAGGGTAAGTTTATTTTCTGCTGTTTATAAGAAGATAGAATTCTATCATGATGGTCTAAAAATACAAACAATCATTTAACTACCATTGTCTCCGCATCCTCTTGGAACATCAGGAGACATTGGACATCAATATATAGCTTGTGATATGAACTTTAAAGTAGTAAAGATCTTAATTTGATGTGCCAAATGGAAACAGAAGAAACAAGCATGATCAAATCAAACAATTTGTCTTACTTTTTACCTCAGAGACAAATGGAAATGTCAGTGAAAGCCTCTGCTCATATTTGTAACTTACTAACCTATCATTTCATTTAACGTCTGACAATGTAAGAGCTGCAATAATAGACCACACAATCCTTTCTCCTTTCACAAGGGCAACACAAAATGGATTCTAAAGAAATCACTGAAGTACATTATCTTTAAAATTCTGCTACTGCTCATGTGCACCACTGCACATGGAGCTATATGAAATGCAGCAGTTTCATCTCAATATTTATTTAGCTTCTCTTTGCATGAGTTCACACCCCAGAAGTTTCACTTTGACTTTTATGTTCAGACAAAGCAAAACAGTACAAGCTTCAGCCAAAAACTTCCTCTGGTGCTTGTGCCAAAACCACAGAGCTTCTACTGCCACTCAAATACATAAAACAATTCAAGTTTGCTCAAGCCTCAGGCTAAGTTTACAGAATGGTCATTCCCTCACTGAACATAGATCCTCTTGTAATGCTTGATTTGAGAATGTGTTACCAAGATGTGATACAGCTCTATTTGTATAATAGCAAATGTTTATTTCCCACTTGGCAGTGATGTTCACAGTATTTTATCTCTCCACCACAACTGATGATCTAATAATTATGCAAGCTATTCCCACTAATTATTTTATTATTTACTTGTATTGTGACACAATGCAAGAATCCTGGAACACTATTTTGCTAGGTGCTAGAGCAAATATATGGGTCCATATTTCAGTCAAATGCTGGATTTCAGTAACTAAATTGTCATAACTTGATGCCATTTTACACTTATTAAAATCTTTCATTTTTCATTTTAAACTCAACATACACATAATTCCTCTTGATATTGTTTTCTATGTTTATTTCTGTAACAACATTGAAAAAAGAATCAATGAAAAAGCTTTAAAACATTAATGCTGCATGTGCCTATAGTATTGCACATAATGGAAAGTGTTAGCAGTTAAAATCACAGCTCCTATCTGCATATTAAAATACTAAAGTTACAGTCAGATGACTAAACATCAATCATCATTGGATTTCTCATCAACTGCTTAAAATGAGATATAGAGCTGTTATTTTACTTTACCAGCTGTGGAGATATTGTTTAGTTTCTAACTCCTCATATATATGGCTTGCCTTTCCTCAATGTCCAGCCAATAATAGTAGAAGGAGAAGACAATGGCATGCTTCAATTTACCCCAGCTGAATTTCTGGTCTCAAGAAGCCAGTTTACCAGTCAGTGAGCTGCATTCTTAAAATCAGATGATGCAAAGAGTTCTATTTGTGCAGTAGTTCACCTGAGCTGTGATTATACTCTCTAATACTGGCTTAACTGTGTATATAACATATTTAATACTCATCCCATTGTTTTTGAAAACCCAAGAATTACTAACATCATATTTTAAGTTCCCACTCTCAGTAGATGATGAGTACTTTTCATGCCCATTTTGCAGCTCAACTTCCTGGAAGCCAGTGTAATATTCCAACATTCCTGTAGAGATGATTGATTTGGTCTGATGTAATAATGAGTATGCTAGCCTTATTGATGAAACTCAGTTATGATCAGTCCACAAGTCAGACATACAAAGAGTATGCAAAGGACATATAATGAATAAAAAGTTTCTAGAGAGAAAAGGTAGAAGAGACTTGTGTAACTTCAGATAAATGGGTAAATGTAAGGAAAGATTGAGAAGGAAAAACAAAGCATCTGTGTGATAAAAGGTACCACATATAACTGAAATGTGTTGCACTTATGTACATTAAGTGCTAGACTAATGGAAAAGTTGGGACAAAATAAAATCTGATGAGACCATAGAGCTGGAAAACTGGAAAATGTTGGCTGAGAGTGCTCTGTAAACAGAAGAGTAAGGGTCATTAAAAGAACAGACTTTAAATCAAAAGAGAACAAAACCAGGACAGTGTTTTATTTGCCGGGAAAAAAAGAATAAGGATTTTGAGAAAAAAGGGTTTTGTAGGCTAGGTAATTCAGAAGGGAATGAAAGTAGCTGTGAAAGTGAGTCACATTTAACTTACCTGTGAAGGAAAAGGTTGAGCTGAAAGAGTAGAACTGTTTTTCCCCCTATCATAAGTTAAGCTCTAGTGTGAGGAAATACAGGACATTGTTCCTATTGTGATTATGGTGTCTACCATGCATAGATTTTTCTGGTGTATTTTTCTCCCATTGTGTTTTTTGTATTTGGACTTCGAAATAGATTGATACTAAAATCTTTGATCTTGTATTCAGGAAGAAAATGAGCAGTTCAACTCAGGTATTCACACTGTGACTGAGTTCTATGTGTACCATGGGATGAACACAATCACAAAGCTTACGTACCTCAGAATCATGATATTTTCAGCATGAACTTCTAGAATATCTTCAGATATAAAATGACAGTTGCCCCATTTTTAGCCACCTGCAAAAGTTTTATATATACTATGACACATGACTAATGGTTTAAGCACTGGGTTTGTTAATCAGAATAGAAAAGGAGAATAAACATTTGCACACTAAGCTGGATCAAGCCAGACATCTCGGCTACGTCTAGACTGGCATGATTTTCCGCAAATGCTTTTAACGGAAAAGTTTTTCCATTAAAAGCGATTGTGGAAAAGAGCGTCTAGATTGGCATGGATGCTTTTCCGCAAATTCGGTATTGCAGGTACTCCTCCTGCAATGAGGAGTAACAGTAGTTCGAATTAAGAGTGTTAATTCGAACTACCTAGCCCGTGCCGTGTGTAGCCGCGGGCAGGTAGTTTGAGCTACCGGGCATTTAAAAATGACAGCAGCCGGGAACATGCAAATGAAGCCCAGGATATTTAAATCCCAGGCTTCATTTGCAAGTTCGAATGACTACGTTAGACACCCTAGTTCGAACTAGGGTGACTAATGTAGCCATATCCTGAGATAATTACTTCTAAAGGAGTCATTTTGTCATTGTGCTAGAAAGAGACAACTCCTGAGCAGATCGACGGCCTTGAAGTTAAAGTCCCATAACCATGAAGAAGCAATCAGCTACAAACCATACTTGTGGAATTAGCTGTCTCAGCATGGGCACAACTTGTGGAGAGTGGTAGAGCCCTTAATTGTTAAGGTTGATTTCTATTTCAATTAGCCTTAAAATGGACATTTGTTTACATTTGTGTGTGTGTTGAATTATTTGTGATCTGACTAGGTTGCTATGAATGCATTTCCTATCTGCCATCATGTGAACCAATTTGATCATATAAGCATTTGGAAATTGTTAATTCTGACTATTTGTGATATTTAGGAAATTTAAAATATCAGCCCAAACATTACTTTGTTACCTATTCTCATCTGATCATTGATTGCTGAAACAAGTGCAAAATCCCATGGTTTTGTTTCTGCTGACTTGTCAGATGGCTGACATTTTTAAAAAGATAGAATTAGGAATAGCGAATGACAAATTGTAAATACTCTGTCTCTCCACCTCTAGCAAATGTCTTTGAGACTTGGGGTACGTCTACACTATATGGCTCCATCAACGGAGCCCTGCAGATGAGGGTTGTAGACATAGCAAAATGAAGCAGCAATTTAAATAATTGCCACTTCATTTACATCAAAATGGCTGCTGCACTGTGCCGATCAGCTGTTTGTCGGCACAGCACGGGAGTCTGGACATTCAGTGGTCAACATCAGAAGCCTTTGTGGACTGCCCTGTTATACCTCGTGGGATGAGGTTTACCGTTTGTGGATCCTAGCTCTTGTAGACTCTGCTGGCACACATAAAAGTTTCCCAAATATGTGTTAATTTTGTACACAGTTAATGTTCACCAGCGAACTTTATTCAGCTACGTCTACACTGCGGCACTATTTCGGGATACTGGAAATATCCCCAAATAACTATTCCGTGACTTTTGAGTGTGCCAGTTATTTCAAAATAGATTTTTAAGTAATGGGTGTGTTATTCTGGCATCTCTGTAACCCTCATTCCATGAAGGTTAAAGAACATTTTGGAATAGTGAGGTTTTTTTTTTCAAAATGACCTTGAAATAAGCTACACAATATGTGTAGTGGAAATTGTGTAACTTATTTGAGGTAAGGGTACAGTGTAGATGCACCCTTAGTGTGAATCACCAGAGTCCACTAGGACATATAGGCTGTGTCTAGACTGGCCAGTTTTTCCAGAAAATCAGCCGCTTTTCCGGAAAAACTTGCCAACTGTCTACACTGGCTGCTTGAATTTGCGCAAAAGCTCTGACTTCCTACTGTAAGAAATCAGTGCTTTTTGTGGAAATACTATGCTGCTCCCGTTCAGGCAAAAGTCCCTTTTGCACAAAACTTTTGCGCAAAAGGGCCAGTGTAGACAGCTCAGATTTGTTTTGCACGAAAAAGCCCCAATCATGAAAATGGCGATCGGGGATTTTTTGTGCAAAAGCGCGTCTAGATTGGCCACGGACGCTTTTCCGCAAAAAGTGCTTTTGCGGAAAAGCATCCGTGCCAGTCTAGATGCTCTTTTCCGAAAATGCTTTTAACAGAAAACTTTTCTGTTAAAAGCATTTCCGGAAAATCATGCTAGTCTAGACGTAGCCATAGGGTACATCAACACAGCAGGACTACAGTCAAATTAAGCTACACAACTTCAGCTATGTCAATTTAGATTAAAGTCAAAATAGCTTAATTCGGCTTTTGGCACTATCTACACTGCAGGAATTCAAAGTCTTCTTTCAACTTCCCTTACTCCTCATGAAATGAGGGTTACTATGAGTTGGAGTAAGAAGTCCTCTAGCTCGCCATTATTTCCAAATGTAGGCTTTCAGTAGGCTACATTGTAGTAGGGTACAATATAGGCTTACTTTGGAACGCCAGTTATTCTGAAATAATGCTGCTGTGTAGACAAAACATTTTTCAGAATTCAGAATTTACACCTTTCTAGTGCACATATACTATACCATGTAGAGAAGCCATTAGTTGCTTGAAACAAAAGTATATGAAAAACAATCATTCTGCAAAGTGTCCATGGTAAAATTCAAATCAGAAAGCCATAGCTATCTGGCAAAATGCAAATTGTGACAGGGCGAGGCAGCCCCGCACTGAATCTTCAGGGCCCAGCCAGGATTACCTGGCTGCAGAGGCCCCTCCCACAGAGCCCCACCAAGGATGCCCAGGCTGCAGCTCAACTATAAAAGCCTGGGGAAGGGCTCAGTCTGGACTGGCAGCCGGAGGAGAAGGACCTATGCAGGGAGCTCCTGACAAGCAGCGACCTGAGACCCCAGAAGAAGCCAGCAGAGATGCTGAGGCGAGTTGGAGCATCACAGAGCCACCCTCCGAGAAGGCGTCACCCCAGGGAGGACTGCAAACCTGACAAGTACGTGGGGAGTAGCTCCAGTGGCCCAGGTAGGAAGTGGCCCAGGGCAGGAGCGGGAGCCACCTCTCTTACCCCAGGAACCTCGGCACGTTTCAGCAGGACTTCCCCGCTGAAGGAGTGGCAAGCTTTCCTGTCACTCACAGGGCCCTGGGCCAGGACTCGGCGGAGTAGGACCGGAACTCTATATGGGGGGGGCACACCCACTATAACCCTGTTTCTCCAGAACCAGCCTGGCCTTAAAGGGCTGCACTGAGTCTGTCTTTGTGGACTCAGGCCGATGAACCCAGCATTAAAGGGCCATCCTAAAACTGCGTTTGTTAAGGCTTTACTTATTGACTCAGGCCAGGGGGCTAGCCTCAAAGGGCCCTCCTTAGACTGCATTTGGGCAACTTTGCTCATGGACTCAGGCCCATGGACTTTGC
This sequence comes from Pelodiscus sinensis, assembly GCF_049634645.1. Taxonomy (NCBI): domain Eukaryota; kingdom Metazoa; phylum Chordata; order Testudines; family Trionychidae; genus Pelodiscus; species Pelodiscus sinensis. The sequence goes on from NC_134713.1 coordinate 73,749,344, forward strand.
CTTAAGGGGCCACCCTGAACTGTATGTGTGGATACTGTGTTTATGGACTCAGGCTGGCGAGCCTGGTTCTGAAAGGGTAGACAGTTCAGGGAGTTGTGGACCCAGGGTCTTTCCGGGCCTCTCGGTGTGCCCCATCACAAAAATGATAAAAGAAGGAAATGGAGCTAGTAATAGGCAGGAGGGTCAATGACCTTGCATAGCGAAGTGGCCCTCTTCTGTCGAAAGGGAACAGATAAATTAGAACCCGGCATAAAGCCTCTGGATACATTCCAGAGACCCTTTGTGAAACAACCAGATATGAGACTTGGGTATCACCCACTGATGCTAAAAGAGAGATAGAGAAGTCCTATAGGAATTTCTAGGAACAGCTAGGCTTGTAGAAAATGTGTACATTGAGGTTTAAGTCCTAATCTTATAATTTGCGTTACCAGAAATGCCAACCCCCAGAAAAGGATACGCTTGATTTTATAAGGTATAGGCAGATTTCATTTAGAGCAGGGTGAGAATGTTACCTATTCACAGAGCCACTCAGGAATGGCCATGTGAATCTCTGGGTACACATTACAGTAAATGGTACCAAAAGCATCTGGGAAACCTAACTCATCATCACAGGTATTCGTCTCCTACCCATTTCCAGCTCTACACATCGTCAATCACTGATACAGTGCAAAATTGTAAATAAAAAAAAATACCGTCATCTTTTAATTAACAGATTTCAATTTACTCTTGCAAAATACTGTATGTTATACATGCGAAGCTAAATTATAATCAAACTAAGATACGAATGACAAAAATACTTGATTTATACAGTTTATAAATTCAAGTCTTAATGTACTTTTGTATGATTTACTCAAGTAGTTTATGAGTTTCATCCATAATGTCACTGGCTTTACAAAACTTAATCAATGAAACACTTACAAAGGAAAAGTTAAATATAAATTTCATGATATAGACCTCAAATTGGTGCAAACATTTATGGAAAATGTAGAATGTCTTTTTAGACTGAGATTCCCAGAAATTAATAGCTTCAGGGGGTAGCTGAGTTAGTCTGTACAGGATAAACGTAAGAAACAAAAACTGGCCTGGTAGCACTTTATAGACTAACAAAACATGTAGATGGTATCATGAGCATTCGTGGACACAGCCCACTTCTTCAGATTACCGGAGTATCAAAGCCCATAGCTGAAAAAAAATGTGGAAGAACGGCTCTTGCACAGGAGGGGGGTTTTGCATATAGACGGCTCCTTTTTGTGCAAAAGCCTCTTACGCAAAAAGGAAGCCTAATTAATTATGCAAATGAGGCACAGCAATATTCCACGCTTCACCCTATTTGCATATTTTTTGTGCAAAATGGGGGCAGTGTAGACATAGCCTATTAGTTTTGTTGTAAGCAGTTGTAAGCTAGAGGGTGGTTTTGCGCAAAAAGGATCCATCTACACAGCTCCTTTTTGCACAAAAGCCTCTTATGCAAAAATGGCCCCTAATTAATTATGCAAATGAAGTGCGGAACACTTCATTTGCATAGGATTTTGCACAAGAGAGGTGCAGTGTACACGTAGATGTAGTCTCTTTAAATTGTAAAGTTTTCTGGTCAGGGACTGTCACTCAGGGTACGTCTAGACTACAGGCTTTTGTCTACAGAAGTTTTGTCGACAGATACTGTCAACAAAATGTCTGTCAACAAGAGTGTCTAGACTATAGCCAGTTCTGTCAACAAAGCAAGCCACTTTGTTGACATGACAGTGTAGACGCAAAGGACAGTCTAGATGCAATAACGCCTTCTGTTGACAGAACTCTGTCGAAAAAAGGCGTTATTCCTCGTAGAATGAAGTTTACAGCCATCGACAAAACTTCTGAGTTCTGTCAACGTTATGTCGACAGAACTCAGCGGCAGTGTAGATGCAGGTATAGTTTGTCAACAAGGCTGTGTCTAGACTACATGCCTCTGTCATCAGAGGCATGTAGATTAGACATATAGGCAAAGTCAAATGAAGCCGCGATTTAAATGATCGCGGCTTCATTTAAATTTACATGGCTGCCGCGCTGAGCCGACAAACAGTTAATCAGCTGTTTGTCCGCTCAGCGCGCTAGTCTGGATGTTCCCCTTTGTCGGCAGCCTCGTTATTCCTCGTGGGATGAGGTTTACCGGGGCTGCCAACAAAGGGCTTTGATGTCGACAGGGGAGTGTCCCGACTAGCGCGCTGAGCGGACAAACAGCTGATTAACTGTTTGTCGGCTCAGCACAGCAGCCATGTAAATTTAAATTTAAATTTAAAACACGGCTTCATTTGACTTTGCCAAAACAACAAATCTACATGGGTCCGTTGATGGAACCATGTAGTTTAGACGTACCCCAAAAGTCCACTTTTGTCGTCAAAACCCTGTAGTCTAGACACACCCTCAGTGTTTGTACAACACTTAACACATATACGGCCTTTATCTCAATGAGATCTCTAGGAGCAACGGTAAGACGAAGTGCTGCCAAATGCACTCAACTTCCCCTGAGATCAAAAGGAAATGCTCATCACCTCCTGGGACTGGCTAGTTAATTGGAAAAGGAAAATTATTACTATAGTCAATAGGTGTAAAAGATTTGCAATCAATGATTGTCTATTATAAGGTTAATCATTACTAATAAAAAGTGACAGGCAATTTTTGAACCCAACCATTAAAGAAAAGTGTGGAAAATGAAAAGCTAATATAAATGGGAAAAAATAATATTCCTGAAAAATTAACTATTTTTGCCAACTTTTTTCCCCCTTCTCTTGTTTTGAAAGAATATTCCATAGCTTCAGTTTGATGACTTGCTTCTCTAAAATGTCCCTCGAGTTGCAACAAAGCTGAGCATGTTTCTGAATAAGAATCCAAGACACAGCATTCTTATGGGCATGTTTAATACACTGTCACTGATCCTTTGACTTTCACTCAGGAAAGTCCTTCCTATGTTTTGTACACTCTTGGAACAGAATCTGGACACTGTTCATGAAGCAAGCAGGAGGGTTTATTACACACAGTGCTGGTGGAATGTCACTTCGCTTCTTAGGCTTGGTGAACACTGCCAGACAATAGGTTACAATAGATTATATACGATACTGATGGGTGGATGAAGTGATGGGGGGAGAAGGAGATTCCAGACCCCCTGGATAGGTGCTAACCATGAGGCAAAATAAAAGCAATAATCTAAAGATCACATAGTGTTTTCCACCCATAGCTTACACCTAGTTAAACAAGTACTTAAACAAAGCAGACATTAATTGTCAATTATGTGTTAAGTGGTGATGTGTCTTAGCGTCAGGAAGGTATCTTTGTACAGATGTGATCCATTGGTGTTGTACCTGGGGGATTAAAGCAGAGGCAGTAAGGGTACATGACAATTGCACATTTGTTCCTACCACCATTGGATGAGTTATGTCCTGTCTCTCACCAGTAAGGCCTTTCCCTAGGATGTAATTGTCTAGGTAGTAATCTTTATGATGACCAGGGCTTGACGAACAGCGGCGAAAGCCACTCGCCAGCCCTGCACTGCGCATGCACAAGACCCGCATTGTGCATGCACACACTGCAAATCAATGGGGCGCCCGGCTGAAATCTACTTGCCACGGGTGCGTAGATTCAATACTTTGTTGAGCCCTGATGATTACCTTCCTCCAATGGGCTAAGTGGGGCGGGGTGGCAGGGAACCTTCATGTACTGTGCCTTTGGTATAGGTGTTTGTGTGCCTGTTCCAAACTTGAAATTTAGAATAGGGGTTCTTAACAGAACACCATAGCCTGCCTCAGAAATTTTTACGCCACAACACCAAGCCCTATTTCTCTTCACACGGGCAGAAATTTACCTCTTTGCAGAAGTCCTGTAGGCCACTTAAGTCCCATGTAAACTACCTTAGTAGGGTGCAAGTGGAATGTAAGCAGTTCACGGGACTAGTACATGCCTGCTTGGGGAAAAATGTTTACCTCAAGAGAAAAAAAATCTTAAATGTTTCAAAACTGGGTTAAGCTATAGAGCTTTAAGTACACTCACACAATTTCTTTGTCTGGGTTCAACTGTGCTAAGACTAAGAGCAAAGTGACATTGTTCTAAGAATGAAAAATAAGTTCCGAGTACTAGATACTCTTGGAGCCAACATGTGGATTTGAATGTTTTATCACAAGCCCAGACCTGCTTCATACTTTTGTTTCTGTAATCATGTTTCAGAATTACAGATAGCCTTGCAGAAAGAACTGTTTTTTTTTCCTCTCCACTCCAAGTATTGTCCTGCCAATGTGTCTACAAACCTAATGTCAGGGGACCACTTTTAGAGGTGAACAATTTGCTCATTTTCCATTCTTATTCAGTCCTTGTCCTCGCTGCTGAAACTGCCAACTTACGCCAGTTCTGGTAGCTTTGGGCTCAATGAGAACAAACAGCCATTAGATAATATATATTTTCTCTGTATTAAAGAGTGGGAACAGAACTACAGAGCAAGAGGCCAATATACTGCTAATAATGTCAGTGACAAGATGGGCTCAATTTGAATAAGTACCTGCAGGCTGGATCCTTATCTGAATCAAACATAAGCCATCCAAAACTATTATGTATTGCTTTACTGAAGAACCAAGTTCCTTGATATATTTTTAATACAGGTAGTTTACTTCTTTCCTGAAGCTGCCTCAGAAATAGTTCCATTAAGACTAAGTTAAAAATTTGCATCAAATAATGTATGATGTATATTCACTCATCTTTTGTTGATTCCCAGACACTTGTTAGCAACTGATGGTATGCATACTGTTTTTTTTTTTTTTTTTTTTTTTTTTTGCTTTGGCTCTGCAACACATTTATGCATCTCCATATGTAGTGCATATTCCTAACTTTCTAACTCCCAGAATCAATCACATATCATTTTATTATATACAAATAGGGCTCATAAAGCGTTACTTTTCTCCAGAAGGTGTTCTATTTCTAACATGGCTTTTTATTTTTATATTTCATTTAATGAGAGGTAACATGCAAATAATAAGATATATTAGAAAGACAACAACAAATTATCTTGGCCAAGCAAATGAGTACTAGTTGGAATGCAAGATTTACAAGACAGCAATAACATGAAATGGTAAAGAAAAACTGGTAGGATACTGCATTGTAAAGCAAGCCATGTCATGGTAGTTTATAGATCAATATATTGAGCATCCATACATAGTTGCTTAGGAATGGAAAATCAATACACTATGTCAATATTCTGTGACTTGTTTATACTGTACTAATAAAATATTTCATATCTCATTCACTTTATTAAGATTATCCAAAAGTTCCACTTATTTTATTCTATTTTTTTTAACAAAAGCTGCTTAAGTTATATTTAGTCATGCTGCAGATTAAATGTAAGCAATTCACAGAATTCCAAATTATTCAGAAGCAGCTTGACACACAGCATCATTTGACTAAGCTATTGGCCTAGTAGAGACTTTCAAAAAAATTCCATAGAGTGATATAAGCAGAGAATGCAAATAACAAATACGAAGCCTCATTTGATGAATTTCTTCATCTCTAACAAAATGATCTAAGAATAAGGCAACTGAACAGTAGGGGGATAAGTGCTGCTTTATATGACTCACCAGACCAGCATACATCTGCATCTTTGAAGCCCTCTGTTCAGTATAACTGGAAACCAAAGTACTATGTGGTATAGGCAAAAAGGAAAGTGGATAATAATGGCAGATTTTAGTTTAATGTGTGCCCTCTTACACTCCTCCCTAATCATCTCGGTCTCATTCATTTGAAATGTCCTTTCCCTTCTCTTTACTAAATCTTCCAACATAATACACCCCATCATTTTAATGCCTTTATAAATTAGAGAAGCTTTTTGCCTCCCATTCATAAGTATCACAGAAGTATTTTTTGCCGCTAAGAAGTTTCATGAAATTGGGCCTCTTACAAAGAGTATTTTTAATTCAATTTTTAAGTATAGCTATTACCGATAAAAACAGTCATGAGGCAAAGATTTCAAATGTAGCCAATTGCTCTCTTTTGCCTAGATATGTCCTATTATGTGGCTGCCATACTCTTGGGGTAGACCTGTATTTTTGAACATTAGAGGAAAATTTTAATGACAGGGAGGAAGAACAAAAGGATACAGTATTTTCATTTATAGTAAATACATGAAATGTTTGAAGTTGGGGAAATGTATTGCCCAGAGGGATTCTTATTGTTAATAAAGGGGACTTTTTCCTCCCTGGTGGAAAAAATGTTATTAGCTGGATTTAAAGCCACTTTGCCTCTTTCTCCTTCAACTCAGCTGTACTTAGTCCATTGATCCAGTTAAGATACTGGTTGTCAGCTTGTCTCAAGGTAATATTGTAGATATGGAGCAAGGTTTAAGTCCGGAAGAAGCAGCTGCTCTAAATGGAGAATTCAGTGCAGGTATCATCTTCTTATGAGTTTGGCAGAGGGGAGGTAACTATACATTTTCCATAAGAGTACTGCCAGCAGAGGCTACCAGTGAGGCGCACTGAAAAGCTATTAGCTACCTTCATCCCATGGCCATCTATTAGGTCTTACATCTAGCATAGTTTAATTCTCATCATTCCACATAGTAGTAGACTATTTAATTGGCTCTCCCTGTCTACAATGATATTTATTATTTTATATGGAATAGTTATTTGATGTATAAACTACAGTATATTGAGCTACAACTCTCATGGACAGGTTTATAAAATAATTTAGCTAGCAGATTGCCATTGATAGAATGGCTCTATAGAGTATCAATAGCTTGCTGACTTTTATGTAAATTTTAAGTGTGTGTGTGTGTGTGTGTAGCTAGTACTGTAATTGTTCTGATCTCCAGGACTCCGGTTGATGAGCACTCTCTAGAGTTGAGTGAGTATGGGCTCAACTTGCACTTAAACTCACATCAAAATTCACATACTTTTGATGAGGAAAAGATCTATCTTTTTTAGGTACAATAATACCCCCAATGAAGTTTCTGTTGACATCTTTTTTGTCTCTTCTACTGCCACATATAGCACGTGCCTTTAAAGACCATATTTAGATTTTTGACATTCCTGCAGAATGTCCTATATTAAAAAAAAGTGGAAGCATTGCCCAGTAATGAATGCACTAACCTGGGACTCTGGAGATAAAGCTCTCTGCTGTGATCTTTCTGTACCATGTTAGGGCAGTCACTTAGGCCCAGATCCTCAAATTAAGTAAACTTCCGATAATCCGGCACCTTTAGGACCCAGGGGGTGCCGGATTATCAGATATGCCGGACTATCAGAACGGGGGGGTATGAGGGGTCTGGAGTGGGGTGGGAGGGGATGCCACCCCAGGCCCCTCATAGCCCCCCCTTGCGATAGTCCGGCTCTGCCCCAGGCTTCCCTGATTCAGCCGCTGCTGGTCAGTTTCAGCGGCAGCTGAATCGGGGATGCCTGCAATAGAGCAGCTGGGGTGCTGCCGGGTTGGTCCTGTAGCGCTGCCCCTCGGGGCTGCGGGACCAACCCGGCAGCACCCCAGCTGCTCTTGGGGACGCCTGGGGCAGAGCAGCTGGAGTGCTGCCGGGTTGGTCCCGCAGCACCGAGGGGCGGTGCTACGAGACCAACCTCGCAGCACCCCAGCTGCTCTCCCCCAGGCGTCCGGATTCAGCCTGCTAGTGAAACTGATGCTGCTGGTCAGTTTCAGCAGCGGCTGAATCCTGACATCTGGGGCAAAGCAGCTGGGGTGCTGCCGGGTTGGTCCCGTAGCGCCACCCCTCGGCGCTGCGGGACCAACCCGGCAGCACCCCAGCTGCTCTGCCCCAGGGGTGCTCTGCCCAGCAGCTCTGCCCTGGGCTTCCTAGAATCAGCCGCTGTTCTGTTTCAACAGCGGCTGAATCGGGGACCCCTGGGGCAGAGCAGCTGGGGTGCTGCCGGGTTGGTCCCGCAGCCCCGAGGGGCAGCGCTACGAGACCAACCCAGCAGCACCCCAGCTGCTCTGCTCCCGGCTTCCCCGATTCAGCTGCTGGTCAGTTTCAGCAGCAGCTGAATGGGGGAAGCCTGTCCGAATGCCCCAGCACTTCCAGGTTCCTGATGGTGCCGGACCATCAGGAGTCCTGGAGCACTGGATGCCAGACTAATGGAGTTTTACTGTAATTAGATGGTTCAGTGTTTAGTGGAGCAAATATCTAACTCCTAGGACTCCTGCTGCATAATGGAATAATGGAATTCTCAGCCCTGAATTTGACATCCAAGTTCCCCATTCAATACTGGGGGAGAGTTGGATGCTTATGGAGGGGGTACTCGGAAGCAATGAAGCTGAGTAGGGAACTGCCTAACCCAGACAGGAGTGTAATACAGAGGGAAAAAGTATAGCTTAGGGCCCTGATTCACAACGTATTTAGGGTCCTAGATGACAGGCCAGAGGGAGGTCCCTGTCTTTGCTCAAGATTCTCGACTATGAACCCATTCCTGGAATTAGGTACCTAAACCAGATCAGCTACACAGGCAGCCCATTCTGTAGCAAGAAAAAACCATCAAAATTTTTTGGATTTTGGGGAGAGAAGGATGGAGAAGAGAACAGGGAGAATCTGCTGGTGTTTAGAAGAATTGAGTCCAATCTATGTCTCCTACATTACAGGTGGCTGCCCTAGCCATTGAACTATAGAGTCACTTTAACTTTTCTGAGAATAATTATTTTTAAAAAGTGGAATAGCTCTAATAGATGAGATTTAGGGAAGAAATGCCAGACTCACCAAGACTGCAGTTAGGGCATATACTAGAGATATAGGGATTTGGGTGTGGATCCCTGGCCTGAGTCATGCAGCACAGTGTAACCTCGTATATATTAATTATGATTTTGTACATAAATTATATTGATTACTTAAAAATATCCCAATTATCACTTTGAGGTTTGACAGGTTCTTGTCCTGGAATCAGATCCAGTATTATTAAAATTACTATTTAGTTGGGAAGCACAATGTGCACAGTTGCAACACTCACATTGTAGGAACCCTTTAATGTTTACATTGGGGGTATGTCTAGACTCTGTTTTTTTTTTTAAGTGGCCTTTTTTCAAAAAAACTTCCCCTGCATCTAGACTTCCCCTGCATCTAGACTTCCCCTGCATCTAGACTGTCAACTGCGATAAACCTTATTTTACGATGAATAATGACTTTTTTTGAAAGTGCTTCTTGAATGCAAACGGGGCTTTTTTGAAAGAGAGTATACAGATTGCCTGCATATAGAGTACGTCAATTGCGTAGCTTATCTCAAAATAGCCTATTTCGAAATTGGGAGCATCTAACAGCACTTATTTCAAAACGGAGCCCTCTTCCTCTGACTTCTCTTACTCCTCATACAATTTGGGTTACAGGAGTTGGAGTAAGAAATCCTCTGCTTGACGGTATTTCAAAAGTATTTCAAAATAACTAGTTATTTCAAAATAATGTTGCTGTGTAGACATACTTTAGTCTATGTCTACACTGCAGGCTTCTTGTGCAAGAACTGTTTTGCACAAGATTTTCTGCACAAAAATTCTTGCACAAGAGCATGTCCACACTACCATGTGCTTTTGCGCAAGGGATGTGCTTTTGCACAAGAGCATACATGGCAGTGTGGACACACTCTTGCGCAAGAAAGATCTGATGGCCATTTTAGCCATAAGGGTTTCTTCTGCAAGAAACCCCTGTTGCCAGTCAACACTGCTTTCTTGCGCAAGAGCTCTTGCACAAGAGGGCTTATTCGTCATGGGGAGAGGAATAACTCTTGCTCAAGAAGCCCTCTTTTCCAACACTTTACTGTAAATTTACTTGAGCAAAAACACGCATGCAGTGTAGATGCTCCGCAAGTTTTTGTGCAAAAACAGCCATTTGGTTTTCAATTCTCCAGGATTGGCTTCAGGTCTCCAGGAATTAAAGATTAATCTTTAATTGAAGATTATGTCATGCAATGAAATCTCCAAGAATACATCCTACCAAAACTGTCAACCGTAACCCTGGTCAGATATCTGCAGATGTTAGCTTATGTTCTTATGGTTGGCTGTTGTCTTCATAGTAAAATCAGACACAATTCCCCCTTACATTCTATTCTCATTACCGCAAAACTTGGGGGTTTCCATTTGGCCATTTATCAGTGTCAGAGTTCACCTGTGCCTCATACCTTATGCTAACTGCTGAAGTTAATGTCTTAGAAGTCACAGGCCTATAGGTTCCTTAAATTATTGATTAATATAATAAAGGCAGAATATAATGAAGGCAAAGACATGAATTTAATAAAAGTAAGATAGACCAATGAGATACAATAGGGGTTTGAATTTGGAATTAACTGAGTGCCCTATCAGGCTACTGTCTCTTCCAAATTAAAAAAATATATATTTCCAGCATGTTCACCCTAGCTTTCTTTTGTGTGGGTGCTACTTCCTCACCAATCAGTGTTCTATATCTGGTCCTCCTGCTATGGGCTTTGATACTCCAGTCATCTGAAGAAGTGGGCTGTGTCCACGAATGATCATGATACCATCTACATGTTTTGTTAGTCTATAGGTTAGATAGACATCTGTCAGGGATGGTGTAGGTGGAGCTTGGTCCTGCCTTGAGGGCGGGGGGCTGGACTCGATGACCTCTTGAGGTCCCTTCCAGTCCTATTATTCTATGATTCTATGATAAAACGCTACCAGACCATTTGTTGTTTTTTAAGTTTATCCTGTAGAGACTAACTCGGCTACCCCCTGAAGCGACTAGATTTTAGATGTGCTTAGATTATACCTTCAGGATTAGATTACATGATCGAAATAGATGTGTCCCTACCTTGTTTGAGAACCCTTCTCCATGAAACATCTATCCAAGGAACTCATTATCTGTGGGCTGGCAAGTTTTATGCTTTCTTTATATGCAATGCCCATTTTACATCAAAAGCTAAATATAGGACTCTTCCAGCCCACTCAGTTAGCCTCGTTAGCACCCATACTACAATTGACAGGTACTTTTTCCCCTCTTCCTTTTTTTTTCTGTTATAAATTGTGAAGGTTTCCACTCCCCCTTTTTTTCCTCTGCTCAAGCTCATCAGAAGAAGTGGGTTTTGCCCATAAAAGCTCATGATACTTTATATATATATTCTTATTAGTATCTAAGCCCTGGTCTACACTAGGGAGTTATTTTGAAATAACGCCTCATTTCAAAATAACAAATGGAGCACCCACATGCCAAGCCCATTCTTTTGAAATAACAGGCTGATTATTTAAAATAATAGTTCTTGCTTCCATGAGGAATAACACTTTTTTTGAAATAGTTATTTTGAAATAGAAGTAGTATGGATTGTCCATTGCTGCTATTTCAAAATAACTACTCTTCAGAGTTATTCAAAATACTCCCCAGTGCTTCCTGGGGCTCTAAGTCAAGGTAGTGTGTCCACATTATAGGGAAGCCTTGAAATTAGTTTGAGGTAGGCTCCATTATTGTGGAACTAATTGTGGGGCTTTCTTATACTGTGGACACACTATTTCAAAATTATTTCAAGAGTTATTATTTCAAAATAATTTTGTAGTGTAGACATGCCCTACGTGGTACCAGAGTACTACTCGTTATTTTTAAAGTTACAGATTAACACAGACTTTTATTTAGACAAAAAGAATGTTGTTCTAAAAACCCTGCACACTTATAACTTAATACAATTTGTATTTTCTAAATTCCCATAGAGTTTTAATACCCGTATGTTAATTGTAACATAGATGTGCCAGCTAAGAATGGGAAAATAAAGGCCCATCTCCTGCTCTCTTCACGTCCCTTTCTTTAGGATTTTATTTCTAAAATCATAACCTCACAACTGGAATGAATCATTTCATAGTACAGTATCTGATTATAACTCCCCAAGGTCTCTTGAACCTTATCTAGCTAGAGAGGAAGAGGAAATATGCTTCCCACATGGTAGCTTCCTTTGCACAAGCTCCTCCATTTGATAATCCTGCCCACATCATCTATGCAATAAGGAGGAATACACTAACCCTTTAACAGCTAGGATTCTCATATCTCAGTTCATCCAGAACCAGAAATAGCAAAATATCAGAGAAAGGCTGTTCTTAAGGGTTATGTCTACACTGGCGGGTTGTTGCGCCAGAAGTATGCAAATGAGGCTAAGCGTGGCATATCACCGAACCTCATTGGCATACCTAATGAGCCATCATTTTTGCAGAAGAGGCTCTTGCACTAGAAGGAGCTGTCTACACTGCCCCTTCTTGTTCAAGAAAAACCCTCTTGAGCAATGCCTTTATTCCTGAAAATAATCAGTGTACAGTGAACCCTCGCTACTTCGCGGTTCGACTATCGCGGATTCACGACTTCGCGGACTTTTTTCATTACATTATGTATATACGTGAATCCGCGATGGTCGAACCACGAAGTAGCGGTTACCAAAACTTTAAAAAGCCTCCGGGGAAGCCGGCGGGGGGGCATCCCAGGCGCGCCTGGGCTGCTCCCCCGCCGGAGCCCCTCCGCGGCTTTCAAAGCCTCCGGGGAAGCCGGCGGGGGGGGCATCCCAGGCGCGCCTGGGCTGCTCCCCCGCCGGAGCCCCTCCGCGGCTTTCAAAGCCTCCGGGGAAGCCGGCGGGGGGGCATCCCAGGCGCGCCTGGGCTGCTCCCCCGCCGGAGCCCCTTCGCGGCTTTCAAAGCCTCGGGGGAAGCCGGCGGGGGGGCATCCCAGGCGCGCCTGGGATGCCCCCCCGCCGGCTTCCCCGGAGGCTTTGAAAGCCGCGGAGGGGCTCCGGCGGGGGAGCAGCCCAGGCGCGCCTGGGATGCCCCCCCGCCGGCTTCCCCGGAGGCTTTGAAAGCCGCGGAGGGGCTCCGGCGGGGGAGCAGCCCAGGCGCGCCTGGGATGCCCCCCCCGCCGGCTTCCCCGGAGGCTTTGAAAGCCGCGGAGGGGCTCCGGCGGGGGAGCAGCCCAGGCGCGCCTGGGATGCCCCCCCGCCGGCTTCCCTCGAGGCTTTGAAAGCCGCGGAGGGGCTCCGGCGGGGGAGCAGCCCAGGCGCGCCTGGGATGCCCCCCCCGCCGGCTTCCCCGGAGGCTTTGAAAGCCGCGGAGGGGCTCCGGCGGGGGAGCAGCCCAGGCGCGCCTGGGATGCCCCCCCGCCGGCTTCCCTCGAGGCTTTGAAAGCCGCGGAGGGGCTCCGGCGGGGGAGCAGCCCAGGCGCGCCTGGGATGCCCCCCCGCCGGCTTCCCCCGAGGCTTTGAAAGCCGCGGAGGGGCTCCGGCGGGGGAGCAGCCCAGGCGCGCCTGGGATGCCCCCCCGCCGGCTTCCCCCGAGGCTTTGAAAGCCGCGGAGGGGCTCCGGCGGGGGAGCAGCCCAGGCGCGCCTGGGATGCCCCCCCGCCGGCTTCCCCCGAGGCTTTGAAAGCCGCGGCGGGGCTCCGGCGGGGGAGCAGCCCAGGCGCGCCTGGGATGCCCCCCCGCCGGCTTCCCCCGAGGCTTTGAGGATCCTACTTCTACTTCGCGGATTTTCATCTATCGCGGTCGGGTTTGGAACCTATCTACCGCGATAAACGAGGGTTCACTGTAGCGACATTGTGCAAGAGGGTTTTTCTTGTGCAAGAAGGGGCAGCATAGACAGCTCCTTCTAGTGCAAGAGCCTCTTCCACAAAAATGGCAGCTCATTAGGTATGCGAATGAGGCGCGGCGATATTCCATTCTTAGCCTGATTTGCATACTGCTGGTACAACAACCCACCAGTGTAGAAATAGCCAAGGTGTTTATGGCCTAGCATATGCCGAGAAATACAGTACTAAGTGTTTCCTTTTAAAACTCAATCTTTATGATATTTCTAGCTTAAAGGCATTCAACTAAGTTTAGGTAAGATTTGGAGCAGCCTCTGAATACTGGTATGCTTATCTGCTCTGTAATTCTCAATCATATGAGTTTAGTTCATTACTCCATATTAACTCTTATCTCTCTAACCTTTTTATGTGTCCTCCAAATTATTTATCTCTATTTTCTCTCTCTCTCTTTCTCTCTTTACACACATATATATATTTATATAATCTGGCACCTTTGGGACCCAGGGGGTGCCGGATTATCAGATATGCCGGAGTATCAGAGGTACTCCAGCAGGGGGGCTGTGATGGGTCTGGGGCAGGGGGATCAGAGGGGAATGGCGCGGCATGGAGCAAACTGTCCGCCGTTTTGCAGGGAGGCAGGGGAAGCCCTGCACAGCAGTCGGCGACAGGCCAGCTGGAGCTGCAAGCGGCAGTGGCAATTTGGGGAAGTGGTGGGGCAGAGCAGCTGGGGTGCTGCCCAGTTGGTCCCTCAGTGCTGCCCCTCACCCCCCTGCTCGGCGCCCAGCAGCACCCCAGCTGCTCTGCTCTGCAGCTTCCCCAAGTCTGCCAGTCATCGGTTTCAGCAGTGGCAGCGGCGGACTTGAGGAATCGGTGCGAAGCAGCTCCAATTGTCCAGCTAGCTGGAGCACTTCTGGGTTCCAGTTGGTGCTGGACTATCGGGAGTGCTGGACCACTGGATGCTGGACAAATGGAGTTTTACTGTATGTGTGTATATATATATATATATATATATATATATATATATATATATATATATATATATATATATATAAAATTCTTGCTGTGTGACAGAATTACATCATCAGCCTATTTGCAATTGGAGTCTCAGTATCTCGCTTACTTGTGCTTCAGCCAATACCAACTGCTTGGTCTCATCCACAAATTTTATACACTGTACACAACTATTCAAAAGTAACAGAGCAATAGCCATGTTAGTTTGATCTTGGTAAAACAAAAAGAACAATCATGTAGCACTTTAAAGACTAACAAGATGATTTATTAGGTGATGAGCTTTTGTGTAGCAGAACCACTTCTTCAGATCATATTCTGAAAGTCAATAGGCATGACCATTATGTAACAGAGGGATACAATAAATTGGTTACTGTATATTTTGTTTACTTTTTCACTGTATCCCATTAGTCCCTGTTAGCCCTTGCCCCTCCTGCCTCCTACACATCACCTGTAATTAGAGACATCCTCCTAGTTTAACTGCAAACCATTGTTAATTACTTTTTGAGCATGGTTTTTCAACCAGTTATTCATCCAAATTATAGTAATTTCACCTAGATCACATTTTTCTTGTCTGCGTATGAGAATGGCATGTGGGACTATTACTAGAGTATGGATCTCTGGTAATTTGCAGGGACTAGACACAATATTTGTATCTACATCCGTATCTGCAAAAATGAGACATGGATATCTACAGCCATATCTGTGGATGCAGATACCCATGGATATTAAGCAGATATCTGCAGATTTGCAGGGCTCTATTGTCCCGAAATTTGGATTCGGAAACCCCAAGAGTGACCTGTCTTTAACTGTAAGTGAACTGTCAATTTAGCCCTCTTTAGTGGGTTACAGAAGATGGCTGGACCCAGAGGAATTTCCTGGATTTTACCAGGCCGTTTGTCTTTGACCCTCAAAGGACTCCCCAGAACACAGTACAGTAGACTTCTGATAATCCGGCACCTTTTGGACCTAGGTGGTGCCGAATTATCAGATTTTCTGGAGAATCGGGAGGTCTGGTAGAGCTGCACGGCTTGACAGCTGGCCAGGACAAAAACTTCCTCCCTCTCCCCTCCCCTTTCCTCTTCCTGTCTCCTCTGTGCTGTAACCTGATCCTTCTCCCTCTCCCCTCCTCTTTCCCTTTCGCTGAAGCAAAACGCTCTTCTCCATACTGTAACACAAACCCACTCCCCCCCCAACCTTATGCTCCGTCTGGTTACAGCCAGCACGTGTGCTGAGTGGCAGGCTTTTTAATCAGCTGATCAGGAGCACTTTACATTTTGATGCTGGAGTATCGGGAGTGCCGAACAGTTGGATGCCGGACTATCGGAGTTTTACTGTAGTTCTGTTAACTCATGAGAGGACATAGATAAATCTGTCCACCCAAAGGATTGACATTCATGCAATAATTCTTTGGAAACAAAATAACATTCATTCAAAGAAAATAATTACTTATAATACTTTTAATAATCAAGAAAAAATACAGTATAATATATGATACATAGCATAACACAATGGCATTGCATTCAGAAATCATATATTAAGGCATCACAATGGACTACACAGACGATATTGTGAATATGTTACATGATGTAGTACCCTATAATTTACCCCCATGCAGATGTGTATGAAACCTTAATACAGTTTTATAAAAAACAGTAAATCTATTATGATGTATCACAGACTCCTTATTCTTAGCTATAAAACAATAATACAATACAACACAAAACTTTACAGAACATTAATATCGAACAATAACATCCAATGAATGGTAGCCAATCAATCATAAGATGTGTGGAGTACAGCCATGCACACACATTTCTTATAATTCAGAAGGAACTACTTACTCTAATACTTACTCTTCTTCCTTTTAAATCCCTTTGTGTCATCTAGGGTTCCTTCTGCTCTGTCAGCAATATTCAGTGATATTCAGTTCTATTGTTGAAGGAATTTTGGTTGGTTTGGCATACATTGTGCTTGACAAATCAATGCTAATTATTTCTTGTACAAGTTTTATCTTCTAGGATTTTACAAATTAATTATTTAATCATTTATTCCCATATCTTTCTATGCATGAGAATGCCTGTCTATAATTCCCTGGGTCGTCATTGTTGCCCCTTTTAAACACAGGTACTATGTTTACCTTTACCCTGGCCCAGTTCTTTGGGTCCTCACCAATCCTCCATGAGCACTTGAAAATAATCACTAATGCTTCCAAGATTGGTTTAGCTAGTTCCTTTAGTACCCTAGGATAAATTCAACCCGGCCCTGCTAACCTATTCTTGAAAACAATGACTCTGAAGAATATTTTAGGGATCATGGCGGAGAAAAAACTTTATATCAGCTTTTGATCGAATGCTGTGAGAAACAGGATTAATGTGGTCCTTGGATGTATAAAGAGTTGGCAGAAAGTAGGAAGATTATTTTACCTCTGTGAATGGCATCGGTAAGTTTAATACCAGAATACAGTATCCAGTTCTGGCATACATATTTTGAAAAATATGGAAAATTT
This sequence comes from Pelodiscus sinensis, assembly GCF_049634645.1. NCBI lineage: Eukaryota > Metazoa > Chordata > Testudines > Trionychidae > Pelodiscus > Pelodiscus sinensis. The sequence continues at coordinate 73,766,347 of NC_134713.1, forward strand.
GGATGATGCAGAAAAAAGTCACAAAATTATTTGAGGGCAGGATACAATTCCTTGCAATGAAATAATTTAAGAACTCAGTCTGTTTAACTTGTCAAAAAAGATAATTGAGAGATGATCTGATTACAATGTACAAGCACCTTCATGGGGAGACAACACTTGGTGCTAAAGGTGCTGTTTAGTCTGGCAAAAAAGCAAAATAAGAACTATTGGCCAGCAGCAGAAGCCAGGCAAGTTCAAATTAGCAATATGGCACAATTTCATAACAGTGGGATGATTAATGATTGAAATAACTATTGAGGAAAGTGGCAGATGATTCATCTCTTCATATCAGGCCTTTCTGGAAGATATATTTTTAGCAAACAAATATTACTGGGTTCTTTACCAGAGTAACTGGGTGAGATATACTGCAGTGCCCTATAGCAGGTCAGACTAGATGATCTAATTATCCTTTCTGGCCTTAAAATCTGTGAAAAACAGGTGTAATGAAAGAGTTCTGCTTTTTTTCCATTCTAAAAAATAAACTGGCCTGGGTTGGTTTTAAAGCACAATCTGGATTTACAAGCCTTAGAAAATGTAGTCAAAGTACTGGGTTTGTAACTGTGTGTAGATCTGCTATGCAGTGCCCCCACCGATTTCTAGAACAGGAGCACTATGTTTCCATTTTCCCCCCATTCTCTTCAATATTCAACCTGGACTAGAATAATCAACTACTTCTCAAGGCTAGTTTACTAGCCCATAAAAAATAAAAATGAAGTGTCTTTTATCAATCCATCAGTGTAAGAAACTCCATCTCTCCCAGTCTCTTTGCAGACAAACACAGTTCCTTTCCTGGCAGCATCTTAAATCATCTACTGCGAAGCATAAATCTCAGCCTCCCTATCTCTTTTCCCAGGGCCCTTTTCCTAGATTACAGTCTCTCTTAGGCTACATCTACACTATGCCCAGTTTCAGTGGAGTGTATGTGTAGCTACATTCCACATTGAAAAGCATCCCATGTCCACACTGTGGTGTGTAGCTACCTGTCTCCATGAAAGATGATGACAACAGGGAAATGGTTCACCAACTCTCTGTGGCCCTACCCTCTCACTCGTGTGACTAAAGTCTCTGATAGGGTCTAGGAACAGCAGAAAAGCTTTTCTCTGCTGCCGGAGACTTTCTCTGTTGTAGCAGGGAAAGGCTCCAGCAGCAGGGACCCACTGGAGGCTTTCCCTGTAGCCTCTCCACTCCAGAAGTTCTTACCTACAGCATCAGGGAGAGGCTCTGGAAGTGAGAAGCTGTACAGCCTTCACCTACTGCCAGAGTCCTTACATGCATTGTCAGAAAACTTCAGCAGTTTTGAGGGAAGGTACCAGCACCAGGACATTTCCCACACCTTCTTCAGCCAGAGTCTTTTCTTACTAGGGGAGTCTCTTCAAGCAACAAGGAAAGTCTCCAGGAGCAGGACTCTAAACAGTTAAAAACAGCTTTGCAAACAGGAGGCATGGGCTGAGCAAGTAGAGATCCACGAAGCGTACCTACTCAGGAAGTCACTGGTGTGGTGTCCTCACAGTCTCTCCAATGATGATAACTCTTCAGCTGCAAGTTTGCTCCCCTTGTGTGTTACATTGACTCTGCACAGATAGCCAGCACAGCAGACTCCGAGAGAACCCCCAAGGGCCACAAAAGCATATAAGGGATAAAGGCACCAGCCAGGTTTATTGTCAATGAAGCATGGTCCTAGCTCCTTGGATCAGATGTCTACAGTTATGCTAACATATGTATGCTTTTTGCAATGGACTTTGCTCAGTCAGTGCTGGGATTTTCCACTGCCCCAAGGCTAGACAAGGACAGCCCTTCTGAGATACATTCTTATACATTGATATAAGCAAGTTACACATCACTCCTCATGTACCAGAGCCATTCTCTGAGGTTCCTAGCTACCACCCATTATGTTCAACCTGGTGGTTCAATCAAAACATTGGTATCCATCATGCTGTCATGATCTGGGTCATGACCCTGTCCTGAACCTGGGTCAATATGTTTCTGTTATCTATGGGAAGTGTATTGGTAGCCATATGGTTCCTAACCAGGTATTCTGGTAACATCCCTCCAGAATGTGTTTTTGACGAATGCCCGGTATCTCTTATGTATGTGTGTTTCTCCGGTATCAGCACTGTTCCTTCTGGCTTCTATGAATGTGACCTCTCTCTTGCTCACAGCTCAACTTTGCTTTATATTTGCAAAGTCTTGACCGCTGTTGACCAGGTCTCACACGAGGCTTGTGATGGGCTTATATTATTACAGTATATACCCACACTCTTTAGATGTGTCTCCACTCTAATTGCCCAACTCATGCCTTAGGAGCTACTCTGCTATATTTACCCACACTAATAGGGCTAGATGGGTATGTACATTACAAACCACTGAACAAAGACACACCTTAAATTTTCAGGCCACTTCCTGAAGACTTGTCAGATGGTTTCTTTTAGAAGTTTAGCTCAACCCCAGCAACTTTTTTCCTCGTTCTCTTTGAGCTCCTTCTTAATTCCTTTCCCACAGCTAGAGTTACTTGTTATAATTAAACTTTCCTTTTTAGGTGGTGCTCAGTCTCTTAGAAAGCTCAGGTGAGCTCTTTTAATCAATCAGGTAATTAGACCAGATATAATCTCATCTTCCCACTTATGAACCAGTCACTCTGTGATAGTACTAGAACATTTAAAAGCCCAATTTTACATGGTTTTCAATTTTGCTACAAAATTTTACACACATTTAGAGGACTACTCAAACCTATAGCAATCTACAAGTTTAAAGCCCACTTTATCATTAGATGTAATTCAAGCTGTGTCTGAAAGCAAGTATTTTATCTACTTCCTTCAGGATTGATTTTTTTTCCCCACCATATTAACATATTAAGACTGGCAGTCTGTTTTTGGAAGGCACTGGCCATATCATCATGCGGTATGGGCAGTCAAAAGATGAGGGTTGTTTTGTTGTTGTTGTTGTTGTTTTGGCACATCCCAGTTTTTGGCTGAAAAAAAAATCTAAATTATTTACCCGGCTCTAGTCACCATTTAGAAAAATCTGTCTGCTGACTTTTCAGACCTCATAGTACATATGGGTTTGTACAAGAGGCATTTACAAAAGTCACCAGTCACATCTGGTCCCTGTCTATTACCAGGTTGTCAGAAGAACTCTTGTATACTATGTTATAACTAAGAGTGTTAAATCTAGTTTATTTTTATGATGTTGCTGTCAACTTAGATTTACCTCAGTATGAGCACCCTCTGTTTGTGTACACTATATTTATCACATGGAGATAAATAGGGCTTGCTGTGTGCATGACATTAATTACTAGGTTTCCAGCACAATGTAACTAAATTATATTTAACTAGTGCAAATCCAGACCGACAGGAACTTTGCCTTCAGCAATGCATGAAAAGATCTGGCTCCACTAAAAGTTAAGAGAGATAATAAAATGACATAGCAATGTATGATCATCTTAAATTATCAAACAGCAAACATTTTATATAGTGTTTGCTGGTCTAACTTAGCATGCCCCATTTCTGTGCTTGACTAAAAAATGGAGTGTGGCATATTAAGTCTCAAACAGCACCATAAGAATGCAATACCTGCAGTTGTGGACTATAAATTATCTGTTTCCTATAACAGTTGCTCGTTCTTTCATGCCATTTTTCTGCCACTTGTTAAATTTGACAGCATTTATGTTTAAATTGACAATCATCCAATACCTGTAATCAGTGGGGCTCATGGAGGTAGATCTAGCAATTCATTTAAATGGCTTTTGGTCATACAGTGGTGTTTCTTTCTCCTTTTGATAGCCTTCGGTATTAACATTTCAAGAAATTTAGCTCTGCCTTTCTTTAATGAGAAGACTATGTAATTTGCTTTAGCATTTCAAGTCTACCATTTTTTAAAGTCATGAGCCTCCTGCTGATAAATGGGTTAAACTGATTGCAGTGAGCTCTTGAATAATTACAAGAAGCTCATTATTAGAAAGTTATGTTATTGATCTTGTTATGAACTATATTCATTAACAGTGTTTCAAAGTGACCATTCTCCTGAAGAAATTTTGCAAAACTGAGACATGCTTAACTCATTCTAACGCAAGGACAAACTCAGTCAATTGTTTAAAACACAAATCAGAAACAGAGAATTAGAGGAGTTCCTTTTGTATTGATGATACAAAACAAGAACTGAGCATTAAACCACATATGAAATATCAGACTTACTTTACAAAGTGGTAGCTACCACGTTTAATAATTCAAATAAATAAATCCACTGAAGTGAAGTGAATTCTCCTCATATCAGCAAGTCAATGAATTCCAGATACTGTTTCACATCTGTTATCCTGTCTGATAGTTATAGAGTGCCAATCAAAAATAGCCTGAAAGTAAGTCTACTTTACATCTGGCAGATAAGAAATTATTCCGTTATTACATTTTTAGCAATGAGATTCGGTGTAATGTAAAAAACTAGAAGAAGGTCTATTTTGAGCTTTCTGTGCTCCTATTCTCCTATTGGTTTCCCATCCCTCCATTTGCAGGAAGCAAGGTCTGAAAGGTCTTTTCCATCTCTAGTTTCTAAGTTTATGTAATTAATTATAAAGGCAACTAGTGCCTAAATCCTGATGTGGGATACTGGCATTTTATGTCTCAAGAGTTGAAAACAAATGGTATAAGAAAAACTTAGGACAAGATTTGCCCTGATTAAAGAGGATTAGTTCTCAAGATCACTTAGGGATCTGTTCAAATCTCAGACTTAATTTTTTGAGACACCTATAAATGTAAAGTTGGGAAAGATCAAGTGGGCACATTAGTAATGTGAATTTTCTAATTATGAACTTCAAAATGGCAAACTCTGACCACCACAAGCAATGGTTAATACAGTACTTGTCATTCTTTCACATGTTATTCTTTAAACCTAGCAGAATCCAAAACCCACTGAAGTCTGGAAGAGTGTTTCCACTAACTGCAGTGACACTACTAGTCTTTAATAGAGACTATGCCAAACTGACAATTTCCTGAATGATAGTTACAGATTGATTTAAACTGTTCTTCTTCACTGTACTTCTCCACTGTTCATTAAGAGACCTTTGTTATTTGAAAGTGCTCAAATGTTAGTTGAAATCACTTGCAGGATATGGTTTCTGGTAAGCAAAGTCCTCCAGCTCAACATTATGTTGACCTTATGTCAAAATAACTGCTTGCTGTGTGGATGCAGATGATGTTATTTCAGAATAACATCAGTTATTCCAAAATAACACTGTTATGTAGACATAACCTAAAACTACACAGTAGCATGTACTTTGAAATAAGCTATGCAATTGGAGCTACACAAATTACATAGCTTATTTCAAAATAGCTTATTTTGTACACCCCGGACGTGTTATCGGGGAGGTTATCGATGTTTTGTAGTTTCCTTAGGAAGTCAGTAGTATCTCGGAGATACCTGGGGGTGTTAGTTGCGTAAGGTTTGAGAAGAGAGTCTACATAGCTAGATAAACCAGTAGTGAGCGTGCCGATACCAGAGATGTTGGGACGTCCAGGGTGTCCAGGTTTATGGATTTTGGGAAGCAGATAGAACAATCCTGGTCGGAGGTCAGAAGGTGTTTCTGTGTGGATTTGTTCCTGAGTAGATGTAGGGAGGCTCTTAAGGAGACAGTGTAGTTTCTTTTGGTATTCCGAGGTGGGATCAGAGGAGAGAGGTTTGTAAAATGTGGTGTTGGAGAGTTGTCTGGTTGCCTCCTGGTTATAGCCGGCCTTATTCACAATGACCACAACACTCCCTTGTCAGTTGGTTTGATTATAATGTCCAGGTTGTTTTTGAGACTCTGGATGGCATGGTGTTCAGCGCGGCTGAGATTGTGTGTCACTTGTTGTCGTTTGCAAATAATGTCAGTCTGTGCATTGTTGCGGAAGCTTTGTATATAGAAATCCAGATTGTATCTCCGAGATACTACTGACTTCCTAAAGAAACTACAAAACATCGATAACCTCCCCGATAACATCATCCTTGCCACCATAGATGTAGAAGCTCTATACACCAACATCCCACATGAAGACGTATTACAATCAATTAGAAACACTATCCCAGAGGACACCACTGCCAATCAGATAGCAGACCTATGTAACTTTGTTCTCACCCACAATTATTTCCCATTTGAGAACAACTTATAACTCCAGATCAGTGGCACAGCCATGGGTACACGCATGGCCCCACAGTATGCTAATATCTTTATGGCTGACCTGGAACAATGTTTCCTCAACTCCCATCCCCTTTTACCCCTTCTCTACTTACGCTACATCGATGACATCTTTATGATCTGGACGCATGGCCAAAAAACACTGGAGACATTCCACAGAGATTTTAACAACCTACACTCCACCATCAATCTCAGCCTGGACCATTCCATGAGAGATCCATTTCCTGGACACCACAGTATAAATCAGCAATGGAAAATTAGACACCACTCTTTACAGAAAACCCACTGTCTCATACAGTTACCTACATGCTTCCAGCTCCCATCCAGAACACACCATACGATCCATCATCTATAGCTAAGCCCTTCGATACAACCGCATCTGCTCTAATCCCACTGACTGAGATCAGAAACTTCAGGATCTCTACCAAGCATTTATAAACCTCAACTACCCACCCGGAGAAATAAAAAAGCAAATTGAAAGAGCCAGACGAATACCTTGAAACCATTTACTTCAAGACAGACCCAAGAAAACCAACAATAGAACACCACTTGTCATCACCTGCAGCCCCCAACTTAAACCTGTCCAATAAATTATCAATAAACTACAGCCTATACTGGAACAGGATACTAAACTCCAAGAGGCTCTGGGAGACAGACCCATAGTCTCCTTGTGACGGGGCAGAGGCGCCCCACACTCTGATCCCCCTGGAAGTTGCCTTCGTGGCGACCCAGGGGTCGGAGCAAGAGGCCCCGGCACCAGCCACACCACGAGCGGCGGAGGGCGGGCAGGAACCGGAGGCGCCGGGTACAAACAGGGCGGCCCCAGCATGGGGCGAGCAGCGATGTGCCGGGTACTCCCGGGCCGCGGAGGCGGCAACGCGCCTGCACCTGCCGAGACCATGCCTGACGTCACACGGGGGGGGCGGCACCAGATGGCAGGTGCGCCGCCCTGCCGGAAGTAGAGCCGCGTACAGGGAGCAGAGCCCCCAGACCACGCCCACAAGCGGCACGGGGATTTAAAAGGCCGGACATGACTGCCCGAGAGAGAGGTGGTCCCAAACTGCAGAGGTAAGCCCCCGCATCGGCGAGACAGCGCAATAGGGAGAGGAAGCAGCCCAGGGCAGGCGAAGAGAGCCTGAGGGCTGGTGCGTTACGGCAGACGCCCCGCCAGCCGGACCGGATGCCGTAAGCGTACCGAGTCCTTAGGGCCCTGGGCTGGGGTCCGTGAGAGGGGGTGGGCCCGGACCCCCCTCTCTCTGCTACGGGAAGCTCGGAGACCCCTGGTGTTAAAGGGGCCCCCTGGGCCAAGAAGATAGTTGTCTGGGGATGCCAGACGGTGAACCTCTGGGTGAGGGGAGCACAAGACTCTGGTGGAGAGTACGGGGTGCCAGTGGACACCCCGATAGACTCCTTTACACTCCTATAGACAACCACCTCAAGATGATTCTTACCAATAACCACAGGACATACCACACTAATACCAACCCTGGTACCTTCCCTTGCAACAAACCCCATTGCCAGCTTTGTTCACATATTCACTCTGCTGATACCATTATTGGACCTAACCAAGTGAGTTATAAGATCAAGAATACATATTCCTGCGCATCCAGAAATATAATTTATGCTATCATGTACCGAAAGTGTCCGTCTGCTATGTACATTGGACAAATGTCTCAGACACTTTGCCAAAGGATCAATACCCACAAAACAGATATTAGACAGGATCACAAAGAAAAAACAGTTTCTTAACATTTCAACCAGAAAAGACAGTGTCTCAACGACTTGATTACCTGCATCCTGCTTCAAACACCTTTTAAGACTACACTTGAAAGAGAATCCTCTGAACTGTCATTCATGCTCAAATTCGACACTTTACACTTAAGTTTGAATAAAGACTAATTATCTTACCCATTACAAAGATAGCTTCCCTTATCACCTCTAATATAATTAGCTCACAGACATTTACCTCCCGCCCCCCCGCATCCCTCTTCTGTTCTGAAATTTGATTTGTCCTTTTCATATGTGTTCATTTTTTTTAATTGTATCCTTTGGTATATATGGTTGTAACAATTTTCTTCCACTATTTGATCTGAGGAAGTGGATCTGGCCCACGAAAGCTCATCACCTAATAAACCATCTTGTTAGTCTTTAAAGCACTACATAGTCCTGTTTTTTGTTTCAGCTACACCAGACTAACACGGCTACATTTCTAGCACTTCTTCCTTGGGTGAGAGATGAACTCACACAGATCCACTGTTTGATCAGATGATTCCTGGATGCTGGGTCCTCTCTGACCAAGGATAACCACTGTGAGTGAGGTATGGGGAGGGAACAGAGAAGGAGTGGAAAAGGAGCATTTAGCTATCAGATTCAAGAACATGAGGCAGAAAATTCTGCCCTACACACACTGGAGTGGATATCCCACTCAGTTTTATGTTTATGAATCCTGCTAGTGGCATTTTCCCCAATTAATGGTGGTGAATGTAACCTTTCATTAAAAGTTTCTTTTCTACATTCAGTCTCTGTGCTTACAAGTAGGGAATTATTGCTTCTTTGAGATACCCAATAATAGTGTGTAACATTCCCATGTTACTTTGAGACTTGAGCCAGTACTGTGTTTTGTTGAAAGGAACGTTTAGATATTCAACCAAGACCTGGTTGCTGCTGGTTCCACCTGGCACAACAGTTACATTGTTATTCTGGAAATGTATGCGTAGATATGGGAAGGTTATCAAGGAAAATAGCAAGAGGTGATTAGGTAGAATGTGTTAGGGTATAAGATCTAAAGAGAAATTACACCCTTGAAAAGATAAACTAAAAGGCCTTGCTGGCCAATTTAAAAATCTGTCTATTTATTAAAAAAACAAAAACAAAAACAAAAGAAAGAAAAAACAAACAAACCATGCTTTGTCTGTTGATCCCTTGGGAATGATCAACAAAACAAATCTTTTGTATAAATCTGATTTTAAACTGACCAAGAGCCGTCTTCTTGATTCAGTTAATGGACAGGACTCCTCGTTTGTCCAAGGCCCTAATGTTCAGAGTAGAATTGGAAAGATTGTGCTTGCCAGAATCCATGTTAAGATTCAGGTTAATATTGCTAAGTTTATTAACATGTTTGTATGTTCTTTGGGTGTTTTGATTTTCTGTGTAATGTTTTTAACCTTAAGAATATAACGGGATTGCACAGGCAGAACTATGTGGTTCTTATAACTGTTGACAATTACTCCATCAGTCTTTGTAGCAAAACGGGCAGGTGTCTCTGGGCAACCGGTCTGTGTTGGGAGATACACAATGAAGCTGTGCAGCCTAGGAACACACTGGTGAGACGATACAAAGAAATGCAGATTTCCACCCAGAAAGGTAATGGCTGGGGAACTGGAAGCCAAGCATGGGTGCTTTCCTGGACCATGATGGGAAAATACAGTTCCAGTTGCCCTGGACTGTTAGGGTACATCTACACTGCACGTCTATTTCAAAATAAGCTCTTCCAGAATAGTTATTCTGAAACAGCTTATTTTGAAATAGTGTGTCTACACTGCTGGGAATCCTCAAAAATAATTTTAGGCAGACTTCCCTATGACGGACTTGCTATCTCGATTTAGTGCTCAGGAGGCACCGGGGAGGAATAACTTAGAATGGCCCTGGTGAGGCGTTATTTCGAAATAGCAGCAGTGGAACATCTACACACACCTTATTTAGAAATAGCTATTTCAGAATAGGCATTTTTCCTTGAGGAATAGGTTTACAGATTTTGGAATAAGCCATCTGTTATTTTGAAATTATTTCAAAACTAGCTGGAGTTACCTGGTGTTGCTCGGAAAAGTGGAGGAACAAAATTTAGAAAAACAGTAGTCCATTATCATTTTTTGAATGGTAGAAAAGTTGCACTTAGTTCTAAAAAGTATAAAATGACCAATTTTACATGTTATCATCAAAAACTTTATTGTAAACTAAATTTTTTGTTTCATTATTCTTAACAAATATGTACACATTTTTTCCACTTCCAACTCTTGAACACGCAACATAGAGTTGTCCATGTGAAAAGCAAGATGTCTCCAAATCAATTCCAACTACTTTAAGTGACTGTCCTTGCACTTTATCAGTATACATTGTTGACATATAAGTTGATAAAACTGAGGTGAGGAGCCTGAGGGAAGGGAGGAGCAAGGGAGCCATGCACCTGCCACCAGCACCCGAGCCTGCCCTCCGCTTTCTTATCCTTCTGCTCACATTGTTATTTCAAAATAATGCTAGTTATCTCAAAATAATAGTGCAGTGTAGATGCACCCTAACAGAAATATTTACTAATACATGCTTAAGATGATCTCTTATTTACCCTGGACACTACTGGTATCCAAGAAATATTTATGTTTTAAAAATCAGATTTCTGGGAATCAAAACAAAAAAGGAGACTGTCTGAACATGTTTGTCTGAACTCATATCAACTCTGAATCCCTTTGTTGTTGAGTATCCGCAAACGGAATGGATTCAGTATGATTTCTGGGTTCACATACTATGCTCATAAGAAGCACCTGGGATCTTTTTCATGGGAAAAGGCAAAACACTGTGATTTTTACAATAGTAAAGCAGTTAGCATATGTTTATGTAGAAAGACACACACACGTCCTGCCAGGGGATGTTTATAGTTATTAGTCTGTTGATCGCATTAGCCTTGTGGCCATATAGGCTAAGTATGAGAAGAAGAATCAGGTTCTGTCTGTCCAGACCAAGGCTCTAGTGGCAGAGCAAACCTAAAAATTATGGTTGTGTTACTCTGTAACCAAAATTTTAAAAAAACCAATAAATAGTCCTGTAGCACCTTCGAGACTAACAAAAAATGTAGATGGTATCATGAGCTTTCATGGGTACAACCCAAAAAATCTCATGATACCATCTACATTTTCTTTTAGTCTCTAAGGGTGCATCTACACAGCACCCTATACTCGAACTAAGACACAAAATTTGCCCTACTCAAATTGCATATCTTATTTCAAAATAGTTTTGAAATAGCTTATTTTTTTAAATTTGGCACATCTACACAGCACCAAATTTCAAAATAATGAACTATTTAGAGCCATTCCTTATCCCTTGTGCAACGAGGTTTGTCGGGATGGCAAAATAGTGCACCTGTTATTTCAAAAAATTTTTGAAATAAAGGGCAGCTTTTGTCGACTGGAGGTATCCTAAAATATCTGTGCAGTGTAGATGTACCCTGAGTTGTTGCTAAACTATTCATTGTTTTTTAATTTTTTTCTAAAAATGATGGCAAAGCAGTCTCTTTTTATAGTAGTTTTCCTTCACTGGGATCAGTGAGTTTCACACACTCCTGCTGTAATCAATTGCTCTTTCACAGGTGTTTGTTTATCTTACATTGTTTTTCTTATCCCTTATCTATTGTTTCATCATGCTGGTTTTGATCACAGCTATATTGTCCCAATTGATGGGTGCTTACCTCCTTTTAGAGCCATTACTTTGCCCTCTTCTCACATCTCAATGGGGATATAAAGCAATTTCCGGTGCCTTTATGCCTGTCCCAAGTTCTTCCCTAGAACATTTGGTTTGGTGATGGCCAAACCACTTATCTCTTAACACACACATGCCTCGTTTACAGAAAACAGAGTTAATTTCTTTGTTATACAGAAAGAATGTGAACATTTGAACTGGAACATCAGGTTACAATTTCAAGAACGATCTTCACATTCTTTTACTTATTTTCCTGATGTTTGTTATAAGCCTAAAACAGGATGGTGACCATAAGGGTCTATTCCTGTTTTAACAACAGATACAGATACAAGAAATCTGCTTGATGCATCTCTACCAAATGGTTTTCCATTCCTTTCTGCTAATCAGAAATCACAATAATAAAACACATTAATACATTTAATACTTCAATGATTACAATATTTTAAAAAACTTAAAAAACAAAAAATAGTCTAGTAGCACCTTAAAGACTAACAAAACATGTAGATGGTATCATGAGCTTTCATGGGCAAAACCTACTTCTTCTGTTCACTGGAGTATAATAAGTCCAAATCCAAGAATAAATAAGAGAAGGGGGGTGAGGAAGAGAGGAAAAAGGGGAAGGGAGAAAGAAAAAGCGAGACAGTGAATGGATAATTCAAATAGTTACAAGAGGCTGTTAAGAACCATTAGCCTCATTTGTTTGTTTGGTTGATTAAGTCTTTAAAAGGTGGAAGATAGTGTGGGAGCCATCCTATATCCTGGTTCAGACCATTTGTACAAGAATTAAACTTGTGAATGAAGTTAAGTTCCAATCCTTTTCTGTGTGTTTGGCTTGTGGAATTGGTCTGAAACAAAAGGACGACTTGGAAATCTATTAGTGAATGTCCAGGAAGATTAAAGTGTTTTCCATCAGGTTTTTGTGTATTGTCTTTTTGGATGTCTGAATTGTGTCCATTAATTCTTTCCCATAGGGATTGTCCAGTTTGGCCAATATACATTGCAGTGGGACATTGCTGACATTTGATGGCATAGATCACATTAGTGGATTAACATTACAATATTATTCTTTATCATAACACATACATAACCTAAAATAGGATTTTTCTACTATATTCAACAACTTGCATAATTAAAAGTGTTGTTGTTGTTGTTGTTGAATAATGCTATGTCCATTGGGAAGTTAAGGGTAAGAATAAAATGCCTCTTGATTGTCAGCTGAGCTCTCACTTATTACTGGTTGAGCTTTAGATGTAGAACAATTTAACACAACGTTTACTTGTCAAAATTTGTATACATGTTTAATCAGCATGATTATAATTAGTCTGCTGAGTTTCCTTAATGAAGCCTGTACACCTCTGAGCATTATTTGTCAGTAGTGAGGATATTAGCTATAGACCCTCTCTTTTTAACCACAGATATAAATTAAACTTGCTCTCCAGTGGGATTTTCATGCTGCATTGAGAATGATATTCTTTAAAATTCACACTTTTTAGATGTGACAAAACTAAATGCATTTGGCTGGATTATGCCTTCAGTCACAATCCTGTATATGAGGTGGTACATAAAATGTATTGCCTCTGAAGGAGCCTTGGGCAGAATTTTGACCTGGCCCAGTTAGTAAGTGCTACCACTGAAGATTACATTTTAAAAGACGTAATCACTTCAGTGATTAAGTAAATTATTCTAAAAATGACAGCTGAAAATGGGATGAAATTTGCTACTATTATAAAATAATAATTAGGCTGATTTATAGACCCTGCTAATCAATGGCTATCTGCTTTATATACAGAGGTATCCTCTTTCGGGAATGAGGATGTAGATATTTAAAAATAATTTTTGCAGATGCAGATGCCAATGCAGATACCAATTTTGTATCCAGGAAGGGATCTGCTAATTTAGGTTCTAAAATCTTGAGAACATTCCTTAAAAATGAAGCAATATTTCTTCAACCTTAGAGTACACTTGCACCCTAGTTTGAATTAAGGATGCAAATATAGGCATTCGAAATAGTCAAGGAAGCAGGGATTTAAATATCCCGCGCTTCATTAACATAATCTCACTGGTGCATTACTCTGATCAACAGCTGTTTCAAAAGTGAAAGTGTGCAATGGGACGCATTAGTTAGAGCCAATCCCCTTGGTTTGAACTAATGTTATTCATTAAAAAATGAGTAAAAAATGAGGAGTAACGTTAGTTCGAATCAAAGAGTTTGGTTCAAACTAATGTGTCCCTGTGCACACTTTCACTTTTGAAACAGCTGTTGAAAGGAGTAATGTGCCGGTGAGATTATGCTAATGAAGCGCAGAATATTTAAATCCCTGCTTCATTGACTATTTCGAATGCCTACATTTTCATCTCTAGTTCGAACTAGGGTGCAAGTGTACACACAAACACACACACACACACACACACTTTGCTTATGTGACTCAGGTGGTGAAGGCCTCATTCATGGTTCAATATAAAAGGCAAGGGTTCTTTAACTTTCCAGACTGTGGTACCCATTTCAGCAGTCAGATTTCTCTTTTGAACTCCCAAGTTTCATCTTACTTAAAAACTGCTTGCATACAAAATCAGACTTAAAATACAAAAGTGTCACAGCACACTTACTGAAAAGTTGCTTATTCTAATTTTTACCATGCAATTATACAACAAATTAGTTAGAATATAAATATTGTATTTACATTCCACTGTATTGTGTATAGAGTCATATAAACAACTCACCATTTGTCTGAAGTTTTAGTTTGTACTGTCTTTCTTTAGTGCTTTTTTTTTTTTAAGTTAGCCTGTTTTAAAACTGGGTAAATATCAAGATAAGTTGATATATTTAAGTAACCCGGGGGTAACACGTACTACTGGTTGAAAACCATTGACCTAGGGCAATGTTTCTCAAAGTTGTCTGCGGACCCACTCTATAAAAGCTTCTATTAGGCCATTCCATTTTGTTTACTTACTGGCTCTGCAGCCACGATAAAAAGCTTCCTATGGCTTTCCTTGGTTGCAAAAAGTGAACCACAACCAATGGGAGCCACAAGTTAAAAAAATGGAGTGGCCCAATAGCAGCTTTCTCAGAGTCCGTCCATGGACCTCTTTGAAAAACACTGATCTAGGGATTCCTTTTCACAATACAACACACATCAGGCTTAAGCCCCTATCCTGGAAAAACTGCGCATCAATCCTGGGTGCCTCCTTGAAAGCATTTCGGGTATGTCTATACTAGCCCCCTGTTCAAACTAGGGAGGCTAATGCAGGCATTCAAAGTTGCAAATGAAGCCCGGGATTTAAATATCCTGCAAGAGCCTTTAATTCAAACTACCAGGTCCCTGCTGCATGTAGACGCGGGCAGTTAGTCTAGACTTATACATTTCAAAAATGGCGACCGGACGGGAAGATGCAAATCAAGCACAGGATATTTAAATCCCAGGCTTCATTTGCAACTTCGAATGCTTACATTAGCCTCCCTACTTTGAGGTAGGGGGCTAGTGTAGACATACCCTTCCTTCCTTGCAAGCACTAAGTCTGTGTAGAGAAAAGAAAAGGGGAAAGAAACTCAATCTTAGTTTGGTAAAATGACACAAGAATAATTTAAAAATATATGACCATGAACACCCACCCAGAGTTACTCCTCGTGGAACAAGGTGTACCGGTAGTTCGGAATAGGAAGCCTAATCCGAACTACCTAGTCCGTGCCGCGTGTAGCCGCGCAGCACGGAGTCCGCACTAGCGGACATTTAAAAATGGCGGCGCCCGGCTTTATGCAAATGAAGCCCGGGAAATTCAAATCCCGGGCTTCATTTGCAACTCCGGTTGCCTACATTACCACCCTAGTTCGAACTAGGGTGGTAGTGTAGACATACCCTTATAGACTAACAGATGTATTGGAGCATAAGCTTTCATGGGCAAAGACCCACTTCATCAGATACATCTGACGAAGTGGGTCTTTGTCCACGAAAGCTTATGCTCCAATACATCTGTTAGTCTATAAGGTGCTACAGGTCTCGTTGTCGGTTTTGCAGTTCTTAAAAATGTTTTCCAACCAACTCATATCTAGATGTCGGGGGAGAGTTCATATATATCCTGGTTACACTTACTAATTGCAATATAAAAAAAAATTAAAAGTAAATTTGGTCACTTCTTAAAAATGAAAGTTAAATGTAATTGATGGAAAACCCAAAGATCCAATTCTAGGGAGTATGTAAATGTTCAGATCCCGTTTGAACCCCTCACTTCCTGCCACCCTCTGGCATTCCTTTAGGGACCCCTTCCAGACAAAAGCTCTGTCTTTTCAAGAAGAAAAAATTACCTGTTCAAGGGATGAAGTTAGGACTGGTAGGCTGAGGAATATTGGAGCATGAAGGTAGGTTGGGAGAAAGCAGCAGCCATATCAGACATTCTTAGCTCCTTCCCAACATCATATCAGGTTTTTATTTGGAGATTCTCAAATGGAATTTGATTTCAGTTTGATCTGTAAGTCTAAGTTTGGTCAGTTCACCTATTTTTGCTAAAAATGGTTTGTTAACACATCAGTATCTGCACATTCTCCTTATCTTGAACATTTTGAACTCTGGCTATAAACAAGGATGATTACTACTTCCTTTAAGGATTCCAAACAATTGTCAGTATAAAAAACATAAGCTAGCTTTTGTTGTCAATTTATTTCACAAGGGAAATTATGAACAACTTGTCACCACTAAATTAGCATTCCTGACAGCCAGAGACAATTCCATGAATACATAGTATATATCTTTAAAGTTCATTACATTATTTTCCATACTTTTCCCCCTGCCATCAAGGTACTAACAATGCTATCAATCAAAAAATCAGCATCCTGAGACCTCTGGAAAAATACAGTAAAGCAGTGATCAGTAATTTGACAGATTAATTAGCAACTGTTCTCAACATGATTTAATTTTTGGAGGATACACAATTTATCAATATGGGTATGTCTACACTACCCCCCTAGTTCGAACTAGGGGGGTTAATGTAGTCATGCGGAGTTGCAAATGAAGCCCAGGATTTGAATTTCCCAGGCTTCATTTGCATGATCCCGACTGGCACCATTTTTAAATGCCGGCTAGTTCGTGCCACGTGTAGCCGCACGGCACGCAGTCCGAACTAGCTGGCATTTAAAAATGGCGCCGGCCGGGATCATGCAAATGAAGCCCAGGAAATTCAAATCCTGGGCTTCATTTGCAACTCCATATGACTACATTAACCCCCCTAGTTCGAACTAGGGGAGTAGTGTAGACATACCCTATGATATTTTAAAACATTAGCAGGGCTTTTTGGGTATGTCTACACTACCCCGCTAGTTCGAGCTAGCGGGGTAATGTAGGCATACCGCAATTGCAAATGAATCCCGGGATTTGAATTTCCCTGGCTTCATTTGCATAAGCGGGGCGCCGCCATTTTTAAATCCCCGCTTGTTCGAACCCCGTGCCGCTCGGTTACATGCGGCATGAACTAGATAGTTCGAACTAGACTTCCTACTTCGAACTACTGTTACTCCTCATTCCACGAGTATGCCTAGGAAGCCTAGTTCGAACTACCTAGTTCATGCCGCGTGTAGATGCGCGGCACGGGGTTCGAACGAGTGGGGATTTAAAAATGGCGGCGCCCCGCTTATGCAAATGAAGCCCGAGAAATTCAAATCCCGGGCTTCATTTGCAATTGCGGTATGCCTACATTACCCCGCTAGTTCGAACTAGCGGGGTAGTGTAGACATACCCTTAGATTGTTAAATATACACAAATTTTGGATTGATATAAGAAGCAAATTCTGTTGAAATTACTTAGCTGATTAAATTGCCTGGTAGCCAACTGTAGACATTTACTTTTATATCAAATTATTTAGTGACACAAACTGTATTTTAATTTCCTAAGTGATTTGTTTGTGTAAATTCAAAAGACATCTGTAAATTCAAAAGACATCTATTTACATTGTGATGTAAATAAATCAATTCATTAACAGAGAAAATGAGAAAACATGCAAAGCTATTTTCTTGCTTTCATTTGCAATCAGATAGGCTTTTCTTCTTTATAATCAAGAGGTTAGATATTCACCGCTGAATTACTTTTTTCTCTTTTTTGGGACTAGGATTTTGACAGCATTTAGATCTTGAGACTTCACATCTAGCTGAAGCTAAGCTAAAACTTTTAGCTATTTGTGAATAGATATTTTTGGCCTTGTTCTTAGAGAAAAATCAGCCAAGAGAAATTGTTTAAAATACAACAAACATGCAGAAAACAATTTTATGCTTTTGTTCTTACTAATTTTGACATTTATTAAAATTCTCCATAACAATAATGTTGTGAAGAAAAAAAGGAAAAAACATCAGAAGTTTACTCATAGCATGTGGAGATCCCAGGTAAAATAATACTACTAAACTATAGAAACAGTTTAAAAAATGGGATATTTTGTCTCAGAAATTAGCATCCAATCATATTTCAATACAATGAATGGCAAAATTTCCACTGACTTCTGTGGTGTACCATTAGTGTGCCTAGATCCTTATTTTGCTTTAAAAAAACAGGGAAGGGGGTTGAGAGATGAGATTTTTCTGTTGAGGAGACAAAACTCACTGAAAAAGAGAGTTCAGTGGACAGAATTTCCACTTCTCTCTATATCTACATTACTCCTATAGTTGTGTACAGTTTGCACTAGTGTCCCTGTGTAGGATCTTCAAGTACCACTAACATTAATGAGCACTTAGCAGCTTGCAGGATCAAGTTCATTGTCATCAGCAAATCACTGGTCCCTATTTCTAGGTTTTTACCCTTGCCTTTACCTGAACACCCATGGCATTTGTTCTTTTTGATGCCTTATTACACATCCACCTCTTTATTCCTTCATTTTGCTAGCATTAAATCAGAGACCACACAACTTAAAAACTGATCAGAACATTGATGTCTCTAACACCCTAATTCTTATTCTCCATTGTTATATAAACTAGAGACTGATTGATAGTGGGACTTTCAGCACCAAACCACAGGTCTTTCTCATTGAGCTATAAGGGTTATTCTATAGACCCTTATCCTTTATGCAGATTTTTCACTAGAGAACCACATAACAAGCTTAGCCCATGTGGAACACACTCCTGCACATCCTGGACATTTGAAGTTGACAGTGATTTAAATTCTTGCAAGGCTCATGCTTGTATCACAATCTCTTCCAGGGATCACCAGAGGAGATTGAAGCCAGGACCACTTGCGCTAAAAGCACAAGTCTCTACAATGTGATCTAAAGGAGTAACTTTATTCATTGTGACTAGTAGCATTTTATTACCTTCTATGTGAGTCGTGCTTATCCAGTACAATACTGTAACTGGCCATCATTTGGGCTATGTCTACACTATAGCCTCTTGCGCAAAAACATATACAAATGAGGTGAAGCGTGGAATATCGCTGCACCTCATTTGCATAATTAATGAGACTCTGTTTTTGTGCAAGAGACTTTTAAGCAAAAAGGAGCCATCTATATGGCTCCTTTTTGTGCAAAAATCCCTTTTTTCACAAAAGCTGTTCTTGGAGTATCCTATGCCTATGGAGTTCTACAAAGACAGCCAATTTCGTCCTCTTCATGGAAGTTGGTATCTAAGAAGTGTTCCAGATAATTTAGTCTATTTTGTGACCTTGCTGAAGCAGGTTTCTGTCTCAGACACATTGCTAGGTGCACATATGATAAGAACCACCATTATATCGAAAGTGTATGGACATGTAAAAACTGATCTATTCATTATGATGTCAGGTAGTTCTTCCATATCAGGGGGAGAAACACTAGTTCAGGAGATGTGAAAAAATTGTATTGTACCTGTTCTGTACATAGAAGCCTTTGTAGTCTATCATTTTATACTAGCAACTCACACACTTTCAAAGATTCATTGGGGACATTGTAAGGGTCAAAAAGGAAGCATATCCAAAACCAAAACAAACATGAAGGTCACGTTTGTGCTTTGGGCTAATTCTTTTTTTCCCAAGACACATTTATTTATCCTTATTCTGTACATATACAAAAATTTGACTGCAAGCATACGAAAGGCAAGAAAGATACCCAGTAACATCAAAACAAAACAAACAATTAGTGTCTGAATCCTTGAAATGTCTAAACTCTCTGTGGAGTCATTTCCCCATAATTTTCTCATTCAAATGCAGTAGTTACTTTCTTATGTGCAAAAACTACATTAAGACAGCAAGATTACAATATGGAAAGTCTTCAATTTTTTTTTAAACAGAATAATTTCTGTCTGAACAGTTTCTGGTCTGTGTCCTTTTCTGGTGCCAATGGTTAATAGACCAGGATTTTGCAGAAAGGGAGGACTTCTGCACCTGTGGAAAACCAGGATCACATATATGAAGCAGGAGTAAGGATACACTAGAACAGAGGTGGGTAATCTTCAGCTTGAGGGCCGCACATGGCTCTTCAGTGTTAGTTGATGGTGGGCTGCCAGGTGGTTTGTTTACCTGAGCATCCACAGTCATGGCCACTCATAGCTTCCAGTGAATATGGTTTGCCATTCCTGACCAAGAGGAGCTGTGGGAAGTGGCATGGGCCAAGCCATTTCCTGCAGCTCCTATTGGCTGGCAATGGTGCACAGCGATTGGGCACTGCGGGGCTCTGTGCCTGAGGACTGAGGGGGAAATCTCGCTCCCCTGGGGTACAGAGCCCCCAGAAGGGTCCGAGGCCGGAGGTCAAATCAGTGACGCAGGAGAGAAACCTAGAAGGAAAAACTTTATGATGCATGCATGCAGGCTGTCACTTCCAAGAGTGAAAGCAGCAGCAATGAGAGACAGATTCAGGTATCCTATATACAGAATGCTTAGACAGTTCAGTTGTTGATTGTTCTTCTTTAACATATCAAAGTCTCAGCAGAAGTACTCTGAGACTTCTAAGCCACATGAGATCTTGAGTGGAGGAGTCTACAAGGCAAACTGTGACAAAGATAAGGGTTTACATGACAAATTGTGACAGACTAGGAGTATCCATGAACTTGAGATAGGAGGCATTGTAAGGGTCTTGATTAGAGTTAATTTGATTTCTCTCTGTTACAGGGAGAGAGGTCTGGAAAACTTTTAACCCTTACAGCAGTTTTCTTTCAGAGAGTTTTGATTTCTGCACAGTCCTCCCTTTGACACAATTGGAGTTATTTGATTTTTTCTCCCACAGGACGCTCAGGTAAACAAACCATCTGGCAACCCAACAGCAGCTAATCCTGACAAACCACGTATGGAGGTTACCACCCCTGCATTAGAAAACTCCAGTAATAAAAAAAGTGTAATTAAAGGACACACTTTTAAGGTTGGGTTAGCCATAAATTACTTATCACA
This sequence comes from Pelodiscus sinensis, assembly GCF_049634645.1. Classification (NCBI taxonomy): domain Eukaryota; kingdom Metazoa; phylum Chordata; order Testudines; family Trionychidae; genus Pelodiscus; species Pelodiscus sinensis. The sequence continues at coordinate 73,787,335 of NC_134713.1, forward strand.
AAACCAAAATTAATCTGAAACTAATACATTTTCTTTGTTCTTTCCCTTTATTGGTTAGATAAAAGACATCTCACATCCAGTTTAACATCACCAAAATGTGTAAATGTGACCTCACAGGTATTTTAGCTTTTTCCAAGTACCTTTCAGTTTATATTTGCATGCTAAAATATCTTTAAACCAAGGGCAAATGTGGCTCATCTTTGAAAAAGCAACTCCCTCTCCACATACTGGTATGAAAATCAAAGGAGAACAAACCTACTTATTCTCCCTGTCATCAGTTTATAAAATTCCCATCTCTCATTTTTCTAATGTACTATTTCTAGAGAGACTATTTAAAATGGAACACCACCTCCTGGGAGACCCTGGCACAAGACCGATCAACATGGCACACGCTGATCTACCAAGGCTGTCAAACATCTGAAGCCAGAAGGACAACCATAGCACAAGAGAAGCGAGCACTCCATAAAGCCAGAGTTGCAAAAGCTGCAACAGTGGTGCCCACACATGTCTGCCCGACCTGTGGTAGAACATTCCGTGCCCGTATCGGCCTTATCAGCCATTTGCGGACACACCATGAACAGTCCATAACCTGTTAGATGTCAAGGTCCTCTTCGAATACGATGGACGAACAACAACAACAACAACATTTAAAATGGTAGAAAAAGCCAGGATATCCAGATTATTAAATCAGGAACAACTACAGGAGCCTAAATACAGTCTGGAAATCACCACCAAAGCAAAATTCAAAGTTTGTCAGAGATTTGTACTTTCAATATTACTTCATAGTGCAGATTGCTGGGAAATGAGAAAATATGACAAACCAAAACTGACTTCATTCCATACAACCTGCCTCAGAAAAAAATCCACCATATCTTCTAGCCCAGAACAATCACAAGCCAATTCATTCATACAGTGCAGCTGAAAAGATATAAGCACCATCATTACCAGGTGATGTTGGAGATGGATTGGCCATGTGCTTTGAATGGAAATTGATTCCATCACCAGAATAGCAATAAGATGGATACCTGAACACAAGCAAAAACAAGGCCACCAAAAAACAACATGGCAAACAGATGTGGAAGCTGAGCTGTAACAGCTGGGATACAGTTGGGGAACCACTGAAAGAATTGCCAGAAAAACACATAGGAGTGGAGGAGCTTTGTCACTGCCATAAGCACCTAAGATGTCATGGGGACACAATGATGATTTCAAACAAACAAACAACATCCCATTCTCAACAACAACTCAGTTGATGCTGAGGGTGTGATGGGGTCATGGGGTAAGATGGTGTTGGCATGGGCTATAGGGGTCAGAGGTTAAAATTTTAAAGGGCATGGGCCGTAGGAGTGGGGGTTAAAAGGTGGTAGTCACTGGAGACTAAGGAGCTGGTTTGGGTTGAGCGGTGGAGGGGCAGGGCTGGTGCTAAGAGAGGGCAGACATTAGAGGTCAAAGGGCAAGAGAAGGTGGGTTTCAGTGGGTCAGTGGTTATGGAGACAGTTGCGGCACAACTAGTGCTTCTGTCTCAGAGATCAGCAGATCTGAGGGTGTCTGAGCAGAGTCGGGGGCCTCAGAGCTTGTGGAACAAGGAGTTGCAGGGTCAGTGGGGAAGAATCAGGATTTGGCACAACAAGCAGTGATGGGGTTTGTGGAGCAAGGGGCACCGGGGGTAGTGGGACAGGATCAGGGATCACTGGGAGTAGTGGGGCAGGATTCAGGGAAATGGGAGGTTGTCAATTTAAGTCAAGGGTCACTGGGAACAGTGTGCCAATGTTGGTAGTAAAAGTAGATGCAGACAGGCTCCAGGCAACACAGAGGTGGTTGACAAAAGGAAGTTGGCAGCATGGGGTGTTGGGAAGTGGGAGACAGTGGGCATTCGGGTGATACACTTGGCAAGAGAAACTTGTGAGGAAATGAGGTTAGTGGGATACAGGGGAAATCAGATGGTGAGTTTGGCAGGTTTAATAATCAGAGACCTGGAGTACTAGGGTTGGCTGAACAGGGTCAGAGGGTTCTGGGGTTGGAGGTAGAGGGATGTGCAGTGACAAGACAGGGTCAGTGGGAGAGTGGGTAAATTTGGCAGACAGGTAACATTTTATCTGCATATTTGCATATTCGTTATTTGAATACTTAATATGCAAATATGTTAACAAAATGTTACCGGTCCAACAAACGTTTGTGAAAGGGTTTGCTGGCCTGTGGTAAAAAAACTTTGGGAACCACCACCTTAACATACTATTCTGCACAGGGCTGTGTGTCTGATTCTACCCTTAACTGCAGGAAGAGGGCACAAAGCCACTTAATACTCTGCATGGAGGGAAGAGATACTAATGCCACAGAAGCAACTCTGGGGAAGTATAGGGATAAAACTAACACTTGAATACAGAGCAAGGTAGTACCATGTGGCCCTCAATTACTTTAGAGAAATCAATTCAAGGCTATTTTCATTATGAACAGTCGAATTACATAAAAGAAGAAAACAAGACGCTACTTGCAATGCCAAAGCCAAATTTATAAAAGGAGCTTGAAGAACAACCTGTCTGAGATCTTTTCTAAACATTGTTTTTGTCTTTGCCAATAGACATAATGTTCCTTTATTGCTGTGAAGAACTTTCTATATTTAGAGGGAGAAAGTGCTAAACTCTGGATTATTAACTTATTACACAGTTGCTTGTTACCTTTCTGTAACAGAGCATCTGACTACACAGTTTACTTTAATGAAATGCTAATTAATGTGAGTTAAATATAGTAAACTCTTTTCTACCCTAATATAGATGTAGAGAGCAGTTGATTATGATTTGTTTTCTCACAAATCAACATGAGCCTCTTATGTGTCCCAAATAAATATGGCAGTATTTATTTTGGGGTTTGATTGATACGGTTTTATTTTTAAATAATGAGACTTTTAGTTTTGAGGAAGCATTTTGTTTGTTCCAATTTGGGTGCTTTATCAGAGCTAACTAACATTACTCACTATACTGTAGCTAAGTTTATGTGCTAGATGTTCCTATTACAAATTCTTTATTTCAGGGATTTCCAAACCATCAGAGTTCACTTTGTGTTGAACTATAGAATGTAAACTGTCAGACACAGTGAGTCTTTTCTTTTAATTGCAGTTAAAAAAATACTGAAAGCAATATTTTGGTTCAATTATTTCTCCTTAGAGGCTGCTGGCTTCTCAGAATACTTCCTTGAGGAATCTGAGGCATATGGTCACACACACACAGCCAACAACAACCACCAATTTAATGGGGACTAGAACCCCAAATTTAAGACACCCAAAAACTGACTTCAAATTGTGGCATATATTTTTTCCACCCTGATGTTTAAATATCAAATGTTTTATAATATGAGTCTGGATCTGATTCTCAACTCTCTTGAATCTTGTGCTATCACTGGCATGAGTAAATCATTTCTTTTTGGTAGCCTTTCTCCTCTCCTTCCCCCCACACTTTCCTCCACTGTAAATTACTATACAAAATACCTAGCACCAGAAAATATAAGTGATATTCAGACAACTATCAGACAAATAGCATCCATTATGTTGGAAATTAATGCACCATATAAAATGCTTTAAACTGTGAGCTTAACAGAAAAATATATTTGTATGATTTGTGAATAATCTTTTTTAATATAGGTTATTATAGGTGTTAAACCCACTCTACTCACTAACTATAATCTGACATGATTTCTAATATTTTTTCTAATATCAGAGTGAATAAAATCCTAGGTTTTACATCAAATTTTTGTAGCATTCAGGGTAATAATAGGATATTAATTCTGCCAAAAAGTAGCTCTTTTGTATAATATGAGAAAGGCATGCTAAGTTGGAAGGTTCAAGCCTTTTCATGCCGATTTAACAGTTTATTAGGTGAAGCAAACTAATCTGAGTTTACCTGTTTTCTCACTTCATAAGTCTTTTCTGTCACTCATCGGTCTTCCCAAATGTGATTCCTTTCTGGGGAGACAGCTGACGTACAGTCACTTCTGTTACTTATTCTCCCAGAAGGCACTCAGGAAAACCTTCTTGTGTTTTCCCAGTAGCAGAGTGCAAATGAAAACTACAACAAGCAAAAATGCATAAATAAAATACAGTGGCTACTGACCTGTCACAAATGTAACATTTCATAACCTTGACCCATGCCATGTGACTGCGTTACAAGAAATAATTATTGTTTTCTTACGCTACTCATATATATTGTGGGTTTATTATATAGATAGGCCTCTTTTCAGACTTTTAGGCATTCTTAGTTATGAACCTTATTTGTGGAAAAAATTAGCTGTCGAATACCAAGTGTATGTCTAGGGCTAAATTCACGACCTTTACTATCTGCTTACCATAAGCAGACACTAATGGCAAAGATAGAAGGAAATGAGGAAACCACAAGAGAGGAAAGAAGAGGAAGAAAGGGGTTAAAAATAAGGAACAATAAAATAAAGACCAAATAGGGAAAGCTGAATATTATTTTTAACTGTACAGAGCTTATATGGTGTGGTGATAGTAGCCTTAGAAATACCTGAGGATGCAAATGCAGTTACTTCACTTCAGGCCTTCCATTAACTCATCAGCTCCTGTCAATACCTATGCATCACTTCACAAATACTCAGCTAACTCGGCTACCACTTAGGAATGCAGAGCTCAGCTTGCAGGATCCATATTTGATGGCTTTAGCCCATGTCAAAGAAAATCTAACAGTTGTCAGAGAAAATTCCTAAGGGACAGGGAGTGAGCGCCTTCCCCTGTTCATGTGTGATGTTAAGATTACATATTGGATTGGTGAAGGGAGCTCCTTCCCTTTTTCAGGAAAAGAGATGACTAAGGGGGATATGACAGAGGTTCATTAAATCATGATTGTTCTATGCCTTATCTGTGACTTTCTCTGTCCCCTTTAATACACAGGAGTTATTTCTGTTCTGGGTACACTGACTCCACCTGTGAGCAGAGTGAAGCCCCAGATGTGGAGAAAGCATAACCTCCAGGACAGGTAGCAGTGACTCAGCAGTTTCTTCTTAAAAAAAAAGAAATTCACTTTTTCAGCTCTTGTGCCTTCAAACAACTGTGTGGCATGTTGGGGCTTTTTATTATCTATCCCTGCAGGATAATGAATACAGTAGGTCAGCCTTCTATGCAATCAGTGTTTGCAGGTTTCTGTGGTTCAGAAACCCAAGGATATTTTTCAGCTCCAGAAAATTACAAGGTTCATGGGGGCAGATACTTCTCTGTCTCTAGAGGCCACCTGGAGTCATCCCCCTCCCTTTTGTCACTTCCTTTCCTCATGCCCCTTAATGTAAACTTGCCTTTGAATTGTCAGCAGAGGACTCTGAAGCTCATCAAGGCTTCTCTGATCACTGGCCAGAAGAAGTTATCTGAGTGAGGTGATACTTCATCTCTCTAAACAACTTCCATGCCTAAGAAAAGCAACTATTCCAAAAGGCCATACCCAGTGGCACATACAGTGAATTACTTAAATAGTCATAAGAACATAAGAAAGGATGTATTGGACCAGACGAATGATCCATCTAGACCAGTATCCTTCTTCTGACAGTGGCCAATGCCAGATGATTCAGAAGGAATTAATAGAAGAGGTAATCATCAAATGATCCATCACTTGTCATCCATTCCCAGCTTCTGGCTAAAAGAGGCTAGGTACACATCTCCCACCTATCCTGGCTAATGGTCATTCATGGACCAATATGAAGAGAGATTAAAAAGACTTGGACTTTTCAGCTTAGAAAAGAGGAGACTAAGGGAGACATGATAGAGTTCTATAAAATCATGATTGCTGTGGAAAAAGTGAATAAGGAAAAGTTATCTACTTATTCCCACAATATAAGAACTAGGGGTCACCAAATGAAAATAATAGGTAGAAGGAAGAAAAGAAAGTTTTTCTTCAAATAATGCACAATCAATCTGTGGAACTCCTTGCCAGAGGATGTTGTGAAGACTAGGACTTTAACAGGGTTTAAAAAGAGCTAGATGAATTCATGGAGGTTAGTTCCATCAATGGCTAATAGCCAGGATGGGTAGGAATGGTGTCCCTAGCCTCCGTTTGTCTGGAAATGGATGACCGGAGAGGGATCATGTGATGATTGCCTGCTGTGTTCACTCCCACTGGGGCATCTGGCACTAGCCACTGTCAGCAGACAGGATTGGGCTAGATGGACCTTTGATCTGAGCCAGTATAGCTGTTCTTATGTTCTTGTGGACCTCTCTTGCACACATTTATCTAGTTGTTTTTTGAACCCTGTTATAGTCTTGGCCTTTACAAAGGTTTCCACAGGTTGATTGTCTGCTCTATGAATAAATATTTACTTTTATTTGTTTTAAATCTGTTGCCTATTAATTTCATATGGTGATCCAATTTCTTGTGTTATAAGAAGGAGTAAATAACACCTCCTTATTCACTTTTTCCACAATGGTCATGATTTAATGGACCTATATCATATCCCCCTTAGGCTATGTCTACCCCGCAGGGAAAAGTCAGAAAAAGATACACAAATTACGAACTGCAATCTGTGTATCTTTTTCCTCTGTTCTTCTGAAAGAGGCTTTTCCAACATTTAATACATCTACATGGGGACAAATGTCAGAAATAAACCCTCTACAAGAATATGCTTTCTTCCTCGCAGAATGAGGTTTATAGGGATGCCGAAAAACCATGTCAGCTTTTCCAAAATATTTTTTGGAAAAGCAGACGTGTTCCTTGGATGCATGGAAGCAGATGTGTTCCTTGGACGTGTTTCTAGGATACATCAGGTATCCTGGAATAGCTCTGCAGTGTAGACATAACCTCAGTCATCCCTTTTCCAAAGCTAAAAAAAGCTTACAGTCCTAGTAATCTTTTCTCAGATGGGAGCCGTTCCATATCCCTAATCATTTCTGTTGCCCTTTTCTGAAACTCTTTCAACTCCAATATATTTTTTTTAAATGGGGCAACCACATCTGCATGCAGTATTCAAGGTTTGGGTGAAAAATTGATTTATATAGGGGCAATATGATATTTTCTGTCTTAATATCTATTCCTTTCTTAATGTTTTTCAACATTCTGTTTGCTTTGTTGACTGCTGCTAAACAATGAGTGGATGTTTTCAGAGTACTAGTCTCAATGTCTCTAAGATCTCTTTCTTGAGTGATAGCAGGTAATTAAGACTGTATTATTTTATATGTATAGTTGGGATTATGTTTTCCAATGTGCATTACTTTGCTTTTATCAACACTGAATTTCATCTGCCATTTTGATGCCCAGTTACCCAGTTCAGTGAGATCCCTTTGTAACTCTGCACAGTAAGCCTTGAATTTGACCATCTCAAGCAATTTTGTATCATCTGCAAATTTAACTACGTCACTGTTTACCATTTTTTCCAGATCATTTTTGAAAATATTGAATAGGACTGGCACTGAAGATCTCTAGGGGATATTATGTACCTCTCTTCATTTCAAAAACTGACCATTTATTCCTACTCTTTGTTTCCTATATTTTAACCTGAATCATAAGAAGATCCTCTCTCTTATCCTGTGACTACCTACTTTTTCTTATGAGTCTTTGTTGAGTGTCCATTAAAATGCTTTCTGAAATCTAAATGTATTATATCTACTGGATCATCCTTGACCATGTGATAGTTTGACACCCTTCAAAAAATCCCTGTAAATTGGTGAATCATGATTTCTCTTTACAAAAGCCATGTTGACTCCAATAACATATTGTGTTCATTGGTGTGTTTGATTGTTTTGTTTTCTCTACAGTTTCAACCATTTTGTCAGGCACTAAAATGAAGCTTAGTGGCATGTAATTGCCAGTTCCGGAACCTCTTTCTTTTTTTAAGTCAACATTACATTAGCTATCGTACAGTCACCTCATACAGAGGCTATTATAAGTGATAGATTCATACCAATGTTAATCTGTAATTTCATATCTGAGTTTCTACAGAACTCTTAGGTAAATACCATATGGTCCTGGTGAATCATTACTACTTAATGTATCAGTTTGTTCAAAACCTCTTGTAAAGGCATCTCAATCTGGGAAAGTTCCTCAGATTTGTCACTGAGGGCACGTCTATACTATTTCAGGATGCCGAATGTATCCTGAAATAGCTACCCCACATTTACAAAAGCTGCCTGTTATTTCTAAATATTTTTTTAAATAACAGGTGCACTATTTCATCACCCCAGTAAACCTCGTTGCATGAGGGATAAGGGATGGCTTGAAATATCACATTATTTTTTTCCACTCTTCCAGGAAGGACTGCTTGGCGGAGATGGAGTTCACCTTTCCAGGAGTGGGAAGGCCTTGTTTGGACACAGACTGGCTAACCTTGTGAGGAGGACTTTAAACTAGGTTCGACGGGGACAGGTGAGCAAAGCCCACAGGTAAGTGCTGAATGTGCGGGACTGGGAGATGGGTTGGAAATGGGGGGGACTACTGCCTATAATAACAAGGAGAAAGGAGGGTCAGGGCACAACAGGGAGGCAAGATCAAATCAGTATCTTAGATGCCTATACACAAATGCAAGAAGTATGGGTAATAAGCAGGAAGAACTGGAATTGCTAACCAATAAATACAACTATGATATCATTGGTATTACAGAAACCTGGTGGGATGGGACGCATGATTGGAATGTTGGTATGGAAGGGTACGGCTTGCTCAGGAAGGACAGACAGGGAAAAAAGGGAGGAGGGGTTGCCTTGTATATTAAAAATGTACACACTTGGACTGAAGTGGAGATGAACGTAGGAGATAGCTGTGTAGAGAGTCTCTGGGTTAAGCTAAAAGGGGTAAAAAACAAGGGTGATATCATGCTAGGAGTCTACTACAGGCCACCTAGTCAGGTGGAAGAGGTGGATGAGGCCTTTTTTAAACAATTAACAAAACTATCCAAAGCCCAAGATTTGGTGGTGATGGGGGACTTCAACTATCCACACATATGTTGGGAAACTAACACAGCGGGGCACAGGCTATCCAATAAGTTTCTGGACTGCATTGGAGACAACTTTCTGTTTCAGAAGGTTGAAAAAGCTTCCAGAGGGGAAGCTGTTCTGGATTTGGTTTTAACAAATAGGGAGGAACTAGTTGAGAACTTGAAAGAGGAAGACAGTATAGGGGACAGTGATCATGAAATAATAGAGTTCATGCTCATAAGGAAAGGTAGAAGGGAGACCAGCACAATCGAGGTAATGGATTTCAGGAAGGCAGATTTTGATAAGCTCAGAGAACTTGTAGGTAAGGTCCCATGGGAAGCAAGACTGAAGGGAAAAACAACTGAGGAGAGTTGGAAGTATTTCAAAGGGACGTTGTTAAGGGCCCAAAAGCAAACAATTCCGCTGTGTAGGAAAGATAGAAAATATGGCAAAAGGCCAGCTTGGCTTAACAAGGAGATCTTGCATGATCTCAAAATAAAAAAGGAGTCATATAAAAAATGGAAACTAGGACAAATAACAAAGGATGAATATAGGCAAGCAACACGGGGAATGCAGGGGCAAGATAAGAAAGGCAAAGGCACAAAATAAGATCAAACTAGCTACAGGCATAAAGGGAAACAAGAAGACCTTTTATAAATACATTAAAAGCAAGAGGAAGACCAAGGACAGGGTAGGCCCACTGCTTAGTGAGGAGGGAGAAGCAGTAACAGGAAACTTGGAAATGGCAGAGATGCTCAATGACTTCTTTGTTTCGGTCTTCACCGAGAAGTCTGCAGGTGTGCCTAACGTAGTGAAAACAAGCAGAGAGAGGGTAAGTTTAGAAGACAAGATACACAAAGAACAAGTTAAAAATCACTTAGGAAAGTTAGATGTCAGCAAGTCACCAGGTCCTGATGAAATGCATCCCAGGATACTCAAGGAGCTGATAGAGGAGATATCTGAGCCTTTAGCTATGATCTTTGAAAAATCATGGCAGACAGGGGAGATTCCAGAAGACTGGAAAAGGGCAAATATTGTGCCCATCTATAAAAAGGGGAATAAGAACAACCCAGGAAACTACAGACTGGTCAGTTTAACGTCTGTCCCAGGGAAGATAATGGAGCAGGTAATAAAGGAAATCATATACAAACAGTTGGAAGGTAATAAAGTGATAGGGATTAGCCAGCATGGGTTTGTGAAGAACAAGTCATGCCAAACTAATCTGATAGCTTTCTTTGATAGGATAACGAGCCTTGTGGATAAGGGAGAAGTGGTGGATGTCATATACCTAGACTTTAGTAAGGCATTTGATACGGTCTCGCATGATATTCTTATTGATAAATTAGGCAAATATAACTTAGATAGGGCCACGATAAGGTGGGTGCATAATTGGTTGGATAACCGTAGTCAGAGAGTTGTTGTTAACGGTTCTAAATCCTGCTGGAAAGAGATAACAAGTGGAGTTCCTCAAGGGTCTGTTTTGGGACCCGTACTGTTCAATATCTTCATCAATGATGTAGATATTGGGATAGAGAGTACGCTTATTAAGTTTGCAGATGATACCAAACTGGGTGGGGTTGCAACTTCTTTGGAGGATAGGGACATAATTCAAAATGACTTTAGCAAGTTAGAGAAATGGTCAGAGGTAAACAGGATGAGGTTTAATAAAGAGAAATGCAAAGTGCTCCACTTAGGAAGGAACAATCAGTTCCATGCATACAAGATGGGAAGCGACTGTCTAGGAAGGAGCATGGCGGAAAAGGATCTAGGGGTCATAGTAGACCACAAGTTGAATATGAGTCAACAGTGTGATGCTGTTGCAAAAAAAGCAAATATGATTCTAGGTTGTATCAACAGGTGTGTTGTAAGCAAAACTCGTGAAGTCATTCTGCCGCTCTACTCTGCACTAGTTAGGCCTCAGCTGGAGTACTGTGTCCAGTTCTGGGCGCCACATTTCAAGAAAGATGTGGAGAAATTGGAAAGGGTACAGAGAAGAGCGACAAGAATGATTAAAGCTTTAGAGAACATGACCTATGAAGCCAGGCTTCATGAACTGGGCTTGTTTAGTTTGGAAAAAAGAAGATTAAGGGGGGACATGATAGCGGTTTTCAAATATCTAAAAGGGTGTCACAAGGAGGAAGGAGAAAATGTGTTCCTCTTGGTTTCTGAGGACAGGACAAGGAGTAATGGGCTTAAAGTGCAGCAGGGGAGGTTTAGATTGGACATTAGGAAAAAATTCCTAACTGTCAGGGTGGTCAAATATTGGAATAAATTGCCAAGGGAGGTGGTGGAATCTCCCTCTCTGGGGATATTTAAGAACAGGTTAGATAGACATCTGTCAGGGATGGTGTAGGTGGAGCTTGGTCCTGCCTTGAGGGCGGGGGGCTGGACTCGATGATCTCTCGAGGTCCCTTCCAGTCCTATTATTCTATGATTCTATGATTCTATGATTTTTCAATTTGGCACTGTGTAGATGTGCCAAATTTCAAAATAAGCTATTTCAAAACAGATTTGAAATAAGATATACAATTTGCGGTACATAAATTGTGTGTTTTACTTTGAGTTTAGGGTGCTGTGTAGATGCACCCCTAGAAATACTGTCTCAGGTTTGGGACTCTTGGTCACATCCTTATCTATGGATATTGACCAAAGCATTCATTTAACTTTCTACAATGGCCTTATCATCCCTGAGTGCTTCTTTAGCATCTCTAGGTCCAGTTGCCCTTCTGAATGTTTAGTGGGCTTTCTGTTTCTGATACACTTTAAAAATGATTATTTTTTGAGTTTTTCTCTAGCTGTTCTTCAAATTCTTTTGTTGGCCTTCCTATTTACTTTTTGCACTTAGTTTGCCAGAGTTTATGTTCCTTTCTATTATCCTCAATCAGATTTAGCTTCCACTTTTTAAAGGGTTCTTGTTTTTTGGTTTTTGTTTGTTTGTTTGTTTTGTTTGTTTGTTTATTAGCCAACATTATACTTCTTAGGTTTTCTGGTGTTTTGTTTGTTTGTTTTTTAAATTTGGAGTATTCATATAAGTCAAGCCTATATTACTTGTCTTGAAAATGTTTTCATGCTGCTTGCAAGCATTTCTCTTTTGGCACTCTACCTTTTAGTTTCTGTTTAATTAACTTCCTTAATTTTGTGTATTGACAAATGTTTTGTATCCCTGTAATGACTGTAGAATTGACTATTGGGTGTAGCAACAAAAACACGCACTCATTATTTTAAAATAAATCTGAAGAAAAGCGAGCATTTAAATAAAATCCAGAGCAGTAAATAGTTAGTCGCATGGTGGCTATGGGCAACTTTGCCAAGTTAAAGACTTAACTTTAGCAGAAATGGCAGGATCATTCAGCTTACTGGGCAATTCATGTCTTTTGTTTGCTTTGCTTTGTTTGCTTGATTGATTCCCTATAATCAGGGTAAAAGTCAAACCCTCCAAATGCAACAATTGTTGCAAATTCCATAGGTTGAGTCTTGTCTTCCTTAGCACCTATCCTAAAAGATCTTGAAACATCTTAGAATTGGTACTTTTCACTAGGTCAAGTTCAGCACTCTTGAGCTTTATGCACACCACAAATGGAACACTTTTTGCCCCTCTTCCTGCTCTATGGCGGTGACAGTGGCAGAGGCTACAGAGAAATCCATTATGATTTCTCCACAAGTAGTCTTCCTGGGTCTCTGACCACCATGCCCTGTCTCCAGAGAGGCTGAGATCTTGTTGGAAGGAGGACAAGTATTCCTAAGTCCTACTGAGAGGCAAGGGCCCCCAGCTAGCTGAGTTAACAACCTGTGACAGATATGGGAATTTCCTTGACACCCTTATTGAATTAAGTTTAATATCTTTGGGGTCCTGAGTCTTGCACTAATACGTTAACGCATGTCTTTTGCCATCCCACACTCTGGACCAAGGAACAGAAGCTCTGCTTCATTCTGCTCCTCACCCAAATGCATTCCCCCTCTATCACTCCCTAGTTACACTGGGTACATCTACAGAGCAAACTGCAGACTTGATTCTCCCCATAGGGCTTAAGCTATGGCATTAAAAATAACCCTGTAGCTCTCTGAGCTTTGGCTCAGACTCTGGTTCTGAAAGCTGGGGAAAAGGGTAGGCTTCAGATGCACCCAATGAGATCTAACTGTAGAGAGCTGACTCAGAGAGGAGACAATTGTCTTTATTCTGTACTTTCCTGCCTCTTATCTACATTTGAGCTGCTTTACCAGTCCTTTCATCCTCTCAGTGCTAAAAAGCAAAGGGACGTTGTTATAGTCCCTTCTTACATCAGTGGCATAAGCGCAGGAATAATAAAAGTGCTAGTGGCAATCATCACTTTAATTATCAAGGCTCTGTGGTTGGTGTAATTCTGTCCAGCAGGGAAACAACCATGATAAAATACTTTTTTTTTTTTTACATCTGAGACCATTTTCCATGTAGAATAGTGATAGAAATGTTGCCATGTTAGTCTGGTGTAGCTGAAACAAAATACAGGACTAGTCCTGTATTTCATTTTCCATGTATACATTTGCCTTTGCAGTGCAATCTAAGGACAAAAATCTTCATGTTTTATGCCAAGGAAGGGTTGATAGATGAACAGATGGAAAGAAGGCTCCACTGGGTGTCTTATCAGCTGTCTATGATTAGTAGAATGGTCTGGCATAATGAAATAAACAATACTAATAAACATATTATTATGTTTTCTTATACCCAGTAAGCATTTTGACCAATTGTGAAATAGCATTGGAGATTACTTTCCTTTTCTTGCATGTCGCACAGAGATTGGTTTTAATTTTAAAAATCCCTATAGAAAAATGCATAAAACTAACATTTTTGGATGCTAGAACTACGCATTCAGTGTAATAGAGAGAGCATGATACATGGGAGTAACAAATCACGTCAAAGGCAAAGCAATTCACTCACCCAGAGCTTTCTCATGAATGCCTGCCTGGCAATAATTCAGCTGTGTTAAAGCTTTTGGATAAGAGGCTGGCACTGAATGATTTAATTATCCTAATTGTTGATATGAATGTTAAAATATCACTGCAATCAAGAAGGAGTTGCACAGTCTATAAATTTGGTATTTATGTAGTCTCATGTTGTTAGGTGTTGATTAGACAGTGTGAATGTGTACCTGTTGATTATAGGGAAAGGAGGTTAAAATGCATGACATCCTGAAGTGATATCAGTTAGCTTTAAGCATTAAGAGGATTCATAGTAATAACATGAAGTTTTAACTTGTCCAGTGGTTAGAGCATTAGCTTGGCCACATGGCTTCAGTTCTTGCTTTGTCACAAACTTCGTTTGTGATCCTAAGGAAGTCACTTTTTGCCTCATTTCCCCATATATAACGGGGATGAGAGGTTATCTGTACCTTACACAAATACTGTGAGGATAAATACATTCAAGCTGGGAACACTCAGGTAGGACAGTGATGGGGTCCAAATAAGTTCTTTGATAGATTTGAGAATCATGAAGGTAGGGAGGAGACTACTGATGATCCAAATTTATTTTCATTGATAAATGTAAGAGTTAGATATTGAAAATGCTAATCACTTCTTTCTCCCCCAGCTAATCTACTTAAAGGTAGGCCGTACAAAACTACTGCAAAACACAAGACACCTGTGTGATATACTAACCTTCTTGAAACTAATATGATTTTTATTATTCTTGGCCTACAACATCAAGGCTTCTTAAATAAATGGATTCCCTGCTACCTAAACCCTTTTCATGCAAACAGCTAAATTAATCAAGATTAATTTTAATGGATGTGAAATAGACCACATAGTTCAAGGACAAAGGCGATTTGCTGTTAAGACAAATTTTAATATCTCTGGGTATGTCTACACTACCCTCCTAGTTCGAACTAGGAGGGTAATGTAGGCATACCGCACTTGCAAATGAAGCCCGGGATTTGAATTTCCCGGGCTTCATTTGCATAAGCGGGGAGCCGCCATTTTTAAAACCCCGCTGGTTCAAACCCCGTGCAGCGCGGCTACACGGGGCACGAACTAGGTAGTTCGAACTAGGCTTCCTAGTTCGAACTACCGTTACTCCTCGTGAAATGATTTCCACAAAATCATGCAAGTCTAGACGCAGCCCTAGTGTGATAAGACCCTGATCCTATTTGGGGCCTCTGAGTAATGCAAATAAATAAGAAAAATAAATACTAATTGTAAGTAAGACACTTTCACCAGGGCTGTAAAACAGATAGTCACCAGTCACCCATGGGCAGAAAATGGACAAGGTCATGAGGGGCATTACCCTCCCAACGAGATAAATCACGGAGGTGATCTCTCCTTTCTGTTTCCTTGCTGCAGAGGACATTCATGGGAATGTGCAGTGATACTAAATCTTCTATGTATCCAAGTCAGTTTCTCCTTGTGGGCTGCATAAGGGGAGAGCTGCTCCTGAGCTTTAGCTTGGAACTCTTTCAATTTTACTAGTCTCCCCCAAAACACAGGCATTTAGACACCAGGGCCACATTCTAATCAGAACTGGTAACATTCTAGCAAGTGAATATAAGATCTGAGCAGCTTCCCAAGAGTCTGGGCAGTGTACAGTATTGACTGTGTCAAACCCAGGGGAGTGACAGAGTGAACAGAAAAGATTAAATGTGAGTCGAATGTGCTTAGACAGGGAGGCAAGGGGACAGGCTTTAGCAATGGATTTGTTTGGT
Source organism: Pelodiscus sinensis (assembly GCF_049634645.1). Classification (NCBI taxonomy): domain Eukaryota; kingdom Metazoa; phylum Chordata; order Testudines; family Trionychidae; genus Pelodiscus; species Pelodiscus sinensis. The sequence goes on from NC_134713.1 coordinate 73,802,899, forward strand.
GTGTGCATGACATGTTTATGTAGCTCTGAAACCAGGAAGACATAATTCATAATTACATGAAAGTGTTTAGTTCTGTTTATTGAAGAATTTGTTTTTATGCTAATATGGATTTTTAAGGAGTAGCTGAAAAAGATGACAAATAAGTTAAAATAAAAAAAATTAATGGTGATTAAATAATGAACATAAATTATATTTGTGATTTCAAGTGCATGGTAATTGAAGTACCACTAACAATTGGCAAATTAATAGTATTAAACCTCTTGTCCCCTCCACCCCGGAAGAAGTCAAACTATGTCTATGCATTCACTCCCTGAAATGGTAATAATTAGTGGCTCGTCCCTTCTTACTTTCCCCAACAGAGTGCCTGACTTTTGCAATCAATGAGTGAACCCATTCTGCACTAACATGAGTGAATAAAATGCAGTTTCTGGTTTTACCTCACTAAAAAGGGGAATGACATTTTCTGAATTCAGGATGTACCCTCCTATTCAGTTTCTGTCCCTGTCTTCCTGTCAATTTGATAGTAAACAGTGTTTTGCCATGTCTTTTGTAACCACACAGCACACAGGCTATTTGAAGCCAGTTGAGGAGGTAAAATGAAAAGACCACTCTTGGATGAATGGAAGGATTCATGAATATTTCTCAGGATACCATCACCCCACTAAACTGCAGTAGTTTATTAACAAAAACATTCATGTTTTACTACTTTTCAATCCATGCTGAAGGACACACCATTATATACCTGATCTTGCTTCCACATACAAAACCTGACATAAAATGTTACATAAAAAGTAGGTGAGGAGTTGTTATGGATAAGAGTTCTTGCACAAGCACACAGCTTCAGCCATGATGGGTTCTCAGGCAAAGTAGGAGGAGGGAAGCAGGCTCTGCGTCTCCAGAAGGAGCAGGGCCTCAGGCGGAAGGGGTAGTGCTATGGTCAACTGGCTCTTAATGCCACCCACAGTATGGTGCCCCTCCCACTCCAGCCTTTAGAGCAGTAGCAGTGATGGCAGTCAGAAGCCCTGGGCCCTTTTGAATCACTACTGGGCAACTGTTCCTCCCCCACACTTTCTCCTTACCAGGCCTGCACAAGCCGAAAATATTCAAATAGTGAATAATAAAAGTTACAGATCTGGAAGGAGAATTAGATATTAAGTCAAGTGCCATGTATTCAGAGCTTGCACAAAACTTGAAAATGACAGTCAACATGCTGTCCAGCAATATAGGTGTCAGAGCCATGCTCCTTTTCAGTTCAGGATACTATGAAGTTAATGTATATTTTCAGATCTGAGAACATTGTGTTTAGCACATTCATAAACTTATTATTTTTACTAAGTTTTATGTATGTACCTTAAGAACAGTGTTTTTAAATATACCCCACAATGTGACTTTTGACTTCACAGGGAATTAGGAAATTAAGAAGTTACTGAATGAGGAGATCCAACAAAATTACAATTACAAAAAGCTTGGAATGCACCATGTAATTGAATCTATCCACAATCCAAAAATCAATGTTGTCAGCTGGAAATACACCAAATGTAAGCATTCATTTTCTTCTGTTTTATCAAGCCTAATAGATGACTGAGAGGCTCGATAAAAGAAACGGGGAGCCTTATGGTTGCAGTCTCTCAAGATATTCAAGAGGCTGTTTTCAAAGGCTGTAAATAAGTTGTATTTTTGAGTGCTCAATGATAGTGTAATGGAAAATGTCTTCTGTTTTTATCTACCACTTGCCCCAGGATTAATCGTATTACTATTATTATTTTTCTCTATCGGGAGAAGTAACAGGCAAAAATCCATCTAGTTGGCACATCTTGACTTAAAGTATTTCTTAGTTTTGGACTGAAAGTTGATATGTCCTAGCTAACAGGCTAGTGATGTTTGGAGGCATTTCCTAACAGGATTTGTTGTAATACATATGCATACATAAAATACATAAATATATTCCAAGAGCAAACAATGGTGTATATTTGCATAAAATTATACAAATGCTTTGAAGGGAAGCTCTGATCCCTTATTTAAAATGATGGGAATAAAATATAAGCCCCTATGATATTAGCAACAATAAAATGTGATCTTTCAATTTCTGAATGTCAAAGGACCTCACCTTTGTTAGCAACCTTGAGATACAAGATATTAAAGGTTGCTCAGCTGAAATCTTGGGTAAAGTAGAAGTGATTAATTAACTTGTGTAGTGTTTGAACACTTATGAAAGACCTTTGAAAAATACAAACACTGTAGGAGTAAGGATCAATCACATGGAAGACATTGCTGAGACTTTCCTCATTCATACTGATAGCACATTTCTCAATGTAATATTCCTTTTGACACTGGCATAGTACCTGAATGATCTACAAACAGGAGAGGGATATTATGCAATCTTTGAACAGTTCTAAAACTTCCGTCACCTGGACTCATTTCACAATGATGCTGCTGGTAGGTGTCTACCTCCTCCTCCTTCTGGTGCGGTTCTTTGCAATTTTTCTGCCACTGTTTCAGCTCTCTTTGTTAAATGGGTTGGCCACCCCTGCTTTATGGGATGAGCAGACTGGAGAATGGTGCAGGCAAAGAGATCTCCCTTGGGGTTGCTATATAAATTGCCCTCTCTCTTCTGGATTTGTGTTAAGTCTTTAAATCTTGAAACCCACAGGTTCAAATGGATCTGAACTCACAGATTCAGTTTGGCCAGACTGCAGGCAGAGGCAGGAAAGATTGGTTGTCTCGTCCATTTGCTAGATGATATGTTACAGAAAGAGCAGATTGTCCCCTCCTGACATTTTTTCTGCAAGACAAACAAATTGCTGGGCCTAAAACCACTGAGCTGGCAAGCTGACAGAATACCTACTCTCCTCCCTGCTTCCTGACTGGCTTCTGCCACACAGAGGTAAGGCTATTATCTTTTTTTTAAGTATTTTGCTTGGGTTTTAGGACCAAATTCCATTGATGAGAGTTTCTCTCACTTCCTGAGAGCAGAGTTGGCCCTTTGTTGAGCAATAGTACATGCTGAGCAATAGTACAACTTTCAGCTCAGTTTATCTTGGAGAAAATTCGGTGGGCATTTGGCATCCACATACTTATGATATCTAAGAGCTGGACACTCATTAATTAATTTTATTCTCTAACTAAACCTGGGAAGACAGAAATATTATCCTCATTTTGCAGATGGGAAATGTCTTGTGCAAAGTCACAGAGGATATTTTGTGTATCTGATCCAGGAATTGAATCTCATTCTCCTGCAACTTAGTGTAGTGCCCTAGTTTGTAAAAGGATCCACTCCATGTCACAAAACCATCTCTACTAACTGGTCTGCAGGCTAGAAACTTACTGCTTTATTCAAATGCATTAAACACATACAAGAGAAGGGCAAACCCAAGGCAAAAAAGAAGTAGGTAAGGTTCCAACCCAAAATACTCTGGGTAATCCAATGTAAAAAAAAGATGTCACAAAAAATGAAACAAGGAAAAGTCCATAAAAACAAATAATTAAAAAAATCTTCACACACACACACACACACACACACACACACACACACACACACACACATTTTTGCAAACAAACAAAGAAAATCCAGGGTTATTTTTTTCAAGAAAAGTCTTATTGTGATAGCTCCATAAATGACAAAAATGATTTTACACAGGGGCTGAAAAAAATTTCACTAGTTTGAAATACAAAACCTCTGATTAGCAGTGAAAGTCACCTCTCATGAGATCCCACAACATTACATTCTCTCCTGGCATGCATGTACTCCTGAAGTGAAGAAGGCATCTACATAGCTCTAACTAAAGTAATTTTGAGGTAGGACATACACTTGTGGTGTACTTAGATTTCCAGAAAGACTTTGCTAGGTCCCTCACCAAAGGATCTTAAGTAAAGTAAGTTGTCATGGAATAAGAGGGAAGGTCCTCCTATGGATTGATAACTGGTTAAAAGACAGGAAACAAAGGGTAGGAATAAATGGTCAATTATCAGAATGGAGAGAGGTAACTACTGGGGCTCATCTAGAGTACGCGAAATGGTCGAAAGAGGATATGCAAATTCCACGGGATATCTTCTTCCGATCGCACTTTTGAAAGCAAAGCTCTTCCTCAAAAAATGAGGTTTACGTGGCAGACTGTGAAGAGCTTCAAAAGGATTTCACAAAACTAGGTGATTGGGCAACAAAATGGCAAATTAATTTTAATGTTGATAGATGCAAAGTAATGCATACTGGAAAAAAATAATTCCAGCTACACACATAAAATGATAGGGACTAATTTAGCTATACCCACTCAAGAGAGAGATCTTGGAGTCAATGTGGATAGTTCTCTGAAAAAAAACACTCAATGTTCAGCAACAATCAAAAAAGCAAAGAGAATGTTAGGAATCGTTAAAAAAGGGATAGAAAAAAAGACAGAGAATATCTTATTGCCTCTATATAAAACCATGGTATACCCACACCTTGAATATCAAAAAAGATATATTGGCATTGGAAAAGGTTCAGTAAAGGACAACAAAACTTATTAGCGGTTTGGAATGGGATCCATATGAAGAGAGAGACTTTTCATCTTAGAAATGAGAATACTAAGGTACTAAGGGGGATATGATAGAGATCTATAAAATCATGACTAGTATGGAGAAAGTGATTAAAGAAAAGTTATTTACTTGATCCCATAACATAAGAACTTTGAGTGATCAAATGAAATTAATAGGTAGCAGATTGAAAACAAAAGGAAGTTTTTCTTTACTCAATGCACAGTCAACCTGTGGAACTCCTGGCCAGAGGATGCCATTAAGGCCAGGAATTTAAAAGGGTTCCAATAAGAACTAGATAAATTCATGGAGGTTAGGTCCATCAATGCTTATTATCCAGAGTGAGTAGGATTAGGAATGGTGTCCTTAGCCTTTGTTTGTCAGGGGCTGGAAATGGATGACAGGAGAAGGATCACTTGATGATTACTTGTTCTGTTCACTCCCTCTGGGGGATCTGGCATTGGCTACTGGGCTAGATGGATCTTTGGTCTGACCCTGTATGGCTATTCTTATGTTCTTAAGTTCTTGTGACATACAAACTTGAATCCTAAACTGAGCTGGAATTTTCTTGCTCTCATACTTATTCTTGTAGTATGATGTTATTCAAAGTTACAGTATTTGCTACATTTTCATAAAATCTGGGCCTCTAGTGGGAGGCACCTGAGCTTCCATCTGGTGCTTAGATTCAGAGTATATCATAACTTAAGGTTGTTCCTTGCAACCTGGCCCACGGTCATCTGCAGGCTACGGAATTCTGAGTTTGTGCAGCAGTCCTTCTTCTGGGAATACCTGCCTGAGATAGATTCTCTATCAATGAATGCAGACCTAGCTCTCTGCCCACCATCCTGCTGTGCTTAAGAGACACCCTTTTAAGGTATTCCTCCAGTTAGGATGGGGCTTCCTCTCCTAAGTGAGATTTATCTACTCTATCACACCACTTTCGTCTCTTCCTGTTGGGCTTCAGAACAGCTTTCTTCTCCTGACTGTCCCTCTATTGATGGGAAGGAGCCATTGCTTCTATTCAGTGAGTAGATAATCTCACTTCTGCTTCCAGGTAAACAGGGAACAAGGCAGGAGCCAGTAGTACATCACTGCATGCTCTGGCTGTCCAGCACCTCCCATTGACTCAATTGACTCTGGAATGAGGAAAGCTCACAGCTCTGGGCCTGCTAATGGTCCCAAATTGTTAAGGAGAGATGTGAAGAAGGGATGTATACAAGGAAAGATTAAGAGGAAATAATGTGGTCGGGGGAATAAAGGAACAAGTTAAGAATGAGGGGAAGAAGGAAACAAAGGAAAATGAGAAAGTAGTTAATTGGGTAAACATATGTAAAAAGGAAAAATATATAAGTAGTTGAAGGGGGAAATACAGGTACAATTCAATATATTAATTTTGACTCATGAAGCCCTAAGTAATATGGGTCTTGACACATTAAAGACTTTGCATTTGTCCTTATTGAAGTTCACTCTGTTTACTTCTGACCATTTCTCCAGTTTTATCATGCAAAGTACTTCGCTTAGGAAAGCACAACCAGTTGCACGCATTGAGTTGGACTCAATGACATCCTGAGGTCTCTTCCAACCCTATGATTCTATACAAAATAAGAAATGACTGCCTAGGAAGTAGTACTGCAGAAAGGGATCTGGAGGTCATAGTAAACCATAAGTTAAATATAAGTGAATACTGTAGCACTCAAAAAATAAAAGCCAACATAATTCTGGGATGTATTAGCAAGAACGTTATAAGTAAGACACGAGAAGTAATTCTTCTGCTCTGCTCTATACTGATTAGGCCTTGGAGTTCTGTGTCCAGACCTAGGCACCACATTTCGAGAAAGATGTGGACAAACTCAAGAAGGTCTAAAGAAGAACAATAAAAATGGTTACAGTTCTAGAAAACATGAGCTCTGAGGAAATTTGAAGAAAAAAAGGGTTTGTTTACTCTGGAGAAGAGAAGACTGAGAGGCGCACAATAATGGTTTTCAAGTACACAAAAAGCTGTTGGAAGGAGGATGGAGAAAATTGTTTTTGTTAGCCTCTAAGAATAAGACAAGAAACAACTGGCTCAAATTACGGAATGGGCTGGTTTAGGTTGGACATTAAAATAAAATACTTCTTAGCTGTCAGGATGATTAAGCATGGAATAAATTGCATAAGGGAGATTGTGGAATCTCCATCACTGGAGATTTTTAAGAGAAGGTTAGAGGAACACCTGTCAAGCGTGAGGTAGATAATACTTAGTTCTGCCATGAGTGTAGGGGATTGGACTAGAAGATCTCTTGAGGTCCCTGACAATCCTTTTATTTTATGATACTATAGCAGTTACAATTAATTAAGCCTCTTCAGTTAATATTCAATTTAAAAAGAAAGGATCTCAATTCAGAAATTTTCCCCCTCATTATTCTAATAGAGCTGAATCTGTTGAAGTAGTCCTGTGCTATTTTTTTTAGATTTTTTGAACAAGGTGGAAAATGAAGTGGATTAAAGCGCCATCCATGCCTTTCTAGTATTTCCCTCAGGGAGGAAGGGACTAATGGTTGTTAAAGATATGTACGGTGGAAAGGTTCCTGTTGCTAAGAAGTACAAATTAACTCATCTAAAAAAAATGAACAAAAAACCATGAAAATTCATTACAATGTTTTTGGTCATACTGATAAATAGAAAAGGATAACAAAATAACAGGAAAATGACTACTCTGCTTCCCTAAACCACTTCTAAAACATTGTCTTTTCAATGAAGAGATCTGACCATTTTTCCTGCATGATCAGAATTGTTTGGTGTGAACTTTGATCTTGGCATGTCTCAGAACAAATTCATTTTCAACCATGTGAGTGCCCCTTTTGATGTAGACAAGCTGATGTGATCATCCATGTTCTGAAGACATAATGATCATATACTCCTCTCCAATATAATTGGTATTTCTGGTCAGATGGCTTTAGTGACTGGCTTGTTCCTTTCTATAGCAGTTCTACCCCTGACTTCTTTGCGGGGGCTTCCGCAGTTTGGCCTTGGTTCAGACTACATGGAAGGCAGGTAAAAAATAAATAGCACTGCTGGGTTCAGCATAGGAATGAACTGGATTGGAAGCCTGAAGACTGTTAGGCTACATCTACACTGCAGAATTACTTCAGAATAAACTATTCTGGAAGAAATATCCTGAAATAGTTTATTTTGAAACAGCACATCTACACTACAGGGAAGCCCGGAAATTAGTCTGAGGCAGGCTCCCCTAATGTTGACATGCTACCTCAATTTAGAGCCCAAGGAAGCACTGGGGAGTAATTACTTTGAATGTCTTGGGGTAGAAGCTATTTTGAAATAGCAGCAGTGGAGCATCCACACTACTGGTATTCTGAAATAGCTATTTTGGAAGAGGCATCATTCCTCATGAAATGAGGTTTACAAACACTGAAATAAGCCACCCATTATTTCAAAATTATTTTCAAAATTATTGGATGTTATTCCAAAACAATGCTGCTGTGTAAACATACCTTAAATTACCCTTTCCCAACTGCAGTTCTGAGTCTTGCTCTGAATGCTGATGACTCACTCAGCTTGGGTTGCAGCTTTTGAATTCCTCTCTGTGATCTGTGAGGGTAAAGCTCATAAAATGACAATATAAACATAGCTTTCTTTTTTTTACCTCCTTTACCCTGAATAATCACATCGCACACAAGCAGAATATGACAATATCTGCCGATCAACCTATCTGATTCCTCTCTCTTTCTGCCACGAACTGTGCAGTTCCCTAATGCAATTTGACTGATAATCATAGCACCAGTGCCAATTGTCAAAATAAAGGATCTGATGGCCACACAATTTTTTTCTCCTTTCTCTTAAATAGCATGCCATCAAATTTTAGCCTCTAACATGCCTTTCCTTTGTGAGTTGCAGCCTTCTATTTCAAGGTAAAAGTTTTCAGTTTATTTCAAATATACATATTATCATTTTGAATTCCAAAAGCCTCACTAATCCTGTGCAGGTCTAGGAAAGCTCAAAAGTAATTACATCTCATAACTGGAAGAAAAGAAAGATTCCAAGTAGTTCTTACTCAATCAGAATACTTACCAGTTTGTACCCTGTAGTTAAGGAGAGGAGACTGGCTGCTAATTGGAGGCAGTTCAAAAGAATTAATATAAAATTAAATTTATATTTTAAAATAGCACAGACTATTGTGTCTGATTTACATGAAACAGAGTCTCCTTTATGTGTATTTCCTCCATCCCCACATCAAAAGTATGGAAAGAGCAGAAATGTTTGTTACTACAGTCCAGTCAGCCTCACCGCAATCTTTGGGAAAATAAAGGAGCAGGTCCTCAAGGAACCAATTTTGAAACACTTGGATGAGAGAAAGGCGATGAAGAACAGTCAACATGGGTTCACCAAGGGCAAGTCATGCCTCACCAATCTATGGGTATTGGGAAAATGGTGGACATACTATAGCTTGACTTCAGCAAAACTTTTGATATGGTCTTCCACAGTATTCTTGCCAGCAAGTTAAAGAAATATGAATTGGATGAATGAACTGCAAGGTGGATATAAAGTTGGCTAGGTCATCAGGCTTAACAGGTAGTTATAAACAGCTTGATGTCTGCTTAGCAGCTGGTATCAAGTGGCATGCCCTAGCGATCCATCCTGAGGCTGGTTTTGTTCAGCATCTTCATTAATGATCTGGATGAGGGGATAGATTTCACCCTAAACTGAGGGTAGAAGTGGGGATAGGGTCCAGACTGACCTAGACAAATTGGAGGATTGGGCCAAAAGAAATCTCATGAGGTTCAACATGGACAAAAGCAGAGTCCTTCACTTAGGATGGAAGAATTCTGTTCCTCGATACAGGCTAGCAACTGACTGGCTAAGTGACAGTTCTGCAGAAAAGGACCTGGGCATTACAATGGATGAGAAGATGGATATGTGTCAGCAGTGTGCCCTTGTTGCCAAAAAGTCTAATGGTGTATTTGGATGTATTAGTAGAATCATTGATGGGGGGGGGGGCTGAACTGCATGACTTATGAGGAGTGGCTGAAGGAACTCTGCTTGTTTAATCTCCAGAAGAGAAAGGGAGATTTCATAGCAGCTTTCAACTACATGAAGGAAGTTCCAAAGGCAATGGAGCCACACTGTTTTTCGTGGTGACAGATGACAGAACATGAAGCAATAGCCTCAGGATGAAGAGGGGGAAGTCTAGGTTGGATATTAGGAAAAAGACTTTTTCACTAGGAGGGTGGTGAAGCACTGGAATGAGTTCAGCTTGACAAGCCCAGCTTAGATGATTTAGATGTGGTTAGTCTTGCTAGATGACTTCCTGAGGGTTCATAGAATCCTTGAGAGATCATGGAGTCCAGAATCATGCCCTCATGGAAGGACCAAGCACTGTCTAGACCATCCCTGATAGTTGTCTATCTAACCTGCTCTTAAATATCACCAGAGATTGAAATTCCACAATATCCCTAGGAAATTTATTCCAGTGTTTAACCACCCTGACAGTTGGAAAGTTTTTTGTAATGTCCAACCTAAACCTCCCTTGCTGTACTTTAAGTCCATTGCTTCTTTTCCTAACCTCAGAGGCTAAGGAGAACAATTTTTCTCCCTCCTCCTTGTGGCACCCTTTTAGATACTTGAAAACTGCTATCATGTCCCCTCTCAGTCTTCTTTCCAAACTAAACAAGCCCAATTCTTTCAGTCTTCCCTCATAGGTAATGTTCTCTAGACCTTTAATCATTCTTTTTGCTCTTCTCTGGACCTTCTCCAATTTCTCCACATCTTTCTTGAAATGTGGTGCCCAGAACTGGACACAATACTCCAACTGACACCTAAACAGTGCATAGTAGAGTGGAAGAATGTCCCAGGAAAGGGTGTGGCAGGTGGCAGCTATATTTCCAGCAGCAGATAGCTACATAGTGGCCTTAGGGGACTACATATACATTTACATTTCAATATTGAATACAACCTGAAAACACTCTATCATACATGTACAATCATAGAATCATAGAAGATGAGGGTTGGAAGAATCACTATGCCTAAAATAGCGAATGATAATGGAAATGGGTTAGGTTTAGAAGATACAACTTTTTGTATAAGAACAAGTTAAAAATTACTTAGAAAAGTTAGATGTCTGCAAGTCACCAGGGCCTGAAGAAACGTATCCTAAAATAATCAAGATAAAGAAGAATGATTAAAGGTCTAGAGAACATGACCTATGAAGGAATACTGAAAGAATTGGGCTTGTTTAGTTTGGAAAAGAGAAAACTGAGAGGGGATATGATAGCAGTTTTAAAGTGTTTGAAACGGTGTCACAAGGAGGAGAGAGAAAAATTGTTCTCCTTGGCCTCTGAGGATAGGACAAGAATAAATGGACTTAAAGTGAAGCAAGGGAGGTTTAGGTTGAACATTAGGAAAATCTTCCTAATCGTCAGGATGGCTAAATACTACCAAGGATCATCTAGGTGGTACTGGGTCCTTCCATGAGAGCAGGGGACTGGATTCAATGACCTCTCAAGGTCCCTTCCAGTTCTAGTGTTCTATGATTCTATGACATAGAGGAAGCATATAGGGAAGGTGCTAAGAGCAGAGCAGGAGAAAGGACATGGTCAAATGAAGCTCTACTTGACTACGTCCTTTAGCTGTACATGTCCCAGAAGGGCCTATTATCAGCTGAGCAAGTTGGAACTGTTTGTGTACTGCTCTCTAATTGTGCTATGGCTAGGTGTGTGCATCAGGAAGTCTTAACTGATTCTCTGTGGGCCACTTATTTCCATGCCCTCCAAAAGCCAGTAAAAAAAATTGAGATTTCTGTAGAATGTTTATGCTCTCCAAATAAGTATGTTAGTTAGAATTCTAAGTATATATAAAAATCTCCCACAACGTGTTACACTTGGAAAAAAGAGTCTATAACTGAATTCCACCCACTTGTGAGTGCCCCTCTGCGGCCAAGAGGTGTCGCACAAGGTCTTTGTCTGGTCATCTTTAAGGCCCTGAAGTTAGGGTCTGACTAGTCCTGTCTGCAGTGATTTTGGTCCTTTATATTAGGCTTGTGGCTAGTCTTCAGCCATTGGACCTGGGCTTTGCCCCACTCTAAGTTCAGCTTGCATTGGGAGCTGTCTGTAGTGCTGTAGATTTCCCAGTCAAGATTTCCCAGCACGACCTGGCTGGGTCGAGCTCCTGAAGGGAACTGTCAGGCCCTAGCCTGGCAGCTTCTTTTATATCCATCTGCAGGGTCCTGATCCGCTGCTGGGGAAACAGCCACTCTAACATGCCTGGAGGACCTCTTCTCTGCTCCTCTCACTGGGATGGGGTGCAGCAAGGCTGCCGGCCTCCTGTAGGGGGCTTTGGGGTCTAGTCCAGGCCATCACAGGGGCACACATAATTGGAGCCTGTTTTGTAGTGTCAGGCCATTAATGTTTGGGTTTTCACTTGATTTTAATATTTGTCAATATTATTTTGTTTCATCTCACTTCTTTTCTGTATGGTGGGACACTTACTGCTTGTGGTTTGATTTACCAGCCCATCTTCCTTGGAAAAGAAGTAATGTGTGATTAGCATTACCTGCTTTGCTTTAAAATTGATTGAAATGGATGATAGTATTTCAGCTGATCATCACAAGGTGAAAGTGACAGAGATAAGAAACAGCTACGGTTAAACCTTCTTCTAACGGAAATTTGAAAGTAAGAATGTTATCTCAGGCTGGCAAATCACATCCTCATCATGCCTAAAGAAAAGTATTGCAATATATTTCACAGATAATATCATACATGAGATGAGTTATATGTGGTGGCTGCTAGAATCATGATCTGATCTGATTTCAGGTCCAAAGATTATCCACAATCACTGCTTTTGAAATAAACCAATCTTTTCCTATACTAATACCCTGACAGAGTTTCCATGCCTAAATGGAGGTAGTTAATCCTTTTGGTAGGGTTGATTCCTGAGACATATACTCTGGTGAGTATTGACAACATGACCAGCTTCCTAACAGTGTTAACACAAATTATTATCACTGTTATTTCCAGTGCAGTTACAGTCTTCGTACATTAAGATAACACAATGAAAAAATTAGAAAGATCTATAAAGAAATGCATTTAATCAATTTATGATTATTTTTAAGACTGGGGTTTTCACAAAATGAAAATTTACTGTAATCACAATTTCTTCCTCATAACAAAGTACGAGAAAGCCGTTTCTCTTATAGAGAACTGATGCATATAAAATGGAGCCAATTGTACAAAACCAACTTCTTTAAATAACACTCACCATAATAGGCCACGACAAAGATTTGTCTAGTTTAGTGTCCTGTCTTGCTACATTAGCCTATACCAGATGCTATGGTTCAATATCTACAAATTAGTTAATCTGAATTTTGCTATTCCTTTTCTTTTCAGTTGCTATGTCTTCTGGAAATATATTTTGACCGTGGATTTGGTATATGGTTAGATTCCTCCTTCTGACATCTATTCCCTAGTGGAAATAGAACATAAAAAAAATTAGGCTGTTATTGTAGGAAGTCATCCACACAAAGGGTGCAAGTAACTAATGCTGACTAGACAAATGTTTTGTGACCATTACTCATCCATCTTCTTCAACCACATGCAAAGTATAAGTAGATCATCATTCCATTATAGTAAAGCATTTACAGGGCAGTTTGGTTGTGCAATTACTATCATCAAATTGTTTTAATTTTATAACACTATTAGGCTGTGTCTAGACTACACCTTTCTGTCGACAGAGATATGTAGATTAAGCATGTTGAAATTGCTAATGAAGCATGGATTTAAATAGTCCACACTTCATTAGCATAAACATGGCCTCTGCTTTTTTTCGAAATGGAGCTTTTTTGAAAAAAACCTCCAGAAGTCTAGACAGCGATCTTTTGAAAAATAAACTCTTTTTTGAAAGATCCTGTATTCCTCAAAAAATGAGGCATACAGGATCTTTCAAAAAAGGGTTTATTTTTGGGCATTGATCCAAATTTCTCAAAAATTTGGGGGATACTTGATGCTATTATTTTTGCATGAGTTTATCGATACTATCTGCTCTTTAATTACTGCTCTGCCAAATAAAAGTAACTTAGAGACACTGAGAAAGGGAGAGTGCAGTTTGCTCTACAGCTTTAACTGAGAGTCAGTTGGCTTTTAGCTCATTTGGGGGTATGTCTAGACTACATGGCTCCATTGACCAAGCCATGTAAACTACCTTACCCAGCATAGACAAAGAAGCGGAGATTTAAATAATCCCCGCTTCATTAAAATAAACATGGCCGCTGCACTGTGCCAACGATCAGCTGAACGGCACAGCGCGGCAGTCGAGACGCAGATCTGTCAGCTGGGGAAGCCTTTGACGACCAATCCTGTAAACCTTGTTTCACGATGCATAAGGGATCGGTCGGCAAAAGCTTCCCCAGCTGACAGATCCGCATCTAGACTGCCGCGCTGATCGTCGGCATAGTGTGGCGGCCATGTTTATTTTAATGAAGCGGGGATTATCTCTGTCTATGCTGGGTAAACTAGTTTACATGGCTCTGTCGACGGAGCCATGTAGTCTAGACATACCCTTTATAAAGGCTCCTGCCTTTAGCCTCTTAAGATCACAGGTTCAGTCCCACATGCTGATGACCAGGGTCCATCAGGTTTACATAAGGATAGGGAAAAATTATAGTTCTATCAAGTAAGGATGGGAAAGAGGCACTCAATACATAAGACCATTGTGTTACAGATTTTTCCAAGTAACTATGGATAAATATTGACTTACCTGAACAAACTTGTTTGCCTTACAAGTTGGCTTACTTAGGACCATTCATTTTGAAAAAAGTTACATGAAAAACTGCTGAGTCAAATCATGTGTTGAAGTAAATGCAGATGAACAAATTCATGTGAATATGATAGTTGGTCCCAAATCTTTATGTGCAGTACATTTTGTAGCTGTATGTTGTAGAATATAAAGATACATGAATATGTCATAACAATTCATCTTTTAAGCATATACAAATTAATAAAAATAGACACATAATATCACAATTAGTAGCCACAATGTAATCAGTTTATATATATATATATATATATATATATATATATATAGACTTAAAATAAATGCCATTAAACACCAACTTCACTGTATACACAGATCAATGAAAGAAATATTTTCACTGATAATCAAATTTACTGATAGCATTTACACACTTTGCATCCTTGAGAACTTACTATAATTTGATATAAATGTATTTACTTTGAATATGTGGACATAATGCTGACAATCTGTGCTGCAATAGTTATAAAGCTTGTTGAATCTCAATGCTTATTATTATTAAATTGTCTGATCTCATTTTTCTGCCCCACACAATTTCCCACGTTTGAGAAAATGTAAAATCAATACAAAATTAAAATTGCTTAAAATAATGTCATCTGGCAAAATTCTAAAAAAAATTGAACTCTAACTCTGCCAAGCCTACTTATATACACACACATTCCCCTAAATTAAATTTAGTTAAAATTAGTTGCTAAATTAAAAAAAACCTGTCAAATCATGCGCTTCTGAAATTCACTTCCAGAAAATCATGTTGTGTCAAAGGTAAAATTCGCCCTTATATTTGGCACAGCAATATTTGAACAAAATGATCATTTGAAAAATAGCATCTACTGTTGCAAATCCTGCTGCAATGGAAGTCAATGGGTATTTCACTAGTGATTCATTTGCACCAAGAACAGGCCTCATTTAATCGTCATGATCTCTTTCAACTATTGGGTGTCCATCTTTTGCTCCATATTGTAAGTGTTCCATGATTATGTATATGCTCAGTGAAACTAAGTGACATCGCAAAACTTGATATATAAAAATGGCTAATGGTAAATGATAACTTTTTTGTGTTTTGCCCAATCCAGAAAATGATAAGATAATAGACTCTTAAGGGAGGGGGAAAAAACCCCTTCTACAATTACTGTCTATGAAGTGCAGGGAAGAGAAAGTAAGAAAAAAATCTAGAATATATGAGCAAGTGTGTCTAAAAAGAGCATGCTAATGTTTCAGATTTGCATAAGACATTTACTGTGAAATCAATGTAGATGAATAAAACAAGGATTTATTATCATGTCTTTTATTCTTTGCTCCATCTTGGCACTACAGGGAACTGATAGTTATAAAATACCTTTTTTCCTCTCCCTCTTCCCCCCTTTTAGGTAACTGTTCCTGGCAAATGTTTCTGTAAGCTTTATGCATGGAAAAGACTTAGTGTGTTTGAAATTGATAAAGATTGTGCAGTGATATATTTGCAAGACAGGGTTTCTGTGAATATATTTTAATGCAAATCTTATCAAGAAAATGTCAGTAGCAGCCTGGTGATATTTTATACGGTTGCAATGTGTACACTGCAGGCCCACAGTAAGCTGCTAACCAAAGATTCAGACTTTAAGCAGACACAGAAAAAAACGCCTACTATATATTTCAGATAAACAGTTGCTTCTTTGGACATTCTAGGTTTAAATAAAGCTTTGGACTGAACATTTCATTTAGATACTGTCAGGAACAGAGCAAGTAGATAAATGGTACAACATGCTGTTGTTTACATAGTTCAAGTAGAAAAAAAATAAATTTCTTGAGGAACTTAATAAATATAACGTTTCTGTGTATGTGTGCTCTTTCTTTAAAAAAGTCATTTATATGTAGAAGAGTCATAAGCACTTAGTCAACAAGAAAGAATTATCATTAGCCAATAAAGTACTGTACAGAAAATTACTTTTTAGTTTTTTAAATTGTACTGAAACATTTTTGTGAACTGGGGCTAGAGCAGGCTGTAGATTCAGCAACTAGAAGAAAAAAGGAAAAATAATTATTTTACATTAATTTATATAAATCAAACTAACAATTCTGTTGCTACGAGGGCTACATTTTAGACCTGTCATTCACATGTGTCTGTCTAACATTCATTTATAAACCAAATTGCAGGCCAAAAGGAAAAGATAATTTTCACATAATCAAAAATTATCTGCAGGAAAATAACAATTTAAAAACAAAGGTTAAAATTGAAATATTTTGGTTTGTTGACCTAACCTAGAAATTTCTTTTTGATTAAGGTCAACATTAAATTGTGGCACATTGCCTCTTGGAAGTTGTATCAGAATGACATTTTCTTCTATGACCTAGGCTTTTGGAGGGCCAAATATCTCATGTTGCACATGGAATCCCCTCTGCCCAGGTTGTCTACCATAAAGTGGGAGGTGTAATCAAGTCAGGAAGCTTAGCCCCATAATAAGAACAGGGATGTCAGAATCCTGAAATGCAACTCCCACAAGGCAATTCATCACAACAGGGAAACAGATTAATATTAAAGGGGTCAAAGCAACAATTTTGGGCCCTTTAGACAAACCAGTAACAATCAAATTCAGAAATGCACAATGTTTAAGAATTTTCAGATCAATGCATTTAGGAATATTTTGTTCTGTGGATCCCATCCTTCTCCCTGTCTGGCTGGGGCTACCTTGCCCCATCCCAGTAGGGGCATTCCCTCTTCTAATGTTCCTCACATACCAGCATAGCAGTTCCTTGGCCTTGGCACTGGCCTCCCACCCTTTAGTGCCTGGCCTCATCTAAGGTACATGTGCCCACTCTCAAGGCAGCCCGAACAGTTGCCATTGAAGCTCAGCAAGCTGAGCCACAGAGACCCTCCAATAATAGTCCATTTTGGATCTTTCCCAAAGTCTCTATGGGTATGTCTACACTACCCCGCTAGTTCGAACTAGCGGGGTAATGTATGCATACCGAACTTGCTAATGAAGCCCGGGATTTGAATTTCCCGGGCTTCATTAGCATAAAGCCGGCGCCGCCATTTTTAAAAGCCGGCTAGTGCGAACCCCGTGCCGCGCGGCTACACGCGGCACGGGCTAGATAGTTCGGACTAGCTAGCTATTCCGAACTATCTGTACATATCATTCCACGAGGCGTACAGATAGTTCGGAATAGCTAGCTAGTCCGAACTATCTAGCCCGTGCCGCGTGTAGCCGCGCGGCACGGGGTTCGCACTAGCCGGCTTTTAAAAATGGCGGCGCCGGCTTTATGCTAATGAAGCCCGGGAAATTCAAATCCCAGGCTTCATTAGCAAGTTCGGTATGCATACATTACCCCGCTAGTTCGAACTAGCGGGGTAGTGTAGACATACCCTATCATCCAATTATAGGCAGCATCTGAGTGGACACTGTCATGGCTGCTGTTGTAGCTCTAAAGTACCAGGTCATGCCTCTTGCTGCTGTTTCTGTCATAGCACACCTTGCAGCTCCTTCATGGCCTGTGTTTGCAGGCCAGTCCAAAGTCTTTACTTCTGGTACCACTTTGTAACGAGGTGGCAGTCACATCCCACAAGCACCCATCTGGCTGAGTGTGTATGCTTGCATTGTCTTTGGCCATTTCGCCCTCCGACCCAGTCACATCTCTGTGTCAAATACAAACCCCTTCCATGGTACTTAATTAATAGAGGCCCATCTTAGTACCCTCTGATAGTCCCTCTTGGTCTATTCCCCACTCAGAAAGTGATGCCGTCAGGATTTTCCCTCCTGGAGAAAGCTGCCTTGTGTGCTCACCTCAGGGCTTTATCTCAGAGTCTCAGGATAGCCCCCAATAGCTCCCTACACACAGCTTTCTGTGGTGCTGCTGCTTCCTCAGCCAGCCAGTCACCTCTGGTCTTCTCTCCTTGAGATGTCCAGTGGTACTGACTACAACTCTTCAGTTCCCTTTTGTAGGCCTTCCTGACTCCAACTGGCTACTTTCTCTGTAGCCACTCTAGCATACTTGGAGGACTTCTCTATTGTCATTTTTTTCTAGGGCAGGGTGTGGCAAGGCCACAAAACTCCAGCAGGAGGTCACAGTGGGCTTGTTAGTTTTTCTGTGAAATCCTCTCCATTTTTTTTTAAAATTTCTGGTTTCCAGCTCTGCACCAGAAATTAAATACGATATCCAGAGTCTATATGCTCCCACTCATGTTGTCAATTATGTTGGTGCGCAATAAGGGAAGTAATTAAAATGAAGCCATGTTATCTTGTTCTTCCAGAGAACAGAATCATAATAAAGTGTTGATAATAAAATAGGTTAAAGACAGAAGCATATTTATTTCTGAACCTCTAGAAGGGTACTTATAAATGATGATGAGTAAATGAGAAAAGATACAAATCATAACCACGCAGTGAACCTCTAAGTCATTTTCATTAAACTCTTAGTCACATTTATTTATGTCAATTAAGGATTCAGAACTTTTATTTTACTCTTGGTTTCCATACATTGGAGTCATTTTCTACAGAACACAATGGAATTTGTGTTATGGCATTTTTCCTGATCTGAGAGTCCAAGGATATTGTGTAAACTTTTGTAATAGTATAGATGGTCTTCCCTTAATGTCAAAAAATGAAAGACAACAGTCTGTAATGACCTTCAGCAACTGTGTGCCTCTTGACCTGCTTTCAGTGGACATGTTAAAAATTGATTGTCATCATCTTTATAACAGCCCTTAACACATGTGAAGACTTATTAGAGCTGGTAGTCTACCTTTCTCAAGACTAAACATGCACAGGGTTTGGGTTTTTTTTTAACTTACTCTTATGTCAGGTTTTCTAAACCTTTTATCAGTTTTTCTTGCTGTCCCCTATCATCTCTCCAGTAGAGTTTAGGATGAAATCTAATAAGAGGGGTAGATATAACCCATATCTTCCCTTTGTGTGGATTTTATGTTATAAGATGCTGCACTAGATGGACTTCTATTATAAGCCAATATGACAGTCCCTACGATTCTTCAAACTTGGCAATTGTTACTATATGCTGGTATTGGAGATAGCATAGCTCTCCCTTATATGTATAATAAGAAGCAACAGATATGATAGTGCAGATGGGGAAATTTTAGGGACTATATAGGCAAGAGAAAATAAATCTCTACACACAGGATTGACAAGTTAGAGAAACCATGCATAGTAAAGATCCTTGCCTTTGCAAAATGTTATTGGATAACCCTAGCCTGATACAACCTTCGTATCAGTGACAGTGCCTTTTGTCCACATCAGATAAATACCAACATGCTTCATAGAAGAATTGCTTGACTCTGATGGCCTGTCTTTACTGGGTATGTATTCAATAATTCATTGGGCAGAGAAGAATGAACTGCCTCAGACAAATATACCAATCTCACCACTCACCTTAAATTTGAACTGAAGCTGAAACAGACCCTTTTTGAAGTTCATATAAATTAACTTTTTGGAATGATTTTCCATATTCATCTGCCCCTAGGGCTTCCTCATTCCTAATGGAACTGGCTAGTTATTGAAGGAAAAGCTGATGTTGTGTAAATATACAGTAATAATATCCTTGATAAATGATGTTAAGATACTAAATATGCTTCTCATGTAATGTGGGGCCTAATTTCCTTCAAAATATTTATATTAAACATTATATTGTCTATATGCATGTAAGTACATATCACCAGAAAACAATCACATGAATAATTATAGGAATGCATATAATTATGCAAATGATCCACAAACTGGTCTCCTAGATTTGGCCTTTAAGAATTTTAACAAAATATATAGCAACAGAAAAGAGTCAAATAGATTAATGTATCTTTCGGGCTAATTTTTAAATAGTTCTCATGCATTTTATTTGCTTTTCTGAATAATAAATTATTGTGTACATTTTAACACATTTATTACCCTTTCTCCACAAACTAAAGGGATTAGGTATGATCCCACATCCCCTATTTTAAAAGTATTAATGTCCTCGGGTCCACATCTGCTTTCATTTACACTGATTTAAAGACAGAGTAATTCTACTGACTCCATTAGAATTACTCCAATTGAAAAACAGTGACACATCCAAATTCTTAACTCTTCTCCCAAACCTGAATTAAAATGATTTGTGTGCATACAGATGATTTCAAGTAATATTAAAGAACATTTGCAGTTAAGTAAAGTCTTCTTTTTGGATGCAATTGAGACTAACATGAAAATATAGACTTCAAATTAACTCTCTCAATTTGATGCTATATTGTGGAATTTATCAGTTAATTAAACAAAGAACAAACAAAAACAAAAATAGAATTAGCTCCACAATCCATATCTTAAATCATGAATTAATAAAACACCGCCTTTTATTTTACCAAAAATGCTAAAAGTCTTTTATGTCCCCAGTTGTCATTCAATTGTACTTTAATGACTTCAGTGAATTAAAGCTTATTACTTGATGATTTTTTTTTTGCAATTTTAACAATCATACATTATAGGAATTACTATTGTAAAAGTACTAAGAGGAAATAAGAAGTAATCTTGTTGTAAAATATTATTCAAATAAGTATATTCTTTTCCTAAATATTAAAATCAAGTATCAGTACCATGTTAGTCTGTAACTTATGAATGCTGGAATAAATTGCCTAGGGAGGTTGTGGAATCTCCATTACTGGAGAAATTTAAGAGCAAGTTGGATAGACATCTATCAGGGATGATCTAGACGGTGCTCGGTCCTGCTGTGAGAACACAGGACTGGACTTGATGACTTCTCAAGGACTCTTCCAGTTCTAGTAATCTATGATTCTATGATGCTATATATATTTTTATATATTTGTGCCACAGGACTACTCATTATTTTTAGACTCAAGTAGTCTTTCAAGTGATTTTTGATCATATGATACAGTTACTTATGTCCTCTATGGTGCTAATATTGAATAATACAATGTTATGGTAGTTATAAAGGCACACTTAACTTTAATTAAATCCATTTTATTTTTTGAAGTCACCAAATCATGTCGATTTTATGTGCAAAATAACTACTGTTGATGTTAGTGCTTATAATAGCTGACAAATCACACCATAATACTTTACCAAAATGCTCTTCAGCTCCTGGCCAGTATTACTGGCTCCCAAGACCTGCCCCTTCCTGCCATCAACCACACTCTCCCTCTCTTGGCACTCCATGGAAAGTGCAGGGGGATTGACCAATGCCTCTGTACTGTACCAGTCCCCCCCTCCCCCCTTGGCGATCCCCAAAGCTGCATGCAAGCCATGATGGGGAATGTGTGGGCTGATGATGGAAGAGGGCTGGGTTTGAGAGTCAGTAAAAGACAGCCCTGACCCCAGCCCTCTGGGAGTCCCAGCTAGACTGCGCAATTGCTTTGCCCTGGACTGGCCTACAAGCCAGGGGTTTGAGACCACATATTTACCATTAGAGATTAAGTTACAGTCAGTATTTTGAACAAATCTCCTGTCATGTAAACAATACTGAATCAGTACACTATTTAATGGCAGGGGTTCTATAACCCAGGAACTTATGGTAGGGATAGCTCAGTGGTTTGAGCATTGGCCTGTTAAACTCAGGGTTGTTAGTTTAATCCTTGGGGAGGCCATTTGGGGCAAAAAATTGTCAGGGGTGTCACTTACTCCTGCTGCAAAAGCAAGTGACTGAACTTGATGATCCTTCAAAGTCCCTTCCAGTTCTAGGAGATAGGCGATCTCCAAAAAAACCTGTACCATGAAACAAAGTTGAAAAAATAACATCTAAGCTACCTCTATTCTAAGCAGAGCTTTTATCCCAGAAAAGGAAGCCTAACTGGTATTTTTACTACTGGCTTATTTCATATGGGAGGGTTATCAGATGCCACAATAAGAGGAAGTTCCAAAAAAACCCAAGGTAGTACCTATCAAGGATAGGTGAAAGGATGTTAAAAAATAGAGTTGCTTGATTTTGCTTCAGGTTTCAAGAAAAGTCCAAATAATACATTTTACCATTTTCACAAGAAGCATGGTCCCCTGGGGACCTCTGAGCCCCTATGAGACAAAGTCCACTGTCCAGGCCGCATATGACCTTTTTCTGGGGAGATCACCATCCTCTGCCCCGAGAACTATTGCTCTCAGCTCACTGATGAGGTCAAGGCCTCAGGGACAGTGTCTCCAGGCTGACTGACCACTTCTCTTTATTCTCCCCAGCTGGACCAGCTGTGACTGTGGGGCAATCACCAGCAGCCAAGCCAGCCACCCAACCCTGGGGGAACCACAGGCATTGGAGGGTCCAGGAGGGCTTGATGAACGAGCATGTATCCATTCTCTGGGACATGCAGCAGACGCTGACCCAGAAGGTCTGGGACGATGCACAGTGGTGGGTGCAGATGTAGACAGATCTGCTGCAGCAGAGCAGCAACATGTATGCGACCATCCAGGAGATGATGGCCTACCCACCACCAGTCCCAGTCCCTGCTCTAGTACCCTCTCCCCCCATGCCTGATCCCACTCCAGCCCCCCTCCTACCTATTCCCTTGTTCTCCCCAGACCCCGCACTCCCATGATCCCTGAACACAAAGTGGGACAAGCACCTGAACCACATGCCAGTCTCAGTCCCAGCTCTGAGCCTCTCTTACCCCTTCCAAGGTTTTAACCCCCTTCCATATCCATGTTCTGACTGATCCCTCATTACCCCTCCCCATATCAAGGCTCTCAGTTCCCCCTCCTCCCCAGTTACTTTTATCCCAAATAAAAAACAAAGAGCTCTTTTTTTGAAAACAAAGCAGTTGTTTTTATTGGGTCTGCAGGGAAGGTGTGTTGTAGGAGGGGAGAGAGGGATTGGTGTAGGAAAGGCAGAGAGGGGCAAGGCACAGACTCCTAGTGGGGAGGCCCTGGGGAAAGTTATTGGGGTTCTTTAGAGAAACTCTCTCTCAGGGCCTCCCAGATGTACACTCCCATCTGATGGGCCTGGCAAATTATATCTACAGTGCCATCACTTTATTTAAAAATATGCTTTTTTTTCTGCCAAGTGAGAAATAATGGTGTTATAATTTGAATGGATAAATGAAAGACAGTTTCAACCTGGGAACTTGTAGAGCTTCTAAATACTTTCAACCAGAGCAATGAAAACTTGGATAAGAAGATATTTCTGAAAGGTAACAGTTTATTTTGTGAGATGTTTGGAAGCATGGGATACATTTTCTTATATGTTTGGAAAGTAACTGGCCTATTGTGGGAGCTATAGTAACCTGTTATCTGGTTTGGATGGATTTTGCAGCTCCTGCTATATGGGATTCTGCAGAGCTTAGCTGTCTTATGGGTTTTAAAATGATAGTACTATGACTTGGAGGAAAAAAGACTAATAAAAATTCAGAAATATTATGCAAGACAAGAACTGTCTTCTGGATGTCTGTACAGATCCTTCAACATTGTGGGTTCTAACTAAATAAAGATTATTATTATTATATTAATTAAATTATAATAATAATTTAAATTCTTCAGAGTAGGGGCTATATTACTATGTGTTTGCCTACTGCCTAGTAGAATGGGAGCCATGGTTTTAGTTGTAGCTTCTAGGCACTCCTGAGGTGGTGGTGGTTCTGGTAGTGGTGGTAGTAATGATGATGATGAAGATTAAGCTTAATAAATAGGTATCTCACAAACACTTCTCATGTATTATTAGAAATTTCCTGAACTGAAGCATGAATGAGAATGAATGAGAACTTTAAAAAACTGAAGTTTATGACAAACCTCTTTTGATTCTTGCTTACGTTGTATAGGAACTTTTAACTAAGCTGACCCGATATGAAGCCTAACTTTAGTTCATTTACTCAAACTTTCCTTGTGTAATAAGGAGAGGGGGAGGGGAAAATGTAGATAATGATATTCTATTTCTATCTGAGGGAGATTTGGAAGCAACTGTACCAATTCTTGGCTGGCAGTCGATCTTTGCATTGGACCAAATATTTCAAAGATTAATAGTTTGTCAAAAACAGCTCAAGCTGATAATACTAATCTGTAAAATCAAATGTGCCAATGTACGAAGACATTTCATGCTCCACATTAAAATATATATTCACTCTTGGCAGTTTTTTAAACCAATATGCAAAATGTCAATATTATTATTAAAGATTGCATGACAAATTAGAATTAGAAACTTAATTTGAAAGGTAGAGACACAAATATGATTTTAAAGATTTTTCCAGTTTAAAAAAAAAACAAATCAATTGGATTCATGACCTCACAAACGTTGGCATGGAAAAACATCAAGGCATGAAGTACTTATAAGCATCAGTTATACCTTTAACTAAAAGAAAACCTCTTTATGTTGATGCATAGGCCTTCCTTTTAGAAATATAAGGACTTTCATTTCTTAAAATTATATAAACTATGGCAACTTGAACTTTCTATGCCATCAGTGAGTTTGAAATGAATTAAGTAGGATTTAAGTGCTTACAAGTAGTGACAGATAGATCAATGTATGTTACTAAGCTAAAATAAACAAAACACGCAGGCAAGCCCTAATCTCACTAAGAGATTGATACAAAACATAATTCCTCACTCTAGACTTTATTTCACATAAAATTCTTCAACCAAGGCTGATGTTTTCTGTGCTGGTTTTGATGTTCTCGGATCTAACAACTTCTCCCCTTGACAGAGTTGTTTCCAGGTCTCTTCATGTGTCCTCTTGTGGAGGGGAACAGTTTGTGAAGATAACTGAAGACAATCAAGCTACCCCTCCCTTAAATAGAATTTCCCCAGGGTGAGAATCCTTTGTTCCATTCATTCCCCTACCCGGAAGAGAAAATTCAAGATGGATTCTAAAAGCCAGGTGGTATGCTCATGTGTTTTTGTAGGACTAAGAACAATTTGGGCTTACAGAAAAAACAAAACCAATTATAACCATTGTCTTGAGACCCACACCATTACGTTTTTAGTACCAATGGCTTTCATTTGAAGACCTGGATTAATAAGAAGGTTTGCACTTTCATATTTCTAACTTTACATACAAGAATGACACAAATAGCTTTTCAATTAGAAGTTACATGCCATATTTTACATAAAGCATATCTGAGTAATTAATATTTACACCATATTTCTGTGAACATATTTCTGTAAACAATAGGGGGCATAGCCTCACACTCTCTTCATAAATGTGTATGTGAGTTCACCTTCACAGTAAAAATCAATGAATAACTAAAGTTACAACTAAACATTCAAATATAAAATCAGTGATAAAAAGTCTCAATTTGGTGTTCACCCTATGAAGGAGTTAATGTGATTTAGGAGGGGGTAAATAATTCAATAGGGCACACCACAGAAATACTCAGCAAGAACTTACTAAAGATGGAGCCCAGCTGAGCAAAAGTAGCAGGGGACATGTATAAAGCCAGAAAGTGAGAACAAAAAGGAAGACAGTATGGGAGCCTTCAAGCACTCTCTGAGAGATGGGAGGAAAGCTGGGGGGAAAGTAGAAGCCCTGTGATCCTGACCCAGAGGAAAAAGTGATGGAAAAGGAAGCCCAATAAATACAGTGCAGGAAGCAGTCCAGGGTAGTAACAGCAAAGTTTGGGATGGAACAGACATTTGCTGCTGATTGTACAATTGTTGTACTAAAGAAAACCAGCCACTGACAAACATAGTCTTAAACTGAGTGACTACTCTGAATGATACTCAAATTTTTACCCACCTAAAATTCTCTGTTACTCACAGACTCTAGGGGCTCCCACCTTTTCCCCAGTTCCTAGGGCCTCTGGAAAAATTTAACATAAGAACATAATACCATAAGAACAGCCATACTGGGTCAGATCAAAGGTCCATCTAGCCCTGTATCCTGTCTGCTGAAAGTGGCCGGTGTCAGATGCCCCAGAGGGAGGGAACACAACAGTTTATCCTCACATACTCCCTCTCCTGTCACTCATTCCTAGAAAAACAGAGGTTAGGAACACCATTCCTACCCAAACTGGCTAATAGCAATTGATGGACCTAACCTCCATGAAGCTATCTATCACCAAATTTAACCACTCAGTGGGCTCCAGGATCTACTTCTCCATGGGCTCTGGGCAAGCACTTTTCCTCAAAGCAAACACCCTTTCCCTGTGAACTCAGGACTTAATATTTTGCAGGTTTACAGATCTTTTACCAGTGAAAGAGTCATACACTGTAATATCCTACTTAATTTCTATTTACTAACAATCACCAAAACAAAATGCACATGCAACACGTACAATGCTCACCACCAGGGCCGGACGGAGGCATGGGCGAGTCGGGCAGCTGCTCAGGGCGCCAACCAATGGGAGGCACCTGATGGCAGCTGTAAGGGGCGCGCAGTGTCCCTTACAGCTGCCATCAGGAGCAGCGTGCCCGGCTCCTGCAGCACCGGCCCGCCCGCATCCCTGTGATGCGGGCCAGCAACGCCCTTCCCCCCACAGCTGTGGGCCCTACATGGCCCGGTGTGTGTGCCAGCAGTGACAGCCGGGCTGGACTGGGCCAAGCTTGCACACTTGCCCTGGGGGCGGGCCCCGGGCTGCGCGCCAGCGGCCTTAGCCAGGCCGCGCATGCACCGTGCGCCCCGGGGTCGGGCTCCGGGCTGCACCCCAGTGGCCATAGCCAGGCCGCTCATGTGCCGTGCACCCAAGGGGTGGGCCTGCGTACCCTAGGGGGGCGGGCCCGCTCCCCACAGGTGAGCCAGCGTATGCATCACGTGCCAGAATGCCTCAGGCCGGCCCTGCTCACCACTCCCAAAACTGCAGATGAAGTTTTCTTAATGGTTATTCAGATGAGTTCCCTGGGGGACTCCCATTTTTACATGGTATTGATGGCAGAGTATTGAGGCCCAGCAGCTCAGATCTTGAGCCTGCATCCTTGAGCTAGTTCCCAAATAACTGCCTTTTGGACTCCAGGTTATTCAATGAAACTTGAGTCCTGCTTAGTTATATCTTAACTAATATTTCACTAACCAATCCTAACTTACTGAAACAAAATTTTCTAACCAATTCTATCCACGACCTTAATTGATTTATACCTAGCAGAATTAATTCTGTATCAGATAGGAATAATCAAAGAACTAGAAAGAGTCCATAAAGATAAACAATAAAGAAGTGGAGACCATAAAGACAAAACAATAAAGGAATGTGGATTTCACAACCATTGTATTGTATTTCACAACCAAGTATTGATAAGTGGTTTCTTGCCGGAAAGTGTGCTATCAAACCATCTTAAGATCTCTTTCTTTATCTGGTGGTAGTGGGTAGTATTAGGGCAGAATCTCCTTCTTAACAACCTGATATTATACATTTTGAATGTAATTTAGATGCAATGTAAAGATGTCACTTTATGCTTCTTCTTGCTTCATGGCTGACGGTTTCCTAATATGGATCCAAACAAAGGCCTTAGAGCCCTTACCATATGGCTACAGGAAAAGACCTTATACCTACAATAGCAGTGATCTGTCTTAAGGTCCAAACCACAAAGAGGGAGCCTCCTAACTCATAAAGAGGAAATACTAAGTTTCTGAGCATGAGAGGTTTTGTAGTGCAAATGAGAGACAGGAAGGGATGTCAGTAGTTATTTCCCAGATGGAATCATAAGGAGGTGCCCCAGCATTGAGTAGTGTACTGTATAGCAACCCATATCTCCACTCCTCTCTTTTTTACTCACCTTGCCCCAAAGTCTTTTTTCACTTGTTTTTTATTCACCATGAACTTTTCCAAAGAACATAAAATAGAGAGAAACTTATTCATTTCCCACCTCTCTCCTACCTCCCACTCCCTCTTATTTAAAACAAAAAGCCTTTCATGAACACTTCATTTATTGAGAAAAAGCAGAAGGCAGAACAATTACTAATTTTTTTTATTGTAGTTCAACTTTAAGAAGGAATTTCAATGTAAAGTGATTCAAGTGCCACCTTTCTTATTATTTTTCTAAATAGCAGAATAATACTTCTAAATATTATCAGGATTTGAAATAAAAAAGTAAAGAATCTGAATTAGTAATCTGCTCAGATTTTTTTTTCTAATTATAATCTTTATGAAGGCACATACTCAAAATGGCAAGCAGAAGGACACGTGACAAACTAGTGGTTGCTGCTATGCCCCTACACTGGCTTCTGTACTCACTACTTCTGCACAGGAAAATGTCACAGCCTTTCTATTTTCAGGTCCAGATGTTCTTGTACTGCAGAGGTAGGCAACAGCTTTAGGACACTTCAGTGCTTGTCATATGTTGAGGAAAAATTAAAGCCAACAGGAGTCTGAAGTGAATATGTAAAAAATGATTAAATAACAGCTTCTGCATGAAATTAAAAAAAAACTTTTGAAAAAGAATATTCAGAAAGTTGAAGATTTTAGCATAGCATCTTAGAAATTACACATCTTGTTTGCTTTTAAGTATATTTCCAGGGGATTTTTTTCAGTGTTTTTGTTTTGTGATGGGATGTTCTGTCTGACTCCCCCTTTAAGGTAGTAGATCTTAGTTACCATCATCTGACCTTGCAATGTGGCATGGCCTATTAAGGGATTGTAAGCAGTGTTCCCTGTAAGCTGTGTGCTTCGGTGTCCATCCAGGAGAGATTCAAGTGATGCCCAGAAGATTAGCAGAGCAACCACAGCGCCCATAGCCAGCATTGGTGCACATCTGCACATGCCTGAGTGCACATTACAACATTTATTCTGAACATGGATGGAAAAATGAAAGGGAACATTGATTGTACAGTCCAGTATCAGGGGAGGATTCTGACCTGGAGGAGGGATTTGGTTTGTGACTTGGGGCAAGGGATTGGGGTACAGGCGCTGCTAAGTGCCGGGGGTGCAGGAGCAGGGTATCAGAGGGTTTTGGTTATGTGGGGGCAGGAATGCAAGAGGAGGAGCAGAGGACTGCGGTGAGCGTCCGGCTTGGGTGCTAGAAGCAGGATCTGGGAATGAAGTGCCTACCTAGGAAGCTCCCAGACAACAGCCCAGCAGGTCACTTGGGGAGGTTCTCTGTCTTCCATGCCCCCGCGTGCTGTGCACCCCACATGCCTGCAGGAAACATGAATTTCCCTGAGTACCACAAGTCTAGGGGATGGAGTATTTTGTGCACTGCTTGCCCTGAAAATACATCCCAGACAGCTCCCATTGGCTGGTTTCTGGCCAATGGGAGCTACAAAATTGTCCTGGTGAAGCAGACAAAGACCCTCACACATACCTGGCTTATGGTGCTTAGAGAAGCACACGGCCTCCTCAGCTAGCCCCTTTGTATGGCATGAAGGGGCAAGAAAGACAGGGAGCCAACTCACTTTCTGTGCCGAGGGCCTGATCCAGTAGCTTGGGGGCTGCTTGCTGCCCATGGGCTGTATTTTGCTCACCTCTGGTTTATCAGAATAAAATCTAGTATAACTGCACAAAGGTTGTGCACTAAGCACTTTTTTTTTCAATTTTAGACATGGTAAACCCATTTTTATAGTTGACAAATATCGTGCTTATGAGATGTTAAATCTTAAAGACCTATAACCATTATTCATTTGTATACTGTGTATGGACATACCTAATTAAAATACAAAAATATACCTGTCAGAATATAAATATAATTCTAACAAAATATAATTGTCAGAATTTCCTGCAGATTGATTCTGACAATTAATCCAATAAAGAAAAAGATCCTGAAAATGTAAAGTTCACTTGGATTAAAAAAAGAAATGCTTACATGGTCATCTTACTTCTAGGAGTTTGTCCATTAAAATATTTAAATCTTCCATGATAATTTGATTCTGGAATACCAAAATAAATACAATAATTTCCCTCTTGAAGCAATATCAAATAGGAGGAAAATATTAAGCCCAATAGTCTTTTATGGCGAACATTGTAGTTTTTATTGTGGGGCAAATTAACATAAACAGCCACATAATCAGACGTTCCACATTGATATTGATGTCTTTTAATATCCCCTAACATGGCTACAAGTGCTAATTCATGCAACTTTTCTGCTTTCAACACCATTACTACTGCATCAACATGTCACCTAAATAACTGTAATTAAGCATTCTCTGGAGTTGCTGATTACGGTATGCTGATGAACATTCCCACTGGATTTAACAGCCTCTTTCATAACAACTACAATAATCATCTCATATTATAATGTCTGTGCTTCTGAAGACTTCTTAAATAATCTAAAATTTAAATTGTACAGGCTGTTGATTATTGCAATCTAAAGTTCAACAGGAGCTTAATCAAAAAGGTTCAAGTATCACATTGCTGACATCTATTAAGCAATATGGTAATATACATCATGCGTAATAAATACTTAAGCTGTTTGGTCTTTGAACCAAAGTAAACTTTTTACAAAAGTCTGCTTTCCGACTTATAGAGAGCACTAGCTCTTCTGAGTTCAGTCCATATTGGATTGAAAGAAAATAAAAACAATGCTGGTTGTCTTGTTGTGTGATTTTTGTCCTTCAACAAAGATCTCTTCAGTTTGTTAATGAAGGATAAAGTGTTGTTATTTTCTCAAAAAAGGGATGAGTGACATCTAAAAGAAAAAAGCATGCAATGAAATCTGAGATTAAGAAAATTATTTTTGTCTTTCAAACCTAAATCAACTCTGTTCATCACATTTCTTTGAATTGAATCTGGGGAACTCCAGATATGCTTGTAATCACTTAGGGTACATCTACACAGCAGGACAAAACTCGAATTAAACTACGCAACTTTAGCCACGTCAATTGAGTACCTGAAGTAGAAATAGCTTAATTCAGCATTTGGCGCTGTCTACACAGCAGGAAGTCGAAGGAAGAACACACTTCCTTCGACTTCCCTTACTCCTCGTGAAAAGAGGGTTACAGGAGTCAGAGTAAGAAGTCTTCCAGCTTGACATTATTTTGAAATAATGGCTTGCAGAGTAGACATGCTCTTTGTTATTTTGGAATAACATTAGTTATTCCAAAATAATGCTGCTGTCTAGACATAGCCTCATACTTATCTAAAATAGCAGACTTACCCAACGTTGCCCGGTCCCTCAGGACAGGGCTGTGGGGATGTGGGAGAGGGCAGGCTACAGGAGACTGGGAGCCCACAGTCTGATTTCTCCCCCCTGCCCAGGCCACCCTTCCAGGCAGCCTGGGACCTATCCAACCCAGGACACTCCCCAGCCCACCCAGAAGCCTGTTCTTCTTCCCCAGATCACACCCTACAGCCTGTCCTGGGGCCTATTCTCCCCCCTCCACACCAGACATCTCCCAGACATCCCACTTGGGGCTTGTTCTTTCCTCCCCCCAGCCTGCATGGGGGAGGGGTGGATACTTACTGGTGTGCTATCAGGCAAGATGGTGGACCCCCAGTTCTGCTAGCCATTTTCTTGGTGGTACAGCTGCCCACAATGCTTACTCTGCATATAGGTCTCCTCTGCAGTCTTGCTGCCTCCAGTGACCATTCTTATATCATGTCCCTCGTAACAGCAACTCCTTCCTTTATGTAATATGGAAAACTGTCCCTTTCCAATGGCTTCCTGTTGTCTTAGCACGACCAACCCCTGACCTTGCTTAAAGTTAGGAGAAGAGGAAGCAGCCTACCCCTAGCTCTTACTCTTTAGGTCGAGGAGGAATGGATTTGCAGAAAGACTCACAGACAAACTGATGCACTCTAATCAACCCTGCAGTCAATAAGGAGTGTAAAATATTCAGTGTATTCAGCATTGCACATTGCTTAGTGATCTGGTGAAAGGACTTGACTTTATATTTAAACATTTTAGGGGGGACTGACAAAGTTTCTAACATACCAGACTGTGGTAATTCCCACAAAGAAATAAATATTTCATAACATAAGAAAGATCATACTGTCTCAGACTAATGGTAGATCTAGCCCAATATCCTGCCTTCCAACAGTATCCTGAAGTACCAGATCCTTCAGAGGAAACTGAGGCTATGTCTACACTACAGAGTTTTTGTAGAAAAACAACTGTTTTTCTGCAAAAACTTGCAGAGCGTCCATACCTTAAGTGCATTTTTGCACAAGAGAATCGAAAGAACAGAAGGGTTTTTGCACAATTCGTATTCCTCTTTCTACAAGGAAGAACGCCTTTTTTGAAAAAGTTCTTGTGCAAAAAGGCATGTGTGGATGGGGAAGAGG
The DNA here is from genome assembly GCF_049634645.1 of Pelodiscus sinensis. Lineage (NCBI taxonomy): Eukaryota > Metazoa > Chordata > Testudines > Trionychidae > Pelodiscus > Pelodiscus sinensis. The sequence continues at coordinate 73,835,231 of NC_134713.1, forward strand.
GATTTTTTTGCGCAAAAAGAGGAAAGGAAAAAGCACAGGTGTTCTGGTGGCCATTCAATGCATACCAATCAGTGCTTACTTTCAAGAGAGCATCCATGTAGTCTGAATACTCTCTTTCGCAAAAGTGCATTGCTTTTTCTATGCTCTTTTGCCGTCTGGACACGCTCTTGTGCAAGAAGTTTTTGCGGAAGATCTCTTTCGACAAAAGCTTCTTGCACAAAAAGCCTGCAGTCTAGACATAGCCTGAGAGAACAGGTCAAGCCATCTCCTGTCAAACAGTCCCAGCTTCCAGCAGTCAGGTATAGGGATAACCCAAGCATGACACCACGTTCCTGATCATCTTGGCTAATAGCTATTGATATAACTATTCGCCATAAATTTATCTAATTATTTTATAAATCCATTTATGCTTTTGGCCTTCTTAAAATCCCCTGGAAATGACCTACTCAGGTTGACTGTACATTGTATGAAGTACTTCCTTATGTTAGTTTTAAGGCTTCTGCCTATTAATTTCATTGGATGACCCCTGACTTGTGTGTCACATAAAGGGGTAAATAACAGTTTTTATTCACTTTCTCTGCACCATTCATGATTTTGTAGACCTCTTTCATATCTCATAGATTCATAGAATTTAAGGCCAGAAGGGACCATATTGATAATCTCCTCTGGCCTACTGCATAGGGCACAGAACTTCATCCACCCACTGCTGTAATACACTTCTAACTTGTAGCTGCGCTACTAAAGTCCTCAAAGCATGACTTAATATTTCATGTTGCAGAGAATCCACCATTTACTCTAGTTTAAACTTGCAAGTGACTCATGCCCTAACCTGAAAAAGAAGGCAACCACCCATGATTTTTGCTCATCTGCCTCAGGTGAATATTCCTTCCAGACCCAGAACATCACAATCAATTGAACCCAGAGCATGTGGACAAAATCCACTAGCTAGACATCTGGGAAAGAATTAGCAATTCAGAGCCCTCTCCATCAGTCACAGATGGGCCACATGACATTGTAAGTAATCCCATCATCCCATGCGTTCCATAAACTTATTAAATTCAGTCTTGAAACTAGTTAGATTTTTGTCCCCACTGCTAACATTTTGAAGGTTAATCCAGAAGTTCACTCTTATGGTTAAAAACCTTCATCTAATTTTATACTTAAACTTGCTGATGGCCAGTTTATATCCATTTGTTATTGTGTTAATATTGTTGCTTAACTTAACTCCTCCCCTCTCCGGGAGAGGTATTTATCTCCCCGTGGTATTTATAGAGAACTCTCATATCTACCATCACACTTGATATGCTTTGATTAAACAAAAGCATGGAATCTTCTTTTATAAGAGAGGCTTCCCATTCCTCTGCTCACCCTAATAGACCTTTCATCCTCTCATTCTTTGAAGATTGTGTCTATATCATCATACTTTGCTTAGTGAAGTTAAGAGTCTCCTTCATTTTTATTTCCATATTTTGCTTAGGATTGTCTCCACCGAGCTCTCCTCAGAAGCAAAACAAAACAAAAAAATCAAGGCCCATTACATGGAACCTCTTATCTTATGACTCCTTAATTTGTTTAATAGCCTTTCTTGAATGATCTTGTCAAAATCTTTCTGAAAGTATTGTTGGAGCAGAACATGAAAACACATTACACTAGAGTATAAGAACAGAAAAATCTGCTTACTTAAACCGATGATTCTCCCTGAACATCCTTTGCTCTGTGGCCCAGTAGAGTTAGAACTCAGCTGTAAGGTTGAGCTGGGACTCAGGGCACTGGGTTCTATAACCTGCTCTGCTACTGACCTCAGGCAAGTCATTCACTTCTCCTCACCTTGTTTTTCCTCTCTGTAAAGAGGAGATAATGATATTGACCTTCTTCATAAAACACTTTGAGATTTTCTGTATTATGCAGACACATTATTTCATCTTCTCTTTCTCTGATGATTTGGTTCTATATCATTGTGCTCATCTGATGAAGTGGGTTTTACCCATGAAAGCTAGTGATACTATATATTTTTGTTAGTCTCCGAGGGTGTGTCTACACTGGATCCTTACCTCAAAATAAGCTATGCAATTTGCGCTACACAAATTATGTAGCTTATTTTGAGGTAATTTTGAAATAAAGCACTATTCTGAAACATCCCTTAACCCTTGTGGAAAGAGGGTTACAGGGACACTGGAATCTATTTCGAAATAACAGATGTAGTCAAAGGACACGGAATAGCTATTTCGAGATACTTCTGGTATCCTGAAATAGCAGCTCAGTGTAGACGTAGCCTAAGATGCCACCGGATTACTTGTTATATCATCATACTTTTGATTAGTGAAGTCTTCTTTTTATTTTTTTCAGATATTACTTAGGATGGCCTCCACCTAGGCTTTGGTCAAAAGCCAAAAGATGATCAAAGCTCTTAACATGGAACTTCTGTTGAACTAACCCAGATCCTCTGCTTGTGTGTATATGTACAATTCCACTTAAATCAAATGAGCTATGTGAGGTCTGGTACAATCTGGCTTCAGATTTCTCCCCTTCAACTTTATTTTGATTAATAATTAGTATTAGTATTTCATATTTATATCTGTATTACTTTATCTCTCAAGTTCATGGGAAATGGATGATTTTCATTAGATAGCACTTAATCTTTGGAACACAATCATCTTCACTGAGGCTATGTCTACACTGCGCATTTGGCGCAAGAAATAGGCAAGTTAGGCAAAGCATGGAATATTGCAACACCTAATTTGCATAATTAATTAGGCTCCATTTTTGGACAAGAGGCTTTTGCACCAAAAGGAGCCATCTACCCAGCTTCTTTTTGCGCAAAAAACCCCTCTTGAGAAAGAGCCATTCTTCCTGAAAAAAATGTGGAAGAATGGCTCTTGCACAAGAGGGGGTTTTGCGCAAAAAGGAACTGTGTAGATGGCTCCTTTTTACATAAAAGCCTCTTGTTCAAAAATGGAGCCTCATTAATTATACAAATGAGGTGCAGCGACATTCCACACTTCACCTCATTTGTATATTTCTTGCACCAAACGGGCACAGTGTGGACATAGTCTCACTGTTTCTTGACGCATTATGAGAAGTCTATTAATTGCCTTTTACTAAGTTTCTGAAGAAAGATAGCCCCATAGTCAAAACTCAAACATGCATTTTTGAGATATTAAATTTTCAGGGTCAGATCTTATGAACAATTACACAACTGAAATAAATGTTTGTTTTTATAGATGCCTTCATCTTTCCATCCAGTTCAAAATTGATTACAATAGAGGCAATCTCTATTGAAAAGAGAAGCAAATGTCTGATTTTCAGGGAGGAGAAACTTAAAGCTTTCAACCGATGACATTAATAAAAGGAGCAGATGAATATTCATGGGTAACAGATAACTCATATCAACCTTATCAACAGGATTACCTCTTTTTAAAAACAAATTGTTTTGCCTGATCCTAATTCGTTTCATATGTGAGCTCAAAAGAACAGTCTAGAGAAATAAAATACATAGAAAAATGTCTTAGAGTATCGTTAATATGTGAAACACTGCATTGTCTATATTACTTTTGCTCATTTCAAGCTTCTGGCCTCCATTTCAGTTGTTACCATTGAAAGCTTTCTTGAGAGATGCTGTTGACCTTTAAATTTCAGGCAGCATTTAAGTCTACCTACTGTAGCATATCCATATGAATGATTTGGTGGGAAAAAAACAGGTCATTTTTGCTCTTTAATTCCCCATAATACAAGAGAAAAGAGTTGGGTCCGAAGGAAATCAATTGTAACGTATCCCTTGTCGAATATCAGCAAACACCGTGTCACAAAACCAATGTGAAGAAATGGAGTATAGATTTTCTGCTGACATTTGTAAAGTGTTTGTGCCAAAGTATTTTTCTAATATTGCAAAGGTTACAGTTTAACAAATTAAAGCACATGTTTCTTTTGAACTGACATGATGGTCATTTGGGTTAATTTAAATGGCTTGTGTTTTTCTAATAAACACTTAACCTAACCTGCTGTGATCACCCTTTGCCTAGTCTTTGCATTATTCTGCAGTAAGTAATTGTTCTTTCATCAAAAGTGAGTTGAATGAGATAGGCTCAAAAGTGAGCTATTACACTACAATTTTGACTAGTAAAATGAGTGGAAAGCATACATTCTGTTTAAAATGTAGTATAAAATATATCCCATGTATATGCTAGTAATATCTCCCTTTTCTTTTAGGGACATAAGTACCTGGACAGTGATGCAATCCTAATTGTTACTGATACTCCGCTGCCTTTTAAGTGTAGAAATGCTTAAAGTGGATAATTTCTTTATTATATGTTCTATCATTAAATGTGTATCCAAGGAGAGAATCCTGCTATTTGTTTTAAGTATCCATCATTAGTTCTGACTCAATTTTAAATCTGCTTTATCTGTGTATTGGATACTTCTGGATTATAGTAGAACAAATATCCATTTACCTTGTAAATATATAAATATGGCATATTAATTGTTAAGTATACACAATTAAGCATAGCATCAATAGAATCCTGTATATAAAAAGAGCACAAAACATCTTCTGGAACTAGTTTCACTATACTCACTAAGGGAACACTATATGTAATTTTATAATTGAAGCTTCATTGTCTGCTGCCTTCAATGTAGTCAAGTCTTACAAGAAAATCTATTGTAAATTTTCCATCAATGTACATGCTTCCATCAAGGTACTACGTGTTACCTATACAATATATCCATAGCTTCAAAGTATATAACTCCAGGTGTAGCCCCATACAAGTCACCATATGGGGTATGTCTACACTGCATACAGTTCGGACTAGGGATGCAGTGTAGACGTATCCCATGGAACCTAAACTGTACTGTACAGGTTGAACCTCTCTTGACTGGCACCCTCACTACCTGGGCCAGAGATTGATCTTGTAATAAGAGAGTTTCTTTTTTATTTTATGTGTCTGAGTTGCATAAACAGAACACTGTTTAAAAAGCTGTTTTTTTTACCTTTCATTTTCACCAAAATAACTTAAGGACTTGATTCCACTGCTGACTGGTCTGTTTGGGTATGTATACACTGCATTCCTCTTTCTAGAGAGGAATGCAAATGCAAACAAACGAAATTGCAAATGAAATGCAGATTTGAATTTCCTGCTCTTCATTTGCATAAGTGTGTCCAGGCGCTATTTCGAAATACCCTATTTTGAAAAAAGAAACGTTGTCTAGATGCATTTATTTTGAAAGAAAACCCTTCTTTCGAAATTACCCTTAAGCCTCATTTTATAAGGAGTAAGGGTAATTTCAAAAGAAGAATTTTCTTTTGAAATAACCCTATCTAGACAGCATTTCTTTTTTTGAAATAGGGTATTTTGAAATAGCACCCGGACACAATTATGCAAATGAAGCATGGGAAATTCAAATCCACGTTTTATTTGCAATTTTGTTCATCCTCAAAAGCGGAATGCAGTGTAGACATACTCTCTGAAAACAGATTTAGGGATAAATTAAAGCTAAATAATGGCATACAACACTGAGAGCCAGGACTGCAAAGTTTGCAGGACCACAAAAAACTTGGCCCCACGAACTGGACATCCGGATACCTAAAGTCATGCTGGACCATGGATATTGCCAGACCATGGAGTGCTGGTTTAGAGACATTCAACCTGTATTTAGGACCAAGAAACAGATACATGTTTCTGCTTACTCACCAGTGGGTTACATAAAACTTTTATAATACCATAGCCACACATTGACTCTATTAATTGAACATAGATTGCTCTGCCAATCAAGGAAAATAAATAGTTCCCATATTTTAGTGAACTTCTGAATAGCTTGCATCATCATTTAGGGCTCGGCCAAAACCTACTGAAGTCAATGGGCATCTTTCTACTGACATCATTGGACTTTGGAGCATGCTGTAAAAGCATACAAAAATTTGTTCCAGATATGGTATTTATTTTCCATCACACCTTCACTTTCTCCTTGAGTACAGTGATTTTTCTGTGTCCTCTATGTTCCTTCCTTGTGAGTTCTCCTGGGTCCTCTTTGAACTTTCAGATTCCTCATTTGCCTATTGGACACGTGCACTTACGTAAGCATAGGGGGTTTGATTCTGTGCTGCACCTCTTGGAGGTAAAGCTCAGTAGATGCCATCCAAGGAGAGAGGAATGAATGATAGCTTTACCCATCTTTGCACTAAGGATGCTAAATATCGGTTAATTTACTAGTCGAGTAGTCGATGGAATTTTGACTACTTTCACATTCCTCCTTTGAAATGTACCAAGAGCCCCTACTCTTTCAAAGGAGGAATGAGGAACTCCACATGCAGCCTGGAGCCAGCAGGAAGTCTCGCTGACTCCGGGCTGCATGCAAGTGCTAGCTTTGAAATGTACAAGAGTACATAAAAATGCTCTTATGCATTTCAAAGCCTCATGGAGCATGGCATTTCCCCAGAACCCCGGATCATCTGGGTAGTCCCCACCTGATCCCAGGCTCCACACAAACGCCGTGGCTGTGTGGTGCTGCTTGGCGCTGCCCCTTTGAAATGATGCCTCGGCGTTTCAAAGCAGAGCTGCACGGCGCTGACCCTGGGCTGCATGCGGCGCTGCCTCTTTTGAAACACCATGATGACAATGCCACTTTGAAGTACTCCCTTCTTTCCCACTTTTCTGCCTCTATCTGATAGAAGTAGCGAGGGAGGAGGAATCAACTAGTTGACTCGACTATCTGATAAGCAAATGCTTATTGGATAGTCAACTAGTTGACTAGTCCTTAACATTCTTACTTTGCACCACTCAAGTTCTGGGCCAGCTGTTTTCTGAGATTGCTTTCACTTATGGCAGCCTCCTTAAGGCTGCCTATGGGCTGTCACAGCCCTAAATCTCTTTAGCATCCCATAGCAATGATGTCCCCTTCCAACTCTGGCATGCCATATACAGCTAGAGACTGCAAAGGGACCAGTGTTGAGCCAATGGTATGGGCTGTACACTCCCTCTCTCCCAAGGGAATTCTTCCCTAGCATGTTATCTGCTTGGCTACGGTAGGTCACCAGACTACCAAATTGAGGCCAGGGCACTGATGGGGAAAAATTCCCTGTATCTTCCCTGTACCTTTTTCTTTCTACTTTTCCCAAAAGATTTTTTAATGCTCACTGCTTTAGAGCAGATATTGTATAACAGGGGAAAAAATCAGGATTTGATTCATTATTCTATATTAGGCATTCTACAGTTGACTAAAACTATAAAATACTAGTGTCCAGATTGACCATGTCTTTACTGCTCTTTTTTTTTAAGACCTCATTAGTGACACGCAACATAACACATGAAACCGATAAGAGCTTATTATTTTTATGAAGGTCTTGACCTGGCTGATTCCTATTATACAAATGCACTCATCCAGTATAAATGGTCCAGCATACGCACTTCATTCAAAGTGAGTGGTTTTGGGTGATTGGGTGTACAAAGCCCACACTGGAGAACTGGCATTTAGGACCAACTCTAGTTGCAAGAGGTTCTGCATAGCTGTGCCTGCTGGGCATGCTGTCAATGGAAGTGGAACTTAAAAAAGACTCAGCAGAGCTCCAAAGGGTCAGGGCAAGGGAGTAGGCCTACACTGATAGATACCTCCTGCAGGAATACAGGAGGAGCAGCAACACTGTCCTGAACCACACCTCAATTCAGAATCACAAGCTACAACTGAAGGGACAGTGGAGCATCTGCTTGTGAGTGGAGAGGGAGGGGAACCTCCTGATCAGTTCCTGGTGAGACACACTGCAGGTTGTAAACTAGGCTTTACCATGCCCCTGGAGAGGCAGGGATATGGTGGGAAGTAACCCAGAAACCAGATTGGGTGGTATCCTTGTCCAGATTGCACAGATGAGCTGCCTGTTCCAGGGCCCAGAGCGTAGGTCTCTGCTGGTGGGTATGTAAACTCTGCTGCCTCCAGGGAAGGCATTTGCTCTTCCACTTTTTCTTGCGGAAGAGCAAACATGCTCTTTCAAGGAGCCCTGTATACCTCGTTCTATTAGGGATAAGGGTTCCTCCTAAAGAGGAGGCTTTTCCATCATTTGGCCCCATCTAGACAGGGCCAAATGGTGGGAAAGCCTCTTCTGGAAAAGCAATCAGAAAAATCTCCAAAAATTGCTGAGCGCACTTTGCGTAACTGTTTCCAAAAAATTGCTCTAGTGTAGACCTAGCCTGAATTGGAACCGGCTATCATAGAAGGGGCCCCAGCTGCCCTACTACCAAACCTGGATTTAAACCACTAGCTGCTACTGCCAATATGATCTGGGGAGAGAGTTCTCCCTTTACATTTTCTATCTATTTTAGTTACACTGCAGCAAGCAAGCATAATAATTGTGAAAGATGCATCATCAATAGTATCTAGAAAATCATATTTAGATATAAAGGTAGTATTCAACTTAATGCATATTATTCCTACCAGTGTTAATGGGAACTATGAACAATTCTAAGATCCCAAACATGGAATATTTAACTAGATTTTTCCTATAGTGTCCATTAATTTTATTACTGTACCATTGTGGTAAGCACTTTACAAATGCAGAACAAGATGGTCCTTGTCCCAACGAATTTACAATTTTGGAGGAGTATTAATATATGGACACTGAGAATGGAGATTACAAAGAAACAATATTAGCATGATAGACATTGCTCTCAGTACATCACAGCTTGTTGTCAATTTATTTTGTAGGCACCACAGCAAAGAAAAGTTTTGAGGACTTGAAGGTAGGTAGATTCATAGATTACAAAGCCAGAAAAGACTACTGTGATCATCTAGTCTGATCTCTACCATGACAAAGGCCACTAGACTTCCCTGGATTAATTCCTGTTTGAACTAGTGCATGCCTTTTAGAAAAACAGCAACTCGTGTTTTAAAAATTGCCAGTGACGAGGAATCCCAAAACCCTCAATAAATTATTTCAATGGTTAATTATCCAAAATGTGCACATTATGTCCAGTCTGAATTTGTCTAGCTTGGACTTCCAACCATTGGAGCTTTGTTATACATATCACACTGCCAGAGGGACTGACTGTCACAGAAATGTGTCTAGAGAAGGAGCTGTCACTTCACACATTTTTTTGCCTGTTCCCATCTTATTCCTCCAAACAGAAGACTGGTTTGGAGCCCTAAATTTGATTCTCTATTTTTGATTTAGGTAAAATTAATTTGCATTCTTAATATCAATTCAAGCCTTAAAAAATTATATATAATATGCTTTAAGATGAAAGAGAATGATTTTGCTTACCTAAACATATCGAAGTGCTTAGACAACACAAGTACTATTGATAAACCTAAGAAAAAGATGAGTAGCTAGAAGAGGTATGCAAAGCACATCCTTCTTATTCAGCATAAACTCCTGCTATTTGAGTCCTGGTCTCCTCTTGTCAATACCTCATGTGTAGTCACAGAAAATCTCATTCAATATGCAGAGGATTAATAATGTGGAATTTCAAGGAATAGGATAAGACCACTACATTCAATTTTGACTTGTGGCCTAACAATAATCAGGTCCTTATGTATTATTTATCATAGTAGTGCCTAAAAATCCCAACCGAGATTGGGATCCCATTGTGCTAGATGCTGTGCAAACAAGGAGTGTGAACTTTTCATGGCTCTTAATCTAAATAAACAAGACAGACAAAGATTGGGAGGAAGAAAGTTTTATCCCCCCCATTACAAATAGGGAACTGAATCACAGGATGAAGTGACTGTTCTGACATCACACAGGAATTATACTTCTATCTCTTAAGACATTTTCTAATGCTGTGACCTCCAGACTAAATTTCCTCTCACAAAGACATCCTGATTTGAAGTCAGGCCTTCATCCAATAAATTCAAATCCTTCAATTCACTATGCCCATACTTCCAGATTTTATCATTTTGAATGCTTAAGTTAATGCCAGGCCATCAATGCATGAACTCACACAAGACATGTACCAGAAACCTCTGTTTATTTTCTGACCCACTGTCGGCACCTACTTACTTTAAATCACTCAGCTTTCTCTGAAAACTCATGAACTCTGCTTTCAAACATAACCTCAGGATCCTTATTCTTTACCCAGTTTTTTCTAATCTGACTAAAGCGGTCTTGGTGTAGAGACAGAGAAATGGGGGGATGACTTTCTATCACTTTAGTAGCTAGTTTCACCCTTGGATCAATCTAGTCCCTGCCTTAAATTAGAATGTTGTATACCTATGTGTTCACAGCTTCAAGTACCATTCTGGCAACGGAAGATGGTGTACAGAGGTTTCTTGCCAGACTTCCTCATCCCAGGAATGCACCCAGCACTACCAGCCAGGTAGTAGATGGTATGGAACAACTAAGACAGTTCAATGACACTTTGTGATTCCCTTTACATCAGAAAATCTGCAGGAAGCCTGCTATTCCTGTGTTATTTCTGTTTTGCACTTCCAGAGCAGGGTTTGGAGGTTGGTCTTTTAAGAGCATGCCTACCTAGGAGATGAGTCCAGAACAGCTATTTCTAATGAATGTATTGTTCATTATGATGAATGTTCTTAATCTGACATACAGATTGAACCTCCCTAGCCTGCCATTCTCAAAGCCAGGGAATTTGCCAGACCAGGAGAGGTCAGTCCTAGCCCAGGGTCTCCACTTTCCCCCAACAACTCTGCTTTCCCCCATTGGCTGTTTTCCTACAGAAGCTTCGCTGCTGCTTGGGATTCTGTTTGCCCCCAGGAGCTTTGCTTTCCCCAGTGGCAGGGGCTCTGTTGCCCCCCAGATCCTTTGTCCAGCAATACTTCTGCCCAAATCTGCCCATCTGTCCCTGTGAGTGCTCCCACGGGATTGCTGACAATGCTGCACCAGAGGTATTTCTGGGCTAGGGAACTCTGGATTATGGAGGTCCAACCTGTATTTTAATCTGTTTGCAAAGTGGATTATGCTAATTTGGAATAAAAAAGTTTTAATCCTGAATATTAGGAATGGTAGATTTGCTTTAAATATGCACACTAACTTATTCTGGCTGAATTTTCATGTGCAGACAAATTGTAAATAAACATGCTTAAACAATTCACTCATGTCCCAGCTCTTGAGAAGACACTATTTTCTGTGATGATGTCAGTTAACTGAAATGCACTGAGTTTGCCAATATCTCTCATATCTAATGCGTATTAGAATTAATTTACCGATGGTATCCACAGTGTCACTGATCACCCAGCAAAGGTAAATATCCATAAAGCCATCTTAACTAATCACTCTCTCCTATATAAGGGAATCTCAGATAGGTCCTGTGTTGTCTCCTCCTATAGGACACTATCCCAGGAGGCATGTAAGCCATTTGACATATTCATACCAGTAAATATCCACAATCTTTGCATAGTCTTGCTTGCTTGTAAACACCAAGTTTGAATGTACAGAACACTGAAATGACAACTATTTTTAATCTAATAGTCAGACACTCAGACATCCAGCATTCTCAAAGTATCAGTTTATTCTTGTAAAGAGTATACGTACATGAAGATTCTTCCATTTACACCAGACAAAGGTCAAACATAAATCTGCAGTACAACAAAAGTCCATGTTGTAATGATCTACCAGGGAGGATAAATTGAGGGAGGATCTACTGGAGGATAAATTGTTTCCAGGGAGAATAGAATAAATGTTTCAGAATGCAAAATTAATTAAGATGAGATTGTGTGACTAGGATGTAGTTCATGAAGCTCTGAAGTGTCACAGGCACTGTACTTTTCTGACTGAAATAGAAAGCTGTTCCCCTTTTACCTTCAACAATGATTCACTTATTTGGAAGATCCCGCCTTAGGCTTTCAAAATATGAACACAAGATTTCATAGATGTTAAACATATTTACATGATTGTTTCAAAACAAAATGATAAAAATAAGATTCAGAATTTTGATACAATTTAGCTAAGAAATCCTCCAGTGCTAGGGTATCTACTTTACTGATCTACTATGAAGTGTTGAAATGATGTATTTGCTATGAGATCCTAATAAATATTAAATTCCTATACTTTGAATTGTCAGGGCAGTTTACTTATCACAACAGCTAATGTCTGGACTCGTTGATGCTGTCATACAGCACCAAACTGCTGCAAATTTCCCAAATCCCCTGTTTCTGCTTCTGGACTCAGTCCAACAAAATTGTTTATGGAATTAATCACATGCTTAAAATGAAGCACCTGGCATTGTGCATTATACTGCAGCAGCAGGAGATCTAACCTCCCTAATTCAAAATAACCTACTCCTGGTTTGCCTCTGGAGCCCAGCATGCTGCTGGACTTAAGCCACAGTGTGTCTTCCCAAATTTACTGGCAATCCTGGCTAAACACACACTCCAGGCACAGTGCACACTAAGGAGTCGGTTTGATGCAGCAATGCTAATTTATATTACAGCCTGTATCTCAGCCATCATAGTAATTTGGTCATTGGAGATCCCAAAAAGATCACATAGAGGATGGATGTTTGTGAGTAGAATCACAGAATGAGAACAGGGCCAAAAGCATTTGCATTCAATACATTCTAGAGTTACTGGGCAGATCCTGATGTACTATATTGGTATCAATTCAAGGAGAAAAGGCTTGACAATGTCAACTCAGAACACAAAAACACTGTGCTTGCCCAGGGAATGAATTAGCATATCTCGTTGACCTGTCTAGCTGTCTCCAACCACACGTTGATAATGTGCAGGAGTTATCTGCATGCAGACCCACAATGGGGGGTGGAACAAAAGGGGAAATTGCCCAGAAGCCTGGGCAATTTAAAAGGGATGGGGGGGAAGAGGGACTGGTCACTGCCATGGCAACAGCAGCTAAGAACCCCAATGGTCGTAAATTGCCCAGGTAGGCCACAGGCCTGGGTACACAGGTGGCAGATGGAGCCCCCTTTTGGAGAGGCTAATCCCCAGCTCCAATCCTTCCACCTACACCCTCCCTCATACCTGAAGTCACGAGAACCCTCTGCCCTCCTCCCATAGCCAGAGCCACAAGCTCCCCTACCCCTCCCAAAGAAGCTCAGAGTGGCCTGCCCCAACCAGAGGAACCCCTGGCTGGCTGAAGAATCTCCTGACCAGAGAAGCACTCTTTATTCCCGGCCAAAGACTCCTCAGGCCAGCTGCAGCCATTCCTCCCCTCCATTCCCCAGACCTAACCTACTCTGCGGAAAAGCTTCTCTTAAAAAATGTGTTTGATATGCCCTATGCAGGTTCTGGGACACCTACGTAGCAAATACCACTGACTAGAGTCTGTGAAAGATAGGGGAGGCATGGCTGCAGCTGGCCCAGGGCTCTTGCAGGCAGGTGGGGGATGGGGCTGCAGCTGGTTGGAGGGCACGCTGGGCAAATATGGAAGGAAAGCTTCTCTGAGCAGGTGGGGGACAGGGCAGCATCCAGAAAGGGATTCCTCTGGTTGGAGGGAGGAGGCACGCTGAGTTTCTCTGGGTGGGAGGAGCATGTAGAGCCTTAGGCTGAGGGAGAGAGTCAGGGGACCCATTGACTGTTCTGCCCCAGATCTGCTGTCAGTGAGCCTCTTTGCATGAACATCACTTCTACAAGCGCTGATTTAAAGATGTGACACAATTCAGGACTGACCTAACAGTCATCCAGTCAATAAAGTCTAGTGTCTTCCACTCTCTTTTGCCCCCTATTGAAATAATCCTTCTTGAAATACTCCAAGGAGCATTGGTTTTCATGAGCCAAGGGCTCCAACTGGGAGATGACGAACATTCAAAATATGCTTGAGACTTTATTTAAATTAGGATATGTCTACACTACGGAACAAAGTTGAATTAAGATACACAACATTAGCTATGTTAATTACATAGCTGAAGTCAAAGAAGCTTAAATCAGCTTTTGGCACTGTCTACACTTCAGGAAGTTGAAGGAAAAGGGGATAGTTCAGGAGAAATTAACCAAGCCAAAGTCTGGTTTATTCCCAGGTCTTTTAAAATAATATTCAGTATTTGTATCAGAGATGCACATACAGGTCCCAGTCAGGATAGGGAACCCAATGTACCAGCTCACATTACACCCCGAAGAGCTTACTATCTAAATAGACAGAGAGAAACCAAAAGCCATGGAACAGAATTTACATTCCCTTCTATTCCCTAAGACTACATCTAGACTGCAAACCTCTTTCAAAAGAGGCTTTTTCAAAAGATACTTTCGAAAAAGCCTCTTTCGAAAAAGAGCGTCTCGACTGCAAGCAGTACTTTCGAAAAAGCAAGCCACTTTTTCAAAAGAAAGCACCCAGGCAGTCTGGATGCTCTCTTTTGAAAAATCCCTGTTTGCATTCAAGAACGCCTTTTTTTGAAAGAGCACTTTCGAAAAAAGGCGTTCTTCCTCGTGAAATGAGGTTTTCCGCCATCGAAAGAAAAGCCGTGTTCTTTCGATTTAATTTCGAAAGAATATGGCTGTAGTCTAGACGCAGGTGACGTTTTTTCGAAAAAAAGGCTACTTTTTTCGAAAAAAACCCTTGAGTCTGGACACAGCCTAAGACTACATCCTGGTACTTTCTTCTGTCGACAGAGCGTTCTACAGTCTGGACGCTCTCTGTCGACAAAGCAAATAGTTTTGTCTATTGCTTGATGTAGTCTAGACGCGCTTTGTCAACAGAAGTTTTGTAGACATATCCTGTAGACAAAACTTCTGTCGACAAAACCCTGTAGTCTAGACGTACTAGACTACAGGGTTTTTCCGGGAGGCACCCAGAAAAACCCCACTGCATCCAGGGAGCACGTTTGCTCTTCCACTTTTTTTCCGCAGAAGAGCAAACATGCTTTTTCAGGGAGCCCTGTATACCTCATCCAGGAGGGATAAGGGCTCCACAAAAAGAGGAGGCTTTTCCACCATTTAGCCCCATCTAGACTTGGCCAAATGACAGAAAGGCCTCTTCCAGAAAAGCAATTGGAAAAAGCTACGCAAATTGCGGAGTGCAATTGGCATAGCTTTTTTTTTATAAAGCCCCATAGTTTACAGCTTGCATAACTAAACAATTGTTAATATTCCCAAACCAGCCCCTCCTGCTCAGCCTTCCTCTTGCCACGAGGCACAATTATCCCCAAATGCCTTCTCTTTACCCCAACTTCTCTCTGATGAACAATCAAAAGCCCTGACTTTAGTACACACTTTTTGAAGTGGGTGATAACTTTTAACTCACGAAAATCAAATAGGTACAATAGCTACATTGACTACTGATGTATTTTCTTTCTGTCTAATACATTTAAAATTGAATGAATTACCTTGGATCTCATTTATTTCTTATGATGATGGCTGACTATATCATATTATAAAAGCCTAAAAATATGACATGTCTGATAGCTTTTTAATGAGCAACCTCCAAGAGAAGTGTACTTATTGTAAAATCCAATCCTTGCACTTTGAGGATATTAAAATATTTTTGTTTTTGGTCCCGCTATCTCATATTATGTTGATTTTATTGCACAGAAAGTGTGCTCTACTTATCTAGGCAATGACAATCTAAGACTGCTATATATCTCACTTCCAGAATTTTTAATGCACTTTAACCTACAGCACACTCACTAATGCCTGTGAAAAGTCATGAAGTTGTAAAATTGCATTAGTGCTACAGTGAACAATACATTTTTTTTAAATGACTGAAAATGAGGACTGCAGAATAAGATTCAGGAGGTTAGGTTTTTCCATTCTGATTGAGATTAGATTTGAGAGTGAAAGAAAATGATTTGCAGGGGATAAAAGAAGAGAGACAATCAAAGTGACTTTCATCTCTTATCCCCATGTGGCATTTTACCAGCTCCTGGAGCTGCAAACAGTCCCCAGAGGCCCTTCCAAAAGAACTTCAGCGCTTATGGTTACCAAAACTCTCTGACTCGATATTCTATCATGCTTAGAGTCAGGGGTGAGGTAGAAAGAAAAGGATACAACAACTATAGACAATAGAAGGCTTTTGGGTGGGGTAATCTGTGACCGGACAGCTTGACTGTCCAAAGGAAAGAGTTTAATTTCAGTTTGGTATGGGATTTAGGAATGAGACAGCACAGCTACAGGAGTCCCTGCTGAACTCCCAAGGACTCCAAAGAGGTTTGCACTGCTGTGAGACCAGGCAGCTCCCGCCCTATAGTAACCAGCATTCCACAGAGGTACAGAGCTGTGACCCGGCACAGTTAATGAGAGCCTGCCTGAACTCCAGGAGAATTCCAGATTCAGCAACTAGTTAGCCCAATTTGAGTCTAGAGATGGCTCTGCCCTGCCAAAGTGGTGAAGATAAAATAAGATTACCTTTGCCTATCTTCTGCTTTGGGAAGATGGTAGCGGGAGCTGGAATTGAGAAGAGTTGGAGTAATTGGAGGTAGGGAATTTATTAATTTATTAAAGTTTATAAAATATTAGTTAATCTTAAATGTTTCCTTCCTCTAGGCTGTATTGTTCTACTTCCATTAAAGCCTCTCTTTGTTATACTGTTATTTTGGGGCATGTCATTCCTTTCCTGAGAGTTGTTTTGTTTACTTTATCCTTCCTTTTGTACAGGCAGTCCCCGGGTTACGTACAAGATAGGGACTGTAGGTTTGTTCTTAAGTTGAATCTGTATGTAAGTCGGAACTGGCGTCCAGATTCAGCCGCTGCTGAAACTGACCGCCAGTTCTGACTTACATACAGATTCAATTTAAGAACCCCAAGCTTCCCCAAGTCAGCTGCTGCTGAAACTGATCAGCGCTGATTCCAGGAAGCCTGGGGCAGAGCAACTCTGCCTCGGGCTTCCTGTAGTCAGCGCTGGTCAGTTTCAGCAGCGGCTGACTTGGGGACGCCTGGGGCAGAGCAGCTGGGGTGCTGCTGGGTTGCTCCAGTAGCACCGCTCCTCGGCGCTACTGGACCAACCCAGCAGCACACCAGCTGCTCTGCCCCAGGCGTCCTGATTCAGCCACTGCTGAAACTGACCAGCAGCGGCTGAATCAGGACCTGGGGCAGAGCAGCTGGGGTGCTGCCGGGTTGGTCCAGTAGTGCCCAGAGCGGCGCTGCAGGACCAATCGGCAGCGCCCCAGCTGCTCTGCTCCAAGGTCCAAAAAAAAGCCTGGTCTGCTGGGGGGGCCCCCCCAGCAGACCAGGGACACCGGGAGCAGAGCCGCAGCGGCAGCGGGGTGCTGCGCCTCTGAGGCTTTGCTCTGGCAAAGTCTCAGAGGCGTGGGACCCCCCCGCGGCTGCGGCTTCAGTCCCGGTGCCTGTGGTCTGCTGGGGACGGTCCCCAGCAGACCACAGGCACCGGGACTGAAGCGGCAGCAGCGGCAGTTCCCTGCACTTCTGAGGCTTTGCTCTGGCAAAGCCTCAGAAGCACGGGAACCCGCCCGGTGCCCCTGGTCTGCTGGAGACGGTCTCCAGCAGACCAGGGGCACCAGAGCAGCTTACGAATGGGGCTTTCTCGCTCCGGAACTCGCAGGTAGCAATCCGCTACCTCGACCTCCGGGGCGAGAAAGCCCCGTTCATAAGTGCGGATCCGACGTAAGTCGGATTCGTGTAAGTCGGGGACTGCCTGTACTGTCTTTACAGTCCCTACCAGCTAGTAAAAGAACAGCTTTTTCTCAGGAGACAGTTCTGTGTATGTGGCACAGTGAAAAGTCATGTCGGGTGGAGGCCCCAGGAACAAGAAAAGAATCCAAGACCAGATATATGAGGAGAGGGGAAAAACTATTCCAAAAATTGATGACAACAAGCACACAGGAGAGAGAGATAGTGAGTGTGTTTTGCCACACCTCAAGGGAGGGGACCTGGAAAGGACCTAGAAAAATGTGCTTAGTGCAACTGAATTCAGAGAGTCCCTGTCTGGCAGCAAGAAGAAAACAGGCCAGGGCTCTTTTAAGCGTTGTGTTTGACTTAAGAAGGCAAAGATGAATAAATTATCTGAGCAGAGTCAAGAGAGGAAAAGGAAGGGGGGGGGGATTAACCTCTGGGGAGACTGGGAAAAGGAGGTGGGAGAGGGGAAGAGAGAGGGTGGGAGAGGGAAAGGGGAAACCTGAGAGGAGGGAGCTGGAAGGGGGAAGCCAGGAGAAGAAGGAGGAAGGGAAGTATAAAACTATGGTACGCCATATCTTCAGTACTATGTACAGATGTGGTCTCCTTACCCCAGAAAAGATGTTTTGGCCTTGGAAAAGGATCAGAAAAGGGCAACTAAAATGATCACGGGGTTGGAACAGGTCCCATATGAAGAGAGGCTAAAGAGACTGGGACTTTTCAGCTTAGAAAAGATGAGACTGAGGGGAGATATGATAGAGTTCTATAAAATCATGATTGGTGTGGAGAGGGTGCATAAAGAAAAGTTCTTCATTGGTTCCCATAATAGAAGGACTTGAGGACACCAACTGAAATGACTGGGTAGCAGGCTTCAAACTAATAACAGAAAGTTCTTCTTCACAAAGCAAATAGTCAACCTGTGGAACTCCTTGCTGCAGGAGGCTGTGAAGGCTAGAACTAGAACAGAGTTTAAAGAGAAGTGAGATAAAGTCATGGAGGTTGGGTCCATGGAGTGCTATTAGCCAGGGGGTAGAAATGGTGTCCCTGGCCTCTGTTTGTGGAAGGCTGCAGATGGATGGCATGAGACAAATGGCTTGGTCATTGTCTTTGGTCCATCCCCTCCAGGGTATCTAGTGTGGGCCGCTGTCGGCAGACAGGCTACTGGGCTAGATGGACCTTTGGTCTGACCCAGTACAGCCGTTCTTATATTTTTATGTTCTAAGCTCAGGGCTTAGGATGGGGGGGGGGTCTCACTGGACCACCTTGATTTTCATGCAAACCTGCTCCTGGGTGGCCAGGCTGGCAGCTATCCTACCCTAGACAGCCACTTTCCTGTGCCTAGTGCGGAGGTCGTGGATGAGGTCCACAATGTCCACACTAGACCAGGCGGGCGCCCGCCTCCTGCGGCCCCGAGCAAGCTCTTGGGAGCCGCCAGCCTGGTTCCGGGAGGAGGTGGAGGGCTGGGTGGCAGCGGGTGGCTGGCTCATGCCGTGCCAGGTGCAGGGTCTACTGGCTGGGTGCTGGCAGGCTTGCACCTGGCACAGGCACTGTAGCCAGACCGTGCCCCTTTAAGGGCTCCAGGGCCGGAAAGGGGGCAGACAAGTTTCCCTGGTGGTGCCCAGAGTGGCCACCAGGGCAAGCTGGGGAGGGCTAGCCTCCCACTAGTTCGAATTAAGTGGATATACAGCCCTTAATTCGAACTACTTAATTCGAACTAGGCGTTAGTCCTCGTAGAATGAGGTTTACTTAGTTTGAATTAAGCGCTCCGCTAGTTCGAATTAAGTTCGAACTAGCGGTTTCTATGTGTAGCGCCTATGAAAGTTAATTCGAACTAACGTCTGTTAGTTTGAATTAACTTTGTAGTGTAGACATACCCTTACTTCCTCTTTTCCCTGTAAATTTCCACTGTGTCCTTGTAAGAAGGTATATATAATATATCAGACTTTTGAGAGTAAAGGGGGGCCTCGTATCGGTAAGGGCTGTTTGCGACAACCGCCTCCCTCCCCAGCTGGGTTATTAAAGTGGTTTTGTCTGACTTGAACCCTAAAGCTAGCATGTGTTTATTCCACGACAGAAGGAATAGGTCCATAATAAAAGCACAGAGCTCTAGAAAAGCAGATGTGTCCAAACTGAGCAAAGTATGTAAAACAGTCTTAGATTTAGGACTGTCCTTACAGTTGAGCATGTGCTTGTGAGCTTCCTAGAATTGGGGCCTTGATGCTCAATGAGCAATCAAGAAAACAGAAAAAGAGTGAGAAAATAAAATAGTAATGATCAGAAAAGTAGTGGGGGGAAATAATTCATAAAATAAAATGCAAAAGAAGAGTAGAAAATAGGAGGTAGACTAATGGAAGTCTAGAGAAAATGAGACAAATAAAACTCAAAGGACAAAGAAAAGAAAGAAAGGAAAGGAAAATGAAAGAACAAAAATTTGTTTAAAGAGATTATTCAGTGGGGCTATGTGTAAGTGTGTGCACCGAAACAGGAATCTAGCTGTACACATCTAATCACAGGATCAGGATCTAAACTTGTATTAGCATGGGGTGCGATATAGGACATTCTTAGTCATCATGAAAGCCTTCCCTCAAATGATCAAGACTGTTGTGGCTGAATCATGCCACAGAGGGTGTCATGTGTGTGCCCTCTGCTTAAGTTAAACTTCCCCAACCTGTGTTTTTTTAAGCAGGATTTTCAGTATTGACTAGTGAGTTTGGATATCCAACTTAAGATACTTTACAAGGGATCTTCTGATTCTGAGAGAGTGGCTGTTCAACATTTTCTGAAAATCATCTCCATTTAGTGTCTCTAAAGTTGAACACCCATCATTACTCATGCTTGAAAGTCTTGGTGAAAGTTACAAGTTGGCTCATGAATGGTAACATATAACTCCTCCACATGGGTAGGCCTATACCCTAGTGCTCAGATCACCCAAACTTTTATAAACCAAAGGTACCACCTGTCACATTCTAGCTTTCTCATTATGTACCTATCATAACCATGAGGGCTGGCCAGCACCTGGTGACTAAAGGGTTAATTATGTCTCCTGTCCCTAGCCTGGTATCTGGTCAGCCAAGAGTAATGCAGGTAGGGGTTTCAAACTGGGACAAAGGAATTTTTCTCTTTCCCTCCTTTGTCAGAGTCAGAGCGGTTTGAACTAGGGAGCAAGTGTAGACATACCCTAAGGCTGTGTCTAGACTGGCAAGTTTTTCCGCAAAATCATCTGCTTTTGCGGAAAAACTTGCCAGCTGTCTACACTGGCAGCTTGAATTTCCAGAAAAGCACTGACGATCTCATGTAAGATCGTCAGTGCTTTTCCAGAAATACTATGCTGCTCCCGTTCGGGCAAAAGTCTTTTTCTGAAAGATTTTTGCTCAAAAGGGCCAGTGTAGACAGCACAGTACTGTTTTCTGCAAAAAAGCCCCAATCGCAAAAATGGGAAAACCGTGTCTAGATTGGCTATGGACGCTTTTCCGCAAAAAGTGCTTTTGCAGAAAAGCATCCTGCCAATCTAGACGTGCTTTTCCGAAAATGCTTTTAACGGAAAACTTTTCCGTTAAAAGCATTTTCGGAAAATCATGCCAGTGTAGACGTAGCCTAAGAGTTTGCAGAATCAAATTTAGGATATTTATGCAAGAAAATAGATAGCTTACGTTTTCATAGGCTGTGCATACAAAACACACACACAGAAAATCTGTAGACATCTTAAAAATTGTTATGATATAGTAAATACCATTTATAGTAATATTTAACATTCAGGCATGAGTAAATTAGTTAATTAATCTTATGTTCTGGCTCAGCGACAAATACAAAATCAGTGTGTGTGTGTGTGTGTGTGTGTGTGTGTGTGTGTGTGTGTGTGTGTGTGTGTGTGTGTGTGTGTGTGTGTATAATCTCTACCATCTTTGGATCTTGTCCAGAAAAGAACTTGCTGCCTCTAGATAATGGTGTTTAAATTTATCATTTAAACAATCAAGCTGTTTCTACCTTTGTCAGATTATTTTTAAGTAATCTGGAAACGCCTGAGTCTTGTTCCCAGAATAAGATATGTTCTTCTTTCCTTGTGAACACTCATGACATGAAAAATGTTCAAGAACTACCATTAATGTAGGGGCATGATTCTGTCAAATTCACTTTGCTGGTATGTTCGTCATTTACTGATATACTATGGAGATGTTTCTCAAAAAAAGAGTACTCCTTGAGGGTTGTATGGATAATTGACCTGAGACTCCCTAAGCTAATAAAGAAAGTATTAATTTGTATACCTCACTAATGGCAAATATGCACAAAGTAATCCCAAACACAACATAAAACTGGAGTTTAATCCATATAGATTGTGGCTAGCCTTTGCACTAATATACAGTTGGGAAGAATTGAAGTAGCCATGCACTGGGGACAGATGCAGTTGCAGTTCCTGAGCCAGAATGTCAGATGGCATAAATTGACCTAACTTCATTTTCCTGAAGCCAGCTATGTCAGTTTGCACCTGCTGAGAATCCAGTCCTTTATGTTCTCATAAATTAGGGTCATCTTAGTTTAAATCGGATGCTGGATATCCAGGAGGGAGCACTGGATACACTCCCTGCTATATGCTGGGAACACTAAGAATCATTCAGTATTTCTACAGGAAAAACATACCGGATATGGTTTGTCACTCCAGCAGCTCAAATGAATGCAGTTCGCACCGTAATCCCACACACCTATCGGGGGGCAGCTGCATCAAGGAATCCACCCTAGAGGAAGCACTTTCACCTTCCTCCAGAAGTTGTTCAGATGGGGCTGTGATTTTGCACAGAATCACCACCAGCCCATCTCTTGGATACCTAAGACCCACTGCCACTGGCCCTACCTACTTTCTAAATTGAATTGGCCCATTGAGGATCTCCAGCAAAACAGGGTATTAGCAGGCATCCTGTCCCACCGTACCTGTCTTTGGATTTTCCTCTCCACAGTTGCTAGCAGCCTGGGTTCTGACCACAATTAATATCAAGAATCAACTCTCTGTACACAGACAGAGCTACACTGGAGAAAGGGCACCTTCCCAGAGGCATTATTCCTGTATAATAACAATGCCTCCTGAGGTGCTGGGGACAGAGCTGAAAAGAAGGTTACACAATGTGATCTAAAACACTCCTCCCATTGCAGTTTGATGCACCCAAGGAGTGGGGGCTCCAACCCATCATGTACAGCCGGTCTCCAAGTTACGAACGCGTTACGGACCAAATGCTTGGCCGTAACTCAGAATGGTTGTAATTTGGAACCCATTTAGTTACATTGTGACCGCACTGTTCATAAGCACGGATCGCGTTCGTAACTTAGAGCCCGCATTTACGACTGCTTTGGTCGTAAGTGCAGATGGTCGTAAGTCGAGGTGGCTGTAAGTTGGGCACCAGCTGTACTTTCAGTGGTGCAGTCTCCATGCCCTTGTTCTTCTCAGCACCTGCAAACTAAACTGCAGCTGCAAGGAAGAAGGACAGAGTTCCTCATGCCCTCTCCTGCACTCTAACCACCTTGTACAAGGCCAAACCAACTGTCTTGAACTTTACTTGTAAGCAGGCATTGTTTTGTAACTTTGAATAATAAAGTTTGGAAATATATTTGGATGGTTTAGGTCTACAGTGTATTTCAAGCTATTGTCACCTACAAAACTTCATCCATTCAGTCCACTTATTATGACCATTATGTGTTTCCATAAAACAAACCAGTCCTCAGCTCAATCGAAATCTGTTGGTTTTTTAAATTTTTAGTTCTGACTGAAGAGCTACAGTGCAAAGGTTCCCAGCAATAATGGCTAAATCTGAGCATTTAGAAGTAAATTAGAAGTATAATAGGAAAATGTGGATTTAATTTGCATTAACCATAAAAAAGGACTGGACGTTAGCCAGTATTCAGATTTATTAACATTCAAAAATGCTGTCACAGCTCATGTGTACATGGGACATTAGTCATGCATTTTGTTAATCTAACATAATATGGAACATAATTTATCAGGACATCAAAATAATAGCTTTTACTCCATTTCCCAATCTCTGTGAGGACATGCACAATAGACTCTGAAGCTATACATGCACTCTATTAGAGCTAATTGAAAATAGATGATACAATTAACCTGCTTCTTAGTAGAAAACATTAACAAGTAATGTAAAATTCTAATCACAATACAAAAAGGTTAACGCTGGAAGGAAATGTGGTGTGTATTCAAAATAGTCCTGTTTTCGTTCTTACAAAGCTACCCTAAAAAGCTACAATTATAAAAATAACAAAGGTATCATAAGAATCAGAAAGGCCAGCTTTGCTTACTTTGGTTTTCCATGGCAATGTGACATTTCAGTCACTTCCAGAAATGATTAAGCAGAGTGAATCATGATATTTAGGTGCAACATAACAGAACTGAACAGGTGGTCACAGTATGAATGAATAGTACAGGCCATCCATTTACAATATACACTGGGCTCTTATGAAAATTAAAATTACTGTTTAACTCTCCTGTGTAGAAATGCATACTAAGGATGCAATCAAACTATCTACTTAATTTTGTTCTCTAATCATGTCTATTAAGCCCAGATTCTATTGATTAGGATGAATTTTTAATTCAGTCAACCATCAAAATGTCCAAGACAGTGATTATCCCTTTTTTCATTTGCAGTATCAAGTAATTGTTTAACATTAGTAAAATGCCTCTAGCTGCATCTGCTATTGCTTCAGTTTGCATGGAGGAAGACTAAACCAAGATGCTGAATCAATAACATGAACTGATAAAGTCAATGTTCTAAACAATATCAACAGGCTACATATTCAATAACATGGAAACCAAATGTCACCTGATAATTCATTTAATATAAGCAAGTTTATATGTAGTTTTTATGCTGCTTATTTGCATATTGCTTTTCTTTCAGCTGTATCAATTGAAGTCAATGAAGCCTCTTTCACAATCCAAACAGATTTGGCCAAATGTGATTTGGCAGCATTCCTTAAATTAGCCTCAGCTATGAAAGTTCTCATTGTGTACTCTGCCTTTTTTATTACCTTGGAGCCAGGAGTGAAAGAATGGAGGCTTTGCAGGGTCCTAAAAGAAAAAGGTGCAGCTACATTCTTTATCCTTCTTGTCTAAATCCTCACAGGTCTCCTCTCACAGAACTGAGTAAAGAGATTCCAATAGAGACACTAAGGCTTCATCTACACTGCCAGTTTTTTCGGCAGAAAATATGCTAATGAGGGACTCATTAACATAAGTAGCGATCACATTAGCATATTTTCTGCCGTTTCTTTTTGCATAAGGGGTTTTTGAGCAAAAAAAAAGCAGTGTGGATGGGGGTCTTTTGTGCAAAACCCCCATTTTGCACAAGATCCTTACGCCTGTCCTGGAGAGGCATAAGGATCTTACGCAAAACAGGGGATTTGCGCAAAACAAAGGTCCATACTGCTTCTTTTTGCACAAAAAACCCTTGCGCAAAAAGAAAAGGCAGAAAATATGCTAATGCAATCGCAACTTACACTAATGAGTCCCTCATTAACACATTTTCTGCTGAAAAAACTGTCAGTGTAGACGTAGCCTTTTAGTATTCATCCCCTTTCCTAGCATCCCAAAAGAGTACCAATTAGAAAACTAGATATTCCTAATTTCTCTCCTTCATGTATAAAGAGATGGCACAAAGGCCCAGATCCTGAAAGATATTTAGGTACCAGTGTCTCTCTGAAATCAATATGAATTTGGTGTTAAAACACCATAGAAGATCTGGTCCAAAGAGCTATGGGGAATCTGTAGTTCTTTTCCTCAAGACTCAGGCTGTCTCTACACGACAAAGAAAAATCGGAAAAAGATACGCAAATTGTGAACTTCAATTTCTGTATCTTTTTCCACTTTTCTTTTGAAAGAGGTTTTTCTGAAATTTGGCGTGTCTATACAGTACCAAATTTCAGAAAAAACTCCCCTTTCGACACATTCTTTCTTCCTTGTAACGCAAGGTTTACAGGGATGGCAAAAGAACACATCCGCTTTTCAAAAAAATTTTTTGGAAAAGCAGACACATTCCTTGGACACGGCATAGCTTTTCCAGGATACCTCTGTTATACTGGAAGAGAGCTGCTGTCTAGACGTAGCCTCATCAAGAAGGGGTTTGGAGAGACTGACAGGTCACTTGTGGCGCAGGAGAGAGCAGAGTGCTTTTTATTTTTCTCCTCTTTGTTAGGGTTTTCAAATTTTTAATTGCACAAAATTGAACAGCCTTGTCTTGTCCCCAACCCTTCTCCCAGACCCTGCTCCTTCTCCATACCTTCTCTGAGGCTCTATACCCCTCTCACTCCAGAAATCTCCCTCCATCACTTGCTCTCTTCCATCATCCTCACATTCGTTGGTCTGGGGCAGGGAAGTTAGGGTGCAGGAAGGGTTGATGGCTCTGGCTGAGAGAGTGGGCACCAGGATGTGGCCAGAAATGAGGGATTCAGAGTGCAGGAAGATATGGATGTGAGGTCTGGAAGGCGATAAAGATAAGGAAAGGGTTTTGACAGAGGGCATGTGGTCCAGAGTGCAGGCTCTGGGAGGAAGTTAGAGTATGTCTACACTACAGCACTAATTTGAACTAACTTAATTTGAATTAGTTAATTCGAACTAAGCTAATTCGAACTAGTGCATCTAGACCTAAAAACTAGTTCGAATTAGCATTTTGCTAATTTGAACTAGCATGTCCACATTGAGTGGACCCTGAACCAAAGTTAAGGCTGGCCAGAAGCAATGCCGGCAAGGCATCAGATTAGGACTTAGAGCATGGAGCGGCTGTCTCAGGCTAGCCGAGGGCTGTGCTTAAAGGGACCCGATTCCCAGCCCGGACAGACAGTTCTCAGGGTTCCCCGCTTGCTTGTCTAACTCGATGAGGGACAGCAAAGCAGTCCTGTCCTGGAGTGCCCTGAATGCCCGCACTTGGCACATCACAGCACTCAGCCATCAGCCCGGCTGCAATTGCTGCAGGCTGCCATCCGGGGGATAGGAGTGGTCAATGGGGGGGCTGCAGGAGAGCTTCCACCCCAAGGAGCCCACAGAGCCACCCCAGTCCTCCCCATCGGGGGCTCGTTCCCCATTCCTCCCTCACCTCCTTCCACTTACCCTTCCCTAGCCCTCCTCCCTGATGTACAAAATGAAGGACACGTGTGTTCAAAAATAGAAACTCTCTTTATTGAACAAAACTGGAGGGGGATTAACCTCTGGGGAGACTGGGAAAAAGAGGTGGGAGAGGGGAAGAGAGAGGGTAGGAGAGGGGAGGAGAAAACCTGGGAGGAAGGATCTGGAAGGGGGAAGCCAGGGGAAGAAGGAGGAGGGGAAGTATCAAACTATGGTACACCATATCTTTAGTACTGTGTACAGATGTGACCTCCTCACCCCCGAAAAGATATTTTGGCCTTGAAAAAGGTTCAGAAAAGGGCAACTAAAATGATCAGGGGTTTGGAACAGGTCCCATATGAAGAGAGGCTAAGGAGACTGGGACTTTTCAGCTTAGAAAAGAAGAGACTGAGGGGGGATATGATAGAGGTCTATAAAAGCATGAGTGGTGTGGAGAGGGTGCATAAAGAAAAGTTCTTCATTAGTTCCCATAATAAAAGGACTAGAGGACACCAAATAAAATGAATGGGTAGCAGGCTTCAAACTAATAACAGAAAGTTCTTCTTCACAAAGCAAATAGTCAACCTGTGGAACTCCTTGCTGCAGGAGGCTGTGAAGGCTAGAACTAGAACAGAGTTTAAAGAGAAGTGAGATAAAGTCATGGAGGTTGGATCCATGGAGTGGTATTAGCCAGGGGGTAGAATTGGTGTCCCTGGCCTCTGTTTGTGGAAGACTGGAGATGGATGACGCAAGACAAATGGCTTGGTCATTGTCTTCAGTCCTTCCCCTCCAGGGTACCTAGTGTTGGCTGCTGTTGGCAGTCAGGCTACTGTGCTAGATGGACCTTTGGTCTGACCCAGTACGGCCATTCTTATGTTCTAAGCTCAGGGCTCAGGGTTGGGGGTCTATTGGACCACCTTGATTTTCATGCAAACCTGCTCCTGGGTGGCCAAGCTGGCAGCTATCCTGCCGTAAACAGCCACTTTCCTGTGCCTAGTGCAGACGTCGTGGATGAGGTCCACTATCTCTGCACTAGACCAGGCGGGTGCCCACCTCTTGTGGCCCCGGGCAGGCTCCTGGGAGCCGCCAGCCTGGTCCCGGGAAGAGGCGGAGGGGGGCTGGCTTGTGCCGTGCCAGGTGCAGGGTCTGCTGGCTGGGTGCTGGCAGGCTTGCACCTGGCACGGGAACCGTAGCCAGACCATGCCCCTTTAAGGGCTCTGGGGCCGGGAGGGGGGCAGAAGAGTTTCCCTGGTGGTGCCCAGAGTGGCCACCAGGGCAAGCTGGGGAGGGCTAACCTCCCACTAGTTCGAATTAAGTGGCCACACAGCCCTTAATTCGAACTACATAATTCGAACTAGGCGTTAGTCCTCGTAGAATGAGGTTTACCTAGTTCGAATTAAGTGCTCCGCTAGTTCGAATTAAGTTCGAACTAGCGGTTTGTATGTGTAGCGCCTATGAAAGTTAATTCGAACTAACGTCTGTTAGTTCGAATTAACTTTGTAGTGTAGACATACCCTTAGAGGCCGAGAGGGGTTCCCAACTGGTGGCAGGGAATTTGGGGTTTGGCATCGCTAAGGCAGATTCTCTGCCTGTTCTGGTTCTGCACTGCTCCCAGAAGTGGCCAGCATGTGCAACCCTGTGGTACTCACTGCCCGTGCCTGAAGACACCAACCACCCTGCACCTTCTAATGGCAGTGGTTCTTGGGTAATGGGAGCTGCTAGAGGCAGTGCTAGCGGCAGGGGCATTGCACTCTGGCTGCCCTTCTACCTAGGAGCTGAAAGGAAATGCCGGCTGTTTCTGGGAGCTCTGTGGAGCCAATGCAGACAGAGAGCCTGCCTTACTCTCATTGACCTGCAACCAGTCTTTGAAGGATGGGGTGAGCAGTGCTGACCAGTGCCAAAAAAACCAGACACCTGTTCTAAGCTGTGCTGCTACACTTTTATATATGCTGTGCCACTGCAACTTCACACTGACACAATTATGTCCTCTTCTCCTGCCAACTGCCATGACCTGCTCCCTTCCTCCACCCATCTGGCAGCAGCAGTTCTACAGTTCTGTTTGCAAATCAAATGTCCTTTTCCTTCTTCTCAGCTTTCACTTCTGATGTGAGCTGAAACCCTGTCATGAGTGACAATTCTGTACATTCCTGGAAGGCTTGTAGTTCTGTCCTGCAGAAGGCACCAAAGTGCATCCAACAAAGTCCTTTCCACACAAGCATGAAATAGTCAGAGAAACAGAAGAAACATAGGTATGAAAATAGATGTGGAAAAAGGAGAAAACTTGCATTACAGCTGCAGTCACTGGAAGACAATATCTAAGAATTTAGTTCAAACCAATAGTTTCTGGAACACCAAGCCTATTTAAAAAAGGACAAGAAAAACAGTGCGTGAAATCAATTTATATTCTCAGAAGACAGCCCAATCATGTACAATCTTAGCATCATTCATAATTAAGTTAGATTATTAGTCTAAAAACAGAATGAAAGTGCCATATAAGTACTTATACAAAAGCAACAGTAGCATACTTAATGTTTGTTGAATTTACTGAAAAGGAGGTAGAGGAAAGATTACTTAAAAGAAAGAGCAATTCAGTACTGCATGTGAGAAAGGAACAGAATTTACTGCTAACATAACATTAGCATTGTAATATAAAATTGCACTAAATGACAGTAAGCGGGTTTTAAAGTGGAAATAATGTGGTGAAATGACTAGTTGTGCATTTTAAATGCAGTAAAAGTACCAATGTGTTTATCAAATGAAAAAATATAGGTTTCTTTCCTAGGCACTCATATGCAAATATTCCAATCCATTTAAGTTTTGCTGAATTTCATCCCATAGGATGTCTAGCTGTGCTACCAACCTAGAATAAAGTCAGAATGACTGGGAAACAATTGCTAAAAAAAAATCCTACTCTACATTTCAATGTAATAAAAATATAATAAATAGAGATGGTGGGTGAATAAGATACATGGTCAATTCCAGAATCAGTTACATTAATTACACTTTATATCAAGTGTCTGGGGCTACCATCTAAGATTTTGAGCCTACAACCCTTTCTCACGAGTAGCCTGTAATGGAACTACTCATGTGAGGATTAATAAACAGCAGTGGTGAATCTAAGTCCCAGGAGCCACATGAGGCTCCAGCTTGCCTGGATCCAGCCCCCAAGGGGCTCTCTCCCCAGCATTGGGGAGACCACACTGGTGCTCCAGCCCACCCACTATCCCCGTGGTTTGTTTTTGTTTGGTTGGCTTTTGTTGTTGTTTCTCACTTTGTGAGGCTCCCAACTGATTTTTCTGTGAGTCAGCGGTTGCCAATCCAAAAAAGGTTTCCCATTTCTGGATGGATTACAGGATCAGGTATTTTTGTGCTTCACTACAGGAAGCCCCAACACCTAAAGTGATACCTCCGAAGTGATGTTACCCTGTGTACCAAATGAAGCTGAACTGGAGTCACATCTTCCCAGAAGTATTGTTTTCAGGCATGGGGCTTTACATAGTGAAAATCAAAGTAATGATGTGAACCTTGTAGCAGGGCAGATGTGTCAATGACCTATTGTATCTGCAAGGAATTCAAACTTGAATTCAATCAAATCAAATCTGTCAGGGATGATCAAGGTGGTGGTTGGTCCTGCTGGGAGGGCAGGGGACTGGACCAGATAACCTCTAAAGGTCCCTTCTAGTATTCTATGATTCTATCATTTTTTAGGTCCTGATTCAAGCCATTCCTATTCAACAGAGCACTTAGATCTGATTGACTTTAAGGGGACTTCACCATTTCCTAAGCACTCTGATGAATAGGAATAGTTTGCTGAATCAGAATTTAAGACAATTAAATATGATATTAAACATACGTAGACCACTAGCTAAAATAATGCCATATGATAAACAGCAGCAAGACAGATGACAGAACAACAAAATGGGTATGGTAGAAACTTGAAAGATCCCAGGTGGTCTAATTCTTAGTAAGGGTCTTCTTCAAATCTAAAAATAAAGGACAATGCTTTATTTTTTTTCTTCTTCTTCTTCTTCAAAATTATCCCCTAATTCTGGATGCTAATCTTCAAAGATATGCAGGGAAATTTTCCAAGGTCCAACTAATGACTCCATACCAACATCACACCCTTGTTTTAGAGGTTGTACTGAGTTCCTATACAGTATGTATGAATAACAGAGCTGTTCAGAAAGCAGGAAAAAAAATCTCAGCCAAGTTCATTTCTGATTTTTGTTAAAATTTCTCAAGCACTCTCACTTTGAATTTTTGGCTCATCTAAGTCGTTTTAGCTAACGAGTCCTTGAACCAGTTTAGAAATAAAAATAAACAGAATTTGGCTGACAGGGTTTTGTTTTGTTTTGTTTTAATTGAGAGATGGAATATGTTAGTGAAAGCTAATGCTGTGCAAACAAGTGCTGCTATAATGACTGAATTACCAGTTTCCTAGCTCACAACACTAAGATTTCTATTTTAAAATACCAATTTCTTTTTTGAGCATCAACTGTATTATGTAAATCCCAAATCTCCTATGTTCCATATTTCCTTCTATTCCTCCAACTATGTCTCGCTACCTACATTGTCTTCCCCATGACTGCATTCACAAGTGAGTTCCTCTCTATTCCTAATCAGCTCCCTCTACCTTGTAGTCCAAAATTGCATAATAGACCACATTTTTAGCCAATTTGTCAACAAAAATGCTGATTTTCTTAAAGTGATATGGGGAGTCTTACAACTTTTGATGGATGTATCTTATTGCTATGAAAGCCTATCTCTGTGGATTATGCAGTATCCTAATTCAATTTAATGGGCATCTCCAGGCTATCCCTAGAGAATGGTAAAAATCAAATCTCTCCTATACGACAGTTCATTTGCTGTTTTAAAATATGCATTTCCTTCATCTCCTTTAATTACTTTTCATTTAGTAACCTTAATTGCCAAATGTTCTTACGTTACAAGAGGCACAAATAACTATATGTGCTTTTGTCTATTTACATATGAATGTCAAATGAGTAATGCTGATCTTATACATGTGTCCACCTGACATTTAGGCCTGCATCTGAATTTTTAAAAGAGATAATTTTCCCTGGATGCATATTAAATGTGTCCCATTCCAGATTGTGAGTGCACATAACAAATTCACATGGTCTTTTAAAAGATAGATTGTCATGGGCTATGATGTAGAAAAATGTATTATACATTTATGGATTACCATATTTTATTTATTATTAAGGTCTGTTTCTAATGCATATTTTATGCAAGAATGTCTTCAGAGAATTTAAAGGAACATTTTTATTCCTCTTACATTAATTTGTAGGGGGCAGTTTCTGGTAGGGTTTTTTTAAGTATTTTTATTAACTCATGGAATAAATACAAAAATAAATTACTTGAATGCAAAATGCAAACTCTTTTCCTTGTCCAATCATAGGGATGTTTTATTCCTTTAGGGTCATAGATTTATAGCTACCATTACCACAGAAACAGATAAATATTGAAATACTGGCAATAGAGAGAGTTGATGATCTCATTTACTAAGTGGAGATGCCTATTTAAGAGATATTAATATTTTGATAGTAGATCTTGCATGATATTAATCAAATAAAATGTTCTTGTCTGTGAGTGTTATAGACAGAAATGAAATAGTCTCCTGGGAAAAACAAGGTTTAAACAGCCTTGAGTGTGCTCCTTGGTAGTTCACCGCAGAGTCTATTATGTAGGCTATCTATTGCTTGAGCAAATCACATACAACTGTTAAAAATGCTAGAAGTTTATTGAGCATAAAATAATAATAATAAAATCAATAGTATAAAAGTGTTCCAAGACAGAACTGAGATATCAGCTGTAGAAAAATGTAGCCTAAACTAGATCATTTAAAGGTTATGGACTGTTGTTCTGTTTCCTTGGATAATAGAACTGTGCTTTACTGGAATACAAGTGATTTAATTTTTGACATCTTTCTGCTCTAAATTATAATGTATTGTAATTTGCAATAATACAAAGTTAGGCAAAAACGGAAAGCAGAAAAGATACTAGGAAATATAGCTAACACATTAGGATTAGAGGACTCAAGGAGGTTGATTCTCTCTCCTTATATCAGTATCATTCCTTTGTGTAACAAAGTGAAAAATCAGGCCTAATTGATGTGACTCCTTTATTAAATTAATCACTTATCTATGTACCCTGTTACCTATTGCTTTTTATTCAGACTGTTAATAAATTATTTTTAATCTTAAACTTTTTAAATACTATCTATAATATGTTTATTATGTTACTTGTGCCTGTAAAACAAGGGGAACCTAGGTGTCACCCCTATATTTAGTTTACCTAACACATGACAGAAGAATCTTGCAGCCTTTCTTTCAGACATTTGAATATCTCTCTTGTTTGCCGCAGGCCTTTGAAATTTGGTCTAGAGAAAGCTCTGGGGGCAGAGATGTACCTTACTTTGTCCTGTGAAATCCCACAGAAAAAAATATTGACTTTTTGAGGAAAAAATAGCACCTTTTCCCTTCAGTCATTTGTGCTGTCAGCAAAATTTTGGCAGCACGCCCCAAAAAATGAATAGGAACTTAAGTTCCTTATGTTGTTCTAAGTCTGGCTTCATGCCACTGCCAGAGCACCAGCACTCGCAGCACACTCTGTACTGAGAACCCCAGTTGAAGCATCCACTTTTGAGAGTCAGGCCAGATGCCCTCAATAGTGCCTCACCCCCGGACACAGTGGCCCTGTCCCCTAGGTAGGTTACCTCATGCAAAGGAGCTCCCCTCATGTCTGGGGATTGGGAATGGGATCAGTTAAATCAGACTCTCCCAACCACACCGTAGATGTAGCACTTCACCTCTACAGCCCACTCTCCATTATGGAATAGAAGTAGGGTGTGACCACTTTTTCAAAAGGCAAAATCAGGACACATGCAGGAGCCCCTCCTCTTCCCTCCCCCTGACCTTCCCCTCTCCCCCTGACTCTTCTCTTCTTCTCTCTAAAGCTTTTCCCCCTGGTAAGGTTAGAAGCTAGAATCTACCTGTGGTAAGAGTTGCCCAGGGAGCCTGGGTTGCTGGGGTGAGATCTGGACACTTCACCTGCTCTGGGCAGGGGCCTGAGCAGTACAAAAGCAGGCCCATGTCTCAGCTCCTTGGAGAGTGCTGCCTAGGTCCAGATCTACCCACAAGGCCCCAGAGTCTCTAGGCAGCTTTTACAACAGCTTCTGGCCTGGCCATTGGGTTGGAAAAAAAGAGATGGAGCAAAAGCGGGGCCTCATGTCAAAGGGAGACTATATCCTACTTCAGTTCCCCACTTCCGTTGGGAAGAGGCTGGCACTTCCCTTGAGGAAGTGATGAGCAATGCCACAGGAACAATACTATCCTGGAGTCACTCAGCCCAGGAGTTGAACTCTGCATTTTGGGAGTGTCTCACCCTATTTAGGATAGTCTACATATGAGCTTTCACCTTCTGCTCACTTAAGCACCTAATCCTGTAACTGAAGTTGTGTTGCTGAATTGAAAGCCCCAGAGCTCAATGAAGCCACATCAGAGGTTGTTACGGTTATGAATAACATAATTTGTTTTTATCTTCATCCTTAAAAACAAACAAACAAACAAAAAACACACTCATGCTCACACACACACTCATATGCCCCCGCCACTTGGGAAATTACATATTTTTAAAAAAACATTAAAACTAGTTAAGAGAACATTAGGTAGGCCACCAAGTGAAGCAGTACAAAGTTTAGAAATGGCAGAAATTGGATTCCACAATATCTTCAATGAACTAATAAAATTCTCCATAATAGTTACATATAATAGAATTTGTTAAAAATATTATTTTAGGTTGTGACTTTTGTGCCCTCTAATTTTTTTCTGTTACATAGGGGTAAATCCCAGCCAACAGACTTCTTCTGGATATATCCTAGAGAAGAGACTTTAGCCCTATTGCTACATTTTAGTAAAACACTAATGCACATAAAAGCCACCTCTCTTCAACAAAGTTTGTGCTTAATGTTAAACAAGCACTTACATGCCATTGCATTTAATGGAAATAAGCACATATGAGTACTTTGTTTACAGGGATGGTATGTTGATGGTAAGTAGCATGCAGATTTTCATTTTGCAGAATAATTCAATTTCACAAAAGTCAGTTTTCTGTAAAGGTGCTCAAACTGATACTTGCAAAGAAGTTACTCTATGGGGAGATGAAGAGAAAAGGAAATGATTGTGTTTGCTCTTGGTAATTGGATTCAGAGAAACAAGGAACTATTCTAGTTTCTGTTGTTTAACAGAATGTTATAAAATCCTCAGTTATGATCTCTACAATCAGTAGTTTAAAGTAAGATCATATACGCTGTTTGTACATGTTTAATTTTTACCATTGAAAAATAACACTAAAACTGCAGTCCAGCATGCAAAATACCCTTACAAGTAGTAAACCTGTTCACATCTCTGTGTTCTGAATCAGAGAAGCAGGGAGAAAGCCCAGAAATAGTGCTAGCATCTAAACCACAAAGGCCTGGATTTACATGCAGAAGGAACCCTCTATTCACAGATATCCATGTGCAAAGGAAGCTTTTCTGTCACTATCCTGCCCTCCTTTGGACACTGCTTAGTCCATTCCCTAAGATGGGGTACAATTAAAGGCACCTCTGTCTACAGGAGAACAAACTTCACCCCCACAGTGGAACAAACTGGGAGGATCTCTGCAAGGAGAGTTTCTCCCTTGCCTATTCCAAATTTGTTTTACCATGGTATAAGTGGATCCACACCCAGCAACGTAGCCAGACCTCGGAAACCTCTCTTCACACAGTATCATTAAAGTCAGACTACTTGCATGAGTAAAAGGCTACTCATGAGAATGGACTGCATGTTAAGGCTCTGTATAGGCCCTCTCAGAGGTCCAGAGAAGCACAAGCCACTTCTAGCTTTTGAGGTCCCTAACTATAGTAAAAATAAAACATGATGAGATGTGAAAACAAAATAAGGCATGAAAAAAGAGAGTGAAACATAATTTGAATATTTTTAATTAATATTTGTTTTCTAGCATTGTTCACATTTCTTATTTCTTAAATTTGCATCTCTAAGTTGAGAGAGTGTGTCATGATATGGATGTGCTTAAAATCAAGTTCTGAAACTTATCAAATACCAAAAAAAAAAATCAAGTGCCTAATTCTGAACTCCCCCCCTTTGAGTTTGAGGTCCAGATCAAATAGCCCTTCTTCCTCCCACCTCTGATTGGCTCTGTCTCTGTACAAAAGTTGTATAATATCATACACTTTATGAATGCTGTATGTCTTTGTGGAATTCCCAGTCAACTGCCTGGTCTTGCCATGTGTCACTTGTTTGGCTCTGTCTCAAAAGAACAGAAAGAGAATTTAGATTGCCCCCCCCCTTTTTTTTACTGCTCTCCTCTTATCTCTTCTCATTTTTCCTTCATCCTTATGTATGCTCTGTTAGTGGTTCTGAATGCTCATGAGTCAGTACCAGGAATTCATTTCAGGATAACAAATGCAGGCACTGTAAGCCAGAAGTTCACTACTGGGAGGAACACCCCCATGTGGGCTGTGAGGTACATCTCTCTTTAGGTGTTCAAGGCACTGTGCATGGAGGCACAGTGACAACAGTAACCTGTAATTAATATGTGGATTCTATATCTTTTCTCATAAACTGCACGTTTAGCCTTAGAAATCTAGAAGAAAATGGCTGTCAATATTTTTTGAATGGGCAACATCTGCTATTCTGTCATGGAAAACCCCTCATGGAAAACTTTCAAAACAGAGTACACAAAGAAATGAACAATACACTCTACTGTAATATAATGTTCTTTAAGGAGCATCCATTCCTCGGAAGGACAATTGAATAAATACTTGAATAGGCCTCCCCCATTTCTGGAATTGTATGATTTTGTCCCAAACCTGGTTTTGTTTTATAGAAGTGTTCATTTCATTTGTGTTTGTGTGTACTCCAGTGAGCATGTGGGCTGAAGTATTGGCCTGTTAAAGCCAATGACAAAACTCGCATTGTCCTCAAGAAGGCATGCATTTCACTCTTGGTCTTTCTATTTATGAGGTAAGTTATATTGTTAGTGTAAGGTGAATTCTAATATGCTTTCCCCCCTGGAAGTTAGAAAACTCACAAAGTTTTAGTTGTAGAGTCGTATGTAGTCAGAACATTAGGGGCAGGAATTAATTCCCTATAGAACCAGACCAGGGTTAAGAACCCTAAGACTATAGGTCATGTATACCTCTGGGAACTCTCAGAAGATAAGGACCTCTATGTAGCTCCCAAGACTGTTATAAGTCGATTACGTCATGTCTTCTTTGTTAATTTCTATTACCAGAGTTGGACAGCAATGTAAAATAAATTACCTTTGCCATAAGCAACACTGTAGCTTCTGGATGAGTAAGGAACATGCCACACAATGTAGCTGGTCACCAGTTTTTTTTCCCCTGGCAATTCTGAATAGCTGAGAAGGCCACAAACGTGAACAGGATGTTTTGCAGGACATTGAGATGAAAGAACCATGCAAGAAGTCACTGCTGCTTATTCACCACAATCTCCAACTCTGGCACAATTAGCAATTCTCCTTACTGAACAATGGAGAGTAACACATGACCCATTATGCAGGTAAGAGATGCTTAGTGCTACATGTGTCTAATTAATCTCTTGTCCACCCTACAAGGCACTGAACACTCACAACACTACAGCAGGAGTTGAAGTTTCTCAGCCTTTCTCAGGATCAGAGGTTTTATTCCTAATTATTTCACCTAGCCTGTAGTCCATTTTCCTCAGATTTTTTGCCCTTTGCAGTGCGTGGGAGCTGCAGTAGTATTTCTAACGCTACCTGTCTAATTCTGAGTGATTGATTGTTTTCATCAGGGGCTGGCTGCTTTCCTGTAATTGTCTTCCCCTGCCTAATTTTTGTGTTCTTCACCAGACCTTTATAATATGTCATTACCACTCCTGCAAAGGTAACCTTCAATCATTGCAGCTCCATAGCCTCCCACTTTTGTTTAATATTTCTGCTGATGTTCTGTGCTGTGTTAATATTTAAAGTAAATCTTGACTCTGGGTTTTGGATCGAAGGTGAGGAGCTTTAATTAAAAAATGGTTTCATCTTGCATTGTAGGACCCTCTTAGAAAAAGAGGAGGTATAAAAATTATACTGGAGTATAGAACTCAGGAGAAAACACTTGTCTAAGATTGCTGCTAGAGGGCTGGCAATGGAAATGGTGTTACATCTGCCTTTTAAACTTTCTTCTTTACATAGTCAACCCCATTTTAAAGCAAGTCAGTAGTTATAGTTGACCAATATGCATTAGTGTTTTTGAATGTACTGTACCTTAAACAATAACAAAAACTTTGACCTCAATCATTACAGCTGTTGGCAAGATGAATTACTACTGAAAGTGGTTTGTAGCTTTTAGTGAAAGTGTGATGGCAAATGAAACTGAATGTGCATGGTAAATGCTGAGTGCATTTCTATGTATTGCTATTATAAGTATCTACCTTCTGGAAAAGAAGAGGATTATAAAATATAGGGCTGTTGCCCTGATTCTGCAAGGCATATGCTTATCTTTAAGCATATTAATAGATTGATTGACTCCTTTGAAGCAAATAAGATTATTCACATGCTTAAATTTAGACATATACTTAAATGGCTTGCTGAATAAGAACCTCAGTGCCTCCCTTATCCTAATGGAATGATTTTACTCTCTCATACTAGTTCAGTATAAAGATTCAGTATCTGAAGGAATACCTGTAGGCAGCCAGATAGGCTAAGTAATTCAGTATTTGCTTGCCCATCTGTAATAACTATGCTATTTATAACAAAAGACAAGGACACTATGACGATGAGTCTATGTATGGGCAAACACCTTCAAAAGTAAATAAAGTCTCCACTGATGACAGATAGCACATTTTCTGACTATGACAGATAGCCATTCTCCGTATTTTCTATATATCTACTGCACAAATTCTATTTCATCAGCCTGATAAGAAAAAGTGATAGCAGATAGAAATCTGTGTCAACACAAAGTAAATTAAAAATGGGGACCTTTCATCCGATAGTATCTTTTTATATAATGTAATTTCTTTGGCTAATGTTCTCTGTTTTACTTCAAAAGGTTATAGAAAAAGAGTGGGTGATGGATGATAAAGGAAACAGGCAAAGCTGCGCACAGCACAAGGGCACAACATCGAGTGTACCAATAAAGGAACTGTCCTAGAAAGTATTATAAACCCTATCATCATTTTTCTACAAGTCATACTTTCCTGGTTACCATTGGGAAGCCCAGATTTTAAGTTGAAAGCAGACAACATGCTTTTAAAAACACCAGGGCCCACGTTGCCTATTTCTTACCAAGTATGATGATTAATGTCAGTGGTGTTTGAATATTTAATACTTTTACTACTTCACATATATTCTGCATTAAGCATAACCTGATTCACTCCACAATTGTATTTAAAATAAAATAAAATAAAATAAACATACAGTTAACGAATAACTTTCAAATACAGTAGAAAGAAAAATATACACACTGTTCCTATAAACAGCAAATTTATTGAGCTAACTCTGCATGTTTACCACTGAAAATCCACCATAAAGGTCTTACAGAGGACAACAGGTGAAAACCTTGAATCAGATAGATTTAATGGAATCAGGATTTCAAGGAAAAGAAGACAATTCGACTACCCATATGCTTAACATTAGACACATGCTTATCTTATTGATTTGGGGCCCATAGTTATGGCCAGCCAGAGATGGTCACAGACAAAGATGCTTGGAAAATGCAAATACCAAACGCGTTGTAGTATTTGCAAAATCAAGTGTTCTGTAAAGATCACTACTGACTTTGTCTCTGCATGAACTGAAATACTATATGAGACCTTTGAAAATAGAAGTATCAATATGTGGAAACAAACATTTTATCATTCAGATGATTTTTAGGAAACCAGTTCCATCATAATAACCTTGCAATCAAACTTCTAGTTTTGCAAATAATTTGTAAAGCAAATTTGTTTACTTATAGGTAGTATCCACAGTAAGGAAGCAAAAGCATCTTACATTTGTACACACTCAAGAACATTCATATTTTTTACCCTACTTTCGTAGGTACACTAAGTTCCATGTAGCAGTTTGTCAATATACAATAATATTTTCAAGGAACAATTGTAGGCATTGATTTTGGGACAATTTCTGATTATTATGTTAAGCTAGTAGGCCTCAGGTTAATTCCTCCACAATTAGAGGCAACTTTTTGATGCTGCTACATTGGCAATTACCGTTGTAGAAAAGTCCTTAAGAATTGTACAGATTACACCTCTGAAAACTGGCATTCTCTGGTCTGGAATACCATGGATGTTTCTGGATCAGAGTACCCAGGATCCTAATGGCAGGAGGGCCAGAAACCCAAATGGGGACAGGGGCAGTGGGGCCAGAGCCCCAGAGCAGTGCTGGGGCCAGAGCCAGAGAACTCTGGCATGGACAGGGATCCTTGGCCAGCTATGGCAGCATGGAACCAGGGACTGAAGAAGCCCGGCCACCTGTGACAGTACAGAGCCAGGGGTGGGCAGTACAGAGCCATGGCAGCACGGGGCTGGGGCTGGAGGACCTTGGCTTCCTGTAGAAGCACTGAGTTGGGCTGGAGAACTCCGGCCACCCATGGAAGCCTAGGGCCTTGGCCAGGGGACCAGTGGCAGCAAGGTGGATAGCCCATGTGGAGAGGGGATAGTGGCAGATAGCCTCGGGGTGGATGTCAGGCAATACTTCCCCTGGTCCAACAAATTCTTTCATTCTTCACCAGTCAGGTCCGACAGTGCCGGACCAGGGAGGTCCAACATAGGATTTACCCTTTACATTGAGTTTTCTCATGTTAAGCATCCTATTGAACAGGAAATTAAATACCTGATATACAGTCCTAAAGGAAGATTCAAAACACCTATATAAAATATCGTAAACGTTATAAATGAAATTCTCAACTATCTTCATGCATGAAAAGTGAAATGAGTAAATTAGAGAATCCAGCCTTACAGGGATCTTCTTATAGAGTTGCATTGGTTTCAAACATATTATAAAGGACTTTATTCTACAGGGAACTTTTTCATTGTTTAACACCATGACTCAGGATAAAGCTTCTCTGTATGTTAAAGCTGTTTCTCAGTAAATGGTTTTATTTTATCTTTTGTTGTGGTGTCAGCCAGAAGACCACCCTTTTCCTGTGTAAATCTTACATTTTACAGAGTTTTTCCAGAGAGAAATTTCAGTAAATAAGAAATAAAGCATATGTATACTGTAGAAGTTAAAGAAAGTACTCTAACATCCTGTAAGACTCCATGTTCTTTCTGTATAATTTTAAGGTATACAAACAAATTAAATAGAGAATTATTGCCTGGATGTGTAACTCTATTGATTGGCTAAACTATTATAGAATGGTTAATATTTATTGCTTTCTATTAGTTTTCTATGAGAACATATTTTCCTATAATTTCTTAATAGGAATCTGTATCAAATATAATTTCTTGACTAATAGCATCAATACTTTTACATTGATGTCTGAGTTTTCTAACAATACACTATTTAGGTAACAGAAGATATAGGTGAAATAGAGCATTTGAACAAATCCACATACTGCTGAAATGGAGCAGCAATGCACATTGTCTCAGTTGGTGCAAGTTGTCTCATAATGACTCCTAACTAACACATAATTTCCACAGAAAACAAATGCAACCAAGAATATCACCTCCCTATAATATCATAATTACATTATTACATTTTTAAAGGATTTCAGGTTGTACCTCACTTAACTAAGACCACAGATGTTCCTCATCACAGGCCAGGTATAGGGAGGTCTGGCAGCCAGGCAGCAGTGCAGCAGGGGGTGAAGACTCTGATGGGAGCCCTCTGTCGGGGGGGGGGGGGGTGAGGGGAAGAGGGAGCAGGCGAAGCAGTGGGAAATTCTGGCCCCAGCAACTGGGCAGTAGTGGGGGACGGTGGAGATCCAGCCCTTGTGGTGGCCAGGGAGCTCTGACCTCAGCCATGCAGCTTTGATCCTAGTGGGGGCCAGGAAGCTCCAGCCCAGGAAGCCAACCCAGCCAGGCAGCAGCGAGGCTGGGCTGGAGCCCTGTCCGAGGGGAAGCCCATGAGGGGAGGCACTTCCCCTGGTCTGGCAAATCCCCTCATTTGGAACTGGTCAGGTTTTGAGAGTACTGGACCAGGGAGGTCCAACATGTATTAGCTGGTCCCTTGGTACTATATACTAAGCTCATTCAAAACAGACTCTACTTACTGCTGGTCTTATGTCTACACTACAAAGTTAATTTGAACTAACGGACGTTAGTTAGAATTAACTTTGATAGGCGCTACACTAGCGCTCCGCTAGTTCGAACTTAATTCGAACTAGCGGAGCGCTTAGTTCGAACTAGGTAAACCTCATTCTACGAGGACTAAGCCTAGTTCGAACTTACTAGTTCGAATTAAGGGGTGTGTAGACCCTTAATTCGAACTAGTAGGAGGCTAGCCCTCCCCAGCTTGCCCTGGTGGCCACTCTGGCCAACACCAGGGAAACTCTATTGCCCTCCTCCCGGCCCCGGACCCCTTAAAGGGGCACGGGCTGGCTACGGTGCCCATGCCAGGTGCAAACCTGCCAGCACCCAGCCAGCAGACCCTGCACCTGGCATGGCTTGAGCCAGCCACCCGATGTCCCCCAGCCTTCCCCCTCTTCCCGGGACCAGGCTGGTGGCTCCCGGGAGCTTGCCCGGGACCGCAAGAGGTGGGCACCCGCCTGGTCTAGTGCGGACATCATGGACCTCGTCCACGACCTCCGCACTAGGCACAGGAAAGTGGCCATCTAGGACAGGAGAGCTGCTAGCCTGGCCACCCAGGAGCAAGTGTGCATGAAAATCAAGGTGGTCCAGTGAGACCCCAGACCCTGAGCCCTGAGCTTACAATGGCCGTACTGGGTCAGACCAAAGGTCCATCTAGCCCAGTAGCCTGTCTGCTGACAGCGGCCAACCCTAGGGACCCTGGAGGGGATGGACCGAAGATAGTGACCAAGCCATTTGTCTCGTGCCATCCCTCTCCAGCCTTCCACAAACTTTGGACAGGGACACCACTCCTACCCCCTGGCTAATACCACTCCATGGACCCAACCTCCATGACTTTATCTCACTTCTCTTTAAACTCTGTTCTAGTTCTAGCCTTCACAGCCTCCTGCAGCAAGGAGTTCCACAGGTTGACTCTTTGCTTTGTGAAGAACAACTTTCTGTTATTAGTTTGAAGCCTGCTATCCATTCCTTTCCTTTGGTGTCCTCTAGTCCTTCTATTATGGGAACTAATGAAGAACTTTTCTTTATGCACCCTCTCCACCCCACTCATGCTTTTATAGACCTCTACCCTATCCCCCCTCAGTCTCGTCTTTTCTAAACTGAAGAGTCCCAGTCTCTTTAGCCTCTCTTCATATGGGACCTGTTCCAAACCTCTGATCATTTTAGTTGCCTTCCCCTCTCCCACCTCCTTTTCCCAGTCTCCCCGAGTTTTGTTCAATAAAGAGAGATTCTATTTTTGACCATACGTTTTCTTTATTTTGTACATCAGGAAGGGGAGCTAGGGAAGGGTAAGTGGAAGGAGGTGAGGGAGGAATGGGGTACAAGCCCCCGATGGGGAGGACTGAGCTGGCTTTGCAGGCTTCTGGGGGTGGAAGCTCTCCTGCAGCCCTCCAATTGCCCCCCAGATGGCAGCCTGCGGCAAGTGGAGCCGGTCTGATGGCCGAGTGCTGTGATGTACCCAGTGTGGGCACTCAGGGCACTCCAAGCCAGGACTGCTTTGCAAGCGGGGCACCCCTGAGAACTGTCTGTCCGGGGTGGGGGTCGGGTCCCTTTAAGCACAGCCCTCAGCTAGCCTGAGGCAGCAGCTCCACGCTCTAAGTCCTCATCTGATGCCCTGCCGGCACTGCTTCCGGCCATCCTTAACCCCGGTTCAGGGTCCACTTAATGTGGACATGCTAGTTCGAATTAGCAAAATGCTAATTCGAACTAGTTTTTTAGTCTGAATGCGTTAGTTCAAATTAGCTTAGTTCGAATTAACTAATTTGAACTAAGTTAGTTCGAATTAGTGCTGTAGTGTAGACATACCCTGACTGAATTGCCAGAATTGAAAACACTTCTCTCACCATTCCACCTGCCACTCTTGAAATATTACTGTATCATTTAAAGGGAAAGATTCTCTTCATACTGCTTTGCCAATTGTGAAACTGGTGTTCAAGATTTGGCAAACTAGAGATTCAGTCTCCAGTGAACAGATCTATCATTTGCAACCCATTTAGGAGCTGTCCATCAAGAAGACACTCAAATAATTCAAGCCTTAGAAGTTAATGCCAGTTACAATAATTCCAATTTGTATTATGTAGTCAAAGCTTGTGCCAAATCCTACTGAAGTTAATTGCAAATCTCCCAT
Organism: Pelodiscus sinensis; assembly: GCF_049634645.1. Taxonomy (NCBI): domain Eukaryota; kingdom Metazoa; phylum Chordata; order Testudines; family Trionychidae; genus Pelodiscus; species Pelodiscus sinensis. The sequence goes on from NC_134713.1 coordinate 73,879,203, forward strand.
TAAACTTCAATGGATTTTGGATCACACACTAATTAGGATTTATTGAAAGCAAATGTGTTCACTTACTCACTGGTGGTATCCAGGTTACGGAAGAAAGAGCATCATACATTGGTGCAAACCAAGAACATTCACACTTTCTACACTACTTTCACAGGTACAATAAGTTCCATATAGCAGTTTATCAAAATAGAATACAGTTTTTAAGGAGCAATTGTAGACATTGATTTTAGGACAGTTTCTTTCCATTTAGGTTAAGCTAGTAGGCCCCCCTACGTTAATTCCTCTCCATATGTGACCAGAGGCAACTTGAATCTGGGGGTATGTCTACACTACCCCGCTAGTTCGAACTAGCGGGGTAGTGTAGACATACCCTGGTATAGTAGGGGTAACAGGCATAGCAGGGGACAGGAACAGTGCAGCCTCCCTCACATTGTTCTCCCTCTTTGGCACCCTGTGGCAGCTTCTCTAGAGGTGCATGGCATTGGGGATCTGTGGGGTAGACTAGTTTGCTGTCCCCATGTCACTGCAAGATTTTAAATACGGAATTAATGTCCTTCCACCCTCTGGACCCACTGTGGCTGATGCTGTACAGATGCAGGAGGACATTTCACGCAGATTCACACAGATTCTTCTTTCCGTCTGGGTCTCCCTTTCTAAGTAGATCCCTGAGATCTGCTATATATTCAGTTGCACTTATCACATGTTCTCTGCAATGATGTTATCTTCAAGGGTTGATTTTTTTTCTCCCAGTTATCTAAAGTCTATTTAAATGATCAACTCTCCTAAAGAAAGAGCGAGAGTGTTTACAAGCCAAATTGCTGGATAATTTAGACTAGAAATGCCCTTTTTCTAGCAGTTTTGACCTTTCCTACTTTTCTTATTGTTCTGTCTGAGAGACCTTTATGCTCCATTACTCATCCTACTTATAGATGTTTGGATGCATGCAGGCAGGTGTATCAGAGCAGAAAATACAGAGAAAATGGTGATTTGATACTCCACAGCCACTGTTGGGGCAAAATCCAAGTCACTTCAATCAATGTCTTTACCTTTACATTCAAGAACATTTGTTACTATGTTTTACCTTTCTGTAGCTGGGAAGGTTCTGATTCCTGTATGTGTACCTGTAGAACATTCTAGAGAAAAGGATGAAATTGACTTTTGGCTGCAGGAAGTTTTTTTCACAGGGGAAAATATATATGCACAGGACATTGAAAGAAACTAAAATTTAATTTGAGGTCTATTAATAGGCTTTCATAACCTTTTCAAGGGGTTTTGGATTCTTAAATTAAAGCTTGCAGTATCACACACAGCCGTGGAAAGGCTTCCTGTCATTTATGTATCAGACAGAGAAAGCTCAATTTCTAGGTAACCTCTCTCTTTCATTGTACTGCTCATGTGAATGAAACATAAGGAAGGAACATGTCTTGATTTTTGTTTCTGTGAGCCAGTGGCTCGGGTTGTGTTACAATGTAGGAACTTCTTGGCTTGCTTCCAGGACTATCTTTTTTTTCAATCTAGCAGCACAAATATATCTCTCTTTAAAAAACTGGGAAAGTATGTACAAATCAAATATAGATCACAGAAAGTCTAAAAAGTCAGGATTTGAGCAGATCCAAATGTTATACATGTAATCTGTATTATTATTTTGGAATAACGTCCATTATTCTGAAATAAATATTCAAGCATCTACACAGCTAGCCCGTTATTTTTAAATAATTTTGAAATAGTGGGAGGCTTATTTCGGCATTTGTAAACCTCATTCCACAAGGAATAATACCTCTTCCAAAATAGCTATTTCAGAATAGCAGTAGTGTGGACAGAAAGCTCCACTGATGTTATTTTTGAAATATCTCCTCCCCCGGGCCATTCAAACTAATTACTCCCCAGTGCTTCCTGGGGCTCTAAATTGAGGTAGCATGTCCACATTAGGGAAGCGTGCCTTGGACTAATTTGCAGGCTTCCCTGAAGTATAGATGTACTATTTTGAAATAAGCTATTTCAGAGTTTCTTCTGGAATAGCTTATTCTGAAATAATCATGCAGTGTAGGCATAGCCTATATGAATAACAACAACAAAAGGGAGTGGTAAGAATGCAGACCTCATACACAAGTATTCCTTTTCAAGTTTTGCCACAAACACAGCTTTTATAGGATCCTGAGAGTCTTTTCTCTTTCTCTCTCTCAGAGTATTATAGGGTTTTATATACCATCTATCACTGCAAGGAAGACTTTTAATTCTGTGGAATGTTACACATTTGTTTCCAATTTACAACTAGAATGCTGTATGCCAAATATTCTCCTACTATTAAAGCAATTAGGATCCACATTGATGCACACATCGCTATTTATGTAAATGAAATTAAACAAAAATACTCAATCTATGAAGGCCAGAGTCCACCAATTTTATGATTATTTCTGCTTCTATGTCCATAATCCTTCCACTGAAAGAGCCAAAGAGTTATTTCCCCTTCTTCCCAACCCAATTACAAGAATACTACTTCACAACTAGCTAGAAGGCAAGGCACATTTCTTCATGGTGGTGGGAAGAATCCTGCTAGCCTGGAAATTTCTGTTTCAAACTCTTACATACATCTGGTTATAACATAGTAGCGGCATCTCCCCTCCTTCTCCCAAAAATCATAAATATTATCAAAAACTCAAAAATTCTGAAACTTTCAGCTCTACTTCCAACTATTCATTTAAACACACATTCTAGAAACAGCACAGAATCTAAGGGCTAGCCAATGGTCCTTTAGTGGCCTAATTAAATATCTCTAGAATTACTTGTAGATAAACATGTACTGAAGTGCACTCTGACTGAATACAATGTAGACAAAAATAATCTCAAAGCCTCTCACAACTTTCTGTCATTCATTACAATGGCACTAGCATTGCATTTAGCTGTAGATATAGGCTAGAAGAAAAAACACAGTCTAGTGTCAGTGGCCAGAACACAATCAAGTACAAATCAAAAATTCCCAAGCTCTGATATGGACTTTCTGTATGTCGTATGGAAATTAATCTCCTCTGTATCTCAGTTTCCCAGTCTGTAAAACAGGAATCATAATGAGCATGTCAGCATTAGGTAATTTTACCCAACTCTTGGATAAAATAAAGAGTGCTAAATCCTGTTAGCCAGGCAGACTCAAATTCAAGGCTATATCATATTTCTATATTCTTTCATATGAACTTCTTTGGCTATTTTAATATTTTAATTTCTTCAGTAGTTCTCTATGATAATTTCCACTGCTTTTCTAGCCATTAATTTCAATGGAAGATTTGTCTGGCAGTAGGTCACATGCTATACAAAAGCAAACACCCTAAAAATCTTAGGTTATATTCATAGGTAGCAATGGCAGTATTTTACTACCTGTACATGTCCATTGAACACTATTACTTAATTACCTAAGAATGTTGAAATGTAATGGATGCTTTGGAGTTTAAGTAATGACTCACTCAAGCAACAGAGCAAAGTGAAAAGTGCTAAATGAATACAACAGCTAATGGAGATCAGCCTCTTAATATAATGCTGAGACTACTTAGCATGCTTTATAAGGTCAATTTCTACATGTTTGATAAGGTCAATCTTTGCATTCTGCCTCTGGTACTTAGTGCTTTTTAGCTATTATGTACTGTTTTACATTTTATCAATCTAATGGCAATAGTGCAAAGCTAATATAGACTATTCTCTCTCTTTCCACTCCCTCCCTCATGTTCCCCTATGAGTGGTGGGACCACTCTGCAAACAAAGCAATTCATTTATCATGTTAGCAATGACTCCTGGAATGCTAAGTATTTGCCATAAGAAAACTGTACCTACCTTGCTCAGTACAGCTTTCTGAAATCTCACTCAATGGGACACTTCTATCAACATATCTAAACATCTAAATTATATTTGGAATTAAATTTTCCATCAATTTCTTACACCTGTTGCGTGACTCTGTCTCTGAAATGTGATATTTATAGAGTTACAGTTTTATGGGGTAATTTAGATGTTGACATACCCTTCAAGATGGTAACAAAACTACTGTCTCTCTTAGAATATATTTAGAGAGGGATCTGATTACTTTGTGTAAATTGTGGTGCAACATCAGAACTGGTTAGGAAATTTTTAACATAAAAAATGTCAATTTATTAAAACTTTTTTTTTCAGGAAAGGGTCATATTTGGTGAGCATTATATTCTGTTTTTTTAAAGTTTTTGAAATTGTTTAAACAGAGGGAAAAATATAGATTTCTGATTCAAAATGTCTTTTTGTTTGGAAACATAATTTGAGTGATAAAGGAATTATATGGTGAAAAATAGGGTCAAAATATGAAAATAAACAAAACAAAATATTTTGATTGAATCAAACCATTTGGGGGAAAGGAGGATTTTTGATTTATGCAAATTTTCTAGATTGACTTTTCAACCTAATTATGGAAAAAATGTTCAGAATCTTGAATATTTCTAACTCAGTGTTATATAATATTGAATCCTCCATTAGTCAACAAAAGTTGTATCATTACCTTAGGGATCAGGACTGAGGACTAAATCCATGGAGAGACTTGAAGATAATTAGCTCCGTTAATCTTGAGTTTCTACTGTGCCATTAATGTAGCTCACTAGGGACCTAATGTAATCCTATTACAATCAATAGAGAGGTTTCACTCTGACTTTACTAGGCTTTGGTTCAAAATAAAAATCAGCTTTTAATGGATGATTCTTAAGGAGAAAATCAGAAAAGGGGAAAACAACAATACATATCCTCTCACAGATTTCGGTAGCATGAGGTATATATTGTTCTTACAGTTCATAATTTGTCTCCCATTAATACTAATAAATAAATATTGTTTTACCGAACAGAGAACACATAAACATATAGAAATTTTGACCAAGTCTCATTTTTTGTGTAACCCTATCAAATCTCTGCATCTTTGTAAGGTTGTCATAGTTTTTTATAATTAAATGGTATTTTATGGGACAGTTCAATAATCTTAACAATAGCTAAACAATCTCCACAAGTCAAACATGGCAACCTCTTGGTAAGATAAATATTCCATAAAGATGGATAAACATGGTAAATAAAAAAAACTGTATTAAAAATGTGCTTCCCTATTTATAGTGATGAATGATGGTCTCTGCCATTCATAAATACTAGAGGCTGTATTTGCTATTCTCTCTGCCCCCACCTACCATACCTTCTTTCTTTCCTGGCATACTTACAAAAGACAGATAGCCTCTCCTGGTTTTTTGTTTGTTTGTTTGTTTTGGGTTTTGGGTTTTTTTTGGTTTGCATATTATGCTTGCAAAGGCTCTACCTGTATTTTGACAGTGATCATATGAAGAAAATAGACCCAAGTCTATGTTGCCTATTGATAACCTGTAGTTCCCCACAGGCATTATGTGGGATATGTTGGGCAACATTACCAAAAAAAACCTGTGAAATCACAGTATATTTGTATTTAGTTGTCATTTATTACTATGCTGGTTTAACATTTACACTGTGACCCATATTAAAATATTGCCTGCACATTCCAGCTATCTTAGGATTCAGTTGTGCAATTCTAACTTTGATTAGCATATATTCATGTAAGCAACACCAGTGTGTCTATCCCAGATGCTATCCCACCTTCAAATGCAGTCTACGCATACTCTCAGTATGATCACTCATGGATGTGAATACTGCTGCCCAACAGTAGAATGCTACTCTTAAATTGTATTTATTATCTATATTTCATTCTTTTCACTGATATTGCATAAGAGATAAATATGATTTTTCTTTCAAAGCCCTCTGATGCAGAAGAGCTTGTGCTATTCTGCTGACAGGGAGGAGACAGGGGCTGAGATTTGGTTGATACAGATGATAAGTACTTGCTACACATTGCACAACTGACTCTCACAGGTTCTCCCAACACATTGCCATGAAAAGAGAGGGATAAGCTGATTTAGAGGAGAGCGGAGGGAGAACATTCCTAGATCCATAAATCACAGGAAGACAGCCAGGCAGCCACCACCAGCTTCCCCAGGGAGCTGACATCAGCTGCAGGTAGAGAGGATGAGGCATCAGAGCACAGGAAGACAGAGACTTCCTGCTTAGCTAATAGTTTAGGAACTAATTTAGTTTAGTTTAGTTAAGTTAACTGGTACAAATCCCAGTAAGCCTATTGCAGATTGACTTCAGCTAAACTGATAAAAGCCACTTTTAAACAGAATAAGAATGACCACACTGGGGTTTGAATCAGTTTAAATCCACACCCTCATTATTAATGACACAACTTTCCTGTGTAGACAAGCCCTTGGATCTACTCAAGTAGCAGACATTGAACTGCGGTACGGTTGATCTGCAACCTTGGTGAATAGGATGGCGGAAAGGGAAGGATTTTTAATCTTGTGTAATTCCCCTGGTAACTTACACAACTTGTGCTCACTGGGAAGGCTTCAATCCTTGAAGGTTAAGAGCCTGATCCAAAGTCCCTGGAAAGCAATGGCAAGAATCTCATCGTTATTGTAATGGGTCTGTTGTCTTTCTTTCCTTCTGTGCCCCAAACATTGTTTTCTCTTCTGTTTGTGACTTCCAAAAGGCAAAGGACAAATACATTCTGAGGTCTCCCAGCCAACTAGTTTATTTAAGTGTATATATTTTTAGTGCTATTTTTCTTGTGGTAAAAGGCAGATCCTTTATTCACATTTCTTGACAAAACAATTAATAGCATTACCATCTCCTCCCTCCCCTTTTTATATTTCAAGTGTTCTATTTCTTGGTGCAGATCAGCCATCTAGTAGAACAAGTTATTTGAATTATCTAAACAAACCCTACATTTCCTGCTGGTTCTTTTCTCTGCCTCCTCCCCTTTTCTCTTGTTTTTAGCAGCATGGTTCCTTCCATGCTGCTAGACCACCTGTTCAAAAGAATAATAATAATGATACCCCTCACTGTTAAAAATATAGCACTTCTCCCAAGATAATAAATTTCCCATTACACCACTTTTAAATTATCTCGCTGCAATTAACATAACCTGATTGATCCTGTTGGAAGTATCCAACCACTATAATGCAACTAGTTAGTCTCCACAGGAACAGTGAGCCAAACCACCTGCCCAAATTCATAAGAGGGACTAAATTGAATTCCACTAGCGCAGGCTCTGGAAGAGGCTGTAATTAGGAGAATGTTTGCCAGTAGTAGGTAGCGCTTGTAGAAAATATCTGCCACAGTCCTTCTGCCATGCCAGCACAATCTATAGTGAGGTTCCATATAGTACAAGGATTCACCCAGGCAAAGATGCAATTGAAATATCAGGCTCATAAACTTTATGTAAGGGCAATATAATTATTGATATTAAAAATTTATACCACGGTAACTCCCGGAAGCCCCAGGTACTGAGCCCTGCACAAATACATGTGAAGACATGTTCTCTGCCCCATGCAGCTAGTGTAACTCATTCAGTTATGAGCATATCCATAATTTACTCTATCTACTGAAAATGTTTAACGATCCAAATTGGCCTTAGTAGGTCCAGTGATAATGGCTACAATTCCAGGTCTTATCTGGGCACTGCAGCCATGAAGTGAGCCAGTATAGGTTAGTGATATAGCACTTAGTATGCTGCAATAATATCCCATCTTGTGCTCAGAGATAGAGTTATGACTGCCCATCCAGGAACCAACTTATGTCTTGAGAAGAGTTCTGCAGATGAAGCCACATGATAACTTCTGGACAATAGGAGGCTTTTGCACAACTGTATGCCCTGGACATACAGTTTCCAGTGTAGACTTACACTTTATGAAGTTAGCCAAAAATGGCCACAAGCAAAACAGTCCTGTGGTTCCTTAGGGTACATCTAGACTACGTTTTTCTTATTTAAAAAAAAAGATATGCAAATTTGGCACGAATTTACGCATCTTCTTCCGATCACTTTTTCAAAAGAGTTTTTTTTTTTTGAAAAAGCAACCAATCTAGACGTGGGTCTTAAAATAACCCCTTTTTCTAAAGAACCCTTCTTTCTCAAAAAATGAGGTTTAGAGCGTTCTTTCGAAAAAGGGGTGGGTTTTTGAATGAACCACCTCTAGACTGCTTGCTTTTTTGAAAAAAACCTCTTTCGAAAAAGCGATTGGAAGAAGATATGCAAATTCAAGCTGAATTTGCATGTCTTCTTTCAAAAGAAAAATGTAGTTTAGATGTGCCCTTAGAGACAAACAAAAATATACAGGATCATGAGTTTTTGTCGGTTAACCCCACTTCATTAGATTAATTGGAGTGGAAATGTCTGTTATTTCCACTCCAACTCATCTGATGAAGTGGGTTTTACTATGCCGTACACTACACTAGGGAGTTATTTCAAAATAACAAGCGAAGTGTCCACACTAACAAACCCATTATTTTGAAATAATGTGCTGGTTATTTCAAAATAATAACTCCTGCTTGTCACGAAGAATAACACCTTTTTCAAAATTATTATTTTGAATAGCATTAGTATGGATGCTCAGCTGCTGCTATTTTGAAACAGTTGGCCTCCAGAGGCTTCTCACAGCTGCATTTGTGGCCACTCTGGCCTCAGTCCTGACAACTCCAATGTTCCCTTTCTGCAGAGTTTAAAGCTGCAGGCAGAAGGGAAAGGGCTTGTGGCCCCAGAACAGTCTTGTTAGCTCCATGCCACACAGTACCCTTTGTTGGAACCATGGCTGACCCCAGTGCTCCCTCTTCACCCTATGTGGCTGCCAGCACTCTCTCAGAACCCTCTGATGCCCCTGGGCAGGGACAAAAGAGAGCACCAGCCTGGACTGGTGTGGAGATCCTGGACCTCGTTGAGGTTTCAGGGGAGGAGACCAACCTCCAGGGTCTCTGCTCCAGAAAGAGAAATGCAGATGTTCATGGCTGGATGATCAGAAGCCTGGTGCAGAAAGGATACATGTGGACCCTCAACCAGGTTGGCATGAAAATCAAAGAGCTTCAGCAGTTCTCCAGTAAGGCCAGGGAGCAAAGTTCACATTCCACAGTGGTTCTTCACACCTGCTGCTTCTATAAGAAGCTAAATGCCATCCTGAGTTGAGGGGCCAGTCACCTCCCTTCCATTGTCATCAACTCTGGCCAAGAAATGGTCAGTGTCAGACTCCACAAGGGTAGGGCTGTGGAGGACGATGACTGCTTGACCATGGGATATAGGTATAGTGATGTTCCCCTGCAGGAGCGGCTCGAGGAGACCTGCCAGCAACTGGTGCCCCAGGCAGAATGCGTGATCGGCACTCCCTCCCTCCATAGCCCTCAATGGCATGACATCATCATTGGATGCCATGTTTAACGCGGCACCCTAGGCAACTGCCGAGGTTGCCTACATCCACGGGCCGCCCCTGTTCCCCTGAGACATCTGTGCCCATGCAAGACAGTGCCCACTGTGTAGACAACAGATGACCTTGCTCAAAGCACATCGCCATCATCTGAACCTAGACCTTTGGTGTCGATTCAGATATTAGAGCTAGGCTTCATACAGAGTGACTCCTGGGATGACTGCCCTTATCAATTTTCTTCACATCTGGGTACATTCAACACCACCCATCTTCCCAATTCCACGGGATCCTCCACAGACAGAGCACCAGGGAAGACCTGCAGTGGGATCAGATGGCCTGACTATAGTCTATCATCCGGGGATTGAATGAGAAGGCCTGGGAGTGGGCCATCAACCATGGATAGTACCAGGATGACCAGGAACAGCAGAAGGCCATGTGGGAGCAGCTTTTGCACCAGCATGAGGCCATGTGCTCCTCCATAACATCTGTCATGGAGTGCATGGTCATGCGCATGGATTGGGCCACCAGCCACCACCCCACCCCTGTCCCCCAACTTCTTGTCCCTGCCCCCACAACTCCCCATTCTCACAGCTGTACCCACCCTTACCCCCTAGATTCTCTTCCAATCCCCCCCAGGGTCTGCTGGGGCCCCCAAACATGTGGTGTGTGACTTCTCAGTCAACTAAAGCCTCCCAAGCTCCCCGAGGAAGGTCCAGTACCAGCACACACACACACACACACACACACACACACACACACACACACACACACAAACAAACTCTTCTCCTCCTTCTTCCCCCTTCCTACAGAGGCAATGCAGGGGCCTACTGTGGAGAGGCCCAGGGTAGAGTCTCACAGGTGACCTTGGCTGAAACTCTCCCTCAAGACTTCCCAGATGAGCACAGCCCCCTGATGTGATCTCCATATGGCAGCGGTATCTAACTGCTCATAATCCCTGACCAGCCAATCAGCCTGTGCTCCCCACCCGGGAGGGAAAGTCTCCCCCTTTGTTTTCACATATGTTGTGGAACACACAGCAGGCTGCCACCATGTAGGGGATGTTTTGCTTTCTGAGGTCCAGGCAGGTAAGGAGAATCCTGAACGACCCCTGTAGGTAGCTGAAGGCACACTCAACCACCATGCAGCACCTGCTGAGACTGGCATTGAAGTTCTCTTTGGTGGGATCCAGACTGCCCATATAGGACTTCATCAGCCAGGTGAGCAAGGGGTAGACTGCATCACCCAGGATGCACATGGGCATATCCACCTCCCCAACACTAATGGGGAACAAAGTGCCAGCATGCATTCTCTGGAATAGATTTGAGTTCCCAAAGATGCAGGTGTTGTGTGCTTTCCCCAACCAGCCAACGTTAATGTTCATGCATCATTCCTTGTGGTCCACTGTGTCCTGTAGCACCATAGAGAAGTACTCTTTTCTGTTTATATAATCCAAGTCATGGTGGTTGGGGACCAGAATAGGCATATGAGTGCCATCAATGACCCCTCCCTCCCCCCCGCACTTGGGGAAGACCACGGTGGCAAAGCCATCCATGATGAAGTCAACATTGCTCAGAGTGATGACCCTTTGCAGCAAGATGGTGTTGATGGCCTTCACTACCTGCATGAGCACAGCCTGACTGTGGATTTCCCCACGACAAACTGGTTCCCCATGGAATTGTAGCTGTCCAGCTTGGTGAGGCTCTGGAGGGCGATGGTGACGTGCTTCTTCAGGGGGATGGTGGGTCTCGTGGGCGTGCTGTCGCCTGATCGCAGGGGTGAGCCACTCACAGAGCTTGAGGAAGGTGGCCTTTTGCATGCGGAAGTTCTGGTGTCATTGCTGGTCATCCAGTCACAGCATGACGATGCAGTTCCATCAGTCTGCACTGGTCTCCCTCTGTCAGAAGCGGCATTCCACGGAGTGCAGCAAAATGAGAGCCATTTACTGTAGCTTGAGCACCAAGGCCTGTGTGAAGAGGTCCTCCAGTCTGAGCTGGTCATTGTTGTCCTGAAGCAGCACATGGGCAGTGTGGATGAAATGTGCCACGAGGCACAGCACGAGACCCGTGATCCTGGCACTGCTTTCCAGCAGCTCTGGCTCCATGATGTGAGTACTGTGGCATCTGCAGGGACAACCAGAGCACAAAGCATGAATTTGGTGTCCCGTAAGGGGGTAGGCAGTGGAGAAGTGGTGTGTGAGACTTGGCTGTAGAGAGGAGCCCCTTTAAGCACATGTCTCAGCTAGCCTCAGTAAGCAACTACATGAAGTGTCAACCCTCCTGGTGCCCTCCCCAGAGTGCTTCTGGGGGGTTTATATCCAATGCAGGCTCCAATCAGTGTGGGCATGCTATTTTGAAATAATTCTGAGATATTTTGATGCTGCCTTGTAGTGTGGATGTGCTATTTCAAAATTATTATTTTGGGAATTATTTTTTCAAAATAATTTCCTAGTATAGACATGCTCCATGGTACTACCGGACTACTTGTTTTCAAAGTTACAGACTAACACTTACCCCTCCAAGACATTTTTTCACAAGCAAAGTGTTTGGTCTCAAATAGAGTGCTTTATTCAACTGAGAAATTCACCAAATTTTCATAAAACAAATTCAGTTTGAGTCAAAGTAAAATTTGTGTCTGATTATTTGCAGCTTCCAGATGTCATTTAAGCGAGATAGAGGCAGTTGTTCCTGAGTCAGAAATTAGAGCCCAGGGTCAGAACCAGGTAACCTGGAACAAAACAAGATAGGAGTTGCTGCAGCCATGGATAATATGTTGAGCAGCCACTTAAGTGCATCTGCTGCTGAGCTTAAAAGCCAGTCTGCTGAGTCTTCACAACAGTCAGGCAGTGCAGCCAATCAGACAGCCTATTACAGGCCAGCTGCTCTCATTAAATTGCTCAGAGACTGGCTCCGCTGCATGTGCTTTTTCCTGACACTAGTGAACCAAAGAATCTGTTAGTCATCCAGTTCTAATTATTACACATCTGTTTGGATGTCTCTGGCTATTTATAGAGACTAAAGATATGGATAATGGCCATTTGCTGGTTGCTTGTAGGTAGAATTAATCATTTTTTCTAGCTTTAACTGTATTGCAACCAGTCTGTGGATAAGCATAGCATTCTGCATAATTCTTTTACCTTGAATTATAATTCATTGTTAAATATTTGCATTCTAGAAGAACCTAGAGGCTTAACTCAGGAGTATGGTTCCATTGTAAAAGATTCCATACCAATTCATAGTAAAGGAAAATTGTTTGCCTGAGGATCCTATATCAAAATTAAGTCCAATTTACAGATGAGAAACCACAATTGAATGGCTTGTGTGAGGTCACAGGGAAGTTGAGGAAAGATCCAGGATTTGAGCCCAGTGCTTTAACCCGAAGGCTATCGTACGACTCTGCTAAGAATGATGCTTCATTAATCATATAAGGCAGAGGTGGGGAACCTCTGACGTGCTGTCTACATGTATTTTGTCAAGACTAGTCGCTGGTGGGCTGCCAGATTATTTGTTTATCTGAGCATCCACAGGCATGGCTGCTCATAGCTCCCAGGGACCGTGGTTTGCCATTCTCAGTCAATGGGAACTGCCCAAGCAATGGCCCAGCCTATGCTGTAGCTAGCCCTGATGAAATACATATGACCAGAGTTCCAGAAGTTCACCACCCCTGATATAAAATTATACTTATTCTAAACTTTGTCTCCTACTCAATTATATTAATCACATATTTTTAAAAATCTTCAGTATTGTGTATTGTTGTAAATTCTGGTGCATAAAAAACAAATATCCAGAGGCTTAAAAATAATAATTTTGGGAGTTGCTGGGACATTTGAGGCCTGGGGGCTGGAGAGCACGTGAAGCCTTCTCCACTCTGCCCGCAACTTGCGAGCAGCACACAGCACTTTGAAGCACTATGCGCTGCTCTCAGGGCAGGGGCAGAATGGAGAAGTCTTTGGGTGCTCCCCCACCCCCAGGCCCTAATTGGCCTGGGGGCGGGGGAGCAGCAGGGCCTCCATGGGCCAGATCCATCTACTTGGCAGGCTGGATTCAGCCTGTGGAGGCCCTTTTGCCCACTCCTGTTCTGTGATACATTTACACTGGAAAATAATGAAAAAAATTCCACCCTCATGTACATCGTTGCAACTTCATAAAAGGAAATGGGTATTCAAGAGTGAAATTGAGGGCAGAATCAGTACCATTAGTTTTTTTTTTTTCCTTGGGTTTACTTTCTTCTCTCTCCTAAGCAACAATAATATAATGTAGAGATTTCTAATCAAGCAGTGAGATATAACAGACAGTTATTTTCATAAATGTCACTTCATGCCTAGGATGGCAATATAAGTCATGAATCTGAAGGGCAAGTAACTACTCCAGAAATGCACTCATATGCTTGAAAAAAAAATCTCAAATATATTTCCTGGATATTGACACAGGTGTGACATTGCAGAGAATCAAAGAAACAATTTCCTTTCTACCTAGGCTTTAAAGCCATATCACAGATGATATTAATAAGCACTTATTTGATTAGAAACTATCAATACAAGCCTTATGAAGAGGAACTTTTTGACAGGATATAAACTCATCTGCAATGTTCATAGAACAGATGTTAAAAGTCAACACCTTGCACCTTTAAAATTGATTTGGAGTACCTGGATAGATGCATGCAACATTGACCCAGCCAAAGAATAAATTCTATTGTATTTATAGAGAAGAATATGTTCTACATAGAAAGGTCAGTCCCTATAGTCTTGTGTGGAAAGTTACGCATCTAAAGCCACTCCTGAAAACTTTTACTTTTTGTTCATTTTATTAAAAAGCAAAAGGGTAGATTCCTTTTTTGCTCATACAGTTTTGAAAATGGTGACCGGTTTTGGTTTTTGTCTGCGATTCATACTTTCTACTTTGGTGAAAATGGATCCGTAGGGAGATGAATATGGGATAAAAAAAGACATGCTATTTGCTGTTATATTTTCTCTGAGCAGAATAAATACCTATACAATCAGCAGCTCTCACGTGCATTATAGGGAGAATCTGGAGACTGAAAGGGGCTTGCATGGGCATGGAGAAAGTCTTAGAAAGAAAAAGTGCAAAGTGAAAAAAATGATGCATTGTAGGTAGGTTTTTGGAGAGTGTTTTAAGATTTCCTTTTGGTTTCCATTTGAAAACATGCAAATTGATCACAGCAAAAAAAAAAGTCATCTAGGCTTGTATGGATGATCTGTTTGACTGATGTTAGTCCCACTCCCCTGCTTTTTCAGAAACAATTTACTGTTTCAGTCACATTACTTATCAATTTGTTAAATATTTCTCCCAGAATTATCTATTTATGCCACATTTGCTGCATAGAGTATGGAGTATAACCCTAATGTACATTTTGAGGATTTATTTAACCTTTTGTCATGCCATGATTTTGAAAGTTCTTATTAGGTCCTCTGACTGAAAGCTCCTCAGATTTTCTCATAAAATGGATTCTTGAGAATTGATATTATCATTGTTGTACCCTATACAAAACAATGATATCCCGGTATAGAAGCAAGTAATTGTTTTCATGCTGTTCCAGAAGGACACTGATAAATGTGTGATATAATAACAGCATACTCTTCTACTTTGTGGTCTCTCCTTCTACTAATATAACCTATAGCCCCATTGGTATTTTTAATGGATGCTGTGCACTCAGCCGTCGGTTCCAATGATTTTTTCAGAGTAAATACTGTCCCTGGATGCTTGCTGCAATTATCAACTATTTCTGTATTTTGAGAAACAAAAGGGTGTTATGATGGAATATTCTGATGGTTTCCCATTTCAGAGGACCATGGTACCAAATTAGGACTTGGAAATATGGAGCCTGTTGAAAACAGTGTGTGGTTTTATTTACAATTTCTGATCAGGAATCAATGAAATAGCCATAGAAACCATCTATACCTATTTACTCTATGATTCAGGCCCACTTTGGATACAGGATTGGTATAAATAAGGGTACGTCTAGCCTACATGTCTCTGCCAACAGAGGCATGTAAACTAGGCTACCCGACATAGTCAGTGAAGCCGGGATTTAAATATCCCCGGCTTCATTAAAATAAAAATGGACGCCGCACTGTGCCGGCTCAGCTGATCGTCAGCACAGCGCATGAGTCAAGTTGCGGATCGGTCGACAAGGGAATCATTTGTCAACCGCTTCCTTATGCCTTGTGAAATGAGGTTTACAGGAGCGGGCGACAAAGGCTTCACTCGTCGACCGATCCGCGTCTTGACTTGCCCGCTGTGCCGACGATCAGCTGAGCCACCACAGTGCAGCGGCTATTTTTATTTTAATGAAGCCAGGGATATTAAAATCCCCGCTTCATTGACTATGTCAGGTAGCGTATTTTACATGCCTGTCGGCAGAGGCATGTAGTCTAGATGTACCCTGAGCTATTGGATAAGGGTATGTCTACACTACAGCACTAATTTGAACTAACTTAATTCGAATTAGTTAATTCGAACTAAGCTAATTCAAACTAGCGCATCTAGACCTAAAAACTAGTTCAAATTAGGATTTTGCTAATTCAAACTAGAATGTCCACATTGAGTGGACCCTGAACCGAGGTTAAGGATGGCTGGAAGCAGTGCCAGCAGGGCATCAGATTAGGACTTAGAGCGTGGAGCTGCTGTCTCAGGCTAGCCGAGGGCTGTGCTTAAAGGGACCCGACCCCCACCCCGGACAGACAGTTCTCAGGGTTCCCCGCTCGCTTGTCTAACTCAATGAGGGACAGCAAAGCAGTCCTGGCTTGGAGTGCCCTGAATGCCCACACTCGGCACATCACAGCACTCAGCCATCAGCCCGGCTGCACTTGCCGCAGGCTGCCATATGGGGAGAGGGGGCAATCGGGGGGCTGCAGGAGAGCTTCCACCCCGAGGAGCCCGCAGAGCCACCCCAGTCCTCCCCATCGGGGGCTCGTACCCCATTCCTCCCTCACCTCCTTCCACTTACCTCTCCCTAGCCCCCTTCCTGATGTACAAAATAAAGGACACGTGTTCAAAAATAGAAATTCTCTTTATTGAACAAAACTCGGGGAGACTGGGAAAAGGAGGTGGGAGAGGGGAGGGAAACTAAAATGATCAGGGGTTTGGAACAGGTCCCATATGAAGAGAGGCTAAAGAGACTGGGACTTTTCAGCTTAGAAAAGAGGAGACTGAGGGGGAATATGATAGAGGTCTATAAAAGCATGAGTGGTGTGGAGAGGGTGCATAAAGAAATGTTCTTCATTAGTTCCAGGAATAGAAGGACTAGAGGACACCAACTGAAATGAATGGGTAGCAGGCTTCAAACTAATAACAGAAAGTTCTTCTTCACAAAGCAAATAGTCAACCTGTGGAACTCCTTGCTGCAGGAGGCTGTGAAGGCTAGAACTAGAACAGAGTTTAAAGAGAAGTTAGATAAATTCATGGAGGTTGGGTCCATGGAGTGCTATTAGGGGGTAGAAATGGTGTCCCTGGCCTCTGTTTGTGGAAGGCTGCAAATGGATGGCATGAGACAAATGGCTTGGTCATTGTCTTTGGTCCATCCCCTCCAGGGTATCTAGTGTGGGCCGCTGTCGGCAGACAGGCTACTGGGTTAGATGGACCTTTGGTCTGACCCAGTACGGCCGTTCTTATGTTTTTATGTTCTAAGCTCAGGGCTCAGGGTCGGGGGGTCTTACTGGACCATCTTGATTTTCATGCAAACCTGCTCCTGGGTGGCCAGGCTGGCAGCTATCCTGCCTTAGACGGCCACTTTCCTGTGCCTAGTGCAAAGGTCACTCAAGCATATGAGTGCAACAATTACAAGAAATAAATAGTAGAACACACTGATAGTGGATCATTGCAGAAGGCCACCAATCAGCTGACACCAATTCAGGTGTCTCAGGTATCTAACAACTACGACACTTGACTGACTATTTTGTACCCCTTCTTTATGTAACCTATTGGGTAAACAACAGTATTTGATTATTTTCTGTGACCATAATAATGCCTGCTCATTATCCATATGTGGCATTCCATAAAGATACTTCCAATCATTAATATTAATGATTTGTGTCAATCCTTTCTTAGCAATGCCTATATATTAATGTAGTCTAACTCCCTACTTCCTGCCTAACTACCATGTTGCTAAAGGGCCCTACCCCCATTTCTTCTTATTTCAGAATTACTTCTGTAATGCTTCTGTGAAATCCCATGCTTGTGGTCACTAATTTATCTCTCACACTGTGAATGCAGAATTCATGACCTAGGATTAACATTTTGGACCTGCACATTTTTAGCCATAAACTCAGCCTTTGGATAACTGTTTGCATGAGGCATTGCACTAATAAAACAGGCCTCTAACTACAACAGAGTCTAATAGCCCAAATAATTGTATAATCTTGCTTTCCACTTTTATTACATTTCAATTTAATAAAACCTCATAATGATATCAATATTGCATCCCAAAACATTCCTGTCACAAATAGCAACACTTTTATATTTCAGAGCATGAAAACAAATGGAGTTCTCACCTGCAGCCATTTGCAACACAAGGGTCCTGACAATATAAATGCCAAAGTGTAAATGGACCATAAAGTGGTCATAAATTGTATTTATACTTTAAGGGCCATTTACATAACTTGAGCAGTGAACATAGAAAATGACATAGCAGGTTGAAAATGACATAGCAGGTAGACCACTAATATTTACCCTCTCCCAATACAGAAACAAGACAAAATACAAGGAAATTAAAAAAGCAATTAATTACTAGTAGTAGGATTTTAAAAAGCATGCAACATAATTTATCTATCGAACTCACAACCACAAGATACAGAGGAAGAGACACCATTATTATTATTATGAGGAAATAAAGTTAAAAATAATAGCTCTTCGATATCGTTTTAATTAGTAATTCTGTCCCGTGACTTAGGGATAAGGATAGTGTGTACCATTAATTATCAGCCATTAAAAATAGATATAATCCAAGGGTACTCTCCACATGTACATTGTTATGGATAGAGTTACTCAGCTGGAATATACCAACCATGAAAATTAATCTCTAGCGTATTATGAAATAAATACAATAGTGACATTGTTTAGGTTTTAAAGTAAGACAATTGAAAATTAGGAAATGCCAGATTTATGGTTCTGTGTGCAATGTTAATTCTGCTCCCTTGTGCATATACATTATACTATCTTTAATTACTTGAATCAATACATACTAAGAAAGCAAGGTCTGAATCTGAATCTTCAACATTACATCACAGACTATCACCAATGAAGCTGCAGGTTAGCAGCAGCTGAAGATAGTATTCCAGAGGTTGCTTAGATGGGGTTAGAAGTATTTGATGGTGGGACTAGCTGTTTATTGAGTTATTGGTGCTCAAGCACCATGTAGTACAACATGATGAAAAGAAATGGACCATTGGGGCCCAGGTGCTGGGTCTTTTCCCATTGCCTCAGCAGCTCTGCTGGTCCTAGGTGTTTTCTGTAGTTTGCAAAGCCGATACTTTGGCTGCAACGTGAGCCAAGACAGAGTTTTCATGTGCTACATTATTATTTTGACATGTTGGCATATTTTCCCGAGGAATGAAAAAACAAGAGAAGGGAAAGTGGCAGTCTTTAACAGTTTATATCTCAGTGAAAGCTTAACAGACTTTAATGATACAAAGACAAAGCACAAGAATCTCCCCTTGCCAAATACCGAAGGCTTGCTATAATCAACAGTGAAAGCATCTTAAAGAAAAAGTTGTACACATTCATTCTAATGGTTCATAACTATTGGGGTCTGTACAAACTCCCCCTATAATCTCAATTTAATATTTGTACTTGGTTTAATGAATAGAAATAAAATATTAAACATGGTAATCATTACTCAGTGTACTGAGCACTTTTGATTTCCATTTCCTTTAGATAGCAATACAGTATACAAGACACACAAACTACACTACTGACTTTTCTAAACTCCCAAAGTGTTCTTAGAAGGAAAGCGCTACCAATTTTCAACCCTTGATGTTCTAAATTCCCCATAACAATTACCATTATTAATGTAGAATCTTCTTTAAATTAGTTAGCTATTGTTAAATGCCCATTCATCAATAGTTATTAATTAAAGATTACTGCTGTAAAAGAAGTTCTGTTGCTTTACATTGCCCTGCTTAGAGAACCATAACATGGAGAATGTAATGAAGAAGTTTTTAAACAATTCATTAGTCAGGTTAAAACTAAAAAGAAGTTAGCATTGCCTGAACACTGTCCTAATACCAGGGATACATCTGTGTTCTCTAAAACACTGTAGTTGTCTGCAAAACAGCCATTTTAAAAATTCTATATATAAAATTCTATGCAAGGGTTCTCTACCAAGAGTTTGTTTCTTATTGATTATACCCAGCATGTGCAGATCTTTATCAAAGGTGATTTAATGTCAGTAAGTATGCTAGATCCCACCACTTGACAATGCAAAATAAATTCCAAAACTAGTCAAAGACTTCTTCCATCATGTTAAGCTATTGCAACACCCACACTTGATACTAAAGATGTATATTATGTGACAGAGGGTGTGCCTAGACTACAGGATTTGTCAACAAAAGTGGACTTTTGTCGACAAAACTATACCTGTGTCTACACTGCCACTGAGTTCTGTCGACATAATATCAACAGAACTCAGCAGTTTTGTTGATGGCTGTAAACCTCATTCTATGAGGAATAATGCCTTTTGTCGACAGAGTTCTGTCGACAGAAGGCATTATTCCATCTACATGCTACACTGTCATGTCGACAAAGCATCTCAGAACTGGATGTAGTCTAAACGTTCTTTGTCGACAGAAGCTTTGTCATCAGTATGGGTACATCTAGACTACATGGCTCTGTCGACGGAGCCATGTAAACTAGTTTACCCGGAATAGTCAATGAAGCGGGGATTTAAATAATCCCCGCTTCATTAAAATAAAAATGGCCGCCATGCTGTTCCAACGATCAGCTGATCCGGCACAGAGCGCCAGTCTAGACGCGGTGTGGTCGACAAGAAAAGCCTTTGTTGACAGCTCCAGTAAACTTGGTTTACCTTGCAGCAGTTCTAGGGAGCTTACTTTTAGTTAAGGAGCTGGCAGCTACATTACTTATTAACTGGGCAGAAAGAGAGCCCCTGGAAGCTGAGCTGATGATCACTCAAAATCATATCAGACTCATGTTTTGAGTTCTAAAAACCCAGGTAACAGTTCTTGGAGGACCTACTGGGGCATCTGTTTCCCCTCACCTTTTTCCCAAGGGATTGCCACTGGGCCATCACCTGAGCCAGTTGCTACTAAGACAGGAATCGTAAGTCTTGGAAAAGGGAGTGTTCAGTCCCACTTTTAGTGGCCCAGTGCTTAAAGAACTGATGCTAATCAGTATCTATAGGTATGGTGACCATATTTTCTGAACCAAAATTAGGGACACATTAGCCATGCCCCCTGATCCCCATTAGCCACATCCCCTGATCCCCATTAGCCATGCCCACTGAGTTCCATTAGCCATAAGAAGGTCCATCCCAGACGTAGTACTTCCGGGGTCAAGATGAACACATGACCAGAAGTAAAGGGTATCATGTGGCCCCTCTAAGAACTCCTCCCACCAGCCTCTATAGCAATAGGCAGGGCTTGACAAGTGGCAGAGAGCCCCGCTCACCAGCCATGCGGTTTGGCACACTACGCATGTGCAGACTGATCTGTGCATGTGCTGATTGTGCTGCAGCACCGTGCCAGGCTAAAATCTACTTGTCACGGGTGAGTAGATTGCCGTAATTGTTGAGCCCTGCCAATAGGGATGGGTTTGGGCCTCATAGGACTCCCCTCCATGCAATTGGGCTGCAATTAACCCAACCTGCATTGCATAAACTCAGCAGAAAATGCCGGGGATGCCTCTACTTCAATGGTTTTCAAACTTTTTGGTCCATGAACCATCTGGCTTAATATAAATCTTTCCACAGACCACAAGTTTCTAATGGAAACTCACCATTAATTATATAATTATGCCTGAGTTTTTGCTAGTGTTGCAGCTAGAGAGAATGGTTTACTTTAAATTATTAAACAGATTAAGCTTTTAACTTTCTCATGTTAGTTTATCAAACTTCATTTTAAATAAAGTAAACTATTAATTTATGTCCAACACAAAAGGTTTCTATGTTGTCTTTATTTATGGCAGGGTGGGGAGCCTTTTTTGGGTTGAGAGCCACTGACTTACAGAAAAATCAGTTGGGGACCACACCAGTGAGAAGCAAAAAACCTCCCCAAACACCCTACACTCAAGGATGTGGCCCCCAACAGGGACATCTCACCCCTCTGGCACTCCAGCCCCATGAAGTGAGATGAAGAGACAGGGAAGACTGAGGTTCAGGGCTTCCCATAGGCCAGATTTACTTCTCTGGGGTTCCGGAGTTAATGGTTTTTATGGACCCCCTTAGGCTCTGGGGTGAGGACAAAAATGAGAGGTTCAGTGTGTGGGAAAGGGCTGCAAGTGTGTGGGATAAGGATAGGATGCAGGATCTGGGCAACAGATGGGGTTTAAAAGGGGGAGAGGTTGTGAGAGCTGGGTGGGAGGCAATGTGTGGCAGCAGGCTGGGGGTAGAGTTTCTGGCCAGGAGGGAGGATGCAGGAACAATGGAGGGGGTTGGAGAAAGCTGGAGGAGTGGGGTCTTGGTGGGGGAAGGAGAGTGAGTGATGGGGATTGGGGTGTGGAGGTCTGGGTATTAGGGAGGATGCTTACCTGGCTTCATGCCCCCTTGCAGAAGGGAAAGCCTCTGGACAGTGCAATGTCACTCCCCCAGTGGGGTGCGAAGGGGGAGGGAGCTCAGCCCCCCACACACAGCAGGGAGCACAAGCTCTCCACTTGGAGGGCAGAGGGATGAACAAACCCTGACCTTCCCTGCCAGACCAGGCTTGTTGCAGACAGTGTGGGAAGGGTCAGGGAGAGATAGAGCGGCATCACATGGATCCATGTGGTGTGTGGTGCTCAGGCAGTAGGTAGGGAAATGGCCAGAAAATGCGCACCACTGGAAGCCAGCCCGGTTTCCCACTGGCAAAGATCCAATGGAGCTGCTTACATGCTCTGCTGGGTGGGGACGGGGGGAGGGGGAGAAGCAATATCAGTGTACAGAGTAATTTCTTGGTTGCTTTTTCCCTGAAAGCTGGGACAGAGTATTTAAATTCGGGACTGTCCTATGCTTATGATCAGTGTATCTATAGGTCTCACCACCCACCATTCCAACCTATGTACCAGAGCAAAATTACTTATTCGGTGAACTAGGTATGAATCCTTTTACAATGTACTGACCTTAAACTGAAAATGTGCTGTCCATGCTTTCAAATTTGTAAACAGAAACAGAAAAAAGGAAAAAACCCACATAGAGGTTGTGCTCAAAGAAAGTCCTTCACCCAGAAGAGGTTCTGGATTAGGACTGATGTGCTCCACTCCTATCCCAGCTCCATCCAGTACTACCCCAGGATAAAGCTGGCAAACATTTATTACATTCCTGCTGGCTCCTGATTGGTTAGTATTGTATATTGTAGTTAATCAGAATGGAAGGATGGGACTTTCATTGGTTAGTAATATCTTTCTCTGCCCTTGTAGGAGACTAAGTTTTGTTTGTACTGCCTGAGTGGAGTTTTCCTACTGACACTTCCAGAAATGCTTCAGAGGCGTAGCTGAGCTATTCTGTAACTGGAAAAACTTAAAAAAACAACAACAAATAGTCTTGCAGAACCTTAGAAACTAACCAAACATGTTGATAATATCATGAACTTTTGTGGGCACAACCCACTTCATCCAGAAATGGATAGAGAAGGTCTGATAGGCCCTGTCAGAATACAGATAAGGGCTAGAGAAACCTTATAGAATTTACTGCAGAATGGTTTCACTGTGTGAAGATCCTGAGCGGGGTGTCTTCACACGAACTCCTTCACAGTCTAGGTGAAGTATCAAGATTTGAAGGTTTAGTTCAGTCACTTTTCTGATCAGGTATGAAACCAAATGTCTGAACTACTCTGAAGTCTGTGTATTATCTCTAAAGGTGAGGTTTAAGAAAGCTCCCTATGTGGATTGATTTAAATCAAGGTGATTTAAATCAGCAATTTAAATCATGATGTAAATCACCAAGTGGAAAACCTTAATTTAAATTATCAGTTTTAATCAGCTTCTCCATTTGCAATTCAGTTATTTTCTAAAGAAAGATGCAGTCTGATTGGTTGATATAACTTTAAAACATTGATTTATAACTAAACAAAGTGGTTACCCAATATTTGGTACATCTTTTTGCTTTTTAGAAGTATATACACTTTCATTTACATAATTACATAGCTTAATGTTTTTCTGATTCTTATTAATTGTACTTGTTAGTATGTTAGGGTACGTCTACGCAGCAGGGCAAAAGTCAAATTAAGCTACGCAACTTTAACTATGTCAATTGAACAGCTAAAGTCAAAATAGCTTAATTTGGCTTTTGGAGCTGTCTACACAGCAGGAAGTCGAAGGAAGAACACTGTTCCTTTGACTTCCCTTACTCCTCGTGAGATGAGGGTTACCAGGAGCTGGAGTAAGAAGTCCTCCAGCTTGACATTATTTTCAAATAATGACTTGTAATGTAGAAATAACCCTGCTGTGTAGACATACACTCAGAAAATAATGACCAACATATTGATTATTTGAAAGATAATTAATTTTTTGCTAATGATTTGTGTCAAGCTGCATTAGGAATATAACTGCAATTTAATTAAGTACACAAAACAGCATATACAATTTATTTTTATTAAGCAAAACAAATTTAAATATTTTACATAACCTCTTATCTAAACATATTTCACAATCATAAGTAAATGTTTTTTAAGGTATAAGTCAGTTGAATTAAACTGATTATTTGAGTTCAGAGTAGGAAAATGTTCAAATAAGGTTAATTGAAAATGACTAGACCCAAGTTCCTAGTGTAAGTTTCTTGTAACAAAGACAGTCTCCTAAAATACTTAGGTTGATCTACTGTGGCTATAAAGTTTGACCTCATCAGCTCTACTTTTCCTTTGTTTCTGTAAATAGGAAAGCAACCTTTAACTCATTTTTATAGAGGCTCGTGGATTCAGCCTGTTTATTCTTCATTTAATTTTTTTTAAAACTATAGGTTTAGGTCTTAACATATTTTGCATTAACTTCAGATTTAATTTTAAACAGATTGTTTTAAAAGAGAAAATGTCTTATAATTTAACTTAAAATGTATCTTTGTAAATCATGAATTTTAACAACCCAAAAGCTCCTAGAAGAGTTAGATCCTTAGCAAACTGGGAACTGGAGACTTATCTCTTGAGATGATCAGGAATTTTCTGCTAAAACCCAAGTTTTTACCAGTGTGATAGGTTGGACCACAGAGATCCTGTTGGGGCTATAACTCGGTGTGCTGATCACACCACTGAGCCCACCTAGCTGACCTCTGGGACTCCCCATTTCCCTGTCTTGCTGGACTAGAAGCTGTGGTCTCCCCAAGCAAAGGCACAGCCCTTCAGCAGAGTAACACAGACACTAAAACAGCTGAGTCCTGGGAGGGCTCAGTTACCAGGACTTGACAGCACCCAGGAACACAACCTGAAAAAGGGACCAAAACCCTAAATTAATCCATCTTGCTCTGTTTAAACATTTTACACTGTGAAAGCTCATAATGTTCACTTTCTTTATCAATGAAAGAGAGATATATTCAGATGTGGCTCTCCCCTCACCCTGCCCCAGTAGCAATTATTTACATTGCGTTTGACAACAAACAGAAGCGTTTTATTGGTATAAAAAACAGGATGTAAGTGATTTCAAGTGAAAACAGACAAATCAAAGCAAATTATTAATCTAAAATAAACAAAACACACCTGCTAATTATAAAGACTAAGGCAGTATCCTGGAAAAGCTCTGCTACATCCAAGGAACATGTCCGCTTTTTCTAAACAGTTTACAAAAAAGCGGACGTGCTCTTTTGGCATCCCTGTATTTCTCTCAGAGAGAGGAACAAGGGATGTTCTGAAAGAGGACTTTTTTCTGTAATTTGGCCCCGTGGTGATGGGCCAAATTTCAGAAAAGCCTCTTTCAGAAACAAAGTGGAAAAAGATATGCAAATTGTGGTTTGCAATTTGCTTATCTTTTTCTGACTTTTCTTGGCAGTTTAGACATAGCCTAAGAGAGATTATAGATCGTAATTCTCACCTTAGTTCTTATTATAGAGGTAAAAATCTCCAAGACAGAGATGAACTTTTCTCTGGTCTGGGTCTAGCAGCTCCTTGAGGCCTAAGTGTTCTTTGTTTCCTGGTTTCTTTATGTGTATCCTCTTAGGGTGGGAAAGCCATTTCAAATGCCAGCTGAAGACAATGCTGATTGCTTCCAATTCCTTAAATAGAATTTCCCCAGGGTAGGAATCCTTTGTTTTCTCTTCCTATCCCCATGGAAAAATATCAGATTCAAGATGGATTCCAGCATGATGTGGCATGGTCACTTGTCTTTGTAGAATCATCAAAGTTTGGGATTACAGGAAACATAAAGTCATTTACAGGTTGTTACCTTGAGCACTGAGCCATTAAGCCTGTAAGCAGCACTAATGGCTCTCACTGAAAATTCTAGATTAATAAGTAGGCTTACATTCATATACAAGATGGATACATTCATGAAAAGAGAATGTACACATTCTGGAAATCACAAGCTCTTGAATGATAGGTTACTTGTTCCATTTTTCATAAAGCATATTTGAATTATGCATATTATTATTCAAAACTATATTTCCATAAAAATATGAGGCAAAGTGTCACAATCAGAAAACACCAATTCATTCAACCTCTCCCAGCAAGCTACCCCAGAATCATGGACACAGACTGCCAGGGTCAGTGGCACTGGGGTCAGGGCATCTAAGTGCCTGCAAAGGACCTAAGAAAGCCTGGGGACACTGAAGGCTTTCAGGCTCACTGCTTTGAAGCTAGGAGTCTGGAAACCCTGAGCACCTGGACTTTGGCTTGGGCTCAGTGCCTGATTCTGCAACTGGGAGCTTATTGGTCCCAGGCATCCTGCCATAAACTTCGGAAATTGGATGTACTGGTATGGGATTCCAAGGTAAACTGTTCTGGGCAGCTTATCACCGGTATTGCCCCAGGGATGAATTCCACCAGGCATTAAGACACTTGGGCCAGCTACTTCCTGTTGCTGCCTGTTCTGAAATGGAATGAAACCAGATAATTGACATATATTTTTTTCCCCACAAACTGCCAAACCATGTTTTGGGCAGCTCTATTTTTTCCCATATGTGTTTTGAATCCCTACCTGAGTCACAGCTTAGTCACAGCTAAGTCTCTGCTTCTAGGCTCTGCAGTAGATCCCTTTAAATGTCACTGAATTGGAGTGAGAGAAAAGACAAACAGCTGACAAATTTCAAATTGCCTTTTTGAGCCTGTGACCTGTTGTCAGGAAGGAGAATAAAACACAAACAATGAACAAGTACAGTACCTCAAGTTATATTTGTTCAAAGAGTGATTTCACTCAAGCAGGTGTATTGCCTTACTAGTTGTAGGAAACAATGTAAGCTCATATTTTTAATTAAATGATTATAGCAAAAATGTATGAAACACTTAACTCAGAATATCCTTCACATTAAAGGTGAGCTTTGGTGTAATAAAAGTTGTTTTTCAATTAGGTTGGTTTCTAATAATTTGTACATTAAGTAAGTATGTAAATGCAATTTTCTTTCAAGTAGAGGTATTGTATCTACAGATAGCATAGGAAAATTGATGCATTATAGAATTTCAGCACATCATTTATACATGTCGAAATGTAATAGCATGGGATGCATCACCATAAATCATTTCTTTCATTATTTAAAACATTGCAAAGGTCACCTCCAAATTTAGAACAACACTAGCTATATTGGTTTTATTAGGTAACTGATCAAACTAATCATCAAGTGACTGACATTCATTCTTTGTTTCTTTTATGTGAAGACTTGTATTAACTTTGTAACAAAAACAAACTATGTGCAAAGAAGAATTCTGAGCTAAAGGAGTTCATGAAATAATACCCTGAATACAAAGCTATTAAAGAAGGAATAGAAAGTTACAATAAATTAAACAGAAGTCTTGCAAGAGAGGGTGACTGTAGAATTTTAAAATTTTGTGGAACTCATTTATCATTTACAAAAATACATTGACTCATGGAAAACTGGAGTATGAAAGATCAGATTGAAGACTGTATACAGTTCTTAAAACATAGACTCGCGATGCACTACCAAACAAATTGCATTGCATATACAGTGCTACTAAGTCAGACAACCACAAACACTAGTGTCAACAGCCATAATGTGTTGTTATTTGATCAATAATGTACAAGTGACATTTTAAAAGGCTATAGACACTTTAATGAACTATTATCACTTATTATTATTGCCAATTATCACAAACTAAAGTTCATATTGGATAGTCTTTATGTATTGTTTCATTTAGAGCAAATACTTTTTTTTCCCTCTGGGAATATTCATACGGAGTAAAATTCATTGCTGTGTGGAGGGCCATCCCAAAAACTTTGCAAACTCTGAGTCTTCAGAGTAGGGCTAAGTGGGAGTTAAGTGATGCAAAATGCTTGTACTAGCCCTTTGTTCAGAGGGATGAGTTTCAATAGCTGTGCATCATATGAAGAGAAAACCTTTGAGCCTGATCCTGAGCAGCTTTACACTACCTAAGCAGAGAGAAGCAGCCATAAAAGTTCTGCACAGGGACTACTGAACACTTCTCCAAGAGGGGGAACCGATGGGTGGCACTGAGCTTGCGCTATGCCATCTATATTCATTTCTCTCCCTTCTGCAGAAGTGACATGTGAGGTGTGGGGCAAAACAGAGTATATGTGCACGGCTCTCTGCACATAGGGTACGTCTACACTGTGGCACTATTTCAGGACTTCCGATATCCCAAAATAGCTATTGTGCATCTTTTAAGTAAGCCAGTTATTTCAAAATATAATGGGCTTACTATGACGATGTCCCTGTAAACCTCATTCCACAAGGATTAAGGGACGTTTTGGAATAGCGATCTATTTTGAAATTTGGTGCTGTGTAGACAGCACCAAATTATGAAATAAGTTATTTTGAAATTGACTAGGAATAAGCTACACAATTTGCATAGCTTATTTCGAGCTAAGAGTGTAATGTAGACGCACTCTATGTGGCCACTGCAGCTGGTATTATAAGCAGTTTGGCTGGAGAAGATTTTTGGGATGGGGAGTGGAAAGATGGTTAAAGTTACCACTCTCCTCAAAGGCTGGTTTAAAATGGGGGAAGGAAGGTTGATCAGGTTTCAGGACTACAAGACTGAGTCTAATCTTGGCACAACTGTGGATCTAGCTCTTTTTTATGTATGATTTTACTTAAATGCCTGCCTCCTGACATTTATCAAAATAAAACCATGAGGAGAAATTGCAATAGTTTTAAGCCTTTTACGTAAGTATATAAACCAACAAAAGTAGAACAGAAGTAATACATCCCCAAGAGGAATTTTCTCTGCGTATTGTATGTATAATGAATGAGAATCCTTATTTTGCCTGGAAAACCTGAAGGAGCCCAATTCTACTTATGCAGTTGGCAAAATAAACATGTTTTCATCTTGAATAACAATTATTTTGCCTTCTAAGCAACTTTTAAGTATACATAAATCAGGTGACACTGCATGGATCTGGTCTGCTTTCCCTTCAATATGGTAGGAAAAGGTTAGAGCCTTCCCCAGTGAGAATGATTATGAATTGAAAGCTATGAATGACTCTATTAAGTACTTATTACTTTTTTATCTAAGACAGTGTAATGCTAATGAAAGGTTAATGTTATGGTGGATGAATGTAAGAGTCAAATGGGTTTTTAGAGTGATAATAATCCAAATGAAGGCAGAGACATTTTATAATCTGAAGTCACCTGTGGGCACATGTCAATGCCATGTACTTTATGAAGGGAAGGGAAATTAAAGATAGAATGACAAAAAGTATAGCAAAGCTGGTATCATGACTTTTTGATGGGGAGGGATGGTTATGATGGATTAAAGCTCCTCCAAAAGGAACTCCCTTATTAAAAACGTAGCTAGTCATGAGGAAAGGCTAGTCATCATGAAAAGAACTTTTAAACAAAAGTTGATAGCATTTTCAGGAAAATTCCAGAAAATATGATAAATGGACTAGTTATAAAACTAGTAGAATGAAATAGTCTCTTTTTTAATTGAGTAATTTTAACATATAAGGAATAATTAAGAATGACATATCTTGATTTAAGGCTGTTGTGGGGTGGAAAAACTAGTACATCCCTACCGGCTAGTTAAAATGCACTGTTAAACATTTGCACCTCATTTTTAGCCACTTTTTTTTTCTAGATTCAGCTTCCAAGCTTTAGATCTAGTTATGACTTTGTCTGAAAGATTGAAGAGATTTCTAATGTCACAATTTGTCTCCTGATATAGGTACTTAAGCACTATGATAAAGTCACTTAACTTTTTCCCAGAGAAATCAAATAGATTAAACTTCTTTAGTCTCTCACTGTATAAGTAACATCTCCAGACCTCTAGCAGCTCTTTTTCTGGACCCTTTTCAATTGTTCAACATTCTTTGTAAATTGTTGACATCCAAAATGGACACAATATTCAAGTAATAATCTCACCAATGCCATATACAGTGGTAATAATGCCTGGTTGTGCTGACCAGCTTCTGCCAGTGCAAGACTGACATTTCAGGATATTCTTCCTCCTCTGCCTTCTGCTCCTCCTGGTCTCCATCATGAAATCTGTGAGGTTCTTTGGGTGGGTCAGAAAGCACCACTGAAATGCCCACCAGCATCTTATGGATAATTTACCCATTTTCTGACACAGGAATGAAAGTACAAGAGCAGTTCTTTAAAAGAATCTTCCTCCATGTTTATGGCTCCAGTAGCTTGTAAAGCACAGAACAACAATTATCCTATTCAGGCTTCATTGATGGGCTGTTCAAACTGACTGTAACATGCAGTAAAGTTTCCCACAGAGCACCACAATTAAAGGTCTAAGAATGTCCATGTCTTGGGCAGGTGATAGTGACTCTGGTGATATGAATGATTTGACTAGGATCTATGCATTACGTGTGGATGCCAGAACTAGGTTAGAAAATCTATGCATTACGTGTGGATGCCAGAACTAGGTTTCAGCCTAGGTTAGAAAAGTTTAAATGTTGGATTAAGAATCAGCGCAGACACTCAGTTCCAGGATTCTCTAGCACGGGTCAGCTGACTCAAGTCCCATTAATCTTGGGTTTATGTTGCATCCTTTTTTACTTTGATTGCATTTAACATGGGTATCCATCTTCAGAGATCCTATTGCGGAAATGAGCTTTAGATTATAAATTCTTCCAGCGAGTGATCTGTATGTGTTTTGTGACTTACCTAGCAGTTGATGTAAGGTAAGTTCGTTCATTTTATGAAAATCCATGCAGTTTTATGGATAATGGTTAATTTGGTGATTCAGCAATAGGACAAACCAGCTCCCTTAAAAAAGAAATGGCTTTTGTGGCTGGTTGGATGTCCTCTGAAGGGAAATAGATTTCAGATTGATTCTTTTACACAGGAAGTTATTCAACTGTTAAGTGAAAATTCAGGGCATCCTAATATATTTCAGAATCAGGTACGTTAGTGGGGGGTCCAGGAATTTTAAAAGGAAAATGGTTCTACTAATGAGTTTTTAAATCAGTTGCAGAAATAGACATTATCCATAGTACTTGAAGTCACTGGAAATTTATTACATTCATATAGCATTCAGAACAAGTAGCCAGATTAAATGAGTTTCCTCCTTCCCTCTGTGATAGAGCTACGTAGCTGATAGGATTGTCTGAAAGGGGAGTGATACACAACAGAAGTCATCAATTCCTAAAATAATTTAATTATTCTTTAATTATAAAGAAGTACAGGGGGCTGATCTTTCCAGTTTTTTCATTAGAATTTGTAAGGATACCATAAGAAATTTGTTCCTGAGTATTATCACTGCAGACATTTTGTGCTCCAGCTAGGTTTGTTACATGCCACCTCATAAGGTACAAAGAAGGACATAACCCTTAGTTTCAGCATTTTTAAGGACTCCACTTATTCTCCTGCCCCATGAAATTTCAAGGAACCAGTTGGCAGCAATAAACAGTACAAGAAGTCTTCTTATGAGAGGAAGTTGCAAATTTCCAACAAGTTTCATTACCTCTAACTTGAGATAATTTCAGTGTTAGACAATTTATGTTAAAAAATCCATGACTCATTAAAATTCATACTTAAGATACATAAGAATCTCCTCAGATCTTTAAACTTGTTTCTCATTTTTGGTCATCAGAAACTCATTTGGCCTCATTTGGACTGTGGCCCTTGAAATTGTGCAACTTCCAGAAGAGGACCACTCATACATGCTTTTGGAGAGGCAGGGGTAGAACCATAAGGCTCCTTTTTCACTTTATGTCTATTTTTCTTCCTTGTTCTTTCATCTAATTTTACTAGCTTTTGCATTTAGTTGTTCATCTCTTTCCTTTTTGGGCATGTGGCTTCTGATGGTACTAATGATGATTAAGATTTTGGGTAAATAGTACCATGACAGCGTAATTTGGTGACATCAACCACGTAAATCCTTCACGAAGTTGTTAAAGAGGCCTGTCTATATCCAGATGGCATGATATTTGTTCTTGACATCCACTGCACCAGGAGAGGTGGCTTAAGAAGCCCACACAGTAAAGATGTGAGTTAAATGGCCTGTGACTATAATGTGTCCTGTTGTAATGAAGAAAGATCTTTCAGTTGATATGGTTGTTCTGAAGAGCACTCAGGAACTGATATGTTGCTATTAGGGGACATAGATCTAAGTTGTCTATCTGGCCATAAGTGTGTCACTGATCCAAAATACAGGCCTGTATCACTGATTGCCTTTCTCCTTAAAAGGTTGTAGCTGATGTCCTGTCTAAGAGACTTAGTGACTTCAGAAAAAAGGGTGTCTTGACATTAGCTGGCATTTTTAATATGGCTTTGAGATGGAATTGTGAATAAGCTGTCTTGACAGTTGACTGCCTTCCATAATGTGTCCAGGGTTTTGCTTAATCCCTGAGGGAGAAATACCAGCCAGGACCAGAAGGATGGAGACTGATGCAGCTGAGAATCTGGTGCCTTAAGATTAGTTATTTGACAGAGTTTTAATTTAGTACAGCAGCATTCTGTGGTTTTATTTTATTGTTGTTTTGTTTTTTGTTTTTTTAATTCTGACAGTTCCCTAAGGGGACAAAGAAAGCAGAAAGGCAGATGTGGCAGGAGAAAGTGAAACCATGTACGTTTAACTTTGCTCTCATATAAATACAACACTGAAATGTTATATTGTCATTATAATGAATCATTATAATTCTGGCCCAGCTCACTGATGGAAATAGTCTTTTGTTCTTTTGAAGAACAAAGGTTACTTGCAGGACACTTGTTTTCATTTTCCTTTATCTGTTTGAACTTCTGATTGCCACATATTTTAGATTTTCAATATTTGAGAATGCAGCAGGTGTCATTCTGTTCAATATAAAAAGCCCCTAAGGCTACTTCCTTCCATTAGAGAAATACACAAGTCATTTCCAGCCAGAGTGCCAATAAGTAAGTGTGTGCATAGCAGCTGGAAGCAACATGGTCTATGGAGTTTCACTGAATCTCAGCACTTAACCAGGATGCCATATATAAGACTCAAATGGAAATAAAGAGTGAAACAGGGAGGTTAATGAAGGATAGAGTTGTGGGTTACTGTATTTATGACAGAGTATGGCATTCACTGTACACTGAAAAGGCCTCTATGAATATGTCTACACTACAAAATTATTTCGAAAGAACTAAAATCAACATAACTCCCAATTTAACAAAATTGAAATAGCATGTCCCCACTATGGGGAAGCATAGAAATTAGTTAGAATGATTCTGAAATAGCACGTCTACACTGATTGAAGCCTGTCTCAGATTTAGAACCCCCGGAAGCACTCTGGGGAGGGTACCAGGAGGGTGGATACTTCCTGTGGCTGCTTGGTCAGGCAAGCCACGACACATGCTTTCACAGGTCTTATGGCTGTGCCTCACATGCCACTCCTCCACTGCCTCCCCCCCTTGTGGGACACAAAGGGGACTCAATGGGCACTGGTCTCATGCTCTGGTTGCCCTTGCAGATGCCACAGCACTCATATCATGGAGCCAGAGCTGCTGCAAAGCAGGGCTAGATTCATGGTCTTCATGCTGGACCTCATGGTGCAGTTTGCCTACACTGCCCACATGTTGCTCCAGCTGGACATGGACAAAGACCTGCAGGATGAACACCAGCATGGTCCACAGGCCCTGATCACCCAGGTCTTAGCACTTAGTGCTTCTGCTGCTGCACATGCAGCAATGGGAGTTGGCTGGTGGCTCATTCCATGCACAACGCTGTGCGCTCCACCACAGTAGTGAAGGGAGAAGCACATGGAATCATGTTGGCTCTCCATATGGTTCCAGGCAGCCTTTCTTTGTTCCTAGTCATCCTGACATTCCTGACGTTCCTAGTCAGCCCGGCATTCCTCCTGGTGAGCGGACCACTCCTGGTGCTCTTCCTCAAGCCACCAGACCAGGGACTGCAGGCAGGCCAGCTGTTCCAACCTCAGGTCCTCCTGGGTGCGTTTTCTCCTGAGGATTCTGCAGAGTTGGGTAGATGGCATGGGAGGTAGGGGAATACACCAAGGATCACAACTGGCCCAGCTGTGAAGAAAAGTTACAAGGGCAGTCATCCTAGGAGGCACTTTGTATGAAGCCTAGCCCTAATTTCTGAGCTGACATGGAAGGTCTCAGTTCAGATGATGGTGATGTGCTTTGAGCAAGGCCATAACACTGCCTAACACTGCTGAGGCCTCAACTGGAGTACAGTCTCCCGTTTTAGGTGCCACACTTTAAAAAATGTGAACAAATTGGAACAAATTTAGAGGAAAGGAACAAAAATTATATTTAGAAATGTTAAGTTTGAACTCAGTCTAGATAAGAGAAGGTTGAGGGGAGACACGATAATAGTATTTGAATATCGAAAGGCTGTTATAAACAGAACGGTGATAATTTGTTATCTGTGTCCATCGAAAGTAGGATAAGTAGTAATTTGCTTACTTTGCAGCAAAGGAGACTTAGGTTGGATAATAAGGAAAATTATAAGTGTAGTTAAGCAGTGGAATATCTTTACCTAGGGACATTGTGAAATCTCCATCATTTTAAGGTTTTTAAGAAAAGTTACACAAGCGTTTGTCAGTGCTGGTCTAGGGAAACTTAATGCTGATTTAGCATGGGGAAGGGATGAGTTAGGTAACTTCTTGAGTTTCTTTCCACCCTTTTATTATAGCAGTGCCAAAAGCAGTATTTTTGATCCTGATTCCAATAACATCAGTTTGTCTGCAGTTTTTAAAAACTGTTTATTGTAATATAGCAGGAAGTTTATTTTATAATATCGGGTACTAAGATGCCTTCCTTAAAAGCTTGTAGGAGGTAAGCTAATCAATTAATCAATCACATAAGCCTCTGCTCAAGGCAGAGGGCTGCTTCTCTGTGAAAGCAGAAAGTTAGATGTATGAATGTTTGAAAAGAAAGGATTTCAACATTTTTTTAAAAGTCTTAGATTCAATTCTTTTTTTAAATGTCCACACAACTGAAGTTTAATATTCCACTGGGAATTAACTACCAACTACATCTTTTGAAAAAGACAATACAAGGTTCTTCACAACTTTGTTTACCTCATGATCTCTAAATTTGAAAAAGAAAAAGAAAATGATAGAATTAACAGACCCCCCCCCTTGCCTACATAAAGGGCTCAGTTTCCCAGTAGCATAAGAAGGTGAAACTGTCAACTTTATTCGAGTTCTACCAGCTTATGCCAGTGGTGAATTTAGACCTACTAAGATCTTCAGTTGCTGACCAGAGTATTGTTTACCTATGACTCACACTAAACTTTTACTAATGTAACCAGATTTGTGACAAAACATAATATTTCTTCTCCTTAAAGAAAATTAGGTTCTGTGTAATCGTGATTTGGTTCCTTAATAATCACTTTTAGCAAATGTCTCATATAACGTTCAAATGAGTTGTTTAACTCTTTCTAGAGAGAGTTAACTATTATAGCTTTTGAGATGTAATATTTGTGTTTGCTTACTCCAAAGACTCTTCGGCTATGTCTAGACTGACATGATTTTCCGCAAATGCTTTTAATGGAAAACTTTTCAGTTAAAAGCATTTGCGGAAAAGAGCATCTAGATTGGCACGGACGCTTTTCTGCAAAAGCACTTTTTGCGGAAAAGCATCCGTGCCAATCTAGACGCGCTTTTTCGCAAAAAAGCCCCGATTGCCATTTTCGCAATCGGGGCTTTTTTGCTCAAAACAAATCTGAGCTATCTACACTGGACCTTTTGTGCAAAAGCTTTGCGCAAAAGGACTTTTGCCTGAACGGGAGCAGCATAGTATTTCCACAAGAAGCACTGATTTCAGACAGTAGGAAGTCAGTGGTCTTGCAGAAATTCAAGCGGCCAGTGTAGACAGCTGGCAAGTTTTTCCGCAAAAGCAGCTGTTTTTGCGGAAAAACTTGCCAGTCTAGACATAGCCTTCCACTCATTAGCAATGTTGCTTCTAATTTTTTCCATCCATGTGAGGAATAAACTTTGTTATGGCACTGAGGCATGTACAAGTGTGCACCACAAGTAAATACACAAGTTGCTTGCTGTAGGTGGCTGTGGGCACTCTGATCAGTTGGGTGGCACCTGAATCTCTACTGGGTGGCCACCCAAGTGCTCCTCTTACCAGGAAAACTACTCATTATTATGATACCCTGAAAATTATTAAAATTACAAGATACCATTGTACAATTGTAAGGAGTTCCCTGAAATTATGCAGCTAGTCTATAAAAGCCAGCCTAGACAAGATGTGTTAAGTTGTGCCTCTCTGCCATGGAGAACAGCCTTCTCTGTCTCTTGCTGTTTATAGTTCTTGTGTGCCAGGATTTCTGTATTCTAAGAAACCTTAGAATCCTATCAAATGTTATGTTACAATCTTCCAGGAAAAGTATTTTATATTTTTAGTCTATCTTATTTGTTTATATGGTGAATATAACAATTAGGGTGCATCTAGACTGGCAACATTTTGTGCTACAGGTGTCTACACTGGCTGCTTGAATTTGCGCAAGAGCACTGATGTTCTAATGTAAGAATTCAGTGCTTCTTGCACAAATACTTTTATGCTCCAGCTCAGGGATAAGCCCTCTTGCACAAGAATACTTGCACAAGAGGGCCAGTGTAGACAGTCACCTTAATTTTTTGCGCAAGAAAGCCCGATGGCTTCTTTTTCCTTTGTAACCATTTTAAGATCTGTATTTGCTAGCGGTTAAGAAATAGAACAATAGCCATTGTAACCACATGCTTTATAAGCCTCTTTAATAAACCTGTAACTGTTTAAGCTTTAACCTGACTCCTCCTGTTGCTGTAACAGAACCAGACACAATTAAAAGAACTCTAGCTGGTCATAGGGGCAGACTCAGGCAGAGCTGGATATTTTGGGTTCTGTCACCTCCACAGGACGGACCCTTCCCTAGGCTGCCCGCTGCCGTCAGCCTTCCCTAGGCTGCCCGCTGCGAAGGGACCCCATCCTAGCAGCTAAAGACTCGGGTGTAATAAGCTTTCCCTGAGAACTCTTGGGGCGTCTGTCAGCCTCCAATAGGCTGCCCGCTGCAAAGGGACCCTGTCCTAGCAGTCAAAGACTCGGGTGTAAAACTTGGGGCGCCTGTCAGCCTCCAATAGGCTGCCCGCTGTGAAGGGAACCTGTCCTAGCAGTTGAAGACTCGCATGTATAACACACACACAGACCACGTGCACTTCCCTGACCATCGGCTGACAATAAGCCCTCTTGCGCAAGAGCTCTTGTGCAAGAGGGCAGTGTAGACAGGCAACATGAATTTCTTGTGCAAGAGAGCATCCACACTGCAATAGATGCTCTTGCGCAAAACCACATCTCTTATGCAAAAGCACATACCAGTGTAGACGCGCTCTTGTGGAAGACTTTTTGTTCAAGAATTCTTTCGCAAACCAGTTCTTGCACAAGAAGCTGCCAGTGTAGCCCAAGTGTATTTCTAGTCTCTAACTAACACACTTTCACAATTGAATGAACAGCCCCAACCTCATTCCCCCCGGCTATTGTGGCTGAATGCACATTCTAACAACTTCCCTACTCTCCAACTCCCTTGTCACAGATAGCTGTCCTGGGATGGAGAATTCCAAGGGCACTGCAGGCCAATGATGCAGGCAGGCAGGCTGATAATTTTGCTTTCATGGACCCTTTGTCAGTAGACAGGAAATGTAGCGCCCCTTTATTTTTATTGTATTTAATAGATTTCAACATTGATGATTTTCAAACCTGAAGAAGTGATTATGTAACCTTTAAAAAATTCTACTTGCCCTTCAATAACAAGCAATAGAGTCTTGCCATTTCCTCATGCTTCATTCTGGTAGTTCAAATCTCACATCATTCACTTCTCTGCTCTCATCTGCAGTGATTGACAGGGAATCCTGCTGCCATTTTCTCCTCTACATGTGTGTCTTCACGGCAGGTGAATTTGCCTCCAGTTGTCTGTGTAGCCTACAGAAGTTTTTAATCTTCCTTCTTACAAGTGTGGAAATGTTCTTGAGTCTCAGTGTATCTGAGAGTTTCCAACATTCAATAACCTAGTCCAAAGAAATTATCTTTTCTCAGGCTTTCTTTCTCAAGAGCATACAAAAATGTTGTAGTTACATTTGATTTCATGCTTGGTGTACTTCTTTTAAGAGATAAAAATTTTAAAAACCTGTACTTTCTTCCCACTTGACTCATGAACAGCATGACTCTTGACTAACCTGAGCAGGTGTATTGAGTTAGCAGTGGCAGACAATGTGAATGCTTCTTCTATGGAAATACACTGAATATGTCCTAGATTACCTCAGTAACAGAAATGTTAGTTTTGTCTAAATATTCTAGTTTCTTTTGATATTGTGGATTTAAAAAAGTTGTTGCAACATTTAAATAATTTTCAGTGTTTACATCAGAAAACTCATGTTTATTAGAAAAATGACAACAACCCTAAAATAAGCAGTAGGTTAAGTATAAATTTAGCTCTCAGGGATGACAATTGGAAGGTGAGGTTTGATACATATTACAATGTATACAGAAAGACAGAAAACTTTGGTCACTCTAAAATCTTTACACTGTTGCCTTCGATAATATTATCTATTCTATACATATGCAAATATGGTATTTAAATCAATGGAACATGTTGTGTAAATGTTGATATACAGCAGTGCACTGACAATGCTATAAATCTGCCTCATGAATCCTTTCTGGCCCAGTGTAAGGTTAATATACATCATCACATCAGACAGGTAAGGGATAGCATGATCCCTGTCTCAAAGTCCTTATAATTTACCTTTAAGGCACAATAAAATAGATCAAAAGAGAAGAGGAAAGATAGACAAACTTACAGTATGACTAATTTTTTTGTTATGTATGTGTTCTGAGGTTCTGTTACTCATGAATAACTCTGAATTATCAAACTGATCAGTTGGCTTAGACCCTCAGTTAAATGGGGGAATGTGCCTGGAACAAACCCTACTGTGCGTGCTAATATATCTAAGAGGCTGTAGGCTTCAATATGCGTTACAAGTAGGTCAAAAATTCAAATTTTACAGTTGCAAGAAAATATTCTGCTGTTTATTCTGCTGCATTTTAGAGCTCTGTGTAGTAACTTTTAATAGAAAGAAGTCTAATTCCGCTAAGTACATAGCTACTAATATTTCTCATAATAGTTTTCGGTATATTGTTGCTTTCCTGAACATGGCTTTAACTTCTATAAATAACTTTACATGACACCGATAAATAAATACCCAGTAATCATTTTTGGTTATGAATTTGGTCAGCTGCAGTACCTTATCTTTATGTCACCTGAATACTATTACAATGGCACACAAAAAATGTAACTAAAGGTTCTCAAGAGTCAATAGCAAGGTCATAATTTACTAGCAGGATTTTGCTGACATTTTCAGACCATTTAAACTTTGTTCTTTTTTTCTTCATAACATCAGCATCAGCACAGTCCTTGAAGTGCATCATTGCCTGCCGTGTGACTGTAATGTGGAATTCACATGAATAACTAGCAAAAAATTAGAAACCCTATTTATGATTTATCTATGCACCAACTGTAAACATTAAAGTAAAAAATCCTCTTCATTATATAACAGTTAAATGAATATGAAAATTAATCTGATACTGTTAAAATAACAAGCTTTCTGAACTCTGTTGTACTACAATGTTACTTGAATTCCTCATAAATAAAATGAGTATTAAAAGGTTATCCTTTCCTCGGTGAAGCTAAGGATTTATTAGTACTTCTCTAATCGGACAGCTAAAGCTGGCTTTTAAATGAGAAGAGATAGGAATAACATGTTTCAGAATATTTGAAACCCATTTAAGTATTGAAGATTTAAATTTTCTGCCCTATTAAAGCCTGGAGGAAAGAAAAGAGGTTTATTATTTTTGTTTGTTTTTTTCAGTAGCATTTGGGAAGGGTGTTGCATATTTTAACTTTATATTAGAGGGTGCAACACAACAACAATAGCAACAACAAAACCGCTGAGGCCTTTGACTGTGTCCCTTGGTCCAGATTATAAAGAGTGATTTGCAAATGGAAGGCTCAACCATTACAAATCTCCTGAGCCAACCAGTGCCTGTCACAAATAGGGCACATCTACACAGCAGGGCTAAACTGGAAATAAGGTAGGCAACTTGAGCTACGTTAACTGCTTTTGGTGCTGTCTACACAGCAGTTATGTCAAAATAGAGCTCTCTTTCCCCAACTTCCCTTTCTCCTCATACAATAGAGTCAGAGTTAGAGTTAGAAACCCATTATTTCAAATTTATTTCAAAATAACGGGCTTGCTGTGTAGACGCGCACAACATTATTTAGGAATAACTGATGTTATTCCAAAATAACACTGAACTGTAGACATAGACAAAGTCTGCTTACAAAAGTTCAGCATCAGGCATACTCATGTTTCCATTCTTAGTCTACAGTCTCCCTCAGCTAGTAGGTTAAGTTGGCTCTCTGGTCAATACAAAAGTTACTACTTCAGGTAAAAAATACCCAAACATTGTTGTTTTGTATTTTTATCCTCTGCCCTTCATGCAGGATTTTACATTTATTTTCCCTTCCTTGGTAAAAACTTGAATAGTGCTTTCCCAAGAACCACCCTGGATATTCCCTCTTGTTGTAGCAAAGTGAAGAGAGGCTCCTCCAACCCAGTCATAGTTGTTGAAACAGGGAGGTAGCACTCATTTCCCACTCTGACACCTCTACCCATCATTTGCCAATAGCCTCTTCCTTCATTCTGTTAGAGCCTACCCTTCTGTTTACTGATATCTGGCCTCTTCATAGGCTTCCTCTAAGGCAGGGTAAAATATGGCCCATGGGCCTGATCCAGCCTGCCAAGCCAGCAGATCTAGCCTGTGGAGGCAGTGGGGAGCCCTAGGCAGGCTCCCTAGCTTGCCCCTCAGCCCCACGCACCTGCAGAAAGGCGGCTGCAGTGCTCCATTTCTGTTTTAAAACTGGAGGGGAGAAGGGGAGTTTTAGGAGCCACCCTGCCACCAGCACATTCCCATTGGCCAGTTTCTGGCAGACCCCAGCAAATGGGCGGTGCTTGTTGGAGTAACAGGCAGCCAAGAAGAACCTCACCCCCTCTCCTCTGCTCAGTTATTCATGAAGCACATGGCCAAGCAAGCAGGCAGGCAGGCTGGGAAACATCATAAGCTCGGCAGGCAGGCAGGTTAGTTTGGCAGCTGGCAAGTAAGTCTCTTGGCCACAGCCTGCTTCTGGCACCCCATCCCTTTCCTGCCTCAACTCTCTGCCCCTCCCACCCACTCAACATACCCAAACCCTCTGTCCCCCTCTTACACCTATAATCCCTCCCAGATCTGGTACCCCAATCTCCTGCCTCAGATCACAATCCCCTCCTACTCTAGGTCACATCACAAACCTCTGCACTCCAGTCCCTGCTCTAGGTCACAACCACCTCCTTCACCCAGACTTCCTCACGGACTCCATTCGCCCTCCTGCACCACAATCCTTTACTCCAAGCTCCCTTCTGCACCCAACCTCCATCCCAGATCCTGCATCTCCTCCACTATCATGGAAGAATGCGGCCCTCAACCACTTTCCAAAATCTTGGAGTGCCTCCCCTCTCCCATGTCAAAAATTATTGCCAATCTCTGCTCTAAGGCCTAGGGTCAGGGGTTGGACAAAGTATCTTTCCCTGGGTGTGCTGCTTCTTACAGGCCCTTCTCCAGTGAGTCTCCTGGCACAATTTCTCAGTGCCTATTCTGGAAGTACCACTGCAGAGTTTTATCAGCTCTAACTACAGAAAGGCTGTGTCTAGACTGGCCAGTTTTTCCGGCAAATCAGCTGCTTTTCCGGAAAAACTTGCCAGGTGTCTACACTGGCCGCTTGAATTTCCGCAAAAGCACTGACTTCCTACTGTAAGAAATCAGTGCTTTTTGCGGAAATACTATGCTGCTCCCATTCGGGCAAAAGAGCCAGTATAGACAGTTGAGATTTGTTTTGCGCAAAAAAGCAAAAAATGGCGAACGGGGCTTTTTTGCGCAAAAGCACGTCTAGATTGAACACAGACACTTTTCCACAAAAAGTGCTTTTGCGGAAAAGCATCCGTGCCAATTTAGACGCTCTTTTCCGAAAATGCTTTTAACAGAAAACGTTTCCATTATAAGCATTTCCGGAAAATCATGCCAGTCTAGACGTAGCCAAAGACTGTTTCCTAAGCAGTCCTGTCCCTGCCTCTTCCAGCCTGCCACTGAAAAATCTCTCTGGAGGTAACTGTTCCCAGAATGCCAGTCTTTAAGGAACTAGGTCATGGACATGAAGAAGGTATGCGGTGCCATGCTATGTCAGCCTCTAAACATGAATATTTTGATTCCAACTTATTCTGCTTTGCACAGTTGGACCTTTGTCATGGTGATCAATGTTTATATTTCAGGTAATCCTACATGATTTCTTTAATGGACTATCTTCTGAAATGTAAATAAAAGATGTGTCCAGCTGATCTACTTTTCATGCTAACACAAATTCTGAATACTTATCATAATAATAAGAAATTGACAAATGCTTCTTGCAGCTTGGGCCTTTAGTTCACTGCAAGAGAGGATGAATATAATGCAGACATATGACTTCCCAGGGGCATACTTTGTCAATTTCCAGAAAGGAGGTGGAAGTTGCAAAAATTATCAGCCCATCATGTAACTCATGGGCTGAAGATATCAGTGAGGGTTTTTGCTTTGAATGGCGACCTTGTGCCCTGTCAGCCTGCAGTTTAGCTTTTCCACTTGTACGAAGTATAGAGATTGGCATCTCTGTCTCTACTATGTCTCTAGTAGATCAGGTCATACTTCTCATCCAGACACGCTGATGATGATAATTTTAGTACATGAGTTCA
The DNA here is from genome assembly GCF_049634645.1 of Pelodiscus sinensis. Taxonomy (NCBI): domain Eukaryota; kingdom Metazoa; phylum Chordata; order Testudines; family Trionychidae; genus Pelodiscus; species Pelodiscus sinensis. Next base: position 73,921,975 of record NC_134713.1, read on the forward strand.
TTTGGGTTAGTGTAAGTAGCTGACTGTTATCAGATTTCCATTGTGCTTTCTTGCATATTCTGATTTATATGTGGCTGACTGCCTCTTGCAGTTGGGAATGAATGAAAATCCCCATCACTGTTATTTGGCTTTGTGACATGGCAGAGAAGGAAAGGAGAAGGGCGAATGGTTCTGCCTTTTCTTGAACATCCAGTATGTAGTGCTAACAACTGCATCCAAGGAAAACAAAATGGCATTTCTGGTTGTGTTGCATTATTCTAATTTCTAGTCATTTGATGCATCTTCAGCAGGAGACCAGTTCCATGATACTGGGGAACAATTAGGGTACGTCTAGACTACACCTCTCTGTCGACAGAAAGTTATAAATTAGGCACATCAAAATTGCTAAGGAAGCACGGATTTAAATATCCCATGCTTCATTAGCATAAACATGGCCGCCACTTTTTTTTGAAACTGAGCTTTTTTAAAAAAAACCATCAGTCTAGGCATGGATCTGTCAAAAATAAACCTTTTTTCGACAGATCTTGTAAACCTCAAAACATGAATGGAATGAGGTTTAACTGTTAATTCAAACTAAGGGGTTTATCTCGGAATCGCACTTCTCTGCCGTGTGTAGACACGGGCAGTTACTTCAGGCTAGTCAGTTTCCAAAATGGTGACCAGCCGGGAATATGCTAATCAAGCACGGGATATTTAAATCCCATGCTTCATTAGCAATTTTGGTCACCCTCATTAGCATCCCTAGTTCAAACTAGGGGGCTAGTGTAGACGTACCCTTAGAGACATTCCTTATCATGAGCCAAGTAGAGGGCTGGGAAAGAGTTGCCCCAGGATGCAGATAGCAGCAAATGTATTGTGATCAGTAGAACTGGAGTCAGAGGACTGATTTTTCCCTGAACGGACTGTTATTGAGGAGTCACCAATTAAACAGGGAATGTGCTTGCATCTTGTGCCTTTAGTAGGCTTGAAAGCACAAACCCCGAGCAATGCATAGGGTTTAATAAAGTTTCACTTGTTCAACTTAAAACTGTATTCAGTTTCACACTTTAGTGAATAAAAGAGAAATGAGGAGAAAGTGCCTCTGAGCCGGACCATCTCAACAACACCAGTGTCTCCTCAGAATTTCTGCACTCTTGCAGACACTCAGCCAAGGAGGGACACAGGCATTACCCCAACTTGTTGCTGAACAGAGTAAACCTAAGGCATTACAAGGCACCTCTCTGTGAGGCAGGGATTGAGCAAGTGTGAAGTGCCTAGAGAGGCACAGCAGGGAAAGCCATGAAAGGGCTGCTCGGCACTGGCTGAAATCTGGGGAGACCACCAGGGCATCATGACTCCAAGATCTCTTTCTTGAGTGCTAACAGCTAAGGTAGACCTCATCACTTTGTATTTTTAGTTGGGATCATGTTTTCATGCACCAAGTAATGTGCATAACTTTTACCAGCATAAAATTTCACCTGACACTTTTTTGCCCAGCCCTTTTCTGAGATCAGAAAAGAGTCAGTTTTGAACTAAACTATCTCGAGTAATTTTTTAAGCATCTGCTAACTCTGCCATCTCACTGTTTATCTCCTTTTACAGATCATTGATGAATATGTTGAACAATGCTGGTCCTAGGGTCCCATATTCCTGCACTGAGATGCCTGGCTGGGGAGCTTCAATAGCAGCTCCCTGCTGAGGACAGAGTAGAAAGTCTCTCCCAGCCGGTAGGGACAGCCCTTTATGAGAGTGATGTTGACTCTTCACAAACATATTTTGTTCATATGTGTGCTTGATAATTCTATTCTTTCTACAGTTTCAACCAATTTGTCTGGCACTGAAGTTAGGCTTACTGCTTTATAATTGCAAGCATAAACTCTGGAATCTCTTTTAAAAAATCAGCATTACATTTGCTATCTTCCAGTCACCTGATATACAGGCAGATTTAATTGGCAGGTATATACCAAATTCAGTCATTCTATAATTTCATATCTGAGTTCCTTAGAACTCTTGTTGAATTCTATTTGGTACTGGTGAATTATTTCTCTTTAGTGTATCAATTTGTCCCCAAACCTTCTGCACTGACATCTGAATCTGGATCAGTTCCTCAGGTTTGTCACATCAGAAGAATGGCTCAACTGTGGGACTTTCCTTCACATCTACTCGAGTGAAAAAGAATACAAAGAACTCATTAAGCTTCTCTGAAACTGCATTATCTTCTTTGACTGCTTCTTTGTGTCCCCACTGATTATTTGCCAGGATTCATATTTCTGACATATTTAAATATATTTGTCATTATGCCCTTTACTAGTTGCTTTTTGTGTTCTTTTTTGGGGGGAGGAGGGAGGACTATGCATTTACCCTTGACTTGCCAGAATATGTGCTCCTTTCTATTTTTCATCAGTAGGATTTAAAGGATGTCTTTTTGTTCCTAGCCACCCCTCGTTTGATTTTGTTTAACCATACTGGCTTTCTGATTTTATTTTATTTTCATTCAGAGTCTCCATTATGTGTTTTTAAAGTCTCCATGCAGCTTGCAGGGATTTCACTTTTGGCACTGTTCCTATTAATTTCTGTTGAACTAGATTCCTCCTGCTTGTGTAATTCCCTTTTTTGAAACTACGTGCTATTGTTGTAGGGTTTTTTTTTTTTTTTTGGTATTCTCACTCTTTCCACTAGCATGTTAAATTTAATTCTGTTATGCTCACTATTACTGAGTGGTTTGGCTATATTCACTCCTTGGATCAGCTCTTGTACACAATTTAGGACTAAATCAAGAACTGCCTCTCCGCTTGTGGTATCCAGGACAAGCTACTCCAACACCTGTCATTCATGGTGTCTAGAAAATGTATCTCTGCATTCTCTTCTGAGGTGACAAGTTCCCAGAAAATATGTATGTAGATAGCTGAAATTATTACTGAATTTTCAGTATTTGCAACATCTCCAATCTCTATGAATAGTTCACAGTGACTGCCACCATCCTGGTCAGGTGGTCAGTAGAATATTCCTACTGCTATACTCTTATTATTCAAGTATGACATTTCTATTCATAGAGATTTCATGCTACAGTTTGACTGATGTTACTTTATGCTATATTTGACTCTATATTTTCTTTCATATATACCACCACTCCCCACCAACACAACCTACTCTATCTTTCTAATTATTATGTACCCTTGGATTATCATTGAATACTATCATTCCAACAAGTCTCTGTGGCGCTGATTATGTCAATATTCTCATTTAATACCAAGCACTCACTTTTTTTGTATTTATACTTCTATCATTTGTATGCAAGAGCTCATGAAATTTGTCAAGATTTAGTTGTCTGTTTACATGTGAAGTATTTGAATGGGACTCTCTTCTGTTTGTTTGTTTGTTTGTTTGTTTGTTTGTTTGTTTGTTTGTTTGTTTGTCTTCAGTTCCTATCTGTAGTTAGTCAAGTTCTATTCTTTCCTCTTTATTAGGAAATTCTTTAGTAATTCCTCCTCTAAGGGATATCTCTGTTAAACCATGCACTCCTCCAAACCAGTTGGCCAGTTCCCCAGCCCTTAACACTATTTAGACAATATAAAGGGATCCATAAAATGATATAATTATGCTCACCGCATAATTGACCAGAATTGTAAATTGATTTTAATCCACGTGAGAATCATGCTTCTCAAATTTTATATTTATCAAACTAGAGTTCATCTGCAAGTACTGAATGCAACCACATTTCTTTAACATTAGCCACACTCAGATCTGAGTCTCTCATAGACTTTAAGGTCAGAAGGAACCCTTGTGATTATCTAATCCAGGGCTACTCAACATGTGGCTCATTTGTTTGTGGCCCACAGTGAAGTTTGGGTTTATGCTGGAGGCTCAACATGCAGCCTGTAGGTGGGATCCTTTGAACATGGCCTCCACTGGGAACACAACGGTGAGGCGTATCCCAGGGAGGGTGAACACTGAAAGATGCAAGTGGCTGGGCTGGCTGGAACAGAAGGGTACAGGGTGTCGGCATTTCTAGCCTCCAGGGAGGAGGTGCCAGGAGCACCGGAGCATTGTGTGAAAGAAGCTATTTGCATATTTACATATATATTTTCATGTACATGCAACCACACTTAAGTTGCAGCCCTCGGCATGTGCTGTGAGTATCATTATGGCCCCTGAGGATTCCAAAATTGAGTAGCCCTGATTCTAATCTGACCCTGTGCACATTGCAAGCCATAAAACTCACCTACCTACTCCTATAATGGACCCTTAACCTCAAATCATGATTTAAAGATTTTAAATTAAAGAACATTCACCATTCACCATTTACACTAGTTTGAACCTGCAAGTGACCCGTGGCCCATGCTACAGAGGAAGGAGATGCTGGGAGAATTTGACATTATGCAATTAAAGGGACGTCTCCATTGAGGAATATGAATTCCATGTAATTCAGAAGAAATTCAGATGTTATGAGACATCTCGCTTGCATCCCTAAGTAGACTCTGCCCCATGTTGTGTCTCTCGTTGTTTCCCTGCTCACTATTCCTATTAAACATTCATGAGAAAAATTCATTGCAGGGTAGCAGGCTAGCAGTATAACTTAAAGCCTTTTATGCATTTATAAGGGCAAGTAGTACACTGGGGATGAACTGTGACCTTTCACTAAGAGTCTGACATCTATAGTAATAGGTTTTTATACCCTGCTGATTTAATCATGCCATTATAAAAAGGATTTGGCAGTTGTTAAAATTTTGTTAACATATTCATGAAAGATAATGTGTGAATTATTATTCCATTTAAACAAAAAAGGTTACTCTATTCCCACATGATGCTTAGAGTCCCTTTAACATTGTGTAAAATATTGTGTTTGATAGAACCCAGTTTAACAGGTACGGGACTTTAAAGCTTTATTGCCCAAACCTAAATTTCTTTTCTAAACTCTGATATCAGTTATGTGTCCTAGAATCAGACATTAATTATGAAAGATGTTTGATGTTTTGGAGTTCTTTGCTAATCAGTATTTGAGACACAAAGCTGGTTAGCAAGTTGTTTCCCTGTGGCAAACTCCCAAAACACAGCACGAAAACTTTAAAAAAGTCATATCCCCTTCAGGACCTGCTGTTGAACGTATTATGTTCAGACTTTATTCATACATATGCCTCTTAACCCTTCAACTTTAAGACAAAATTTGTAGGGTTTTTTTGTTTGTTTATGTGTTTAAGAGAACCAGGGAAGAGGGGAAAAAAACCCTCTTCTTTATTTACACTCAAGTATTATTTCTACTAGTTTCAAAATCTGTAGGGTTTCTTCCACTATGACTTTAAAGTAGTTCACAGTTAGGGGCTATCCTGTAGTTCAAAAACAAAGACAAATTATTTAGTTTTGGAATACTCATTTCTGTATATCAAAACAATTACATCAGGAAGTGTGGCAAACAGCACAGTAGCATGTGTATATTAAATACTGATAACTTAAGATATAAGCAATTTACCTGCCACTCTGTTTTCACGGGAAACATCTACACAGCAGTGTTATTTCAGAATAACTGACGTTTTTCATAAATAACAAAGACTGCATCTAACTATAAGCCTGCTGTTGAACGTATTTTGAAATAATGGTGAGCTGAAGGACTTCTTACTCTGATTCCTGGTAACCCTCATTTTATGAGGAATAAGGGAAGTTGAAGAAAGAGTGTTCATCCTTCGATTTCCTGTTGTGTAGACAGATCCAAAAGCCAAGTTAGGCTATTTCGACTTCAGATATGCAATTGATGTAGCTCAAATTGCATAGCTTATTCCAATGTTCGCCCTGCTGTGTAGATGTACCCACAAAGTCCAACTTTTTCTCAGATTGGATTCCAATTTGCCTACAGACAAAATTGCCATTGAAGTCAGTAATATTTTTGCTGTTGTGAAAGGACTTTGTCTATGTTCTAAGATTTTAACCATTGCTATGTTCAGCAATGCAATGCCTAACCAACTTAGGAAGCTAAGTCTCATTTTCAATAGAGAGTTTGTCATTTAGGAGCCCAAATACCACTGTCTGAACTATGTGGTAATGCTTGTAATCAAATGTGGCAACTGAATGAAGGGATCACTATTTTCTGGTGTTAGTATTCTTCTTCTCTATTGCCTACTAATGTTTCTTATCTGCCTCTTGACTATCCAGTCTTTAGGTGCCTATAGACTATTTTTTTCCCCTATTACATTCCAGCTCGGTTTTCCCCTTGATGTTTTTTTATACCTACTACCTCTTCTTGTTCTCCTCTCCCCCATTTCTTTTCTTCTCCCCATTCTTCCCCTGGCCTTTCCCCCCTATTTATTTATTTTTTTAAAGTACGTTTGCTACAAAAGCTTGAGGAGGGAGACTAAGTCTTTAATTTTTTACCTATACTAATTACACGAATGTTGCTTTAGAAGCTTTTTTCTTCAGTGCTGACAGATAAATTAATAGGACTATATAACGATTCAGCAAACATGTTAAAAAACTTTGCAATCTACAGAAGCAATTTCATAGCTTGGACTTTGTGGGATGCATATCTTCTTTGGAATGAGTATGATGGATGGCAGTGAAGGCAAAATGAAAGTTGGTTTCTGGATGCATCTGTTTCTGACTGTTAAATCTATCCCTCATAGTAGATGTCGGTTGGTTTTGAAACTGTGTGAATAGGATAAGTTATCAAAAATACGGAAAATATAATTTTTCAATATTCATTGAGTGGACTGATTATACAGAAAAAAATCCTGAAATCACATGTGTTCTTATTGGCAGCAACATATTTTAATGTACAAATACTATGAAAGCTGACCCTACATTCCGAGAGTTTTAAATTTTTTCTAATGTTGTTTACTATATTACTCTTGGCCATGCATTAAGATAAAATTCAAATAAGCTTTCTTCTTCATAAATTTTATTCCTGGCAAAGCTACATTGGCTTAAAAAGTATTTACTTATTAGATCCATTACTTCTGTCTTTTGTGTTACGTACAGAACATTCCCAAATATTTTTTCTATGCAGCATTTAGTAGCTTAACCACAATCAATATCTTCATTTCCTTGTCTTGTCAGTCTGTCACAATAATATTTAATTCCCATTTGCCCATGAAGTCAATCCATTGAGGTTATATCATATACCCATTATTGAACTGTTAAACTGTACTTTTATTCTATATTTTTCAGTTGGGAAGATTTACTTCTAATTCACCCTGATTTATTTTCCACAGTGGAGAATCCAAGGAGTACTACATATTGTGTGCATTATATTTGTCCTGATCATTAAACCTTATATATGCAGAACAAGTGAGCATTTACAGTTCTTTATGATGTATGCTTGAAAATTAAGTATTATCTTTTTGAGCATTTACGCAGAGCGCTGCTTGAGCCCCATTTTGAATATCTCTAATTCAGTTTTCACTTCATCTAGAATTCCTCTCCAAGAGCCAAGAAGAAGATATGTCATCTACATATGAGCTCTTTGTCTCTGCTGGAATTGGATTGTGACCTTTTTCTGTTTCACAATTATTTTGCATTCTTGCGATGTCACTTAGTGTAGGAAGTGTGATGGAGTAGCTAATGCAGGGTCCTGAAGTCAGAACTCCTGAGATCCCTTCTTGTTTATGCCACTTGTCATGTGGCCTTGGGAAAATTACTTAACCTTCGTGCCTCAGTTTACCTTTGGGCAAAAGCTTATTGACTTCATAGTATCATTGCACATAAGGTTCTCAACAATGTTTTCCCAAATGCTTCTAGGGAGTCTTAGAAGATAGGTGAAGTGAAGAGCAAAGGCCAGTGGTTATTATAATTATTAACAGTGTGGTGTACACTTGCTGCACACCATTAGAACAATTGGGGTTTCCCCCCCTCTGTTTCCCCCCACCACCCTGGTAAGAATTGGCGCTGTTCAGTGTTGAATAAAGGAACCTTTCTATAACATTTGTAATCCCATTTGCACAACACTTTGGGATCTTTCATGGTGAAAGGTTCTATGTATATGTAAGATACATTAAAAATAGAAGTAGTGTTAAATATACAGTAATGACTGACACCATACTTAAGAAAGTGAATCGATTTTGGACTACTATCCAAACTAAGTATCTCTGAACACTTCTACACTATGGGAATTATGGGACCTGAAGTAAGGCAGACAATCCAGTATATGTGTTCTATGAGCTTTGAGATGTTCTTCATTGATTATGGTCTTCTGACTTAATGTCATCAGACACTAGGTGATTTACAACACTCTGGGTAATAAGGCAGAGGCATGGAAGCAGACAGATAGCAAGGTTTTTCTCTTGCTTCCCTACAGTTCATTCCTTGAGTAAGGCAATACCATGGTGATAATCAGCATGTAGCTGAATATAATGAAAATGAAGAACTGTGGGCAGATTATGCAGAGAGAAAAAGCCTCTTCTCATTGACTTGTAATCAATATTGTGTCAAGCAAACAGGAGCCAGGGTTTTTAGCTCGCTTTGCTGCAACTCTTACACTCTCTTCAAAAAGGCTGAGAAGCCTTACTGGATCATTGATGGAAAGTTACACTAGAATCATAATGAAAAACAACACCTCTTCATTTCTAGGAAACTAGAATTCTATCAACAATGTTGTTCATGAGGAGGATTAGAGAGTGAGCCAATAAACTGACTTTTTAATGGGTTCTATCACATGCTGGAATACACTGGAGTGAGGTAGCTGATGATTCTGGCCAGAGCTGGAATATCACAAATAAAAGTTGGGATGGCAGAGATGAGGGATATTGACACCCCATCAAGGAAACTATAATCCAAATTAAATGACCAAAAGATAAAAGATCAGATCTCAATGTTTTCAAATGTAATAGTCTAAAAAAAGTGTTACTTTTCAGATTAGAAATGTAGGTCCTTATGAAGGACCTTGTGAAAGTCACCAAATTAATTCTCAAACTACATGGCCTGGTATTATTATCACAAGTCCAGACAAAAACAGTGCAAAGAAAAGTAACAAACACCTTTTGAAATGTTATAGTGTGTTTGTTGCATAAAACTTCCCAAATAGATTTATCAATTCATCACGTCTGGTATTTTAGAATCCCATAGTTTTTTCAGTATTGTTCACTAGCTATATGTAGGAAATTCCTTGAGGATAAATGTAACTATCCCCTTCTCATCCCTCTTCCTGAGAATTTGTCAGACTCACTTAACCTGCATGTTATAAATTTGTGTTAATGTCAACGTAAAAATCCAGAGTTAAAATAGAGACAAATATGTATTTAATAGACTTTAAATAGCTTAATAGATTTCAACACCAGAACCTCTGTGATAATCTAGGCTGGGGCTCTTGTATAGTACAGGCCAAACAACTTCTCCAACATAATTCCCTGAGCAAATATTTTAGAAAAATATCCAATCTTGATTTAAAATGTCAATGATGATGAATCTACTACAACCCTTTGAAAATTGTCCCAATGATTAATTACTGTCAATTTAAAAATGTATATGTGATGGATGGAAGAATACTAGCACTTCCTAGACGTCCCAGCATTCAGTTAACTATATTGCCTGTAAAGAGTTAAACCCAAATCTAGTGGGTATCCAGGAAATGTTGGGAGGGATTCAGGAAAGCCACTGGGAAGAGATTGTGAGATTTTAACTGAAACAGGTTCTGCTTGCTTCAGTTTTTTCATGTGAATCCAGAGTAAGAGCTAGGGGAAAGATGGACTGAAGCAGGGATAAAACATGAAATCTATGTCTAGAAAGGACTGCATCTTAGAACAATGGCTATGTAAGTGAACAGGGAATGGTTGGGGCACTACCAAATTAATAGTCATTAAAAGTGCAAACTGCTCTTTGTGTAGACTTCTATGTCAGGAAGGATAGTATCAATGACTTTGATGCTTATCTGCTTCGTTTTAACTACCCAGATTTAGATACTTACTGATTCCCTCTAGCTCCTTGTTTCCCACTTCCGTCCTTTTTTTTCCTCCTCCCCCTCTCCCTTCTTTCCTATTTATTTTTGGACTGCACATCCTAAACTCAAAACTCTGGTCATCTGAAGAAGTGGGCTGTGCCCATGAAAGCTCATGATACCATCTACATGTTTTGTTAGTCTATAAAATGCTACCAGACCATTTGTTTTTTCTCTACAGACTAACTCGGCTGAAGCATCAGGGAATGTTTAGTTAGACATGATCAGGTTATTTCCTTTATTTTCTGGTTTGTGAACTCTGCTAATCCCAGGTATTCCCCATCCACTGTGAACACTGTAACTGAAACTGAATCCCAGGGAAACTATTATCTGTGCTTTTAATTGGCTTTTTTCAATTACTGTGTAACACCTACCAACTAAATATGCTTTACCAAACATATCTTTTGTTAATAAAAATCACCTTTTTAAGACTGTAATCTGATTCCTGTTTCCTAGAAGGCAGGAGGTTCCATGTGCCTGAGACTGAAGGTGAGCTGTTAAGAAATTATGGTTGATTTTAAAGCTCTCTCCTGAGAAAGGGTTAAAAAGTTTGGCGTTACCTCACAAGAAGAAATTCTGAAGTGCATCTTCCTAGACTCTTAAGGGATTTTTGCATTTGTGTGGTAGCAATGTACCCATCTAAGGTCAGGGAATCTGTGACCTTGGGGAGGTTTTTTTTTTTTTCCAACAGAAGCCTTTAGTGGAATGGCTGTTTAAGGAATCTTGCAGTCCCCCTATTTCTGTACTTGAAGTGCCAGAGTGGAGAACAGCCTTGACAATGTGTCTCATTTTCCATCTGAATTTATCTAGCTTCAACTTCCAGTCATTGGACGTTGTTATAACTTTCATTGCTAGATTGAAGAACCCACAATTAAATTCCTCATGGTACTTACAAACTGTAATCAAGCCACCTTTAGTCTTTTCTTTGTTGAACAGTTAAACGTGGTAAAATAAACTTACAATTGGTTACTATACAAATAATTTTTAAAAAAATAAGGAAACAAGATCTGATGTATCCAAATTCCATTTTGTAGTTCTTAAAGTGTTTTTATATTTGAACTGCCCAAAAGTCAGTTCTATAATAAAAGGCTTGAACATGAGAACTGTAGGTGTGGTTTGAGTTTTCAGAGTAAAATTGCAGGTTGCAGTCTCATCATTCCTTGTTGACTAGCTCTCAGATTTAACATTACCAAGGATTATGAGGCTATGTTTAGACAGCGATGCTATATCGGGATACTGGAAGTATCCTGAAACAGTTATTCCACATCTTTCAAGGCTCCCGTTATTTCAAAATAGATTTCAAAATAACAGGTGTGCTATTCCAGCTTCCCTGTAGCCCTCTTTCCATGAGGGTTAAGGGATGTTTCAGAATAGTGCTTTATTTCGAAATTCAGTGCTATGTAGACATTGCCAAATTTTGAAATAAGGTGTATCAAAATTAGATTGAAATTTTGTGTAGCTCAAATTAAGTATCTTATTTCAACCTATTGGTGCAGTGTAGATGAACCCTGACTGATTGGAATATCTCACTGGAGAAACCTAAAAAAGTTAGTTATGAAAAGAAAAATCTCCATTTTAAAAGGTTAAGTGAAAAAATTATAGCAAAATACAAAAATAAACTATTATTGGTTATCTAGCTGTGACAATCATCCCTCTTCTAGGATAGGTTGACGCAAAATCTCATAAACTAAAGAATTACACTTTTCCTTTTCCAAATAAATAATAATAAATCACATATGCTGCAAACAAACCACATAACACACCATGACTCAAACTTCTCCATAGTAAAACTAATTTTTTTAAGTTTTCCTATTACAAACTTCAAGATTTGGGTTTACGGTGTGTAATACTGTGGGCTTGTCTAGACATTCCTATGAGATAAGCATTACGAAGTGTGGCTAACATCATGCAATATTATCACAAGTCTTGTGATACCTGGTATTTTTCTTAAACTCAGCATGGAGGCATGGTATTATATGAGAGTCCCAGTTTTCAATCATAAAAAGTAAGTTTCTAGCTTTCATGATTGCAGAGAAAAGTTTGAATATGTGAACCCTTAAGACTCAAAAACTAGATGACAAATAAAAAGACCCCAAATTAATTACTTTTATAATCTCATGATTTTTAAAAATACTTTCATAATATTCTAGGCATAAATCATTATATTTTGGACTTGCCTTGTGATTTTTAGCAGCAGCTTCAAGAATTGCCTGCAGTTAATTGGTCCTGCTGATCAGGGAGCCATAAGGATCATCATGGGATCCTCCCAGTATTGTTCACTGAGTAGTACTCTAATGCAGGAGTGAATCAGCCCACATAGGGTGTGTCTAGACAGCACTCCTCTGTTGGAAGTGCTATGCAAATTGCGTAGTTTATTCCAAGTTTAAATCAAAAGTACTTATTTTGAAATGTGGTGCTTTTAAAGATGCAGCCTGGCTATTCCAGGATACTTCCAGTATCCTAAAATAGCAATGCAGTCTAGATATACCCTTATATACAAGTGTGCAGTTTACATTTTAGCAAACAATAGGCAGTTTACATTTTACAAGCCCTGATGTATGATGCCAGGATTTTCCAAACAATATGTAATTATTTATATTTGTATAAATTCTCACTAGTTATTTTTGGTACATAAATGAAATATGAAATATTGATCATTCTGCTACTGGGTAGCTTGCTTTTGATCCCAACTGAGGGAAATAGTGAAAAATAGGAATCAAAGTACGTTGCCACTGCATATGCTGTTTTGACTTGCTTTCTTTATTGTTTTCCATCAGTAATGTATTCAGTACTGCTTCGTTTAAAAGAGGGTGGCTCAGTGGTTTACTCATTGAAGGAAGACAACTCCATCACAGCAGACTAGATATTGCATACAAGTGGAACAGGGCATTGATTATAATAGCCTTGTACATTTTATTGTGCACTATAGAAATGTTGTTGAATGAAATCTTTTAATTTGTCTTACCCATTTTATATAGTTGGTTGTACATTCTGTAACTAAGTTTATTTTCCTCTCTCTTTACTCGCTGTCATTCTAATCCAGTGATTTTATGAATTCATAAAAATATATCATCTGAATTTCTCTGGCATGAGAATTGCAGGGGGATGTGTTGGTTAAATGTTTACTTCTTTCGAATCAGAGATGAATATACAACTATTTCTGCTTGGTAAGAAATATAATAACCATCTTAGCAGGTTCCTTAGAGTACTTGTGAGAAAGAGGAGTGTTTAATGTGAAGACTAGTAATGTACTGAACGGTATTAAAACATTCTGCAGACAAGCAAAGGGAATTTTTCCTTCTATAATATCAAACCCCATATAAAAATGGTGCTTTCAAGATTTTCTACACTTTTAGATAAAATAGCAGCTATTTCTCGTTAAAAGATAGGTTGAAAAAAAGAAGTATAAGGATAAGACAGTTCAGACAGGCAGTCAGAAATCAAACCTATAATTATGTACAACTCTCTAAAATCTTTCACTGTCATGACTCATAACCTCTGGAATGCCAGGAAATCAGGAGCCATTACATAAAGAACTCCTATAATTTTCATATGATGCAGGAATCTCTGATCTGTGATTGCAAATTTATCGAGAATATGAAGAAGGAACAGAAATGATTTTGCCATTAACTCACTTGATATTCATATGCATTATCATTATGCATAGTTTTACTGCTTAATTATGTTCAGTAAATATGAAATCATATAGCATCTAAGAATAACTAAAAGGGTGTCACAAGGAGAGAGAGAAAATTGTTCTCCTTAGCCTCTGATGGTAGGACAAGCAGCAATGGGCTTAAACTGCAGCAAGGGACGCTAGGTTAGACATTTGGAAAAACTTCCTGTCAGGGTGGTTAAACACTGGAATAAGTTGCCTAGGGAGGCTGTGGAATCTCCATCTCTGGAAATATTTAAGAGCAGGTTAGATAGACATCTAGCAGGGATGATCTTGATCAGTGTTTCTGAAAGTGCTCTGTGAAACAACTGGCCACCATAGTTTGTTTATTTACTGGTGCCATGGCCACAGAACCTCGTCGCTCTCATTGGATCTGTTTCGCTCTTTTCAGCCAAGTGTAGCAGCGGGAAGCAGAGGCCCAGCCCACACCCCCTTCCCGCAGCTCCCCTTGGCTGCAAAGAGCAAAACGGAGCCATGGGAGCCATGAGGCTTTGTGGCCGCAGCACCAATATTGGAGAGGCCAGTTAATGTGTTTCTCAAAGTGGATTCACGGAGCGCTTTCAGAAACACTCGTCTAGATGGTACTGGTCCTGCCATGAGGGCAGGGGACTGGACTCGTTGACCTCTTGAGATCCCGTCCAGTTTTAGTGTTCTATGAAGAATAAAGTGTACCTTTTTTTTTTCAATGAATGATCTAGGCTTCATCTTTAATTATTTATTTATTTTTCATGTTACTGTTCAGTGCATGTGCTTAAGGATACGGTTGATGGGGAATCTGACAGGAGAAAACAGATATTTTCCATTTTAAATATTTGGAAAATTGGCAACAAGAGAACATTTGCTTGTTTCTTTGAATCTTGTCATGTGCCCTTATTTATAAGACTGAAGTTTTCTTCGGCTTTAGTAGATGTGGGGCTCTCCTATGGGTCATTATGAAAAAAGCAAAGTCTACTGTTTGCTGACTGTTTACAGTCAAGTCCATATTTCAAACATTTAGGAGGAAATCTCTTTTCCTTCAAGGTCTGTGCATAGTAAAGATAAACCCTGAATGGGAGGAACCTAAACAGGGCCTGGGTACCTTTCTCAGGGATATTATTTAGTCAAACACAGGCCCACCGATGGGGTGCATGTGACAAATAGGACAACTGCCCAGGGGCCAGGCAATGTAACAGGCCCTGGAGCTCTGACCACTGCAGCAGTAGCTCAGCTTGCTCTGGGGAAAGGGTCTTTTCAATCACTTTATGCTGACCAGTAACCCTCCCCTGGAACCTGTTTGAGGCACATCAAAAGTGTCTTTGACTCAACAGATGCTGCTGCAGCTTTTCCCCAGGGCAGACAGTTTGATCCTGGGAAAGGAAGGGGAGGCATGGTACAGCTATACTGGGGCTCCTCTGAGCAGGTGGTGGGAAGGGACTGGGCCAGCCCAAGGCTCCTCTAGCAAGGTGGGTGCTTAGAGTTTCTCTGGATGAGAGGGTCTTGTGGCCCTGGCTGAGGGAGGAGGCCAGAAACTGTGTTCCTTGTAAGCTGTGCACTAGTGCAGCCACCCAGGAGAGATTCAAATGCTGCCCAGCTGATTAGCAGAGTGCCCACAGTGCCCACCTATGGCACTATATGTTTCTACTAAAGGTGCACATCTGCACCTGCCTTGGTACACATACAAATTTATTCTGCACATAAATGGAAAAAATTAGAGGGAACATTGGCCAGAAGGCCCATTGAGTGCTGGTCTGGGGCCCAAAATTGCTGTTAGTGTCACAAGATATGTTTAAATTCAACACAAGTTAACTAGATTGAGGGGGGGGAAGTAGGTGCAAATTAATGGTCTGTGATCTACAGAAAGATCAGAAAATCATATTATCTTTCATAGCTTTTAACTGTGAATTCAAGGTCCTCTTTGCACTGCCAGATCTGCATGGTTGTAGGGCTTTACAAATGAAGAAATTTGTATATGATCAAGGCATACATGTCCAGTTCAATGGAGAACAAAAATCATAAGCCAGAAACTGAGAAACTGTTGAAAGTATCCTGTGTAGTACACCATGTTATGAATAGTCTGCACAGAGAGAGGACTCTTCCAGACATGTTAATAAATTGTAACAAAGAACATCGCATAAATTCAGACACAAAAACTGTTTCCAAAACCTCTTAAAGTTACTAAGTGTGAACACAATTATGAATCCAAAACAGTTCAAGCAAGTATGTGAACATGTAAGGCTATTAGGAATCTCATGTCCACTCATGTCCAGAAATAAATATATGATTCTTTCCAAATGTAAACAAGTACATATTTCCTAACAATGATAGGAGTTAGAAGGGCTTATAGAGTGAAAGTCTGCTTGATCACATTCACACTTGTCAATGACTGACCTTTTTTTCAGTTGTAAAGCGAGTGTAGATGTCATCTGGATTCCATCTAAAAAGAAAGATAGATGCAAGGGACTACTTTTTTTATTTGGGATGTACAAGGTATTTATAGCTGTTTTAATTAATTGAATACAATGCCACTGGTATTTCTGGCTTAAATGAAAGCAGTGTATCCAACAATTAGGCCATGTCTACACTAGGAAACTTTTTTTAAATAACTAAATGCAACTTAATACTCCCGATTTTACAAAATTGAAATAGCATGTCCCTGCTATGGGGAAACCTCAACATTAGTCTGAGGCAGGCTTTGTTAATGTGGATGCACTACCTTGACTTAGCAGCCCAGGAAGCACTGGGTAGTAATTAGTATGAAGCACGAGTACAGATTTCAAAATAAGTGGTCCCTTATTTAGAAATAATGGGCTTGGTAGTGTGGATGCTCTGCTTATAACTTCGACCTAAAGGGGGTTATTTTGAAATAAAGCCCTAGAGTCAACAGGAAAAATGAAAAAAAAATCTAAATATTTTTGGTCCGAAGGTTTAGAAAAGTTATGCGGGATTTAGAGTGTTTTTCTGTGTCCATTTTTCCTTCCTCTTCCCTATTTTTCCTTTTTCCATCCTTTTTAAACATTTTTTTTCATTTTGACATTACAAAAGGTGAACAAAAGGGAAGAAGCAGAAAGGGAATAACAAAAAAGATGAAAACTAAACATCTTTTTTCCCGATTTTTGTTGGAGAAATGAAGAAAAAATCTAATGATCAAAAAAAGTACCGATTAAAAAATAATTTTCTACTGAATTTTTTCTTTAAAAAAATGTCTACCATCTCCTGTCACAAAAAAAGCCCATGCTCTTGCAGCATCTCCATCCTAATATTTCTGATTGTACAGACTGAAATAGTTTGAATAAGTTTTGGCAATCATCTAAACTTGCTCATGTGAACCAAATCTTCAGTGGTGCACATATCATTATACTAATAGTGACAGACACCCTGAATATTTAGAGACATCTGTCCTCAGATGTATTGCTCTCACACCTAAATTTTATCTTTTGAGGTTCAGCTTCTCCTTGTCTTAGGCCTGGGTCTACACCTATTGATATAGCTATGTCCCTCAGGGCTGCAAATTATTTAATGACCCATGTGACACAGGTCAACTACATCACCACTGCAGCCACAGTTTGGTGGATGGAAAAATTCTATCCTTCTATCTAGCTACTGCTTCTCCTATTGTTGGATTAACTATATTGATGGACAACCCCTTCTGTTGATGCTGAAAGCCTCTACACAATGGCTACGTCTACACTGGCCCCTCTTCCGGAAGGGGCATGTAAATTTCAAGAGTCGTCGTAGGGAAATCCGCGGGGGATTTAAATATCCCCCGCGGCATTTAAATAAAAATGTCCGCCGCTTTTTTCCGGCTTTTTTAAAAGCCGGAAAAGAGCGTCTAGACTGGCCCCGATCCTCCGGAAAAAGTGCCCTTTTCCGGAGGCTCTTATTCTTACTTTGAAGTAGGAATAAGAGCCTCCGGAAAAGGGCACTTTTTCCAGAGGATCGGGGCCAGTCTAGACGCTCTTTTCCGGCTTTTTTAAAAGCCGGAAAAAAGCGGCGGACATTTTTATTTAAATGCCGCGGGGGATATTTAAATCCCCCGCGGATTTCCCTACGACGACTCTTGAAATTTACATGCCCCTTCCGGAAGAGGGGCCAGTGTAGACGTAGCCTATGGGTATGTCTAGCCTACATGGCTCCGGCGACAGAGCCTTGTAAAATAGTTTACCTGACATAGTCAAAGAAGTGGGGATTTAAATAATCCCCGCTTCATTAAAATAAAAATGGCCACTGCGCTGTGCCGATGATCAGCTAATCCGGCTAGAGAGCTTCAAAGCAGTAGCAAACTGCCTTTTATATGGAGAGACACAAAATTAGCAAGTAGCTCAATTTACAGGGACAGTTACATGGTGGCTCTTGGGGCAGGGGAAGGATCTGGAAGGGAACATGCCATACCAACTAAGTAAAAGAGTTGAATGGGGATATCTGTTATGTAGGCAGCAGTAGATGCCCTCTGACTCAGAGCCATTAAAAGAGCCAGGTGGCTGAACCTGATTGGGTTGATTAATGTCAAACATTGATTATGTCTGAATGTTAAATGCATCCATAGTGAAAGGGAAGGAAATAATGACACTAGTGGTAGCTACAGTGATATAGCTATCCAGTGAGTTGCACAAGTGGGGAAACTGAGGCAAAGCTGGGCTTTGATGCCAGGTTTGGGACGATCGTGTTACATTAACATATAAAGATATCAGAAAAGAATGCCCAACGATAGATGCCCACCAACCTGAAAGGGTAAGGGGGAAAAGTGGAGAAGCTTATTCATAATCCAGTTGCTGTGGACTCTCTCCAACTAGTGCCCATTGGAATCAATGGGACCCTTTCCTGAGGAGATAGTTTTTCCTTCTATCAGTGGTATCTGATTTTAGCATCTGACTTCAAACACCTGCCTCAGCATTAATTCTTTTGCCTGCCACATTAAAACAAAAACCTAATTGCAAGCATTACAAAGGCATTTACACCCACATGGAGACTTACCTTTCTAAGACCTTCCACACATTCAAAGACAGAACCACACATTTCCAGTCAAAGTCACACCCACAGACACTCTGTAGAAAGACATATGCCACAAACAAATGAGTATACTATCCATACTACTGAATCCAGACGCGCTCACTGACGAAGCCCTTGCAAACCAGAAACACCAGCAACGTTTTTTTTTCTTTTTCAGAGGAGGAAATGTCCCAGATTTCTAGGGCATTTTTCCAATAGTAGTCCTCAGCATGACCAAGGAAAGATTTATTTTTGCCGCAAGTACCATATAAATCTGCCTTTTTAACCTAGCCATTCTGTAGTTGTGTATTAGTTTCTTATGTGAACAGGTATCTTTCTCGTACAGTTATCTGACGTAATCAGCACTGAATAGCGGTTACACCTTATTCCCTTTAATATCTTCAGCCCTTACATTAAGTATCTCCAGTAAGGCTAGACCATGAATTACTAATCATCCTCCTTCTGTATTTTCTCTGTAAACGGCATCTTTATATATCTCATCTTGTGAGTTCTGATCTTTTAATCAGTCTTTGAAATCAGTAGGAATCTTTCCATTTGCTTCAATGGGCTTTGGATCAGGCAGTATGTGGTGAACAATGTTTAAAAGACTCCATTTTCTGTAGTGTTTATTATTATTTATTACTCCTACCAACATAGTAGCATGTGTTATAATTACTTTATTCCTTGTTTTCTTTTCCTGTACTTAGTTTCCTGAGCTAACTTTTCATTTATTCCAAAACTCCCAAAATTTAGACATGTCATTAACCTCAAATGTGGAACTTTGTCAAAAATGCTTTCCTAAAGAAAAGATAGCCTTGTCATTTCATTAGAAAATTTGCACTTCAGTTCAGAGAGAATTTTTACTTTAATCCTCTTTTAATCATCAAGGTTGCACTGTCTCCCATTTTAACCTTTGATTTCAAGGTAGAAGCTAAAATAATTTCCTTTGCAAAAAATCCTGACATCTGAAGTCCTTGTCATGACATTAATTTAGTTATTGAACACATAATGAATTTATGCAGAGAGATTTTTCTTTTCAAAAACTTTTTTCCAGAGAAATGCTCAGAATACATTTACATAGTCTAACCAAAGAGATTACTTTTGCCTTGTTAAGGGTTTAGAAACAGGTTTGGTTTTTTTTCCAGATTTAGACTCCCCTTGTCTAGTAAATATTTTTCACAAAAGGGTAATCTGGTTCAAATGATATATCTTTCTTTCATTATGTTTTCAAGGCTATCTCACTCTTTCCCCATAGTTTTATTTTGGAATCCAGGAGCAAATAATCTGCATGTTTCCACTCACTCTTTTCTTAGAGTTTTTCCCCTGGGAGACAGGATTAGAACATTGGGCTTTGTCCCTTATTAAGGCACTTACATGGTTACTGTAGTATTTGATTATATCACATCATTATCATATTTATCTTCACAACTAGTGCCCTGTGCAGATACAAATTTACCTGGGGATGAAGATATCCATGGATAGAAATAGGTATCTACTCTACTCCCAGGAGACGCTGTGGTCAAACGGGAAAAGTGTGGTGCCATCACTCCCAGGAGCCAGTGCCCCACATCAGCAGTTCGTTGTGGCTGTGCGGCTGTACTGCCTCTGTCCCCGCACCTAGCTGTGCCTCCTACACTGGTCTACAATTTTTTAGAAGTCGTCTGCTTCAGAGATAAAATGTGCTATTTATTATGTATTTTGATGTGCTGAATTCAAATATGAAAATAAACAACTGATTGGCTATTGTTTCCAAGGTATTTAAGTTTTTACATTGTACGTCTATGTATATTGCGTAGATAGTAGAATTTTAATCATAAATTGTAAACCTAGGTCTTTTCATGTGTTTATGGTTGCTTTACATGATAATATTTCACCTGGCCTGTTTATGTAACACTTTAAAAATCAGCAAAAGGGTTATATAAATAAAATTTAATATGAAACAAAAGGCAAAACAATTGTTATGTACATAGTTTAGTCCTATTCAGTGTCTACTCGGTGCTTCTTGGCTTGTCTCTTGTATTCATTAAATGGAGCATCTCTTGTCACTGTCCAGCAATAGTCTGCAAGCATTGATGGGTTCCATTTGCCCTGATATCATTTCTCCATTGTTGCAATGTCCTGGTGAAATCGCTCGCCGTGCTCGTCGCTCACTGCTCCGCAGTTCGGTGGAAAAAAATCTAGATGAGAGTGCAAAAAATGTATCTTTAGTGACATGTTGTAACCAAGGCTTTTGTATGCCTTGAGGAGGTTTTCCACCAACAACCTGTAGTTGTCTTCCTTGTTGTTTCCAAGAAAATTTATTGCCACTAACTGGAAGGCTTTCCATGCCGTCTTTTCCTTGCCACTCAGTGCATGGTCAAATGCATCATCTCAAAGAAGTTCACGAATCTGAGGACCAACGAAGACACCTTCCTTTATCTTAGCTTCACTAAACCTTGGAAATTTTCCACGGAGGTACTTGAAAGCTGCTTGTGTTTTGTCCATGGCCTTGACAAAGTTCTTCATCAGACCCAGCTTGATGTGTAAGGGTGGTAACAAAATCTTCCTTGATTCAACAAGTGGTGGATGCTGAACACTTTTCCTCCCAGTCTCCAATGACTGTCGGAGTGGCCAATCTATCTTGATGTTGGGGGAAATCTCTTGCACGACTATCCCATTCTCAGAGAAAACAGCAATTCATATCATGTATGACGCAATACCAACTTCAGATTGCATCCTTCATTGTTTTGCCTAAAAAGCAAGTACTGTCCAAACCCAGTCATACATTTATTCATAGATCCAGTCAAAGATGTATTTTAGTCATTTCTGGTTTAAATTAAGATCCCTTCCCTTTATAACTCACTTATCCTCCTCCATTCGCAAGTCAAGGGTCGTATATACTGACCCAATAGCATATCTTGAAAACTAGAGCCAATCGACAATTTTAAGCATCATTTTTATTCTCAGTGACCCAGAATTAGTAAAGTTTGACTACATTTATTTCAGAAGCATTTTGGCTGTAGAGCAGTGCTATCTTAGGTCTCCCAGCCTTGCTGTCAACAGGGTTGGGGATAGTAAAGCCACACAGCCAAGAGGAGCTGCTGGCATGGAGTACTGGCTCCCGGGAGTGGCAGAACTGCACTCCTCTCCTTCAGTTGCAGTGTATCCTGGGAATAGTCCTGTGACTCATTTTTTATCTGTGGATAACTGCATCCACAGATAGATGTTTGTATCAGCACAGGGCTATACTCACAACAATCATGTTACAGATGGAGAAGTGTGTCATGGAGAGATGAACAGTACATCTGCACTGGACCTGGAGGTATAATTTCCACTTCAGGTAGATGTATGTTTACTAACTTCAATTAAGCCAGTATGTACCTAGGGTCTCAGACAGAATTATACTTGGGGGTAACCAGCTCTCATGCTACACTAGTTGCCCATAGTAGAATTCTATCTGAGATCCTGAAGGCATAACAAGTGGGGTATCTCAGGGGTCTGGTTTTGGACCGGTTCTGTTCAATATCTTCATCAACTATTTAGATATTGGCATAGAGAATACGCTTTTTAAGTTTGCAGATGATATCAAGATGGGAGGAGCTGCAAGTGCTTTGGAGGATAGGGTCATAATTCAAAATGATCTGGACAAACTGGAGAAATGGTCTGAGGTAAATAAGATGAAGTTTAATAAGGACAAGTGCAAAGTACTCCACTTAGAAAGGAACAATCAGTCTCACACAATCAGAATGGGAAGCAACTGTCTATGAAGGAGTACTGAAGAAGGGATCTAGGGATCACAGTGGGTCACAGGCTAAATGTGTTAGCAATGTCACACTGTTGTAAAAAATGCAAACATGATTCTGGGATGCATTAACAGGAGTGTTGTTAGCAAGACATGAGAACTAATTCTGCTCTACTATGCACTGATTAGGCCTCGGTTTCAGTATTGTGTCCAGTTCTAGGCACCACATTTCAAGAAAGTTGTGGAGGAATTCGAGAAGGTCCAGAGAAGAGCAACAAGAATGATTACAGTTCTAGAGGAGTTGAGCAGGGTACACATCCAGCAGTTTGTGGCACCAGCGGCAAAGGCGATGGTTTGAATAGCGCCTTTGAGCGGATGTGCTGGTTTAGCAGTAACAGTTGAAATGAGGAAGAAGACCATGGCTAGTTGGAGTACCATGTCTTGTTTCAGCTTAAGTCTTTTCACATGGTTCAATCTATAACCCACAATAGTGATTGAAAGCGCTACAACAGCAAGTGGTATATAAACAAAAGTTCATAGTGGTTTCCTGGATCCAGGCCAGCATTGGGAAGGGTCCATTCCACTGGAGCACTGTTCGGGATCATTGCCTCAGTTTCCTGTAGTAAAACATAAGGTCAGCCGGTCTTGGATACAATCGAAGCCTCAGTAATGGTTATTGGCGTCAGTTCAGCGTCTGCAGTGGTCCAGACTCCTTTTCCTTTATAGGAGTGCAGTACGCGTGTTTGTGTTCCCAGACTGGGGTGTTTGATTACTACAGTGTCTCCAGGTGCATATTAGGATCTTTGGGTGGTACAGTGGTGCTAGGAGGGGTTCTCCCCAGAGGAAAGAATCCCTTGCCGATCAGACTACCCGTAGGGTTCTGCCGATTGTTTAATCTTTGCACCACAGTATCTAATCTGTTTCCCCTTTTACCATCTGTGAGTCTCAAGTGGGTTTTTAACAGTCCATTCCAGTGTTCAACCATGCCATTAGACTGGGGCCAATATAGGAAGTGAAAGGTCCACTGGACTCCATTGCGGAGGGCCCACTGTTTTACCAGTTTGTTCTTAAAATGTGAGCCATTGTCAGACTGGATTTCCTGGGGTGTTGGGACAAGGGCTATTAAGCGGTTTAGTCCCATGATTGTAGACAACCCCGTTGCCATTCGAGTTGGGTAAGCAAAACCAATTCCTGAAACAACTTCCACTCTAGTTAGCACATATTTCCATCTCTGCTTACCAATGGGCAGTGGGCCAATATCATTGATTTGCCAGGTTGCCCATAGTACTTTTCCGTTTCTTAGTTTGGCAAACCGTTGCCCTTTTGTTATATGTTTTCCGAGTTCAGCACAGAGGGTACAAGCTTGTACCAGGTCTTTGGCCTGTTGGTGGGTGATGGGCCACACCTGGCATGTGCCTGCTGCACCAGCTCGTCACTTCCTGTGTGCCCCAAGGTTTCATGTAGCCAAATGTGCAGGCGTTCCTAATCCACCTGCAGTAGAAATCTGTGCTGCTGCATTGGCTAGGTTATTTAACTGTTCAGCTGGGGTGTTGTTCTTTTGGTGAGCTGACACATGCTTAAGGCATGTTGGGTTGCATGCTGGTATATCCATTTCCAATATTTCAATCCCCAAAGAGGCTTCCCCCCTATTTTCCAGTTATTATTTTTCCAGTTAGTTATCCACTGGGTGGCTCTGGCCCATACAGCATAGGAGTCAGTGTAGATGGTACTGGCACCTGTCTCACAAGCTAGTTTGATTGCTGCCGTCTCTGCAAGCTGAGCTGACCTTTTTATGTCTGCAGTTAGGGGTAAAGCAGATGCATCTGCTGGGACTGCTGCTGAGGCAGGCGGTACTTTTCAGGCATTCCCACCTTCCATAGGGACTCTTTAATCATGGTGGGGTTTTGTGCAGTGTCTGCCCCACCTACTCTGTGGTGTAAATAGAGTGCCCATTACCAGTTTAGCAAGGAGGGTGGCCTTGTTTACTACGCCCCACACCTCCTGGTCCTTTTTTTAAGCATATTCCTGAAAAATCTAAGAGTTGCTTTAACTCTCAGTACCCATCCTTAAGGGATTTTAGCTGTGCCTGGGTACTGAGGGACATGCATTTCTACCTCTCCACTTCTGCAGCAGAAGCTTTTACATTTTTCAGTTTCATATTCAGTGAATTTGAAGAACACCTCATTACAGGTTTTTCATAGAAGCCAAACTGCAGCTGCTTCCTTTTCATTGGAGTTGAAGGTTATGTATCCATAAGTAGTTAGCCCATTTGTCTTCTAGGTTTGAAATTGTAGGGACATCAGCTAACACTTGATCAGACCAAGGGCTATGTCCAAATTTTGCAAGATTTGTTCAAAGGGGGAAACATCTTTTACAAATGTCAATTTCTTAGTCTTCTCTTTGGGAGCCTTCTTAAAAGACTGCTTATGTTTAAACATTTTCTAGTATACCAAATCTTTTAATGGGACTAAAATTGCAATGCTTATACCTTTTTTTTAACTCTTATTTACTAACATCTTTTTTTCTGGAGGGCTACAATTTGAACTTTCTAATCTCAGGTAGTTTGCTGATCAAACTTAGCTATTTACCTGCAAATCTTCTTTGTACTGCCAACTAGGGCATTTGTACCACAAAGGAAATTGCAACCTGTTGTGGCTCCTGGAGCCCTCACAGGGTTTTAATTTGTTTGCAGTTTTTACCCCTTTTACAATATACATCTTACAGGAAAATGTGCATTCTTTGTTTATAACATTACTTGGTCATGTTAAACTTTGATTAGGGTGTAACTTTTTTTATGCTTACAGAGTTTTCCTGTACTTTCATTGAATGACTTGGACTGAAATGGTCTTACTGAAAATAAACCATACCAATTTTTTTTAAACCTACAAAACAAAATTACTGGACCTTGAAAACCTCACTTATTTATACTATATATATATATATACACACACACATACATTCTTTCTGCACCTTTCTTACACTATTTCTACATAGCTGTACAATAATTACATTCCCTTTTATTCATTGGGGGTAGTTAAGTTCCGATAGAAACCCCCTTAAAGTTCTTTTAGCAGTAGCTATAATCAAATGTATGGATTTGAGTCAAATTTGCCGGGATTATTTACAGACATTCTTTTGGGAAAAGGGCCCATTTTTCCTTCAGAATGTCTGCAAAGAAACCACGATTTTGCTACACCATTTTAGCATTTTTGCAACTGCTCAATTTCACAACTATGTCCTTAGTTAGCGTTCGCACCCGAGTATCCAGGTTCTGGCATTGTTTTTGCAGCTTGTCTCTCTCTCCCTGAACTCTTATCAGCTCTGTTTTTAAGATCCAGTAGCTAGTGAAGGCTGCTTGCCACATACACCCTTTAACAGCCAAATGCAAACGCTTTTCCCTTTTCCCTTTTGCAGGCAGCTTCCCAGTTACAAAACTGCTGCCAGATTTCCTTTGATTGTCCCCAGTCTTTCTCTAACATCTCCTTATCCCATTTAGGGTTGCCCCATCCCTCTTGGGCAAACTCTTTTTCTATACAGCTAAAATCCATGTTCAGCGTGACTGGCTTCATATTGCTGTATGTGAACCAATAATACAATCCTGCCGACTATACCAATTCTGTTAGCCAATGGTCAGGGCAGTGTGTGGTGTGTGTGTGTTATACACCTGAGTCTTCAACTGCTCTGACAGGGTCCCTTCACAACAAGCAGCCGAAAGGCTGACGGGCGCCCCAAAGTTTGCAGGGAGAGCTTATTACATCCGAATCTTTAGCTGCTAGGTAACAAAGTCCCTTCGCAGCGGGCAGCCTATGGAAGGCTGACAGATGCCCCAGGGGGTCTGTCCCATGAAGGCGGCAGAGCCCAAACACCCAGCTCTCACTGCGTCTGCCCCTGTGATTGGCTGGAGTTCTTTTGATTGTGTTTGGTTCTGTTACTGCAACAGGAGGAGTCAGGTTAAAGCTTAAACAGTTACAGGTTTATTAAAAGGCTTATAAAAGCATGTGGTTACAATGCCTATTGATCTACTTCTTAACTACTAGCAAATACAGATCTTAAAATGGTTACAAAGAAAAAAGGAAGATAGAAAATAATGGTACCAAGTGACAGCTTAATCTTTAAAGAGCTCTATTCTATGCATGCACTAAAATAAAAGGACACATACAGGTACAATTTTTACCCCCTTCTGCATCCCCCAATTCCAGCATGTCAGGCCAGGATCAGTCCCTCAATTCCTCGGAAAGACGAATACAAGGCTGGGCGTCCCTATGTGGACCTTGGGAGGCCTAACCCAACCAGCAGGTAGATGGTAGATTGACGATCAGAGTGAGTGCGCTGCTGGTCCCATCTTTATACCCGTGGGATCACGTATTCTCTTTCTTATCTATGGTGCCAAATTGTGCTGGTTTATCTTTATGACGCCAGTTCTTACAAAGGAGTTTTGATGTAATTTACACTTGTAAGAAAGAGAGCTAAACTGGGAGAACTGGACATTCTTTGCTCAGCAGGAGATTACTCCCTGGGACGCTTGTGTGTGATCGTATCAATATCAGTGCTAGCCACAGGCAGTTCTTGCAGCCTCTCGGTCAGATAGTTCAGAATAGCAGAGGCGTACAGATAGTTCGGAATAGCTTGCTAGTCCTAACTATCTAGCCCGTGCCGCGTGTAGCCGCGCGGCACAGGGTTTGCACTAGCCGGCTTTTAAAAATGGCGGCGCCGGCTTTATGCTAATGAAACCCGGGAAATTCAAATCCCGGACTTCATTAGCAAGTTCGGTATGCATACATTACCCCACTAGTTCGAACTAGGGGGGTAGTGTAGACATACCCTATCAGAGATGATCTAGATGGTGCTTGGTCCTGCCATGAGGGCAGGGAAATGAACTTGATGACCCCTCGAGGTCTCTCCCAGTTCTAGTCATCTTTGATTCTATGAATCTTTGAGTCTATCCTAGGTATATACTTAGGTGGTTAGCTCGTCCCAATGCCTTTGCTGTCATATCTATTCTTCTCTTTGATTAAGCTAACATTCCAAAAAGCTAGTGTGCATATCTCTAGCTGAGTTGGCAATTATACTTTCGGCTCCACTTTAGATGTATCCCAAGTGACTTGCCCAAGGCCACACAGGAAGTCTGTGGCACAAAAGGAGAATGGACTGGAGCTCTCCCAAGTCCCAAACCTTAGTCACAGGGCTAGCCTTCTCATGGTAGATGCTAAAGATTGTCACTCTGAATGTATGTGTTTGTGAGTACTGCTGGTCAAAGATTTTCTTTCAAAACTGTTTTTGACAGAAAATTGAGCTTTTGACTCATCTTCTTTTTTAACAAAAACTGTCCACTTCCTGCAGGCCTTATTTCCAGAGTTCAGTCATTTAGAATCAGAATCACAGGCTCGTAGGAGTGGATGGGATCTTTAGAGGTCATCCAGTCCAATTGCCTAAATTCATGACAGGATTAAGTACTATTTAGACTAGTGGAGGGTAACCTGCAGCCTGCAGGACACATGAAGTTAGTCAGGTTAAGCTGCTGGTAGGCTGTCAGGTTATTTACCTTGCACCTGCAGGCATGCCGTCTCAGAGTATGTTTAGACTACATACCTCTATTGCCACGAGGCATAAGGGATCGGACGGAAAGGGCTTTCCTTGTCAACCGATCTCCATCTAGACTGCCTCTTTTTGCCAGCAAATTGCCACGTTGGCAAAAAGCAGCGGCCATTTTTATTCTAATGAAGCGCGGGATATTTAAATCCCCACTTCATTAGCAATTTCGGTATGTCTAATTTATCCTCATGTCTAGACATACCCTCATAGTTCCCATTGTCCACGATTCACCATTTCATGCCAATGGGAGATGAGGACAGTCGTACTTGTAGACACAAGGTAAACAACCTGTCTAGCAGCTTGCCAGAGGTTTACCCTGATCATCCATGTGTAGCCTGTGGACTGCAGGTTACTGTGATGGGGTAATCCAACTCTGCACTGGGCCGGCAAGAGTTAACCAGGCCTATATGGCTGAGGGAGCACCACCCCCACAGATGTGCTGGGCATACTCCAACTAGAGGAGCAGTATAAAAGCTGGGGGAGCAGCTTGCTCAGGGCTGATCACTCCAGGGGAAGGAGCTGCTGCAGAGTGCTGATTCAGGAGTAGCAGGCAGACACTGCAGCAGAGGCCAGCCAGTGGAGACCAGCCAGGGAGGCTTGCAATCTGGAAGAGAAGCAGCAGATGGATGCTGTGGCAGAGACCAGCCAGCAGACAGCTTGGAGGACACAGGTGGAAAAGATGCCAGCAATCCTGGACAGGGTAGGAAGTTACCCAGGGCGAGGTATTGGAATCCCCGAGAGCTCAGCATGTTTCTGGCAGATTCCCTACTGAGTTATTGGTGGGACGTGCCCACCACTGACAGAGTCCTATCAGTGGCTACCCCACTCTATTCACCCCCCAAGAGGGATACTACACCTGGACTACTGACTTGGCTGCTGGGCCCTATTGCCCTGCTGACAAAGTCTGCTACTGGCCCAGTGATGGTAACAATTATGGAATGGAGCAACCCAAATGGGGTGTAAGAGGCTGTGCACCCTGCCTCAGGGTGGGTGGGTGAGAGGCTGGGCTTGCCACCCCCTTGACAGTTACCCATGACTGATCTAAACCTTCCCTCACAGGTGTTTTTCTAAGTATCTCTTAAAAATTTCCACTGAGGAGATTCCACATGATGTAGATCCGTATTGTTATGGCAAATATTTTGAGATGAATTCAGGTGCTGAAAAGGAATTTTTGTAAAACAATAACCAGATAATTTTAAAGTATGAAGACATTTGTAAAAATCAAAATCTGTACATTAATATTTGTAAATAAAAAACTTAAATTTTACAGATAAATGGTTCACCTCACATAATTTTGCCAGCTCTAATGCTAATAAAGAAGTTAGCTCTCTCAGAAAAGTTAACATGATCATTTAAAAGATTTCCTTTATTCACAAATGTTCAATAATGGTTATCTTTAAATCAATAAATGTTTTAAATGCTTTTTTCCTGGGATTCATATGCAAATAATTCATATTGTAAAAAATTCATACAAAGTCAGGTGTGTGATTATCTTCACATAAACAACAATAATGGTGGAAGGTTAGATCATACTAAAACCAGATTAGAAAACTTTGTTTGTGACACATCAGATGAAACTAATAAATATGCTAATTAGAGTATTATTATGTAAATTACACAATTTCAATATTCTGGTGAAGAGCCATATCAACAAGTTCAATTAAAAATTACAGTTGTCTAAGTATTATAGTTTAAGCAGAAATTACTTGACAGCAACTGAAATGTTGAGAAACGATTATTTCTTTATTACATTCCATTTTACATCAATTCCACCAACTGAGTCAATCAGAAGCTAAATGCTATTATAGAAATGAGTGTAAAATCTGTACTAGACAGTTACATTTCCTTCAGCTTCATTCATCATAGAAAGTGTCTTATGAAATCAATCTCTTGAAGACAGAAACTTTACTGTTCTCCTTCTGGTACATTCTCTTTCAAGGCAAATATTCTCTCCCTCTTTCTGAAAAGCTTTCATTGCTTCTTATTTCTGTTTGAGAAAGAAAGGCAAACAGTAATAATGGGGATGATGTTTTAATAGGCTCTTTCTATTTGGTTTTAGTCAAATGCATTTTAATCCCACTCACAATGCCTCTTAAAATATTTTCATAACAAAATGGCTTAGTCTTCATATCCACTGAGATTTGTTTATCTAAATATTTCTGTGAAATCTTTAGTCTCTTGAAGAATTTCATACTAATGGCTGTGCTGTGGTAGCTAATAGCATTTAGGACATAGTCTGTAATGGAAATAAAATAATACAGTAAGCAAAATTCCAAAATTGTAGTGATAGAAAACTGACTTTGAATCACTGGCAGAAGACTGCTATTGTTCAACAGGAATATTAACTTCTGTGTTCCCTTCTGCTACATTATCTGCATGGTGAACAGAAGCATGGAAACATCATGCAAAATGGTCAGGGAACGAAAACTGGCTGTTTTCTATCCCCTCTACTTGTACTCTGACAAAGTAACCACATGCAGGGACACTGTCCATTTTTCTAATACACTGGATGCAGTTCAGAAAAAGATAAGAAGAAAGGGAAAGGATCCATGGGACATTCAAGTCTACAAGTTATAGTCTCATTAAAAAACATAATAGGATTACTTTACGATCTGCTGCCATTTAAATGATTGCTGCCCTGAGCAGCATCAATTCATGTTATGTGTCATTGATGGGTTCACATGGTAGCAGGTGGGGCAGCTAATAGTATTAGTTTGGTTTTGCTAGGCAGGCTGCTGTTACTAGTGATGGGATTAGGAGGGGTTCAGAGGCAGGGAGCTCATGTAGCTGACTCAATATGCAGAGATCTTACTCTAGTTTTTTTTAATGTCGCTTAATGCACACCACCAGGGCCCAGCCTCACTGTAGCACTGGTAAGGAAAACGGAATCTATTGAGTTTCTGATGTCAGGCCTTCCCTTCTGTGCATTTTGATATGGAAAGGAAAAATATCTCAGGACAACTTAAAAAATGTTTGAGAGATCTGTGAGGCTAATGCAACATGTTGCAGATCCCATTGTTCTACCTAAGGACTAGATTGTTTCTTGGACTACATACCTGCACAAGCTTAAAAGGGAGTAAGAAAATCTCAGAGTTACCTGTATATTAGGTTCAGGCATGCAGGAATGAGTGCAAGCTAGGCTCTGAATCAAATTATCTTTTAGGCCCCATATGAAAAGCAGTGTATTGTATACACCACCACTTACTCCAAATTATATTTAATGTCAAATATCAGTCCACTCTGAATACTTAGTTTCAAAAGATTGTGGGAGGAATAGTGACACTGAAATAAAAAGGCCAATGTGTACCAATGTGTAAGTGTTCACTGTCAAATCTAGTAGCAGCTTTGTTTAACAGGACATTAATAGTCAAACGTTCAACCAGCAGGCCAATTAATCATATGAATTTGCCAAGTAAGTTCACCTCACTGAGAAATATGTGGGGCATTGTAGTCATAGTTCAAGGATCCCAAGGGCACAATAGTCTTGGTATGTCTGGCAAAAGTAGTTTGAAGATAGATTAATAGTCAGGCATTTGTACAATAAAGAGAAAGACGAAATAGGGACAAGCAGCAGAGACTTTGGTTTTTAAAGAGAGTTAGTAAGAAGTCATCCCTGTAATGAAATCATTTTGAATAATACAAATCTTGATTGGTCACTACACTTCCCTGCAACAGAGGGAAGAGATTGTATGACCTAATGGGAGAAAATTGTTATCAATAGCTTTAAGGTTTCCCTGAGATTGCTTTTTCCAGCAGCAATTAACCCTGAGTATAAGGAAGTTTGCCCAAATGCCACTCAGGTAAAGGTGCTGATACGCTTTCCAGGGAAAATAATAAACTTAAAATCCAAAGATCCTTCTTTGCCACTTAAGCTTTTGATTAGAGGTAGACGATGTAAGATCATTTGTATGTTTTCAGGGAGAAATGTAGGACAAGAACACCTGAAAAAGGAACAACGTAATCAGCGATATGAGTGAGATTAATGTGGTAAAGATAATCAGCAGTTTCTGTCTGACCAAAGCAGGGAGGATTGGATTTTACTGAAAAAAAACAACAGAAGGGCAAAGAGGACAGAAATCAGTTTTAGTTCAAAACAATATAATTTATTTTTTCCTTTGCACAGGTTAAGAAAAATATTATTATTTTGTCAGCTGTATACTGAACAGTGCAAACAGAAGCTATTTCCTAGGTCTTACAAAAGAAATTTCAGATGGATACTGGTCCAGCAACCTCAATACAGAACAAGGGAGTTTGCCAGACCACTGGAGGTCAGGATCTGGGGCTCCCTTCATGGCCCAGTGATTCCGGCAAGCTCCCTGGCCTGAGCCTACCTGCCAGGCTTCGCTGCCCCTGGCATGCAGTCAGAGCTATGACCCATCCACAAGCCCTGTGGGAAGAGGGGGTTGCCAACAAAATTGCTATATTCAGAAATGATTTTTTTGCTTTCCATCCAATATAGACCAACTGGCAACCTCCGTGGCTGGAGCTCTCTAGTCCCATGGATGTTGCCAGACCAGAGAGTCGTGGACCATAGAGGTTCAATCTGTATTATAAAGTCTTGAATTTATGAAAGGGGAACTTCCCTTTTCCTTTTCTGTGGGGCTGTGTCCAGACTCAGGGGGTTTTTCGAAAAAAGTAGCCCTTTTTCGAAAAAACTTCCCCTGCGTCCAGACTCAAGCCGCGTTCTTTCGAAATTAATTCGAAAGAATGCGGCTTTTCTTTCGATGGCGGTAAACCTCAATTTACGAGGAAGAACGCCTTCTTTCGAAAGTTCCTCTTTCGAAAGAAGGCGTTCTTCAATGTAAATAGGGCTTCTTCGAAAGAGAGCATCCAGACTCACTGGATGCTTTCTTTCAAAAAAGCAAGTCGCTTTTTCGAAATTTCTCCGTGCAGTCTAGACGCTCTCTTTCGAAAGAGGCTCTTTCGAAAGAAGCCTGCAGTCTAGACATAGCCTGGGTTGGTTTGCACTGAAAAGGGAATGATGATTTCAAGTTATCATATTCAAAATGTCAGGAAATTAAAAGTTTAAACATTATTTAAAGTAAGTCAAAAGTCTAAAAGCAAGTGATTATAGTTCAACAGTATCAAATTTAGAAAAGAAGGACTTTTGCTTGCAAAGACTCCTAAATTCACACTACAATTCTATTGGATGTTAAGCAAAAATCATTTCTAACCATAGCAATTTAGCTGGCAACCTCATTCATATTTAAACTTGAGTAGCAGGTTTCTATTATTATGTGTCACAGGGAATTGTTTTTCAGCCCTACCCCTTGAAAATAGCTGATCTTATATTTGGGTTATTAATATGGAAATAAAATTATGAGGAATCCTTTACAAAAGTTCTAAAGTTTTTTTTATATAAATAAAACAATGCCATTCCTATATTTATTGAGATTTGGAAGGCTCTGACTTTGTTCAGTTTAATCTAGGAATGGAATACATAATCAGCAAGCATAATTATTACCACAGGTGTGAAATCTTTTCATACTATTTTAGTATAGTGTATTAATAATTCTTTAAGAATAATTAGTATGCTATAGAAGATGGTCTTAAATCAGTAATGAGAACATGACACATAATCAGTGAGAGCAGGGCTATGTGAATGGATGGTGCAAGAAAAGGTCAGAGGAAAACAGAAATACATTCTCAGTGGAAATTTTTTCAATTTTGAAAGAGAAGATAATTTTGAAGAGAGGACCCAGATAACCCCTGAGGACATCATTCTTCCAGGACAAACAACTGCATGCTCCAGATATTGCTATTTCCAATTAATCACAAAGCACTAAGATTTAGGCTCCTAAATGGGCATATGGGAGCCAAAGTCCACAATGGAGGTGCCACTGACATTTTAAAAGCTGCAGGGCAGGTGCTACTCCATCCTGCTAGGTGGCTAAATCTCCACCGGTAGCATTTGCAAAGGAATTTAAGCCCTGCTGACTCTCAGAACAACCTGCTCAGAGTCCTAGATCAACCTAAACTTCTCAGAGGCCCTGAATCAGGATACTTAAATTAGGTTGGAGGTATGCCTGTCTCATCCAGGAGGGCCATAGGCTTGCTCTGATCATGTCCATGCTCCTGATCTCTGTGACACCCCACAGCCAATGGCCAGGAGTTAGGCCACTGATAGTTGGAGGGTCAGCAAAGCACCCTCATAAAACAACTATGAAAATTATACTAGGTGGGTCAGCATTTCTCCACTCAGCCCTGCAATACCTAAATGCATTTAAAAATGTCACTCCCACTTCTTTAGTGACTCCTTAAACTTCCATCCAAAGATTACAAGGCAGTTTACAAAAGTGGACAAGTATTATTTGCCAGATGGGGAAATTGAGGGAGAGAGATTAAATGGCATGCTAAACTCACACATGGCTAGAGCCTTTGCTTGTGCATCGGAAGAAGGGCAATATGTACCTACACAGGAGGAACCTAGAGAAGGAATTATGACAGATTTGCAATTCCTTCATTGCTCCTGCCTCCAACTGGGATTAATGAATTAACTGGTACCAATGAAAGGCTGCAGAACTTCTGTTTTTCCAGTACTGTTTATGGTGAATGGGGTCGGTGAGGCAGAGAGGACTATGAAGCCAACCTGCCACTCGGTGACCCATATGCTCAGGAAAAGCACACGCTGTAGAACCCCTGAACCCTAATTAGCCTGCAGGTGGAATAAAGTTCCTCACTATCTGTGTGAATGAATGCGGGCACTGTCAATTAACAAAAAATCTGAAGTCAGACCCCAAGCTCCCTATCATATATATATATACAGAGAGAGAGAGAGAGAGAGAGAGAGAGAGAGAGAGAGAGAGAGAGAGAGTAGCCCAATGTCTGTGACTCTGTAATGCTGAAACACTGGCTGTTCCCTCTGGGCGGTGCTGTTGCCTCCTGCTGTGGCGCTTGGCTGACTGCTGCGCTGCTCAGCCGGGCCACCGCACAGAAGCAAGCGGCGCAAGAGGCCGTTTGGGGTCCACGCATGGGGAGCACGGGGCCCAAACAACCGCTTGCACCACTTGCTCCTGCATGGCAGCCTGGCTGAGTGGCGCAGAAGTCAGCCAAGCGCCATGGCAGGAGGTGAAGGTGGGGCAGTGACGTACATGCCTGGGGGCGGGGCCTGGACGAGCATGCATCCCCAACGGAGACAGAGGAGAGCGGAGAGAGAGTGAAAGGCAGGAGGGGGAGAAGAGAAAGAGAAAGACAGAGAGATAGGCAGAATGCGAAGGAGAGCTGAGAGAGAGAGGGAGAAGCAGTAGGAGGAGGAGAGAGAGAGAGTCGGAGTGAGAGACCGGAGGCTCAGGAAAGAAGACCAACATGGAGGAGAGACCTGAAAATCCTGTCTGATGACGGGCTAACTGGCTAGTTATAAGTATAGAGTGTATGTGTCTCTGAAGTCCACATCCTCAAACTCATCTCATGATCAGTACACAGCTCGATCTACTGTTAACAAGTCTCTGCTTTTACCAGTTTACAATTTTGTCATAAACAGAAGTTACCTCATTACCTCAATGTACGCCTATTGGAAATGCCTTAAATATTGATATAATATTGTATATTTGTCTGTGACAAGATGTTAAGTGACCACAATAGTCTTTAGACCTAGCATAATAAAGTGTTTTACAAGCATTAAGTCTCACAACACCTATATGAAGTAAGTAAATGAACATCAGATATGTAAGTTTTAAAAATCTGCTGAAAATGTAGTCAGGAGCTCAGATATTTAAGTAGGGTTGCCAGATGGTTTCAACAAAAATACCGGACAAACTTGACATTACATCACAATCTACATGACATCTTATTTAGAAAATACCAGGACATTTTCTCATTTATATTTTCTCAATTTGTTTCCCGAACAGAAAGCTCAAATACTGGACTGTCCAGTTCAAAACCGGACACCTGGTAACCCTATATTTAAGTACAAAAGCATTAGCTGGAAGGGTTTGCAAGGACAGCCATATATCACCAAAAAAAAAAAAAAAAAAAAAAAAAAAAAAAGAAAGAAAGAAACTTACACAGAAATCTGTTTAATTTTTTTCAAATATCCAATCTGAGCAACTTGATATGACTTTATTCTCTGCAAACGAGCAAGCTATATCTGTAGGAAAGGGCACTCTATCACAAGCCATTTTCAATTTAAAGATGAGAAGAACCGTAATGAAGGAAGAAGCTGAAGAAAGGAAATCTTTGTCTTGCCATCCACATGGCTGGAAACTAAGAGAGTCAAAGACACATGGGATGCTAACAGAAAGCTTTTGAACCCTGTCTTGAATAATAAATTTCTAAGCTTAAGTGTTCAGTAACTCAAGATCTACATCAATGAAGTGATAATGGTGTTTATCAGAGGCAAATCTGATCCATGGTAATTAAAATAAATAAGCATAGCATGTGCCAAGTTTTAGACATGCCAGGCTTTATGTAAATCATGCACTGAACACTGTGACTACCTTCCATAACTATTCCTACTAGAAAGAAAATGAATGAAATTAAAGAAATCGAAAGTTTTTTACCAAATCTTGTTTGAAAAAATTGTTTTAGTAATCATGAGTATTTCTGAGGTCCATTGTCATTACATAGTCCTTGAAGAATGATGCAGTAAGCAGTGATCATGATCAGTCAGTGGTGGTAGTGAGGGTGAGGGGACAGTTTGCCTTAAGGAATATTTGAGAGATTAAGGACAAGGGAGGAAATAGGTGGCTCATACATTTTCTATATAATTATGTTCTTATAGTATTACTTTATCTGAACTTCAGCTCTAATGGAACCAGGCAGTTAAAATATAAAATATAACAATATTTTTTCACAGAACTAAAGCAAAGCAAAAGAAGAAACCTTGCCATAGGTATTTGTATGCATCTTTTAACCATGACAACCGGTCTTGTGTCTTCCAAGTCATTCAATATTTAAAAACCTTCAATACAAAAAGTATTGGAATTCTAGTCCTGAAAAGCTTAACTTGGTTTGTTCCTTCTGCAATCATTACTATCAAGAAAAGCCAATATATTTTCTGTGATGTACATTATGTGTGCAGCACTGACATGATTCATTGGCATGCTTCATGACTCATGAAAAGACAGAGCCTGTTTGCTTCCACCAAGCAATTTTAAACTTTTAGGATATATTAGTATCTCTATTGCTCATTTGGAATAGATGGAGCCTTTCTTTGAACCACAAACCATATAAATAAAATCAGTTGATGCACCTGAAATAGAGTGTAATGACAAATGACAACAATCATACTGGAATTCAGTATCAACAAAAAATAATCAAACACTGAATGAAACTGACAGAAGACCTTTAAAATGTTGCCAAACTCTATTTGGATAAACTGAATGTTTATAACAAGCCTAATGATTTCATCAGTCTTAATTATTACTGTGGCTTGGTGAAAGACTCACATGCTCTAAAAGTAATAAAGAATGTGTCAAATGTTTGAATAGGAACAATTAACTTCTGCCCAAATGTTTATTGTTTTGCAAATA
Source organism: Pelodiscus sinensis (assembly GCF_049634645.1). Lineage (NCBI taxonomy): Eukaryota > Metazoa > Chordata > Testudines > Trionychidae > Pelodiscus > Pelodiscus sinensis. The sequence continues at coordinate 73,959,294 of NC_134713.1, forward strand.
ATCAGAAACTGAGGAAAATGATGGTAATTGCAAGAGAAAGTCTATTCTATTGTCTGCACCACACCAAAGTGATTCCCTTACACAGCAGGTTAGAGTAATAAATTCTAGAGCTATAAGCATTCTGCTGCCTACTTTCAGCGTAGAAGCTTTTATTAAGTAAACTTTAATTACTCTTATATGATTAAAATAGAGGAAAAGTTCAAAGTGGACAAGGTCACATAAGACATTTTGCTTCCCTTCACACACAGAAATGAAAGCTGGGAATTTTGTAAAGATGAAAACTCCTTTTTCGCTTGTATTTCTCTAAGATTTCATTTGAAAAAATATATAGTGGTCCAGTCTTTATTGCTGGCAAGCCTTATTTTCTGTATTATACTCCTCAGTTTCCCCAAAAGTTGTCATTATTATGTTTTCCTCATCATCAATTTTGTAAAGGTAGTACTCAGTGCAACTTAGAGCAGTTCACTTTTTACAATTTTAGGCTGAGAAATTGTGGCTTTATTTAACTGCATCAAAACAGATTGAAGAAGAGATAGAACTGCCACTAAACAAACAGAAAGTAAGAATATAAGATCATAAGAATGGCCATCCTGGGTCAGATCAATGGTCCCTCTAGCCCAGTATTCTGTCTGCCAACAGTGGCCAATACCAGATGCCCCAGAGGGAGGGAACGCAACAGGTAATCCTCACGTGATCCCTTTCCTGTCACCCATTTCCATACAAACAGAGGCTAGGGACACCATTCCTATACAAACTGGCTAATAACCCTTGATGGACCTAACCTCCATGAATCTAACTAGTTCTTTTTTAACCCTGTTAAAGTCCTAGCCTTCACCACATCCTCTGGAAAGGAGTTCCATAGGTTGTCTGTGCACTCTATGAGGTAAAACTTTCTTTTTTTTTTGTTCACTTTTTTCACACCAGTCAAGATTTTATAGACCACTATCATATCTCCCCTTGATCTTCTCTTTTCTAAGCTAAAAAGTCCAAGTCTTTTAAACCTCTCTTTATATGGGACCCATTCCAAACCCCTAATCATTTTCTGAACATTTTCCAATGCCAAAATATCTTTTTTGAGATGAGGTGACCACATCTGTACGCAGTATTCAAGATGTGGGCATACTATGGTTTTATATGGAGGCAATAAGATATGCTCTGTCTTATTCTCTATCCCTTTTTTAATGATTCCTAAGATTCTATTTGCTTTTTTGACTGTGGCTGAACATTGAGTGGATATTTTCAGAGAACCATCCACAATGACTCCAAGATCTCTATCTTGAGTAAAATACAGGACTATGTAGCACTTTAAAGACTAACAAGATGGTTTATTAGATGATGAGCTTTCGTGGGCCAGACCCACTTCCTCAGATTGGTCCTGGGACCAATTCTATTCAACTTATTTATAAATGATCTAGAGAAAGGGGTAAACGGTGAGGTGGCAAAATTTGCAGGTGATACCAAACTGCTCAAGATAGTTAAGACCAAATCAGACTGTGAAAAGCTTCAAAAATATCTCATGAAACTAAGTGATTGGGCTTTCTGGAAATCTAAGTATACTATGTCCACTGGATCCTCATTGTCCACATGTTTGTTGACCCCATCAAAGAACTTTAGTAGAGTAGTAAGGTATGATTTCCCTTTACAGAAACCATGTTTACTTTCCCTGTACAAATTGAGTTTATCTACATGTTTGACAATTTTATTCTACACTATAGTTTCAACTAATTTGCCCAGTACAGACATTAGACTTACTGGTCTGTAATTACGAGGATCACCTCTAGCGATCTTTTTAAATATTGGCATCACGTTAGCTATCTTCCAGTTATTAGGTATGGAAGCTGATTTAAAGAATAAGCCACAGTTAATAATTCTGCAATTTCACATTTGGGGTTTTTCACAACTCTTGGGTGAATGCCATCTGGTCTCAGTGACTTGTTATTGTTCAGTTTATCAATTTGTTCCAGAACCTCCTCTAATGACACCTTAATCTGTGACAATTCCTCAAATTCGTCACGTAAAAAAAATGGCTCAGGTTTGAGAATCTCCCCAATATCCTCATCCATGAATACTAAAGCAAAGAAGTGGGGAATGGAGAATGGCTCTAATTCATAATACTCTGAGCAACTTATGATGTACATTGAGGTCATTAATACAGCTAGGCTTGGAAGGATTTGACATTGCTAAACTTTGGTAAATATACATTTCATCATCTGCACACACCGGTGAAAAATATTTCCATCTATAATAATGAAAACATACAGATAGGCAAATAACATTTTTACAGGCTTATTTGCTTGATTTAAATATATTTACATTGTGTATTTGATGTGATATTGACAATTTATAGTTTAACAGTTAAGTCTTAACTTTTTGAATCTCAAGGTCTACTACTATTAAATACTTATTTTCTGACTTCTGCCTATTGTCATACCCCTCCATACTTTCCATTGGGAGAGAGTAGGAATAATTAAAAATAAATTTCAATATTGTCAACATTATATAAAAATTAATCCTACCAAGCCTAAATATGGCTATTAATTAAACAACTGAAGAAAAACATCTATGTAACAAACCCCTAAATTCGTTCACTTTTTTTTCAAGATTACTGTTATGGGTTAAAATGGATGTGTGAATTTAAACTAGCACCACATGGGAAAGGTTTCCCCCAGGACAGGTACTGTTCTGATCAGGTGAGGTGTATCTGTGGGTATGGAAAAAAGTCTAGCTGGGAAGACAGGCAAAAAACGTAGGAATGGAGGAAAAAATCTAAGCAATAACTCGTAAGTGAAGTGTGATGAAGAAGCTAGAAAGAGAACATCTGGGTTTGGTGCTAACTAAAGAGATTTGGGCCTGTAATGCTCCTGATTTTAGTTCCTGCTGTTTTCTGGCAATACAGATCTTTGTACATTCCTTGTAAATAAATCATATTGCATCATAGACAATACCAGATTCCATCATCAATTTCTACTGCATTCTGAAATATACTCAATGTCCCTAACTTTGACAAGCTGCTCGGGTCAAAAGGGGCAATCTTGTTAATAAAGCTGGAGAAAACATATTAAATATACATGCACTACATCAAAATACACATTCACGGACCTCTTATAACATTAATCTTCCTCCCCATGCAATATAGAAAAAATGCATGATGGTTTGCTGTAGTACCTGTATAAAGGCTTTTTCAGCATGAGTCTGGATACCTGCATTACTCAGCTTACCTCATCTCATGTGATGGGAAAGAATGTCTGAAAAGAAGCAATTTTTAGCATGTGACTGTTTTAACATTATAATTCAGAGCAGATTACAGAGCACAGATGTAATATGTTCCATGCACAAAGCTACATGAATGAATGCAGCATTCTGCATTAGCTGAAGATGTTAAGTAGATATCAGGTTTAACTCTGAATAGAACATATTTCAGGAATCCAAAACAGAGAGGATGAATGCATAGATAAGTATGAAATTGTCTGGACCACAGAAAAAGTTATGCTGTCTTTGACAAACAGACGTGGAAAAACAAACAAGCATACATTCTGGATTGTTGGTATCTCTTGCTTACTGCATGACATCAGCTGCTTCAGCATGTGGCTGCACAGGAGAAAGGTCATCCTCCATTCTGGAAGGATGAGCTCAGGATTGCAGACCTAGGTGATGCACTGCAGCTGGCTCTGTATCATATACCACCAGTGCTGGTTAAACATTTTTTTCACCAAAATTGCATTTGGATGAGAACATTTCCATTTCTGTCAACAATTTTTTGTTTGTGAAAAAAATGAAAACCAACATGAAAACATTTTGTTTTCTTCAAAATTATTTGTGGAAAATAATATACTTTCATGACAAGCTCTATATCATGTCTGAATAAAATACTAATTTAATTGTTAAATAAAAGCTCTTGTTGTATTAATACTGAGAGCAATCAAAGAACCAGGAGGAAACCAAGACCATAAAATTCCTTTCACTCCAGGCTGAAATTCTTCTGCATAGAGAACAGCTATAAAGACTGTGAAACTTTTACACTCCCTATAGAAGGATTAAAGCAGGACCTATGTATCAGAGGCTTCATTTTGGATCTCTGTGCAGAGGTAGATTTAACTTATGGAGTATGAACATGCATATGAACTAGACGAATAAGGACATATCTTCAATGACTTTAAGAAATATTTGGGGGAGGTGGAAAAGGAAATACAAGGCTCCGTCTTTTTACTAGAGTCTTAACTGTTGCAATATTTTAAAAAGCCATAAACCAAAACACATAGTACAGTAGTTGTTCTGCAATGCATATAATAAAGTTTCAATTTTGAAAGGAAATAATTTGTGCTGTTAATATTTAGCAGTTTATATTCAATTCAGTCTCAACTTCATAATTTTTTTATATAAAAAATATTGCTTTAACTTTTAGAACATTGCCTGAAAGAACAATATTTTCCTCAAATAAATGTCGTCAAACTGAAACATGAGAATCTGGATACAAAGACAGAAAATGTTGCTATATGAAAACAGCGAAAGCAAATGGTGATGACTGACGTGACAATCAAACTTGACAAAAAATGCTGTACAATAACCTCATGCCACCAAAAGATCCTTCTAGAGCATTTTTAAATGTCTGAGCTGTATGAATTACAAATGTTTGCTGTTTTTTGTTCATTTCTTCTGTAAGACTGATCAATGACCTGCCTAACAAATGGCTAGCTGTGTTTGCACAAGGACAATCTAATCACAAAAAATACAGATACAGCATTTGTAAAATCCCAAACCTTTATTGAGGCTAAAGGGGAAAGGCCACAACTTCTACCATAGTAGAAAAATTGTAAGCACTTATCAGCCTTCTACAGGAGAGGACTCTGCTGGCTCTGCATTTGCTAGAAAAATAATTTCATCTCAGCCCCTTTAGCTGGGTTGTGTTCATTTTTCAGCTTTAGAACTAAAAAGCTACAATAAACTTAACAGTGCAAGTCATAAGTCTGACAGTAATAAGCAAACTACTCATGATGAATGGCGGGGTATGTACTTCTATCCCGGTATATTATTTTTTATTTACAGAACTTCACAACAAATGTAACTTATGCCAGATTAATCACTGCTTTCTTCTTATGAGCCACTTTTCAAATGCAGACAAATGCAGACAGATGGACAGAGAGGGTGTGTGTACACAGCAGGGCTTAACTCGAAATAAGCTATGCAAATTGAGCTATGTCATGTGCGTAGTTTATTTTGAAATACTTTATTTCGAGTTTTGGTGCTGTCTACGCAGCTCCTTTTCAAAATAGAGCACTCTTCCTCTGACTTCCTTTACTCCTCCTGCAATGAGGCTGTGTCTACACTGCATCCCTTTTCCAGAAAAGGGATGCAGATGAGACAAGTAGGAATTACAAATGAAGCGGGGATTTAAATTTTCCCCGCTTCATTTGTATAAACATGGCTGCCATTTTTTCCGGCTCGGGGCTTTGCCGGAAAAAAGCGCCAGTCTAGACGGGGATCTTTCGGAAAATAAAGCCTTTTCCGAAAGATCCCTTATTCCTCTTAAAATCAGGCAAAATCCCAAGCTGGAAAAAAGCGGAGCCATGTTTCTACAAATGAAGTGGAGAAAATTTAAATCCCCGCTTCATTTGCAATTCCAATTTGTCTCATCTGCATCCCTTTTCCGGAAAAGGGGTGCAGTGTAGACACAGCGTGAGAGTTACAGGAGTTGGAGTAAGAAGTTCTCTAGCTTGACAGTATTTTGACATTATGTCAAAATAACTGCCAGCTGTGTAGATGCAGACCGTGTTATTTCAAAATAATGTTACTGTGTAGACCCAGCCTGGGTGAACACTGGCCAGCAGAAGGTGGCAAAGATGGCTTCGAACCAACTTTCTCCTCCCCTACGGATTTCAAGGCAGTTGGAGGCAGTCACAATGGCCCTCTAAATAATGTAGGTTGTTGTAATGACTACTCAAGCTTCAGCAGCCCTTAATTACATCTATGGTCATCTCCATAACTCTCCAAAACCTGTGTGTCATTCTTTGCCATGGCCTGGGTCCCAGCTCTATCTCTGTATTTTGTGAGGGAGCAGGTGGCAGTGGTGTATATAAGCCACAGAGTAAGAAAACATAAAAACACCAAACACAAGATCAGAAAATAAGCCTCTCTAAACCAAAAATGTATGTAATAGAATAGCAAAGTGATTGGCAAAGTCAGAGATAAGCTACCTTCGCTCATTCCCCCTGTAAAAATCATAATGAGAAGACAACATTATCGTATAGCCATGAAATATTCTCTATGGTTAAGTATGGCAAACATCCATGTTCTCGTCATACTATGTGGCAGTAAGGGCCCATGTTGTAAAAAGAGTAGTGGTTAGTAGGGAAACATGACACAAAAAGCCTTCTTTTGTTGTGCCCTTTTGCAGCAGGTAGGCACAATGGTAATCACATTGTATGACTTTTAGCCAGGAAGAGGGATTGGAAGCAGACTGGGACATACCCACTCTCTACTCTGGTCTGTCATGCAGGGAAAAGCCTTCTGAATGCCTTAGAGGCCTAGAGCAACTTGCACATTCTCCCTGTGTATGCGAGCACATGAAGAGACACTATTTCTCACTGAAGTTCATTGTTTCTGGTGTACCCACAGTGCAGTGCAGTTCTGTGCCACACAGAGAAAAACTAGTAACATCAGAGACAACTGAGCCCATTATTTGTATTTGAATATTCTAACTTGGCATTGTCAGTATTGCCAATCACCAAAATCTTGAGTTTTAAAAATAAATCCACTTGGGGTTGTTTTACTTGCTTTTCTATGGTAGCATTCTCGGAAATGCTTCTAGTTCTGTGCACAAGGCCAGGTAGACAGGCAGAACTTCAGAGTCTCAATATGTGGATGAGACGATGGTGTAGGGAGGAGGGGTTAAGATATATTAGGAAAGATAAGGAAATAAGATATATTATTTTGGCAAAAGGGGAGCCTATTTATAGGAAGGATGGTCTCCACCTAAACCAAAATGGCACCCGACTGCTGGCACTTAACATTAAAAGGTTGTAGAGTGGTTTTTACACTGAGGGAAAGCCAAAAGGGGCGGACGAGCACACGGATCAGATAAAGACATCTCTTAGGGGACTTCTACACAGAAATGCTATAAGACTAAATAATAAGATGGGTGAACTAGAGTGCGTCATATTAAAAGAGGATATTGATATAATAGGTGTCACAGAAATTTGGTGGAATGAGGACATTCAATGGGACACAATCATACCAGGGTACAAAATATATCAGAAGGACAGAATAGGTTGTGCTGGTGGGGCAGTGGCACTATACTTGAAAGAAAATTTAGAATTAAATGAAGTAAAAATCTTAAATAAATCAAAATGTACAAATGTTCAATCAAAATAAATCTCTATGGATAGGAATTCCATGCTCTAATAATAAGAATATAGCAGTAGGGATATACTATTGACCACCTGACCAGAATAGTGATAGTGACTATGAAATGCTAAGGGAGGTTAGAAAGGCTATCAAGATAAAAAACTCAATAATAGTGGGGGATCCCCATATTGACTGGGTACACGTCACCTCAGGATGGGATGAAGAGATCAAATTTCTTGTTAACTTAAATGATAGCTTCTTGGAGCAGCTTCACCCACAAGAAGCAATTACACTGGTCTACAATTTTTTAGAAGTCATCTGCTTCAGAGATAAAATGTGCTATTTATTATGTATTTTGATGTGCTGAATTCAAATATGACAATTAAACAATTGATTGGCTACTGTTTCCAAGATATTTAAGTTTTTACATTTTACGTCTATGTATATTGTGTAGATAGTAGAGTTTTAATCATAAATTGTACACCTAGGTCTTTTCATGTGTTTATGGTTGCTTTACATGATAATATTTCACTGGTCCTGTTTATGTAACACTTTAAAAATCAGCAAAAGGGTTATATAAATAGAATTTAATATGAAACAAAAGGCAAAAAACTATTATGTACATAGTTTAGTCCTATTCAGTGTCTACTCGGCGCTTCTTGGCTTGTCTCTTGTATTCAAAAAATGGAGCATCTCTTATCACTGTCCAGCAATAGTCTGCAAGCATTGATGGGTTCCATTTGCCCTGATAGCGTTTCTCCATTGTTGCAATGTCCTGGTGAAATCGCTCGCCATGCTCGTCGCTCACTGCTCCACAGTTCGGTGGAAAAAAAATCTAGATGAGAGTGTAAAAAATTTATCTTTAGTGACATGTTGCAACCAAGGCTTTTGTATGCCTTGAGGAGGTTTTCCACCAACAACCTGTAGTTGTCTGCCTTGTTGTTTCCAAGAAAATTTATTGCCACTAACTGGAAGGCTTTGCATGCCGTCTTTTCCTTGCCACGCAGTGCATGGTCAAATGCATCATCTCGAAGAAGTTCACGAATCTGAGGACCAACAAAGACACTTTCCTTTATCTTAGCTTCACTTAACTTTGGAAATTTTCCACGGAGGTACTTGAAATCTGCTTGTATTTTGTCCATGGCCTTGACAAAGTTCTTCATCAGTCCCAGCTTGATGTGTAAGGGTGGCTCCAATGACTGTTGGAGTGGCCAATCTATCCTGATGTAGTGGGAATCTCTTGTACAACTATCCCATTCGCAGAGAAAACAGCAGTACTGTGTGTATCCAGTCTGCAGACCAAGCAAGAGAACAACAACCTTCAAATTGCCACAAAGCTGCCACTGATGTTGGTCATAGTTTATGCACTTCAAAAGTTGTTTCATGTTGTCATAGGTTTCCTTCATATGGACTGCATGACCAACTGGAATTGATGGCAAAACATTGCCATTATGCAGCAAAACAGCTTTAAGACTCGTCTTCGATGAATCAATGAACAGTCTCCACTCATCTGGATCGTGAACGATGTTGAGGGCTGCCATCACACCATCGATGTTGTTGCAGGCTACAAGATCACCTTCCATGAAGAAGAATTGGACAAGATCCTTTTGACGGTCACGGAACATGGAAACCCTAACATCACCTGCCAGGAGATTCCACTGTTGTAGTCTGGAGCCCAACAGCTCTGCTTTACTCTTGGGTAGTTCCAAATCCCTGACAAGGTCATTCAGTTCACCTTGTGTTATGAGGTGTGGTTCAGAAGAGGAGGATGGGAGAAAATGTGGGTCCTGTGCCATTGATGGTTCAGGACCAGAAGTTTCATCCTCTTCCTCGTCTGACTCAAGTGAGAATGATTCTGGTGCATCCGGAACTGGCAGACCTTCTCCGTTGGGTCTTTTTCTTCTTTGACATACCTTTCCCAACTGGAGGCACCATGCAGAAGTAAAAATTGCTGGTATGATCTGTTGGCGCTCTCCAAATCATTGGCACTGTAAAAGGCATAGATTTCCTTTTCCTGTTCAACAACTGGCGAAGATTTGTTGCACAAGTGTTGCAGCATACGTGTGGGGTCCATCTCTTGTCCTGATCTCCAATTTTGCAGCCAAAATAAAGGTGATAGGCTTTCTTAACCATAGTGGTTATACTGTGCTTTTGTGATGCAAAAGTCACTTCACCACAAACATAGCAGAAGTTATCTGCGCTGTTCACACAAGTACGAGGCATCTCTGCTCACTTTGGCTAAACAGAAATGTGTCCCTTTGCAAAATCAAACACTGACAAATAAGAGAGCATGACACTGTATGATTTCTAGAGCTGATATAGGGCAATTTGTTCAGCAGAGTGATGTAAGCTTCATTATGATTGCATCATCCACGACTTCTAGGAATAACATGATGCAATTCATATCATGTATGATGCAATACCAGCTTCAGATTGCATCCTTCATTGTTTTGCCTAAAAAGCAAGTACTGTCCAAACCCAGTCATAGATTTATTCATAGATCCAGTCAAAGATGTATTTTAGTCATTTCTGGTTTAAATTGAGATCCCTTCCCTTTATAACTCACTTATCCTCCGCCATTTGCAAGTCAAGGGTCGTATATACTGACCCAATAGCATATCTTGAAAACTAGAGCCAATCAACAATTTTAAGCATCATTTTCGTTCTCAGTGACCCAGAATTAGTAAAGTTTGACTACATTTATTTCAGAAGCATTTTGGCTTTAGAGCAGTGTTATTGAATAAGGAAACGTTATTTACTTGTTCCCATAATGTAAGAACTAGGGGTCACCAAATGAAATTAATAGGTAACAGGTTTAAAACAAACAAAAGGAAGTTTTTCTTTACACAGCGCACAGTCTACCTGTGGAACTTCTTGCCAGAGGAGGTTGTGAAGACCAGGTCTTAAACAGGGTTCAAGAAAGAGCTGGATAGATTTGTGTAGGTTAGGTCCATCAATGGCTATTAGCCAGGATGGGTAGGAATGGTGTCCCTAACCTCTGTCAGAGACTGGGAATGGGTGATGGGAGAGGAATTGCTTAAAGATTCCCTGTTCTGCTCCCTCCCTCTGGTGCATCTGGCATTGGCACTGTCAAAAAGACAGGATACCGGGCTAGGTGGACCTTTGGTCTGATTCAGTACAGCTGTTCTTATGTTCTTGTTTCTGAGCCTATAAAGTTTATTCCCAATCTTTTCTCCACAGCCATGAAGGCTAGAACTTACTTAGAATCATAGAATCATAGGACTGGAAGGGACCTCAAAAGGTCATCGAGTCCAGCCCCCCACCCTCAAGGCAGGACCAAGCTCTGTCTACACCATCCCTGACAGATGTCTATCTAACCTGTTCTTAAATATCTCCAGAGAGGGAGATTCCACCACCTTCCTTGGCAATTTATTCCAATATTTGACCACCCTGACAGTTAGGAATTTTTTCCTAATGTCCAATCTAAACCTCTCTTGCTGCACTTTAAGCCCATTACTCCTTGTCCTGTCCTCAGAAACCAAGAGGAACAAATTTTCTCCTTCCTCCTTGTGACACCCTTTTAGATATTTGAAAACCGCTATCACGTCCCCCCTTAATCTTCTTTTTTCCAAACTAAACAAGCCCAGTTCATGAAACCTGGCTTCATAGGTCATGTTCTCTAGACCTTTAATCATTCTTGTCACTCTTCTCTTTACCCTTTCCAATTTCTCCACATCTTTCTTGAAATGTGGCGCCCAGAACTGGACACAGTACTCCAGCTGAGGCCTAACTAGTGCAGAATAGAGCAGCAGAATGACTTCACGAGTTTTGCTTACAACACACCTATTGATACAACCTAGAATCATATTTGCTTTTTTTGCAGCAGCATCACACTGTTGACTCATAAATCAAAGCTTAAGCTATGTCTAGACTCCAGGCTTCTTTTGGAAGAAGCTTTTCTGGAAGAGATCTTCCAGAAAAACTTCTTTCAAAAGAGAGCTTTCACACTCAAAAGCACATCGAAAAAGTGATCTGCTCTTTCAAAAGACTGGACGTTATCTCGCATTTTAGTTGTGATTACTATGGATAGAGTGGCCTCCAGGGCACCTGTGCTTTTTAGGAGGCCTCTTCTTTCAAAACGAAAAACAATACTTTTTCCCTTTCAAAGAAAGGCTTCTTCTTCATAGAAAGAGGGAAACCCCCAGCGTTTTCTGCTATCGGAAAAATCCCTGCGTTCTTTTGACTTTCTGTCGAAAGAATGCAATTGCAGTGTGGACATAAGTGTAGTTTTTCCAGAAAAACAGATGTTTTTCTGGAAAAACTCGGCAACATAGACATACCCGTAGAACAGGGGTTCCCAACCTGGGGTACACGTACCCCCAGGAGGTACGAGAAGCTTGTCAAGGGGGTACGGGGAATATTTGGTAAATAACTAGATTATCCTAATTGAAATGTTCCAAAAGTAGTAGTATTAGTGAAATAAGTTGTGGATTCTAGAGTCTAGAATTTATTTTCTTTCATATTGAATAGGGGGTACGGGAAGGTTTACTAAAAGCCAAGAGGTACGGGGACCAAATAAGGTTGGGAACCCTTGCCATAGAATGTCATGTAATCTCCTGACTTCAGAATCTATAACTTTAAAAGAACAAATACTGTGAGACTCACCAATTCTTATGATTGTCCCCTCAGTTGTAATACACAAAGGTAGTTTAAACACAAATTCCCAAAATTTTAGAGCTTCAGAAATTGGAGGTGAATTCTTTCAATGGGAGTAGATTCGAAATGATGGCTAACAGAGGAGCTTCCACAGGTTTAGAGGTATTTCAAAGCCAGAGCAAGGATCACAAAGTTCTTCCAATTACTACCAGGTGCTTCCTGGCAACTGATGTTGCTTTTAATATTCTAATGCTTGTGTATTTGAGAAATGTTGTTTTTAATATTTTGCTCAGGAATCTTGATATTTTAAGAAAAAAATGGAAGATAATTGTGATGAGATTGAAATGACTTCAAGGAGACTTTTCTTTTAAAATGTCTTAGTGATAGACCTAAACATATATTTAGAATCTTTGATATGTGAAACTATGCTAGTTTTAAGACAGATCATAGACTGTAACTTCTCTAAACTCCTTTTTAAATATGTGTTTAATATTGCATGCATTTAATATATAAAACAGAAAACAAGGTTTCACTTTGCCTTTAAACACCAATTAAAATATCAGATCCTGATCCTGCTCTATTAATAAATCTAATGAAAAGTGAACATTTTAAAGAAGTAAAGCAGTAATTTAAAGAGGTGGTTAAAGCTATAACCATAGCAACGATCACAAGAAAAGGAAAGCTATCTCTACACTCCTCATGTTGGCATGCTCATAGAATTAGCTTTAATGGAGCACATTAGATTTATTTCACTCCACTATAAAAAAAGGAATGCAGCATATGTTCAGGTCCTACCAATCTTTGTTCCTTTTATAATTTCAAAAGTGTACTTAAGCACTCTAATTCTAAGCAGCAAAGTGCATCTATTATACAAAGGGTTATTTTTTTAATAATAACACTAAAGATGTTTATCGTGTTAGAATGCATAATTAAAGGACATAAAAATGAAACTGTTAATATCAGGTTACAAGCTCATTTGACAAGCTGAAGCAACATTCAAGGCTCAATGGAAACTTAGATGTTGAGTATCCTCAGCCACCAATGTACATCCACTTACCATTGACATTACAGCAATAAAATCATATTGTAATGCTAGTCACTTTCCAGGGTGGCAATTCAACAACATTTTTCTTTTCAACTACATGTCTAGTCTTAAAAAAAAAACACTTCTACAATTACAGTTGTTACCATGAAAAAGTCCTCTTTAGTTGCTCAAAGATCATTGTGGCAACCATAGTTAGGATAAGACTTGGGCTGGGAATGAAAATATTTTTCAAAGAGGATTTTGAGACTTCAAATTTTGTTTTTGTTCTGATTTGGTATGAATCTTGAACATTTTTAAATTATCCATGAAATGATTTTTTTAATCCTTTCAGATCAAAATGTTCCATTTTCAGTTTGAATTGTTTTTCCAATGTTATACTATGGAATGATTCCATTTCCATGGCTTCCAGTTCAGAGCAATATTGCTTCTCCTCCTATCAGATGAGAGATTACCACTGACAAGTTACTGGAGAAAGTACATATGCACCTAGCCTGCCGTTGCAAAATGATCTTTTATAACCCTAGCTGCACATTTGCCATCACATTGCCCATTATGGTCTCATCAGTTATGTCAATATGCTAGGCTTGAAACTCCCACAAATACTCAGGCAAGAGGAATAGATATCTGCTGTAATCCCCAACCAGTCCCTCAGCACCAACTGCATAAACTGCCTGGATGGTTTTGACTTGCCAGTGGTCCCTATTGAACAGGCTCTGGACTAAATAAGGTCTCTGTGTCGAGAATCAGTATTACTGGGGCCTTTGTGATAGCCCTTTGTTCAGCTTCAGTGCAAAAGAGACAATAATGCATATTATTGATGGGTGACCGTTGACTAGGTTCAGCAATGATCGAGAAGAGATACATTATGCACTGCAGATGCCATTGCTTAGCTAGATGACTATGCACATGCTAAATAAATAAATATAATAAGTACATAGAATTGGGTGTAGTAATGATTATTTCTATAGTAGCACCAAGAGGCCAGAATCCCATAGTCTGAGGTACTGTACGAACACAGATGACAGAAAAAGAAACCCTTCTAAAAGGAGCCTATAATCTTACATACTAGGATAGTCCTTTCCCCTATGTAGTAGCAAAAAGGATAAATAGAAGTGTCCACCGGATTTTCTTCATGTTATTCATTAGTTTGAATACTTCAGTCACAACTCCTCTTATTCAAATCTCATCTAGAATTCAATCCCAATTCATAATTCTACGCTTAGAATACAGGTTGGACGTCTCTGGTCTGGCACCCTCAGGATCTGACTGGTCCCGAATGAGGGAATTTGCTGGACCAGAGGAAGTCCTCTGCTACCGGCTCCCCAGACCACCTTTCCTCCCTGACTGCCAGCCCCAGCTGCCCCCACTGCCAAGCTGCCATGCTCCTGAGGTCCCGACAGCCCAGAATGTCCTGGCCCCACTATCAGAGCTGCCGTGGTTGCTGAGTCTCTGGCCCTGGCCCCACTATGAGGTCTGCTGCAGTTGCCACATCTCCAGCTCTGCTACCGTGGCTGCCGCAATTGTTACATTCCCAGCCCTGCTACTGGGGCTGGTGCGGCCCTGCTGCATTACTAGGGCTCCGGTGCCAGTCCCAGACCTAGCCCCAGCCCTGCTGGACTCCAAGCCACCAACCCTCTTGCCTCTGGGGCTCCCAGGCAGAACTCCCTGGTCCAGGAACACCCATGGTCCTGCAGGATGCAGGTGTCCTGGTTTTGGGAGGTTCAACCTGTATTTTTGCAATCTGCAGCATCAGGCTCATAGTTGCAACTTTTACCATGCCAGGGACAGTACCTGCACAAGAATCACCTTGCATGTGGACTACTGCAAAATATACGGTCACTAACAGCCCCAAGAGAACAACACTACAGCTAGGGATCAGTGCAGCAGAAGAGTGTCATGTCTACGCCTACTTTATCTATTCCTGACTTCTGTGCTAGCAGCAGAGAGAAGGGTAGCCCATGACCTATAGCTTTACCACTGTATAGCCAGAATCTGCCCCACAGGGCTGGAAAGCTGGTGTCAGCAGATCTGATTTATGCAAGTTATTATATAGCATAATGTTTTTCCTCTTATGACACTTTTATCTCCCTTTGTGTGTGTGCATGGCACAGTCACAAGCCTGGAGTCAGGAGGCTTCTTGTGTGGTGTGCTATCAGAGGATTCTGAGACAGAAATGTATGTAACCCTAGGTAGACAATGGTCCTGAACGTCTTACCCCCACTGTTTCTGGTACCTAAATATTAGTAAGACATGATTTGATATGCGTACGCTGGTGATAAATAAGAGGTTTTAACACTACAGCTATACCAAAGTCTAGTTTCTTTCTTTCCTCCTCCCCCCCCCCAAAAAACAAACAAAATACTAAAACCAAAACAAAACAAAACAAAACACTGTGAACTGTGTTTCCTTCAGAAATGTTTCCTTCTTACTGATTTAACTTACCTTTGAATTCTACACTTCAAAATAGCATAGCAATCAAACTAGCCTCTATCTGCTATTTTAGGCATATAGAGGAAATGGACATTGTGGCTGTCACCATTGGACTTTACTTACTCTGGGACTGTTACATGAGATGCTGAGCACTTCCTATGAAGCTCTATATGCCCGAATGCATGTTGATTGTAATGGATTTGAAGGTGCTCAGTGCCTTACAGGATGGGGCCTTTTCTGTTTCTGCCTGAGGGTTTGTAAAACATATTGAAGATAATCTCAGGTTTTCAGCCATTTTCAGTTCAGTAGGTGTTCATCTCAACACTGAGCATGGAAGGCGCTAATTCAATTCCATACTCTGTGGAGGTAAAACTTGTGGATTTTGTCCTGCTGATTTTGTATCCAAGCTGTTGTTTTGCTAGCCTAGAGGTTTACTTTAACTGCTTCATGATTTTTTAATGCCACTTTCCTCTAATCCTCCTTCAATAAACTCAGCAGGTTAGCCTCCATTCAAGTAAAAGTCACAGCAGTACAGAATTTCTGTTAAAACTCTACACTTCAAAAATAAGCTTTTCAAATCTCATAGTAGAATTCGATTTGGACTGGTGGTTTCTGGCACATTATTTCTGGTACTTAATAATAAGAGACAATATAATTAAAACCAAACTGAATTCTGGAAATCTAATTATTATCTTTCTTTTTGTAGGTCTGTGGAAAACTGTTGCATACCAGCCTATTACACATTTCTATTACACTATTTGCAACATTTTTTATTGAAACGCCCATGTTTTTTGTACAAAGAAGCTCTATTAAACAAAGGACTTACAGAAAAATAAGTGTGTTCACGGAAGAAACTTTTCACTTTCTGTTACAATGCATTGTGTATGGAACTACCAGGAATAATTTAGCTAATAAATGATAGCAAAGCTGACTATCCATATAAAACTTGGCTATCCCTCTGAAGCTTATCTACTCACTGTCTTTTTTTCTTCCTCCCCTTCCATTTTTTTTCTTTCCCCTCTTTCTCCCTTTCCCTTCCCTCCCCGTCCCTTATTTATTCTTGGATCTGAACTTCCAACACTCCAGTCATCTGAAGAAGTGGATTGTGCCCACGAAAGTTCATGATACTAACTATATGTTTTGTTAGTCTATAAAGTGCTACTAAACTATTTGGGTATGTCTACACTACCCCGCTAGTTCGAACTAGCGGGGTAATGTATGCATACCGCACTTGCTAATGAAGCCCGGGATTTGAATTTCCCGGGCTTCATTAGCATAAGCGGGGAGCCGCCATTTTTAAATCCCCGCTGCTTCGAACCCCGTGCAGCGCGGCTACACGGGGCTCGAACTAGGTAGTTCGGACTAGGTGCCTATTCCGAACTACCGTTACTCCTCGTGAAACGCGGTGTATCGGTAGTTCGGATTAGGCACCCTAGTCCGAACTACCTAGTTCGAGCCCCGTGTAGCCGCGCTGCATGGGGTTCAAAGCAGTGGGGATTTAAAAATGGCGGCTCCCCGCTTATGCTAATGAAGCCCGGGAAATTCAAATCCCGGGCTTCATTAGCAAATGCGGTATGCATACATTACCCTCCTAGTTCGAACTAGGAGGGTAGTGTAGACATACCCTCTGTTGTTTTTTAAGTTTTTCATATAAAACATGTTTATTTTACTAGTTGTTGGACTAGGGTGATTCTTTGAAAGAGATTTCCTTTGACATGTTCCTGTCCCTATACTCTCTTCCAAATACTGATAGAGCATAATTACTAGTCCTCTCTCCATTAGTCTTTGCCAGAGAACTGAGCTGGATTGGTCACCATAGGTACATATCAAAGGCCCAGATTTCCAGAGTCATGTGACAGCATCAGCATCTACAGATGTCAGTCTAAAGAAATTGTGTCTGGCCCTTCTGTTTGAAGATGTTTTTCAGGTGTTACTGGTGAAGTTATATATTTCTTAGTTGGCAGACAACTTCCAGGAAAAAGAGATGCATTATCTACTAGAGCCATGGACAAAGCTCTTTGGTTTGACATCCTGTACCAGAAGACACCAGGACCTCCTTATTGGGTAAGGATGCAGATGTTGCTTGCACTAGTGGGAGCATTAAGGTATCTGGAGAGGCACAACAAAGTCAATTGCAACCTCAGGCAGATCGTTTAAAATCAGAGAACGAACCCCAAGCTGATTGTGTGGTCTGTAAATAGATTTCACCAGGTATCAACTGTGAACTCCTCAAGCACTGTAACAACATTCCCATGGAGTCACAAACAGTCCCTTTGGTCACCACCATCTATCTTGCCCCAAGGCAACCCTGCCTTAAAGACAGATTGATCCTTACCCCAAAAATCTCAACAATATTTAGGTTCGACCAGTCAGTTACTCCAGACCAATTGCACCTCAGATCATATATCTAAAACAGTGTTTGTTGCCTGCTCTGTAATGAAATAACTAAAGGTTAATAACTAAGAATAGTAAACAAGAGATTTGTTTATAAGGTTAACACAGATAAACATACACATGCAAATGAGTTACACTCTTAAGTTCCAAAAAGCAAGAGAAGCTGCTGTAATGTGCAAGCTAATATTGTCCTTTAGACCTAACCCAAGGTAAACTGTTTGAGAACCCATTACTTATGCTTAGAAATACTGCTTTCCTCAAATTTAAAGGAATGTAGTGATACACTCCCTTCTGGTCAAGGACTTTTATTCTCTTCCTCCAGAGTTTAAACTGTGATGGGACACAGATTTGTGCACATCCCCACTTTGAGTGGGGAAAGAAATTAACAAAATCTTATATCAACTGATGTTCCAAAATGGTTTGTCTGGAATGTATAGGCCTTCTTTTGTTGGGTAGGAGATACTATCCTGAAATGAACGAGCACTTCACACTTGGCAATGTTTCTCTCCTGACTGTGGGAGTTTCCAGTTTCATAGAAAACACTTCAGTAGTTACAAAGCAAACACTTACATGTTACCGTACAATATGGGATACAGATATAAGTGAGATTAATGTCTGGGACAACTCACAAACATGTCATCATGGCCACCACTAAACACATTCTTACACATTTAATATGTATGTTAATAATGCCAGTACACCAGTAAGCCAGTCTGGTTTCCAAGGCTGAAGGGCCTTGGCTTTAGGTGATACCACGTCTTCCAGAATCACATGGAGTACAGTTAGCCATCACCACAGGTCCATCCATCTTCGGTGGTCATGGGAAGTCTACAAGTGGCATGTGGTGAATCAGTGACTTGTACTCCACCTTTGGCTATTCTGCCCTTATAAATAGGCTTACACATGAAATTCAGCAGGTATATCATTCATTTACAAATTTGTGAGAACTGTATTTTTAAAACACCATGTAAATAAAATTTCTTTCCACTAGCATTTTTAACCTTTCTCTCTAGACTTCAGTACATATCTGAAGAAAAATCAAATTAACTTGTTTTATTTTCCTTTAATAAACTGGCCTTTAATATAGGAAAAAGACAACAGAAGCATCAGGGCCAGCTTATAACTAAAGATTTCCACCATTCCCATTTATGGAAATTCTAATTTCTTCATTCATTTTAGGATGTCATTAGTTAAAAAGATTAAGTTTGGTTTAATATCCCTTATGGTTTCCTTCAGTCACTCAGTAATTCATTACCTTGCAGAATTTTTTGTGATTGATGTTATAAGGCACAATAGGCTGGATTCATCAAAGAGATAATGAGTAGTGTTTGACTTCTGGAATATTAATGAATACATGGAATTCCCATTCATTAATATTCAAACACAGATAACAAACCAGTAGCTGTAGGGAGAACTAATTGGCAACTGGCATCCAATTTCTGTCTTTCCATGGAAATGAACATATTTGCAGATAACAGCACAATTTGATAAATCTGAAGTAAGTACTGAGTGTTTATTAATAAGCTAAATTCAGCTATATTAAAAAACAATTATTAATATAACCATGTACCTGCTTTCAAGTTTTAATCAAAGAAACACTATTTATACAATAAAAGTCAGTGAGTCACTGCTAGGCATTTGCCAGTATTGGGGCACGGTCTTTCCTAAAACACATGCAGGGGAGCATACATGGTCCTAGCATATTTTTAAATGGTTTACACCTTGGAAGGCACTTGGAGGGCTCAGTCCCTGCACTCAGTTAAACATGGGTAAGGGGGGCAATGTAAAGTTGACACCCCCACATTTAACTGAGTGCAGGGACTGAGCCTTCCAAGGCTGTGTCTACATTGGCATTATCTTGCGCAAATACTCTTTAACGCAAGAGTTCCTGAGTTAAAGTATTTGCTCAAGAGAGCGTCTACACTGGCATGTGCCTTTGCGCAAGATATGTGCTTTTGCGCAAGAGCATCCGTGCCAGTGTAGACGCTCTCTTGCTCAAGAAAGCTCCAATGGCCATTTTAACCATCGGGCTTTCTTGCGCAAGAAATTCATGTTGACTGTGTACACTGGCCTCTTGCACAAGAACAGTTGTGCAAGAGGGCTTATTCCTGAGTGGGAGCATCACATTAGAACGTCAGTGTTCTTGCGCAAGAACTCCCCACCAGGGTAGACAGGCAGCATGTTTTTGCGCTAAAGCGGCCGCTTTGGCGCAAGATCACGTCAATGTAGACACATTTCAAGTGTTCTATTTGGGAATTAAAACTAGATTCAAAATTAAGCACCAGGTTTTCAGATATGCTGATTACCTGCACTCCCACTGCCTCCAGATTCAGTCAGAGGGAGCTGAGGTTGCTCAGCCCTGCTGAACATCAGGCCAATGTTCCACATACAGCCTTCATGTATATTGACAAGCAGGTCTTTAGCTGGCTAGCTGGAAGAAAGTTGTCACCTCTCTCAGCGCTCCCTCACAGGAGGTGGGAAGAAGGGGGAAAGTTAACAGGTATGGACATGATAAGGGAAGGAATCAGGTGGAGCCTGGTTAATACAAGGTCACTGCTTTGACCAGAAGACTGGGGAATATTTATACCCCATGCAGCCCTATAAAGATCTCTCTTGAACAGGATCAGCCTACCAGCAGGCATATCAACACTAGCAAAGATTTGCAGGCATCTAGCATCGGCAGCACCTTCATGTGCAGGCAGCCTGCCAGCAATGACAGATGCTGCTGTCCCCACTCATTGGTGTAGGAATCATTAAATATGGCAGAAGTAAAATTCAGATCCCCTCAGAGTATATTAGTTCATGGGATGAACATGCCATTTGGAGAATATCCAGGGGGCCTCAGTACACTGAAGGCTCTGTGAGGAGGTTAGTGGGAATATGGTTATGCAGGAGAGGGTATTCTTTTGGCATTCACATTTTCTGTAATACTAAAGATAAAGATACTGAGAGATGAATACAGAAATATTTATCATCACTCCACAGGGAAGCTATGGCAAAAAGTAAGATGGGACAGGACAAGCAAAGCAGTGATGTCAAATCTCCAAATGCTATTAGAACCTGGGAAAACTGGGAAGCAGCTTTACACAGATGTCAGTTCCTGGAAAGAAGGACCAGCATTATTCAAATATGCATAGATATAATCAGACAGACATGTAATACATTTGGGGACAAGGCTTGTCTCAACGATGATTAGCCATGTAGAGCTGCAACACAGGCTGGGAGTCAATGGTGCCTCCTGTATCACTCGCTTTGATTAGAACAGACAATACCACGTTATTTATTACCCATCAAGCCCAATAGAGACCCAGTGTTCTGAATAATATTTTCAGGGCTTTGAATGATGACAGCTGTTTTCAGAGCATCTCCAAATTTAATCATGCCTATGAAATGTGTTTTGGGATCTACTCACACCACATTTCTGATTGCTTTCAAGAAAGGCCCCAATATATAGAAAAGTTGGTGAGGTAAACCTAGCCCCCTTTGCTCCAGATACAAGAGCAGGTTGGAGTTCAGGGCCCAAGAAAGGAGAGCAGAGGAGCTGGCAGCAGGGATAATGGGAAAGAGCTTTGCCTCCAATCAAGCTCACTGTGTTTCAGATACTCTTTGAGATTATGCAAACAGGACAGATGGGACATATTTATGGGAAGGGTTTACTCTGAGGGACAGGATTCCCTGTATGTGGGTAAAGTCAAAAAAACTGAAGTAAATAGAAGGGTTAGTATACTCTGTATGGGGGGGGGGGGGCAATGGATTGCATAGGAAACAAATGCTAATAGAGTTCCAGGGCCATTCAGTAATTCACCTAAGAAGAACCTCTGGGTTTCTCCTCCAAGCTTCATTTCTAAGAAGGCATGACTTTACCTAGCATCTGTCATACTCACGGGGTAGTTCAGTTAATAATGTACACTGCATTATTTTGCCTTTGATAAGGCTGTGCCTGGTACGATAAAAACTTCTGGTGAAGGACTATTTTTGGCAAAATATGGCATCAAATTGTCTTTTTGATTGTTGCTAGTGCATCCTTCTAATTTTAACCTTTTGTTTTTCTGTTTGAGAATCAGTTTTCTTTCAGTAAATCACTTCTAATTTATTGTCCATCTCTTGCTTGGTATTTGAAGAATTCAGTGCAATGCTGGAATGGACAGAAGTTCAGCAGTCTGGTTTACACCAGATGGTACATTATCTGGATGACTTGTTTGCTGTTTGCAGGCATGCCAGATTATAAGGAGTGTTTCAGTGTTGTGGCCACATTCCATATCTGGGCTCCCCCAGGGTAAAATAGGAGAACTTCTGGGACTGATTATCAAGCCTCGAGCAGCAAAAAGAGTTACACTATAAGAGCTATAAGATATTTTGAGCATCTTAGCCAAAAGATCAAGATAGCAAGCAAAGGACATGCAACAGCCTTCTCAGAAAACCAGCAGGTTCTTCATGGGAAGCAGATGTTCCAGCCCTAAAGATGGCAGCCCTTTTTATCTTGTACTTAAGAGCAGTGCACTATGTTTCAGTATATCCTGGGAAATATCCCTCATTCTCACAGAACCTGGGAAACAGGCTAGCCCTCTTTTAAAGACAGCCCCCTAACTTGAAGCAAATACTCATCAGCAGCCACAGAAACACTTACCCAGGAAACTATTCTTGCAACAAACTTTGTTGCCAACTCTGTCTGCATATCTATACAAGCAACACCATCATAGAACCTAACTACATAAGTCACACCATCAGGGGTTTATCAACCTGCATATCTTCTAACGCGATATATACCATCATGTGCCAACAATGCCTCTCTGCCATGTATAATGGCCAATCCAAACATTCTCTATACCAAAGGATAAATGGACACAAAGTAGATATCAAGAAAGGTAACATATATAAACTAGAAGGAGAATACTTTAACCTCCCTAGACATTCTGTAATGGATTTAAAAGAAGCCATCTTTCTCCAACAAAACAAAACAAAACAAAACAAAACAAAAAAACCCAAAACTCTCCCCCCCCCCAAAAAAAACCCTCAAAACCAGACTACAAAGAGAAATGGCAGAGCTGAATTTCATTTGCAAATGTAACATAATAAAATAAGGACCGAATAAGGATTTAGGTTGGTTGTCTCACTACAAAGACAATTTTCCCTCTCTTGGTATTCACAACTCCCCATCAGCTGCTGGGAGACAGCCACATCCTCCCTGACTGAATTGGCCTCATTATCACCGGTCCTACATTTGATAAGTAATTCTCTCCTTTTGATATGTATATATCCCTGTCTCTATAATTTCCACTCGAATGCATTTGATGAAAGGGTTTTACCCATGAACGTGTACGCCCAAATAAATCTGTTAGTTTTTAAGAAGCCTCAGAACTCCTTGGTTTTTCTGGGGGAGGGTTGGATTTTTTGTTTCTTTATTTAGTGTAGCATCATAAGAACATAAGAACGGCCATACAGGATCAGACCAAAGGCCAATCTAGCCCAGTATCCTGTCTTCTGACAGTGGCCAATGCCAAATGCCCCAGAGGGTGTGAATAGTACAGGGAATCATTAAGTGATCCCTCTCCTGGCATCCTTTCCAACCCATGACAAACAGAGGCTAGGGACACCATTCCTACCCATTCTGGCTAGTAAGTATTGACTCTGTTGTTACATGCCAAACTTGTTGATATGCAACTTATCTCAACAACGTGCATCATCACAGGATCTCTCCAAGTGACTCATCTTCTTTGCTTCCAGTTCTGAGCCATATCTTCTCAATGTGCAGCAGCAGTCAAAAGAAACCCAACAGAATATTAGGAATAATTAAGAAAGTAATAGATAATAAGACAGAAAATATCATTGATTTTATATAAATCCATGGCACACCCACATCTTGAATATTGTGTGAAGATGTGGCCATCCCCCATCCCACAAAAAGGGCAATCCGTAGCAAGTCTGATACCCTGTTCAGCCCAGCACTACCACCTTGAATGGGAGGAGGCTGTGGGTCAGAAGTTGTGTGGCACAAGAATACTGAAGGCCAGGGAAGCTCACTTGCAAAATGAGAGAAACATGTGGGAGGCCTGGGTGGCGGCAAGCAGTGTGAGCAGACCCACCTACAGGAGGAGCTAAGGGGATAATTGCCCCACAGACCAGAGATTCAAAAAAGCCAAGAATCTGGCTGTTGCCACTACATTTGCACTGCAGCAGGAGTGCCACAATGGCACTCTTTAGGCAGCTGTGAAGGCTATGGAAGGGGCATGGTTGCTGCTCACCACCATCTGATGAGTAGAAGCTGGACACAGTCTGTGGGACAGCTGATGAGGAGGCAAGGCTGGCCACCAGAGCTGATACATGGCACATAGTTGCTAGGGCACCATGAAATTTGGAGCCAAGTTTCATGATGCCATAAGCAGTTGTATGGTTTGTGTATCGGTAGGGATGGGATGGTCCTGTATATTGGTATTGGAAAATGTTTAGAAAAGGGCAACAAAAATGATTAGGGGTATGAAATGGTTTATGCATGAAGAGAGATTAATAAGACTGAGACTTTTCAGCTTGGAAAAGATATGACTAAGGAGGCACATGATTAAGTTCTATAAAATCATGGCTTGTAGGGAGAAAGTAAATAAGTGCCATTTACTCCTCACAAAGTAGAACTGGGGTCACCAAATGAACTTAACAGGCAGCAGAATTAAAATAAACAAAAGGAAGTATGTTTTAAAGCTTATTAAAGAGGTGGAGAAGGTTTTGGGAACAGTTTCTGAATCAGCCTAATGGGATTCTTTTGGGAGAAATGAATGGATGATCAGGGCAGATTTAAAGGTTCATTCAGAGTTATCAGGAGTAAATAGGTTTTGGAGTATTTTGCAAAGAAAGATTAAATGCTCAGCCATGGCCCTCAAGTTGGATACAGAAATGCATTGTAAAGGATATAACATTACTGGAATTTTTTTTTTCCTTTTTGATAGCAGTAACTATCCAAGGAACAAATTTTGCAAACAAAAGTGTGGTTTTTTGGAGAGACACATAGTTATTACAGGAACCGTTGTCATGACTGCAAATGAAAATTAGATATTTGCACATGTTGGTAGAAAGTTAAGAGACATACCTTTGTGAAAACATATGTTTTGTGTGTGCAGCTGCAGTAATTTTGTATGAAAATTAGAGTAGCTGTAAAACAGAATGCACATTTTTGCTTTTGTATATGAATGCTTGATATTTTATACATCATATCTTAAAAGTGAACAATAAACATTGTAACAGAATGTACTACAAATAAAGTTTTAAATAGTGAAAAGACATGTAAGGATCAAGAACATGTTCATTATTTTATTATCAGTGTTTTGTTATTTTAGGCTTATTTTCTTCAGCTTTCACCTAATATTCATATTTTAATACAATTTAATAAATATAGACATATCTTTTTCTGCTCCAAAAAATCTCATCATGATAATTATGCTACGCCCTTAGCCAACAATATTGTGCATTCTCCAGTGAGAATCCTTAAGGCATATTTTATTCCACTCTCTTCAAGCTACATAGTTGCTGTTTTGTGGCATAAAATCATGAGTTTCAAATAAGCTTTTTGATTATTCTACACTTTATATGTTCAGTACTTATCTTCTGATTTTTATATTTAAAATGCTAGAAATCAGACAGTTAATACCATCTACAATTAGGCTATGAACTGGGATTTCAATTGTGGTAGAATTTAGTTTCAAAGTCCATTTTGTGGGCTAATATTATATTTGAGAAATTTTGAACTACAGGCAGTCCCCGGGTTACATGGATCCGACTTACATCGGATCCCTACTTACAAACGGGGTGAGGCAACCCCGCACTAGCTGCTTCCCTCCAGCAGACCAGGGAGACGCGAAGCTAGCGCCCGTCCCCCCCCCCCACAGCAGACCAGGGAGATGCGGAGCGGCTTTTCTCAGCAGACACCTCAGCTTGAGAATAAAGGACTGAGGGAAGTGAAGTGTGGGAGAATAAAACTGAGCTCTGGAGAAATGTTTGGCTAGAGTTTCCCCTACAATATGTACCAGTTCCGACTTACATACAAATTCAGCTTAAGAACAAACCTACAGTCCCTATCTTGTACGTAACCCGGGGACTGCCTGTATATATTTTTTCTTTGCATTTTCTTCTAAATGGGACTTTCAGCAATAAAGCAAGAAGTGTGTTCTCTGAGATGCATTATGAAAATATTACCCAAAAATCACTACAAAGTCAGGATAGGGAGAAGGCTGGGACAGGGTTTCAGGATGCAGGCTCTGGCTGGGCACCACTTAACTGAGACAGCTTCCAGGTGGTGGAAAGGTAGGGTTAAGGCAGACTTCTTCTGCCCTGGCCCTGTACCACTCCTGAAAGTAGCTGGCACGTACAGCAGAGGCTTCATGGCGCCATACGTTGCCCCTCATCTACAGGCACTGAGCCCACAGCTTCTACTGGCCATGGTTCAATGGGAGTTGTAGGAGTGGTGTCTGCAGGCAAGGACAGCATGTGGAGACCCCCTGCTCTGCCTTTCTCAGGGACTGCAGGGACATGCCAGCCACGTCCAGGAACAGCAATTACCATAGGGATAAGTACTCCAGCCATGACAGATTAGGCTCCCTCCATCCCCTTCTCTCTGTGTGGAGATAGATACAGAAGTGAGGGACATCAGCATCATCTTCTTCTCTCTCCCACACCAGGATGGCAGCTCCAAGGCAGAGGGTAGGAGCAGCACGACAGTGGATGGAAGGGCAACTGAAGTGCCAGGGCTTGATAGCTCCCTGGCCAAACCAGTCAGGATCACCTGTGAGAGACTCCAAGATCTACCAGTAGATTCCAATCTACTGGTTGTGACCACTGAAATATCTATATACTGAAATAACTGAATGAGAACATGAGTCTATTGCATTTTGTAGTCTGCTCCTCACAGCTGTTAGCAAATCATGGTGAGATTATGAGAACTGCATATTAGACTGCAGATATTTTAGAAATTGTAATTTGATTAACTATAAGAATGCTAATTTCTGTCAGTTACCTAGAGATAAAATACTGGCCAATAGAATTCAATGGTGCTTGCCTTAATAAGATTCCATAATTATGTACTGGCTAATAAACTGATTGCTGCAACTGCTTAAAATACAGATTCCGCTACACATCTAAAAGTTACTTAATATGAGGACCAAAGCATATTTTTCTATTCCCCTAAGATATGTAGCATTTTGTACTGTTATAATAGAAATGGTGAAATTCTGACACTGCTCCGACTAAATGGCAACTTCTCAAGGATAATAAACTTCCCCTCATACTTCTTGAGTAAAGAGCATGAAAAATACATTGCACTGCAAATGCAAATCTCAAGTGATTTTTCCCCTTGGTTTTGTTTTTAACGTGCTGATAGTACAATTAATGAATTTACAGGAAAAATGTGATGGTAGGAGTTGTGTACTATAGACCAAAAATCAACCTAAAGTATGACCCCATTGTCAAGAATGGAACACTGAATTTGACCAAGTGTGTTTATAGCACCAAAACCTTTAGAGAATGGCAGATTAATTTTACACCTGCCATGAAATTTGGAGTGGTTTCCTGGAAGACATTGTGACAGGAGTGTTTCTGCAAGTTATTATTTGCAGTGGATCCATTTCCATTTCGGCCACTGACAACTGATGACACACAATAAGTCCTAGTGGAATAAAAAGTAGGGGCAGACTGTCTGAAGAAACTTATCTGACAGAAGGCATTACTCACCCACTGGGTAATTTTACTGGTGGCTAATGATCAGACAGACAGCAGAAAGGCATCTGAAGATTGTAGATAACATCAAGAGATGGGCGGGCATGGGAGATGAGGCAAAGATGCTTTCTGTTGCTGAGAACTTGTCATGCAGGTAGGTAGCCAATATGCTGCTGCCATAATATGCACCATGGTGGAAGAAATGCTTGAGACGCATCAATTCACTGACATGTATCCATGTTCATTTAATGCCAACCTTGGGAAAGGAAAGAGACTGGAGCTTTAGCTGTTTTCTCTAGAAAGAGAAAGAGATTGGAGCAGAAAATAACATTTGAAATCTACAATGTCTACATATTAGTCATTGCGCCAAATAACTGAGGGCCAGTGAGTTACAGGATTACAGTTTCCTTCACCATATATTATGATTATAGTTTTGAACTATTGCAGTCAGACTTTTATAGCTTCTGCAGATTTTCAGACATTTCATTTCATATTGTTTCAAACCTTATCATATTTGCAATACTGCTTTGCTTATTTGGATTTACATCTTTACATTTCTAGGCTAGTTCAGAATATAAAGAAAACAACAAAATATTTTCTTCTGGACAAATTCCATGTATTTGTGAGAGATAACTTGTACGTAGAACAGTATAATGGGACTGCACATGAAAGCAATCCATGAGCAACTCATTGCATGATTGGGGTCTTACTGACATCACTGATGTGCCCTCAGCTTATAACTGGAGTAAGACAGTAATGAACCAGGCTCTAAAAGGGCAAAAATAATAAACTTTTTTAAAAGAATTTCCAAATAAATTCCAAATGTGTGCATACATAAAAAGGACGAGCATATTTGATATGCACTTGTCTTTTGCAATGAGCAGTTTGGAAACTACTTATCTCATGCAATGAAACCATTCAGGTCTGTGAGATAAATATCCTGCATATGTGTATGTAATAATACGATAAGATTTGGCCCAGTAAATGCAACATTTTACTACAACCATTGTGTTTTAATAAATGTGTTGTGACTAATCTAAGAGTGGTGATTATTATTCTCCTTCTATTTATACTTCTATCTTCTGATGAAACAACAATTTGGAAGTATCAAAGGGTTAGCTGAGTTAGTCTAAATCTGCAAGAACAATTCTGTTCTAACAATTTGGAAAGCTCTTTATTTTAGCAATACAGGCAGTCCCCGGGTTACGTACAAGAAAGGGACTATAGGTTTGTTCTTAAGTTGAATTTGTACGTAACTCGGAACTGGCTCCAGATTCAGCTGCTGCTGCTGCTGACACTGACCAGGGGCTGACTACAGGAAGCCCGAGGCAGAGTTGCTCTGCCCCCAGCTTCCTGGAATCAGCCACTGATCAGTTTCAACAGCAGCTGAATCTGGAGCCTGGGACAGAACAGCTGGGGCGCTGCCGAGTAGGTCCCCCCAGGACCAACCCGGCAGCACCCCAGATGCTCTACCCCAGGCATCCACAACAAAAGCCTGGTCTGCTGGGGGGGGGGGCGTACTAGCTGCGCTCCCCACCCAGCAGACCAGAGAGACCAGGAGCAAAGCCACAGAGACGGCGGGGTCCCACGCCTCTGCGTCTTTGCTCCTGTCTCCCTTCTGTGCTGGGGGAGTCCCCCCCCCGCACAGCAGGGAGACCCGAGCAAAGCCGCACAGGCAGCGGGACCCCACTGCCCTTGCGGCTTTGCTCCTTTGCCTCGGAGCAAAGCCGCACAGGCGGCGGGTTCCCCCGCCTCTGCGGCTTTGCTCCTGTCTCCCCCCCTAGCACAGCAAAGGAGCAAAGCCTCATGGGCAGCGGGGTCTGCCGCCTGTGTGGCTTTGCTCGGGTCTCCCTGCTGCTCTGGGGAGTCCCTCGCAGCACACCAGGGAGACCCGGAGCAGCTTTTCTCGCCCCGGAGGATGCGGTGGCGGGACCGCTGCGCTCTGGGTGGTCCTGCTGCCTGCGAGCTCCGGGGCGAGAAAAGCCCCGTTCGTAAGTGCGGATCCGACATAAGTCGGATCCGCGTAAGTCGGGGACTGCCTGTATACAGTTTGGTAGCCTATGTTGTGAATTGTCCCTGCACCTTTGCAATGAGCATGAAGATGTCAGATGAACATTCATTGTAGTTTTGGAGAGATCCTTGACATCTGGGATGTTTCCCATTGATTCCCACCAAAGTGCTGCTATTTAAGGAAAGGCCTTAGTGCAAACCTAGGAAATGCCAACAGTATAGTTGAACTTTATTTTTAGGTAAAGTATCTAAAATTATTTTAAGCAATTAAGTCATCTGGTGGAATTAAAGAATTGTTGGCCAAACCCATATGTATGCCCAACATCACTCTGAGTTATCAGTATACTTGCCAGTTGGTAACAGGGCTTCTAGAATTCAGAGTCAAAATGGGAATCAAACCCTCCTTTCAGTCCTAATCAGGATAACAATTAAAAATGATATGCATGTCTTTCTTATATATATCATTTATCTCCATTGTAAGAGCTGATAATGAGATGAATTTAATGCTAATGCCCTCTCATTTTTCCTCATTATGAGTGTTGGCTATTTTATCCTTACTCTTGCTAAAGAATTACTTTAGGGATATAGCCGTGTTGCCATTCTTCTTCATTAAATTGGAGGAAATAGAAGTATGTAAAAATCACATTGTGTCAGCAGTCTGGACGAGGAGTTTAATGGTTATAAATGGCCTATTTCATAAAAATGTTTCATACTATATAACCTAACACTATTGTATACTGCCTATGTTTGTTTATATGTTGATACACTATGTTTCTAAATGAGTAAAGTGTCCCCTTAATTTCGTCAAGATGCAAACACATTCATCCTTTCAGTTTCAAAAATATGAAATGGGCTTCCAACCCAAAAGAACTGACTGACAAAACACACAACCAAATCCCAAAGAGACTCTTGTTTCTTTTGCCATGTTATCACTTGATTCTCTTCCTACAAATTGTCTCAATTTTTTCTGTGTTCCCTTCCTTTCTTTTCCCACCCCAAATTATAGCCCCTTCCCAACACTAAGAGCCTGTTGTCTCTTGTTTTGTAATGAGATGGTAAGCTGTTTATGGCAAGGGTTGTGTCTTTGTTCAGTGTTTGTACAGTGCTTTGCAAAATCGGGTACTGGTCCACAATTAAGTTTCTTAGGTTCTATGATAAAACAAATAACAACTAAAAAGACCTCTTAAGTCAAGAGAAATTGTTTTACATTGATTCAGTAAGCTTAGGTCACAAAAAATCCAAAATCACACAAAATCCAATCAATTCCAGCCGTTTTTTTCTAGCGTAGACTTTATTTCCAATAGCCTAGAGTGACTGCTTCACTTGATCTCTACGTAGTGTCAGTCCCTATGAGCCTAACCCTAGCATAGTAAAGTCAATGGAAAAAGTATAATACACATAAGAATGGCCATACTGGGTCAGACTAATGATCCATCTAGCCCAGTATTCTGTTTTCTGATAGTGGGCAGTGGCAGGTGCTCCAGAGGGAATGAACAGAAGAGGCAATCATCCATTTCCAACTTCTAGCAAATAGAGGCTAGGGATATTTCAAAGCATGGTTTTGCTTCCCTATCTACCCTGGCTAATAGCCATTGAATTTATCTAGGTGTTGTTGTTGGGTTTTTTTGAATGCTGTTAGTGTCTTGGCCTTCACAACATCCTCTGGAAAAGAGTCCCATAAATACTTCCTTTTGTTTGTTTTAAACTTGTTGACTATTCATGTCATTTGATAACCCCTAGTTCTTATTGTGAGAAGTAAATAACAGTTCCTTCTTTACTTTCTCCATACCAGTTATTTTTTTATAGACCCTTATCATATCCCCTTTAGTCATCTCTTTGGCAAGCTGAATTTCCTGTCTTTTAATCCATCCTCATATGGCAGCTTTCCATATCCAAAATCATTTTTGTTGTTCTTTTCTGAACTTTTTCTAATTCCAATATATCTTTTTGAGATGGGGCAACCAGATCTGCAAACAGTATTCAAGATGTGGATTTACTATTGATTAATAGAGAAGCAATATCCTATTTTCTGTTCCAAATGATTCCCAACTTCTGATTGTTTTTTTGACTGCTGCTGTACATTGAGTGAGGGTATGTCTACACTACCACCCTAGTTCGAACTAGGGTGGTTAATGTAGTCAATCGAAGTTACAAATGAAGCCCGGGATTTAAATATCCCGGGCTTCATTTGCATCTTGCCGGGCGCCGCCATTTTTAAATCCCTGGTAGTTCGGACTCCGTGCCCGCGGCTACACGCGGCACGGAGTAGGTAGTTCGAATTAGGCTTTCTAATTCGAACTACTGTTACACCTTGTTCCATTCCACGAGTAACGGTAGAAAGCCTAATTCGAACTACCTACTCCGTGCCACGTGTAGCTGCGGGCACGGAGTCCGAACTACCTGGGATTTAAAAATGGCGGCACCCGGCAAGATGCAAATGAAGCCCGGGATATTTAAATCCCTGGCTTCATTTGTAACTTTGATTGACTACATTAACCACCCTAGTTCGAACTAGGGTGGTAGTGTAGACATAACCTGGATGTTTTCAAAGCTCTGTCCACAGTGACTCCAAGGCCTCTTTTTTTAGTGGTAACAGATAATTTAGAATTCTCCTCTCCCTCCCTAATCATTAACTTAATGAGCATCCTTAAATATCCCACTTAGAAATCACATTCAAACAGTGAAATCTTTTCAAGATTTACAACTGTGCATCTTGTACCAGGCCACCGAATGTACCACATTGAATATACAATGAGAGAATAATCAAAAGGGTAAGGTCTGTGAAATGTAAATATGTAGGGTGGGCTTTTCAAATGCCCATGTGACTGATATCAATGAGAGTTAAGCATCTAAATACTTTTGAGAGTCTGGGCTTTTGGCCTTATTTCCTTATGTATTTGAGAATCCTATCAAAAATGTTAAGAGCTATCCATTTGCACATGAAGGTATCTGATTTGTGTTTGCCTGTACTTGTGTGAATCATGCATACATATGCATACATATTTTTCAAAAAAAAATTAAGTGGTTTAGGAACCCAAGTCTTATTGATTTTCATTGGGATGCAGGTGGGTAAGTCAATTTGTAAATGTTATCTATAATGTATTGTACAAACCCCAGTCCCTGGCCCAAACTGTTGGACTGGGGTCTGAACAGATGCTCAAGAGGCAAATTGGAAGAATCCTAGGCCACAGGATAGATGTGGAGCTGCACAGAAAAGCCAATTCAAATCAATTGCTGGTATAGACTCTTCATGATCTTTTGAATTATCTCCATGGTGGAGAGGATGAGAGAATCTATGCACCAGTGAATCCCTGAGCCTAGTTATGGCATACCACATGCATCCTCTAGCCCCCCCACATTTGACCACAAAAATGCAGCAGTTTGGGTACTGATGGAATCTCAGCTACATGGAAATGGGAACTGGATTGACCCTATAAAATAATTGTCTTTCCACTATGAAATCCTGATATTCATTTATTTCTAAGTGTGCACACAATGAAAAGAACATGGCACTTAACAGTGGCCACAGAACCGGGTACAATTTACTAATAAATTTTAGTTCTCTTTTCAGCATGGCTACTCATGCTGATGAAAGTCAAAAGAAAAGAAAAAGCATGACTCTCACATTCTCCTGATTATGCAGTGTTTATTTCAAATCCTTAGCAGGTGCTTTGCCTGAAGAAAGCAGGCTGGCATAAACATAAGCAAAAGCATGAAAATGTGACTGCTAAAGGCTAAGAAAAGAGAAAGAAAACAAATAAAAAGACCTACATATAAAGACTTATCATTTATTATTAAAAAAGAATCTTGTGATTTTTGGGGACAGACTTTTGAATGCTTGGGGTTGGCAATACTAAAGCCATAGACTCTCTAGAGTAAATCTGGCCTCTTTAAGTTTTAATTAATAGCATAACAGTTTTGCCACCAATTTCAAATGTATAAGTGTCAGATCCAGTGTTTCCTGTAAAATGAGTACTTGGGTGGCCACCTAGAAGAGATTCTGGTTCTGTCCAGCTGATTAGCAGAGCATCCACAGCACCCACCTCTGGCAGCATACATGTCTACTGTTGGTGCACACCTCTATTTGCCTCGATGCACACAACAAATTTTATTCTGCACATGAGTGTAAAAAAATGAAACACTGGTCATGTCTCATAGAAAAAATAGAAATGTTTAGCTAGTCCATAGGGGTCAGATGCCTAAACATATAAATGCATGGTTATGTAAATTCTGTTAGGTGTTTAAGTAGGCAAAGTGCTGGACTCCTTTGTCACCTACTCTACTTAAGCATTTTCAAAAAATCCACTAGACATCTATCTGCATCCTTAGAGATTTAGCTACCTCAGTGGACTGAGTACATCAAAACAGACTATAAAATGTGTAGTGTTGTGGTAACAGGGTTCACTTGGCAATCTAGTGCACAGCAAACTAGTGTGTTGTAGGTTCAGACCCTGGCTTGCTATGCACTACCTTGTCATGTAAACAAGACCCCTTTTTGTTGTTTTTTAAGTTTTTCCTGTTACAGACTAACTCAGCTACCCCTCTGAAGCTTATCTACTCACTGTATCGCTTTTTTCTTCCTCCCCTCCTTTTCTTTCTCTTTTTTTCCTTCTCCCCCTCCCTTTCCCTCCTTCCGTTATTTATTCTTGGATCTGGACTTCTAACACTTTTGTCATCTGATGAAATGAACTCTGCCCAGGAAAGCTCATGATACATGGTTTGTTAGTCTTCAAGGTGCTTCTAGTCTATTGTTTTTTAAGTTTTTCCTGTTACAGACTAACTAGGCTACCCCTCTGACGCTATTTACAAGACTGTCAATTGTTTAAACTAAGAGGGGAAATGAATTATTAGAAGCTGTGTATGGAAGGCAAATAAGTACAGATAGTAGTGGAAAGAGATGTTAATGAACATGATTGTATGGATCAGTGTGAATCTGCAAACCCCATGTTTTTGAATTTGTTGAAAAACTAATAATACATTTAATTGACAACAGGCTCCAAAATGGACACCCAGTGACTTGTTCAATATCTCTTTTGCTCTCAGTTTTATTATGCTAAACTCCATGATATCTGAATATCTCTCAGGAGCATATTCTATTAATCAAATCCAGGTTTTTCAGAAGTCTAAGGAGAGTCTTCTCACTGGGAGCTAGATTGGGCTGAATGTTAAATGTGTAGCTGGATAATAGGAACACATTTATTTAGTTGCATTGGATGTTATGATTTCAGTTCTGAAAATAATTTTATTTTGTACAATATTATACCAAAGTGTGATCTTAAAAAACACTTTAAAAAAAAAAAAGCTTTTCCAGGGCATGTCTATACAGCAGAGCTAAAGCCGATATAAGCTATGCGACTTTAGCTACGTCAACTGTGTAGCTTAAATCGAAATAGCTTATTTTGGGTTTTGTGCTGTCTACACAGCAGAAAATCTGAGAAAGAGCTCTCTTCCTCTGACTTCCCTTACTCCTCATATAATGAGGGTTTCAGGAGTCAAGAGTAAGAAATCCTCCAGCTCGACGTTATTTCAATGTCATGTCAAAATAACTGTTTGTAGTGTAGACATGGACTGTGTTATTTTGGAATAACAAAAGTTATTCTGAAATAACACTGCTGTGTAGACTTACCCCTAGTGTGTCTGTCATTCCTTAGAAAAGGCTAAAATGAGTAGGGCTGGGGCAAAGGAGACAATTATCCCATGTCCAAGGGATTCAAAGGAGCCTGAGGCTCCTGGTCACTGATGCTTCTTTAAATTGCTGTTGGAACCTTATATGGCACACTCCGGGTAGCTCTGAGGGCTTTGAGGGGGCAGAGTGATGTGCTCCAAGGAGCACTCAAGGCTGGCTACCTCAGCCCCACCTCTTCCTCCTCTTCCAGGAGTGCAGAGTGAAAGCCCCACCCCACCTGGTCCAAGTCTGTGTTCCCCAGTGCTAATGTCCACTAGTATTCACATTGCATCTGAATTTTTAAAACACTTTTTGGGCTGTCTCAGAAGTGAGTAGGGTGAAGAAAATGTTGTGGGTTTATTTTTCTTCATCCCTTTAATTCTAATTCATTTAGCTTAAGCACTCCTATATTTCAAGCTAGCTTCTTATCTGTGTTTTATGCCTTTGACTAAATTGCATTTCAAATAAAAGTGACGAATAAACGTGACTTTTATAAATGAGCAATCGGGATATGTAAATAATGGTTGGGATGGAATAGCAGATTATATTTAACAGTGACATAATTTATAACAGGTAACATACATGAAAAGGATGATGGATGGATTTACTTTCCTTCCAAAGTTAGCATTTGAATTGCATTTCCGATCCTTATTTACTTGCTTCTTTTGGTAAAATATTGTCTTTATGAAAACTGTGTTTAGCTGTGATGCTAAGTACGTCTCCCTCTGTCCCAGTGTTTCACAAACATCAGAGATAAAAAGACATCTTTTAAAAATTGGAAGTCAAATCCTAGTGAGATAAATAGAAAGGAGCATAAACACTGCCAAATTAAGTGTAAAAATGTAATAAGAAAAGCCAAAAAGGAGTTTGAAGAACAGCTAACCAAAAACTCAAAAGGTAATAACAAAATGTTTTTTAAGAACATCAGAAGCAGGAAGCCGGCTAAACAATCATTGAGGCCCCTGGAAAATCGAGATACAAAAGGAGCACTAAAAGATGATAAAGTCATTGCGGAGAAACTAAATGAATTCTTTGCTTCAGTCTTCACAGCTGAGGCTGTTAGGGAGATTCCCAGACCTGACCAGTCCTTTGTAGGTGAGAAATCTGAGGACTTGTCACAGATTGAAGTGTCATTAGAAGAGGATTTGGAATTAATTGATAAACGTAACAGTAACAAGTCAACGGGACCAGATGGCATTCACCCAAGAGTTCTGAAAGAACTCAAATGTGAAATTGCAAAACTATTAACTATAGTTTGTAACTTATCCTTTAAATCAGCTTCTGTACCCAATGACTAGAAGATAGCTAATGTAACTCCAATATTTAAAAAGGGCTCTAAAGGCGATCCCAGCAATTACAGACCGGTAAGTCTAACGTCAGCACCGGGCAAATTAGTTGAAACAATAGTAAAGAATAAAATTGTCAGACACATAGAAGAACATAATTTGTTGGGCAAAAGTCAACATGGTTCCTATAAAGGGAAATCATGTCTTATTACTCTATTAGAGTTCTTTGAAGGGGTCAACAAGCATGTGGACAAGGGGGATCCAGTAGATATAGTGTATTTAGATTTCCAGAAAGCTTTTGACAAGGTCCCTTACCTTGTATAAATTAAGTTTTTATGGGATAAGAAAGAAGATCCTTTCAGGGACTGAGAACTGTTTAAAAGACAGGAAAGAAAGGGTAGGAATAAATGGTTAATTTTCAGAATGGAGAGGGGTAACTAGTGGTGTTCCCCAAGGGTCAGTCTTAGAACCAATCCTAGTCAACATATTCATAAATGATCTGGAGAAAGGGGTAAACAGTGCGGTGGCAAAGTTTGCAGACAATACTAAACTGCTCAAGGTAATTAAGACCAAAGCAGATGGTGAAGATCTTCAAAAAGATCTCACCAATCTAAGTGACTGGGCAACAAAATGGCAAATGAAATGTCATGTGGATAAATGTAAAGTACTGCACATTGGAAAAAATAACCCCAGCTATACATATAATATGATGGGGGCTAATTTAGCTACAAACAAATCAGTCATCGTGGATAGTTCTCTGCAGATTTCCACGCAGTTGTGCCGCGGCAGTCAAAAAAGCAAACAAGATGTTAGGAATTATTAAAAAAGGGATAGAGAATAAGATGCAGAATATCTTATTGCCCTTATATAAATCCATGGTACGCCCACATTTTGAATACTGCATACAGATGTGGTCTCCTCATCTCCAAAAAAGATATACTGACATTAGAAAAGGTTCAGAGAAGGGCAATTAAAATGATTAGGGGCTTGGAACGGGTCCCATATGAAGAGAGATTAAAGAGACTGGGACTTTTCAGCTTGGAAAAGAGGAGTCTAAGGGGGGATATGATAGAGGTATATAAAATCATGAGTGATCTGGAGAAAGTGAATAAGGAAAAGTTATTTACTTGTTCCCATAATACAAGAACTAAAGACCACCAAATAAACTAATGGGCAGCAGGTTTAAAACAAATAAAAGGAAGTTCTTCTTCACACAGCACATAGTCAATCTGTGGAAATCCTTGCCCGAGGCGGTTCTGAAGGCTAGGATTATAACAGGGTTTAAAAGAGACTAGATAAATCCATGGAGGTTAAGTCCATAAATGACTATTAGTCAGTATGGGTAAGGAATGGTGTCCCTAGCCTCTGTTTGTCAGATGGTGGAGATGGATAGCAGGAAAGAGATTGCTTGATCATTACCTGTTTGATTCACTCCCTCTGGGACACCTGGCATTGGCCACTGTTAGCAGATAGGATACTGGGCTGGATGGACCTTTGGTCTGATCCAATATGGCCATTCTTATGTTCTTATTTGTATCTACCCACATATTTTATACTTTCTGCTTTAACAACTAAATTTCAGAATTAGTTAGACAGCTAAAAGACTCTCCTTTGGCTATTGAGTTCAGTCCTGCTGTGAAGGATGGGGAGAGGATGAAACACCTGAACAGCCTCCCACAGGTGCTGGTCAAGGAAATGATTACACCACCTGTTAAGAATGTGCAGCTTCTACCCCCTCGGTCACAGTTTCACTGCCTCATGTTCATGAAAGGACTAAACCCCCCAAAAGTGCAAGATCAGCCTTATATTGTTCTTGCATCAGACTGAGAAATATTGCACAGCTTTTCAATGATTGTGGAACAGCAGAGAAACTTTCCTTGTGCCCTTCTGCTTGTACACTGATGTCAGTACCTAGAAAAAGTTGCTTCATGTATACTTTGAAAGAAAAAAGTTATAAAAATGTAAACCTGACACTATTATTCTAGTCTGTTTGCTTATTTTGACAGATAACTGTGACTTTGAAGCAAAGGAGAACCAGTACTTCCTGGCCTCACTATGATGTTTCAAAAATAGAGACTCTTCTATGAGAATTGGTGTGGGTGATTGTGGGCCTCACAGGATGGGATTGAAATTGCCTTATGGGGTCTTATGCTGGGGTGGATTAGGTCCTAAAGCCCCTTGAGGTCCTACCACAGCACACCCCAGAAAAGGGCAGTAGAGAGGGTTGCCTAGTGTGTCTGGGAAGCAGTTGATAAAGTCCAGCAAACTAGTATAAGGATAGCTGCTGGGCCAGAGCAAGTTTAGTTGCTGTGTGGAGCTCGAGAAACGAAGTTCAGATGACTGGCTGGCTGGAAGAGCAGCAGTTCTGCAGTTAGCTCACTGTAGACAGCTCATTGCAAATAGGGCAGAGCCCTGAGGTAATGGCGTAGTTGGGTCAGGGCTGCAGGGAAATGGCCCAGTGGTTTAGAGCAGCAGTGGGAGTAAAATAAATGGACAGTCAGCTGCTATCGGTGAGCCAGGATACAGAATAGTGAGAGGACATGGGTGCCTTCCAATCTTATTACCTGTATGTAAATCCATGGTATGCCCACATCTTGAGTACTGTGTGCAGATGTGGTTGCCTCATCTCAAAAATGATATAGCGGAACTGGAAAAATTATTAGTGGCATGGAACAGCTGCCATATGAGGAGGGATTAAAAAGCCAGTGACTTTTCTGCATGTAAATGAAATGATTAAGGGGGGATATGATAGAGGTCTGAAAGATAATAACTGGTATGGCAAAAGTAAATAAAAAACTGTTATTTACTCCTTCTCACAATACAAGAACTAGAGGTTATCAAATGACATTAACAGTCAGCAAGTTTAAAACAAGCAAAAGGAGGTATTTGTGGAACTCTTTACCGAAGGATGTTATAAAGGCCAAGACACTAACAGGGTTCAAAAAAGGAGAGTTATTTACTCCTTCCTATAACACAAGATCTGGGGTCATGAAATGAAATTGATAGATAGCAGGTCTAAAGCAAATAAACAAAAGTAAGTAATTCTTTACACAATGCACAGTCAACCTGTGGATCTTGTCAGAGGATGTTGTGAATATTCTTAAACTGTCTAAGAATCCCTAATCTAGTCTCAATTTAAAAAGTGCTATGTTGTTGAATACTCATTCTATGGCTGAATTTTCATGTCAAAGGCTACATCTAGACTACAATGTTTTATCGAAAAAAAGTATGTAAATTGTGCTCCACAATTTGCTAACCTTTTTCCAATAGTTTTGTCAGAAGAGGCCTGTCTATACCGGGACAAATTTTTGAAAAACCTCCTCTTTTGGAAGAGCTCTTCTTCCTTGTGGGAAGAGGAAGACAGGGCTTCTGAAAGAGTGCATCTGTTCTTCTCCAAAAAAAAGTAGAAGAGCAGACATGTTCCCTGGATGCGGCAGGGTTTTTCCAGGATACCTCTGGTATCCTGGAAAAAACCTGAAGTCTAGACATAGCCAAATTGACTAGATTTGATATGCTATTGAATGTGACATAATGAATAATAATAATATAGTATGCAATTCAACATGAAAAATAAAAAATACTTTAGAGGAACAATTTTTACAGTATTTGTATAATAGTGCTCACCAATCCAAGAGCTGTGGTTTACTTGTTTGGTTATCTATCAACTCCTATATGTCACATGGCAGTTAACAGCTGTAATAGCTCTGTTCTGCCTGGATTTGGAATAGTTAAAATAAAACAATGTGGTAAACAGCCAGCATAAATACCAACAATTATTCTTGTTAAACAACATGAAGCAAGAAAGCAACTTTTCAAAATTTGTTTCTAAACCATAATTGCACAACCCATGCTGACAAATTAAGAAGCAAACAAACCTATTCACATTCAAATAATAGGTTTCCAAACTGGAAATGTCAAGCACTTCCTTATGAGGCACACTTCAGCCAGCTACCGTGTTCATCAGCTCA
Source organism: Pelodiscus sinensis (assembly GCF_049634645.1). NCBI lineage: Eukaryota > Metazoa > Chordata > Testudines > Trionychidae > Pelodiscus > Pelodiscus sinensis. The sequence continues at coordinate 73,999,746 of NC_134713.1, forward strand.
CATATGTTTTCACTAATAAAATGGGAGGAGATGCCAATAGTGCAGCACACAGTCTTTTTCCCACCTAAAACGCCCTGAAAAATATATTAATTTCCTTAAGTGTTGATGTAGACTTTGTTATTCAATGTACAGTGTTAATCTATTAAAAATAAAACCATATTAGTTATGTAAATGTAATTATTAGTGAAGCTTCAGAATCCTAGAAAACTAACTCTGAGAGGTATGTGCTATCCCATTCACTCATTAACTGAGATGCCCCATGATCATATGAATGTCAACATTTTAACTATTTCATCCCTCATATAGAAAAAGAGAAGAGAGGGCAAATCATAGATTTACTGTGAGCATTATCTCATGTGGTGCCATGAGAGAGTGATGCTTCCTCCCTCTCCAGTCTCAGACCCTGGCTCCATAAAGAAGAGCCAAAGAAAATGTCAGAGCCTGTGAGCATATTAAAGCATCATTGATGGGAGGAGAAGGCCAAGGACACCGGTGGAGCTCTGACAGATGCATGAATATTTTGAACATCTCCACAATCTTTTTTTCTTCCCAATCTGACCCCTACTAAGCAGATTCATTCATAAATTTTACTGTGATGTGAACATTGCATATGTCTATTCATAACATGATAACCAAACAACACATCATCAGGTCCAAACCACATCCAATGAACCACCAAGATTTATCCCTCACTGTGAATACCTCAAAAACTACCTTGCCCTATGCAGTCCAGAAAAAGCTTCTTCTGAAAGAAGCCTGCAGTCTAGACATAGTCATTTAGAACATAATGCAAAACTCATGGAAGTAGTGAGAAATGTTGCAAAATGATCCGCAACATTCTTCCTTGGAATTTGTCTGCCATACCAAATGATTCGTGATATGCAGTAATGTAAACAAAAGCAAAGATTGCCATCGTAGTAGTAAAGATGTTTGTATTGAGCACCCAGGGTACGTCTACACTACAGCGCTAGTTCGAACTAACTTAGTTCGAATTAGTTAATTCGAACTAAGCTAGTTCGAACTAACGCATCTAGAACTAAAAACTAGTTCGAACTAGCGTTTTGCTAGTTCGAACTAGTAAGTCCACATTGAGTGGACTCTGAACAGGGCTTAATGATGGCCGGAAGCAGTGCCGGCAGGGCATAAAAGGAGGACTTAGAGCATGGAGATACTGTCTCAGGCTAGCCGAGGGCTGCGCTTAAAGGGTCCCGACCCCCACCCCGGACACACAGTTCTAAGGGGTGCCCCGCTTGCAAAGAAGTTCTGGCTTGGAGTGCCCTGAGTGCCCACACTGGGCACATCACACCACTCGGCCATCAGCCCGGCTGCACTTGCCGCAGGCTGCCATCTGGGGAGAGGGAGTAATTGGGGGGCTGCAGGAGAGCTTCCACCCCCAGAAGCCCGCAGAGCCAGCCCAGTCCTCCCCATCGGGGGCTCGTACCCCATTCCTCCCTCACCTCCTTCCACTTGCCCTTCCCTAGCCCCCCTTCTTATTGATGTACAAAATAAAGATAACGTTTCTTCCAACATTGACTCTGTCTTTATTGAAAAAAACTGGGGGAGACTGGGAAAAGGAGGTGGGAGAGGGGAAGAGAAAGGCTGGGAGAGGGGAGGGCAACTAACATGATCAGGGGTTGGGAACAGGTCCCATATGAAGAGAGGCTACAGAGACTGGGACTGTTCAGCTTAGAAAAGAGGAGACGGAGGGGGGACAGGATAGAGGTCTCTAAAAGCAGGGGTTGGATGGAGAGGGTGCATTCAGAAAAGTTCTTCCTGAGTTCCCATAAAGAAGGACTAGAGGACACCAAAGGAAAGGAATGGGTAGCAGGCTTCAAACTAGTAAGAGAAAGTTGTTCTTGACAAAGCAAATAGTTAACCTGTGGAACTCCTTGCTGCAGGAGGCTGTGAAGGCTACAACTAGAACAGAGTTTAAAGGGAAGTGAGATCAAGTCATGGAGGTTGGGTCCATGGAGTCCTATTAGCCAGAGGGTAGGAGTGGTGTCCCTGCCCAAAGTTTGTGGAAGGCTGGAGAGGGATGGCACGAGACAAATGGCTTGGTCATTGTCTTCGGTCCATCCCCTCCAGGGTCCCTAGGGTTGGCCGCTGTGGGCAGACAGGCTACTGGGCTAGATGGACCTTTGGTCTGACCCAGGACGGCCATTGTAAGCTCAGGGCTCAGGGTCGGGGGTCTCAGTGGACCCCCTTGATTTTCATGCACACCTGGTCCTGGGTGGCCAGGCTGGCAGCTCTCCTGCCCTAGACGGCCACTTTCCTGTGCCTAGTGCGGAGATCGTGGACGAGGTCCACGATGTCCGCACTAGCCCAGGAAGGTGCCCGCCTCTTGCGGTCCAGGGCAAGCTCCCGGGAGCCGCCAGCCTGGTCCCGGCAAGAGGGGGTGGGCTGGGGGGCATCGGGTGGGTGGCTCTGTGCCGTGCCAGGTGCAGGGTCTGCTAGCTGGGTGCTGGCAGGCTTGCACCTGGCACGGGCACCGTAGCCAGCCCGTGCCCCTTTAAGGGGTCCGGGGCCGGGAGGGGGGCATAGAGTTTCCCTGGTGTTGGCCAGAGTGGCCACCAGGGAAACCTGGGGAGGGCTAGCCTCCCACTAGTTCGAACTAAAGGGCTACACAGCCCTTAGTTCGAACTAGCTAGTTCGAACTAGGCGTTAGTCCTCGTAAAATGAGGTTTACCTAGTTCGAACTAAGCGCTCCGCTAGTTCGATTCAAATTCGAACTAGCGGAGCGCTAGTGTAGCGCATAGGAAAGTTAGTTCGAACTAACGTCCGTTAGTTCGAACTAACTTTCTAGTGTAGACATACCCACAGATAGCATGGTAATAGGCATAGTAGGATTTGATAGATAATCATAAAAGTCCTCAACTATAAGAGCGTATTCGATACTCACATAAAACATTTTCCACTAGACACTTTACCTTGCCAATATATGCTAATAGTGATAAATATTCCTGTGGTAAAAGAAGGAACAGGAGCAATCCAAACATTTAGCCACTGTCAGTTTAGTACATATTATTAAGGTTGTGACAATGCTCTAAGTATTTATCTTGTCCACTGAAGGAGAACTCAAAATCAGCAGTTTGCAAGTGCATTTATCATTCTTAAATCAATTGTGGTGACTATCACCACCACAAGAACTACAAGCACAGTACTCAAGATGTGACATTCCACATTGTGAGGATCCATTTATAAACTCTACAGGAGTGAAATAGCAATCACAACCACTTTTTAAACCTAACTTGTAAAGCCTCCAACAATAACCAGCTCACAGGGTCACCCTTGCAAACGGTGCCATATGTGGTAAATGGCTGTGGTATAGTGAAATGCGAATGGGGCACCAAGCAGCTTTTGTTATTTAATTGAATGGAAAAAACACGGGTGAATTGCTGCTACCAATGTGCTGCTTCAGCCGGCCACTGTCTAGCCATGCTTCACTTCAAGCTTAACACAATCTTAACTACAAGAGAAAAATAGCCTGGTTCTTCAAGTTGACAGATGAAGAAACTGAGATGGTGCCCACTCCTGCATGGCTGCGCAAGATGGAAGAAAGGAAGGATGTATCCTTTCCATGCTTATGGCTATGTGCTGGAGCCAGGAACAGTTGCTGTCTTTGCACACACTTGCTGCAAGGTCTGTACAACTGCCTCGCACAGGCAGCAGCATACACTGTCTACAGCCGATCAGAATAATTGTGCCTCTATGCTGCACAATAGTTGCAGGAGGTCAGTACAGGGCCCCTTACATGGGAAATTCATTAAAGACATAAATTTACACTGTAGATAAAAGAAGGAATTTCAGTTGATGTAAGTATTTTCCTGTTCAGCTCAAGTTGCTTGGTAATTTTCATCCATTCAATTTTTTTTCAAAACACACATTGTTTCTTATCCTGAAATTTTCAGGCCACTATATATCTCACAGGAAAAAATTCATGAAGTTTATCCAAAGAACTCTGAAATTTGAAAACTGTTGCCTGATTTTAGAAAGTTAATTTTATTAATGTGGATAGCATGGGTTATAAGTTCACCAGGTAATTTGATCAGAAGATAATAAAGTTTTTGTCCGACAATCATGCAGCAAAGAGCATGCAAGGATCTGTGGGGGTGTGATGATAGTCACACTGAGAAAAATGTGTCCTTAAAGGATTTTACTGAAATACATGGGTTGGAACTCAAATAGTAAACTAATTGTAGAATAATCAGAGTTACAAATGCAATAATATTGTTCTAGAGACACATGTGATATTCTATAAAGCTTTTGATTAATATCCTCTCACCCTTTCTTGAAAACCCAGTGGTAAAAGACAAAGAACTAGCCTGTCATCTGTCATTCTAAAAGGGTTCTCGTCCAGGATCCTCAATTCTGGAACAGGAGTGCATAGATTAGGAGAAGCTACAGAGCTAACTTGGAATTTTACTTACCGGTAACTTGAAACTCTCAGTTAAACATAAAAGCCTGAAAACTAATAAACAAAGAAACCTTAAAGCTTGAAGCTTAAGCTTGTATGTTTTTCTAGGAACTCAAAAGTTTAGCAAAACTGGAACTTAGAAGCTCAGAAGTATCTGTGGCATGGTGGGCCACCCCTCTTATGGAGCTTAAGATCTCAAGTCCTTTTTTAAAATGTTCAAACAAAATGTAAGGATACCCTTACTCCATATATATATATATATATATATATATATATATATATATATATATATATATATATATATATATACACACACACACACACACACATACACACACAAACAAACAATAGGCTAAAAATAACTGATATGAGAATTATCTATTATTATTAATATATTAGTATTAGATCATTCTCACATCTGTTACTTTTGTCCTAAACAGTTATTTCTGTTCTTTCCTTGCCATGTACCTATTAAGTTTAAAAGACAATGAACTTAGGAAACCCCTTATGCTAAAAAAGCTGTTTCAGCTCATCTTTCATTTATCTATTTTAAAGGTCACCGCCATATATGGGTCTCGCGTTTAGTATATCACTATAAATCTAGGTATAAGGTCCTGGTATGAGAACTTTGCTGCCTGGGTGAAAGATCCCAGACATATGGATGCTAAAACAAAAGACATCACTATGTAGCACTTTAAAGACTAGCAAGATGGTTTACTCAACATACAGGATGTGCATGTAGGTCCCTTGTGTTACAGTAAAATACTTTAATAGAAACATACAACATTATTATAATAAATAATCAAAACCATAAGAAAATAAAAATCCATGAAAGAGATATAGAGTCCAAGCAAGCAGGCTATTGAGTCCTGGAGAGTTGGCAACCTTATAATAGGCACAAACCCACTTGCTCATTAAGTACACAGGCCATAGCTCCTGAGGCACTCTATTACTGACCAGAAATAAAGACCAGAAATCTGGCAGAAGAAGCGAAGTGGAGGAATATCCTCATATGGGGAAACCCCAGGTGATGTAAATGGTATCTCACAGGCAGGAAGAACTGTGACTCTAGTATAGTCTGGAATAGTTCCTTAGGTGGCCTCGTAGCTGGGTGTAATTTAATACTGGGAGGGCTTTAAATTATGCTGAGGAAGAGACTAGCTCCCAGATTGAAGGACAGGGGAAATGCAAAGTTGTTCAGCTGCTGCAAGTAGAAATTTGGCTCAATTAAAGACCTGGGCCACAAATTCAAACCTTTATATTATAGTGTCTCTATTACATGTTTTAAATGCATTGTGTATCCATGCCATCCTCTTTGTTTTGTCAGCAACGCAAACCCTTTATTTCCCACAGTGAATAATTAGGGGTACTGGGGAAAAAAAACTCTGAAAATTCATTGACCCTTTGAGAACTATGCTGTAATAATGTACATTTCAGACTGGAGTTCAGTTTTGGCTGTCAGTACAATGGTGGTGGCAAACCAGCAGAAGCTGTAATTGTATCAATCACATCATAACCACTTAGAATGAAATTGACTTTCCTCCATAATCTGAGTAACCCGGCTTGCTGATGGGAGATCAGAACCAAACTGCCCATGTATGGTGAGGCAGAGGCAAAGTCACTTAGTAGCTTCACTTAGCTGCTGCCCTCTAAAGAAGTGTGGAGAAACTTCAATTGCTTAAACTTAGATCCTCTGGTTGTTGTACAGCCACGTTGTCTTCAGTACAAACTTATGCCATGTTTGCGCATGACTGAAGTGCTGACAAAATGATCTTGGTCTTGATCTTTACTAGCCACAAAGTCATGGTGGGACTCATATCAGCTAATTTGATTCTTCACATCGGTGTGAAAGAAGTTAAGATATTATACAAATCTACAGGGTTCAAGAGATACAGAGAACCTGGCATGGACTTCTGTATGCATGAGTCAGACATTTTTAAAGAAATACAAACCTCTATATTCTATCTTTTTTATTTAAACTCAGAACAGCTGTACAGAGAGAATGTCATGCAGAGTTTTTATTTCAGATGTTCCAATTAAACTCAAATCAATCTCACCCATTTATTTAACAAATTAACTTAAATACTTGAATGCCCAATTGACTGTGTATATTTTCTAAATTGTTTTCTTTAAGTAAAAGAAGGAGCACAATTTTTATGGTGTTAGAAATGATTCAGACTTCTAGCTGTCAATAAAGAATAATGACAAAGACAAGAGTTATATTTTTAAAGCATATACAAATCTGGTTTCAGATGATGGAAATTAAACTCCAGCTTCTTGATTTAAATATCTCTACATCAAATCAATGTTTTGAGATTTGCCAACCAAAAGCAATGTTTGGGGCAATTATATTAATATTTTCACAACAACATTATCTTTCTTTTCAAAATTAGAAATGTAAGTTGATTTTGTATATTGAAATTGCTCTTTAGAACAGCTAAGCAGAAGTTAAGACATTCAACTCTTTAAAGTATGTTTAAAATAAGTTTACATATGAAAACTATCAAGAACATTTGCAAATATGGAATCCAGTGTTATCTAAGGAATAGGCTCAGTTTGTCATTTACAATAGCCTCCTCATAATTATGGATTAGCAGACTTCACTCTATTATCCATATTTAAATTGAAGTGTCATTCATTAGCAGTTGAAACACCATGTTGACCTGATAAAAAAACTAATAAAAAACCTAATTATTACAGTTCTGCTTAAGTAAAATTCTTTCAAGACATTTCCAAACAACATTGCACTGTTGGTCTCCAAATTCTTTCATTTTTGCTAAGAATGCATTTTCAATTAAAGTCTGTTAAACCCATTAATTTACTCTTTACAATGAAAGTAGGCCAGCAAGCACAGCTGCTGGTTTTTTTCCACTGGTAGATCCAAATCAAGATAGAGTGAATTCCAGATTTTCTTAAACTAGCAGCTGCAGCTGATTCTCTGAAGGTGTATATGTGCTGCCTAGAGAAAAAATACCAGTAGCAGAGTTGTGCAATCCCAATGAATAGTTGGGCTTTGGATTTGATTAGAAACTCAAAGCAAACCAAAGCAAACTTCTCAAAGAGTCCTAGCAATGGGGTGCTGCAATTCATACTGGACCCAAACTGAATAAACTTAGCATACTTTCAAGGGAATTAACATGGATTTCTAGGTTTGAGATTTTGGGAGTTGTTTTAAACAATGTGAAACTCATTTTCATTCATTGTTTTGACATATAGCTTGACTGCTCAGATGAGGATTTGGTGTGAGTTGTGGAGGTCATTCAAAATGGAATTTGGGAGATATAAACTTGGACAAATCCAAGCTAAAAGAAAGGTTTGTATGAATTTTAATTTTCCACAATTTTCATCAACAGTTTTTGATAAGCAGCAGCTAAAAATGATTTGTTCATATTGTGGTAGCATAAGTAAGAATTTTGATCAGACTTTATCTGATAAAGATAGTCAGGTTATAGCAGTGCTCTGAAAGTAGTAATCAGATCTCCAACCCCTGTTTTGGTACCACTTATGAATCTAAATTTTCAGGAAGATTTCTGTTATCCATTGAAACTAACACATGCAGAGATATATGGAAGTTTTATTTAAACTTTCTAACTGGAGAAAACCAAGCATTTTAAAGCTGAATAAATAGGGAGGAACAATATTACACTGCCGTTCCGTAGAAGAAAAACAAGGTCAAATATAAGTAAAAACCAGCTAATGCTGAAAGAACAAAACTATACTTTTATATTTTTACTCTGTGATATTTTATAATTAACATACTATATATCTGTGTATTTCTCTCTGTATGAGTGTGCATGTATGTGTGTGTGCGTGATTCTGCCGCAAAAAAAAGCAAACATCCTTCTGGGATGCATTAACAATAGTGTTGTAAGCAAGACACAAGACGTAATCTTCTGCTCCACTCTGCACTGAGTAGGCCTCAACTGGAGTTCTGGGCAACACATTTCAAGAAAGATGTGGACAAACTGGAGAGAGTCTAGAGAAAAGAAACAAAAATGATTAAATGTCTACACAACATGACCTCCGAGGGAAGACTGAAAGAACTGGGTTGTTTAGTTTGGAAAAGAAGAAGCCTGAGAGAATACATGACTACAGTTTTTAAGTACCTAAAAAGGTGCTACAAGGAGGAGGGAGAAAAATTATTCTCCTTAAACTCTGAGGATAGGACAAAAAGCAATGGGCTTAAATTGCAGCAAAAGGGAGAATTAGGTAGGGGACCCAAATGATCAAGTTTCTAAGTGCCAAGAAGCTCTCTTTCCCTTTACAAGAGACTTATTGTTCTCTGGTCTGGTCCTTCAGTTTCCAGTCTAGTATTTCCCTGTCTTGGGCCTTTGTAGATTTTTGTTTCTTTTCAAATTGCAGGTTAATTAGCTTTCCTCAAATTAACATTAAGCATGTCTTACATAATCCATACAATGTGCATACACAAGCTTCAATGTAACATAACTTTTGCTGTCAACACTATTTTCATGTCATTATGTCCTCAAGTCACCTTGTTTCTGTTTTTCCAAATATAGAGGCTTTTAACGTAATTTTTGTATGTTTTATCCTTTTATCTGTGTCTTTCAACACAATGAAAACATCACCTTAGTCCTGTCAGCATCATCTAAAAAAGTCTAAGAAAAGAAAAATTATCAAGAAAACAGATCAGTGAGAAAGGGAAGGAGGAGGAGCCTCCTCCCAACCCCAGGCTGCAAGAAGCAGGCAGTTTGTAGAGAAAGTTCAGATTTCAGGCTCTTCTCCAAACTACAGCAGTTGGGTGAGAATAAGAGGGGAAGATGACTCCCTTCTTCCATCCAGGCATAGCAGGTGTGCTAGAACAGAGACGGGAAGGATTTTCAACACTGGGTGGACAAAATGGGACTGGAGACCCATGAGGGACAAGGAGGTGGGATCTTTGCTACATGGGCAAGAGACTGGACCCAAGACTGGGGTTCCCAGCTCCCAGGGCAGCAGTGAGCAATAATTTTTGATCAGGGGCCACTCCAAGAATTTGGAAGTCGTTGAGGGCCACACTCTTCCAATGGAGGAGATGCGGGGTCTGGGATGTAGGCTGGGTGCAGAAGGGAGCTTGCAGTAAGGGATTAGGGTGTAGAAGAGGGTGTGGAGTCTGGAAGGAAGTTTGGGTGAAGGAAGCAGCCATGACCTGGGTTAGGGGACTATTGTGTAGAGTTTTGAGTTGTGACCTTGGGCAGAAGGGGGCAGTGACATGGGAAGGTGACTAGGTTGCATGGGGGTTTGGGGTGTGATCTAGGGCAGAAGGGGTTTGTGACTTGGGGCACGAGACTGGGATGCAGTATCTGGGAAGGGAAATGGGTGCAGGAGGGGTGCAGAGGGTTTGGGTTGTGACTCGAGGTAGGGGACTGAGGTGTACGATCTGGGAGGGATATGGGTGCCAGAGAGAGGCAGAGGGTTTTGGTTGTAACATGGGGCAGAGGGTTGGAGTGCAGGATCTGGGAGAGGATATGGGGGCAGGAAGGGGTAGAGAATTTGGGTTATGTGGAGCAAGGGTTCAGGAGAGGGAGCAGAGAGTTTGGTTTGTGACCTATAACAGGAGGGGGCTGAGACATGAGGCAGGGGATTGGGATGCAGGATCTAGATGGGGATATAGCTGCAGGAAGAAGGCAGAGAGTTGGGTTATATGGGGTAAGGGGCAAAGGGTTGGGGTGCCAGAGGCAGGCTCTAGCTGGAAGACTTATCTGCTTGACTCCCAGCAAGCAGCCTTCTCAAGCAGACCCCCTGCCTTCCCCCACCTCACACTGGCTGCAGGGGCCATGTGGTTTTTGAATAGCTACGAGCCTGAGGGGAGGAAAGGAAAGTACTTTGCAAGCTGCCTGTTGACAACAGACAGCTCTGATTGCTTGGAAACTAGCCAATGGGGGCAGGAGCAGCTGTTCAAACAAAGTTCCACACCAGCTTTTCTCAGCGGCTTGCAAGAGGCAGGCAGGGAATCTGCCTGAGGCTCTCTGATGCATTCATGGGCCGGATCTGGTGGCTTGGTGGGCTGGATCTCACCCATGGAGAGTATTTTTCCCAGGCCTGTCCCAGGGTGCTTGTTTGTTTATCAGATGGATTCACCTAGGCTGACGTGATTTGGATCCTAGGGTAACAAATGCCCAGCACATAAGAACATAAAAAAGGCCATACTGGGTCAAACCAATGCCCATCTAGCCCAGTATCCTGTCTTCTGTCTGTGGTCAATGCCAGGTGACCCAGAGGGAATGAACAGAGTGGGTAATCATAATTTGATCCATCCCATCACCCACTCCCAGCATCTGGCAAACAGGATAGAGACACCATCCCTGCCCATCTACCTAATAGCCATTGATGGACCTTGTCATGATTATGAGGGTTAGCCAGCAGCCTGGGGATTAAGGGGTTAACTACACCTAGCTAGGTGGAGTGACCAATAGGAATGTAGGTGGGATTTTTCAAACTGGGACAAAGGAATTTGGGTTTCTCTCTTTTCTCCCTTTTGTCTCTCTGAGAGAGCTCTCTGTAGCTACAGAGAGGGACAAGCATGTCTCTCTCTCTCCAAGACACCATTCTTCATTTTCTGTAAGTAGGGTAAAGTTTAGGTAGTCTCGTTAGGTTTTATTGTTTTAAGGATTGGGTATGGGATCTGAGATCTGGCACTGTTTACAAGATGTTTTGGCTTTTCTTTGCAACTAAGTTCTAGGCCCATGGAGTTTCTCCATGAGTATATTTTGTTACCTCCCTATCTAGTCATTATGTTGCAACAGGAATATTGTTGTAATAATAAAAAGTTCTTTCTTTTCTTTTATTAACCTGGCAGTGGTTAATAGTGTGTCCTGATTTTTATTTTAGGGGTGAGATTTCCCAAATGATCTTTCCCCTGGTTTCTTTAGCAACATTTGGGTGGTGGCAGTGGAAGTTTTATTCCCAAGATCTAGGGTTTTAAGATCTTGGGGGAAGTTTTATGCCAAAGCCTGGTAGATAAGGCTTTGGGGTACACTTGCTGGCCCCCACTTCTGCATTTATCATGCCAGAGTGGGGAAGGAGACATGACAGACCTATCCTCCATGTCTTGGCCTTTACAACATCCTCTGTCAAGGAGTTCCATAAATGGATATGAATTTGGTTCTCACTCATTTAAGATCAGGGCAAGAACAGCAGTGGCCCAAAGAGCTGGGGCAGGGGGGCTAAGGCAATGTTGGGCATTTGGGCACTGGCATTCTGAAGCATACAGACCATGGGTGGATTCCATGTTAATTTTCCATTGTATTTGCATTCCAGATGTGGGTAGCTAAGCAAGGCAAACAGTACTGTGGATCTGCAGGCACAGTATTGTTTACTGGATGCATATTGGGGATTTCTCATTGTCTGGAGGGTCACGGCAGGGCCTCTATGGTGAAGCAGTCCTGAGCTAGCAAAGGAAGAAAGGCATGTCATGTTTGCTAGCAGTCCTGAGCTAGCAAAGTTGACATTTTTGTATACCTTAGGGGCCCATAAGATGGCACCAAATAGAATTGTGCAGAAAATTATTTAGGAACATGTACAGGAGTAGTTGTAACACAGAGCTAAGAAGGAATTGTGGCAGATCTTGGATCTTTTTTCAGAAGTAAAAATTGTTGATGAAACATGCTGCAATGGAGGGTGTGGAGGGAAATTGGGAAGCCCTTAGGTTGACAAGAGTAGAAGCTATGTGCATAGAGAAGTGCCCAAATCAATGGAATAACAGAGGGTGGCACTTTGAAAACCGGACATAAGATATTGGCCACTAGAATCATATAGAAATCATGGTGTCGTGATGATGCTGAATTACTATAAATTAGTGTGGTTAACAGGTCAGTCTAGTAAAACTTGGTAAGTTTGAATTTGTGGAGGATTCTGGGAGTGGAATTCTCTTAGCATTAGCCAGATTGGATGTAAATTTACCAAGAATGCTGAAATTCCATTTAGAAAATTACACAACTATGGATTATGAATGTTTAACTAAAGTGTGTATTTGTAGTGATTTGAAAGAACTATGATAATGGTCAGCCCTGATCACCAAGAAAACAGGTAGATATTGAATTTGGAACTAACTTTCCCGGGTCAACTGACCCAATTAACCCTTTGAAACAGCACGAGCTCAGGTGAATGTCTGATGCGAAAGTGAATGCAGCTGGCCTTCCGTCTGTCCCAAAATATTAATCAGCAAAACAAGTTATGAAGCATAAAATAGCATATCTCAGACACGTGACTCATTTGAGAAAAGGGGCATATGTGTTGGTGAACATCTATCCCAATTAACAGGTGACGAGGCCTGTGATTTTATAAGATGAAAAGCCCCAAGATAGCCAATCCCCTGCTATAAGAGACTCTTCAGCTACAGGGTTAAAGGATAGTCAACATCCTGCCCTGGGGGATATTTTAGGGTATGTCTACACTAGCTCATTAATTCGAGCTAGGTAGGCAAATGAGGTGACCGGAGTTGCAGATGAAGCCCAGGATTTAAATATCCCAGGCTTTATTTGCATGTTCCCATCTGGTTGCCATTTTGAAATGTCACTAGCCCGAACTCACTGCCGCACGGCTACACGTGGCAGTGAAATGTTAATTCAAACTAAATCCTTAGTTCGAATTAACTGTTACTCCTCGTGGAATGATATTTAAATCCCGGGCTTCATTTGCAACTCTAGTCGCCTCATTTACCTACCTAGCTCGAATTAACAAGCTAGTGTAGACATACCCTTACTAATCAAGTGTCTGAGAAGAGGAAGAGACACAGCAGCCTTCATCTAGGACTGGGAGCTCTGCCTGCTTTGTTTGTAAATCAAGATACAGTATAAGGCCAACATAGTTACTGAGGGGTTATGCTTAGGGAATTAAGGATTTTTAGGAAGAAACATTATATAACCTTTTTTCTGCTTGTTCATGATTCTTTCAAATAAATAGATTTGCATTAAAAAAAACTGAACCTGGATTTTCACTTATATTAATACTGTAAATTCAGCCCATATGTGAGCCAATAAAGAACCCAGCTTCAGACTTGGGAACTGACACATTTCTGGCCAATATTAATGGGGGCATTAAGAAATGTCTGGGAACCCAGCCAAAATAATTGCTGGCATATCCTTGTGGCAGATGTCCAGTGCAGGTACTCAAAAGGGAAGGGATACAGTGGTCACAGAAAATGCATTGATAAAGAATTTAAAGGAAGTATTTGTTAAAGGAGTAGGAACAGATGGGAGTTCAGGGGGAACCTGTGATTGGAGCAGCAGGGAACCAACTCACTTCTTTACAGTCCCACTCACGGAGGGAGGAGAGATGGTGAGGTTCCAGCAAAGGTTTCACTGGGATACACGATAGGTAAGAAGGAAGGCTGATAAAAGCCTCCCAAGTATATATGAAAAAAATAATGGAATTGCCTATACTGTACACTGATATCTGCCAGGCACAACCAGACAGTTAAGAATAAAGTTTTTGACCTAATTAAACTACATCCAGAGTTTCCTGTCATTCTTCAAGTACAGCTGGACAATAGAGCCTTGTATTCAATTGTTTCTTACCATTAGGATCAGGGATTTTTTTAATACAGGTTGAATCTCTGTAAACCAGTACTCTCTTGTCTGGCAACATGCGTGGTCTGGGAGGACCATGGATGATCAAGGACCAGAGTCCCAGTAGGAATGCTAATGTCTAGAATCCCTGGTGTCTAGCGCTGGTGCCGAAGATCCCAAGTGAGACTGCCCAGTGCACCGCAGCAGGACTGCATGGCACGCCACAGCTGGGCTGTCCTGAGGGCCAAGAGTTGGGTGTACCACAGCAGGGCTGCCCAGCATGGCAGGCATGGAGGGATGGGGGTTGGCAGGGCAGCAGTGCCTGTAGTAGGTCCAGGGTTGGGGGGCCAGTAGCAAGGGTGAGCATATATTACCTACCTTGGTCCAGCAAACTTCCTCATCCGGGACCAGGCAGATCCTGAAGGTGGGCCAGACCCACTTCCTCAGATCAAATAGTGGAAGAAAATTGTCACAACCATATATACCAAAGGATACAATTAAAAAAATGAACACATATGAAAAGGGCAAATCAAATTTCAGAACAGAAGGGGGATGGGAAGTAATTTATCAGTTAAAGGAGTGTAGCAAATTAGTATTTCAATTATTTTGTTTACAGAATTCCTTGGTGTGTAGTTCTCATCGTTAGACAATCTGAATTAATTCAGTGTTACTGGAATTATACTGAGGAGTAAATTTTCGAAGTAGTGTGTAGGGATTTAGCAATAGGGCTCTTATTAAGGTTGATGGGATTTATTCAGCTAAATACCTGTTCATTGCACTGTGAATGGGATTTACTGTCAAGATTTTGGGTTTTAATGTGCTGACAACTGCTGCTTGAAAAGTGAATATAAAATCTGAAAAAGAAAAATGATCCCAAGTCAACCACAAACAATTTTTTATGATGATAGTTTGTGTGCTCAGAAGCTAAATCTAAGTTTAATCCAAATGATGTTTTTCTTCCTTTGATTAATTTTTATTATGTAAATCAGTTTCTCTTTAAACTGTATCTACTATTTCAGGAAAGACGAGAAAGAGGGAGAGAGACACCCTTTATTTTTTATTCAGACCTTTCATTACATATACATATCTAGTCTTCTGTGAATTTGTAGACGAATCTACAGCAGATCTTGATTTGACTTTTTATGCAGCAATCATAACAAGAATGAAAATGATAATTTGTAAAAAAAAAAAAAAAAAAAACCCTTAGAAATGATTTTCAGATGTTTTAAAAAATTTCTATATAAAGTCACATTTACAGTAAGATTTTTTTCTCCTGAAAAGCATTTTTTAAATCCTTTAACATAAGAAAAGATTATTTCCCTATGCTGAAAACAGACAGCCAAAACTCTTTTTAGCAGAAAACAAAGGCAAAAACTTTTCAAGCTCAGAGGAAATAGGATTATATGTTTCCAATGAGTTTTCAGTACTTATGGCACAGAGATATACAGCAAGCAACTTCATAAAATCCCTATTCTCCAACAATGCAGTCTTGAAAATATATGCAGTCTTGAAAATAAAAGGGATTTTTTCATTCTGTATTGTTGCAAATTAAGGTCAGCTTTCTTATCCTTTTTCATTAGAGTGACTCTAAGCTCCTCTTCCCACATGCATCTTAGGACACATAAGAAGTAAACAAATAAAATAAAACCCCAGAAAGAACAATAAAATGTAACAGCAAAGGCAACCAGCAAGAGACAAGCATTCTCATCTCCAGTGGCTTTATTTTCACATACTTCCCTTCTGTTTATGAACTGTACAATATACCTGTGTTTTAAAACCCTGCAGCTGCCATGGTTATAGGACAGCTGAACTTTAGACCCATTTGGTTTCTCGATAGTGCACCCTTCATATGACAGGCCTGGCACCTCTCCTCTCTCAAGGATGGAACCACACAGTCCAACCACTGAGACTTGCTCTCTGAGTTTCAGCCCCCCTTTCCCAGTTGTGTTAACCAGACAGGTCCAAGTGGGTTTGGCACCTCTAAGCCTTTTTTCTCTAAGACCCTGTGTCCGAGAAGCCAATTAATGTGACTCAAAAACAGCTTCTTTAAAACAAAGCATTATTTATATACCCACAGACCAAAGGATAAAAACAAGAAGGCCTATATCCCCTTTCCTAAATCTTTCTTTCAGCCCAGCGAACCCCATCTCTGGTTGGGAGAGACAGACTCCCTTTTGCAACATACTCTGTGACTTTCTTACTCCCAGTGTCTGCCTGTCAGCATGCTGCGAACCCACTCACTCCCCAGTCCTTCCTACCTATATTAGCATTTTTGGGACTAGAGGTGCATCTAGACTACATTCCTCTTTCGAAAGAGGAATGCAAATGAGGGAAATAAAAAATGAAAATGAAGTGCTGATTTACAAATCTCGCACTTCATTTGCATAATCGCTTTTTCGGAAGAGATTTTTTGGAAAAAAAAGCAGTCCAAATGGAGTTCTTTTGGGAAAAAAACACCCCTTTTTTTAAAGAACTCTTATTCCTGAAAAAATGAGGTTTACAGGGTTTTTTCCCTCATTTGCATTCCTCTTTTGAAAGAGGAATGTAGGCTAGATGCACCCTAGGGTTGGCCAATAGGAGTAATCTTTGCCAGTCTAGTGGGCACTAAGTGTGGGATTTTTCCCACGTAATGGCTTCCCAAGGACACTTGGTATTCCCAATGAAAACACCTTATCCCCATCACCTTTTCCCTGAGTTGGTGTTTCCTATACAGACTACCAAAAAACACTAGAGAATAGGATGACTACCTCTTTATAACTTATCTTTAATGTGTAGGATGGTGGGGAGGGAGGGAGCATCTGGTGTTCATCATGGTTTGTGTACCTGGGCATCCGCTCACAGTTCCCAGCGGCTATGGCTCACTATTCCCGGTCAATGGGAGCTGTGGGAAGCAGTGCAAGCTGGGCCACCACCTTCCACAACTCCCACTGTCCGGGAATAGCAAACCACAGTAACTGGGAGCGGCTGAATCTTGAACACTCGGGTAAATAAGCTATCTGGTAGCCTGCCAGCAGCTAACCCTGAAAAACTGTGGGTAGCCTATGGGACCAGAGTTTCCTCACCTCTGGTATAGAAAGCAACCCTGTGGGACTGCAATTTGAGTGACACGCTGGATGTCTTGTGCTTTCACAACTGAGACATCCTTGGAATTTCTAAACATTATAGATGACAATTTCTTAACTCGAAAAGTGTTAGAGACAAGATAGGCAAATTTGTCAATAGGCCTTTTCCTAAGAGACAGGCATTGATCACACAACTGAAAGTTAATGGTAGCCTACATACAAATGATCATGACTTGGTCACAATTATAATATGCAAGCAGAAAAGAATCCAGGCAAGAAATGTAGTGCTTTCCCAGAGCCAATTTCACAAAGTTGAAAGCAATTATGAACCAAATCAGGTGGGATGAAGATCTTACTTGGAAAAAATTGAATTATACTTGGGAATCATGTAAGAACATGCTAACCTGCGATAGATGTCCCAAACCCCACTGTCCCTCAAACAAGGGAAAATGCTATGCTAATGAAAAAAAACCCTACTTTGTTTAGAGTGGAAGAGAAGGCAGCTGTAAAAAAAAAGAAAAAAAAAAAGAAAACAAGTGGAAGAAAGGGGATGTTGATTGTAGTGAATAGAAATCAGAAGTTATCAATTTTCCACCATTCCTGTTGGAAGCCAAGGAGAAATCTATGACTACTATAACTAAGGAAAATAAGGATGAATTAATATTTCTGTTCTATATTTGGAGATAAAAAATAGAATCTTATCATATGATTATAACACACTTTCATTCTACTAGTATCTCTGAAGAATGCTCAATAGAAGCTACTAAAATTAGACACTTATAAACCAGGAGCTCCAGAAAGTTAACATACAAAACTTTTGAAAGAGATGGCTGAGCTGCTCAGTGAATCATTGACACTGATTTTCACGAAGTCTTGGGGCACTGGAAAATTCCAAAGACTCAAAGAAAGCTAATGTTGTACCAGTTTTAAAAACTTTAAACAGGATAACCTGGTTAATTATAGACTTGTCACTTGACATCAATCACAGGATCATCAATGGAGTGGATGATATAGAACTTGATTAATAACGAACAAAATGAGGGTAATATGATTAATGAAAATAAACATGGCTTTATGGAAAATAGATCCTATCACACTAATATCTTATTTTATTAAATTATAAGTTAGGTTCATAAAGGTTATAGTATCAATGTAATAAACAGACTTCTGTGAGGTATTTGACTTGGTACCACATGACATTTTGATCAAAAAAATAGAAACATAAAATTAACATGACACACATTAAATTGATTAAAAACTGTCTAACACATAGGTCTCAAAATATAACTAACTAAAAAGTCATCATTGAGTGGGTCTGTTTCAGTGGGATCCCACAGGGATTGTGCCATTTAACATTATTATTAATGACCTGAAAGAAGAAGAAAAAAAACATCACTGAGAAAGTTTGCAGGTGACACAAAAATTGGAGGTGTGTTAAATAAAGACAAGCAGGGCTCGCTGATTCAAAGTGATCTGGATCGTTTCATAACCTAGGTGCAAGCAAACATCTATTTTAATATGGTTATAAATAAAAGTGTCTGGGAATAAATAGTGTAGCCACATCTACAGAAACTCTACCCTGGAAATAATGACTCTTGAAAAAAGATTTAGGGTCGTGGAGAATAGTCAGCTAAACATGAGCTCCCAATGTGATGCTGTGATCAAACAGCAAATGTGATCCTTAATGCAGTAACAGAGGGATAATTGAATAGGAGTAGTGAGGTTATTTTGTGTTTGTATTTGGATGATGAAATACTGTGTAGCCCTGGTCTCTGAAGGTCAGGAAATATGTTGATAAATTGCAGAGGGTTTGCAGAAAAGCCCTGAGGATGATTAAAGGATAAGAAAACATGCCATATGCAGTTTTATTATATTTAAAGCGAATTCTGAGATGTTGTATTACACCACTGTAATTGTGGTGTCGTCAGCTATTGCAGCTATAGTTTCAAGTTCAGAGTTGTCTCTACCTCTTGTTTCAGATGTAGAGCTTCTAGAAACACAGTCACAAGAACAATAACACATAGGCTGCATCTAGACTGGCAAGATTTTGCGCAAAAGCGCATGCTTTTGTGCAAAATCTTGCTGCCTGTCTACACTGGCCACGAGTATTTGCACAAGAACACTGACTTTGTACTGTACAAAATCAATGATTCTTGCACAAATACTCCGACACTCCCACTCAGGGATAAGCCCTCTTGCACAAGTATTCTTGCGCAAGAGAGCCAGTGTAGACAGCCAAGTTAATTTCTTGTGCAAGAAAGCCCGATGGCGAAAATGGCCTTTGGAGCTTTCTTGTGCAAGAGAGCGACTACACATATGCTTTTGCGCAAAAGCATCCATGCCAGTGTAGACATGCTCTCTTGCACAAATACTTTTAACGAAAAATCTTTTCCGTTAAAAGTATTTGCGTAAAATCTTACCAGTCTAGACGCAGCCATACAGTCATAAAAACAATGTCATATATTTGTATCAATTTTATTAAAATTAGCGTTAAAGTTATGACTATCCAAGCATAGATACATCCTATGCTATCCATGCACAAATTATAGCTACAGTCATACTTGTTACCCCAAAAATATTCTCACTGGAGACCACCCAGGGTTATACTAGTATGGGTTTATTTCCACTAGGTAAAACTAAAGAGGAGAAAGCAGCCACCAAAGATTTAAGCTAAAGAAGACAGAACTCTCTCTCTCTCATACACACACACAGAGACAAGCAAGCAAGCACACACTCCTCCATTCATTCACACTCATTCATTCCTACCCTCAGGCAATCATACACTTATACAGACATATGGGTTGCAGAAGGAGCCAAGGCATGTGGATCCTGGAGGGTCTGTCTGCTCATCATGGCTGAGGAAGCTGGTCAGGAGGAAAGACACTGGAGGGGAGCTTCTCAGGATCATGGAAGGAAAAAGAGAGAGTTTCATATGTGCTCCTTTTCTTTATATAGTGTCTGAATGGCTCCTGTGACTCCTGTGACTGTCTAGAAAGGAGTACGGCAGAAAGGGATCTAGAGGTTATAGTGGACCACAAGCTGAATATGAGTCAGCAGTGTGATGCTGTTGCAAAAAAAGCAAACATGATTCTGGGATGTATTAACAGGTGTCTTGCGAGTAAGACACGAGAAGTCATTCTTCCGCTCTACTCTGCGCTGGTTAGGCCTCAGTTGGAGTATTGTGTCCAGGTCTGGGCACCGCATTTCAAGAAAGACGTGGAGAAATTGGGGAGGGTCCAGAGAAGAGCAACAAGAATGATTAAAGGTCTAGAGAACATGACCTATGAAGGAAGGCTCAAAGAATTGGGTTTGTTTAGTTTAGAAAAGAGAAGATTGAGGGAGGACATGAAAGCAGTTTTCAGGTATCTAAAAGGTTTTCATAAGGAGAAGGGAGAAAACTTGTTCATCTTGGCCTCTGGAGATAGAACAAGAAGCAATGGGCTTAAACTGCAGCAAGGAAGGTTTAGGTTGGACATTAGGGCTATGTCTAGCCTGCAGGCTTCTTTCGAAAGAGGCTCTTTCGAAAGCATCTTTCGAAAGAGCCTCTTTCGAAAGATCGCGTCTAGACTGCAGGCGGATCTTTCGAAAGAGAAATCCGCTTTTTCGAAAGAGAGCACCCAGCGAGTCTGGATGCTCTCTTTCGAAGACGGCCTCTTTACATTGAAGAACGCCTTCCTTCGAAAGAGGAACTTTCGAAGGAAGGCGTTCTTCCTCGTGAAACGAGGTTTACCGCCATCTAAAGAAAAGCCGCGTTCTTTCGAAATAATTTCGAAAGAACGCGGCTTGAGTCTGGACGCAGGGGAAGCTTTTTTTGGGAAAAGGCTACTTTTCCCGAAAAAACCCCTGAGTCTGGACACGGCCTAGGAAAAAGTTCCTAACTGTCAGGGTAGTCAAACACTGGAATAAATTGCCCAGGGAGGTTGTGGAATCTCCATCTGTGGAGATATTTAAGAGTAGATTAGATAAATGTTTATCAGGGATGGTCTAGACAGTATTTGGTCCTGCCATGAGGGCAGGGGACTGGACTCGATGACCTCTCGAGGTCCCTTCCAGTGCTAGTATTCTATGATTCTATGATTCACCTTGTCATCAGGGAGCATGCCCAGACTTCCTTTTATCCAGCAGGGATACTGTGATGACTCATTGCCATGTGGTCCATTGTTCCAAGCCTTCTTCAAATATACTCACACTCTCTCTCCATTCACTCAGGGGAGGGATGCAGCTTAGGGAAAGTTACAAGCAAGGTGACTGCATGTTACAAAGATTACAAAATTGCAGTTTACAGTAAATTTGAGAGTTACACAGATTACAAAGATTGACAAGGATCACAATAAGTTGCAGTTTAAAACCTTAGACCTTACAGTTTGGTGTACCTTTAGAAAATCCATGTATATAAATCTAGTGAGCTCAGGCCGAGGCTTTTTTATGCAACAATACTCACAGAGGCTACATCTAGACTACATCCCTCTGTCCACAGTGGGAAGTAAATGAAGCACTTCGAAAGTGCAAATGAAGCTGGGATTTAAATATCCCGTGCTTCATTTGCATAATCACGTAATGGCACTCTTTTGAAAAAGTGCTATTTCGAAATTGTAACCACAGTCTAAACACGGTTCTTTCGAAAATGGGGCACTTTTTCGAAAGATCCTGGCTTCATTTGCACTTTTGAAGTGATTCATTTACATCCCTCTGACAACAGAGGGATGTAGTCTAGACATATCCACAGTGTTAGAGTTTGATGGCCTGATCATGATTAGAAAGAGGGTTCCTTCTAGAGTTTCCCATAGGAAGTTCAATTTTCCCAGTATGGGCACATTCATTTTATAATGTGACTTTGAATATACCTCATATCCTGCACATGAACATAAAAATGACTACCGTCTTTCCCCTTATTTGTATTGTGTCCCCAAGAATACTGTGTACCCCACTTTCTATATGCTGGGTATAATTCCTTTTATTCTTATTAGCACTGATGCACAGCTGACATGCTGAGGTTAAAGGCAGAGTGGTAGAAAAAAATGCCTCTAAAGCATTTTGTGATTTTAAATTAATTTTACAGCTAATTTTTCGCAACACCACTTCTTGGCACATCTTTTCCTGTAATCTTATGGTATCAGATTATTCTTCAGTCACTTATTTATGCCAAATGCAGGACAATGTAGCACTTTAAAGACTAACAAGATGGTTTATTAGATGATGAGCTTTCGTGGGCCAGACCCACTTCCTCAGATCAAATAGTGGAAGAAAGTAGTCACAACAATATATACCAAAGGATACAATTTAAAAAAATGAACAAATATGAAAAGGACAAATCACATTGCAGAACAGAAGCGGGATGCGGGGGGGTGGGAAGGGGGAGGAAGGAAGGTAAGTGTCTGTGAATTGTTGATATTAAAGGTAGGGAGAGTGGGATGTTTGTGAGTTAATGGTATTACAGGTGATAATTGGGGAAACTGTCTTGGTAATGGGTGAGAAAGTTCAAATTCTTGTTAAGTCCTTGTTGGCAAGTGTCGAATTTTAATATGAATCACAGTTCAGAGGATTCCCTTTCAAGTGCAGATGTAAAAGGTCTTTGTAGCAGAATGCAGGTGGCTAAGTCATTTAGAGAGTGTCCTTTCTGGTTAAAGTGGCAAGAAACTGTTTTCTCTTTGTGATCTTGTCTGATATCTGTTTTGTGGGCATTAATCCTTTGGCGAAGTGTCTGAGATGTTTGTCCAATGTACATAGCAGACGGACACTTTCGGCACATGATAGCATAGATTATATTTCTGGATGCGCAGGAATATGTGTTCTTGATCTTATAACTCACTTGGTTAGGTCCAATAATGGTATCAGCAGAATGAATATGTGGACAAAGCTGGCAACGGGGTTTGTTGCAAGGGAAGGTACCAGGGTTGGTATTAGTGTGGTATGTCCTGTGGTGGTTGGTAAGAATCATCTTGAGGTTAGGTGGTTGTCTATAGGAGACTGTGGGTCTGTCTCCCAGAGCCTCTTTGAGTATGGTATCCTGTTCCAATATAGGCTGTAGTTTATTGATAATGTGTTGGACAGGTTTAAGTTGGGGGTTGTAGGTGATGACAAGTGGTGTTCTATTGTTGGTTTTCTTGGGTCTGTCTTGAAGTAGATGGTTTCTAGGTATTCGTCTGGCTCTTTCAATTTGCTTTTTTATTTCTCTGGGTGGGTAGTTGAGATTTATAAATGCTTGGTAGAGATCCTGAAGCTTCTGGTCTCTGTCAGTGGGGTTAGAGCAGATGCGGTTGTATCGAAGGGCTTGGCTATAGACGATGGATCGTGTGGTGTGTTCTGGATGGGAGCTGGATGCATGTAGGTAACTGTATGAGTCGGTGGGTTTTCTGTAGAGAGTGGTGTCTAATTTTCCATTGTTGATTTGTACGGTGGTGTCCAGGAAGTGGATCTCTCGTGTAGAATGGTCCAGGCTGAGGTTGATGGTGGGGTGTAGGTTGTTGAAATCGCTGTGGAATATCTCCAGTGTTTCTTGGCCATGTGTCCAGATCATAAAGATGTCATCGATGTACCGTAGGTAGAGGAGGGGTGAAAGGGGACGGGAGTTGAGGAAACGTTGTTCTAGGTCAGCCATAAAGATGTTAGCATACTGTGGGGCCATGCGTGTACCCATGGCTGTGCCGCTGATCTGGAGGTATAAGTTGTTCTCAAACTGGAAATAATTGTGGGTGAGAACAAAGTTACATAGGTCTGCTATCAGGTTGGCAGTAGTGTCCTCTGGGATAGTGTTTCTAATTGCTTGTAATCCGTCTTCATGTGGGATGTTGGTATATAGAGCTTCTACATCCATGGTGGCAAGGATGGTATTATTGGGGAGGTTATCGATGTTTTGTAGTTTCCTTAGGAAGTCAGTAGTGTCTCGGAGATAGCTGGGGGTATTGGTTACGAAGGGTTTGAGAAGAGTGTCTACATAGCTGGATAGACCAGTAGTGAGCGTGCCAATACCAGAGATGATGGGACGTCCGGGGTGCCCAGGTTTATGGATCTTGGGAAGTAGATAGAACAATCCTGGTCCGGGGTCAGAAGGTGATTCTGTGAGGATTTGTTCCCGAGTAGCTGTGGGGAGGCTTTTAAGGAGACAGTGTAGTTTCTTTTGGTAGTCCAAGGTGGGGTCAGAGGGGAGAGGTTTGTAAAATGTGGTGTTCGAGAGTTGTCTGGTTGCCTCCTGGTTATAGCCGGCCTTATTCATAATGACCACAGCACCCCCTTTGTCAGCTGGTTTGATTACAATGTCTAGGTTGTTTTTGAGACTCTGGATGGCATGGTGTTCAGCGCGGCTAAGATTGTGTGTCGCTTGTTGTCGTTTGCGAATAATGTCAGTCTGTGCGTTGTTGCGGAAGCTGTGTATATAGAAATCCAGATTGTAATTCCGACCGTCAGGGGGAGTCCATATAGAATTATTTTTCCTTTGGTGTTGGTAGGGGGGATCTGGTAGGTCAGATTGATGTTCAGTGGTGGTTTGGAAATTTATTTATGCCAGGCACTTTTAATTCTAAGGCCTAAAATGTTTAAGCTAAATCTTACAAGCCTTAACCTTTAGGCTTTGCATTTCAGCCTTCCTTATTTAGATACTTAATACATATTTATCCCGTCTAACTACTAATCAATATTATACTTCTATAATCCTAACATCACAAAATGCACAATAAATGAATAGAGTAATTGACTACACATATGTTGATCGACTTAGCTCCTTCAGTCTATTTAGCTTAACTAAAAGGAAAGTTAAGAGGCTGACAGAATTGCCTACCACCTGGGCAAGGTAGGGGGAAGGATGGTTCTGGGTCCCTGGAAGGGGCAGAACCTTAGGCAAAAGGGATAAGGCTGCAGGCCTCTCACAGCCAGTGCTTCAGTGCTTGCCCAGCTTCAGTGGTAATTTAAAGTGTTTGAAGCACTGGCCACTACCTCTCCCACAGTAACAGTGGCGGGAAGCCTCAGGCCCTTTGAAATCGCTGGGCCCCTGGGCAGCTTTCCCTTTTGCCCTTTCCTGTCGGCAGCCCTAGGGATGACACAATTACTCTAGAGATAGCAACATACACAACAAATTTAATAATAGGCTCTTCACTCCAGCTCAGAATATTAGAACATGATCCAATGCCTGAAAGTTGACAGAAGAAATATTCAGTCTAGAAACAGCAAGGAAATTAATCACTGGAAAAAGTTATCAAAGGTCATAGAAGATTCTTCCATCACTGGCAATTTTAAAATATTTTTTATTCTAACACAGATGCTCTAGGAATTATTTCAGAGACGTTCTCTGGCCAGTGCTGAACAAGAGGTCAGACCTGATGATCAGATTAGTCTGTTCTGGCCTTAGAATCTGTCAATCATTGTTTGGATTCCTGCTTGCTTGCTCCCTTACGGCCTCCTCTGATTTACCTTTATGTATTCCAACAAGCTAAAAGCACACAGATTAGCTGAGGCGAAGATCCATTTACAAAAATAATGCACACAATTCACTCATTCTCCACAGTTAAAAATGACTATTACAAATCAAGGAAGACAGTGTCACTGGGTCAAACACCCATTCTCTGAGTAAACCAATGTTCTCAGTTTTAATTGTTGTAATCCATTTACATTGTAATACTTCACGGTGAAATATTTTCAGCAGTTTTTTTTCCCTGGGGACAATGAAGTTCATGTTAACATTTATAATCATATAGTGGGGGGAGGCATTTTTTACTGAAAAAGCTAGTGCCATATATCTAAGAGTACTATCCACTCACCTGGCTCACTTTAAGGGGAGAGGAAAGGAGTACTGAAAGGTTTAGCTGTATAAAATCACTGTAAAAACAAAGAAAAACAAATGCACATGCAGTACAGACCAATTTTCTATCAGGTTTACAATTCATATAGAAATGTCTAGTTTATTAATGAAGAAATGTTGAGTTAGTTACTAATGTTTTTGTAGTAAAACCATAACTGTCAGTGGTCCAAATCCAATGAGTTCTTCTGTCTGTGCAGGACCTTTGCCTCTGCATGCAGCCCAATTCCCTTAAATATGACTGTCCTCATGCAAAGCAGCTTTCAGATTAGCTTTCAGGCTAATAACATTAGTATGACAGTTCTGCATAATTATAACACTGTAGATTTTCAGCCTGCTCTTAATGTTGAGTCTTACTATTCACCACAGTTATTAGTGTAGCCTATATTTAGGTTAAATTAACATAGTAATTAATTGTTCTGTGTCTTTAGTGAGTAAATCCATTTCCCATGCTGCTACAGTTTTAGAATCGACAGGACGGTGGTTATCCTGACAGATTTATATATATCTGAAGCCTGTCGTGACTATAAACATAGTTACAAGTAATGTTCCTTAAGCAGATAATCAACATCATAAATACATATACAAAACCTGAGGAAGCAGTGTACTCATTTTCAAATCTCCAAAAGATCAGGCTCAGGTGGCTCTCTCAACAGGTGGCAATGGGTGAAGAGATGTCTTGTTGAGATTTTCCATCCCTAATTGTACCAGAAAGTCCATTTTTTCTTGTGTGATGATCCTACCTACTACCTTACGTATCCAAACCCATTTTCCTTTTCTGTACTTCCATATTCCATAAAATTTGGAGTGCCCTGCTTTTCATAGGATGTTCTTAGTTCCACTTATTCTTAGTTCCACTTATTAGCATTTGTGTAAACTAGTCCAACAATAAACAGTAGTTTGAACAATATTTCCCATGATGTTACAGTCAGGTGTCTTGCAGTCTAAATGTGTACACTCGCATATTTTTCCAAAACATCAGTCACTGACACAGTGGCCTTTTTTTGAAAAATCTTTACCTGCATCTAGACTGCTGCCACGTTCTTTCTAAAGTAAATCGAAAGAACCCAGCAGTTTTTTCAACCACGGAAAACCTTGGTTGAATAACGCCTTTTTTCGAAAGTGCTCTTTCAAAGGTGCCATATAATGCAAACTGTGCTTTTTTGAAAGAGAGCATCCAGACTGCCTGGGTGCCCTCTTTCGAAATTGTGGCTTGCTTTTTGGTTGTAGTTTAGATGTTCTTTTTTGAAAGAGGCTTGCAGTCTAGACGTAGTCCTTCTCTAGAGTAATCTTCTAACTTCACTGGCATGGGATTATTCCTGGGTCACCTGCTTGTGTCAACCCTTCTTGGGCCTAAGGCCTAATATATCTAAGCTGAAATCTTACAGGCCTCAGCCTGTAGGCCTTGTATTAATGAATTACCATATAGTCCTAATATGTGCTTACTTATAAGTGAGTATCAACCTTATATTCCTATCCTACTTAAACCTATAATCACACATTAATTATAATTATTAATAATAATTAATTAACCACAACAATAAACCCTCTGCTAAAATGATTAAATAAAATAATTGGCTACATTAGGAGTAGGCAAACTACAAATGGTGGATATGTTTACACAGTAGCTTTGAGAAAGCCTCTTAGGGCAGGTAGACAGATTCACACTAGGGGGTTCAAGCTTGTGCTCTATAAAATAGTAAAGATTTGTGGCTGTGGTGGCAATTCAGGCTCTCAAGACTGCCTATTCTCCTGGGTCTAAAATCAGGTGCCTAGCCCAAGTCTCTGCCCAAGCTCCAATGTCTACCTTGCAGATTTTAAGTATGCTAGCTCATTACTAGCTAATTTCAGTACTGTGCGTCTTTCTACCCCGATTGGGAGCTCAGACCTGTAGTATAGACATTCCCATGGTCCATCTACCCCAGTATCCTATCTTCCTAATTCACTTTTCCGCACTATACATGATTTTATAAACCACCTTCGTAAGTCAACTTTTTTCCAATCTCAAAATTCCTAGTCTTTTAATCTCTCCGGACATAGAAGCCACACTATACCCTTGATCATTTTTATTGTCCGGTTTTGTACCTTTTCCAATTCTAATAAGTATTTTTGCAATGAGGTAAGCAGAACGTCATAGAGTGTTCAAGGTATGGGTTTATCATGGATTTATGCAGTGACATTATATAATGACCCTCATCCTAGGTCTGACTGAGAAGCATGGCCTTGTGGTCATAAGCTGCAACCCCTAACTTCTGATGGGGTTGTGCAGAGGAGAGCCCAGGCCTTCCCACTCCATTGGGCTCCCACTCAGGGTCCATTGGTCTGGCAACAAAGTCTGCTTAAGGTCATCTTCCTCTCCCCTCTTACACCTGGCAATGACTTTTAGTTCAATACTTTCTCCTGATGGGGAAGTCCTAATCAAAACTTGGGTCATCTGAAGAAGTGGGCTGTGCCCACAAAGCTCATGATTCCATCTACATGTTTTGTTAGTCTATAAAGTGCTCCCAGACCATTTGTTGTTTTTTAAGTTTATCCTATACAGGCTAACTCGGCTACCCCTGAAGCTTCTAAAATAAGTAAGTGGAGGTTGCCAATGACCAGGGACCACAGGATACTTCCTGCTCTGATTGCCTCTGGGTTGGGCACATTTGGGCATCTGTGTAAGAGCCTTTGGACTTCTCTATGCTCTGTGCTTTTGGAACTGTGGGCTGCAAGTCTGACCACCTCCAGCTCTGCCCCTCACATGAGCTAATGTCCTGTCTTTTAATGCATTTCATAAATGGAGTACTTGCTGCAGGTACGGTGGGCTGGTGCTCCCTGAACCCAAAATAACCCCTTAAACCTTTGTTGCCAGAGTGTGGTTTGTACACCCAAACACACATTATATTGTCTTTCCCTTTCCTAATGGTACCTAACATTCTGTTAGCTTTCTTTGAATAGTACTGCACAGAGAGAGGATGTTTTCACAGAACTATCCACAGTAACTCCAAGATCTTTCTTGATATCATCTAGTTAAGATCACATCATTTTGCATGCATAGTTAGGATTACATTTTCACATGTACGTTATTTTGCATTTACCAACATTAAAATTAATCTGTCATTTTGTTGTCTATTCACAGAATTTAGAAAGATCCCTTTGTAACTCTTTATATTCAGCTTTGGACGTACTTGGCTAATGTACTGACTGCAAATTTTGCCATGTCATTGATTTCCAGATTCCTTCTGAGTATATTGAACAGCACTAGTCCAGGATAGATGCCTGGGGGGACACTGCAATTTACTTCTTTACATTCTAAAAATGAACCCTTTAGTCCTACCCTTTCTGAAAGTCCAGGTACATTGTATACACTGGATCACTCTTGTCCACATGTTTGTTTACACCGGTGATGAGGAATCTGTCCAGCTGGTCATCCTCAGGCCCCGAGTCTTAGGGTTCCCCTACCCCTTCACAGATGGAAGAGCCGACACTGGCGCTTCAGCCACATGGGGAAAGACTCTGTTAATACAGAGCCAAATTTATCCCTTGATTAGTCCTACTCAGCTCCACAAAATAATATCAGTGATGAATCTAGCTTATTTTGTGTAACAGCTTTTAGTGAAGGAAAACATGCAATTTAAAACAGAACTTGCTATTCCTTAAAACTTCTGAGTTTTTTGGAATTAATAATTCATCAGCTGTATCCATCTTCAGCTTTTTGGAAAATGATACATTTATCTTTTGACGCTTTAACCTTTATAGTCCTTTTACAGTCAAGATAAATATTATGGGATCTCATTGATTTTATGGAGTTTACAGAAATACTTCCTTGATTAATGTTATGCTGTTTAGATTATATGAGTTCTAACTAGGCAAGTACAAATGTGCTACTTTAAAATGACTTTGAATATAATCCTGCAGCTGTAGAGTCACCATAATGGGATTACATTTCTTAACAAATGTGACTTTGGATATAAGTATCCTGCTTTATTTTCATTTAGAAAAATATGCAGCAATGTGAGCACCTCTCTGAAAGCAGAAAAAGTGGATTTTAGTAGCAAGAGGCAAAAAAAAATGAAATATCAATAGTAGCATGTAGAAAGTTACCAAGACAACAGCCTCCTTATTTGAATACAAAAGCAGTATGGAGGAAAGCAATTTTATTGGTAAAAAAACAAAGCTAAGTTATTCGTTTTATATGCTAATTGTCTGAATCTCCTGAGTGTATTGGTTTACAGTCAGTGGAATAAGTTATTTAAAATGTTAAATACATCATTAAACATATTAGGACCCAACAAAGCACAATGATATTTACTTATCTCATCACGCAATGGGTTACATATTCAAAACACTGTACAGGATTTATACAAAATTTGAATTTACGTATGTCTATATGTGTACCCCAAGAACAGATGATCATTTGCACAGAATTTGTTCAAGCCATTGTTGAAATCCATTCCTTTTTGCTGCTCAGAATTATTCTTGTCTAAAAGGCAGTGAAATTGGCATGTTTAAAGGAACAGTTTCCTACTTTTTTTTTTTTTTTTTGGTTGTGTGAAGAGGATGAGGTGAGGAAGTCAGTGCGGGAAATCCAGTAGGTAAAGTAGTAGGTCAAACATATGAAGCTAGGGGGAATCCAAAAGGCAGATTACAACTCAGAGTCATATTCTGCATTACAGCCTGTTTCACCAGCTCCACAAGGAGAATGATGGACCTGAGGGAAATTCAGAAGCCAACAAACTGTTTATCCGCTTTTCTCATATTGTTTCTGTTTACTCCCTCTGGGGCATCTAGCATTATCCACAGTCAGAAGACAGGACACTGGGCTAGATGGACCTTTGGTCTGACCCAGTGTGGTTGTTTTTATGTTCTTATACTTTATATGCAATTAGATACATTAACAGTAATATACAACACACAGGCAGTTCTGATGTAGATGCTGCACATCTGATATTCTGATCTTAAGGATATTACTGAGTTCACAATTTCCAAGTGGTATGCCCAGGGCAAAATAAGTCCCTTGGCCTGAACTTGTATCAAAAGCAGAACAAACTCCCTAAATGTGGGGGGGCTTCTTACTCCTGAACTCTTTACCCTGATACGCCGCCCTCATGCCACTCCATCTTCTAGAAGTTCCATCATTATGCCACCTGTTCTCCTGACCCCTATCCTTGTACCAACTATTCCTCTGATGTCCAGCTCCAGTTCTGCCTCTTCACTCTGCCAATAATGCATCTCCTATTCACACTTCTCCATCCCCTCCTCCCCTCCAGGCCTGTGAAAAGGGGAAGGCATGATCCTCTGGCTCTCTCCCTATTCTGGCACCCCAACCTGTGCTCCTGGTGTGCATTACAGAACTCTGCTCTTTCTTTCTGGACCTTTTCCTAACCAAATCTGTTATCTGTAAACTCAGTCAGACACACTTACTTCAGGGCATATAAGGCACATTTCCTATGTCCTTCCTGAATAACAATTATTATAATTTATAATTTATATAATCAAGACAGGAACTAGGAGTGCCTCAATGTAGTTAACCACTTAAGTATGTGTTTAGGTCCCAATGAACTCAAGTCTATGCATGTGCTTCACTGCTTTTCCTGAATAAGAGCTATAACATTGACAGTACTGCCAGCTATTGCCAAAGCTGTAGATGCCAGCTGAGGACTGACAGATTTATAGCTGGAAACCAGACTAGCTTAATAGTGTTTAAGATAGGTGTTAAAAGATGTTTTGTAAGGATGTGTTTACGGTTTATAAAATGCTTGTAAATTGCTGCATGCATGAATTTTGTAATATCTGTATTCCATTCTTCCAGCAGTAGCGGATTTAGGGCAGGGTGAGCGGGGCAGCTGCCCCAGGCCCCGCGCTTGCAGAAGCCCCGCGCATGCGCCGTGGTGCCATGGCACATGCGCCATGTCACTCTCATCCACCCCTGGCTACCAGGTAATATGTAAGTTTTGCTTTAAAACTGTAAAAATGTGTGCTTTGAACTTGTGAACCCAGCCAAGAGGAGTGGTTCCCCCATCCATCAAGAAGAACTATCAAAACTGAGTGGTCCATTGTGAGACATCATGATACGAAGACTGAGGTATCTCTCATGCCTGAAGCAGCTCTCTCATGCCTTTTTACACCTGTGAAGATATCTGCATGCAAGGAGACTCCTGCTTTCAGCTTAAATTCTGGAAGAAAGTAATAAATAGAGTCCTTCCAAATTCACAGCCATGAAAAATGCATCCTGGACTGTGAAATCTGGTCTCCCCCTGTGAAATCTGGTCTTCTGTGTACTTTTGTCCTATATAATACAGATTTCACAGAGGAGACCAACATTTTTCAAATTAGGAGTTCTGACCCAAAAAGGAATTGTAAGGAGTTGCAAGGTTATTTTAGGGGGATCAAAGTATTTCTACCCTTACTTCTGTACTATCTTTAGTGCTAGGTGGCCAGAGAGTGGCAGCTGCTGACCTAGCACCCAACTCTGAAGTCAGAACTCTGACAGCAGCAGCAAAGAAGTTACAGTGGTGATACCATACCATGCCATACTGCTACTCTTGTTTTCACCCTGCTACTGGCAGTGGCTCTGATTTCAGAGCTGGACTCCCAGCCAGCAGCAACCACTCTCCAGCAATCTAGCTCTGAAGGCAGGGCCACTACCACCAGCAGCAGTGTGAAAATAAGAGGAGTAGTATCAAGTCACACCTCCCTCCATGCACCTAACTCCTTTTTAGGTCAGGAACTTCATAAATTAAAATACTGTGAAATTTCAGATTTAAAACCTGAAATATAGAAATTTACTATTTTTTAAATCCTGTGACCATAAAATTGAGCACAATGGATTGTTAACTTGGTAAGGCCATAGTATTACAGGTATATGACATGAAAATTCTTTGTTTCCTTGTTGTTTGGATTCTCACAGGGCTGCAACTATGAAATAAGAACAGACTCCCCAGGGTCAATTTATGCTTAGCCCTAAAAGACTTTAAGCTCTGACATTATTAGAACTCTTTTACCTTTGGATCCATAGACTGTAACACATTTGTGTACATGTGTTGCCTGCTTTAATCTATACATAATTCCCTCATTTCTTTTTCCTAGTTAATAAATCCTTAATTCATTTACTTTAGGATTGGTTACAAGCACTACCTTTGATGTGAGGTACAAAGTGACCTGGGGTAAATGATTGGTCTGTTGGGCCTGGAAGCAACCTGATATTTTTTTTCTAACTTTTGAAGTAAAGCAACCATTTATCAGAGTCAAGTTTGTACATCTAATACAATGAGACACCATTCTTACTTAAGGCCTCTAAACACTACATTAATCCAATAATAATAGACCAATAGATCCATTACTGCTTTCTAAAACCTTGTTGTCAGTTGGAAACAAATAACGGTTCCTTTTTTTATTTGAAATTTCTAGTAGGTAGCCTGTGAAGGGGGGTACTCATGGCTAGGTATGGCATAGCAGCTCTCTCATCTGACCAGAGCAGCTGTCAGCAAGAATGCCATCTGATGGTCCACCTTCTCCTGTGACACAGCCCTCTTACCAGGTCACAATTAAAATCCATCCCTTAGGGCAGGAATGAACAATAAAAATATGGCAACCTGCCAGGGTTAGTCCCTGGCAGGCCGCCGTCACTATGTTTACCTGTGCTTCTGCAGGTATCGGAGAATTGCAGCTTTCATTGGCCACGGATTGTCCTTTGTAACCAATGAGAATGGCAGGAAGTGGTGCAGACGAGAACACGGCTTCCTGCCA
This sequence comes from Pelodiscus sinensis, assembly GCF_049634645.1. Lineage (NCBI taxonomy): Eukaryota > Metazoa > Chordata > Testudines > Trionychidae > Pelodiscus > Pelodiscus sinensis. The sequence continues at coordinate 74,033,247 of NC_134713.1, forward strand.
CTTGCATTGGCTGTGAACGGCAATTCAGGGCCAACAAGAAGTTGGCAATCATGGAGGTAGGGGTACCAGGAATTAACGCTACATACCAGATCTGGCCCATGGTCTGGAATTTGCCCACCCACCACTGCTATAAAACAAAATCTATGTAATTCTAAAATCTGTATTATATAAATCTAATTATATAAAACAAAAATAACTCTATATAACTATATAATCAAAACTATAAAAAAGCCTGTATAACTGCTATTATATGCCAGGCCTATTATATGAGCTATTGTATGAGTTGTCCATCATCTTTTTCCCTTCTCAGAGGCTTCATCACCCTCTCCAGGAACTTGGGTCTTTCACTACAGTGCAGCAGCCAAAGACCACTCTGCGCAGCTCCTTGCTGTTTTCTCTATACATTTCTTCTTATCATGGCTTTTCTGGGGCCATATCCTGCCCCCCTCCACCACCACCAGTTCCCAGCATCTCTCTAAGCTAGCCCTTCTCATGTCTAGAACTCTCAAGATTTCCCCCTGGAATCCACCAGCAAAATCCCAAGCTAAAAGAATACACTCAAAGCAAGTTCAGACTGCCTCAGGTTTGACCTCTCCAGTCATCTCTTCTTGATGCTCTGATCCTCAGCTGAGCACCTCTCAAAGTTCTTACTGGTAGGCAAAATCCTGCCCTGTTATCAGTGTTTACCCCTGGACTCTGCTCCCCTCTCAGTGACTTTTCTTTCTCTTCTGGCTTCTTACCAGACTTCTTTGCTCAAGAGAGGATGCTAGGTCTGGTTCAGGCAGGTGGGCAGGCTTGCCAGAGAGAGACTACAGACTTTTTCCTGCTACAGCCCTTTTTCTGCTCTAAACTTCCTCCATTTCTAATTCTCTCTTAATCCCTTCCCAGCTAGCCTTAATCCTCAATTAAACCTGCCTTTCATGCCAGTTCCAGCCCAGTATGTAAACTACCACTCAGGCCCACACATACCCAATCAGAGCCCATCGCCCAGCTATTTTGATTCTTAGCTTATTTCCATTAGACTCAGTGCTTAATTTTAGAACCTCGCTTCCCTGCATAAATTCAAATGTAATACCATGGACCTCAGATGTTATCTCTGAAGAAGCTATACTACAATAGTACCTTTTCATTAGTTTTATTCAAATTAGCCCCAGATTGCTCACATTTTACAGGGAATACACTCATTGATTGTTGTAGACCATTAAGATTTTTGGTCATTAATTTATTGCCTCAAGAGATTCTACTGAACAGTTTTTGAAGTGCTAACACTCACCCTCCAGGCCAGTGAAACGAGAAGGCTTTATTGAGGACATAACACTGCCAGACAGCATGGTTTTCAACTGAATAACTTACTGCTTCAGTAGATTTTGCTTGCTGCTGGGCATTTTGACTTGGTCAGATGAAGAAGAAATCATACTAAAATAGCTAAATTTAAAGAGGATTTTTTTCTTCAAGTAGTGAATCCAAACATTAAATCCCAGCATGAGTACAACAGTGGTTTTCAGTTTTTATCTTTAGGGCATTGTTTGTACATTTCATCATGAAAAAAATAGTGTTGCTTAAACTCTGCCTGCACTAGATTAGCAGACACACAGATTAATCATTCCATGAGAAATATCATAGGCATACTGAGCCAGCAAAACTTGTATAATCACCAGTCCTAGCCAATACTTTTCTATCTAGCATCCAGCATCAGAATGCAGTCAACAGACTGATCATCAAAATACAGCAAATGCACTAAGATGAATGGGAGAGGTACTATCCTTTTCAGGACAGCCTAGCCATTTGGTTAACTAAATTGCCTATAAGAATTAAGCCCAGAGACAGTGGGTCCTAAAGAGTCTCCAGGAAAAGTTGTCAGGGAGCCAGGAGAGCCAATGGAAACAGTGGGCCCATCTATGCTAAAGTGTCGAAAGAGGATATACAAATTCCGAGGGAATTTCAAAAAAATGAGGTTTACACAGCTTTTCAAAAAGGGGGGGGGGGGGCGCCGAAAAAAATGCATCCAGACTACTTTCACCTTCAAAGGCTCCACTTTCGAAAGTGAGATCAGAAGAACATATGCAAATTCCCAGGGAATTTCATATACTCTTTTGATACTTTAGCATAGTCTAGATGAGGCCAGTGTACATTTCTTAATTGAATCAGGTCCTTTCTGATGCAATCTTTGTACGAGCAGAGGAGAGCTGGGGGAGATGTAGTGAGCAAGGAACAAGGCATGGAATTTCCAGAAATATCCATGCCAAGGGAAGGACTAAATCTTGGAACAATAGATACGTGAGTAGAACAGTAAATAATTAGTCAGACATGATCAGGGCTTTTTTGGGCTTGTTGGACTCCTCTGTGCTGAGTCCATGTACCCCTCTTCCCATACACTGTAACTTTTAAACTTAATCCCAGGGAAGCTATACTCTATTTTGAATCTGCCTTTTTTCAATTGCTGTGTAACACCTAGCAACCAGATATACTTTACTAAGTATGTCTTCTTTGTTTTGTTAATAAAATGACCTTTTCTGATCTGATTCCTGTGTCCTAGGAAGCAAGAGGTTCTATGTTAATGTGCCTGAGACTGAAATGTCAGCTATTAAGAAATTACAGTTTGTCTCTAAACTCTCTCCAGAGGGAGGGTTAAAGAGCTTGAGGGTACCTCACGAAGAAATCTTCCTGGGTTCTCAAAGGGGGGGTTTCATTTGGGTGCTGGAAGAGAGCCATTCAAGGTCAGGGAATCTGTGACCTTGGGGAATTTTTAAGCAGAAGCCTTTAGTGGCAGGGTATTTTAAAGTCTCTTGCATGCCCCTACTTTTTGCACTTGAAGTGCCAGAGTGGGGAAACAACATTGACATGCACACTAGCTGCTTCTCGGAGATATATGGGAGTGCACTCCACCACCAATTATGTTGCAGGAATCCTATGTTGCATTTTCCATACAGCTGCTCATTGTGGAAGGCAGAATTGGGGAGAGCCTCTATCACGACCAAGAACTCCTATATCAGACTGTGTGAACAACTACCTGATTTGGGGCTCCCATACCACATCTGGATCCAGATTAACAGTGAAGAGCAGCCATGGCTGGCGTATCCAGAATAGACCACTTACATCTATGGTGCCATGCCAGATGCAAGACGCACATTCTTTTTTGTTCTGGGCCAGTGATGGTCTTCTCATGCTGAACATGGCTGATTTCCAGAGGCCACTGATTGACTCAAGACCATTTTGCTTTTGTTTTTTGTGTTGTTGTTGTTTTTTTCCCTTTAAGAAACCTTTGTTTTGTTTGCACGGACAAATTAGTCACTGGGCTGACAGGGCCCATGCTCATAGACCCTGGCCAATTGGAAAGCCCTAGAAAAAGATCTGCCACCAGGTGTCTAAAGATCAAGCATTAGTTATTAGGGGAGCTACTAAGCCCCAATCCTACTTCTAGAAGCAGCGCTGGGCATATGGGGCAGGGAGGCCCCCCCCAACACCTCCTGAGCCTGTTTCTAGCAGAAGCCACAATATGGAGAAAGTCCTCTATCAAGGCATCCAACCCTATCCCTGGAAGATTCCCCAGTGCTTGACCTCAGTCCATTGCAGAAGCATGTGGCAGGAGGCGCTCCAACACCTGGATCCCCACTGTACCACTGGTGTTGGAGGAACTCTCCCTCACTGCTGTAGCCCTAGGACAGTGGCATTGAGACAGAGCTTCTCTAGTCTTGGAGCCATAATGAGGGGTGAGGCAAACATGAAGCAGCAGTTTGAAATTAAAAAGGCAGAAAACCTGACAACTATGATGTACAAGTGTTTTAGTAAAAGTAGAAGCCAAGTTACATTTTATCTACTTGCTTTTAAAAATGCCCTTTTCTGTCTCAGCATGAGGACACGGAGAACGGGCAATGTGCAGAGCCATCCTGTCCATTGGACAGTTTGGATCAGCCATCAATTTGGAGCAGCCCTACAATTTGGGGAACACAGGGTGGGCTGGGGGATTACTGATCTAGATGATGCTTGTTCTTGTCATGAGTGCAGTAGACTGGTCTTGATGACCTTGCAAGGTATTTTCCAGTTTTCCAGTTCTAGTATCTATGATTCTATGACCGTTGTCCTATAAGGAGAAAAGGAGACCTGTACATTTTGCAAACGGAAGTAATTCTTGGTACCCCTACACTTTTTGGTGTGTGTGTATGTGAGAAAGAATTCAGAAGTGAGCTGGTCATGGGTATGCTTAAGAGAGTTAACTTTCAGTTGTATGGTGTGAGGCAACTGAAGCCTATTGGACCCAGTTAAATGCATGGTATGTGATACCACCTCCTCCCTATTCTTAAATAGTAAAGTTTAAGCTTGCTGTTTAAATTATCCCTATGTCTCTGTTTCAGTCACCCATATGGCTTGAGCAATGTGATTTAATTTTTAGTGTTATTAGAGTTTATAATTAGATGTTATTTATACTCAGAGAAAATAAATTCCAAAAATAATTATTAAACTCTTGAAAATGTTTTCTAAAACACTCTATCCTAGATAGAGTTTTATACAAATTGGCAGGGGATCTAACACCATGCTCCACTATCTGTGGGTTCAATCCAGAAAATTATAATTCATGCTAATTGACATCTTTACTGTAACTGCTCTCACAGGAGCTAATCATTGGCAAGATTCTGTGTGGTCTATAACTAAGTGCACACTGGAGAGGGAGGAGTTAAGGTGTCTATGTCCATGAGTATCTCATGACCCACACATGATAATTGTTCTCCAAGCCCACTGAAAATAGGACAAGAAATAGCGGGTGTCACAGAGTGAGCACTCACCCCATGGAACCTCACACTAGCCACTCCTGGAATCAGCACTCCTGCCTTAGAGTGCCCTCTGTTGATCGGTGTCCCAGCCTCTGGTGCACATCTTCTGCTAGTTCCGTTCCATGTCTCTTCCTAGCCACAGCGCCCTTTCTGCCTCAGACTGTCCTAGGCGAGTACCCCTGCACTCAAGGGTCCTCAATCCCAGGGAACCCCCAATTCCCCTAAACTCACTTTGCCTCAGTGACCCACTGCCAGTAGTCATCTAGACCCTTACGTCAGGGACAAACTGCAGTCTGAAATGGCCACTCATCAGTGGCAATGGGATATGGATCTACTGCCTTTTCTTGTCCTGGCTGCTTCACTGCAGCCTTAATACCCTCAGGCCTTGCCTCAGGCCCTGCAGCCTGGGAATAAGGTCAGGCCAAAGCTCCGCAGCTCTGCCTGCCTTTTCCTAGCACTGCTCTGCTTCAGGAAGCCTCCAGCTTCCCTGACAGTCAAGTCCCTTCTACTCCTCAACTAGAGCAAGAGTATGAGTTCTCCTTCCCTCCAGGACCCCTAATTTATATAACCCCAGCTACGCCCTAATTGGGTGTTATCTGACCCTGCTGTGGGCTACACTCTCTCAGCCTTCTCCCAAGGCTAGGTTTTAAACCTTAAACGGTTAGTGCAGGGCAGATGCCCCCATCGCATGCAGTAAAAGGGATTTAGGTTAGATGTTGGAAAAAACTTTTGAACTATAAGAACCAGGCTTCCAAGGGAGTCTGAGGAATCAACATCATGGGAGTATTTTGTAAACAGGTGGGACAAACACCTGTCAGGGAAGGTCTAGGTCATGCACTGGGCAGGACCTAATGATTTCTCCAAGTCCCTTCCATATTTACATTTCTATGATTCGATGCAAAGAAGGAAGAACACCAGCTCTTGTGCTCTGGACAGCTTGAAAAGTACTCCCTCCCTTGGAGGCACTCAGCTCTTTGGAGAGAGGCACAAAAGAGTAAGGTTCATTAGACTAATCCTCTATTCAGACCTGACCAGTCACTCAAGGGGGACAGTCATAGTTAGCTGGGCTGGCAAAGCACTAAGCACCAGTCCTAGAGTGCCTTACAATTCATCTTGAGTCTTAGTCAAAGCCCTTTGACTAAGAAAGGATGGTCTAGCGGTTAGGGTACTAAGCTGAGACTTAAACACTCCAAATTCAATTGTCTGCTCCACAATAGACTTCCAGTGTGTCCTTGACCATTCACTTGAGGCCAGATTTTTAAAGGTATTTAAGTGCCTAAAGATGCAGACAGGCCCCTGGTGGTATTTTCAATGGTAGGCAGAACATGTAGGATAGTATCTTGTTCCTACACTAGTTCCCTGGAAAAGTTTGAGAACTTTACACAAGGCAAAAACCATAATAGGTACATTCTGACAGCACTAGCACTATGATCCAAATACAAACTGAATTAGATGGGCAGTTCATAACTCCTCTCCTCTTTCCTGATTTTGGATGCTTATTCTCAGTGAGACTAAATGTGGGTCACATCCAGGCTCACCAGTAGGAGACAGGGGGTTAAGAAGAGGGTAACTGTTACAGGGCCTGGCAATATAAAATGGCCTGAAGCTCCAAGTCCCTGCTGCTGCTGCTACTTTGGCAGCAGTTGTGGCAAGAGCCCCCTGGGGCCTTTAAAGCACTACTGGAGCACCATGCACACACTCCAGCACTGCTCTCCAGGTGGTGCTAAGAGCTACCTAGCCCCAGCCCCACCCCTTGCATCCCAGCTCTTCCAGGGTGTAGAGCAGGAACCTCCCACTTTGCTCAGGGGCCTGGCAAAGCTGTCGGCCCCACTGGTCACAGCTGGATTAGGTAGTACTATAATGACAATGTTAACGTTGTTGTTAAGCAATCTAGCTTCTGCTCCACAATGTTGATGCCATATATTTATCAAGGGATGGGCAGATTGCCAAGCTGTGCCATAAAGGTGACGTTTTAATATATAAGGGTATGTCTACACTACCACCCTAGTTCGAACTAGGGTGGTAATGTAGGCAACCAGAGTTGCAAATGAAGCCCGGGATTTGAATTTCCCGGGCTTCATTTGCATAAAGCCGGGCGCCGCCATTTTTAAATATCCGCTAGTGTGGACTCCGTGCCGCGCGACTACACGCAGCACGGACTAGGTAGTTCAGACTAGGCATTCTAATCCAATCTTCCTCAAATTTTGGCAACTAAGGTTTCCCTTTTTTAAAAATCTTGTCATGGGAAATAATCTATTAGAAGCAAGAAGTGCTGTCTTCCCCTGCTGTCTTTTCTTGCCACCCGAGCTGATTAATAGAGCTCAATTTTGGTCAACAGTCTGAAGAGCTGTGTACTTTGCAGCTTCCGTAATACAGACAGCATTGCGTGTATAAGAACAAATGAAATAATAGAGATACTGGAGGACAACAGAAAATGCAACCTTATTTTCATCGTGGGGAGGAAATAATTTAACTGGTGATCATCTGTGTCCACTTAGGTATTAACTTGTGCTTGAATTGAAAACAAAAATTCCATTTTCTGCAAACCCACAGTAGCAATTTTGGTGTGTTGACAACTCTGAAAGTATAGGCTGCCACTCTAAATTTGAGGGCTTTTTCCTGTAGGTTACTCTGTAGCAGTGGCAGAACTACTGGGGGAGGTAGGGTGGCAACAGCACAATGGTGGCCTTTAGGTATATGTGTGAAGGCTTTCATATGGGAGTGGAAAGAGGCTGACCTACAGTCACCCAACAGAGGAGGCTCCTATGCCGTGGGGCTGGGTATGGCCTCACAGTGTTGCTATCAAGTGCAATGTCAGTCCCTCACATTTGGCCCAACAACATGGCTAGGCCAAACCTCAGTGGTACTGCAACCTCAGCAACCAGGTCACACCTGGTAGTAGTGAGCCAGGTCCAGCTCTACTGCACAGGAGCTGTCACAGCCAGCATGCTCTCCAACTCATCCCCAAAGACCCATCACCTCCAAATTGCAAAACCTACCTCTGTCAGTATTTTGCAGGGGACAGTGTGATCAGTGCCCATTGACTGATGACCTAAAATAGTAATAATGTGCTGTGAGTTGTACCTCTCTGTCTTAGGGTACGACTAGACTACCGCGTTTTGTCGACGGAAGTTTTGTCGACAGATACTGTCGACAAAACTTCCGTCGACAATTTGCGTCCAGACACATGGAGTTCTGTCGACAAAGCAAGCCGCTTTGTCGACAGAACTCCGTAGTCTGGACACAGTGTTACAGGCAATAACACCTTCTGTCGACAGAGTTCTGTCGACAGAAAGTGTTATGCCTCGTAAAATGAGGTATACCAGCGTTGACAAAACCGCGGAGTTCTGTCGACGTTATGTCGACAGAACTTCGCGGTAGTGTAGACGCTGGTATTGTTTTGTCGACAAAAGTCCCCTTTTGTCGACAAAACTAGGTAGTCTAGACACACCCTTAGTGAGCAGCCTGATTTGTCTTCCTCTTTTCTGGAAGTTGAGCTCCCTTCACCAGCTGGGTGTGAGAGGAATGCACGGAATGCAAGTACTTTCCCTCACTCCCTGATAGTCTGGGGAATGGGATGAAAAACAAGCCACATCCTAGAGTGCACGGCTGCTGCCTCCCCATGCACACACCCTCCTGAAATGGTGCCCTTGAAAGAAGGAGAGCAGGTTTATGGTTCCAGTCTATGAGTATGTCTGAACTGCCTGTTTATTGCAAGAAATACTCAGAAATAGATTATTTTGAAATAACACATCTACACTATAGGGAAGCCTCAAAATTAGTCTGAGTCAGGCTTCCCTAACGTGGATGTTACATTGATTTAGAGCCCCAGGAGGCACTGGAGAGCAATTACTTTGAATGGCCCTGGGGTGGAACTATTTCAAAATAGCACAGTGGAACATCAACACCACTGATACTCCAAAATAGATATTTTGGAAAAGGTGTTATTCCTCATGGAATGAGGTTTACAGAAGTTGGAATAAGCCACCCGTTATTTCAAATTTATTTCAAAATAATGGAATTGATGTGTAGATGCTCATATTGTTATTTTGAAATAACCACCATTATTCTGAAATAATGCTGCTATGTAGATGTACTCTATGTAGGCAAGAGTACAGGCTTTGTCATTTCAATTTCCACCTACTCACAGGTGGTAGAAATTTGGAGGCATTCAGTTAGCCTGGCAATGGCTCAAGGATGACCATACTATTTATTTTCTCCTGTATCTCTTCTTAGTCAATCCTAAAATGTTTTAGAATTGACTAAGAAGAGATACAGGAGAAAATAAAAGTGACGTGAGTGAGCAAAGGAAGCATGGAGATGAGAAAATGGGGGAGCAGGTGACTTTCGGGGATGCTAGACTGGGGGGGCAGCAGGCTCGGGGCGGAGTCTTTGATGTTAGTGACAAAAGAGAAAATAGAATGCTTGAAGTAAAAATTTTCAGGTATTCTGTATGTGGATTCTTTTTTCACTAACATTCTAGAATGATCTCAAGCTTGCAGAATCTCATGGAATTTTTCAGACCATCTAAGAACTACATTTTACTTTCACCTCCTAGAATGTGGCCAGCCATGACCTCTGGGGAAACAGAAGGGTACATCACCAGTCATTTAGGCTATGTCTACACTGAACTCTAAACTTGAAATAAGATACCAAATTTGTGCTACGCAAATTGAATACTTATTTCAAGTTTATTTCACAATAGGCTATTTTGAAATTTGGTGCTGACAACACAGCACCAAAGGCATCTGAAGGATGCACACAAAAATGACTGTGCTCCCTCTGCATCCAATTACAGCTCTGCAATGGTCAATAGGCACACCTTGCAAATTCTAGGTATGCAAGCGCAGTTAGCAAAAGTCCCTATATGGGGAGACCACTGAGGTGAAGGAGGGCCAATCATGTAGCCCACCCATTTGTTGGCATAGACTCAGAAAACCAGTGCATTAAGAATATAAAAAGCCAGCATCAGAGGAACATGTTTGAACATCTGCTCTCAATTACCCTCTTCCTTGCAAAGAATAATTTGGTTTTCTGGGGTTCATCAGGTAAGATGTTCACTGAACATAATGGTAATTTCCTCAGTTTGGTAGTACTCCTGGGGAAATACAGTGTTCTCATTCATGAGCACTTACATCAAGCACTTCATAAAGTAGCTATGGACCATTACAGCAGCAAAACAATTCAGACAGAATTGATTGACCTTATGGCAAGGAAGGTGATAGATAACATAGTCATGCAACTTGGAAAAAGTGAAATATTATGCCATAATAATGGATTGCACTCCTGAAATTAGTCACAGTGAAGAGATGTTATTTACAGTTAGATTTCTTGATGATGAGGATAACTGTACCTAAGAATATTGTATTTATTTCTGGTCTGTGAACAGCTCAATGGGAAAAGACCTTGCAGAACTGTTTATGAATGTTTTGAATAAGAGTAAAATAAAGCTTCTGAACTGCTACAACCAAGATTACAAAAATAGTGTACCCATGAAGGAAAGAAATAGAAGTCTCGAGGCAAGGATCCTTGAACTGAATCTAAGAGCTTTCTTCATGTATTATAGTAGCCATTCCCTCAACATGATTGTGTCAGATGCAGAGTCATTTTCTTTACATTCAGTATCACTCTTTGGAGTACTTCAAATGATATATGTCCTGTTTTAGCATCAACTATCAGATGAAAGATCCTCATGGACAATGTTACACCTATGACCATGAAGACACCAAGGGTATGTCTAGACTACATGCGTCTGCCGATAGAGGCATCTAAAATAGGCTACCCGACATAGTCAATGAAGTGGGGATTTAAATATCCCCAGCTTCATTGAAATAAAAATGGCCACCACACTGTGCTCAGCTGATCGTCGGCACAGCGCGCGAGTCAAGACACAGATCAGTCGACAGGGGAAGCCTTTGTCAACCGCTACCTTATGACTTGTGGAACGAGGTTTACAGAAGAAGTTGACAAAGGCTTCCCCTGTCGACCGATCCGTGTCTTGACTCGGGCGCTGTGCTGACGATCAACTGAGCCGGCACAGCACAGCGGCCATTTTTATTTTAATGAAGCTGGGGATATTTAAATCCCTGCTTCATTGACTATGTCGGGTAGCCTATTTTACATGCCTCTGTCAGCAGAGGCATGTAGTCTAGACATACCCTAAGTGACACTTTCTGGTAGAGCTGTATTGACAGCACAAGTCCAGTGAAGTACCAAATGAATGAAGTTTATGATACCCTGATGCAATTGATGCAGTTGAGAGAAGACAACACCAGAAACTGACATAAGGCTCAAAGCCTGGCAAACCAGATTACTGATCTCAAAAGTCTGGTCTCAGCTGAGGTTTGACACATCTTGTTCCAAGGAAATGTATAAGCAAGGCATTAAAGCTCAGTTGATGGACATCATGGGTACGTCTAGACTGCATTCCTCTACCAGTAGAGGGATGCAGATTAGGCAGGTTGACATTGCAAATGAGGCAGAAATTTAAATATTCCGTGCCTAATTTGCATAAAAATGTCCACCGTGTTTTGTCAGCAAAAAGAGGTGGTCTATAGGGGGATCTGTTGAGAAAGAAAGCCTTTTTCAACAGATCCTGTAAACCTCCTTGAAGGAGGCATAAGGGATCTGTCAAAAAAGGCTTTCTTTCTCGACAGATCCCCCTCTAGACTGCCTTTTTTTGCCAACAAAGTGCTGAGTTGGCAAAATGTGGTGGCCATTTTTATGCAAATTAGGTGCAGGTTATTTAAATTCCTGCCTCATTTTCAATGTCGACCTGCCTAATCTACATCCCTCTGCCAACAGAGGGATGCAATCTAGACATGCCCCAGGACTGTCATTATTTTGATGGAGCTACCTTGATTTGGTTGTGGCCTATAGAAACAAAGGATTTGAAGATGCTAACAAAATTGCAGAAAATTTAAGTGCTGAGCCTGTCTTCAATTTAGATTCACTAGGAGAAGCAACAAATATATTTACTAGGGCAGAAAAAACTCAGAAGAGAAATTCAAAAGAGAGGGGTTTTACTCACTCATTGACACTGTTTGAGTGTCCATTGAAGAAAGCTGCTTATAGCATTTATTTGCTTATAAATGTCATACATAAATACAGATTTACAGACCTTAGCATGCAGATTTATTGTCTTCCATGACAAGGATAAACCATGAATGCAAACAGAGCATAAAGATCATGAAATACACTACAAATGTACTAAAAATAAGAAATTCAAAAGTTTAACAAATGAAGAGGTGTGGCGCCAAAGACACTCCTCATCTGGGGCACCATTTGTTCTAGGGCTTGCTCTGGTTGGTGGGAGGGAAGCAGGGAAGAATGAAAGAGAAAGTGAAAGCATATACAATAAAGGAACAACACATTGAATCTTTGCCCAATACTGAAATCTGTTGACTTTGTAACTTGATACATAATAAATGTATCTTTTAAATATATATACTTTTTTTGTCTATGAAGTGATAAGTTTTCAAAAGTGTGAAGCCAGGTTACTGTGACTACACACTCACACACACCGTTCATGTGTTTGCATATAACCTCCATAGGTGGTAGAACAGGGGGTGCTACTGCACTCCCTGGCTTGAAGTGGTTTCCATCACATTCAAGGTTTAGAGTTTGGTTCAATGGCTCTCAGCACCCTCACTATGCAAATTGTTCCAGCACCCCTGACAATCTTTCATCCACACACGCGTACATGCACACACCTTCCCACATGTGTGTATGTGGGCAGGTATGCTGTCATTTTGAAGATTTCCAGTTAGAAACATGTACGGCAACTTCCAGCATCAGGGAACAAAAGTGCTTTCTCTCCTAGAATAACAAAAAGGGTTTGCAGATTCTAGGGAACCATGCAATTAATGAAGGATGATTACAAATTCTTGATTTGTAATTGTTTAAAACTGTGAAACTTGCACTGTTATTTATTGGTGGGTGACAAGCTACTGTAGCACAAGATAAAATGTATTTTCACCAGTGCTCTGGATTTAAAAGCAACATTAGAGCTCACTGACTCAAACGTTTAACCTGATTTATGGGTTCTACTGGGAGAGTATGAAGGCTAAGTCTTACTGAGATCGTGTTAAATTACTTTTAAAATTAAGTAAAGAAGAAAATGTAACCACTAATCTAAACATGCTCTGAAACATTAATTATGCATTTCAAGTGAAAGGAATAAACAAGAAATAATTTAATCTGTGACATAAAATAAATCCCAAAATGTATCCTTGCTGAAGGCAGTTTATAAATAAACACTTGTTTTTAAGTCACAAAGGAACTGGAGATGAAACCATTAGTAACTGAGTCAGAAGCTGTTTATTATATTTTTGTAGTCATTTCTTTAAAAACTCAGAAGTCAGTTCTAAAGGTGAGTATGCTGAGAAAAGAGCAAAGTACCTTACAATGAAAGGGAAGGGAAGATCTTTAAATTATGCCTAACTGAGCTTGTAAAAGGGATAAGAGAGCCCAAGATTTCAATTGCAATTGATGAGCCAATGTAGGAGTAAATCTTAATGGGGTGTGTAGTTGTAATATTTTTGATAGCATGTTATGCACCTCTAGAAAACTGCCAGAATGTAGAGACACCAATACTTTCCTAAAAGAAAGGTTCATAACCCCTTAGGTATAATGTCCTTTATTTTATCAACATTCAACAAGTTCTCTATGTGAAATAAGTTGCACATGTTACAGTATAGGTATTTCATAAACACATTCAATCAGTGTGCAAAGAAAAGGGTCTAATCAATATTGGAAATAAGAAAGTCTGGAAAAACTTGCCTGGAAAAATCCTTTTGAGGCACTTGTTTTAACTACTTCATTGTATTTTTTTCTTATATCTTCAGCACTGGAATGGAAAACACCAATATACTACTGATGCACCCTGAACTTCAAAGGTATCTCAGGCGAGGGTTACAAATATCAGCCACCTTTATTCAGCAGATAAGCAGTTAAAGTCAGAGACACTTGGAGTGAAATCCTCATGCCCTCCAAAATCTCTGAAGGAGAGGAGAGAGAATGAGAACAAAAACATTGAGCAATGAACTCCCTAGCTCTCTCCCACTTCAAATAACCCAAGTCCCATGGAGCATTCTACAGCGGGACTTCAGGAGATACTTGTACAGCTCTGAATATTTAATATGGAAAAGCCTGCTAAGATTTCAGGGCTGGAAGAAACCAAGTAGCCTTATCAAGTTTATTCACCTTTCTGTCTTGTTTTGCAGTCTAATGTTTTCCCCCACCTAATATCTGCCTTTCTGTTTTATGAATATGTTTATAATTATTGGATCACTTGCAGCTTTCAATTAGCAATACCACACATTAGTTATTCTCTGTGTAAATATATTTTCTGTGTAGTGTATTTATTTTCTTCATTATTTACATCACTGTATCATTGTTAATGTGGTCCAGGTTGAACCTCTCTAGTCCGTCTCCCTTGGGAGCTGACTGGTGCCGTACCAAATCATTTTTCAAAATGTAGGAGGTCAATATGGTTTAGCAGCAATGCTAACACTTCCACCCGCTGCTTATTGGGCTCCTGGAAGACATTTAGGGGTAAATTAGAGCTAAATAATAGTATACTGAAAACCATGACTGGTAGCTGTAAACAAACTTTATGGGACAGTGGGAAATCACCCATGATGAGTGGACATCCAACTAACTAAAATCATGCTAGACCATGGATGTTGCTATACCAGAGTATGCCAGTCTAGAGAGTTCAACCTATAGTGGCAAAACATTTCAATCGGGATCGGGGCCCATTGTGCTAGGGGTGGATAAGGTCCTGGCCTCAGTGAACATAATTTGAAACAAGATATATCAGGAACAATTCTCAGTACATATCCTCATGGCTTAGAGCTTTTGTTTAGTGAAGGGAGAATCTCCAGAGGCACAGAGGTTAGATTTGCATAACTATTCAAATGTTCAACATCTTTTGAAAAATTAAATCAATCTACTCATACTGTGTATATTCAGTTAGGTCTGATTCTAACCTCACACTGCTGCAAATCTACACCCTCTCCAATGAAGTCACTGAAACTATTGTCACTATAAAACACAAAGGCAGACAATTATGTCACTATATAAGCACAAAGCAGACAACCTCTACAACCCCTCTCCAGATGAAGAACCTCTCTCTCCTTTAAGATTACAGGAATCTGTGAGCTGGAATGTGCCTGATAGGCACTTGTTGTAGGATATTGTGGGCTGTGCTATACTGCTGTACAAATTGAGTGTAACAGGAGGCATTGTGCAAAAAAGAATGCATGCCAGAGGAATAGGATATTGAAGCAGCTCTTAAAAGGGAACTATGTGTTTTGTACTTCACAACAAGCCAGTTGTGAAGGGCATAGGATCAGCATTCGGTCCCTATCCTTCTGTCTTTAAGTTGGATAACTCTGTCTCTAGACATGTACAATGCCTGTGCACATGAGCACAAGGACTGGAAAATGTTCTTGCTCCTTGTGTGGGAACATTACCTGGGAAGTTCCTTGCATATACCCATATCCTGTGCCCCCAGCATGAGTAGGCCACAATCTAGGAAATTCCCTTTTTAGGAAATTGTGCTAAGATTGTGTTGTTAAGCAGATAGGTATAGACAAATTGCAGTGATGTAATACTAATTTCAAAGTCTGTTCAGCTCATAAAAAACAAATAAATTAATGAAGATTGCCTATCTCCTAAAACTGGAAGGGACCTTGAAAGGTCATTGAGTCTAGTCCCCTGCCTTCACAGCAGGACCAAGTACCATCCCTGACAATTTTGGCCCCAAATCACCTCCTCAAGGATTGAACTCCCAATCCTGGGTTTAGCAAGCCAATACTCAAACCACTGAGCTATCCCTCCCCATCGTGTAGCACAGCTCTGTAGAGCTGGATTTAAAGACTTCAGGATATGACCTAGCTATCAAGAGTCTATCTCACGAGTGTGTGGGTGAGGTTCTCTGACCTACAAAATGAAAAAGAAGGTCAGATTAGATTGTCATGATGGCATCTTCTGGCCAAGTCTATGAACTATCCTGTCCTGTGAATTTTAATTCAATATTTCTCTCCATCTCAAATTTACAAAGCAAAATCAAAATCTTAAAAAAAAAAAACCTACAAAACTAAATCCCCAAAATGTTTTCATTTCTGGGCAATCAAAATGTTTTGTTTTGATCATTTCAGAACATTTAGTTTAGATTTCAAACTTTTAAAAATAACTTTTTTTCACTAAAATTAGCTTCAATTTTAAAACAAAAAGTCATTTCTTTAAAAAATACCACAAATAAATATTTTGATACTTTAGAAACTTTTTACCTCGATATTCTTTTCAAGTCAGGAAATTCATTGAACTCAACTCTGTTTTGCAAACAGTTTTGGTTTTCACAAGTTGGCATTTTGGATGAAAAAATATTAATCAAAACTCCAGATGAGCTCTAGAATTCAGGACAAGGGAGAACTCATTTGGGTCAAATATTGCTAGGTTTTCTAGCACTGGATTTAGAAGTTGTATAATTTTTTCTTCTTTTATGCATTCTACCCTGTTAATATTGAGCATAGATAAACTATTAACCACATTTTATCTCTAACCCTTTCATATCAACAGAGCAAATAATGGAGAGAACTTACATTATTTGTGCAGATGTGTGTGTAGAATATGGGCATGTAGGACCAAATTCCCATTTGCATTTCAGGACCTTTGTTCCACCTGAGAATTTCTCAGGCTGAACTGGTTCCTGTCACACCTCCAGCAGTGGAGCCCTGAGTCTTGGGCCAGGGCCAGATCACTCTGCATGCCAACTGTTCTCAATTAGCATGTAGTTCTTTATGATCTTCAAGTTGCTCTAATAGATGCCAACACTCAGGGCATCATAGAATCATAGCTTAGCAGCCTGGCAGTCACCCACCTTCGTAAACACACACACACACACACACACACACTGCACCAAACTCAGCTCAGATGTCTAGGCAATAACATTTTGAAGTAATTCCAGGAGATTGTGTTTGATATATAAAAATAAAAATTCTTTTCCAGTGCTGAGTGATGACAGCTTTATAATCATGATTGTGCCTGTTTGTTTGTTCTGGGTTATAACCAGGTGTACATGATTTAGCTCATAAACATGCACTGGGAGAAGATGATCTATTCAAGACATCTCTCACAAACAAAAGACAAGGAGATATTAAAACTAATTATTCTCTTGCTCTTTCCATTCTAATAAGTTATATGAAGATACATCATCTAAGTTAAATTCATATACACACACTCAAAATTAACTGATAGGAATGCACTGGATTAGTTTACAATGGCCACCCAGAAATTTGGAACTTTAAAGGTTAGATATCCTTCTGGGCACTTATTTCCCTAGGAAATAATTACCATTTTTATTTAAGTGACAAATGACACATGAAAGAAAGAGCAAGTGTCTTTCTTTATGCTTGATAATACATGAGAAGACCATGTATACATTTGACCAAAGATATTTTACATCTGTGTATTTTAAGCATGGTTTTAATTCTGGGGTGGGGAATGTAAGGCCCTAGGGCCAGATGCAGCCCCTGACTTGCTTGGATCCAGCTCCTGAGGGTCAGGGCTCCCCCCTCCGAGAATTGGGGGCCCGTGCTTGTGTTCCAGCTCCCCTGCTGCCTGCCTGCACTCAAAATCTACTAGCCTGGGACCCACTAGACTCTGGCGTGCAAGGGGAATGTGGGGAATGTCTTTTTCCTTCTCAACCGGGGGCTACATCAGTGTGGATTTGTGTGGGTTGGGGGGGTTCCTTCTCACTTGTGTGCTGCCCCCAACAGATTTTTCTGTAGGTCAGCGGCCCCCAAGCCCCCAAAATTTCCCCACCCCTGTTTTAAATTCTTTGAGGAGCCTTCATTTCCTTTTGCAGGGGAGAGGTGGAAGGGGAATGAACCTGTCTTGATGCATTTTTCTTTTGTTGATGTATTTTTCTCTTGTGTCCCTAAAGTGGCATTGCAGCTGGTCATTGTTATAAAAGATTAAGCATGCAAGCTTCAAGAAATAAAAGCACTAAATTGCATGCTTCTGAAGCTTAATCCAGGCACAATTTCTCTTGCAGTGAAGCTTGACCTCTCACACCATTCACCCACACACATATATATACACTCCTCTGCCAGCTCATGCTGTAGTCTGCTCATTGAGGAAATTATCCCCTTTATTCAAAAGCTCTTCAGGATTCACACTTGGACCCATCTGACTTTGCCCAAGCCTCAGTGACATGTGTTAATCACATTTTTTTAAGTTCATTTCTGATTGCAAAGATGACACACTACTGCAAGCTATGCTTGAATCTTTGGAAAACATTCCCTATTAAACATTTTCTGAGTTCTTCCCTGTTATTTTCCTGCAGCAGAAGAAAACTTTACCAGTTGGGTTAAAAAGATGCTTAAAATGAAGAATAATTCAGAATAGAAAGAAAGAAAGAAAGAAAGAAAGAAAGAAAGAAAGAAAGAAAGAAAGAAAGAAAGAAAGAAAGAAAGTTGTTACCTCCATCTGCCTTTTCTTTTGATTTTTGGCTTACAAGCAAGCTGATTTACAATTGTAGGAAACAAAACTTTGCATTCCTTAAGTTTGGTGCACAAACTTGCACTAGTACTAGATTGTTGTTGTTGGCTATTATATCTACCGTGACCTCAAGACAGTGTTATAAACATGCCAAACTGCAGCATTTTTTAATGTAAGCCTTTCATATATAGAAAACATATTTCTAACAAGCATACAAAGACTGGGAGAGTTACAAGGCTTATTGCCTTACTGTACCGCTTTGATCACCAGCGGTAATATGTGTGTAGCTATGAACATGCACCTGTCAGTTGGCCATGGGTCATGTATTTTTTTTTCATGTGGTCTCATAAATCTGCAACACAACTTTTTATGATAAAAACATGTGAAAATGGACCTAGGAATGTAGAGAAAATGCAGCCAAGAATGTAATGAATAGTTTGTTACAAACTATAAACTCTGGCAGTATCATCACTTAGTAGTTCTACAATTGTGTTAATCTAACCCTGCGCAGATGGCTATTCACGGGATATTTGTTTTTCATTGCTACAGATAAGGCTGTGTCACTTCTCTGGGAGGTGTGCTGCTTCAGCTCAACAACTTGGTGTTGCATTTTATACATATTTCAGAATGGTTTACTTATTCTTGGAGAGGCTACATGGTTTGGTGGACTGAGTACCAGGCTATAAGTTGGTAACTGCTGAGTTCTAATTTTGGCTCTGACACTGTCTTGCTGTGTGGTTTATATTTAAATTCCCTGTCTCATTTTCCCTCTTAAAGTTAGATGAGATCATATTATTTATGAACCATGAAAAGGATTCGGAGAAACTACTAGGGTTATGGTTTTACGGTGTTTTCAAAATGTAAAGCCGTAACTCTATCCACCATGACAAGGAGAAGTTTTGGGGGGGCATTGGGTGGAGGAAAATAAATCTTATGGGCTGACTCTTCACACCAAAAGAAGAGCCAATAGTGAAGAGACGATGTGTGTGTTAGTGGCAGCGGGTAAGCCATACTGAACTATTTGGGGGTGTTATGTATCACGGCTAGGCAAAAAGATTCAGGATAGTTGCAAAAGTTGCCTAATATGTGGGGACTAATAGGTTGAGTACTCTGTCAGAGGTAGAATGAATTCATTTCTACCTCCTTATTGTCCATCAATTCAATCTGGACCTATCTCAGAGTCGCAGAGTTATAATACAATTACATCTGCAGTTGTGGCAAGAGAGGCTGCAGTAGTCTCAATTGTTCTTTTTTCACTGCCATATAATATGGGACATTGGCTAGTGGAGCTACACACTTCTTCTCCCAAGTCAACAGACCAGGGACAAAGAGCAGATGATGGTTGCATGTCTCTTTCAAATATACAATGTGCACACTGGCTCTATGCTTCTTGAACCCTCAGTGATGTTGGGAGATTGTGTGTGAAGAAAATATTCCTTACAAATTTGAGCAGTTGAGAAAATTGGGGAACAGAGGGAAATGGTATATAATAATAGTTAGCAAATGGTGAAAAACATGCTTACAAAAATATTAGTTAATTAGTTAGATACATTTTTTCCATTTACTTTACTTTAGCAGTTAACTGAATAGCCCCTTTTCATCCTACGAGAAAGGTGTAAATCTAATAGACCTGGCTGCAAAAGCAAGCAAGTTACAATTATAATTTTAAAAATTAGTCTGCATGCCCTCTGTTCCCAGGTCACTTATTTCTTATTTTGCCAACCTCCTCACAATTTGATGGCATAAGCTGATGAACCAAGGAACCATGTAACAAATCGATGGAAACATTCTGCACCAGCATCAATTGTTGTTCTACTTAAAGCTCACAAAGAATCTAAATTAAAAAAAAAACCAACAACCATCAATGCAGGCGAAGAAAGCAATAGGCCACTGCAATCAGACATTCACTTTAAAAAAAATGCATGATAGTGCTGCCTATTCCAGTTCCCAGGACAGGTGGCATATAGAGGAACATCTTTACTGGAATATTCACAAAGGGAGTTGGGGCAAAAAGAATGAACTGTTGTAGTATTTCTATTTGGAAATAAAACACAATAATACAGCTGTATCATGTTTTGCATCCCAATCAGTAAAAAGGAAGGTATTACAACATACTGGAGAGCATTAGGGAGCCAACAGAGTGCATGTTGTGACTCACATATCATATTGAATGTACTGGAGAAAAACAAGGAGGATACAGTGTTAATTTTGGCAACTATTAGAAATCATCAAAACTTTGGTCGGTTATGCGCGTAATAGCTGGGTATAGCCACCCTATATACAACCAAAAACGCTTTCAAAAGACAGCAGCCATGCCTTTTTATGCTACCATCTTGTCAGCTCTCACAATGCCAAATTAAGACAGGTTATGTCAATATTTAAATGGAAGAAAACTGAGGAACACATAATCCAGTAAATGGTATAGGCGATCCACAAAATGGCAGTCTACAGATGAAGAAATACAGAATAGAGGATACTGATTTCATTACATGAAAATATTTCACTACCACTCTTTGGATGCAATGTAAATGACTTATTATCATAACAAAGCCCAAAAGTTGATCTGAGAACAGAATCTAAATCTATGGGGGTTTATGGCCAGGTAGCCTAAATGAAAGAACGTGGCACTTTGTATGTGCATGGGAAGGCAACGAAGAGGTGAGTCTGAATTTTTTCTTAAATGTTGTTTATCCATCCAGGCCAGTTCCAGATGGCATTTTGAAATTTACTTCCTCTCTCCTCACAAGATCCTTGCCATCTCTACACATCCAACTAAATCTAAAATCTAAATCTAAATGTTTGTTCCTCCTTCCTGAATCTCACAGGAAAGTTTAATCCCGGCAGTCAGTATCTACAGAGAAGAATTAATGTGATTGCTACAAATCTGTCCCTCTGGGTGTGGGTGAATAGACTACTCCAGGAATCTTACATAGGAGAGGATTGAGGGCACAATCAGAGTAGTATCCTTATATTCGTTTTATTCCATATATATATATATATCAACAAAGATGTTAAGATTACTTATATGAAATGGTGAGATATTCTATTCCCCTTTTCAAGCATACTCACACAAACGTACTTATCAGGTGGCCAACACGGATCGTATCTGGAAGAGGCTGGAGAGCTGGCAGTGCACATGCTGCCTTGGCATCTGTTGATACATATCCACTGATGCCCTGGTGCAAAGGACACTTATACACTTCTAATCAGTAGTTCTGTTGATGATTCACTGAGAAACTGCTGTGTAAAACTTTCCTCTGAGTATGGCACAGTCATTCTCTTAGACTTGCTTTTTTCATGTTGTTTGTGCCATAGTCACTTTGCGCAATCAGGTCTCCTGATGTTTTGCCTCTTTGCCTTCGGCCTCTTTTGTTCACTCCACCATCATACCACATCTACACTTATTCTTATTCATTCTTACCCCATTAATTCATTATAATCAATACTTAAATCAATAGAATCTCTGTAAATCATATCAGGAAGAGGTTGAAGGAGTAAAGGGGAGAGATTTGTTCCTACTGGTATTTCCCGGATAGAACCATGGTCTTTTTGAAAAGTTAAGTTAGTTGAACTATTTAATTCTGAAAATTCCTATCAGTTCAAGACATTGTGCAATTAGGTTTTAAAAAAATGAATATGAGAAATGTTAATTAGTTAGTACTCACATTAATAATTTAAGGGATTATTTTAATTAAATGGAAATGTCATAGCTTTGAGCAGGAAGCATGAACTCTTTGTCTCTTAATATAAATGCGTTTTTGTTTTCCTCAAATATGAGTTTACATTCTCTGCCAGTCATAGTGTCCATAACATCCATAGGCTAAATAGTACAATGTTTTCATATGTTAGACTTTGACCTCTAGAGACCAAGTTTAAAAATTAGCTTGAAAAAAATCCTATTGCAACATTTGTATGCATCACAGATTTTCTCACTCTAGTTTGGCATGCCTAGGAGCATAGCAGAGAGGGTGCAGAATGGGACCGAAGTGTGTTGTTTCTGAAGGGAAACTGGAACCTACATGAACTATAGCCCAGACTTTATCCTGTGCAGTCTCTTCCATGAGTATTGAAATTCACTGATTTCATTTAAATGTTATGAACTTACTAAAACATCATAGCAATGGAATAATAGTACATAGGTCATGTACAAGGGCAGTCCTCAGTAGGGAGGACATTCATCCAGTTAAAGGCAGGCAGTCCTAGATTTGTGCAGCACTGCCCATGTGGGGAATTAAAATGAGTCCTTGTGATTTTGTCCATTGATAATGAGAACAGAGAAGGAGGAGACTATGGATGTGGGAGAATATTGGGAGAGGGGCAAGGATGGAGGTGAACTCATGCAGTCAGGGGCACACTGATGCAAGAAGGCTGACATGGGCAGGGGTAGGGATGATCTATATTTTGGAGCTGTGTAGGTGGGCATTTAAGGTTAGATTTTCTAGTGGTCAAGCCATAGCTTCACAAGTCTTTGCAGTTTCTCTGCTCTGGACTGACCCTGCCAAGTTATATACAGCAATCCCAGCCCCTCCCAGATATCCCCTTGGACTCCTATTACAAAGAGGATAAGAGGAACAAGGTAGGGGGCTCCAGGTCTGCCTAATCTACTGGGTTCCAATCTAGGCCCTAAAAGGGTATTGCAATGTCTGGACCTCTTATAAACCTACCTAAAGTTACTCTCTTCCCTAGCTCATTTCCTGCTGGACTTGAAAGTCTCCTTTTGGGCTATGGTGCAAGTTTTAGTAGCAATGTAACCTGTCAAGAATAGCATGGCTCTTTTTGTGGCCCAGTGATAGGTCAGTGAGTGACATAAGTGGCTCTCCTTCATCTTGGTGGGCCACAAGATTGTTGTAACCAATAAGGTAGTTTTGCTAACTGCAGTTTCATACTTAGAATTTGCAGGTGTGCCAAATGAACTGTAGCAGCGCTTTGATTGGATTCAGAGGGAGCACACAACTCTTACCGCTAACATTGTGAGCAATTAGCATGCACTTCGCTTCATGAACCCTTGCTTTACGTGTGTGTCACTTCAGTGATACTGATAGGAAAACACTACGCAGATGGCAACTAGTAAAATCTGGCAAGTCTGTGTAAGTAATATGTAAACTAAAAGGCTGGGATTATCAACCTGATACAGTAGGTCTGAGATGGGAACCAGTGGAATATGGCAATCATGGACATGGGCAATGGTAAACAAAATGTCTCATGGGCCATACACTGAACTCTGATAGGCTGCATGCAGTCCTTGTGGGGTCTCAGGTTGCTAAACACTGTCATAGTCTCTCTTATCTTCCTCAGTTCCAAAAGGGAAGAGAAGCACTCCAAATCATTGCTTCCAGAGACACCTTACCACAGCTCCCGGTATCAGGCTCTCACTTCCTGACGCAGCCTTTAGATCCTTTTACTGGGCTGTCAGAGCCCTTTAAAACTATCATTGTGCCTGAAGCATACCCTGCAGCTGCTGTGTTGTGGTGCCTCCCTAGGCTAGTACTGTATCAGACTTTGTTCTGGCTTAGTGTTGGGTCTGTAAACCCCATTACAGAGCACAATATTGCCACAACTTACACAGGCAAGTGTGGGGTTTGTAGTTAGATTGGGTTAGTAATGCAGAGCATCTGAAGAGATGCATATAATGCTGCTGGCAACCTAGAGAATATTTATAGCCAACTACTGCCCTCTAGTGTTCCAAGTGTAGCTATTTTAGGTCTTTTAGAAGTGATAATGGGGGAAATGATATGAAAACATTGCTGCAGTCACAAAGACACTTTAAAAATGATTTTAAAGTAAAATAATTCCTAGTGAATCCAAGACATTGTGTAAAAATACCTAATGGTAGTCTTTGATGGTTTTGTGCATGCTAGCTTTGGCACAGTGAAAAGCAATGCCACTCTGATGTCTGAGGGAACAGGCATTCTACCTGTAAAATGTTTTGTTTCACATACCCTCTGATTGCAACCTTATTACATCGTGTGACAACAGAACAGATTGTTTGCTAATTGATATCATAAAGCAAGCCAACCTAGTGAAGGATGAAAATCTTATTTTTGCTAGTAGCTAATGGTGATCTTAGTAGGAACTATTGTTTTAAAAACAAACTGTCCCAATACACAGATTTTTCATCCACTGTAATACGGGATCAGGGATTGGAGCAAGTCTGTGTAAGTAATATGTAAGCTAAAAGACTGGGATGATAAATCTGATATAGTAGGTCTTAGATTGGTAGCATTACTGGAAGAGTTATTGAAATTGTTTAAGTTCAGAGGACAAGACAGGCACATGTATAAAGAACTGGAATTTAAAAAAATGTAATAGCACAGTGAAATATGGATTCATAGAGGAGAAACTAGATAATGAAATCTGGTGCACAAATAATTAATACTACAGTTTAAGACAAGAAAACTGCATGCAAATAATTAGTGCATTACACATAGGATAGGAAAAAGAAAAAAATCAAAAGAAGTTATCTGTACTATAATATTACATATAGTCCCAAGTATAGATCCTGTGGTCATGACAGGAGCATCCCAGAGTCATAGTTCCTCCCAATGTTTACATTTGTTCCATGGTCAGGGAAATAATCTGCTACTGTCCTTGACTAGTAACATATCGGTTCATTATTATTCCTGCATACACTCATCTGTGGCCTTTTCTGCTCACTCCCTGCCCTGTTCTGTGGTAATAGTGACCACATGGAGCCTCCTCTCCAGCCCGCATACATGTCCCAGAGATCCAGGGAAGCAGTAGGGCAAATAAAACCCCTTTCTCCTCTGAACAGGTTTAGAGTACAAATCCTAATTTTTCCTTATATTTTCCCTAATTCCTAAAGGTTATAGTGATATAGGTTATAGTGATATAGATACAGAAATATATTAATATATTTTGTGTCTATATATCACTGGTTCCTTTAGCTCAATATTCCCCAATTCAATTTTATAGTATATTGCTCTTTTATAGTATATTTGCTAACATCAAAGCCACTTGATCCACTGTGATAAGGGTACACACTGATAAAAACCTCATTCTTTTAAGTAATCCTATTGTTAGTCAAAATCAAGAGAAAAATTAAAACTCTGAGCACAGTATGGAATGTCTGTGCTGTGAAATTTGATGAACTGGGTTGGAAACTCTTCCTCCCATCCCAAACTAGAGTTTATCGTGGGGCCAGTAATAAAATCTTAACTTAAGCGTTGATGAAATACGATTATTATACTGACATCAATTGCCATGGCAGATAAAGTGAATTTGACAAGTTCATTCTTTCAGTGAATCTGATTTGATAACCATTATTATTTTACATGGACCAGCCAGTGGAGGAGATTAAAATTTAAACAGTTGTGCTTTTTTCACCTAATACTTATTTGTGGGATTCTCAGATACATATAAGACTCACTATGAATAGTACAGATAGACAATTTATTCTTTAAAAAGCCAATTCTCTTGTTAAGTCAGTTACATAGTGCATTATTTTAATTTTGTTTCCTAATTCTTCAGAAAAGTTTTCAGAATACATTGTATTTAATAGACTTAGTTAATCACTTCATTAATCTGTTTTTACACCACTGTAATTGCCAGTGGTTATTTAAATTATTTGTTTTATTGTTGTAAATTGGAGTGAATTGAGCCCAATATGTATTATTGTAGCTATGGGCATATCTATACTACAGAGTTATTTTAAAATAAGTCTCCTTATTTTGTAATACCAAGGTGAGTGTCCACACAGCAAGCCCATTATTTCCAAATTATTTCAAAATAACGGGCTTGTTATTTCAAGATAACAATCCCTGAAATCAATGCCTGTTTAGAAGCAGCTATTTCAAAATAGGGTTAGTGTGGATGTTCAGTTGCTGTTATTTCAAAATACAGTAAAACCTATGTTACCTGGCACGCTCGGGAATTAGAGCATTCTGGTTAGCTAAAAATTCCAGTTATCTGAGGGTTCCCATCAACCTAGGAGAAACCAATGGATGATAATAGTAAAACTCAAGTTTTTAATATTGGTAGTTTTATAGTGTGAGGCAGTTGGTCTCACATTTCTATTTTGAGTTAAAGATGTTTAGTACTTCTTAAATATAAAATTGTTAAGCAAATCATGGTAAACCAAGCAGTGTGTGCCTGAAGATGTGACAGTATTGTGGCTGGGGGCAATACCAGTTAACAAAGTTTTCTGATTAACAGAGTACCGGATAACAAAGGTTTCCTTGTAACTACACCCCAGATTCATTCAAAGTAATTACCCCACAATGCTTCCTGGGGCTCTGAGTCAAGGTAGCGCATTCACGGTAAGGGTGCATCTACACTGCACCATTATTTCGAGATGACTAGCATTATTTTGAAATAACAATGTGAGAGTCTACACAGCCATTCTGTTATTTCAAAATAATTTTGAAACAGCAAATGGCTTATCCCAACATCTGTAAACCTCATTTTATGAGGAATAATGCCTATTCCAAACAGCTATTTCAAAATAAGGCGTGTGTAGATTTGCCACTGCTGCTATTTTGAAATAGCTCCTCACCTGGGCCATTCTAAGTTATTCCTCCCCGGTGCCTCCTGGGACTCTAAATCGAGATAGTACATTTATATTAGGGAAGCTTGCCTCGGACTAATTTTGAGGTTTCCCTGCAGTGTAGACGTGCTATTTTGAAATAAGATATTTCAGAATAACTATTCCTGAATAGCTTATTTCAAAATAGCCATGCAGTGTAGATGTACCCTAAGAGAGGCTTCCCTACAGTGTAAACATGCTATTTCAAAATAGTTATTTTGGGAATTTTTATTTTGAAGTAAGTTATTTCAAAATAACCTGGTAGTGTAGACATTGCCTATATTCCTAGATCTAGGGTAAATCTCTAGCAGTGGTAAGATAGTTACTCAGGTAACTATTATACTATACACTGGGGCTGTGTCTAGACTGGCAAGTTTTTCCACAAAATCATCTGCTTTTGCGGAAAAACTTGCCAGCTGTCTACACTGGCCGCTTGAATTTCTGCAAAAGCACTGACGATCTCATATAACATTGTCAGTGCTTTTGCGGAAATACTATGTTGCTCCCGTTCGGACAAAAGTCTTTTTCCAAAAACCTTTTGCGCAAAAGGGCCAGTGTAGACAGCAGAGAGTTGTTTTCCGCAAAAAAGCCCCGATCGCGAAAATGGCGATCGGGGCTTTTTTGCGGAAAAGCGCATCTAGAATGGCCACGGATGCTTTTCCGCAAAAAGTGCTTTTGCGGAAAAGCGTCCTGCCAATCTAGACGTGCTTTTCCGAAAATGCCTTTAATGGAAAACTTTTCCGTTAATAGCATTTCCGGAAAATCATGCCAATGTAGACGTAGCCTGGGAGACACACTGAAAGTTGGACTTAGGTCAAAAGATTATGAACATATAAAAAGCCTCAAAAGTTACGTCATTGATACAAGATGTAAGAAAACAACCCAGGGTAAAGAACACCCTGAACCTTCTAAAAAAAAGAAGTACTGTACATAAGCTCAAAATTCAATTAATAATAATGGTATATTTGACTGTCAGTAGCACTAAAATATGTCTATAGAAAGAAAAACCCATGGCACTGAGACCCAGAACCTGGTTCAAATGACTCAAGCTTGCATTGTTCAGCCTGTAGAGCTAGAAAAAATAGTGGACACATATGGAATCTGTCTGGAGCTTGGGACCTGAGACCTTCCCCATCATCAGCTTTCAGAACCCAGGTTCTGATCCTAGCCCAAATGTCCACACTGCTATTTTTAGCCCTGCAACCCAAGCCTGAATCTAATGACCTGAACTGAGTCTCAGATGCCAAGTTTTTGTTGTTAGTGTACATGCTCCAAATGAGATTAGGCCTCAGTTGTGCTAGGCACTATGTCAGGAGTCTCAGATTCATGACCCATAAGCCATTCGCACCTGAAGCATTTTTGCAGTCTGGCCCATGAGTCTCAGGAGCATAGAGGAGAGCAGGGATGTCTCCTCCCATCCCCAAAGACCTGTCCCTTTCCACCACTGTTCTGCCCTCAACCCCCATTACACCCTGTCCCCAAGGGATGTGCCCTTGGGTATTGAGGAGCCTCATACAGGGTGCCAGCAGTGGTTGGGACACCCTGAACTTCACATAGTGGCAGGAGCTACAGTGAGTGCGGGGTGTCAGTGGAATGCAATCACTGCTGCTAGCCCATGCCAGGCCCTCTTGGTAATCGCCGAGGCTGAGTCCATTCAGGGATGGAGTGCACTGGGGGGAAGATGGTGGGGCAGTGACAGGAAGGGGCAGGGCTTGAGGGATGGGATTGATATGCTGCCCCTGCCCAGGCCACCAGAACTCCTAGGTTGTATTGCAAAAATGCTCCAGATGTAGATGGTCCGTGAGCTATGTGTTGGAGACTCTGGTATATATTCATATAAAGAGGTATTCTTTGCCATGAGCATCTAAATAGTTGAGACAGAAAAAAATATTGCCAGCTTTTCTGAAATATATGCTCTAATAAAAAGGGAATTACTTCAGGGAAGTCCTAAGGCCTGTGTTACACAAAAGGTCAGACTAAACAATTACAGCGGTCCTTTTGGGCGTTATAATCTATGAAAAATGACTCAAGGTGAAACAGAGCCCCAGAGAGGTAAAGGTCACACAATATCAATGGAAGATCACACAGTATCAGTGGAAAACTAAGGAACAGCTCCTATATCTGCTAGTCCAAGTGTCTATTCCACTGAACAAGTCCAAGAGAAATCAAGACATTTCAAGGAAATCTAAAAACAGAGTCCAACATGTTTTACATCCAATTTCATTTAATTTCAAAACTATAATCCCTGCCAATTTGTTTTCCCATATCCCTTGTGCTTTTATGCCATAGTACCATATGCCACAGTTTGGAGTACTGTCTCCCTCAGTTATCCTTTAATTGGCTTGACCTATGGGAAATATGGCACAAAACCAAACTAATTATATAAATTCACCTCAGGCTCTATAAAAATCTTCTGCAGAATGAATCATGAGGTGCCATAATTTTAAAAAATAATAATACAAATGAGCAATAATTTCTGTGTATAGTTCCACTGTATCTTTCGACATACAGCACTATGTATTTTGTACTCTATAACAACCTACTGATTTTTTTCAAAATGTAATTTGATTTCAGACCTCATACACCTAAATAAATAAATCATTCTTTTTTTAAATCACAGGGCAAACTACTAAATATTAGAAGATTTTTTTTTAATTAAAAGATTTCCAGTTAATGAAAACCTCTTGCAGTACATCAGCAGGTGCCAAAACAAGCACTTCCACAACCCACTTATAGGTGACCAAATTCTGAATTTAAAAAGACTTGACATTTTCTGCCTTCTATTCAAAATGCAACAACACTAGACAATAGCTGCAGTGTTGTAAATTGAAATGCCATTCATAAGCTTCTGTAAAACTGTACACTGATGCCTAGAAAAGACTGCTGCAAGTAATGAATGACATGAATGTGGCAGTGAAGGAGATGCCACAACTGTATGAATGTCACAATCAAAGCCAAAATTATATGTCTCGTGCCAATAAGAAGCATGTTATCCCCAGCCATGTCATGTCTTTGATATCTGAACTGATTTGGGAAATTTTATTCCTGCCAGATTTCAGTTGGGCATTTTTGTACTGTGATCCCTCACAGTGAATATGAATTAAAATATTGTTTCCTTGTAATTGTAATATTTAGAAGTATTCACAAAAATTGGGATTCAACAGTTTCCAAGTTCCTTTTTCTGCACAACTGCTCTTAGAAGAAATAATGGGGTGTGTAGTATTATCAGTATGAGTTTAGTAATGCTGAATTATTCACAACTGATAAAGCCATGCCTTCCTGTCCCAGACTAGCCCACAGAAAGGGTCCATTTTAGGAAAGAAATTCTACATTCATAGGGATAAAGAGACATTTCACTGGTTGATTCACAATGATAATGAATATATTTGAAGATCCTATGAAGTTTGGAATATTAGATTAAAACTCCAGGAAATTCATTAGAGGACAAGTGATATAATCAAGAGGGCTTCTGATAAATTACAGAGGTATTTATTGTGTACATGTGCAATTTATTACATGTATACCATTTTCATCATGGATAAAGGGTAGATACACATATAGCAAGCATACTTTAAAATAATATACACACTCGTTAAAATACCTTTTTGGAAGGTACTCTGATTATGACATTGTTTCTCAAGATGGGAGAATGTTCCTAATAAACAAACACACATTAAAAAATAATTCACAAAACAACAGTAGAGTCTTGCTAAGGGAGAAAAATGCATTTTTACAACTAAAATGGAGCTTTCAAAGTTTCAAGCATGGCTATGGCTATTTTGAACAGGCTGAACCTCCCAAATCTGGAGCTCTCTGGTCCAGCAACATCCTCTGTGGGCAGTGTGTACACACACACACACCCCTCCACCTGCCTAGGGGCCACAGGGAGAAACGTGCCAGGTTCATATATGACATATATGGCAACCATCACCATATTATCTGAATGAATCATTTTTAATATATTTATCTTTACAACACTCTTATGAAGTAGCAAAGGACTATGGTTGCCATTTAACAGATGTAGTACTGAAGCATAGAGTTGCTAAATCAGTGGTTCTAAACCTTTCCAGACTACTGGAGTCTGAAATGTCTTGAAGAACCCAAGTTTCATAGAGTCATAGGACTAGAAGGGACCTCATGTGCTCATTTAATCCAGTCCCCTGCACTCACAGTAGGACCAAGCACCATCTGTCGTCAAAGGATAAGAAGAACAATTTTTTCCTTCATCCTTGTAACAACCTTTTATGTCCCTGAAAAGAGTTACCATATTGGTTCTCAGTCTTCTCTATTCCAGACTAAACAAACCAAGTTCTTTCAATCTTTCAATCTTCCTCATAGGCCATGTTTTCTAGATCTTTAAACAGTTTTGATTTCCTTTGAACTTTTCTTTGAACTTTTTCCAGTTTGTCTACATCTTTCCTGAAATAAAGTGCCCGGGACTCCACACAATACTCCAATTGAAGCCTAATCAGCATGGAGTAAAGTAGAAGAATTACTTCTCGGGTGCGTCTAAACTGGCAAGATTTTGTGCAAAAACTTGCCAGCTGTCTACACTGGCCACTTGAATTTGCGCAAGAACACTGACTTTGTAATGTACAAAATCAGTGCTTCTTGCGCATACACTTTCATGCTCCCACTCGGGAAAAAGCCCTCTTGTGCAAGAATACTTGCGCAAGAGGGCCAGTGTAGACAAGGAAGAACTGTTTTGAGCAAAAAAGCCCCGATGGCTAAAATGGCTATCGCGGCTTTCTTGTGCAAAATCGCATCTAGACTGGCTCCAGATGCTTTTGCGCAAAAGCACTTTTTGCGCAAAAGCATCCGTGCCAATCTAGACGTGCTTTTGCGGAAATACTTTTAATGGAAAAACTTTTCCGTTAAAAGTATTTCCGCAAAATAATGCCAGCCTCCATCATACTATATGTATAGTTGGGGTTATTTTTTCCAATGTTCATTACTTTACACTTATCCACATTCAATTTCATTTGCCCAATCACTCAGTTTGGTGAGATCTTTTTGAAGTTCTTCACAGTCTGCTTCTGTCTTGACTATCCTAAACAATTTAGTATCATCCACAAACTTTACCACCGCACTGCTCACCCCTTTCTCCAGATCATTTATGAATAAGTTGAACAAGTTGGTCCCAGGACTGACCTTTGGGGGACACCATTCATTACCCTTCTCCATTCTGAAAATTTACCATTTATTCCTACTCTTTGTTTCCTGTCTTTTAACCAGTTCTCAGTCCAAGAAAGGACCTTCCCTCTTATCCCATGACAATGTAATTTACACAAGAGCCTTTGGTGAGGGACCTTGTCAAAGGCTTTCTGAAAATCTAAGTATACTATATCTACTGGATCCCCTTTATCTGCATGTTTGTTAACCCCTTCAAAGAACTCTAATAGATTGGTAAGACATGATTTCCCTTTACAGAAACCATGTTGACTTTTGTCCAACAAATTATGTTCTTCTACGTGCCTGACAATTTTATTCTTTACTATTGTTTCGCCTAATTTGCCCGGTACTGAAGTTAGACTTACCGGTCTGTAATGGCCAGGATCACCTCTAGAGCCCTTTTTAAATGTTGGTGTCACATTGGCTACCTTCTTGTCATTAGGTACGGAAGCTGATTTAAAGGCTTACACTTTAAGTATACTTAAAGTGTACTTTCTATATCATTATCTAAATCACCGAAGAAGATATTCAACAAAACTGAATCCAGAACCCTGTAGAACCACTCCCATTATGCCCTTGAAGCATGACTGTGAACACTGGGAATGGTTATCCAACCAGTTATGTATTCATCCACCTTATAGTAGCACCATCTAGCTTGTATTTTTCTAGTTTGTTTATCGGAAAGTCATGAAAGACAGTATCAAAAGCCTTACTAACATCAACATATCCACAAGGCTTATTCCCTTGTCAAAGAAAGCTATCAGGTTGATTTGACATGATTTGTTCTTGACAAATCCATGCTTACTGCTACTTATCACCTTATTATCTTTTAGATGTTTGCAAATTGATTGCTTAATCATTGGCTCCATTATCTTTCTATGTATCTTACTTAAAAACTACCTGATTACTAAATCAGACATGCAAATACAAAAGCACACTATCACTGAACATTGCTTGCCTTTTTATTTTTACCATTTAATTGTTCTTACATTTCAATGTAATACTTGAGCCTGTTTTTCACTTGTGAGACTTGTCTGACACTCACAACCTTCTGCTCGGGTCTGCCTGAGGCCTATAACAACAAGGTTGAGAAACACTGATGTAGGTTAGTACCCCCTGGAAGATGTTTCAGTAACCCCAGGGGTACACATATCTGTAGTTGAGAATCACTATGTTAAATGACTTACCCAAGTTTGCAGTTGAAGCTGGTGATAGATTGAAAACTTTGAACTTATATTGCCCAAATCCTATGTTAACGCTTTCTTTAACTACCAGACTGTCCTTCTTCTCCATCTTAAGTTTGCTTTTGGTTTTCATCCATAAGTTGTTATTATCTGATTTTGGAATAGAGGAGAACCTGCTGGCTTTCTCATTTGTCATTTTAAAAGGTGTTGGGGGATGGGACAGGAGCTTAGTGTCTGATAATAATTCTAAAAAAAAAAAAGAAAACAGAAAGAAAATAAAGACTGTGTAAATAATATGAACCTTAGTTTAAATTTATCCTTTTCCCTCTAGTATATAAAATATCAATAGTGAACTTAATGTTTTCTCAGTGTACAATAGAGATGTGCAGCCCTTCAAATACAGGCAGTCCCCGGGTTACGTACAAGATAGGGACGATAGGTTTGTTCTAAAGTTGAATTTTTATGTAAGTCGGAACTGGCTCCAGATTCAGCTGCTGCTGCTGAAACTGACCAGGGGCTGACTACACAAAGCTGGAGGCAGAATTGCTCTGCCCCCAGCTTCCTGGAATCAGCCACTGATCAGTTTCAACAGTGGCTGAATCTCGAGCCTGGGACAGAACAGCTGGGCTGCCAGGTAGGTCCCTGCAGGACCAATACAGCAGCACCCCAGCTGCTCTACCCCAGGGTCCACAACAAAAGCCTGGTCTGCTGGGGGGGGCGCACTAGCTGAGCCCCCCCCCCCCCAGCAGACCAGGGACACGGGGAGCAAAGCCGCAGCGGCAGCGGGGTGCCGCGCCTCTGAGGCTTTGCTCTGGCAAAGCCTCAGAGGCTCGGGACCCCGTTGCCACTGCGGCTTTGCTCCGGGTGTCCCTGGTCTGCTGGAGACGGTCCCCAGCAGACCAGGGGCACCCGGAGCAGCTTTTCTTGCCCTGGAGGTCAAGGTGGCAGGACCGCTGCGCTCTGGGTGGTCCCGCTGCCTGCGAGCTCCGGGGCGAGAATGCCCCATTCGTAAGTGCAGATCCGACGTAAGTCAGATTCGCGTAACTCAAGGACTGCCTGTAATCAGTATCTTATGAAAGGCAGCTCTTTTATGTATTTAGGCACTATCTCTTATCATTTTCAGAATATTTTTAATTACTGGGGGGGGGGAGGAGCAGATTAACAACATCAAAGAATTTTTCTGCAGGAACATGTGTGTGTTTAGCTATCGAGATAAACTAGACAAGCCAGAACAACTTATCAAAATAGCAGTTCATCCCAGTGGATAATATCAGTTACTCACAGTTGCAACTGCTCATAGAGAAACATATCTGATAAAGCAGATAGTGTTGTACAAACGAGATATTGTAATTGCACTGAAACATGTTTTCAGTTTCTGCATTCATCCAGTAGCGCATAGAGTAAAAGATGGTTGCCAGTGAAAGTTCAGATGAGCAAGAATGTGAGCAAACATTGAATGTGTTCTGGAGCATCATTTATATTGGCAAAATTCTCAACTAGAATCTCATAAAACTGCCAGGTATTAGATAGATTTATTGCATGTCATCTTTAAACGAGAGGGAGGATATCTGCTTCTCATAGCAGAGAGCTGCATTGTAAAAAATCAACTGCTGTACTAAGAAATCATCACTCAATCAAGTTAAAATGGATGATGAAGTTTCCTGTGGTTGATTCTTGTCTAGCAATATCTGCTTGTAAATGCTTTCACAGGTGAAGATACCATTTGGTTTTAAATACAGAATGACTAAAAGCATGCTCTGGTATCTGTTTGATAGCCCCCTAATCTCCAAAGTTGTTGGCAAAAGCTTCATGAAGTCCATCTGTAGCATATCCTGTCTCTTTCTGATAAACTCAAAAGGAAAGGAGGGCAGGGAGTGAGATAAAAATAAGACTCAGTTTACTGCCCCACCCCTCTCCCCACCACAAACACTTTGTTGGTCCAACTCCAGCCAGTGATATGGAAGATGGGCAGAGTCTATGGTCCCTGGTTGCTTCCTCACCTAGTCAAGACTCCATGCACCCACAGCTGCCTAACACTAGAACATTCCAGTTCCTCAGAGCAGGGGGATTAGAATTCTCCTTGGTCTTTGCAGGGCCAACACTAGAAGGCACTGGGAGCACATATGTAACAGCCAAGCACAGCAATAAAGAGTCTTTTATTTCACAAGAGAATCAGAAACGGCAACCTCTTTTGAAACAGTCTTCACTTACTGGGAAATTGACACTGTGGAGATCGATCTCCTCAGGGGTCAATTTAGTGGGTCTAGTAAAGATATGCTAAATCAACTACTGATAACACTTCTGTCAACTCTGGTACTCCACCAGGTTGCAAGGAGTAAGGAAAGTTGACAAAGTTTCTCCCATCAACATCCCATAGTGGGCACACAGTGGGATGTTCAACTAAGGTATGTTCAGATAACTTGAATTGTGTACTTTAGTTTGAATTTGACACTTACTGTAGGCCTGGCCATGGTAACCCATCTTTAATGTTATCACTTTACCTTATGATAAAAGCAATCAGTAATGCAACTCTATTATTGCTTTGTCAAGATTTGTATATTAGGAAGAGGTATATCTAGATTTTACTGTAATTCCATTTGATTTAACTATCATAATATACAGATAACAGAACTGAGTATGGCCACACTAGGGATATTAAAAACTGTGTAATACAGTAACAGTTTAACTGTTAAATATATTTTAAAAACTTTAAAAAACAATGAATGTTCCTGTAGCACCTTAGAGACCAACAAAAAATGTATTTAGTATTGTGCGCTTTCGTGGGCCCTACCCACTTCTTCAGATGAATGGGAAAAGAGGCACAGAGAGGTACAGAAATCCCAAAAGTTACCTGTCTGTGCCTCTTTACTCCACTCATCTGAAGAAGTGGGTTGTGCCCACGAAAGCTCATAATCTTTGCTTTTTTAAGTTACAGACTAACACAGCTACCCCTGTGAGACTGTTAAATATCTTGTCAGTTACACTGCTAACTGTTAGTTTCACAGGGGAATTTACTACAATTCGCTGCAGGCTCTGTATTAGAAGCTGGCAGGCTCAGTCCTGGCACATGCCGGATCCCAGCAACAAGCCCCACATCCAGGCTGCCCCCACTGTGGCTCTGCATTTTAAAAACTAGGAGCCAGCAGGCAGGCTGGCTCAGTCCCAGCTGTAAGTTTTTTAAAATGAAGAGCTACAGTGGGGCAGCCTAAGACTGGGGGCAACTGCTGGGACCTGGCACATGCCAGAACTGATTTAATCTGTCTACTGGCTCCAAATTTACTTGCAGAGCTATAGCAAAGGTGGGGCTGCGATTAACCCGTAATGTTAACTGATATGCATCTGCTTATTGGTTAACCAGTTACATTCTAACATCCCTAGGCCAAACAAGAGTCAGGGCAGCAGGCAATAGGAGCCTTTTTGGAAGCTTCTTCAAGGTTTTACGCGGAGTATTTTTTTTATTTTATTCATGTATTCATTCCTATATTCCATAAAGCACCATTTGTTTCTCACATATGTCTTTAGGCTGAATATTTTTCCTCTCTTTCTCTCATTTATTCTGATTCATTTATGTATAGAGAAACTTTACAATTCCTAATGGAGTTTTGAGTGGGAAGTGGAGTAGGGTTCTCAATACAAATTCATTTTCACACACTGAAATTCACATATTTGACTGTTGTATTTTTCCTGAAATGCATTTCTCTTGTGAACTAAAATTCATTTCTTCTGAGAGCACCATACTATTTGGGCCCTCACACAGTCATCTGCAACTGGAAGCATTATGCTTTGAGCAGTTGTAACATAGGTTCTCATAAAACATGTTTTTCAACTCCTTTTCTGAGGTCCTCCAGCAATAGTAAAATGGATGTGCATAGACATCTTACGTAACAAAAATATCTTGTAAGTATTATCTATCCTGAAATTGTAGGTATGCAAAAATCACACCAGAATTAAAACTGAAATCATCATACATGAAAGAAAACATGTAAGAGCTACATTTGACATGGAGTGTGCCTTACCCTGCAAGTAGCTACAGTGCATTGCCAACAAGCTGAAGTACAATTCAATACTGTTTTCATCCTGTGAGTGTGAACATGAAGTGAATACAAAGAATGTTTTGTGTCTGTAATATATTCATGAAGTCTCTCACTGTCTTATATATTCTCATTGAAAAGAACAAATCCATTACATTCATTGAAGATTTTATGGGTGAAAGATTTGGAAAGTAGCTTGAATGACTTCTGCAGCCACCTGAATGTCCCTTCTGATTCAGATGTAATAAACTTAAATTAAATGATTGGGCACAACTCAGATTAATAGAGAGTTATGGGAAGGGAGCTTTTTTCTCTAACCATATAACTCTGAGTCCTCTCTGTTTTGCATTGTGTGTCTAGATTACACAGTATGGATTGGACCAAGTTGTTATAAATATTATTGCAATTAGTTTCACTCAGAGCTAATTGCAGGATTGGTGGCTAGGATTGTGCTTCTCATTTTGATCCAAAAAAAGAGTCATGTGCATCTGTGTGTGTGTGTGTGTGTGTGTGTGTGTGTGTGTGTGTGTGTGAGAGAGAGAGAGAGAGAGAGAGAGAGAGATGATGGTGTTTTTCCTAACTATTCAAAGAAACTGATATGAAGTCTGATTCAATGTACTTAGTCCCAAATATGAATGTAATTTTACTGAAACTAAATCAAAATTGGAAAGACAAAGCGATGCCTTCAATTTTTTTTTATTATTCGTAATGTGCTGATTTTTATATGCCTGATTCCTAGAGTTCTCTCACACAGACACAAAACCTGCTCCTCCTCAGTTTTCTAAATAAAGCATTGGGTCTGCTGGTGTCAGACAAAGACACTGCACACTATTTAGCTTCTTTGTTCTTCACAGCAACTTTATTGGGTCTTTTATTTCTCAAATGAGAAGAAGAAGGGTCTGAGATGAACTTCCAAGTGGTATGGATTGCCACTCTCTGGCAAAATGCAATGGATATATTGTTTCTAAAGGATGCATGACAAAATATGTATCAAAGATGTTTCCAGGTATGCTAAAAGTAACAAAAAGTTCAGCAAAAGTGCAAACTTTGAATTTCTGCAAAGA
Organism: Pelodiscus sinensis; assembly: GCF_049634645.1. NCBI lineage: Eukaryota > Metazoa > Chordata > Testudines > Trionychidae > Pelodiscus > Pelodiscus sinensis. The sequence goes on from NC_134713.1 coordinate 74,071,518, forward strand.
AAAAAAAAAACCACCTTCAAAGCAGTGAGCAAACAACAAAGCAGAGGGCTTTTTCCCCAATGGTGAGAATATCTATACCAGTCTAATGTTTTAAGCTCCTTATCTTACACACATAGTAAATCTCTTCTGAGGCATCTCTCCTCATCTCATACAATCTAAGATGTGCCAAAGCTTATAGGATGCACCTGAGAATCTGTCCTGATCTATTTTCAGGTAAATACAAAATGCCAGCTCCTTGTTTTGTCCACCAGTCTGCTCTTTTGTTTTGATTGAAAAGACATTTATTTAGACTCAGTTTCCTAGAAATCACATTTATTTTTGGTTAAAGTTGCCAAGGAGTTAGTCTGCAAACCATCACATTATGCCAGTCACATCTTATTACCTTCCATTAGATGTGATTGATACAGCTGGATGTTAGGGGTGTGTGTGTCCTCCAGGATTTCTGCTCCCTGTATTGCCTGCTTGTGAGTTATTTTTGTTGTTGTTTTTTGGAGCGGTAATAAATACAAATAAACAAGTTAAAAAAATTCCTATCCCTGCCTACCCAAAGGTGATTTCCTCATAACCCATCACATACCTTTTTCCACTGATTCACTGTGCTGACATATCAAAACAAGATGCATTGCTCTCACTAATGACATGTCAGGGCCAGTGAATCAATACTTCTGCTTTTATAACAACTCAATCAGATACCAAATTTGAGGATACTCACCTGTTGTTTTGGAGATGTCAATTAGATATATGTAATTGTCCCTGCAGGGTCATAATAAAAGAGTTGGCATTAGCCTTACCATGCACTCTCAAGTTTTGAGGTAAAAAAAATATATATTATTCAAGATGGATCTGTTAATGCTTAGTACTCGTTGAGTAAATGCAATTTTATGCACTTTCTGGGATAACTTCCAATAGAAAGATCCTTCTATTGCCTGTTCTTTCCTACTTCCATTTTAGCAGAAACAGAGGAGGCTCATGCTTGGAAGAGCTATTAAGGCATCAATCAGCATTTTCTTCATCCTGCCAAAACAGCCAATGACATGAGATTTAGGCATTACTCTATTTGTGATTTAATAGCTGTGCCCATATGTTTAAGATAACCTTTGTTTGTAAGTGGCTATCTCCAACAGGATCTTGTAATATGGTAGATTTCAAAACCTCCATAACTTTTATTTTTCACAGGCCATACTTTTGAACAGAGAGCTTTTTGGAGACTAGATACAAGTAAAATGTGAAACTTAAAGTTTCAGTCATTTTTACCTAATTCTGGAAACAAAGTACTATGATGTACCTTTATACAGTGGGAAAAAATTGTGAATGTATTTTATCCTTTCAATGGCTGGATGGATTTGCCTCCAACTTTCCATAAAAAGAAGCAAAAGGGGAAAATATCCACTTCTTGTTAGAGAATAATCACTGACAATTTCAGCATTAGAAGTAAGTTTCCGGTGTGTTGTGAAGTGAATTGGAAATCAAAATGGAAATTAATTGGCAGCCAGAAGTATAGAGATTGCTGCTCTACCGTTTGCATCTCACTGTGTCTCATTTTCATTTTGCTTCTTCCCTGAAGTTTCTACATATAATTCCTGATCCTTGATACATCCCCTTATGGGTCCTGGTGATACAAAGCTGGCAGGTTAATGCCAATGTAGATAATCATTCTTGATGTATATCTGAGTAGGTTAGAGAATCATGCTGAAAGATTAAAATTCATTTCACTTATGACTTTTGACAGGCATTTCTTACCATGATTTTCTGTCAGTCATTTTAGCCTCAGTTGAACTCAAACTCCGCCTCTCCACTTAGAAGATAATGAAAGAGAAAAGCACATAATTCATGGGGCCAAGTAGCATTTTACATAATAAATAAAAATAAACAATAACAAATAATCTCCACCTGTCAGAAATACACGTTACACTGACCTAAGCACCTGTGTGTTAGCAGGAGGGCGTCACCCACATACAAACCTACTACGTCTTGCAAAGATGGAGTTATGCTGACAGGAGCCCTATCTCCCATCCTCAGTGCCTCTCCAGCAGATGTACTACAGCAGGGCAGGTGCATTGGTGGAGGTGCACCACTGTAGCACTGCGTACAGATGTGGTCACCTGATCTCAAAAGAGATACATACAGATGTGGTCACCTGATCTCAAAAAAATATATTGGCATTAGAAAAAGTTCAGAAAAGAGCAACAAAAATTATTAGGGGTTTGGAACGGGTCCCATATGAAGAGAGATTAAAAAGACTGGGACTTTTTATCTTAGTAAAGAAGACTCCCAGGGGGGATATGATAGAGGTCTATAAAATCATGACTGGTGGGGAAAAAAGTGAGTAAGGAAAAGTTATTTACTTATTCCCACAATATAAGAACTAGTGGTCACCAAATGAAATTAATAGGCAACAGGTTTAAAACAAACAAAAGGAAGTTTTTCTTCACTCAGTGCACAGTCAACCTCTGGAACGCCTTGCCAGAGGATGTGGTGAAGGCTAGGACTTTGACAAGGTTCAAAAAAGAGCTAAAGGTTAGGTCCATCAGTGGCTATTAGCCAGGAATGGTGTCCCTAGCCTCTGTTTGTCTGGAAATGGATGACAGAAGAAGGATCAAGTGAGGATTACCTGTTGTGTTCCCTCCCTTTGGGGCATCAGGTATTAGCCACTGTTGGCAGACAGGATACTAGGCTAGATGGACCATTGGTCTGACCCAGTATGGCCATTCTTATGTTCTAGTGTAGGCTACCCCTTACACTCTTCTTCAGGATTGAGAGCCTCTGTCCTGATGGGTCTTCACCATGGCCCCAAAAGACATTTAATCCAAATCTCATACACTCCAGAAAATGAAATATACTCTAAAAAGCTTGAATTGATCATCTATAGGTCAAACAGAGATTGTTGGAGATGCAGGCCACTCCTTGGAGGAGGAACCCTGGCTTTTCTGTGAAGAGGAGCTACCCAGATGCACAGAGCATCTCTGGATTCCCATCCCCCCAAGGATCCTCAAAAAACAGAGGATTTAGGATTAGGAAGGAGAGGAGGAGTAATGTTAGAGAAAGATGGGGTTGGGATTATCTCTGTAGAAAAGGACATCATAGGTCAGATAAGCTTTGCCATAAGCATCCACAATTATGTGTATCTGTCCAAAACCACATTTCCAGGTTCAGCTAATTACTAACTCTTATAGTGGTTCATTCTCATTCTTCAACTTTGAATATCTACTTTGGTTTCTTGACATGTCTCTAGGGCTGTGTCTACACTGGCACGATCTTGCGCAAAAGCGGTCGCTCTTGCACAAAAACTTGCTGCTTGTCTACACTGGCCATGTGTTCTTGCGCAAGTAAATTGATGTTCTAGTGTATGAAATCAGTGCTTCTTGAACCAGAACTCTGATGCTCCCACTCAGGAATAAGCCCTTTTGTGCAACTGTTCTTGCACAAGAGGCCAGTGTAGACAGGCAATATGAATTTCTTGAGCAAGAAAGCTCTATGGTTAAAATGGTCATCAGAGCTTTCTTGCGCAAAAGAGCATCTACACTGGCAAGGATGATCTTGCACAAAAGCACAGCTCTTGTGCAAAAGCACATGCCAGTGTAGACACACTCTTGCGCAACTACTTTAATGCAAGAACTCTTGCGCAACTACTTTAATGCAAGAACTCTTGCGCTAAAGAGTTTTTGCACAAGATCATGCCAGTGTAGATGTAACCTTAGCAGTTTGAAGCCTTCCATTTATCAACAGGTGCTTAAAGATATAATAACAGTTTCTCACTGTCTGAAGATGACCTCCTTGGGAGATAACCTATTTGAGCTGAGGGTCAAGCGAGAACAAGGAAAATCATTAAACAAATAATGTATTTTCTTAGTCTCTTAAGATTTGACTAAACTTGAATGGAGTATCATTTGCTAAATATTTTAAAGAGAAATGATCATTTGAGTGCATGGTGGAACTTAAATTACCCTGAAAGAAAGATAAATTAACATGTTTGTCCATGCACATGATTGTTATAGCATCTACGTCCCCCAAACACCATCTATTCAGTATTTCCACACAGACAATTCTTTGCCCTGCCACTGCACTTTAATTTAACATGTACTTTCAGAGGAAGGTCCAGGTGGTTGTTTCTGTACTTAGGAGAGGGAAGTTATAACAGTTGGGAAAGTGCTGTAAATATATAGAAAATCTGGCATTGCTTCAGTTATACTGAATCAAAAGACAAGCTGTACATTTAAAATAATCAACAAAGATTTTCAAGATATCTGATCAGAGACTGATGCCTCAGCATGTAGGTCATTAATTTTTCTCTTGCTTGTAGTTTTCCAATAAGCCCATCACCGCTGCTGTCACACTGTGGAAATGTCTCAGGGTATGTCTACACTACCCTCCTAGTTCGAACGAGTGGAACGAGGTGTACCGGTAGTTCGGAATAGGAAGCCTAGTACGAACTACCTAGTTCGAGCCCCGTGTAGCCGCGCTGCACGGGGTTCAAACCAGCGGGGTTTTAAAAATGGCGGCTCCCCACTTATGCAAATGAAGCCCGGGAAATTCAAATCCCAGGCTTCATTTGCAAATGCGGTATGCCTACATTACCCCGCTAGTTCGAACTAGCGGGGTAGTGTAGACATACCCTCAGTGCTTCCAACTGAGTAGCTATATTCACTATATTCTAGTAGAATGAATAGTAAGTTCAACTGATCTAACTATACAATAGATTCCAGAAATACATCCTCTGTCTCCCGAGCCACATGGTGGTGCAAGGTAATCTTAAAGTTCTCCTTATTACCCTTTTTGGGATTCTTAAGCTATGGGATTTACAAAATCTACTGGAAGAGTCCATACATTTTCTACTTTAACACAAAAATTAAAAGGAAATGGAAATTCCATTTAAAAGTCTTTCAAACAACACTTAGATTGAGAAGTCAAGTAACCATTATAATATAGTATGAGCTGAATTTCTTTCACAGCATTTCATAAACCAACTCAAGTGATACCTGAAATATTTTGTCCATTCTACCAAACACACACAAAACAAAAACAAAACAAAAGCAGACATAAAACCATGTAGAAGTGTTAGTATTTTATTCATGCTCCCTGCTCTGTGTGTTTGTCTGTCGAAGTTTCAATCCCTACTTCCAAGTCATAAGAAAAGAAGAGGAACAGAGGAAAAAAAGGATGAGAAACAAAAACCGAAAAACCTCAAATTGGAAAATTCAGATGAAGTTGTTTTGAGGTGGTAGGGTAGGAGAGTTATCAATAAATCTGAAATTGTTGTATTTGTGCATGAAAAAAAGAAAATTAATGAAATATCTTATATGTTATTTCAAAATAATGCGTGTACACACAAAATGCATTTCAAAATAGTGTTTTGCTATTTCGAAATAGCACATCTACACTGAGTGGATGCTGAATCGCATTTAAGGCCGGCTACAATCAGGTCCAGCAGGGCATCATTTACAGGTGAGGATTTACTCTGTGTGGCTGCTGCCTGAGGCTATCTGAGGCCTTTGGTTAAAGGGACCTCCCCCCCCCCCCGGACAGCTGGTTTTCAGCTTTCCCTACTTGCTTGCCTACCTTGATGAGGGACAGCAAAGCATTTTGTCTCTGCGTGCTCTGGTTGCCTTCACTCAGGACACCACAGCACTCTGCACCATGGAGCCAGAGCTGCCCCGGGCACTCTGATGCCTCTCGTGGACATGTTGCTGTGAGCCTGGCTGCACTTTCTGTAGGCTGCCATCTGGGAGGTCCATCGGGGGGCTGTCAGTATCCAGGAGGCACTGCAGGAGAGCTTCCACCTTGAGGAGCACTAAGAGCCTCCCTGGTTTGCCCCACTGGGGGCTTGTGCCTCATTCCTCCCTCATGTCCTTCCACTTACCCCTCCCTAACCCCCCTTCCTGATGTCAAATAAAATACAAGTATTTTCATGAACACAAACTCTCTTTATTTAACAAAACTGGGGGGAAGGAATGAAACTCTGGTGAGACTGGGGAAAGGAGGCGGGAGAGGGGAGAAGAGAGGGTGGAAGAGGGGAGGGGGAAACCTGGGAGGAGGGAGCTGGAAAGGGGAAGGAAGGAGAAGAAGGGGGATGGGAAGCTCAGGGCTCAGGGTTGGGGGTCTCGCTGGACCAACTTGATTTTCATCCACACCTGTTCCTGGGTGTGGATATTGGCCTTTGCTGACCATGCTACCAGCTATCCCGCCATAGACAGCCACATTCTTCCATCTAGTGTGGAGATCATGGATGTTGGAGGATTCCCCCCAAACCTCAATGAGGTCTATGATCTCCACAATGGACCAGGAAGGTGACTGCCTTTTCTGGGCCCTGTCAGGCTCCTGGGAGCTGGTAGACTGCTCATGGGGAGCGATGGAGGGCTCCCACCAGTGGCTTGCTGGCTCATGTTTTGGGGTTACTGGATCGGGGCAGTGACTGCTAGCTCTGGGCTGGAGGACTTGGAACTGGTGAAGGCACAGTGGCCAGAATCAACCCCTTTAAGGGCTCCAGGGAGGAGGGAGGGAGTGGAGTGTTCTTGATTGAGGCTGGAGTGGCCACGAGGGCATCCTGGGAAGGCTGGAGGCCCCCTATTTCGATATAAGTGTCTACACAGCACTTATTTCGAAATAGCTATTTCGAATTTGGCATTATTTCTCGTAGAATGAGGTTTACCAAATTCTAAAAATAAGTACTCCACTATTTCGAATTAATTTCAAAATAGCAGTTTGGCCGTGTAGATGCTAGGAAAGTTATTTCGAAATAACGGCGTTATTTTGAAATAACTTTTCTTTGTAGACATACCGTGTGTGTGTGTGTGTGTGTGTGTGAGAGAGAGAGAGGGAGAAAGAGAGAGAGAGAGAGAGAGAGAGAGATGATTAATGCTTTTCAACCATCTCGTGTCAGCACTCTTTTATTCTGTCCCTGTAAAGGCTAGAAATCCAGAGGATGTAAATTTTGGAAAGTCCTGGGTGCACATCTCCTGAAGTTTGGTTTCAGAGAGAAAAAGAACTTGAGGAAATGGAGAATTATTACAAATCTCCAGGGATCGAAGACCTAATGTTTTGATTTTCCCCTCTGATTCTGATTCCTCTCTGATTCTCATGTGGGAATATCTCTCATCCCCTGTGGAAACATTTGTATCCTTAAAATTTTCTGTATCCAAATTCTAATCTGGGTTGATGACACCAGGACTCAGATGTTTTTATCTCTGAGCTCACTGGCCATATATTTTCTAGTATGCCAATTTCAGTAACAGTAAATAAGGGATATGGTAGATGACCAGCTTGGATTAACAGTGAAATCCTTGGTGAGCTTAACCACAAAAAGGAAGTCTTCCTTGGACAGATGACTAGGGAAGAGTATAAATATATTGCTTGAGCATGCAGAGGTGTTATCAGGAAGACCAAAGAGCAATTGGAATTGAGCTAATTAGAGATGTGAAGGGTTACAAGAGAGGATTCTACAGGCATGTTAGCCATAGAAGAATGATCAGAGAGGCGTGGAACCCTTACTGGATGAGGGAGGTAACTTGGGGTATGTCTACACTACCCTCCTAGTTCGAACTAGGAGGGTAATGTATGCATACCGCACTTGCTAATGAAGCCCGGGATTTGAATTTCCCGGGCTTCATTAGCATAAGCGGGGAGCCGCCATTTTTAAATCCCCGCTGCTTCGAACCCCGTGTAGCGCGGCTACACGGGGCTCGAACTAGGTAGTTCGGACTAGGGTGCCTATTCCGAACTACCGGTACTCCTCGTTTCACGAGGAGTAACGGTAGTTCGGAATAGGACCCTAGTCCGAACTACCTAGTTCGAGCCCCGTGTAGCCGCGCTACACGGGGTTCGAAGCAGCGGGGATTTAAAAATGGCGGCTCCCCGCTTATGCTAATGAAGCCCGGGAAATTCAAATCCCGGGCTTCATTAGCAAGTGCGGTATGCATACATTACCCCGCTAGTTCGAACTAGCGGGGTAGTGTAGACATACCCCTGGTGACAGATAATATGGGAAAAGCTGAAGTATTCAATGGTTGTTTTTGTCCTCTATCTTGACAGACAAGGTCAACTCCCTGACTACTGCATTAGGCAACACAGTATGGGAGGGAGGTGGGCTGTCTTTGATGGAGAAAGAAGAGGTTAAGAACTATTTAGAAAATTTGGACATACACAAATCCATTGGTCTGGATTTAATGCATCAGAGAGTGCTGAAGGAATTGGCTGATATGATTGCAGAGCTATTGACCATTATCTTTGAAAACATATGGTGATCGGGGGAGGTCCCGGATGATTGGAAAAAGGCAAAGATAGTGCCCATCTTTAAAAAAGGGAAGAAGGACAATCCAGGGAACTACAGACTGGTCAGACTCACCTAAGTCCCCAGAAAAATCATGGAGGGGATCCTCAAGGAATCCATTTTGAATCACTTGGAAGAGAGGAAAGTGATCAGGAATAGTCAACTTAGATTCACCAAGGGCAGGTCATGCCTTACCAACCTGATTGCCTTCCAGTGCAAGATAACTGGCTCTGTGGACATGGGAAAGTCAGTGGATGTGAAATACCTTAACATTAGCAAAGCTTTTGATACAGTCTCCCACAATATTCTTGCCAGCAAGATTGGATAAATGGATTGTGAGGTAGATAGAAAGCTAGCTAGATTGTCAGGTTCAATGGGTAGTGATCAGCAGCTCAATGTCTGGCTGGTGGTCAGTTTCAATCAGAGTGCCCCAAGGATTGATTCTAGGGCCGGTTTTGTTCAATATCTTTATTAATGACCTGGATGAGGGGATGGATTGCACCTCCCAAGCTTCTATTTGGCTTCCCAGAGAAAGATTAGGCTCATAGTCTGTACATGATCTATTGCATCCTCTTCTGAGCAACTTTTCACCTGTTCCTCCAGGCACCGCATGCTTAGCAGGGCCGGGCTGTCTGGGCCCAATATTGCCTTTAATCTTTCAGGTTGAGTTGGATTTGTATACCCCATTACAACATCCATGATACCAAAATAATTCTGTTACAGTCCTCAAAACTGACATAACTGTGTGAATGCTGAAAGAGACTGAACCAAGATGAGCTGGGGTGGATGAGAGTACCGCGGGGCCCAGGGCAGTGCCGCTGGGCCCTGGGCAGCGAAATTTTGCGGGGCCCCCCCTTTGACATGGCGCATGTGCCGTGGTGCCATGGCGCATGCATGGGGCCTCAGGAAGCGCGGGGCCCAGGGCAGCCACCCCGCTCGCCCTGCCCTAAATCCACCACTGAAGATGAGCCAGACAAATAGGATGAACCTGGGATAGGATTGCTTCTCAATAAGCCCTACAGAAAAGATGTAAAACTAAGACATTTGGAGTATGCTCTGTTTTTCTAAAACTAACTCAGTGCTTAAGGTTTGAAAAATAGAAGACAATGTTATTGGAAACAAATTGACTATAGCCCGTTTTTGTTAAAACATAGTGAGTTTACATGGATGAAGAAAAAAATACACTTAATGGAATTCCCATTTAAAAAGTACTAAAAAAAATCAACTGAAACATTTTAACAATCCCTTTTCTAATAAATCTGAAATAAAAATGAATTTAAAGACAATAACATTAAAAAAATATAATCATTTAAATAAAGCATGTACATTTTCTCTATATTCCTCCCTCCCTCCCAAAAAAACCTCTTAATTGATTTAAGAACTTGAACAAAACCAGATAAATCTGCTAGTTATATCATATTTCAGTTGCACACTCTAATATTTCCACATACAGGAATAGGGTTATGTGAAAACCCTATTGTGTAAGTCTCTGGCTATTCTCACAATACCACATTAGTGCAATATTTCATCAGTACCCATCTTTTGCTAACATTTAACAAAAACCCCGCTGTATTAATAACTTTCCTTGCAAAATCCTGCCAAAAGCTCTTATCCCAGGATAGCATTAATTTGTGCCACACTAAACTGAATTTGAAAGTTTTGTGGATAATTTGCTGATTAAATATCTTCAGAAGCAAAGCGTGATGGGAAATACATCAAATAATTCATTGTGACCAAAAAGTTTAAATATACCCTTTTGCTACAACAGCCCCAACATATTTTAATTTCAGAATTGCTGAGGACTGGCATCTTTTACAATAGCTATGCTTTCCCCTTTAGCTGATGTTTTTTAAAAGATTGCAGTAATTCATTATATTCTGACATTCTGTTGCAGCAGACAATGTATGCCCATCTTCCTTTCATTGCCTGTAACTCTTTCCCTTCTATTTACCCTCACTCCTTAGGTTCTAAGATGTCAGGGACAGAGATAAATCCAGTCCTTAAGACGGAACAGTGTCTTTTTCCATGGGGGCTCCAAATTTACTAGACTTTTTGCAATATAATAATGGATAATAATTATGACCAGATTATGCCCATTGCTCCTGCCTGGTGGTACAAGAAACAAGATGCCTTGCATATCCTACACAGGGGCTGGGAACATGGGAGTCCTGCAACTCAAGAGCAACTCAAGAGCAACTTAAGAGCCCTGATATCGGGTGTAGGGAGCCTGGCCCGATGATTCTGTAAAGTGAGTGAACTTACCTTCTCTGAAAAGGCAAAAGGGAGAATGGGTACCTGGCCCTTCCCCACATCATACATGTTAAAGAGAGTGAAACAGCTTTTCCTCAGGCGTAGCCTACAGCTCCGAGGGCTGTTGATCTATGTTATGCAATTTTGGCTATGTGAACACTGCAGTTGAAGTTAACGTACTTAAATCAACTTACCGCAGTAACTTCACTGCAGAAAGTTGACAGATGTTGCTTTCCCATTGTCACCCCTTATTCTCATTCTGGAAGAATTCCGAAGTCGACTGGAGAGTTCCCAGCTGTCAATAGAAGTGATAAATCAACCCCTCCTGGATCAATCGCTGCCCATCAATCTGGGGGGTAGTAAAAACATGCCCTAAGACAGTGAACTTGATTCTTTTGTTGCTGACATAACTGTAAACCAGTAACTCAAGCTATATCAATATTAGCAAAATTTCCAAACTAAGCCACACTTTACATCAATGTACCAGTGTAATTAAATTCATGAAGATATACCAATGAAAATCTCTGTACCGTAAAGACGGCCCCAAGTAAAGCCAACAAGTTACATTGGCAGAAAACCAGCTCAAGTACAGAATCATTGTGTGTCACTGAGGCAGAATAGTTTCCTGAGCTCCCTTAGAAATGTTGCACCTGGGCTTTGCCCCAATTCAAGACTCTGGCTTTAATATCACTGTCTAATTCCTTATAAGAAAACCAACAAAGCATTCATATTTCTGAGATATAATCTATGATTGAATAGAGAATTAAATTACTTAAATTAATGGCAGAGTTTAATTCAGGGGCTCAGCACAGCCAATAAGGGTACATCTACACAGCCGCACTATTTCGGGATAACGTCCGTTATCCCAAAATAGTGTTCGCCACATTTTAACAGCATGCCCATTATTTCAAAATACATTTCAAATAACGGGCTTCTTATTCTGGCTTCCTGTAAACCTGTTGCACGAGGATTAAGGAAGACGCTGGAATAGCAATTTATTTCAAAATCAGCGCTATGTAGACAGTACCAAATTTCAAATTTCAAAATAACCTATGAAATTTGCATAGCTCTAATTGAGTAACTTATTTCGATGTATGCGCTACTATGTAGACATAGACATTATTCATTTGCACTCCTAACCATGAAGAGAATCTGTTAAGATCCAAGTTGCCATAAACATAATGAATGTCAATTGCATGATTTGGTATTGGTCGTGTTTTTTCTATGAAGGGACTCTAATGATCTGTTAGCAATAATATTAAAAGCATTTACAAACGTGGAATAGAATAATGACATATATCAATTGACGTATAGTAAATATCACAGGAATAAAAATGACTATTTAGCATCGATTTTCTGTTTATTGATCAAGAGTCATTAAATATCCAGCTTATGGTTGGATAATCTTGACCTAAAAGAGAAGGTGGAAAGGGATAAGGTTTTTTTTTTTTAATCAGCAAGCAAAATCATATTTTTCATTATATTATTAGCATTCTTCCAAAGGTATAAAGATGCCAGTCTTACCAGAAAGAAAGAAAATTGTTTTCCAGGGCTGTTTTTCACACTGATTTGCTTCAGTGCACTGTCTGTTGCTACAAAATCATACATCCATATACCTGCTGCTTCAAAATTTGTAACAGAAATTTTTTCATGTCAGAGCATAACTGTATGCAGATTTAGTGTCATCATAAAATGCAGTTGATAGGGTAATTGTCCAAAGCACTGTTCAGAAGCTCAGTGTACAAATCTTATTATAAGTGCTAACTCTTGTGTGCTGCTATGAAAATATACCCTGATATGTTGTTATAAGTTATAAATATTAAATTTAGAAAGCAAGTTTTGCCCCCAAAAAAGCATTAATATCACTAAGATCTAATCCTTTAGTTCTCATTTTGCCTCCAGACTGATTATGTTATTTTTTACACTTCTGTCAGTAAGTTTTTTATGCTCGTTTTATATATTCAGAAGCTGAAATAAAACTAGATATTGATATTAACTACTGCAGGGTTATGCAGAGAAAGGAATCATTACCGCACAAAGAACTCTTTGAGAACCTTGTGAAGACTTTCCTGGCTATGAAAGAGGCGGTCCCATCTTAAGTCATTTCAAATTCCAGGAACCCAATGTTTTGTTTTTAAAGAAACCTTAAAATTAAACAGTAACAAATAGCAATACAATCCCCATCAGGGAGCTACCAGTTTCAACTATGATGTGTTAGACCAACATTCATAAACATTTTTTAACATGTAGCTCGCTTTTCTGTTCTTCTCAGCCTACCTCATAAACAATATTAACTCCTTTGCACCAAACTTTCCCTTCTCTTCTATGCTATTAGGTCATAATACAGTCTTTCTCATTATTCAGAATGAACAAAGTCATATCCTTCTCCACAGGACTCTTCTCTGGAACTAGCAATTTATTTTCCATAGGTTTATAAGAAAACCTTTACAACTATATAGGAGACACAATTATATCCATATCTCCTGTGCAGCTCCCTTTGCTGGGCAAAGCTTATTTCCTTTAAAAGGGGGCTCAAATGCTACTCCACAACTCCAAAGTGAATCCAGGCTAAAAGGCAGCACAGCCATTGTGGTTCTCTGCACAAATCAGAAGGAAGAACGTATACACACAGATCTGCAGCTTCTGTGCCTTATAGAGATATGCTCCTGCAGGCTTCATCCAGCATAGTGGAAGAGTGTTTTGATATGGTGGAGGAATAAGCAATCCTATTCTACATTCATTCTATTTTTCTGGCCTATCTTGGTTCAGTCTCTTTCAACATTCACTCATTTATATCAATGTTGAGGACTGTACTTGATTTGGTGATTCTACCTCTTTTCTGTTTGGTTTTATAAGAAGCAATCCCATTCCAGCACATACCATTTTCCAGGGGGTTATGTTATGTTCCATTAAGTTATGATAAGAGGAAGCTGTATACCATGTTTGGAGGTCCTAGCTCTTACAGTTTAGGAAGAGTTCTTGATCAAACAGACAAACTCTATAATGAAGAAGTGGATTGTGCCCACGAAAGCTCATGTTACTATTTACATTTTTTTGTTAGTGCTAAAAGACTATTCATAGTTTTTTAAGTTTTCTCTGTACGGATTAATCCGTGGTACACCCACAAGCTTTCTGCAATAATGCTGAGATCATCTTGGAAGAATTGGGTCATTCCAGATTTACAAAGGGAACAATGTAAACAAATAGTCCTTATTCTCTTCAAATTTTAATCCTGCAATCATCACTGTGATATCTGAATGGGTTTCAACAATAAGTGAAATGACTGTTTCACTACACAGCATCTTTCACATGTGTTTTTTTCTCTCTGTCTTTCCCCAAGACCAGATCGATGGAGCAAACCCTGCAATTCAAATGAAAGGTGGTGTAGTTTTTGGTTGGGCATAGGTTTAGCAGGAGTTGGTTCCACAGTCTTGTAACAGCTCCCTGAAACTTCTCTTTCCTTCTCAGACTTTTTCTTGTGCCAGAAGAAAGCCTTTGTCCAGGAGCTTTAGACCACCTAGTAGGTATCCTTCATAAACCCAAATCTGGATGAATTTCAAAGACTGCCGTTTGTTTGTTTGTTTGTTTGTTTGTTTAATTGGATATCCAATCTATGTTGTGAAGCATGCTGCTTTATTTGCCATGCTGCATACATTCTAAAAGGAAACTAAATGAGGATTTTTTTTCTTTGTAATTATCCATGGGATTAATCTGCAGATAGCCAAATTTCCATTTGTATTCATAGGAGACCAGATTCTGCTCTCAGTTATTCCAGTGTCAACCTGGACTAACTCCACTGACTTCAGTGGAATTACTCCAGGATTACATGTGAATAACTAAAAGCAGGAACTGGACTAAAGTTTGTTATTTCATTGAGTTCATTAAGAGGTGATAACAGAAGACGGCAGGATAAGATGGAGACATTTAATAAAACATTAATGGTCAAATTTCCTTTCTTGTGAGAAATTAGTAGTTATTTATTTTATTTCACTGCAAGTACAGGACCATATCTTACAAGCTGCTTCATTTTATTTATTAGGTGGCTAATAGAATGGGACCAGAAACTGATTTTATGCATCATATAACCAAGAACACAAGCAGTTCTGCCTCTGCCTAATTACCCACCCCCTAACAAAGATCAGCTATAAAGAAAGCTGAAAGCATCTGAGCAATTTACTAACTCTTTCTCTCAGGTCTGTGAACATTAAGAGTGCATCTCCATTATTTCAAGATAACTAGCATTATTTCAAAATAACAATGTGAGCGTCTACACAGACATTCTGTTATTTCGAAATACTTTCGAAATAACGGACAGCTTATTCCAAAATCTGTAAACATCATTCTATGAGGAATAATGCCTATTCTGAAATAGGTATTTCAAAATAAGGCATGTGTAGATGCTCCTCTGCAGCTATTTCGAAATAACCCTTCACCAGGGCCATTCTAAGGCTACATCAAGACTACATTCCTCTCTCGGCAGAGGGATGTAAATGAAGCACTTCAAAAGTGCGAATGAAGCTGGGATTTAAATATCCCATGCTTCATTAGCATAATCACATAATGGCACTCTTTCAAAAAAGTGCTATTTCGAAATTGAAACCACAGTCTGACACGGTTCTTTCGAAAACGGGGCGCTTTACAGGATCTTTTGAAAAAGCACACTGTTTTCAAAAGACCCTCGTCTAGACTGTGGTTTCAATTTCGAAATAGCACTTTTTTGAAAGAGCATCATTACGTGATTATGCAAATGAAACACGGGATATTTAAATCCCTGCTTCATTTGCACTTTCGAAGTGCTTCATTTACATCTCTCTGCCAACAGAGGGATGTAGTCTAGACACACCCTAAGTTATTCCTCCCCAGTGCTTCCCTGAGTTCTAAATTGAAATAGCATGTCTACATTAGGGAAGCCTGCCTTGGACTAATTTTGAGGCTTCCCTGCAGTGTAGACGTGCTATTTTGAAATAAGCTATTTCAGGATAACTATTCTGGAACAAAAACTAGCATCTTTAATTAATGATTTTGAAATGAGTGCAGTGTAGACGTACCCTAACAGAGTTTTTCTTGACTGATGACCTCAGAATCTGATCATGGTCTGTTTCTATGATATGGAGCATGATTTTTCAGAGTCTATACTGACTGCTAAGTCTTGCTCAACCACATGCCAGTTAATTTGATTTCACAATAATCTTTTGTAGTATAGACAAGGGCTTACCTATCACAGATGAATAAATGCTGACATAGGAGCCAATATATTCAAATGTGGGACAGGAGACAACAGTTGTAATCTTAAAGAATTTTCATTCTGAAAGCCATAAAATACGTTAAACTAATTTTCCAATTTTCATAGCACATTAAAAACCTGCCTTTTCAAAGTAGCCTGCCCTAATATTTTTAACTATTAATGAAATCTGTTTTGTTCAGTATTTGCATGGATCTCCAGACTCTTATCTTCTTTAATACAACAGATTTGAGCCAACATAAAATAAACTAAAAAATGATATGCTAAAAATGTATCTGCCAACAAACAAATGGCATCAACAGCAGAGGCAACTAACATAAACCAAGATAAAAGACAGAATACATTTAAGATCTGTACTGCAAACAAGGTATACTTAAGAATATAAAGACATGAAAAAAGAGGCAGATGTACTTCTGAAATAAAAGGTAAATGAAAAGAATGGGGACAATTAAAACTGAACAGTTAAACCAGCTAAAAAAACTAAAATACACTCCTCTAAACATAACAAAGAGCAATGGAAATGGAACAAAAAAAAAGAAGCCGGCTACAAGTCAAATTACAGAAAGGAAAGAACAAAATGAAACTGCATGTAATAGCCTGTGCTTTACAAGTAGATATAAATGAAAAGAAACAAAATGAAAGGAATAAACTGTTTACTAAAAATGATACTTAGATGAAAAAGATACAAAACTAAAGCTACACAGGAAACAGAGCATAGATTAAAGTTATTTGTCTTTGAGACATGGATTCAGCTTGTGTGAGTTTGGTAGAAATGGTTACAACCAGGTTTTAAAATGTAAAGGTTGTAAAAGACATTCACTGATAGTTTTTCTCCATAGTTTTATTTATTTTTACACTATAAGATTCCAAAGGATACTCAGATCACAATAAGAACTATATCGTGAAATATGATAATAGCAACACTTTCCTCATATACTCTGGATATTTTCATTAATTAAAGATGCTAGTTTTTGTTTCAAGCTGAAACTTGAAGTGTTTTGTGAGATGAGACACTCCCATGAAAGGGATTCCAAACTCTAATTATCTTTCAATTTGGGGTATGTCTACACTGCACACTTATTTTGAAATAGCATGTCTACAATGCAGGGAAGCCTCAAAATTAGTCGGAGGCAGGCTTCCCTAATGTAGACATGCTATCTCAATTTAGAGCCCCAGGAGGCACTGGGGAGGAATAATTAAGAATGTCCCTGATAAGGGGCTATTTTGAAATAGCAGCAGTGGAGCATCTACACATGCCTTTTTTTTTTAAATAGCTATTTCGGAATAGGCATTATTTCTCATAGAATGAGGTTTACAGATTTTGAAATAAGCCATCTGTTATTTTGAAATTATTTCAAAATAACGGAATGGCTGTGTAGATGCTCACATTGCTCTTTCGAAATAACACTAGTTATCTCGAAATAACGGTGCAGTGTAGATGCACGTTTTTACTCCTGTGAGTTTATCCCATGGTTGCAAAATGTGTTGAGTGCAATACAATCCATTACACTTGGAGAAATATGCACATGGAATGTTCATTCAGATGCCAAGGCTCAAATCAAGAGTCCAGCTCCCAGAATAGTTAATTGGCGCTGAACAGAAGAGTGGCAGGTGAAGGGGAGGGGAGAGAATCTTTGTCCTCTGGCTGCCGCTTGGCTCCTTATCCTCGTAGCAAAGGAAGCCAACGGCAGGAGGAGTTTCTGTGCCTCCCTACATACTTTTTTCAGTGCATCCTTGGTGGAGGAAAATAGGAAAATCACATAGAAGAGGATCTTACAGCCTTGCCCCTCACCCAGTCAGCACTAGCCCTGCACCTTACATGCTGTTCTGTGCAAACTATCACTTCTAAAGGCAAGAGAGGAGTTTGTATAATATTGGCAGTTGTCCAACTAGGAAATTATGGAAGACTATTAATTGATGTTGCATAGGCTAGTAGCTGGCATGGCTTTCAGTCACTTTCAGTCTAAGTTGGCTTCAGACCTCTGAGGTGAAACTAGGCTGTTTGCTTTCCCAGTCTCAGGAGACACCCTGTTACTGTCAGGCATAGAACCTAATAACTTGTGCTGCTTTTTTTTCGTGGAGTATGTTCATTGGTCTAGCTGAGGAGATACTGCTCTCATTTGGCAGTGGAACCGATTTACAACTACTAACGTCTCTTGTCTCCGTTTTTAATTAACAGAGGAAACTTGTTTGTAGGCTTGAGGCCAGATGCAGTCACCCTTACCCCCAAATGGCTGTATGCCAGTAATTACTGAAGCCATAGACACTCCATTAGAGTCACAGGGTCCACAGAGCTGGAGGGGAATGCTGCAGGTGGGCCTCCTGCTCTTGTTGTATCTCCATCACTGTGATTTCAACATAGCCCTGTTGACTATTCTGCTTCCTGCTACTTTTTGGTTAGAAAATAAGAACCTACTTCTCTACTCCCTGGGCCTGTCATTTACAGCTGTGGCTGACACACTGCAAATCACTACATTAAACAGGTGAAAATGACTGAAATCAAATTACATGAGCTGGTTTCCTTTTAATAAAATCATCAATAATCCCAAAACCTTTGTTTCCCCCTGCAAAATATTCTGCATTTCTGTAGGGTTTGGATTCAGTTGAGGCTGATTCTTTGCAGCAAAGTGAAGCCTTTTGTGCATACTGAGCTATGTAAATCAAGATTGTCACTGTGAAGGTGCTTTCCAAGGCTTGCCTATGTGCTGTTGATCCTATATAATGTTCTGTGCTATTAATCCTATATTATGAAATAAATTCAGACAGCTCCTACAATCACCCTGAAATAAATGACCTGGGGCCATGATCAGTTGACCAGGAGAAAGGAATAATAATGACAGATCAACTTGTTCATAGAAGAGAGGGCTCCCAAAAGCTTTCTCAAAGCTACCCGGGGGAAAGTGTTGTAAAGGACAACAGAATTCCTAGTTTTAATTACAGAGAAGCAAGTGACAAAATAGAAGCTTTCTACAATGAAGAAAGTGACATTTTTCTCCCTCCAAATATAGCAGAACAATAGGTTATTAAGAAACACAACAAGCTAGTTTAGTAAAACAATTGTAAGAAAAAAAGGGTTCAGTGTAATTACGAAGGCAGCAAAGAAGGACTCAGTGCAGAACAAGTTTATACAGGAGTTTATAAGTTTATAAATTGGTACAGGAGATTACTAATTCCTTGCTTTTGCATTTTTAAAACATCCACCATTTTCCCACCACACTCCATTGTCATAATGTATAATATCCCATTATAAGGCAGGGAACTTCTATTGCCCAAGGGTATGTCTACACTACAGTGTTATTTCGAAATATCTTATTTGGAAATAGTTAATTTAAAATAAGTTATTTTGAAATAATGTGTCTACACAAAATTGCATTTCGAAATAGCGTTTTGCTATTTTGAAATAGTGCGTCCACTCTGAATGGATGCTGAATCACATTTAAGGCCGGCCGGAATCAGGTCCGGCAGGGCATCAGGTCAGGACTTACTTTGTGTGGCTGCTGCCTGAGGCTATCTGAGGCCTGTGCTTAAAGGGACACCTCCCCCCTCAGCCCCCGGACAGCCAGTTCTCAGCTTTCCCTGCTTGCTTGCCTACCTCGATGAGGGACAGCAAAGCATTTTGTCTCTGCGTGCTCTGGTTGCCCTCACTTGGGACACCATGGCACTCTGCAATATGGAGCCAGAGTTGCCCCGGGCACTCTGGTGCTTCTCGTGGATGCGTTGCTGTGAGACTAGCTGCACTTTCTGCAGGCTGCCATCCGGGAGGTCCATCAGCGGGCTGTCAATATCCAGAAGGCCCTGCAGAAGAGCTTCCACCCTGAGGAGCACTAAGAGCCTCCCTGATCTGCCCCACTGGGGGCTTATGCCTCATTCCTCCTTCATGGCCTTCCACTTACCCCTCCCTAACCCCCCTTCCTGATGTCAAATAAAATACATGTATTTTCATGAACACAAATCCTCTTTATTTAACAAAACTTGGGAGGGAGGAATGAAACTCTGGTGAGGCTGGGGAAAGGAGGTGGGAGAGGGAAAAAGAGAGGGTGGGAGAGGGGAGGGGGAAACCTGGGAGGAGGGAACTAGAAAGGGGAAGCAAGGGGAAGAAGGGGAAGGGGAAGCTCAGGGTTGGGGGTCTCGCCGGACCAACTTGATTTTCATGCACACCTGCTCCTGGATTCACATGTGGCCTTTGGTGGCCAGGCTGGCAGCTATCCTGCCATAGATGGCCACTTTCCTCCATATAGTGCAGAGATCATGGACATTGGGGGCATCCCCCCTAAACCTGAATAAGGTCCATGATCTCCACCATGAACCAGGAAAGCACCCACCTTCTCCAGGCCCTGGCACTGTTCCTGGGGAGCAATGGAGGGCTGGCTGCCAGTGGCTTGCTGGCTCATGTTTTGGGGCCACTGGATCAGGGGCAAGTATCTGAGGGGTAGTCTGGATCTGCAAAAGCAACAAGGAGTCCTGTAGCACCTTATAGACATCAGATGCATCTGACGAAGTGGGTCTTGCCCATGAAAGCTTATGCTCCAACACATCTGTTAGTCTATAAAGTGTTACAGGACTCCTTGTCGTTTTTGGATCAGGGGAGTGACTGCTGGGTCTGGGCTGGCAGGCTTGGAGCTGACACAGGCACTGTGGCCAGAGTCAACCCCTTTAAGTGCTCTGGGAAGGAGGGAGGGAGAGTAGTGTTCTTGGTTGAGGCTGGTGTGGCCACGAAGGCATCCTGGGAAGGCTGGAGGCCCCCTATTTTGATATAAGTGTCTACAAAGCACTTATTTCAAAATAGCTATTTCGAATTTGGCATTATTCCTTGTAGACTGAGGTTTACCAAATTTTAAATAAGTGCTCCACTATTTCAAATTAATTTCGAATTAATTTCGAAATAGCGGTTTGGCTGTGTAGACGCTAGGAAAGTTATTTCGAAATAACAGCTGTTATTTCAAAATAACTTTGCTGTATAGACATACCCTAAGTCATTGTCAGGCTAGACCAGTGGTTCCCAGTCTTATCAGACTACAGTAGCCCATTCAAAAGACTGGTTCCTCTTGTGTACCCAAAATTTCTCCTAATTTAAAAAGTGCTTGCTTACAAAATCAGATAAAAATACAGGGGAGTTATTTTGAAAATAATTCCCCAGTGTAGACATGCCCTTAGGCTCCTTGTATTCTGTCACACTCTCCTTTTATACAAAGGAGTACTGTCTTCCTCTAGCCATCCCCTAGGTACCTGTAAGAGCCTTCCTCCTGTGTTATGCCAACCTATTCCTCTCTGCACTCTATAAGGGAGAGGAGTTTTGTTATGTGTTTGAAAATGAGCATTTTCTGATTCATTTTTCTGCTCTCATATTTAATGCTGCTCCACATGAAATGTACAATACAATAAAATCAAGAAACCAGACTATTTTAACAGTCTCCCACAGCCAACAAAACAAATATGAAGACAAAATGGATCACAACAAGAATAGCAACATGCACTTAATGCTTCCTCAAATGTAAGGAGAAAATATGTTTTTGGTAGCAATCTGAATAATACAGATCCCTCAGCCTTGTCTCATATTTAAGCTGTCCTCCCACCAACTTGCCATTCATGTCAGCTCACTGGTCGGTTTCCTGTGCTTGGCGTATTTGGTTTCCTGTGCTTGGCGTATTTTTTTTTCCTCTCAAAAGAAAGTAATAACTTGGAAATCCAAAATAACAGGGCTGAAAAAAAAAAAATGCTGCCATTGCTGACAAACTGGTTTTGTGGTGCAGAAGGGTTCCTTGCTGCTTTGCAATTAGTCAGGAATTTTTGACTGGCCACTCTCCTTGTAGGTGAGGAACAATGGAAATAATGAGAGCTAATCAATACTGAGCATACACACACTTTAATGTCTTGGATCTCAGTCACAACACTGCCAAATAGCTAAGACTCTTGAAAACCCACTGACAGAGAAACTTGAAATAATGAAAGCGTAATTATAAATAGGTATTTGAACTGAATGTGTCTAGTAAGAAATTGAACACTAACAAGTATATGAACCATCTTTTTTTCTAGGGTATACTAATGCTAATTTTGCTGTAGTTAGACTACAAGAAAATGAAGGTACAGTCATTATCTGCTGACCACTATAATTAAAAAAGTGATTGCTCTAACAAGTAATTGGTAGAAAAAATGCATAACCAGTAATCATAAGCACAGGCCGTATGTTTTTAAATATGATCAAATCATTTGCATAGTGTTTATGTATAATAAATTAAAGCAAAATGAAAAATCTGCTGACAGGAAATAAGTAGCAATAAGGGTAGAATGATGTGTTAAATCCTTCATTCTGGATCATTTAGGTAATGTTCCATTCATTTTAGATTCATGAGTGGAGGCCTTTACAGATTGGGCATGCATACCATAAATCTCAGGTTATCCATTATTAGGTGGCATTTTGCTATTTGGAATTGTACATGTTTACTTTGTGCATAATTAACTGCATAATAGCTGTCTATGTTCTGCACAGAATTTACACTCAGGCTCTCATCAAAACAAATGACTCTAGAAAGTAGGGCACTTCCATTAAGCTCACTGCAATCAGCATTTTCTAATACAGGTTTGCAGAAATGGCTTTGATTTCCAAAATGCAGTCTGACTAAAATAAAACCTTGCAAAAGGACACTGGTTGTGTTTTGATTTATTTTACTAAACCTCGGAGAAGTGGCTAGAGCTAAAAAGGGTGGGGACAGCATAAGGCAGAGAATACTAGGAGCAGACGGGACAAGGAATTTCCATAAAAATAATAAGTACGGAGCAGATCTGGACAGGCAATTGATCATTGTACAGCATCCTGCTATGGATCAAAGACTTCACCCAGCAGTTCTTTTATTTCAGTGTGTGATTTCTACTACCAGGTCAACTACTCTTGTCTTTGCTGTACAGCTTCTTTATACACAGTCTGTCAAAGAAAGCACCAAGATTTTGTATTGCACACAGAGTATAAAATTGGGTAGAAAAAAATCATAACGACTCAAAAGCTGGTAATTTTAATATATGTAGTAAAAATGGAATAAGGGAAATAAAATAGAGAAAAGTGGAGCATTTCAATAATTCATAGCACTGCCTGCTGCATTCTGTGCATACACGGATATCGTTGCATATTCTGTATAAACAGCATTAGTACAAATGCTGGTATACTTAAAGTGAATATTATTTTGCTCATGATCTGCAGTATAAAGCAAGTACTTTATAACAGGAGGCTTTGGAAGTGGCTACTGTAAAACAAGAGTATGTGTTGGGGGGATATTTTATAGTCTATCTTATGTTTTAAGAAAGTATTTATAAAAAATGCAACTTTTATTATGTACAGTAATCTAAACTTCCATAACAAAGAAATACACTCAGCTTGGGGCAGCTCAAAACTAAAAATCATGAAGGATATAAATATTAATTCTAATGAGTTTCTTTCTTTACCATAGAGTGATCTGGAGCTACACTTAATGGAAACAAATGAAATGCAAAATTAATTTCAAAGATGGTTGTATGTTTTATTAGATAAATTCCTTTTTTTTTTTTTTTTTGCTGTTTTACTGGTTACCATACTATAAATTTACTATTTTTCCTATAATCAATCATATAATCTAATCAATTTGGGTTTTTTCCCTGCCTTTGTCTAGCTGCATTTATATCTTTGGCTTTTCATTTGCAAAATATGCAGCTTCCTTTTGAAACCTTTTCTCTCCAATCTATCTCCTTTTTTTAAAAAAATTGGTTTACTTGATTTGGGTTTTTTTTTCCTCTGTCCCATATTTGATTAATGTACATTTCTGGAAGTATGATTATCTGTATGTAAAGTGATCTTTCTCACTGTATGTGTGAAATTTAGAGCTCTTATGCAGGTAGAAATAGTGTTTCTCTGAATGCAGTGTAAAAAATAACTGTAATTCTACAACATATTGTTTTTAAATTATTATTTCCAAACTCTAAATGGTCCAGATAAAATATATCACAATCAAAATGTGTTGAAATTCAGTCACCTCCATCATTATACTAATTGGCAATCATTTATAGTTTACCTTCCCTTTTGAAACTGGATTCTACAGATGTGATTTATTTTAGGCTGAGATGTAATATAGAAATAGTCACATAAGTAAAATGTCATTTTACAACCCTTCTTCTTTATGCTGTTGGTTACTGAAACCTATCAGTATTTAAAATGGCTCCTGTAGACAAATATTTATTTCATATTTCTTTTTATAGGTGATTTATTAACAATAGGATACTCTCATACATCTATGGAGAGATTTTCAAGTGTTCGTAGGGTCCTACTCCCACTGCAAGACAATAGGATTTGAGTTCCAACATGTCTGGATGTGTAATCTAATGAGTAGTCTGTGTCAAAGCTGACTGGTCTGAGATAGGGATGCTAACTTTAGATTAACTGGCTAATCGAATACTCAATGTAGCCCCAGAGCTGTTGCTACACTTCAAAGGCAAAAATGCTGCTGGGAGCGCGGATCCAGTGGGGGAACTCTAGCAGTTTCCCATTGGCCTTGTGCTCCCCACAGTGTTTCAAAATGGTGGAGATTTAGAATCCCCAGCTAACCCTGTACTCTATGTGGTGCTGCTGCTCTGAAACACCACGGGGAGCCTTGCATCAGGGGAGTCCCCAGCAGACCCTGGGCTGCCACTTTGAAGCACCCCCTTTTCTCCCCTCCCCCCAATTGCTGCCTTTTTCTGATATAGGTAGCGGGGGGAGAGGGGAAGCAACTAGTTGGATGATTTGCTTATCAGATAGTCGATTAGTCGACTAGTTGCTCACATTCCTACTCTGAGAGACAAGAGGATGAAATATCACTGGGAGCTCTACCATTTTCTCATCCAGTACATGTTTAATCAGTATGGTGATTGTATGTCTCTGCTTTCACTCCTGCTACAAAACTGCCTGACAAACGTTGGTAAAACTCTACTGCTTTGACCTTTTCTCACCTTCCTGGTAACACACTTAGCCAAGATGGCCACAGTAATGGTCCATTCTGGCTCCACCATTCTTGTGTGGGTCACCAAGAAAGTAGGGAACGGATTAAAGTAGTATGGTAGTCTATACTATTCTATCTGTCCCTCAGCATCCTGGCTGCTACTGGTGAATACACACAGTAGTATTGATTTTGGGTCTTTCTTCCTGTTAATGATTCCAGAGCCTGGCTCTACTACTGCTCTTAGCTTCTCCTAGCAAGTAGCAAAGTAAAACTCACACGGCTAATGTCAAATCAATTGCTGGCCACAAAATTCTGAAATAGTCATGCCAGTTGTACTCAGCTGCATTGTTGCATCAGAATCAGTGGAGTGAATTAACACTGAGGAAGATAGTGTTCACTTCACAGTATTTGAGAAGTTATCTTTGCAAACATATTTGTAACTTTTTTTTCCTGAGGGCTTGCATTTCAGAAAATGATGGTGGCTTAAACACGTCATTTTTATTGGGAAATATTTCCTGTTCTCCAATGGTTAATGGATTTTTCAAACCCTAAATAATACAATTATCTTTTTTTTAATTGAAATTTTACAAAACTAGCAAAATGGTTACAAAATTCACATGCAAATATATTTCACTGAACAAATCATTTACAATCGCAGACAATCTAGTTATGTAAAAAACAAAGTTTACACTGTAGAAAATCCTTCATGCAGAGCAGTGAATGCTAATTTTTACTGAATAACATTTATGATGCTTTATTCTAAGATCCTAGTAGAGGTGGGCAAATAATTCATTAAAAATTATGTATTGGGTGTATTTTGATCTTTTTTTCTGTTCACAAATGTCCATTACCATAATTATTCAGTGACTTTTCTGGGATGTCTGATTTTGCAAAAATAAAGAGGATGACTACATTTATTTGCAAGAACCATTTGGACTTCTCAGCAAAAAAAAAAAAAAAAAAAAAAAAACCTTACATAATTAAAAATCAGATCCCTAATCTATACAAGGTTTATTAATATTTTGTTACATTTGATGTTGGCTAAATAGTTTATGTGATTTGCTTGTGTTTTGCTTCTGTTTCCTGATTAAGTCCTGGGTCTGCAAACACTTAAACAAATGTACCTTTCCTCGCTTGAGTACCCGCACCCCCCCAGAACTTCTCCTGTGAGAAAAATCATGCAGACATTTAAGTATTTACAATTGCCATTGTAGATGTCACCAGGTGGCGCTGTTACATATAATCTTCCAAATTCTTTTACATAGGGTACATATACACTACTACAGAAAAGAAAATAGCCTACAGCAGTGAGTCTCAGAGATCCTCTCCTCTCTTCTGGTTTCAGACCCAAGCTCCAGCCTGAGTTTGAACACCTACACTATTTTTAGTCCCAAAGCACAAGCCCTGGAACCATGAGTTCATTGACCTGAGCTCCGAGACTTACTGCCATGCAACTATTTCTGAGTTGTAGACATTCATAATGTATGCACAGCTGGTTAGTGCTAGGAAGATGTGTTTTGTGTGGTTGTTAGTTATGGTTATTCAATACTATTTGTAGAAAGAGTTGTGCCAACTAGTGGCACGTTTGCTTTCTACCATGGTCTTTGATTAGAATCAATTCTCAAGGCAGAGTTGGTCACTGGGAAATGGACACTGGTATTGAGAGGAGGTATCTAAAGCAAAGAATGGCATGAACCTCTGTTTCAGGACTGGTCTGTATGTGTAAATAAAGCAAGTTACAGTTAAAGATTGTTTAGAGATGAACATTTAATTTTCAGCAAGCTGGGGTATAAATCTATTTTAAAAGATTTAAAAGATCCATGAAAAACTATTTTCCTGGAAGGGTGGTGAAGCACTGGAATGGGTTACCTAAGGAAATGGTGGAATCTCCATCCCTAGAGTTTTTTAAATCCAGCTTTTAAATCTTTAAAGCCCTGGCTGGGATGATTTAGTTGGTATTGGTCCTGCTTTTAGCAAGGAGTGTGGACTCAATGACCTCCTGAGATCTTTTCCAACCCTGTGATTCTATGATCCTGCACTAGCCTGCTACACCAAGTGGGTTCTTTCCAATTTTGTCCATATTTCTCTTAAAGTGTGAATCCCAGAACAGGACACATAATCCATTTGAGGCCTCATCAGTGACAAAAAGAGCAGGAGAACTACCTCTGTGATTTGCATACAACACTTGTTTTTATATACTCCAGAATATTCTCAGCCTTTCTTCGTAACTACATCACAGTGCTGACTAATATTCAATTTGTGGTCCATTATAATCCCTAGATCATTTACAGCAGTACCACTGCACAGCCAGTTATTTCTCTATTTGTATTTGGGGATTTGATTTTTCTCTCCTAAGGGCTGGTATTTTGAATTTGTCTTTACTGAATTTCATCTCATTAATTTCAGACCAATTCTTCAATCTGCTAAAATAATTTTGAATTCTAATCCCATCTTTCAAAGTCATCCTCTTCCAAGTTGATGTCATCTGCAAATATTATTAGCATATTCACCACACCATCATCCAAATTATTAATGAAAACATTGAATAGAACTGGACACCGCTAGATATATCCTCCTAGTTTGACAGTGCACCACTAATAACAGTTTGAGTTCCATCTTTCTTCCAGCTTTGTACCCCAGTATTGTAATTTAACCCGGATCACATTTCTTTAGTTTGCTGCTGAGTATATCATGTGGGACTGTGCCAAAAGATTTAGTAAAATAAAACTATATCATGTCTACTACTTCCCCTCTATCCACAGGTCAGCAAACCTGTCGAAGAAGGAAATTAAGTTAGTTTGGCATGATTTGTTCTTGATAAATCTATGTTGGCTATTACTTTTCACCCTACCATCCTCTTGGTGCTTTCAAATTGACTGTTGGATAATTTGTTCCAGTGCCTTTCCAGTTATCAAAGCTAGGCTGACAGGTCTATAATTCTTTGTTCTCTTTTTAAAATACACACTATGTTTGCTCTTCCTCAGTGCTTTGGGACGTCTAGTCCTTTCACAGACCTCTTCCCAGAATTTTCTCCTAACTCTAGTCCTCAAGATGGAAGGAAACATACTTTGGATACATACTAAAGAGAGGATTTTACGTTACCATTAGAAAAATGTGCCATATATACCAGAAGAAGGTACTTGCACAAATATGAATCAATACAAGTTTTATGGGTTCACTTGAGTTCCTCTGTAATCTCTTATTTATAGATACTGTAATGAGATGATACAGAGCATAGGCTGTATCCCTTGTAAACACAAATGTTGTTCAAACATACTAACAATCAAGTTGATTTTAAGTTTAAAGTGCTGTTCATGGCACTTGGTACCTCATGGCTGTTGCACAACAAAATAGATTGGGAATGCCAAGAAGCAATTTCTCACACACTTATAAATTCAGCCATAGCTTATATTAATCAGATCTCTTATATAGAATATTTCATTTATTTTCCAGCCTAAATGCCTCAGACACACTTGAATGAAATGCATTTCAGATCATAATGCCTAGTTTCTACTTAGTAATAGCAACTACAAATTTATAGTCTGGCAGCAATTTGTGTCAAAAATACTGTCATGTTATTTTTAAACTATATTTGACAGGGAGATTGAAGTGTTGTGAATAAGGCCATCAGTCTCTTTACCACCTACACTCTTTTTGTAGACAATTTGCATCAGGTGAGGAGAATATTTTAAAACAGAACCCTTTACTATATGGTCCAAAAGCCACACTTTAAGATCGGTCATTTTAACATTTAACATCAGTCTATTAGTATGTGTTAGATACATTCTGAAATAGTTATAAGAAATGTGCAATTTGTCCTTTCTTTCTTATTGAAAGTTAAGTGTAAACAAATTACTAATCATGTTCACTATGATAATGCCCAAGGACCAACCAAAACAGGGCCTTATTTGCTAGACACAATGAAAACCCCAAATAGGAGATAGCCTCCTGTCTCAAAGAGCTTTCAAGTCACTAGTGCTATCAGATGGTTAATAGGAACCAAACCTCAACTGAATCTACAGCAAAGTAATCAATTGCAAAACTACCACACATACGTAGATAGTGCAACTCACTACAATTTGCTATACAACTAATGGCGTTTGGTCATGGACTGCTGTAGTTTCCTTGGAAATGAACTTTGGTCCTAAAAAAGATATTTGCTATGGTTTTTCATACAGTATTGCTCTTTGCCCTGCCCAATAATCTGTGGTGTATTGGAAACGATGGACACATCTATAGCTGATGTAAATGAAGTCAATGGAGCTATGATAATTTATGCCAGCTGAAAATTTGTCCTTAGTTGTTTACCGTACATTACTACTGGGAATATCCTACAAAGCACAAGTTGAAATAGAAGAAACAAAGTAATATTTAATTAACCAAATGGTCATGACAAAACTTATGCAAATGTATGTGGAGAAAAAGGACATGCTCTGGACATGCTGATTGTATTACTGACTGATGGGCCAGATATGGCCACTCTTCCAGGGTATGTCTACACTACAAAGTTAGTTCGAACTAACGGACGTTAGTTCGAACTAACTTTAATAGGTGCTACACTAGCGCTCCGCTAGTTCGAATTTGAATCGAACTAGCGGAGCGCTTAGTTCGAACTAGGTAAACCTCATTTTACGAGGACTAACGCCTAGTTCGAACTAGCTAGTTCGAACTAAGGGCTGTGTAGCCCTTTAGTTCGAACTAGTGGGAGGCTAGCCCTCCCCAGGTTTCCCTGGTGGCCACTCTGGCCAACACCAGGGAAACTCTATGCCCCCCTCCCGGCCCCGGACCCCTTAAAGGGGCACGGGCTGGCTACGGTGCCCGTGCCAGGTGCAAGCCTGCCAGCACCCAGCTAGCAGACCCTGCACCTGGCACGGCACAGAGCCACCCACCCGATGTCCCCCAGCCCACCCCCTCTTGCCGGGACCAGGCTGGCGGCTCCCGGGAGCTTGCCCTGGACCGCAAGAGGCGGGCACCTTCCTGGGCTAGTGCGGACATCGTGGACCTCGTCCACGATCTCCGCACTAGGCACAGGAAAGTGGCCGTCTAGGGCAGGAGAGCTGCCAGCCTGGCCACCCAGGACCAGGTGTGCATGAAAATCAAGGGGGTCCACTGAGACCCCCGACACTGAGCCCTGAGCTTACAATGGCCGTCCTGGGTCAGACCAAAGGTCCATCTAGCCCAGTAGCCTGTCTGCCGACAGCGGCCAACCCTAGGGACCCTGGAGGGGATGGACCGAAGACAGTGACCAAGCCATTTGTCTCGTGCCATCCCTCTCCAGCCTTCCACAAACTTTGGGCAGGGACACCACTCCTACCCTCTGGCTAATAGGACTCCATGGCCCCAACCTCCATGACTTTATCTCACTTCCCTATAAACTCTGTTCTAGTTGTAGCCTTCACAGCCTCCTGCAGCAAGGAGTTCCACAGGTTAACTATTTGCTTTGGCAACAACAACAACAACAACTTTCTCTTACTAGTTTCAAGCCTGCTACCCAGTCCTTTCCTTTGGTGTCCTCTAGTCCTTCTTTATGGGAACTCAGGAAGAACTTTTCTGAATGCACCCTCTCCACCCAACCCCTGCTTTTAGAGACCTCTATCCTGTCCCCTCTCCGTCTCCTCTTTTCTAAGCTGAACAGTCCCAGTCTCTGTAGCCTTTCTTCATCTGGGACCTGTTCCCAACCCCTGATCATGTTAGTTGCCCTCCCCTCTCCCAGCCTCTCTCTTCCCCTCTCCCACCTCCTTTTCCCAGTCTCCCCCAGTTTTTTTCAATAAAGACAGAGTCAATGTTGGAAGAAACGTTATCTTTATTTTGTACATCAATAAGAAGGGGGGCTAGGGAAGGGTAAGTGGAAGGAGGTGAGGGAGGAATGGGGTACGAGCCCCCAATGGGGAGGACTGGGCTGGCTCTGCGGGCTTCTGGGGGTGGAAGCTCTCCTGCAGCCCCCCAATTACTCCCTCTCCCCAGATGGCAGCCTGCGGCAAGTGCAGCCGGGCTGATGGCCGAGTGGTGTGATGTGCCCAGTGTGGGCACTCAGGGCACTCCAAGCCAGAACTTCTTTGCAAGCGGGGCACCCCTTAGAACTGTGTGTCCGGGGTGGGGGTCGGGACCCTTTAAGCGCAGCCCTCGGCTAGCCTGAGACAGCATCTCCATGCTCTAAGTCCTCCTTTTATGCCCTGCCGGCACTGCTTCCGGCCATCCTTAAGCCCTGTTCAGAGTCCACTCAATGTGGACTTACTAGTTCGAACTAGCAAAACGCTAGTTCGAACTAGTTTTTAGTTCTAGATGCGTTAGTTCGAACTAGCTTAGTTCGAATTAACTAATTCGAACTAAGTTAGTTCGAACTAGCGCTGTAGTGTAGACGTACCCCCAGAAACTCTGCATAAGGGTTTCTCTATTTTTCTTTACTTCCTCTTAACCAGT
This sequence comes from Pelodiscus sinensis, assembly GCF_049634645.1. Taxonomy (NCBI): domain Eukaryota; kingdom Metazoa; phylum Chordata; order Testudines; family Trionychidae; genus Pelodiscus; species Pelodiscus sinensis. The sequence goes on from NC_134713.1 coordinate 74,102,632, forward strand.
CTAGAAGTGAGCAGACTGGACAGAGAGGATAAGTTCTGGCCCAGTGTTTTTCATCTGATCAGTTTCTTACAATATTTGTTTCTAACTTTTTTGAGCTTACAATCTTCTCACTTCTTTCTTATGTCAGGATCTGTGTTTGACTGTGAAAGATGTTTGGTCCATTTTATGCAAGAAGCCCATTGTTAGTAGAAATTACATCAATTATCATGAGCTAGGGGACTCAGTGGATTTTTAGCTCTGATGATGGTTAGCAGACTACTCTGGCTTATAGAAAAGGAAATAGAGGAAAGACCAGAGGAAATTTTCCCTTTGCACATTACTATTCTATTTTTCTTTATAGTGTTTGTCGATGGTGATGGGTTTATTGATGAAAGATGTTATATGAGGAGGGGCAATAGACTGTAGGTCATTTTACCTCACACTTTTGACCCACATTTTGTAAATGCCTCCTCCCACATATCCGTATATCACAGTAAAGATCTAAAACACAGAAGACTCATTCTTATGTAATCAGACATGAATTGAAAAGGATCCTTCATACAACTATATCACCAAAAAGGTAGGCAAGGTTAGAATGGTTTCATCACCTATTCAGGTTCTGTCTAATTATCCCAGTGACAGAGGACCTATCCCTGGGATTCACAAAAACATTTCTGAGAGAAAAGCAAGAGGTTATTGGTGGTTGGTTTTTTTGTTTCTTTAGGGGTTATTTTTGTTTTTGCTCTTTTGGAAAACCCTAACAATTCCTTAACCAGTCTGACAAACTATCTACTGCTTCAGTCTCATCTCCAGGGACCAATAACCTGCCCACATTCTTGCCCAGATGTAAGCTTCTGGCCTCTCTTTCCATGCAATGAAGGACTGAGCACCACACCCAGAATCTTTTTTAAGAGACCATTTTATTCTCCAAACACAAAACTTGGGCAAAAATATCGAACACAGTTTTTTATCCCACTCTGACCTGGGATTTTCCCCTTTTTCTTTCCTACGTCCATTCTGCTTTGGGACTCTACTCTAGACGACCACCTCCCTCTCAACTCTTTATAGTGCTCATCTGATCCCTTCCAAGATAGGAATGATAAAAACAAACAGGGCCCCCAAGTCCTATGATCCTTAAAGGGGAATCACAACTAGGTTAGACACTGCAGACCAGATCATAGTCATCTGCAGCACAAGTAGGTAGGTGGTGGTAGAATGCAGGCAATCTGTTCTTTTTGTACTCTTCAAACAGGTGGCCTTTGTGATCATCTGAGCATAGTGTTTGTTCCCCCCCCTCTAATACCCTACCTAGCATTAGCTACTCAATGGAATGGGGAGTTGGGGCCATGCTAAATAACCTCTCCAGAGATGTAGCAGCAAGCTCAATCTGCAGTACATCCCTGTTAGGCACAAATGAGTCCTACGCTGCAGATATATTCCATTTATGTTATAGGAGGAAGCATTTTCAGTGAAGAGCAATTAGTACATACTTAACAAGTGGTACAGCCTGCCATTCTCTGCTGTGGCTATGTGAGCTGTTTGGTTTAAATGGTAAAAGCTAATTAGTAATTTCACCTTCTTCCTACATGCAATCCAGCACATTTGTTACAGGAAAACAGAAATTTTCTCAGTAATCACAAGCCAACATAATACTCATACCAAAATTCTGCCCTCAAGTCTGTGTGTCCATTCTTGACTCTCGTGCCATGCTCTAATTTGTAATAAATGTCCATTGTTGCTAGTGCATATTTTGCACTTGTAAGGACAGTAAAGAATCACCATATAACTGTGAATGAAGAAATTTTCCCTAACTCCAGAACCCCACATGATTAGCAAAATGTTGGTGAAACTTTCCTTAATTGTAGAAAGAAAGAAAGAAAGAAAGAAAGAAAGAAAGAAAGAAAGAAAGAAAGAAATTTCCAATTTTGAACAATATGTGATTTGTTCTTATCATAATTCATATGCTAGTCATCATTAAAGAACCATTTATGAACTGTCAGTTGCACACACCAAACAGCAGTAAAGTACAAGTTTAAAAAAAAGGCAAATGGTATACTTTGGATTTTAATTGGTTTTTTTATTCCAGTTTCTACTATTATCCATAAAAGTGACAAAATAATTCTGTGATGGGCTATTGAGGGGCTGGGTGGGATAGATACATTATTACTAGTAGAATTAACCTCTGCAGATCCATTTCCATTAGATGCAAAATAATATGACTCACCTTCTGTTATACATAGCCTGCAGATGGTGAAAAAAAATACTGACCTTATTGTGCATTCTGAATCTGCCTGTTTAAATAACCCTCACTCTTCTAACTTCTTTTGTTTTGTAGATATTATGTGGCTGATCATAATTTCTGTTATTTGTTTTGGAAGGTATGACTTTCGTTTGTTAAATCATACAAATTTTGGCCAATCATGCTCACTGCAAGGGTACTGCACTGTTGTAGCAGCTGTTCTATAAATGAGATTTAAAAGGGAAGTCCCTTTTGCTCAGCTACATCTGCTCATCTGGCTAGACAGATGGCAGTTAGAAGACCCCAGTAGTGCTACAGTAATGTAAATCATAAAATCATAGAACTGGAAGGAACCTCAAAAAGTCACTGAGTCCAGTCCCCTGCCCTCATGGAAGTACCAAGCACCATCTAGACAAGGGGTGGGTAATAATTTTTGCAAGGGGGCCGCTCTACAAATGTTGGTAAGTTGTCATGGGCCACTTCCAGGCCCCCAGAAGGGGCAGGGCCTAGGGGTGAAAGAGACTGGAAGAGTGTTTGTGGCACAGTGTGTGTGTGACAGTGTGTGTGAGAGAGAAAGAGAGAGCATGCTGGCTGCTGGAGGAATCTGAGAAACACTCATCTCGGTCACTCATCCTATTCAGACTGGAACAACTTCACTCTGTGTGTGTGTGTTTCCTTCTTCCCGACCCCTGCTCTGAAGAGATGGGGGATATGGCAGGGGGACACCCTGACTTCAACACTTATCTCTTCCCCTTCACTTGTCCCCCACCCTGCACAACTAGCAGGAGGGTGCTGGGAGCAGCTCGCCAGCAGGACTGAGCAACATGGGAGGAGGGGCAGCTGAACATATGTTACTGGTTTTAATTATGAAGGTTCTGATAATCAGATGAGTGGGCTGGATAGAAACATTGGGTGGGCTGGATCTGGCCCGCAGGCCATATTTTGCCCATCCCTGACCTAAATCTTCCCTGATAGGTGAAGCAAAATGCAGGACAATGTAGCACTTTAAAGACTAACAAGATGGTTTATTAGATGATGAGCTTTTGTGGGCCAGACCCACTTCCTCAGATCAAATAGTGGAAGAAAGTAGTCACAACCATATATACCAAAGGATACAATTAAAAAAATGAACAAATATGAAAAGGACAAATCACATTGCAGAACAGAAGGGGGATGCGGGGGGGGGGGGGAGGAAGGAAGGTAAGTGTCTGTGAATTGATGATATTAAAGGTAGGGAGAGTGGGATGTTTGTGAGTTAATGGTATTACAGGTGATAATTGGGGAAACTGTCTATAGGAGACTATGGGTCTGTCTCCCAGAGCTTCTTTGAGTATGGTATCCTGTTTCAATTTAGGCTGTAGTTTATTGATAATGTGTTGGACAGGTTTAAGTTGGGGGTTGTAGATGATGACAAGTGGTGTTCTATTGTTGGTTTTCTTGGGTCTGTCTTGAAGTAGATGGTTTCTAGGTATTCGTCTGGCTCTTTCAATTTGCTTTTTTATTTCTCTGGGTGGGTAGTTGAGATTTATAAATGCTTGGTAGAGATGCTGAAGCTTCTGGTCTCTGTCAGTGGGATTAGAGCAGATGCGGTTGTATCAAAGGGCTTGGCTATAGACGATGGATCGTGTGGTGTGTTCTGGATGGGAGCTGGATGCATGTAGGTAACTGTATGAGTCGGTGGGTTTTCTGTAGAGAGTGGTGTCTAATTTTCCATTGTTGATTTGTACGGTGGTGTCCAGGAAGTGGATCTCTCGTGTAGAATGGTCCAGGCTGAGGTTGATGGTGGGGTGTAGGTTGTTGAAATCTCTGTGGAATATCTCCAGTGTTTCTTGGCCATGCATTGTCCTGCATTTTGCTTCAACTACCCCAGACTAACACGGCTACATTTCTATCCCTGATAGGTGTTTGTCAAACCTGCTTTTGAACTCCCCAATGATGGAGATTCCATAACCTCTCTAGGCAATTTATTCCAACGCTTAACCACAAGGGGTATGTCTACACTACCCCGCTAGTTCGAACTAGCGGGGTAATGTAGTCATCCACAGTTGCAAATGAAGCCCGGGATTTGAATTTCCTGGGCTTCATTTGCATGAAGCCGGCCGGCGCCATTTTTAAATGCCGGCTAGTTCGAACCCCGTGCCGTGAGGCTACACGCGGCAAGGAGTAGCTAGTTCGGATTAGAAGACAACTAGCGGGGTAGTGTAGATATACCCCATGACAGTTAGGAAGTTTACAACACTCTTATAAATGCATCCCAGAATGATATTTCCTTTTTTGCAACAGTATCATACTGTTGACTCATATTTAACTCATTCCACGAGGAGTAATAGTTAATCCAAACTAAGGACTTAGTTCGGATTAACTTTAAAGTGCTGCGTGTAGCCGCAGGCAGTTCGTTCGAACTAAGGGAGATTTTAAAATGGCAGCCGGATGGGAACATGCAAATAAAGCCTGGGATATTTAAATCCCAGGCTTCATTTGCAACTCCGGTTGCCTGATTTGCCTACCTAGCTCAAATTAATGATCTAGTGTAGACATAACCTCTGTAACCAGTCCTTGTCTCTTTGTTTCATTGAATCAACCCTGGATCCAGACATCCTGAAAGTTTCAATGTTGATCTGAGCTTTAGTGCTGAGACTGATTTCTAATATAAGTCAAATTCGGTAGTATACCAACATACATCCAACAGCTTAAGGACTTTACACATCTCCAGTAATAATGAAGCTCTAGCTCTTCACCCTGTTTTTCTAATTTAAATTTAAATGAATTTTATACTTGTTATTTTTCCAGCTGAATTTTTGAACCAATATTTTAGTTATTTTTGCTCTGTATTGTTCATGAGCATTGATAAAAAAAAACCCTAAAAGCTTCAAATTAAATATTCACTTTGACATTCTGGCCCCAGAAGACATAACATTAGCTTCATACTTATCCATCTGGTTATCAATTTTATCTAGAGAATTTCTGCTTATAATTTTCTAAGGACATGTGGGCAACCTTCCAGTTGTACCATTAAAATCCTTTACATCCTAACTACATGCTAATTAATGTCCTCTGATGCTTATGCGCAAACAGCTGCAGTGGAAACTTTTCCCCAATAAGTTTTTTAAAAAAAAGAATATCAGAGCAAAAGTTAAGTGATTACTCTCATTTTCTGCAATTCAAAGGAAACCTCATCTGAAATATGAAATCAAATTTTAATGTAATATTTTGCATTTCAGACATAATATAGAAATCCTGTTTTAAAGTCAGCTCTCAGTTAGAGAGAACTAGCTGACCAATCATGTTGCTTAGCAACTCTATAGTCTCACAGGGAATCCAGCAGTAGATTGTAATAACCTGAGAAGTGTTATTTAGAAGTAATAATTTACATGAGAAAGATACCAGTGTCAGTTCTGATTAGAAACAACATCTTTTTTACTAATATTGGTCAACAAGAGTCCAGAGTCGGCCATCTGTCTATGAATGTTTTTCCTTATGCTTAATGCTCCCTATGGCAGGTGAACATTACATTACCAATAGCATATATTATGGGGGAATGAACTGCTTCACAAATGAAGAGAAAATGAAATCTAATCTCAGGTTTTGTACTAATAAAACAATATAACTTTTACTTCATCAGAGATTTCAAAACATTTTATGAGCATTAATTGATGCTAAATGAAATTACTATGAAGTGGATGCAAAACTAGTTGAAGGATCATGCGCAAAGAGTAGTTAGTTATCAGTGCTTTGTTCTCAGACTGGAAGAGTGTATCTAGTGAAGTACCAAAGAGGTCAGCCCTTGTCCAGTACTATTTAACATATTCATGAATGACTTGGATAATGAAGTGGAGAGTGTGCTTTTCAAGTCTCCCAGGGATTGAAAGCTCTTTAGAGGACAGGATTAGAGGCTAGTATTAGACTAACTACAGCTGGTCCTGCTTCAGCATGGTGGGGTGGATTAGATTACTTCTCAAAGTTTTTTCCAGCTCTACTTTTCTATGATTTAATATCTCTCTCAGGTATACAGCTTTAATTGGTTAGATGGAGTCAAACATGACAAAAGGTGATATCAGTTATAGGATATATGTTTTAAGTTTAAAGATACAATTAAGCACTGTTTTATATGTACATATGTATGTATATTTTACATATATGTTTATGTGAAATTAATATGTATTTCAGTGCTTCAAAACAGAAACCAAAGCATAATAGATTTCAGTGTGAGCACCATATCAAAAATAAAAAAATGATTCTGTTCAAATTTAAATTGACTTTTTCTTCTTCAAAGTAACAAAACAAAAATATCAGAAAAAATAATTTTAGTAAAATTAAATATTTTGTTCAATCTGAAAAAAAAACCATGAGTTGCATTTTGAGCGTTCTTTGCACTTTAAAAAAATGCTAAATTTCTAAAAAGGATGACACTTCACATAGAAACTTTCTAGATTTTTTTGGGGGGGAGGGCAAAGCTATTTTCCAAATTCTACCTACATTTGAAAATCATTTCAGAACCCTGAAAAATACATTTTTAGGTGAATTTACTATTCATTAGAACATTTTTTTCCTGTGTGAAAGGGTGTCTCAGTCACCTCGCTGGAGACCTTCTGGTCCAACAATACCCCATTCCAGGAAAAAAGAGCAGTGAATGTGGATAATCCAGATCTACCTAGAAAGGCTACAGGGAAGCAGATTTTCAGAGCACAGCAGTTAAAAAGAACAGCACAGCCTAAGTAGAACAGAGACTTATAGGGACCAGTGAAGCAAGGAAGGAACTTTTGCTGGAGATCAGGGGAGAGACGAAGGTGGGATATGATGATACTGGCATTCCTTGAAGACTACCTTCAGCCCTGAGGTAAGGGTGAAGAGTAAGAGGCTATGAAGGAGTGGCCTAGGTAACAGAGACAGCAATGGAGTTAAAGAAAGAATCACCCTGGCTAGTGTTACTAGGTTGGGATGCAGCAGAATAGTGAATTGACATGGGTCACTCTGCTGGCCACAAACAGAGTAGCCAAAGCACCAAGAAGAGCACCAACTGTTGTTTACAGGCCTCAGCTTCCAGGGAGAAAGCCCATGAGGCAGTACTCTCCAAGATGGCAGGTGAGAAAAAAAAAGCCAGCAGGGAACCCCCTTCCAAATAGACTCCTAGTGCACAGCTGGAAAACTTTTTTTAAGAGAGGGAATGAAACTTCAGATGAGTGGCTAGCATTTTTGAAAATTAGGCCTCCTATGACTTCTTTCATAGTGTCAGGAAATCTTCACTCTACTCTGTGTTGATTAGGCCTCAACTAGAATATTGTGTCCAGTTCTAGGTCCCACATTTCAAGAAAGATGTGGACAAATTGGAAAAAGTCCAGAAGAGAGCAACAAAAATGATTAAAAGATTAGCAAACATGACCTATGAGGGAAGATTGAAAGAGTTAGGTTTTTTTAGTCTAGAAAAGAGACGACTGAGAGGAGATATAATATCAGCTTTCAAGTACCCAAAAGGTTGTTATAAGGGGGAGAGAGATAATTATTCTCCTTAACCTCTAATGATACATTAAAAAGCAATGGGATCAAATTGCAGCATAAGAAGCTTAGGTTGGACATTAGAAAAAACTTCCTAACTGCTGGGGTGGTTCAACACTGGAATAAATTATCTAAGCAATCTCATTGGAGATTTTCAAGAGCAGGTTAGGCACCTGTCAAGTATGGTTTATGTGATGCTTGGTCCTGCCATGAATGCAGGGGACTTCATGATATTATGAAGTCCTTTCAGTTCTAGCATTCCATGATTTCATGATTACTCATGTATATTCACTTCTCAAATACCACGTCAGTAAGAACACACACTTGACAATATGGCATGTGCTAGAAACTATAACACGCATGAATTGGTTCTGTTGTGACTGATGTGCATAAAATACAAGTATATACTTCAATCTCTACTATCCACTTCATTGTCTAATATTAGATTTTGCACAAGACTGACCTCAAGATGAACAGATAAAACATGCAAATATTAGATTTTGCACAAGACTGACCTCAAGATGAACAGATAAAACATGCAGAGTGTGAAATAAGCAGTGCTGGAAGGAAGACAAATGACTGTTCTCATATAAACCATAGCAGAACTCTCCCAAATTTGAAACAATTATTGTTGAGGAACAGATAATAATTCACCTAAGAATAAATAACAAATATAGATACAGATATTATTATTGTAGCTGAATGGCCTATAACAATTGAAATAACCTGTAACTGGATAGGTGGACTGTTAAGGAATAGAAAGAATGAATAGAAAAGATGACAAGTTTCAGAAGAGAGACACTTATAATAAATTCTGCACTACCTGACTTCCATTCATCACATTCATAGAAAAGGTCAATTACATAGCCAGGGAACCATCAACTCTTTCTGGTTTTTCACCATATTGAGTTAAGCCATCCTTTAAAATACCAGTTTGTAATTTGTTTTCATCTGCATCCCTTGTTTCTCAGTTGAGAAGGATTATTGTAAATATATCTTCCTATAGTATTATCCCGTACCCCATAACTGTATTGCTATTGCTAACTCTGTGACATGCCCTGAGCAATATGTTCTTATAATTCACTTTCATTTATCATGTAAAATATATTTGCTGTGATGATATTGAAAATACCTGAATCATCTGATAATTTGTATTCTTTTTTTATAATGAGGTATGTCTATACTAGCCCCCTAGATCGATCTAGGGAGGATAATGAGGGCGAGCAAAATTGCAAATCAAGCCCGGGATTTGAATATCCCGCGCTTGATTTGCATGTTCCCGACCAGTCGCCATTTTAGAAATTGACTAGCCCGAAGTAACTGCCCATATCTACACACGGCAGTGAAACGGGATTCCAATTTAAAGCCCTGACTTGAATTAGCTGGTATTCCTCCTGCAATGAGGTTTACCAGCTAATTCAAATTAGGGGCTTTAAATCGGAATCCCGTTTCATTGCCACATGTAGAAGTGGGCAGTTACTTTGGGCTAGTCAATTTCTAAAATGGCGACTGGCCGGGAACATGCAAATCAAGCGCGAGATATTTAAATCCCGGGCTTGATTTGCAATTTCAGATGCCCTCATTAGCCTCCCTAGATTGATCTAGGGGGCTAGTGTAGATGTATCCCTAGGCTGCGTCTAGACTGGCAAGTTTTTCTGCAAAAGCAGCTGCTTTTGTGGAAAAACTTGCCAGCTGTCTACACTGCCCGCTTGAATTTGCACAAGAACACTGACGATCTAATGTAAGATTGTCAGTGTTCTTGCACATATACAATGCTGCTCCCGCTTGGGAGAAAGCCCTCTTGTGCAAATGCTTTTGCGCAGAAGGGCCAGTGTAGACAGCTAAAAACTGTTTTGTGCAAAAAAGCCCCAAAGGTGAAAATGTCAATCGGGGCTTTCTTGCGCAAAACCGCGTCTAGATTGGCACGGACGCTTTTCCACAAAAAGTGCTTTTGCAGAAAAGCGTCTGTGCCAATCTAGACGCTCTTTTCCGCAAATGCTTTTAACAGAAAAACCTTTCTGTTAAAAGCATTTGTGGAACATCATGCCAGTCTACACGTAGCCCTAGTGAATCAGAATCTAAAATAGGTTTCTAGTTATGAAATCAAACCTGTGAACTGGAATTAGTTCATTTTTTGTTGTTTTGCAACATGCTTGCCTTGTTCTTTTAGACTTTCTCTATATTGTAAAAAGAATACCAGAATATTTTAAAACATGATCTAGTTAAATGGGTGTAATTTCCTAAGATAAATGCATATAAGCCATGTTTATCCTTTCTTATAATAATTTCACTTGTGTGGATCAAATTAAATTGATAGAAGTCAGGATCAACTGTGCAAATGTGCTATATATTAAGGATTGCATTAGTTTAATTTGTTCAGTTTCTTTTTTAATGAATTAGTGAAACCAGTTGTTTCTAGAAAATTTCTGTTAGCATCATTGCTACTTTAATAAAATGGGATATTGGAAACTTTATTTTTTCTATAGTGCCAAAGTATAAAATATAAAATTGATCATTCCGAATATTGAATCACTAGTTGTTTTGAGAGAGATCTGATATAAAATGGGGACATTTTGTTTCACTGTTAAATAAAGAACGTAGATGACAAACCCAAATTTAAAAGTAATTTTATGCTACCTGAAACAGAGAACCACAAAAAATCACCTTTACACTTCACAATAAAACACACACACAGCCAGGCTGTTGAAACACATTTATCGTAGGGATTTATTATTTCCCAAGTACATAGAAAAGTTGTGTGAGACTAGTGTGGCAGAGAAGCAATACATTGTGTAACTCTTCTACCCTTTCTTCTTTACACAGCTTAACTCATCCTGAAGCACAAGCCAGATCTCTGTATCCTCAGAAAGCATTACAAAGTAGAACCTCAGGGCTCTTATATGTAAAAGTCTGATAAGTAGATGACAACAGTGTTCAGTCAATTTCAAAGAGAGAGAACCCTGCTGCTTCTTAGTAAACCAAGCATTTAATGCACACAGAGAACAATATAAATAGTAAAGCACAGTGTACATAATATTTAGATAACTATGAACAACTTTTAAACAAATCCTCACCTTGTTCTAGTTATCTATATTCAAATATAAGGCTCCAATGTAGTATTTACACTTCTATGCTTCTTCACATACATCTAAACACTTTCCCCTATGATTTTCTTTCTGAGATGATTATGGCCATAGCATATAGTGTGTCACCTGGACTCTTCAGAGCTTGAGAAGAATGACAGCACCTCAGACCTTTTAAACACTCCAGAACCAAAAAATGGCTTGAGTCTTTCCCCATCTAGTAGCATTCCGGCCCTTAGGTTAATAGCTGACTGATCCTTTCAGTTGTTGGTAAAAAAAGTCATCCGTTGTCTGTATTCAAAGATATTGGGATAAGCATATGAAATATCCATTCCCTGGATTTCTATCAGGCTCTTACTGAAGGGTTCTATCAGAGCACCATCCAAATATTATCTTACATGACCTTCTCAGAAACAAATACAACCTAGTTGGAGCAACTATAGGATGGATCAATAACTGGTTGGATAGCCATTCCCAGGGTATGTCTACACTAGAAAGTTAGTTCGAACTAACGGACGTTAGTTCGAACTAACTTTCCTATGCGCTACACTAGCGCTCCGCTAGTTCGAATTTGAATCGAACTAGCGGAGCGCTTAGTTCGAACTAGGTAAACCTCATTTTACGAGGACTAACGCCTAGTTCGAACTAGCTAGTTCGAACTAAGGGCTGTGTAGCCCTTTAGTTCGAACTAGTGGGAGGCTAGCCCTCCCCAGGTTTCCCTGGTGGCCACTCTGGCCAACACCAGGGAAACTCTATGCCCCCCTCCCGGCCCCGGACCCCTTAAAGGGGCACGGGCTGGCTACGGTGCCCGTGCCAGGTGCAAGCCTGCCAGCACCCAGCTAGCAGACCCTGCACCTGGCACGGCACAGAGCCACCCACCCGATGCCCCCCAGCCCACCCCCTCTTGCCGGGACCAGGCTGGCGGCTCCCAGGAGCTTGCCCTGGACCGCAAGAGGCGGGCACCTTCCTGGGCTAGTGCGGACATCGTGGACCTCGTCCACGATCTCCGCACTAGGCACAGGAAAGTGGCCGTCTAGGGCAGGAGAGCTGCCAGCCTGGCCACCCAGGACCAGGTGTGCATGAAAATCAAGGGGGTCCACTGAGACCCCCGACACTGAGCCCTGAGCTTACAATGGCCGTACTGGGTCAGACCAAAGGTCCATCTAGCCCAGTAGCCTGTCTGCCAACAGCGGCCAACCCTAGGGACCCTGGAGGGGATGGACCGAAGACAATGACCAAGCCATTTGTCTCGTGCCATCCCTCTCCAGCCTTCCACAAACTTTGGGCAGGGATACCACTCCTACCCTCTGGCTAATAGGACTCCATGGACCCAACCTCCATCACTTTATCTCACTTCCCTTTCAACTCTGTTCTAGTTGTAGCCTTCACAGCCTCCTGCAGCAAGGAGTTCCACAGGTTAACTATTTGCTTTGGCAACAACAACAACAACAACTTTCTCTTACTAGTTTCAAGCCTGCTACCCAGTCCTTTCCTTTGGTGTCCTCTAGTCCTTCTTTATGGGAACTCAGGAAGAACTTTTCTGAATGCACCCTCTCCACCCAACCCCTGCTTTTAGAGACCTCTATCCTGTCCCCCCTCCGTCTCCTCTTTTCTAAGCTGAACAGTCCCAGTCTCTGTAGCCTCTCTTCATCTGGGACCTGTTCCCAACCCCTGATCATGTTAGTTGCCCTCCCCTCTCCCAGCCTTTCTCTTCCCCTCTCCCACCTCCTTTTCCCAGTCTCCCCCAGTTTTGTTCAATAAAGACAGAGTCAATGTTGGAAGAAACGTTATCTTTATTTTGTACATCAATAAGAAGGGGGGCTAGGGAAGGGCAAGTGGAAGGAGGTGAGGGAGGAATGGGGTACGAGCCCCCGATGGGGAGGACTGGGCTGGCTCTGCGGGCTTCTGGGGGTGGAAGCTCTCCTGCAGCCCCCCAATTACTCCCTCTCCCCAGATGGCAGCCTGCGGCAAGTGCAGCCGGGCTGATGGCCGAGTGGTGTGATGTGCCCAGTGTGGGCACTCAGGGCACTCCAAGCCAGAACTTCTTTGCAAGCGGGGCACCCCTTAGAACTGTGTGTCCGGGGTGGGGGTCGGGACCCTTTAAGCGCAGCCCTCGGCTAGCCTGAGACAGCATCTCCATGCTCTAAGTCCTCCTTTTATGCCCTGCCGGCACTGCTTCCGGCCATCATTAAGCCCTGTTCAGAGTCCACTCAATGTGGACTTACTAGTTCGAACTAGCAAAACGCTAGTTCGAACTAGTTTTTAGTTCTAGATGCGTTAGTTCGAACTAGCTTAGTTCGAATTAACTAATTCGAACTAAGTTAGTTCGAACTAGCGCTGTAGTGTAGACGTACCCCCAGAGAGTAGTTATCAATGGTTCAGAGATGCTGGAAGGACATAATAAATAGAGTCCTGCAGGGATCAGTTTTGGTACCATTTCTGTTTAATATCTTCATAGGTGATTCAGAAAATGGCATAGAAAGTATACTTACCAAGTTTCCAGATGATATCAAGATGGAAGGGTTTGTAAGTCCTTTAGGATTCTGATGGGTTGGATCACAAAGGTCCTTGAGAGTGTCACCTGGTGTGCTGATCATATCTCCTGGCCCTCGTGAAATGAGGAGTAACGGTAGTTCGAACTCGGAAGCCTAGTTCGAACTACCTAGTTCGTGCCCCGTGTAGCCACGCTGCACAGGGTTCGAACCAGCGGGGTTTTAAAAATGGCGGCTCCCCGCTTATGCAAATGAAGCCCGGGAAATTCAAATCCCGGGCTTCATTTGCAATTGCGGTATGCCTACATTACCCTCCTAGTTCGAACTAGGAGGGTAGTGTAGACATACCCCTAGGCCGTGTCCAGACTCAGGGGTTTTTTCGGGAAAAGTAGCCTTTTCCCAAAAAAACTTCCCCTGCGTCCAGACTCAAGCCGCGTTCTTTCGAAATTAATTCGAAAGAACGCGGCTTTTCTTTCGATGGCGGTAAACCTCAATTTACGAGGAAGAACGCCTTCTTTCGAAAGTTCCTCTTTCAAAAGAAGGCGTTCTTCAATGTAAATAGGGCGTCTTCGAAAGAGAGCATCCAGACTCGCTGGGTGCTCTCTTTCGAAAAAGCGGATTTCTCTTTCAAAAGATCTGCCTACAGTCTAGACGCGATCTTTCGAAAGAGGCTCTTTCGAAAGATGCTTTCGAAAGAGCCTCTTTCGAAAGACGCCTGCAGTCTAGACATAGCCCCAGAGACTTGCAGAATGGACAAAATAATGGAGAAAAGAAAGCTGTCACTCTGGATTGTCATTGTCTGAGCATGAGGAAGAAGTGAGGGCTGGCTGGCTACTCAAAGCATTTGGATAAAATATATTTTATGAGCATAGGAAGTGCACATTGAAGTTGAATCAAGATTAAGCCTTTTCAAGATTCTAAAGCTGCTGCAGGGATTCCACCATCTCTAAGAGAAATCAAGGTGCTGACCATTCCCACACGCCAACTATTTGTCGGGGTTACCAATTATATTGTTTATGTTCTGATATTTATGTTGTGGTTTCACTGAGATAGCATGGTAATAAACATTCAGTCCAATCTTTACAAGCAAATGAAAGAAATGGTGTCTAGTCTAATACACCGACTCTTATTTGTTTATAAACTCTTTGAGATCATTAACTTTTTCTTCTCCCACAAAAATGTCTGTGCCTTGTATTAAGCATGGCAATCCTTGTACTCCTCTATGCTGATTCTCTTGCCCTCTTTATTCGAATCCCTTCTTAAGAAAGATGCATTTCTTGGAATGTCTACAGCAGGGGTTCCCAAACTTTTTGACATGGAGACCAGTAAATCCATTCATGAACTTTTGGAGGACCGGTAATGTTCATTTGCATATTTGCCTATTCATTAATCAAATGATGAATATTCAAATAAGTTGTTTCTGGTCCTCCCAAAACCCCCAGTGCCAGCTTTAGCAAAGCTTTTGATATGGTCACCCACAATATTCTTGCCAGAAAGTTAAGGAATATGGATTGGATAAATGGAGTGTAAGACAGACAGAAAGCTGATTAGACCAGGGTTTCCCAAACATTTTACTTTATTTGGAACCCTTTTTTTCAGTACTGCTTTTTGCAGCCCAAAAATATAAACACATAAAAAACAAACTGAGAAAATAGCAGACATATTACATGTCTGGTATTTTCTCATTAGGTAAGTTGTATTATTACTAGATGTAACAGTTTGTAGTTTTGAACTGCCTGGCTGGTAAATGTGCTCAGGCTGCATGAGTGTGTTTACCAGCCAGACAGTTCGCAACTACTCGAGGGGTATGTGTGTGTGTGGGGGGGGGGGGAATAGAATCCCCAGGCCAGACTAACTCATCCTTTGTGCTTTGCGGGGGGAGGGGGAACAGGGAAGCGCCCCAAGATCTACATATGGCCGGGTCAGTCCCACTCCCCGCAGGCCAATTCATTCCTCCTCCTGCTCCCCTCGCTGTGCCTCTGGCCAGCCCCACTTCCCCCAGTCCCCTCCCCGGCAGCCAGTTCTCCCCCGCTTCTCCTCCCGATCTCCCTTGGTCAACCCCGCTGCCCGCATCCAACCCTCCTTCCGGCGGCCGCTTCTCTTCCCCCCCAATCTTCCCCGGTCAGCTCCCTGCCCCCAACCTTGCACTCCCCAGCAGTCCTGCTTCCACTGGCCTCCCAGTCTCCCCAGCCTGCCCCGATTCCCCAGTCCAGTGCTGCTTCCAGTGGCCAGCTCTCCCCTGCTCCTCACCCCAGAATCCCCTGGCACCTGTACCTTCCCTTAGCCCTGCCCCCTCCTGGTGACTTCCCCTTCCCTTACTGCCTCTGCCCCCTTTGCCCTCTCTTTCCCTGATACCCACCCCCTCAGCCCTCTCTGCCCCATTCCCCTCCTGCCCCTCTGTGCCCTCACACATGACTTGCTCCATCCTGGCCTTCCTCATGCCCACCCCTTCTTTCAAGCCTTCTCCCAGCACCTCCTCCTCCAGCCCCCAATGCCCTTCCCCTCTCCTCTCCTCTCCCAGCATCCCCCTGTTCCCCCTCCCACTGACACCTCCCCTCCTGCCCTTTCCCCCATTGTCTGCACTTGGCCCCCTGGCATTTGTCTCTCTCTCTCCTGCACCCTGTCCCTTGGTGCCTCCCCCCCCCCTCCACTGCCACCTCCTCACCTCCACCCAAGCCCATTCCCTACCTTCTACCTTCCACATTGCGGGGCCAGAGACTGCACTCAGGCCCCAGAGGCTGGCACTGGAGACAGTGTGGCCCCGCCATGTGCCTCCGAAGAGCTTTAAAATCCCAGGCTGTGACATCACATCACGCCCGGGCGTCCTCCCCGCCCACATGCAATGCTGCACATGGGCAGCAGCAGGCAGTGAGGAGGAGCTGCGCATGGCAGGGATGCTCTAGGGGCGGGGTGGGAGGGTGAGCAGGGGGGCCGGGGCCCGGGCCCGCTCCAGGTATAGCCGGGGGAGAGACTCAGCTCCACATATTGGTGGAGCAGGGCCCCTGGCTCTGTAACTCGGCGGCACTTCCAGGTTCAGGGGCGCGGGGCCCGAATCAGCCTAAGGCCGGCCCTGCCGGCAGTCACCAGTCATGCTGAGGCCCGGTATTTTTTTCCCACGGCCCGGTACCGGGCCGCGGCCCACAGTTTGGGAAACACTGGTCTACAGGAAGAGAATCAACATCAAACTGTTATTTAAAACAAAAACAAAATAAAATAGGAATTTTAACTGAGCCAACTCCCTGCATATGCTGTGAAGAAATTCTGCGATTTTATTCCAACAGTCTCTGTCTTCTCTTTTACCCCCAGCCTCTTTGTAACAAACTTTTCTTTATTTATTTTTTTCTTTGGGAGCAATTAGCTTGTCTCTATAACACAGTTCTCCCATTGCTCTCTCTGCACCATTTTTTCATGCCATCTCCAAAGCAGGGAATACCTTCACTTTTCTAGCTCAACCAACTCATTACTCTAGTCATTCAATCCCTTGGTGCAATTCTGTGATAATCACGAAGA
The DNA here is from genome assembly GCF_049634645.1 of Pelodiscus sinensis. NCBI lineage: Eukaryota > Metazoa > Chordata > Testudines > Trionychidae > Pelodiscus > Pelodiscus sinensis. The sequence goes on from NC_134713.1 coordinate 74,119,428, forward strand.
GTCGGTCATTAACAAACTTATGACCATCCTTTTAACTGAGCCATCTGGATGGCTGCATATATATTGGCATGAATTTCCGGAAATGCTTTTAAAGGAAAAGTTTTCTGTTAAAAGCATTTTCGGAACAGAGCGTCTAGATTGGCACGGACACTTTTCACAAAAGCACTTTGCGTCCGTGCAAATCTAGACGCGCTTTTCCGCAAAAAAGCCCCAATCGCCATTTTCGCGATTGTGGCTTTTTTGCTCAAAACAAATCTGAGCTGTCTACACTGGCCCTTTTGTGCAAAAGTTTTGCACAAAAGGGACTTTTGCCCAAATGGGAGCAGCATAGTATTTCCGCAAAAAGCACTGATTTCTTACAGTAGGAAGTCAGTGTTTATGAGGAAATTCAAGCGGCCAGTGTAGACAGCTGGCAAGTTTTTCTGGAAAAGCGGCTGATTTTCCATAAAAACTGGCCAGTCTAGACATAGCCAAAGTGTATATTCCTAATCAGAATAACCATGTGAATTTGTGTTTCTGTTACCTTATGTTTCTTCACCTTGTTCTCCCTCTACTCTTTGTTCCTTTTGCTTCTTGTAGGAGACTAGTTTATGTCTAAAATTAGATTGTAAATTCTTGGGTATAGAAGCCACTAGTCTATTCTGAAAAGAACCTACCACATTAGAGCACAAGAAATAATGCTGAAAACTGCAAAAACGAATAAGGGATGATCTAAAGACATCCTTTTATTTTGATAAAGATATAGCTGAATTTTAGTCCGACTCAAGAACTTTCCCAACTCTACAACCATTTGATACTTATTCAGACTTTGAAAAGGATCTCCTCACTGTTATCTCCTCAAGATTTGATTATTGCAACTACCTGCTGCCTACCTGACTCAGTAGGATCATGTGTAAACTTCAGGTGATGCAACCTACAGTTGTCAAGTTGTTTATGAAAGAGGGACAGTTAATATTAACATATTAACTTTTTGCTGCTTAAAAAAGGCTTAATTTTAAAGCCTCTTTTTCAATCCACAAAGCCTTACACAGGCTTCTTTAGTCTAACATATTTATATGTTTATGTTCTCAACTGTCTACCAAAAACTGCCAAAGCAAAACTGTTGGTTTTCATGACGTCCATGAATGATTATGTGGAATGAGACTGTTAGATAGTATATCCTGTGCAGAATCCTTTTCATTTGCAGCATATAGAGCTGAGACTATTTCTGTTTCTTAAATGTAAGTTGGAAACTTAGTCTGGCTGTGTAATGGAATCTGTGTTAAAGTTATATCCTGCAATATCACTTTCTTGTTGATTAGCTATTATTTGCAAAGCACCCTTAGCACCTGGAGATGACAGGCATTAAATAAGCATAGCCTGATATAATAAACCAGTTCACTGTATTGGCAAAGAGTAATTTTGCACATGCTGATATATCACCAAGCTCCAGGATTTTGTGTATCTAGAAATTAGATAGTTATGTGCTTTTCTTTTTACCACTTTATCAAAGTGTAGTCACTGCAGTCATGCATACAAGTGGAAGCCGCTTCCGTGGGAATGTGGCAGTATGAAATATTATCCACTAACCATTCTCATTTTTCATGTTAGGTAGAAGCAGGTTGGCATCAAAAGGGATCTGGCTGCAGAGACTAGAGTGGTAATTAAAACTAATTAGAGACACATTTAATATCTTTATGTGGTTTATGTCAACTTTACAGTATGTCTGTCCTTCTCAAGACAAGTAATAGGTCTCTTAATATTTTCCACAATTAATCACTGGAGTTCTCCATGTTGGTGAATAATGTGAAAATCTTAGGAATTTTGTTGGAGTCGTTTTTAAAGCTTCTATTTACCTTAGCAGAAGGAAAGTTAATGAATAAAAAATAGCATTACAGCTAATGTTTCAATCTGAGTTGTAGGATAATCATAACTTTTATTTTTAATACCATCATGCACACAGTACAAAAGGGACTGCATTACTTATGATGAATACATTTTTGTGAAAAAATACCTTACGACTGACAGAAGGCAAGTACCTGCCTTCAGTTCCATGGGAATTAATTCAGAGTAATTCCACTAAAGTCATTGGAGTTACACTGATATAAAACAGTAACTGACAATAAAATGTGTCTCACTGACTATAAAAAACAGGCAATGGAAGTAATTGTTTCTCCTTACATGTAAATTCAGGCGCTCAGTGCTTTATTTATTGGCAATAAGAAAAATCTCACAAGTGGCATGTTAACACTTTAACAAAAAAAAGTATTCAGAGGACATAAATATTCCGTACAATGGATAGTTCTTAAAAACTGGTTATGATTCCCAAAGCATTCATATTAAAGTTTTTTATTGATATTTGTTTTTCAATACAAACATCCTTAGTATTATTAAAGTATGAACTGAACAAATTTGAAGAAATCCAGGCTCTATTTTTAGAAACCCAAAGCATATTTTAAAGACTAACCAAATTTCCTTCTGGAGAGAATGTACTGCCTTCTTTTGACCTGTTGTGCTTTCCCAGAATGATCTTTTCAAAAGTGTTCTCTGAAGGAAATCATTGGGGATGAAGGAGAGTCCTTATATTCCCACTCCCCCAAAAAATCAATGCAGCTGCTCTATGGCCACTGCACCCATAAAAAAGTGTCTGTGTAGTAACTCAGTATGGAACAAGTTGCCTTACCCTCTTGTGAAACTGTGGACCACGAGATTGTACTATGTCACGTCGACAGAACTATTTTTCAGGCAGAAGTGGCCAGGGAAATAAACAAGGTAGAATGAATCCCACAGCGTAGCCAGCTGGAGGATCTGATGTGAGGAAAACAATTCTAGAGCCTGAAAGGGAAAAAATGTTTTTTCTGAGCTGTAAATGGGGGGTGGGGGGAGACATGTATAGGAGCCCCTTCCTGCCTTTGTATCAATGAGCTGCACTTTATGGAGAGAGCTAGACAGAAAAGCATTTTATAACTCCATGCTCTGCTCTGCACACATAAAATGATCTTCAAATGCTTTAGATTAAAAGTAAAACAGCAGGATGATCTCCATTCCTTACAGTGTGCTGATATAGAACACCAAATCTACTCTATTAGACATTCATAAGCAGTTATTGATTATAAAAGGTTCTTAATCTGACTGTTTTATCACTGTGGATACAGAATTGCATGCAAAGCAACTACACTAAAATAACTGTATTAAAGTTTCAAAGTCAAGCACTCAGAAATTAGGAAGGGCCAGAATGAGGGTTCCCAAGGCAACATTAAAATGCCCCCTTTGTGGGTAAGCATTACAATATAGTCTTTAACTACATGGTCATATACTATTTTTTTCATGAGAGCCCCTGGTTCAATTGGTGCACAGAAGGGACAGTTCTCATTTAATGAGAAGCTATGCAATATTTTGTTTTCTCTGTGTTCAGTAACATCAAGTTCATATTTAACATGCTATTTCTAAACCTCCTCTGAAGATAAAATTACATTTTTCTGTGGCTTTTCTATGCTGCTGCTCATCCCTACCGCATTTAAGTGCTTCACAAATATTAATGAATTTATTTTCACAACACACATGTGAAGAGAGGAAAGATAGCATTATTTCAGTTTTGTATATAATAAACTGAAGCATAGAGTCAATAAGGTCAAAATAAAGTCAAATATTTCCACTAGTCTAATAGGTCCAAGTTGTTTTTCAGAGTACTTACAATTACAGGTACTTTATAAGTTCAGACTACAGCTCTCAATTACTTCAGTTACAGCAGTGAGTGTATAACACTTCCACAAATGAGACCCAGGGTCTCCACTTAGGCATCCAGAAAATCAGGAACATACAAATCTTGATTACCTATGAAAAGGTTGATTTAAGCAGCTTTCCAAGTTTGTGTACTGCAGTAACCATGGAGACTACAGGACCCACAATCTATATGTATGTGAGAGGAGAAAGAAGGATGGAGGAGGGGGGAGTTTTGTGTGTGAGAATACTTGAAAGCCAAAAGAATAAGAGTTTGACCAAATCCAAGTAAGATTAAATAGAAAATTGAGGGGTTCTACCAGCTACAGTTCATCATTTAAATCACATGGGACAAATTCATCCTCAGGGATCTTCTGTCATCTAAGTTTTTGTTCCAACCAGCCAATATTGTTTTTCTTTAAATCTGCAGGTTTGTACTGCATATAAAAGTCTCATGTGCCCCAGTCTTTAGCATGAATTAGGACATGTAAGCTCTTCATATGCAATATTAAGCAGGATACATTTTAAAACATAGGTCATCAAGTCCAGTCCCCTGCCCTCACACCAGTACCAAGCACTGTCTAGATCATCCATAAACTTAAAAACCACAAATGTTCTAGTATTACTTTATTAACTAACAAAACATGTAGTCTATAAAGTGCTACCAGACGGTTTGTTATTTTTTAAGTTTATCCTGTACAGACTAACTCAGCTACCCCCTGAAGCTTTAGATCATCCATGACAGGTGTCTGTCTAACCTGCTCTTAAATATCTCCTAATGTCCAACCTAAATCTCCCTTGCTGCAATTTAAGCCCATTGCTTCTTGTCCTATCATCAGAAGCCAAGGAGAACAAGGAGAACAATTTTTCTCCTTCCTCCTTGTAACACTCTTTTAGGGTATGTCTACACTACAGCGCTAATTTGAACAAACTTAATTCGAATTAGTTAATTCGAACTAAGCTAATTCGAATTAGCGCAGCTAGACTTAAAAACTAGTTCGAATTAGCATTTTGCTAATTCGAACTAGCATGTCCACACAGAGTGGACCCTGAACAGAGGTTAAGGATGGCCGGAAGCAGTGCCGGCAGGGCATCAGATGAGGACTTAGAGCGTGGAGCTGCTGTCTCAGGCTAGCCGAGGGCTGTGCTTAAAGGGACCCAACCCCCACCCCGGACAGACAGTTCTCAGGGTTCCCCGCTTGCAAAGCAGTCCTGGCTTGGAATGCCCCGAGTGCCCGCACGCAAAACATCACAGCACTCAGCCATCACCCCAGCTGCACTTGCCACAGGCTGCCATCCGGAGGGAGGGGGCAATCGAGGGGCTGCAGGAGAACTTCCACCCCGAGAAGCCCACAGGGCCAGCCCAGTCTTCCCCATTGGGGGGGCGTACCCCATTCCTCCCTCACCTCCTTCCACTTACCCTTCCCTAGCCCCCCTTCCTGATGTACAAAATAAAGAAAACGTGTGGTCAAAAATAGAATCTCTCTTTATTGAACAAAACTGGGGGAGACTGGGAAAAAGAGGTGGGAGAGGGGAAGAGAGAGGGTGGGAGAGGGGAGGGCAACTAAAATGATCAGGGGTTTGGAACAGGTCCCATATGAAGAGAGGCTAAAGAGACTGGGTCTTTTCAGCTTAGAGAAGAGGAGACGGAGGGGGATATGATGGAGGTCTATAAAAGCAAGAGTGGTGTGGAGAGGGTACATAAAGAAAAGTTCTCCATTAGTTCCTATAATAGAAGGACTAGAGGACACCAAAGGAAAGGAATGGGTAGCAGGCTTCAAACTAGTAACAGAAAGTTCTTCTTCACAAAGCAAAGAGTCAACCTATGGAACTCCTTGCTGCAGGAGGCTGTGAAGGCTAGAACTAGAACAGAGTTTAAAGAGAAGTTAGATCAAGTCATGGAGGTTGGGTCCATGGAGTTGTATTAGCCAGGGGGTAGAAATGGTGTCCCTTCCCAAAGTTTGTGGAAGGCTGGAGATGGATGGCACGAGACAAATGGCTTGGTCACTGTCTTTGGTCCATCCCCTCCAGGGTACCTAGGGTTGGCCGCTGTCGGCAGACAGGCTACTGGACTAGATGGACCTTTGGTCTGACCCAGTACGGCCATTCTAAGCTCAGGGCTCAGGGTCAGGGGTCTCAGTGGACCACCTTGATTTTCATGCAAACCTGCTCCTGGGTGGCCAGGCTGGCAGCTCTCCTGCCTTAGACGGCCACTTTCCTGTGCCTAGTGCGGAGTTCGTGGATGAGGTCCACGATGTCTGCACTAGACCAGGCGGGTGCCCACCTCTTCCGGTCCTGGGCAGGCTCCCGAGAGCCGCCAGCCTGGTCCCTGGAAGAGGCGGAGGGCTGGGGGGCATCGGGTGGCTGGCTCATGGCGTGCCAGGTGCAGGATCTGCTGGCTGGGTGCTGGCAGTCTTGCACCTGGCACGGGCACCGTAGCCAACCCGTGCCCCTTGAAGGGCTCCGGGGTCGGGAGGGGGGCATTCGAGTTTCCCTGGTGGTGCCCAGAGTGGCCACCAGGGAAAGCTGAGGAGGGCTAGCCTCCCACTAGTTTGAATTAAGGGGCTACACAGCCCTTAATTCGAAATAGTAAGTTCAAACTAGGCTTAGTCCTCGTGCAATGAGGTTTACCTAGTTTGAACTAAGCGCTCTGCTAGTTCGAATTAAGTTCAAACTAGCAGAGCACTAGTGTAGCGCCTATTAAAGTTAATTCGAACTAACGTCCGTTAGTTTTAATTAACTTTGTAGTGTAGACATACCCTTAGATACTTGAAAGCTCAAGTCCCCTCTCAGTCTTCTCTTTTCTAAACTAAACAAGCCAATTCTTTCAGTCTTCTCTCATAGCTCATGTTTTCTAGGCCTTTAATTATTTTTGTTGCTCTTCTCTGGACCTTCTCAAATTTCTCCACATCTTTCTTGAAATGCGGTGCCTAGAAGTGGACACAATATTCCAATTGAGGCTTAATCAGTGCAGAGTAGAGTGGAAGAATGACTTCTCGTGTCTTGCTCATAATATTGCTGTTAATGCATCTCAGAATCATGTTTGCTTTTTTTGCAAGTGTCACACTGTTGACTCGTATTTAACTTGTTATCCACAATTACTCCTAAATCTCTTTCTGCAGTACTCCTTCCTAGATAATCACTTCCTAATTATTCTGCACTTTTCCCAATTCTCCCTCTGCTAAAATTGGTATGTCAGAGCGCCTGAAAAAACACACTTTAGTCATCATTTTATAAGTATAACCGATTTGTCTTAGCCATCAGACTTAATCAGTGCAGGTTAAGGCTGTTGTCTTTGTCTACATGGTTCTGCGGCCATGATTGTTTAAGTATGTTAGATCAGTTGTCATTATTGCTACTGTTGGCCATTGGCTTATTTTAACTGCCCTCTGACATTTGTCTATATTTAATTATTGACTGGTATACCTCAAACATGTCAGATTTTGGGTTTCAACAGGAGTAGCATCCAAAAGTCTGCATGCTGATTGGAACTGTGAAAACCTCTTAAGTCTTACTACCCTTCTGCCAAGTAGAACCAGCTTGAGTCTCCACCCAGTAACCTGGGAAATTCAGACAACATCCCTGGGTGCCTCTGAGAGGCAATGCTTCCCCACTTGCAAGCACAGAGTCTGAGTGTGGAAAGAAACTTTTAATAAAAAGGGAGAGAAGGAGCATGGCATTAATTTGGGAAAACACCACAAACAAAGTTCATAACCAAAACCATGATCTCAAGTAGGTTGGGCAATGTCTTTTTCCCCTCAAGCTCTCAAGTCCAACAGTGTAAATGTCCCCTTCACACGACCAACCCTTCTCTACACCTTACTCACAGTTGCTCCCCTTGGTCAAGGCAGACCCGAATACAGAGGTGATCTGCGGACTTTACCTCCCATCCGCAGTGGGGGCTAGAAGGATTCACTGCACTGGTCACTTGCCCCCCACTTGCTCACTGCTCCCTGGCAGCTGCCTATAATGGAAGCACTGATTCAGACCCTGCTTACAGTCTTAAAAATTGGGTTCAAAATTTAGTAGACAAGAACTTCTCAGGATTTTGCTTTTACAATTCCACTTCTGGTCCAAATCACAAGTAGAAAAACATTTATATGAACATTTCACAATTTCAAAAAACACTTCACTTCAAACTTAGATCAAATCTGACCAAAGACTTTGGGTATGTTTAGACTACACGCCTTTTTTGACAGAGGCTCTGTCAACACATAGTGTCGACAAAGCCTCTGTTGAAAAAGAGCATTTAGACTACAACCAGTACTGTCGACAAAGCAAGCCGCTTTTTCGAAAGAGATAGATGCTCTCTTTCGAAAAAGCACCGTTTGCATGCAATAGCACCTTTTTTCAACAGAGTACTATCAAAAAAAGGTATTATTCCTCGCAGAATGACATTTACTGCCGTCACAAAACTGTCACGTTCTGTCGACTTACTGTTGACAGAATGCGGCGGTAGTGTAGACGCAGGTATAGTTTTGTCAACAAAAGCCAACTTTTGTCGACAAAACCCTGTAGTCTAGACACATCCCTTGGGGGCATTTGTTTTTCTGAAGCAGTTCGTCCATCCCCAGTTCTAATCTTTGCTATTCAAATGCTGGTAGTTTGCCATTTGGGACAAATACTTCTCTAATTTACATCCTATTTAATCTGGCAAGTGACTCTCATTTACCCTAATTTTTGGTCCCATATTCATCATTGTTTTCAAATCTCTTATCAGACATTGGCAGCCAAACTGTTCATCCTGCTGAAAGTTTTTTGGGGGTCTCTTAGGGCATGTCTACACTAGGAAATTATTTTGAAGTAACTAAATTCAAAATAATAACTCCTGAACTAACAGAATGTGGGTACGCTACCTTGACTTAGAGCCCCAGAAAGCACTGTGGAGTAATTACTTTGAATTACTCTTGGGAATAGTTATTTTGAAATTGGGAAATAGCTGCAGCAGAGAATCTTCACTACCGGCATTTCAAAATAACTATTTTGAAATAAGCATTATTCCCTAAGGAAAGCAGGAATACAGATTTTGAAATAACCAGCCTGTTACTTCAAAAGGACAGGCTTGGTATTATGGATGCTCCACTTATTATTTTGAAATAAGGGAGGTTATTTCAAAATAATTCCCTAGTGTAGACCACGGCTTAGGGAGTAAATATGGCATGTGAAGGCACTAGCAATAAAGCTGACAAACATATGGCCATCATACTCACTTGTTCATGGAGTATTGTTTTATGGTAGCTTTCTCTGAACTGACTCCCTGTTGGGGGAGTCCCGCTGGCAGGTATGCACTGCAAGTATGTAGATTAATCTGACCAGGAACATTTTATAGAAAGGAAACATAGGGACTATAGCCAACCTTGACGTCGTTTTCCTGATATTTAGTGACCTTGCATGGAATGATAATTCTGTCCCTTTTCCCAGAGCCCACAGAAATTCCTGTGTAAGTCCATTTACTTGATCTTTCTACAAATTTCAGAATGTAGTCCAATCGGAGAAAGCTATTATACTGACAGAAATGTGGTTTACTTCTTTAGCTGAACTCACTTCACTTATCATACCTTAATGAACTGTAAGTGTGAAAACAAGCCAAGATTAATGGTGAAAAATAAGAACTCAACTTTGCCCTGGGGAGAAAACCTTTGTTTGCTCATCATCTCGTTCCATGAGGACAAGAACCACATAAAAGGGTGATTGACAGATTCATAGGTATACTTATTTTTAGCAGAAACAGTTATCAATGTGTAACCACAGAGAAAAAAAAAACCCTTGGTGGAGTTGGGATGATCTCTGATAAACTAATTAAGAGGCATGTAAATTTTTTTCTCTGCAATGCTTTTACCCTATGAATAAATGTTCTTGCTTAGAAGGTGCTGAATGATACTTTATTACTTTGCAGAAGGGAAAGAAGGTCTTTGCAGGCCATGGGTGGGGAATCTTTTTTGGGCTGGGTGAAGCTGATTCACAGAAAAATCAGTCGGGGGCCACACATAAATGAGAAGTGCAAAAAAACCCTCTCAAAAACAAAAACAAAAAACAAATCCTCACTGGCATGACCCCTCATTGAGAAGGAAAAAGATACATCTCACATTCTTCTTGCACACCAGAGCCTAGGGGGACTCGGGCTAGTAGATATTTGGGATCTAGCCCTGTGGAAGGGTGGCGTGGGGCTGGAGTGCCAGCGTGGGCTCCCCAATGCGGGGGGAAGGGGAGCCCTGAGCCTTGAGAGCCAGATCCAGGCAAGCTGAGGGGCTGCATCTAGCCTCCAGGCTTTAGGTTCCTCACCCCTGTTGGAGGCAGTCTGCCTTGATGAGGATATCACAATGGAGGCTGGGTGTGATGAAGTATGTAGAAACCCTGGTCAGAAGGGACAAAGATGCAGGTCTTTGCCTAGGAGAGGTGATGACTGGGGAGCCATAAGCCTAAAAGTGGCTGCTGTGGTGGAACATAGAAGAGGAATACAGGTGAAGTTGCCCAGAACTATGGCAAATGTCGCATGCTGTATCAATGAAAAGTATTATTTGTATTTTTAGTTCAATTTGTCTGCCTGAAATGCATTTTTTATATGCTAGCTGCCTGTTTTACTGTCTTAATATTATTGTTACCAGTAGATTGCAAAACTGTGCACTGTAGTCTGATATGGTGTTTTGTAGTTTCTTGTGTTTAATAACAGAACTCTGCTGCTTTCTTTCATGATGCTCTCCACTACTTACAGATGATTCAGAATGCTGCTGCCATGGCCTAAAGTAGGCAATCACAATGCTAGTTTGCAGTGAGTTCACTGAATGCCTGTTAAACAATGTATTGACTTTACATTGTTCCTTTGGCCTATAAATCATTATTAGCGTTGATGGCTCCTTTATGTGTAACTGATCTTCTCTCTTTCTGCACTTTTTAACACTTAAAGATCAGCAGGTCTCATTTTTCTTCTAATTCATATTTCATTAACATTACAGCAATGTATATGATGCTATTTGAGATTTGTTCTTCCTTTTGCTGTGAATTATACATTCAGGTAGTACACGCAAGTTCCTTCTTGAAGAGACAAGGTAACAAAAGAATGGGGTAAAGGAACTATTATTCCAATTTCATGGAGGAAAATTGAGCCACAGAGAGATTAAGTACATTGCCTAAGGATACACAAAAATTCGGAGACATCCAGGGATTAAACTCAGATTTGTTGAGCCCCAATTAACCTCCTTAACCACAAAATCATCACTCCTCTCATTTGGAGTTACATGGTAATGACTTCAGCAAAATTACTAGTAGTATGAGGTTTTATTCAACATGAGTAAGGAGATCACAATGTTCTGTGTTTAAAACCAGTAGCTGAGGTATTAATGCTACAACCTTTGTGACATTCAGCTTCATGACCTTTGAATTTGTTTCTCTTCAGTTTCAACCTAGAGACTCAGCAGCCTATCCCACCTAAAAGTCTCTCTTTTTCTGTTCAATAGTAATAGATATGTAGCCGTGTTAGTCTGGTCTAGCTGAAACAAAAACCAGGACTACGTAGCACTTTAAAAACTAACAAGATGGTTTATTAGGTGATGAGCTTTTGTGGGCCAGACCCACTTCCTCAGATCTGTTCTGTAAGAGTACATCTACACAGCAACATCATTTCAAAATAACTAGCATTATTTCAAAATAACTTAGTTCCAGTCTACATATCCATCAGTTATTTCAAAATAATGTCAAAATACTGTCAAGCTGGAGGACTTCTTACTCTGACTCCTGGAACACTCAGGCTATGTCTACATTGGTGGCTTCTTGTGCAAGAACTCTTTTGAGGAAGAGTTCTTGTGCAAAAAATCTTCCTCACGAGCGCGTCCACATCGCCATGTGCTTTGGCGCAAGAGATGGGCTTTTGCGCAAGACCATCCATGGCAGTGTGGATGCTCTCTTGCACAAGAAAGCTCTGTTGGCCATTTTAACCATAGGGGCTTCTTGCGCAAGAAATTCATGTTGCCTGTTTACACTGGCCTCTTGTGGAAGAGCTCTTGCTCAAGAGGGGTTATTCCTCGTGGGGAGAGGAATAACTCTTCCAGAAGAAGCCCTGTTTTTCAACGCTATACTGTAAATTTACTTGCACAAGAAAACTCGTGCAGTGTAGACAGCAGGCAAGTTTTTGTGCAAGAACGGCTGTTCTTGTGCAAGAAGCTGCCAGTGTAGACAGCCTTCATTGTATGTGGAGTAGGAGAAGTCAGAGGAAGAGTACTCTATTTTTAAATAAGTGCTGTGTAGATACTCCCAATTTCAAAATAAGCTATTTTGAAATAAGCTATGCAGTTGCTCACTTTGTATAGCTTATTTTGAGTTAAGCCCCGGTGTGTAGATGCACTAAATATCTAGCATTTGGGGTAATGTAAAATAAACAATAATAATTTTCTAACTTATTTATTGTTATTTTTGATGCCTGAATGTAGAACATGATGACATATATAATTTTAGAGCCCAAACCTGCTTCCATTGAAGTTAATTGCATATCGCTCTTTATTTTGGTAGCCTAGAACAGGCATATACCCTTGTAGCAAAGGAAATAAATTGGTTCTATTATTTTTTATTGTGTCAAATATTGACATAAAACTCTTTAATAAAGTATATCCCACTGACAAGCCTGGGTGGTCCTTTCCATGGCCATGCTGTGCTGCCGCATAAACAACAAGTAAGTAATCGAACTCAATAAAGTTAGACTCTTGCATTCCTGCTGCTCTATTGCAGCTTCGTACTGTGAATGCTTCAGGCACTGGTTTGAGGGATACAAACATTGGCTAACTGAAGCATTGCCAATAGGTATGTGGAAGAAAAACAATGTTGAACTCCTGCCTCTCCATTTCCTGCTGCTCCTCTCCAGCCTCATTCTGCAATGCCACTTCTAACACTGGTTTTGAGTAACATACAAAAGAGGAAAATCAAAATTTAATATACTCTAAATAGATAGATTATTTCCAAAATTAGTTCAGGACTTAACTGGGTCAGCAATCTCAGGTACAGATGTGTATGAAGACAGAAGTATCACTAAGAGTTACACCGTCTATACAGCCAACCCCTCTTATTCAATATAAGGTTTAATCCTAGTGTATGTGCATAAGTTTTCTTCTGAGAGTAGCCCTGCTGAAATTAAATGGAGGGACTATTAATGTAAATAGACTAAGACATGTTTAATTAGAAGTAGGTGAATTTGGGGTGGGGGGGTTCTTAAAAATAGAAAAAATGTTTTAAAAAATTAAATGAACAATTTTCTGGAAGACTTTCATCTTGGTGAAGTTTTCTGGGTTATTTAAAAATTTTCAATTTCCAGATTTTTTCCCCGTACTTTTTTCCTCCTATTTTTCTCCCTTTCCAATTGAAAAATAGGGGAAAAGAAAGCCCTATCAGTTTCTTCAATCATCAGTCGTCATCATCAAGTGAGTATGTTTCTGATGACGTCCTTCACGGATCCCCTTTTTTGCTTTACATTAAATATTAAATATTATTTAGTGGCCAGGAAGAAAATATAAAATCATCACTGCTAAAATTTGCAGATGATACAAAAACTGAGGGAGTGGTAAATAATGAAGCGGAAAAGTCATTGATACAGAACAATCTGGATTGCCTGGTAAAGTCGGTATCAGCAAGCAATACACATTTTAATAAGGTTAAATGTAAATGTTGACTCCTGGGAACAAAGAATAGAAGCCATATTTACATGGCAGCTATCATGGACAGCTGTAATGCCAAGAAAGATTTGGGGTTGTGATGGATAATCAGCTGACCATGATGCTGTGGCCAAGAGCACTAATGCTCTCTTTGTATGTATTTAAACAGAGGAATCTTGAGGAGCTGTTATTTTACCTCTCTATTTAGTACTGCTGAGACTGCTGCTGAACTACTGTATCCTACAAGACAAGAAGGATGTTGATAAATTGGAGAGGGTTCAGAGAAGAGCCACAAGAATGCTAAAAGGATTAGAAAACTTTCCTCACAGTGTAGTCTCAAGGAGCTCAGTCTTATTTACTTGTACAAAGAAGGTTGAAGAGTGACTGGATTATAGTCTATAAGTACCTATATTGGGAACATGTACTTGAAAATAGGCTCTTCAATCTAGCAGAGAAAAGTATCACACGATAGCTATGGAGTTGAAGCTACATAAATTCAGACTGGAAATAAAGCCATAATAGTCATTGGAACAATTTAACAAGGGTCGCAGTGGATTTTCAATCACAAGCAAGTTTTAAATCAAGATTGGATGTTTTTTGTCCAACAGGCATGCTCTAGAAATTATGTTGGGGGAGGCTGCATGGCCTGTTACACAGGAGGTCAGGCAAAGTGATCACAATGGGCCCTGCTGGCTTTGACATCTATGGACACTATAAGTTCAGCAAACAATATCAGTGATATGTCATCATTTAATTTTGTAAACAAAATACCTTCGTAGACAGAGGCCTCATAGTGTCAAATAATACAGAGTCTACCTGGAAGTTTCACAAGAGAAGAACATGCTGAAGTAATATTCTTCAAGGTGTTGTGCTTCTCTAACAAGTATGCCTTAAAGTAGTCTTTGGAATTGGGCCTCTCTGTTGTCTGTGTGTTTGGAAGTGAGTTGCAGGGCTGGCAAATGTAGATGATAAAATGCAATTTTTGATTGTCCATGATTGTGGACAAGCTTTCTGGCTTTCCCCCTAAAACAGCAAAGAGCTGAAATGTTATGTGTTTATGTTAAATGTGATGATCTTCTTTCTGAGCCTAATAAGCCTAAATCTAATTAAATTTAAACATAAGTATAAGACAGAAGGGACATTACAATAACCAAACAGCTGAACCTGAATCAAAGAAGAGAAATCTAAATGAATTTAGATGAAGGGCAGCTTTGCTCATCCCTAAGCACTAGTACTAAATTAATCAAAGAGATTGGAATGCTGCCAAAGCTAGATACACTAAGACAGATATATTTGATTGAACTGAGACAAGAAATGGAGAATTTTTAACAGAAATTACATTAATGATAACCACATTAAAGCATCATGATTAACACTATTATAATAGATACCAAACAAATTAGTAATGATTGGGCACTTATTTTAAAGTATCATCAGAAACTCTTTAACAAATCCTGTCACAAATGCAAAAATCTATCTTGCACAGCAAATGTCCCAATACATAAAGAAACAAAATCATAGTTTATACCACAGTTATCTCTCTGGTAACCAACCACACCTCATTACTTAAACTCCCCTCTAATCACTATGTCTTCTGAATTAAAATATCCAGGTGATAAAACCACTTTATGTTGCATTATTTGTTCAATAAAGAGACAAGATAGGTTGCTAATTAACCAGTAATTCCAGAATGCAAAAAACAGCTTCCCCTAAGCAAATAACAACCATAGATTTCTGCCTGCTAGAATCATCTGCCTATACTAGACTGTTACCTATTAGTTCCTGCAACATCTTAGTTCTAAACTACTAGAACCTCCCATCCCTCTGGAAACAAAGTACAGCATTGGAAACCTGAGCATTTTCAGCAGGAACAACAAACAAATGCCATGGAAGCAAAGTCACCACTCCTCTTCAAGATATCTGGGTTCAGTAAGAACAATAATTGCTGGCAAAGGACCCCAGCGCTTATGTTCTTGAGGAGACACAGTCTTTATCTTAGTCCTCATTCAAGACCAAAGTTCTAAGGGTAGTTCTGCAGCTTCATGGAAGTCAATACACATTAAACCTCTCTTGTCCAGCACCCTTGGAACCTGACCTGTGCCGAACTAGAGAATTTACCAAACCTCGGGAGGTCAATATTGTCTAGCAGCATTACCAACACTTCCACTGCTCACTGGGCTGTTAGAGGACATTTAGTGATAAATTAGAGCTAAACAACAGCATAGAAAGAACACTGAGAGCTAGGCTATAAACAGATGTTATGAGACCACAGGAAGCTTGGCCATATGCATAAGTGTGGACATTCGGCGAACTAAAATCATGCCAGACCATGGATGTTGCTGTACCAGAGAGTGGTTCAACCTGTATTTACATTTTGCTAGAAGGAAACTAAAGGTTGCACGATAGAAAGATGCCATGATTACTTCCCCTTAGTGTCTTTCGGCTGCTGCCACTACCCACTTAAAAAGTTTGTTCTGGTGCTAGAGATAGTACTGGTTCAAGCTGTGTTTCCCACCTTAAGCATAGGGAATATCTTGGAAATCTATATCTTCTAAACCAAATGAATATTTAAAGGGCACCTTCTGCATTGCTTTAACTGCTAATATGTGTTCCCTTCAACAATATTGTAATCTTTGGGCATCTTTCTGCATAAATGTTTGTGTGTGCTTTAGCTTCTGTTCTGAGCAAAATATTTAAATATATTCATCTTAACGTTATAAATGCTATTTAGGAGAAATCAGCCATTGAACTTTACCTCCTACAATTGCCATCTGAATGCATCAGATCTGAGGCACATTTAAATCCTCAAATGTACATTATTATAGACACATGTGGGACTTGAACCCAGAATCTGCTTTCCTGGTTGCAGAAAGCATCATTGCTAGGCCACTGAACTGGTTACACAAGCTGTTATTGAAATTTTATAATGGGAAATAGCCAGTAATAGAATATAGGCACAAAGTGGCATCCATAAGACCCTGCTGCCACTATTGTCAATAAAAAAGTTTGGCCTTGATTTCAATTAGACCAGGATTCCATGCTATATCTGTAATGCTCGTGGCACTATTATGAAAACAACTTTAAAAGTAATTAATCAGCAGTTTGATCTTATGCACAGTTTAGGACATAATGATCCCAAAAAAATGCTTGAAAGGCATCTGTGAAACCTAGAGACTGCCCTTTAAAATTTCAAAACAGAATTTGATACTGCTATTCCCTTTAAATCAGACTGAGAGAGAGAGGAAACAATACCACAACACAAAGGTTGAGATGTAAGGAAAAACAATTTATTTTCAGATCAGATACCTGCTGCTTCCAATTTAGATATTGGATAAACAATCTGAAATGAAAGCAGCAGCCTGAAATGGAGTATTTTTCTAAGCTTTCCTAATTAGAATCAGCTTTTTCAGTGCAGCTCTAACCAGAACCACCTCCTCTTCTTTGACTGACCAGGGTGACCTGCAAAACAGAAAGTGTGAGTGTTGTCAAAGAATATCTCAGGCAGCAGATAAGAAATGAAGGCTTTGAAGAAACTGTGAACACCCTCTGGGGAGGAAATTAGACTTGTGAATTTAAGGGGGTGAAAAAAAGGCATGCGCACAGTTTAAACAGGGACTGAAGACCAAGGTCAACAGGGATGTTTCCAACTGGAAATCACCTGCTGGGGAAAAAATTAGTTTTGAACACCTAATAGAAATCAGCAGAGTGGGTGGGAAAGACTAAATTATTCATCTTTGTCACAAAATCTTCATTTTTCCCCTCAATCAAGCTTCGTAACAGGAAAAATATCATCTTTATTCATATAGGATGAACTGCACACAATAATATAAAGAGACTCATTCTGCAGAAGATGGGTTGTGCAAAGATAGTGACGTTAATGGCTCTTCTGACACCCAGACTGTTGACAAAAGTCTTGTAATCCTGCTCCGCACAGATGTAGTACAAAAGGTAAGACACAATGAGAAGGAAAAGGATAAGAAGAATCCCCACTCTTGCATTAATTAAGCTATCACCATGTGGTCACCATACCTTTCTAAGTAAGTTCTAAGATAAGAAACATGTGGAAGAACTTGATTAGAATAATGCAAATTGTGATTAAAACAAGTCTCTTTCAATGTCCTGCTCCTTTTACAATTTGTATGTCCCTGTGTATCCCGAGTGTTATCATCAGAGTGGAGGACCATACAGCATGTTAAACCTTATTTGCACCCACAAATAGTGGCCACTCTCACTTGTGCTTGAACTTGTATGCTAAATGAGAACTTAATGTGCATGCTAGTGTGCAAGGGTTGCCACCAGGCTAGAATTTGGAAAAGCTGGGCTCAGTTCCTGAGTATGTCACAGGCTACTTCTGTAACCTTGGTTAAGTCACTTAATCTACACTCTGCTGAGTTCCCCATCTAAAGAATAGGGATAATTGCTACAAGTATACTTCTGAGATAATACATGTTATAAAAAATGAAGTACCTGACTGACATGGCTGGAGTCCGTCCTGCAATGTTCCTAAAACTATCAAAGAAACTTGTGTTATAGCACAATATATAATCAAAAGTAAAGCTAAAGGTCACAATCAAAAAAATACCAACAGTGGGACCATATGTGAAAAATGAAAATCAGTAAGAGAGAATTGAAAATTAGCAAGGGAGAACCAAGTATAATCTCCTAAATCTTTGTAGAATTTAGTTTAAAACATTTTTTGTACCAGATTTTCATGTACATGAAGCCCTCTTCACACTGAATACAGAATAAGTAGAGAATAAGCAAAGAATTAGCAGGTAATAAGCTTTATATACGAATATATAAGTATATATAAGAATAAAAACACATTGGCTGCGTCTAGATTGGTATGATTTTTGCGGAAAAGCGTCCGTGCCAATCTAGATGCACTTTTCCACAAAAGAGCCCCAATCGCCATTTTCGCGATCGGGGCTTTTTTTTGGAAAACAAATCTGAGCTGTCTACACTGTCCCTTTTGCGCAAAAGCTTTGCACAAAAGGGACGTTTGCCTGAACAGGAGCAGAACAGTATTTCCGCAAGAAGCACTGATTTCTTACAGTAGGAAGTCAGTGCTTTTGCGGAAATTCAAGTGGCCAGTGTAGACAGCTGGCAAGTTTTTCTGGAAAAGCGGCTGATTTTCCATAAAAACTGGCCAGTCTGGACACAGCCATTGACTAGATGCTTCCTTATCAGTTTTTTTTTATACAGTTGGTGCAGGTAAATCACTTCAGGTCTAAACCTATATAGACAAGCATGGAAAACAGAGAATGGAATGTAACACACAGAAGAACTAAGAGAGAAATATAGACGATGCATACATATAAAAATAGGGTGCATGGTAAACCCAGGAAAAAAGTCAGAATAAAGACAATAGTATTGTTTTAAAAAAATTTCCTTCCTGATTTGGTGCCACACTTATGATAACAGCATGGAAATGTTTATAAATATTTACATGCAGTTTCATAAACAAAATATCGAGTGGCAATTTTATTTTGTGATGTGTGTAGCAATTTGCAATAAATTGTATGTGAGTTCTGCTTTGAACTAAATTTTAGGAAGCATTTTCAACAGTGATGGTAAGCTACATTATGAGAGCTAGATATTAATAAATGACAGCATAAAGCATGTATTACCTGTGTGCTGTGTCTTCAGCTGTGTCCACCCCACAGATGCTGTGTCCAGACTCAGGGGGTTTTTCGGGAAAAGTAGCCTTTTTCCGAAAAAACTTCACCTGCGTCTAGACTGCAGCCGCGTTCTTTCGAAATTAAATCGAAAGAACGCGGCTTTTCTTTCGATGGCGGTAAACCTCATTTCACGAGGAAGAACGCCTTCTTTCGAAAGTGCTTCTTTCGAAAGAAGGCGTTCTTGAATGTAAATAGGGCTTCTTCGAAAGAGAGCATCCAGACTCACTGGGTGCTTTCTTTCGAAAAAGCAGCTTGCTCTTTCGAAAGTTCCGCGTGCAGTCTAGACGCTCTCTTCGAAAGAGGCTTGCAGTCTAGACATAGCCAGAGAATGAGTCTGTTAAAATTCCTTATTACAGAACCTTGCTTTTTTACTTCAAGTTGTAAAGACATGTAATTTCAGTTCTAGAGGTCCTCAGTTCAGTCCTTAGTGTAATCAGAGACATAGCTGTATATAGTCAAAGCTATCTAACCATAATAATGCCCTGTTAGGGTATAGTTATCTTTTTGTTTGAACTCAAGAGATTTCCTTATGCAGAAATCACATTTCTAGAAGATGTTGGACAATATATACCTGAGAGCACCAAATCCAGTTCACCACATCCACATTTTATGGCTTTGTCTTCACTATGAAAAAGGTGTGTTCTTAATTCCTGTTCACTAACACACAGTAAAATTCTAGTGAAGGCAAGGCACTTGTGCTTTTACCACGAGTTAGCAGGTTAAAGTACAATCCAAACTGGTTCATTTTTACAAGAATTTTACCTAATGTTAGCTAATACATTTTAAGAACACACCTTTATTTGTAGTGAGGACATACCCTATAAGAAAATGGAAAGATCTCATTTCACTATTAGCACTATTACTCATACTATATATTCTATGGCTTCAGAAGAGTCTTTCCATATGAAGTTATCAACATTAGTGAAGAGCAAACAATGTGATTCTTTGGAAAAGGCAAAAGGAACTACAGTACTAGCACACTTCACAACAAATCTGACCTCAAAATCTGGTTGGGCAGTTCATCACAAAAGGATTACAAGCTACCCCTCACAACTTTTCTCCTTCTCTTCCTCCAGCAACATGTAACACTATAAACTCAGCAAAAGTTAGCTTGGAAGGGAAACAGATAAATGTCTAGATTTTAATGGAAACATGTTTGCACTCGGCACCATAATAATGCAAGGGTTGATAACAACAACCTGGGTTCCCTATGTAAAATGATCAGTTGTACTAATATGCTTATATATTTTCATATATATTTCAGTATCTTTGATCCTTTTAGTATATGCAATTGTTCCTGGACATTAAAAAGTTTGGATATCTTAGAAGTTCAAAGAATTAATAGATTGCTTAATTAAAAATCAATACTTCTCACTTGCCTTATTATCACATTAGTTATGAATGTAATGCTTTTTTATATAAAAAATTTCACGAAGCAGCTCAGAGTCTATTGCAAAATATATAAGACCACATCCTTACTTGGTATAAATATTAGTAGCTTCAATGAATACACTAGCCTTCACAAACTGAGGATCTGATCATGGTGGTACTTTAACTTGTACATGTGATAATAAAAAGTTTCATGAAAATCAACAAACATATCACAGATTAAAGATGGGGTGTATGGATGAGCTAAATGTGGTAAACAAATGTTCATGTTGGAAAATCCATTTTGTGCATGTGTATGTAAGTATCTTAAATTGCTAACTTTGAGGATTCTGTAACTCAGTACAAGAAACCAATGAGAAAAAAAATCACTGAGGATTAGTATTTCTATCCTAAGTTTTACCCAAAAGGAAATTATACTGATGAATTATAGACTGAAAATAGTAATGGAAGCAATTGTAATAGAAACCCTGATTATAGTAATGTAATAGTATGTGAAAAAGTACCACTGCAATAAAGTGTTTTATTTACATAATATTTCAGTATATTTACTAAAATAATTTAAACACATTCTCAATAAATTTAACAATGACAGTTTATACCAAGACATTGCAAATGTAACTACTTTCAGAAAATGTGTTTTATTTTAGATTACAATAATGTGGGTTATTTTGCAGTAACGGCAATTACTTAAGTTGTATCATCTTTGTACTTGACACACGGGCTTTTGTCACCTAAAAAGATTATTTTCTGTAATACCTCACTGTCTTTAGGTAGATATAGCAGTTTTTTAACATTTTTGTGAGAACAAGGAGACTAAGAAAGAAAATTTTACCTGGCCCACGGCCAGCCCACATTCTTTACTATAGATTCTCCAGAAACTCTCAACACAATGCGTTCCCTCTTTACCCTTTTCTGTCTTCTTCATCCATTGTCTGACCATTCATACCTCTGTCTCCCGTGCTGAAAGAGCTGTGACTTGGAAGTCCATAGTTCATGGAATTGCATTAATCACAGTGAAAGAATGTGAAGGAACATGATGAACATGGTAAATGCTGCTGAGGTGTTAAAATGCACAAGTGAAGAGATAAACAGATGTAGATGTTTTGAGTAACTGGGAATATACAACATGAAGCCAGAAGAAAAATCAAGAAAGAGGTCAAGATTATGGTGACAGATGGTATTCACCATCTTAAACAAGATTTGATGACTGCAAATCTACAACTTTAGATCAAGCTATAAATCTTCAACTCAAATGTTATTTCCAGTTTCACATGTTTGTGAAATCTGAAAAGTCACCAAAGGTACAATCATCTAAATGCCCATGAAACTAAATGCCTCAGGAAAATGCTAGATATCAAATGGAATCAATTTATAGCAAATGCCAAGAATAATCAGAAAGCTCAAAAGTCAATTATTTCCAATGTTATGCAGAAAAGATTATAGAAATTATCTGGAACAGGTTATGACATTGAAGCTAGACCATCTATCAAGGCAGGTATACTATTGGGCAGCTGGAGGATACAAAATCATCTCTTAATTGAATGATACATATAAAGGATAGAAATGTAGCCGTGTTAGTCTGGTGTAGCTGAAACAAAATACAGGACTATGTAGCACTTTAAAGACTAACAAGATGGTTATTTAGATGATGAGTTATTTGATCTGAGGAAGTGGGTCTGGCCCACGAAAGCTCATCATCTAATAAACCATCTTGTTAGTCTTTAAAGTGCTACATAGTCCTGTATTTTGTTTCACATATAAAGGAAACACTTGTGTATTTTAACAATACATATGGTATGCAATGAGAGACAGTGGAGCCTCTTTCATGGCGCAAAGAACATTTTGTGATGTGAAAAAAAAATAGTTTCAGTACGTGTTAAGTACGTGTTAAGTTTCAGTACTAGTTAAGGAGGGAAATCAATAAGATAGAAATGTTTTAGAAAATAATCTTCCTTCCTATGAGATGAAAACTCCTTCCTTAAGACATACAATTCTGCTTCTCGGTTAGGTATCCATACCCATCATAAGCATTTGGCAAACAAAACAGTTGATTGTTGGCTGTGTGAATCTTGACGGTGTGGTATGGAGTCAGATATTATCTTGTTCTTTTGTTGAGTTAAAAAGTTGAAGAAAAATGTTTCTCATGAATATTTTGTGAATTATTTGACAAACTTATAGAATCTGGGTGGAAATAATTATTTATTGAATAATTGTAATGACATTTTCAAATTCATCAGATTAATTTGAGGGATAAAATTCAACCAGCATCCTACTGGAGCTAAAGCAGAAAAAACAAAATAAGCATGCAGCAATAGAGAAGATATAAAAAGAAAGTGTTAAGAGGACAAGTTATTCTTTATATTTGTTCTGTGACTTCTCTTTCCCCCTATTACCTAACCCAGTCCTCTCTCAACTAGTTATATGTGATATCACTTTTAATTGCTATGTGTCAGGTTTGGCAGACAGATGAGCAGAATCATGTATACCTACTGTATAATAACACTAAAATAATGGTGATGTTAGCTGGTAATGAGGCATCATTATAACATTTTAATGTGACTTATCATTACTACCTCTATTGATTTGGAAGGAAACAGTGTCTGTAAGAAACATAAACCCAACTTGATATCTTGCTGGAGGCAAACATTTACTGCTTTATAACTAAATCTGATGGCAACACAGGTGTTTCATTTTAAATTTAACAGGCAGGCTGTGTTTAGGAAACAGAGGTTTCACAGGAACAGAGAGAGGGCACAATCCTTGTCTATACTGAGGCAATGGTGACTTAAACATCTCCTTAGTTCCTGGGACCATTTACACTGCAAAATAGTTGACAGACTCAGGCTTTCTCTACACTAAGTCTATGTCTAGACTGGCAAGATTTAGTGCAAATACTCTAAACACAAGAGTTTTTGCGTTAGAGTATTTGAGTAAAAGAGTGTCTATACTGGCATGCGCCTTTGCGCAAAAGATTTGCTTTTGCGAAAAGCATCCGTGCCAGTGTAGATGCTCTCTTGCGCAAGAAAGCTCCGATGGCCATTTTAGCCATCGGGCTTTCTTGCGCAAGAAATTGATGTTACTTGTCTATACTGGCCTCTTGCGCAAGAGGACTTATCCCTGAGCGGGAGCATGAGAGTATTTGTGCAAGAAGCACTGATTTCATACAGTAGAACGTCAGTGTTCTTGCACAAATACTTGCGGCCAGTGTAAACAGGCGGCAAGATTTTGCACAAAAATGGTTGCTTTTGCGCTAAATCTTGCCAATTTAGACACAGCCTAAAGGTTCTGGCTCAGGCTGAAACTCGAGCTCTGAAACTCAGGATCTGAATGTGTGGTTTCAAAGCTGAAGTTCCACCCCAAGCCAGAACATCTACATCATTAATTTTGCATCGTAGCATGAATGTAGACCCAGGCTCTGAGTCTTATGGCTGCAGGGTTTTTTGTTTGTTTTGCAGTGTGAACATTTTCCTAGGGTCTGAAATTATCCTGGCACAAGTTAGAACAGTCCCATCTGCTGTGTCTTCTTTAGGAAAAGAGTTATGTTCTGAACTTTAGTTAGGTAATTTGAGGTAAGATCATGTGAAGACAAGGCATCTTCTAGTTTTCATGTGAATTAGCAGGTTGCCATGTTAAATAGTAGGGTCCCTCCTCAATGGAGAGATCTCATGTCCTTTCCTTCCCTCCTCATACATCTTAGTCATCCCCAAACATTCCCAAAAGATTAATTAATGCTTATACTAATGGAAAAGCAGGCCACCATTAGAATAGCAAATCATTCAGCATTTACCATCTTTGAATCCAGTTACCCATCCACAGAGGTCTATACTGCATCCCCACCTAAAAATACTATAAAACTGTACCTTTCATTGTACCACATTGCAGAAAATATATAAGAAACTAAAATAGAGTGAGAATCTAATATAATTAAACCAAGTTTTTATGTTCAGGCTATTTAAAATATGCTGAAGAGTTTAAATTAAAAATGAACTACTAGATTCATAACATGTTAACATATGTATAAACACCATCAGATGTACAGATGAGAAAAGTTTATCATATAATTAATTGAAGACTTCCTGATACCTATAACTTGCAAGGCTGGGATATTGTTGCAAACTTAGATATTTCCTTCCCATCTGTTACTCATGCCTAAATGTTTTCAAGATTTAACCAGCTATCTGTATCAACAAAAAGGGAACATATTATTATTGTCTATTCATAACTATAGTCATGTTAAATGAAGCTGTCTTAAGCACTTCCAGTCACCATTGGTGACAGGTGTGCTGGGACAGCTCGGGGGTCCTGGCTGCTCCGTCTGGTCTGCTGCAGCTCCTGGCTCTCCTCCACCTCCTCCTCGATGCCCTGGTCAGGGCCCTCTGCCCCAGGGTTGACAACCACCTTGGGAGCACGGACCGTCCTGCCCCTCAGGATGTGGTCCAGGGCATTGAAATAGGGGCAGCTTGGTATGTGGGCCCCCTGTGCCCCTGGCATATGCCTGCGGAAGCTCTTTTATTTTCATCCACACCTGCTCCTGACTGCGGATGTGGCCTTTGCTGGCCATGATGGCAGCTATCCTGCCATAGACAGCCACATTCCTCTGTCTAGTGTGGAGATCATGGATGTTGGAGGATTCCCCCCAAACCTCAATGAGGTCCATGATCTCCGTACTGGACCAGGAAGGTTAGTGTCTGTGAGGTAATGACATTAGGGGTGATAATTGGGGAAGCAATCTTTGTAATGGGTGAGATAATTAGCATCTTTGTTAAGACCCATACGTAAAGTGTGAAATTTAAGCATGAATGACAGTTCTGAGGCTTCTCTGAAGTCTGGAGTTAAAATCTCTTTGAAGCAATATGTCATTACCTCACAG
The DNA here is from genome assembly GCF_049634645.1 of Pelodiscus sinensis. Classification (NCBI taxonomy): domain Eukaryota; kingdom Metazoa; phylum Chordata; order Testudines; family Trionychidae; genus Pelodiscus; species Pelodiscus sinensis. Next base: position 74,144,702 of record NC_134713.1, read on the forward strand.
ACACTAACCTTTCCCTCTCGCCCCTCCTCTGTTCTTAAATCTGATTTGTCAATTTTATGTGTTCACTTTTTTTTTATTGTATCACTTTGGTATATATGGTCATGCCAATTTTCTTCCACAAATTGATCTGAGGAAGTGGGTCTGGCCCACGAAAGCTCATCGCCTAATAAACCATCTTGTTAGTCTTTAAAGTGCTGCATAGTCCTGTCTTTTGTTTCAGCTAGACCAGACTAACACAGCTGTATCTCTATCATCATGACGCAGAGTTGGTATTCTTCACTCTGAGGAATCTGGAAAACTACTTTCCGTGAAAGAAAGTGATAAATAGTAGGTATAAATTGTCAAATAAATTGACTCCTTAAAAACTATTAAGAAAGAATGAAATAATCAGGAAGTTTTAAGACTGTTGCAGAATAGCATTCATATATATACACTCTACCTGTATGAAAAATAGTGCTACCACTGAGCTCTAATGATTAAATACCCACCGTGCAATCTATCTCAAAAGAGAACAGCCTTTGAACTAAGCATGTACAAAGTCTTTCATAGCATATTATGCTGAAGCCCCAGTCCTGCAATGCAGGGGGACTGCTGAGCCAGCATGGAGTCCTGAAATCAATGGAACTCCATGAGCACAACAATTGACCCCCACACACATCAAGCTGAGGGATTGGTGTTAACACTTAACAACTGAAACTTTGAAAAATGCACAAATCTGAATGCTAGCTAGTAAATAAATTTCTTTAACTGTATGATTTTAATGATGAAATTTGTTATTTAAAAGAATATAGCTGTCCACTTTTTAACTTAATGATACTCATGAAAATCCTATAAAATTCTGTATTTCTAAGTAACTACATTATATAGCATAATAAGTCTATAAAGGTGCATCTAGACTGGCAAGATTTTGCACAAAGGCGGCTGCTTTTGCACAAAAACTTGCCAGAAATCTACACTGGCTGCTTAAATTTGTGCAAGAGCACTGACTTTGTAATGTACAAAATCAGTACTTCTTCGCAAATACTTTCACAGTCCCGCTCAGGGATAAGACCTCTTGCGCAAGAATACTTGTGCAAGAAGGCCAGTGTAAATAGGCACCTTAATTTTTTGCGCAAGAAAGCCCGATGGCTAAAATGGCCATTGGAGCTTTCTTGCACAAAAGCATTTTTTGCGCAAAAGCATCCTTGCCAATCTAGACGCTCTTTTGCGGAAATACTTTTAACAGAAAAACTTTTCCATTAAAAGTATGTCCGCATAATCATGCCAGTCTAGACACAGCCTAATAGTTGTCAATGTAGGGATGATCAATGGTTTTAGCTCAGTGTAGCTTGGAAGCTGGTCTCTATCAGTAGTAGAAAGTGGTTCAGTAAAATGTGTTACCTCACTCACCTTGTCTCACCAAAATGAGGATATTTAAAATGATGTATAAAAAGAGAAGCTTTGGAATGTAAAGAGTCTGTTGTTAGTTTCTAGCCCCATCTTCAAACTCTCCAGAACATCCTTACCAAAGTTCCATATTACAGAAATGTTAAAATCACTAGTGCTTAAGTGGTTAACTGTTTAACTTAGGGCCTGCTGTTCGGCCCACCATGGATGTGGTGTCCAGCCAAAGCCATGAGGTCCCTCATCTGATACTGCCACCACTGGAGTTCACTGTCAAGAGCTTCATGCTTACCACTTAACCAGTTAACATCCCTACAGTATTATGAGGTAGGGATGAAAACTATAGTTATTTTTTTTAAACCCAACAACTAAGGATCTTCCTCAAGAGTTTGATCAATATTAATTTACTTTGGACTACTGTGCATATTTGTGGAATGAAAATTGAATGACATTCCATTGATTTTAAGTATTATATCAATATGCTACCATATAATTTTCTTCATATGAGCAATTCAGAGGTGAGCTATAAATAGGCTTGGCAGAATTAGATTTTTTTCTAATATTGACAATTTTAAAGATATATTTAATTTTTAATTATTCTCACAGTTGTGGGAAATTAAGTAGGGAGTAGGGCTGAGTTTAGGGTTAGAGCAGTGTTGACAGCAGGGATGCAGGGAAGAGAAGGAGCATGGGAGACTGCTGCCCTGGCTTTAAGAGCAGAGATACCCAGCCAGGAAACATAAGGAAGAAAAGGCCCTGGCCACAGAACTGGCCACCCAATGACTGAATGGCTCAGTCATGGGCAGGTGTTATTCAGCACCAGGTGGCCTCTCCCATGAACAGAGGCTGATCTTCCTCTTTGCATCCCTGGCTGAAAGTTTCTGCTCTGCCCTGCCAGGATCTAAGGCTATGTCTAGATTTGCAGGAAGGTTGATGCTGCAGTGGTTGATTTTCTGACATTTGAATTAGTGGGTCTAGTAAAGATGCACTTAATCGAATGCTGAGGGTACCCTAGTTGGCACCATTATGTCTTGCTGTCACAAGGAGCATTTGTCCCATTGACTTCCCTTTGTGGGAACGGTGCCAAAGTTTGGCTTAAGGGATGTCATCTCCAGCTACACTATTTACGTAGTTGTAATTGAGTACTTTGAGACTACCTCTCCCCATAGTAAAGACCTGGCCAAATATTTTCCTACACCTTTCACCTGTTGGAATCAGGTGTCACTGGCCATGTGGCAGTACAAGCAGCCCTCTGCATCTCTATTGCCATCATGGGAGCGAGGGAGCAGGTCTGCAGCAGTGTCTCATGGCTGGTGATACCTGCTGCTGGTAGGCACAAATCGGGGAGGTTATACTCCTACTTCCTCTAACTTTCTCATACTGATTGGTGTATTTTTGATCAGTTTCAGAATGAATGCTGAAATCAATGTGCACCAACATCTATCAATTTCAATTGAATCTTTCCAGCCTAGATACGTCAGAAAACTTGAAGAACTAGTTGGCGGGATTATCCTCTTGCAGAAACCAGGAGCAACTCCATTAAAGTCAATGAAGGCTTAGCAGCATAAAACTAGTGTGAGAGGAGAAAACAGTCCTACCTTGCTTGCTCTGCTAGCTCAGAATTACCTGGAAATGATCAGAAACAACCAGAAAAATAGCTGCATAGCAAGGGCAATAGCATAGAAATGTACTGATGCTCAACCAAAGAGCCAAATTTTATTCAAAGAGTTAATGCTTATGAATGGAACCATAAGGTTTTGTCCAGGAGTCTGCTGTGTAAATAACATTCAGACACTATGATGATGAGGCCAATATAAGAACCAGTGTAGAAGAGAAATCAAATTGTATTTGCTTGACTTAAGATACATTCTCCCAAATTGATTACTATGATTTTAATTATTTTCCTCTCTTTTTCTCTCTTTCTTTTTCTCTGTCTGCTTTGTGTTCACCGTACCAGTTTATTCCCAATTTCATATTTTACTGTTACAAGCACTTTAAATCAATGCAAATATTGTTGTTTCTTATTTGCTAAATGAATATTCCATCTTCTCCCTTCATAGCATTCTCCACTTCCCCTCACCTAGTAATCTCTATTATTAAAGATTTTATGGGCTTCACAGCCCCTTTTCCTAGCAACTCCAGTATGTTTTTGCGCAAATGCGGCCACTTTGGTGCAAGATGGCTACGTCTAGACTGCAGCATTTTTCTGGGATACATTAGGTAGTATCCCAGAAAAGCAATGCTGCATCCAAGGAGCGTGTCTGCTTTTCCTCCCAAAAAATTGAAAAAGTGAACGCGCTCTTTTGCCATCCCTGTCAACCTCGTTTTACAAGGAATAAGGGATGTGTTGAAAGAGGACTTTTTCTGAAATTTGGCACTGTGTAGACATGCCAAATTTCAGAAAAGCCTTTTTCAGAAGTAAATCAGAAAAAGATACGCAATTTGCATACCACAAATTGCTTTTCTTTTTCTGATTTATCTTTGTAGTGTAGACCTAGTCTTTGCCATTCACCACCTGTGATGTGTGGTTGGTCATGCAAGTATTTATGATACCTTTGCTTTCTGCAAACATTCTTGAAACAACCAAATAAAAATATATTACTCAACAAATGTTTATGAAAAGCGTATTGAAAGGGTTGTCAGTATTGAAACATATCCATTTTTTAATTTAAACACATCAAAAATATTTTTAGAATGTCTAGTGCCATTAACTCTAATTTCCATTCCATATTTCAGTTCCAAGTGAATCAGTTAGTGATCTTTTTAATTAAAATATAAACACTGAAAAATACAGCTACTAGAAGTCACTCCTCTAAGATATATATCTGGCTCATAGTCATTAAGGTATCAATGTTGAACAGAAGGTGCAAATGCTTCAAAGACTTCTGCATATGCTTAATTTACACATGTCAATAGACTCACTGAAGTCAGCAAGACCATTCACAAGTACAAAGTATGTGTGCAAAGCTTTTAGGATCAGGACCTAATATTGGGGAAAAAATAAAAGGGAATTTGTTTAACAGAGTTTGAGTTTTTAATTTTAAAAGCATGTCACTGAAATATAGTCACATGGAAAATACATTTCTGCTCCCGCTCAGTCTGAGGAACCCAGACATGTAAGTGCTGTGCCAAAGAGAAAAGAGTCATAGTACGCAGTGTGCCTTTTACCTTTCTACTGACTTCACTAAATACACTGTTGCACCACCTGTATGTGATATGATTTGTAGCTCAGTCGCATGATGTGAGAATATACATTTAAAACCCCAAGTTTTAAAATCAGAGTAGCTGACTTCTATTATTTTTATCTTTTCTCCTGTGTCTTGCCACCAAAATACTTTCCAGACATCCAATGATTATACTTATGTGAAAGGGAGAGTAATATATTCTATGCAATGTCAGGTTAATGTTGCGAATGACACAGCCTGAAGAATTCACTTATGCTATCTTAGCAATATAGTAAAGTTTTGCTGTATTTCAAGCAGCCATACTTTCACCTCCGTGCCGTCACCTCAAGCATATCTCCACTACAATCACATTTTTCCTTCTCAACTGTAATGAAAGAATCAAATATACCAAAAAAAGAGATCTGATGAGTAAAATTAATATTTTAATAGTAGAAACAGATATGATTGAGGGCACAAAATTGAGGTTAATAGTGGCTCAATAAGAGGTTGAATAAAAAATAATTTTATCATACATTTTGCATAATATGACATAATTTATTCTTTTGTTTTGTTGCCTCTTTTTTGAGACTTAATTTTCAGTTAGTCATTGGCTTACATCTTATCTCATACTATAATAGCAGAAATTAATGGGATAAAAGTACTCCATTCAAAGACAAATTATCATTTCACTGATCTACTTCACTGAGTGCAAATTCCCTCTGCTCCCATTAAAAGCTTTAGAGCAGTAGAAAAGTGCTAGTTAACTAAAATTGTGTTTCCTTTCTTAGACCATAAAATTTTCATTTATTCTGTCTGTAATTCCCTTGTGTAAATACAGTAATCTTAAAGCCTTTCAGTACAGTGTGATACATATTTTGGCATTGTTGCTTGTCTGGATTTCTTCCATAGTACTTTAATTTTGTGGTTCAGTGAGCAAAACTAAGACTTCTCCTTAAGGACTTGTACTTAAAACAGTCAGAGGTATGCTGCCTGCTGAAACATTCAATCTTCTCCCTTGATGAGAGTGTCCAGCCACAGTCCATATAAACTTTCTATCTGTGGGGTTGGTTTTTTTTTTTCAAAGCTTACATCCATTCTTAGCTATGGCTGGCTTCATGAAAAAAACAACCCACATGAAAAGCCAAGAAGAGAAATATTTTCAAACGATCATACAAACATGTGAAGTTCATTGGACAATTTGCAATGTCTACATTTGGAAGTGAAAATTAATATTTCATACATGCTGATGAGATCTTTGGGCTTGAGCAATATTTATTTGCAAATATACAGGGTTGAAATTCTCTCAGGTGAGAAGAAAATGTGTCTTATTTGTTTAAACTTAAAGGAAAATATAAGTAGGCTTTTGACATAAAAAAGAAAATAATACAAGGCAACTGTAATTTCTCTTGTGCCAGGAACTGCAATTCTGTTCACTGCTAGAAGAAGAAGAAAAGATAATGCCACTGTGATTACCAAATAAACTTAATTGTCCTGGAGTCAGAGTATAAAAGTATACACAGCCACACTCACTCACACTATATACTGCTCATATGGATTCTGAAGCTATGTCTACATAGCAGTGCTATTTTCAGATACAGGAGGTATCCCAAGATAGCTATCATGTGTCTTAACAGCAAGCCCATTATATTTCAAAATATAATGGTCTCACTGTTTCAATGTCCCTATAAACCTCATTCCGCAAAGAGTAAAGGACGTTTCAGAATCGCAGATTATTTCAAAATTTGGTCCTATGTAGACGGCGCCAAGATACAAAATAAGCTAGGATATGTCTAGACTACATTCCTCTTTCGCCAGAGGGATGTAAATTAGACATCTAACATTACAAATGAAGCGGGTATTTAAATCTCCCGCATGTTTGCCGACTCAGCAGTTTGTCAGCAAAAGGCGGCTGTCAAGACAGAGATCTGGCGACAAAGAAAGCCTTTGTTGGCCAATCCTGTAAACCTCATTTTACAAGGCATAAGGGATCATCTGACAAAGGCTTTATTTGTCGTCCAATCCCCATCTTGGCAGCCACTTTTTGCAGACAAACTGCTGACTTGGCAAAACGCGGCAGCCATTTTTATTCAAATGAAGTGCGGGAGATTTAAATCCCTGCTTCATTTGCAATGTTGGTATGTCTAATTTACATTCTTCTGGCGAAAGAGGGATGTAGTCTAGACATACCACTATTTTGAAATTGACTCAAAATAAGATACGCAATTTGCATAGCTCATATTGTGTACCTTATTTCCAGATACTTGTGCAATGCAGACACACCCTGAAATAACAGTGTCAGCATTTGTTTGAATTAGAACACCTGTGTATTTTTCAACAAGAAAAATACAGTACAACTTATTCTCCCTTTCATTAGCTATCGAAGAATTTGTATTAAACCCCAGAATAACCATTTATAAATGGAACCTTGGCATACAGTGTAACACGTTTTGGCTATAAGCCAGTATTAGCCTTCAAGGCAAAATAAAAACAAAACCAGAAACAAAATAAACCCTTGTGGTGACAGCCTGGTGGCAGTTTTATATAATAGAGCTTCAAGTGCCTCGTAGAAGATAACCACATGTCTGCTTTTTAACATTATGCACTGATGAGAAACAGCTTGTTTCCATTTGCTGTTAAGCTCCTCGCTAACATTAAACATAAAATAAAATACATTCATTGCAACCTTAGAAATTGAACCACAGCCCCTCAGAAGTGGGTCATATAAAAGCTGATGTAATAAGCTGATGAAATCTAGACTCGGGATAAAGGTGGAAAGTCCTCTGAATTCAAGGAGGAAGTGCATGGCAGGTTCAGAAATGGTTTGTAGTACACCTCTACTAGGGAGCCAATAAAAGGACATTACTTCACGAAGTGGGTTCCCTGATTCAGTGCGTTCCCTTGTCAGGTTGCTGGGACTAGGAAGCCCCCATTAACATTTGTGGGGAATTTTTAAGAACACATTAATATCAGCTGAGATGGGAAGGTAACATTTATTCCTGAGTGCACTACCTGGGAGAAATCTAGTCTTCTCTGGGTGATGACCTTTTTATCTATCTGACTTGATGTAGCAGCACCCAGAAGAGAAATGAATTGAATATTATCCATCTGCCATTCACTGGCCTTTAGGCTCTTCTTGACTGGACCAATATTTCCAAAAATAATGTAACAGAATAATATAAACAGCATTTTTAGAAATAACAAATTCAATCTTCATGAACTATTAATCAAGTCTGATTTAATGGGATCATTATATCTGGCATTCTGCATGTGCTAATAGCATCTAATGCACAGATGCTTTTTTTCGACTGCTAAATGAATAATGATCTGGGATTCAGGTTTTCTTAATGGCTCCTTAATATGAGCTACTTTGGCTAGATATGCAAGTAAAGATACATGGCATTTATTTTATATTAACAGCATGGAAAATGTATGTTTGTAAGCAAGGTACAATTTTACAATGTAGCCCTAATGACTTCCACTGAAGAGGGGATGATTATGAAGAGTGCAACTTCCAGCATAAATAATGGTGTTACATTAGGCCATAATGGCAGAATTAGTAAAAACATTGCTAATTTACAAAGCAAGAATTAACTGACTCTTTATAATAACAACAACAACAACCAACAACAACGAAAGTCTTGATAGCAACTTGCAAAAGCAAGGTCAGCAAAGCAAGGTCAGACTTCAGATTTTGTTAATTTGCCTTTTACTGGTAAGTGATAGAACAGAGAGGGATGGGGAAAGGGTTAAATGTGTAATTCTTCCCCTGATGTTCCTGGATGTTCTTGAGCAAAAGTCCCTTTACATAATTGGTCCTCAGTTTCCTCATATGTAAATATATATGTAAGCAATACAAAATAAAGTAGAGGGAGTCCATTTATTGGACCTTGTCCTGAATTTGAGTAATTTTTTAAAAAACATGTATGTGATTTAGAATCCGAAGTATCACTGAAAGCCAGTTTGGGGCTGGGTGGTGCGAAAGTAAGAAAAAGGAACTGAGAATTTGTGAGGGTGCCCTCATTTATGTGTGCATACATGTATAGAATTTATTGACTTTTGCTGGGGAAAGTCTAGAATGTTGTCATATGTAAAGTTATTCTTAATCAACTAAATCTGTGGACATTTGCCCACAATAAAATGGCAAATGGGGATGTAAGTAATCCCATTTTTCTAAGTGGTTCCCTCTTCCTCCAAGCATCACCAGCCAGCTGTTCTTCATTGAGTGTTTATATCCAGCCCTGCAAATTCAACCTCTAATCTAAGAGTCAAGCTGAGTGTTATTTTCATTCCTCAGGGTCACAGTTAAGAGTAACTGTAGCTGAATTTTTTCCTCCATGGTCCCTAGGTTGTTAGCTAAAACCTTTCTTGGGTAGAGACCTGTGTTTTTCCTGCTTCTAACAGGAATGTTTTCTGTTCTCTACCTTATGTAGAGAACATAGAACATAATTCTCTTCCTTATGCTGTGATACTCCTAGCAAACCAGACTGCCTAAACAAGCTTGCATCTGCACTTTGCTTGTTCTCCAAGGGTATGAAAAGCTGCAATTGCCATCAGTCATAAGTTACCACACAACTCTTTCTAAGTAGGCACATTTCTTTTATGGTTAAAATATTACAGAAAAACATGTTAAAGATAGTAAAACACCAACATACTCCAGCCTCAAGCTCTGGCAGTTGTCAGTCCTTCCAACCCTTCCACAAAGATTGGGCCCCTAAACAGAAGGTCCTGTCCATTTGCTGGATCAGAAAAAAGGTCCTGAGTTAGTTTAAACTCGGGCTATTTATACAAAAGTTTTTTCTTGGTCTATTGGTACCTCAGAGTGAGGTTACAACTTGGACGACTTGTCTTAATCATCACCCACTGTTTTTAGTTTCTGTAGGTGCTAAGGTAGCCCTCTCCTACAAAGCAGAACAGAAACATACATCAACCCATTCATTTAAACAATGGACTTCCAAGACGCTGCATAAGGTTGTGATATTTACCATGTCCTCTGAGTAAAGAAGTTACATAGAATCCTGCCCCACTATAATATTGAAACTTAATATCATAAGCCTTTCAAGGACATTACAGAGAATTGCCATATCTGTCACAATCACCATCAGTAATATAGGTTTTACAGGCAAAATAAGCCACTTAGTGACACTTGTGCAACTCGGTTGTTCTCAGGGTGGGCGCATAGGTGTAGAACTTAGGGTACGTCTAGACTACCACGTTTTGTCGACAGAAGTTTTGTCGACAGATACTGTCGACAAAACTTCCATCGACAAAGAGCGTCCAGACACATTGAGTTCTGTTGACAAAGCAAGCTGCTTTGTCGACAGAACTCTGTAGTCTGGACGCAATGTTACAGGCAATAACACCTTCTGTCGACAGAGTTCTGTCGACAGAAGGTGTTATACCTCGTAAAATGAGGTATACCAGCGTCGACAAAACTGCTGAGTTCTGTTGACGTTATGTCGACAGAACTCAGCGGTAGTGTAGACGCTGGTATAGTTTTGTCGACAAAAGTCCACTTTTGTCGACAAAACTAGGTAGTCTAGACACACCCTTAGTGACCTATTCTGTTAATGATTCACAACCGGACTCAGAATCCAGCTGATGCTCTTTCAGGGCTGTCTACACACAAGACAAACTAACTACAGAGAATTTTTAGAGTGAAAGTGAGCACTCTGGGGCTAACACCTGAGCAACAAAGAGAGAGAGAGAGAGATTGTTTTAGCAGCTGACAAAATGTGCTAAATCAAGCTGCCATTCAACTCACGCTCAAAACACCATGCTTCAGTAAAGGAGTTTTGCATGTGGGCAGGATCTGAGTTGGTTAACAGTGCAGTGAAAAGTTGCACTGACTTTCCCAGGATAACAGGAATAAAAAAAGCAACACAATATATTTTTGTGACTAAAATGGGCAATTGTGACTCTCAGTAGATCTAAGGAAACAATATACGTAATTTTACATAGCGAGCATAGAGACAGCTGTCCTTTAAAAAAAAAGTCATTTGAGTCCATGTGAAAGCAGCTTCATATCTAGATTACAAAAAGGAGAGAGAAGATAATTTTGAAAGACTAGGGTTCCTCTCCAGATCAGAACTTTTGCAAAGTTAAAGGGTATTTTAGTATGGTTTTGCCCCTCCCCCCATTCTCTGAGACGTGTTCTCCGTTAAATTTCTTTTAAATATTAATTAATGTTGACAGATTGAAAGATGATACTAGCTGGGTTCTCTTGAATTCATGGATCATTAATGTCATATCTTTTCATGATGTTGTCCTGAGAGGAATCATCACCGAGTTAAATCAACATCGTAGAAATCATCATAACCCCATCTGTGTTTTCTTCCTCCCTTCTCCCCTCCACAAGAAAAGTCCTAACTGTGCAGAGTTTTAGAACATGCATTTTAGGCAACATATGACAAATCTCTTTATGCTTTACGTTATCTGGGTATTTTACTTATTCACACCTTTTATATGAAATGTGATTCAGAGGGCACAAGATAGCATTTAAAAATATATATATATAAAGTTCCAAATATGCACTACAGATTGACTATTGGTTCACAGATAGAAAAGATAAACATTTGAAGGTTTAAAATCTTTCAGTCTGTTGAACTCTGTGATGGGGCAGCTGCCTCACTCTGACTACAGAAACATTAAGAGCAGGCTGGAAGGAGCCTGTGCAAACTGAGACACTCAGGGAACATCTACAGAAGACCATTCAGAGCCAGGATGGGCCCTATAAAAAGGCTGCAGGGCAGAGAGGAGCTCATTCTTGCCCTGACCAGCAAGAGAGAAGGATCCCAGTAGGGGAGGGAAGCAGCAGCACCTTGTACAGAGCAGTGCTGGGTAGCCTCAGGGGAGCAGTAGAAGGAGAGCTCCAACTTGACCCCGGCTAGACTGTGCCTCCTGATAAAAGAGACAGAGAAGGTACAAGGGCTATGGGGGAGTGGCCCAGGGAATATAGGCAATAGAGGGAAGTGAAGGGGGGAAATCTTGGTCCACCTCTAGAGAGTCTGTGGATTGAGGCCCAGAGTAGCAGGTGGGCCTGTGTCCCCACTTTACACAGCTCTCTGCCCTGGAGGAGTGAGGCTCATATAGATTGTGGCTTACCCTGAAGCAAGGGGTTAGACTTTCCATCTGCAGTTGCCACAGCGACTGCCAATTCCCCTGCAGAAGAGGGGAGAACAGAATGGTGAGCAGTGCCAGAGACCAGTGTCCTGAAGTGGACATCATGGTCCAAAGGAGAGATGTGATTACAGAACCAGACAGTGGAAAAAGTTGAGTGAACGGTGGGCAAGACATAGCCAGAAGAGAGTTCTCTGCTGATGAACTGAGCTGATTCCTGAACTGACCAGCGTGAAGCACTGCTATGGTGAGTCCTACTCCTAGGACAAGCAGCAATGGGCTTAAACTACAGCAAGGGAGGTTTAGGTTGGACATTAGAAAAAACTTTCTAACTGTCAGGGTGGTTAAACTCTGGAATAAATTGCCTGGGGAGGTTGTGGAATCTCCAAAACTGGAGATATTTAAGAACAGGTTAAACAAACATCTATCAGGGATGATATAAACCATGCTTAAACAAAAGACAGGTCTATGCAGCACTTTAAAGACTAATAAGACTTTGATCTGAGGAAGTGGGTCTGGCCCACGAAAGCTCATCACCTAATAAACTATCTTGTTAGTCTTTAAAGTGCTGCATAGTCCTGTCTTTTGTTTCAGCTAGACCAGACTAACATGGCTGCATCTCTATCACTATAAACCATGCTTGGTCCTGCCGTGAGGGCAGAGGACTGGACTTGATGATCTCTCGAGTTCCCTTCCAGTTCAAGTATTCTATGATTCTATGATTACACAGTCCTATGAATTAAAATGAACAGAATCAATCCAAATCTTCTTCAGTAAATATAATTTTTGTGTGTCTACAAAATACACACATGTACACACACAGTATACGTTCCAAGTTTTACCTCAACATATATTTTTATGATTGATGGGTCATTCACTTGTGCAGAGTAATACAGATGAATATCACTAGTAGTGGAATCACAAAAAAATCACTACTTAAAAAACAAAGTCCCAGAAAGAAAGAGTAACTTTTCCAAGAAAGAGAACTTTTCGTAGCTTAAAACATGTTCATATTTCACTTGCTACAACATTCCCACTCACCCTACGAAAAGGAAACTGTTTAAGTCCCATAGAGCCACACTACAACATCTTCAAATCCTTGGCAGGATCCCTTAGAATTCTACCTTTTGTGCAAATCTCACTTTCTTTAAAATGCATTAGAAATAACTAAAAATAGAGGGAGAGAAAAAAATGCAATGTTGTAACTTTGGCGATTCAGTGACTTTAATGTTCAGGCTCCCATTCCTTTATCTTTTGCAAACAGTTGTCTCTAAGCTGGACAGTATGATACACTGAAATAAAAAAGTTGCAAAGAGCAGCTGCTTTTTTACTGAGAATTTACCTGCTAGTAATAAGGGGAAGAAAGCAATTAAGTATTCACAAATTGAATTTGAAAGTAGCACCCTGGTGCACAAAAGAGATTTGTAGTAAATACTAAAGCAAAGAAACATAGTTGACTGTAGGATAACAAGTAAGCTGCTTTTGGCTATTTTTGTTTTAAACAGATGGAAGGGGAAATTCAATTTCACTCACTGTCCAAGAGATTACATCATTTAGATCAGTAACAGTCATGCAGTACCCAATAAACTGGCCCACCAGTTTCATGTTCATTTGATATGGCTTTATGGCAAGTTGCTGCAATCAGAAGTCATTACTAACTGCACAACTCAGCAGTCATTTTAATCAGTCATTGGGAAAGTCAGGAGCAAGGTGGCAAAGTCAATACCTCTTTGCTGAAATCTGCCATTGTGATTTTAGTAGTCATTTTGAAGAGAGGCTACAGGATAGTACGCAAAATCAATAATGGCAGAATCAAGGACTACTTTGGACAGATGACACACTTGATTGTATAAAGACACTTGCAAAGCTTATTTAACTAACGATTTACATGCTGTGCAGATGAAATGAGTACCTACTAACCTTAGAGAACAAATGATATGCATAAACTAAAAACACAAAGCTCTCTTCAGATCTCACATTGTTTTCATATCTGTGTAGCTTTGTGGGCTTCAAACTCCTGACTCACACCAGTAAAAGTGAGATCAGGCCTCACATGATTGAAAGCATGAAGAGAAACATGGATCAGCACCACTTTGAGCCTGCACCAACTCCAAAAAAATGCTAAATACATTGGTTAAGATAAAATGAGACAGAATTTTCAGACTCCTGATATAGTAATTGTAGAGGGAAGGGGAGAGAACTCTTTTAAAAGATGACTCAAGCCTGAACTCCAATTTAAAAATGGTGTGGACCTAATTCTCCCTTCACACTGATGTAAATCACAAATACCTCCATTGAAATTAATGGGTTTACACTAGTATTAGATGAAATTCAGAGGCTGTGAATAAAATGATAAATGTGCAGAGTATTATGCTGGGTCTGCCACTGATTTCAATGGATTACTTCTGGAGAAAGCTGACCCAGATTTTCAGTTTCAGGTGTAGCATTAACTCTGAATTATTAAACCATGCACAAGTGGAGCAAGAGTTCGAAGTGAAAAAACAGGTCAGATTATCTGTGCCACTCTTCTGACCAAGTGCTGCTCAGATGGCAAAAAAGGAGCAGAAATTGGTTGCTACTCCAGGGTGAGGATTCCCTCCATGAATGCTGGATCCGCACAACCTAATATGCCCTTTCTGCCGCTCCCTTCTGTAGAAGGGGTCGGAAGAAGACATGGCCAAAGTGTCAAGCATACCAACTGTGGTCAGAGGTCAGATCTCCTGGAGATTGTTGCCAACTGGTGAATGTTAGAGTTGGCCTAGAACCCCTCTCCTCTGCCCCTGGGCCAGATTGGTCAGAGAACCAAGGCGATTGTATCCAACAAACTGATACTTCCCCCAAAGCTGTGCTTAGCTGGAAGTTGCATCTGTTTCATTTGACTTAGATGCACTTGCAAAAGAAGGTGAAGTCAGCACCCTTCCTCATGAATTAACAGTCAAACTCTCATTCCCTGCCTAGAAGCACTGAGCAGTACCTGGACACACTCAGCTACCCCTTACCCTGCCCCTTCTTCTCAAGGCCGTGTCTCACTTTCCTTTTTTTCCTCACTCCTCCCATCCCACCACTCTTTTCAGCCAATGCCCAGAGCAACCCCAAACACTGGTGGCTGGCTGAGGCGAAGCCCTGACCATGGGACTCACAAAGGAGCTCTTAGCCCTGCCAGAGCCCAGCCCAGGGGCTGCAGAAGGTGGCCTTATTGAGGTTTGGGGAGGCTTAATCTTCCCCAGCCTCCATTACCTGCTGCCTAGGCATATACATCTTGTTCTATAAAGTTGAAGCAAGAGTTTTATTGCTCTATATTAAAGTTTTTAATTAAAAAAGAAGAGTGTAAAGATGCAAATGCAATGCTCTAGTAAAGAATGGCCAGCCAGCAGGCAGGAACAATTTTTAAAAAATAACATTTTTCTTCCCTACTTTGTGTTTGCCTGCTAATCATGGTTTTCAATAGTAATCCCCTAAGGCTGCTTCCAACTTTTAATTTTTCTTTATGAAGCCTTAATTGGGGGCAATAAAAACGACTGATTTCTCCACTGAAATGTAACACAACGTCTCACATAGTAGCTGTGGGGTAGTTTTTTGGAAACGTATGGCTGGCAGATTACGAACTACTTTCTTGCCAGCCCAAAAGATGTGCAGATGAAATGTGTCTGTTATTTCTCCTGGGAATAGTAAACAGTGGATTTTCAGCTAGGAACCACATGTTTTTAAACGTCCCTTGCTCCTTGTGAGAGATGGGCCTAAATTCAGTGCATCCTCCTTTTTGAATGTTGAGTCTGCTGTACTTCATGTAATGGAGAGAAGGGTAGCATGCCCAAAAATTCCACTCAATATAGGAGCCAGAAATCACAGGACCTTCCACTCCCCCCTCTCCCAATATGCATGGGCATATTTTCTATCTCTCAGTCAAAGGATTGCTTGGTATGTGGTCTGTGTACTGTACCTACCTACTAGTCCACCACAGGTCCAAGGTCTGCAGTTAGAGGGCTGTGAGATTGCCACTCATTGGTGCATGCGTACAAGTCATCTGAGTGGCAGGTGCTGGATGAGGGAAGCATGTTGCATTGCACATATGCTGTCTGCTTATTCTTCTTCAGTTGTCTTATTCCTCAAGCAATCTGCTGAATTGCCATGTGTGAACTTTAACCTCGCACGGGACTGGTGCTTTGGAAATTCTGAAAAATTCAGTAGGCTGTGTATAAGTCTCTTGATTACTTCAGCACTCTAGCATTTCTAGTAGCTCCACGTTACAAATATGAAAGAGTCTTGTAGTGTTTGTAATAACCAATGGTTTCACATTCAATAGAAGACACAGATCTAAGTAATTCCATGTCTTATATATAGATAACATACACTAGCAACCTCCTGATATTCCCAGGCTATATGACTCAAATGTCACAGGACACTTTCTATGCATATATGGAGCTGGAAAAGATAAGGAGGAAATATCACCAAAAGTAAATATTTGAAACATTTGGAAAATTTTCTTGGTACCTTTTTGAGATGATTAACCCAATAGTCACAAACATCTCCCTAGCATTCCAGGCATATAATTTCAAGTAGCAAATGCAAGCAAAGAAACGTTTGTGTATTTCAGATGATCTGCTCTGACCCATTGCTCGGAAGGGGCTTCAGATTGTAAAATAGCAATCTAATAAAATGCATACTCTATCCATTTACTAATTATATCTCCGCCACTGACTTACAGTGATTCCCAAAATCTAGCACAGAGTTGGTGTAGATATATCAAAGGCTCTTTTGTGACTTGAAGTCAATCTAATCTCCAGATCAGCCCATCTGGCTCTGCAATGCACACCTCGGTATCAACATAGTGGCAAAAATTCTATGAAAAGTGAACAGACTCACCTGGAGGATAGCGTGTCCCAGCGTGACAGTTAACAATTATGAACTAAAGATGTAGGATAGAGATAGGAGATCTGGCTGTGCTAGTATGTCATTTGTACACATCTAAGGCTATTTGAAAGAATCCACACATTCTGTGGTCCAAAAGACTAATACATTCTGCTGCATGTGCTCATAAAACTACATTAAACTTCCACAGAGGACAGGAGAGCAATGTTAGACTAAAGTTGTCAAATTATAATTGCATATAAATTATAACTGCAGCAAGTGAAGGGCTATGTCTGTTGAGCTGAGATTAGCCACAAAAATTCCTATTAAAGGTACATCTGTGATGGGGATTTAATGAACAAGTAAGCCTTCGAAAGTTTCTGAGGTGTTCCATGCAAATAGCCTGATTTTTTTTTCAAAGAAAGCTTCAAAGTGGCTGCAAAGCCAAGATCGCTATATTTCAAGCCACTAATGTCTTTCCAGAAACAGAGGTCACGCATGTCTGTAGTTAAGATAAAAGTGTAAACTGACTTTATTCTGGGGTCCACTCTTGTGTAAGCCATGATTAAACTTTGACTGGGAGAAATTAAGTGCACACAGATGTTTGAGGTACGTCCCTGATTTCTGCTTTTTGTAGTATCATTTTAATTCAGTGCAATAACTACATGCTTCACGAGCACTAAATCTGTTTAAAAAATAAACTCAAGTAAACAAAAACTTCCAGAATCTTGTTTAAAAAAAAAGACTGACCTATGAAAACACCCAAGTCAGCTAGGAGCTTTAAAAATGATACATTCTAAATAAATACCAGCGAGTGTAGAAAACTGACAGATTAAAAGCTTTGTCCACATTTCTTTAGGGAGGATTACTGTATGTTACAAGAACTATAAATAACTGTTATCAATGATTCAGTTGGCACTTTTAGAGACTGATAGGGTTACCTGTCAGTGAAGAGCAATCACGAGCCACAGAAGTGCTAGGCAGAGGCCAAAAATGGATCATGATCCAGAGAGAAGGCACGCAAGTTTACAGAATTACCATGCTGTAACTTCAGTCCTTCTTCTGCATACAGTTTTTGATCCTCCGGATTTTGTAGTTAAAATCAAAATAATCGACAGTGCCACGAATGGTAACACTCAAAGGAAAGTTCTTGACAGGGAAAAAATTCAATTACAGACTCCTCTTTTTTAAGGGCTAATTTTTCCCATAAAATGTGCATGCACTGAGCTCATTAAAGATGGAGATAATGTAATTGACCATATGTATCTAAAAGAAAGACTTGACCCTGTTTTAAAAATGAGTTAGTGCTCAGATATTAAACAATGTGTTAAAAATCCCTAGATCTGAATCCCAGCTGGTTTAAATTGACATAGCCCCACAAAAGCAAACTCAGATTTATTTTGTCTTATATAATTAAAAATGTAAATATTTGCTTGATTAGTGAGGAAGCTTCCTGTTATCTTAAAAGGGTGCTAATTAATGACTGTCCATGTTTAATTTTAGTCTTCTATATTAGAAAGGAGTGCAGCTATTCTGAGCCTAGCTTGTGTCCAAGAAATCTCTGCCAACAAAACCACTAGCTCTTCTTTATATTGTCTGACTGAAGTGCAAAAAGTTAAGTGGCAGCAAAAGAGATCTCCAGAGAATAAGGATCTGGTGAAGTCTTGGATCAACAACCTAGCTGCCTCTGCTACTTTCATTTCCATCTGTCAGTTCAACAGTGACAAGGGGTTTGAATGAAGTCTTTCCACTGCTTTCTATCTTGCACTAGCTTTATGGCTTCATTCATCTTTAAACCCATTTATGCTAGGCTATTCTTCACTGTGTCCATCCAATGCAATCTCATTCTTCCTCTGTTTCCAGTGACTTGCATTCTGGTATGTCTTTTCATGTGCAGTATATTTTCAGGGTCGATTCTTGACTCATGTCCAAAAGATCCTTTATTGAATAACCTTTGTTGAATTTTCTATAACAGCATCATTTTGGCCCTAGCCATTCTCTTATCTTTCCAGTTTTTAATTTCAACAGTCTTGAAACTTTCAGTATTCCTCTCAGCGAATTTGTTTCTGCAGTCAAAATCTCTTGTTTATCAGCTTTCCCCATACTCAGTATTCTTACACATGTAACAATATTGGCATGACAGTCTTTGGCATCGAAGACCTTTGCAAATGCAGTAGTGGCCAGCTGTGTGGTGGTGGTTGTTTGTTTGTTTGTTTGTTTCTTTGTTTGTTTGTTTCTTTGTTTGTTGTCATTTTGACAATTTCCATTCTTTGATACTAATCCTCTAAGGTACTTTTTTTTCTTGTTCTAGTTCTTTGTCTCCAAATTTGACCTTTACCATTTTTTCTTGTCCTTCAATTTACCATAATTTTTGTCTTCTCTGTGCTGATGTGAATTGTGTGCTCTCCTGGTATACCTTATCAGTTAGGGTGTGTCTATACAGAACCCTAAACTAGAAATAAGATACGCAATTTGCATAGTGCAAATCTATTTTGAAATAGCTTTTTTTGAAATTTGGCATGTATACACAGAGCCACATTTCAAAATAGCACGCTATTTTGGGCCCTCTCTTATCCCTCGTGCTACTAGATTTACCAGGATGGTGAGACAGCAGTCCCGTTATTTCGAAAAATATTTTGAAATACCAGGCGGCTTGTGTAGATGCGGGGTAGCTATTCCGGGATATCAGAAGTATCCGGAAATAGCCATGCAGGATAGACGTACTCTTAGTCCCTGTAAAAGCTCCTAGCTCATTGGTGGGCCACATATCCATAATCTCCCCTTCACTCTTTGACTGTACTACATCAATGATAGCTTTGGCAACTTCCAAAATGTGTTCCTAAATTATAGAAAGTAAACACAGAAGTGATATCACTATCGCTTGTCCTGGCTGCATCTCCTTTGTGTCAGCTTCTGCAGCTAGGTACTGTCTCTGTGGGATAGAAATTTTGAGAGTGTAATAGGGTGCGTATTAGAATGACCCACAAAAGATGTAACAACTTGACATTTCCACATTATGCTAACCTCTTAACTGCCGATGAGAGGGGGGAGAGTAAAGGGAGAAACTGCCCCAATGCCTGGTGATTTAATAGTGCCCATGGTTCACACCTTGTCAATATGACAACCCTTTAAATTGCTGCTGGACCCATAGTTTCCTATAGACAACCACCTAACCTTAAGATGATTCTTACCAACAACCACAGGACATACCACACTAATACCAACCCTGGTACCCTCCCTTGAAACAAACCCCATTGCCAGCTTTGTCCACATATTCATTCTGCTGATACCATTATTGGACCTAATCAAGTGAGTTATAAGATCAAGAACACATATTCCTGCGCATCCAGAAATATAATTTATGCTATCATGTGCCGAAAGTGTCCATCTGCTATGTACATTGGACAAACATCTCAGACACTTCGCCAAAGGATTAATGCCCACAAAACAGATATCAGACAAGATCACAAAGAAAAAACAGTTTCTTGACATTATAACCAGAAAGGACACTCTCTCAATGACTTAACCACCTGCATTCTGCTACAAAGACCTTTTACATCTGCACTTGAAAGGGAATCCTCTGAACTGTCATTCATGTTAAAATTCGACACTCTCCGAGAAGGAATGAACAAACACTCAAACTATCTTACCCATTACCAAGATAGCTTCCCCAATTATCACCTCTAATACCATTAGCTCACAGACATCCCACTCTCCCCACCTCTAATATCATCAATTCACAGACACTTACCTTCCTTCCTTTCTCCTCCACCCCCCCCCCCCCCCCCACATCGCTCTCCTGTTCTAAAATTTGTCCTTTTCATATGTGTTCATTTTTTTTAATTGTATCCTTTGGTATATATGGTTGTGACTATTTTCTTCCACTATTTGATCTGAGGAAGTGGGTCTGGCCCACGAAAGCTCATCATCTAATAAACCATCTTGTTAGTCTTTAAAGTGCTACATTGTCCTGCATTTTGCTTCCCCTTCTGCCTGAAGCCTTGCCCTTCTCAGAAAAAGGGCTAGGCCCAGCAGTTCTGTAGGTTCTCCTGCCCACTTGTCTAGCACCAGGGATTTGTCTAGACTACATTGCTCTTTCAAAAGAGGAATGTAAATGAAGGAAATAAAAAATGCAAATGAAGGTCTGATTTACAAATCTCGTGCTTCATTTGCCTAATCACGTTTTTGAAAGAACCCTTATTCCTGAAAAAATTAGGTTTACAGGGTTCTTTTGAAAAAGGATGGGGGTTTTTTTGTTTGGAAAGAACCACATCTAGACTGCTTTTTTTTTTTTTTTTTTTGAAAAAGTGATCGGACGCGATTATGCAAACTAAGCGTGAGATTTGTAAATCTGTGCTTCATTTGCATTTTTTATTTCCTTCATTTACATTTCTCTTTTGAAAGAAGAATGTAGTTTAGACACGCCCCAGCTGTACAGCTCTCCTACATGACACACACTGGGGCATACTTTACAACTGCTTAAGATGTTTCTTTTACCTGATGTGGTTGCTCCTTTCATGTCACTGTCATGCTAGGTTTCCCTCTGCTGATTAAAAAAGAAACTAAATATTTCTTGGTAAAAAAGAAAGAATAATGCCAAATATAATGACAGTTTTGTGATCCAGAACTCTGTTAACTGGCATTGTCCCCAAACACAATACTGTTGCGTCTTCTTGTCCAGTCGGCTGTTTCAGGAATTCTGGACAGTTGGCACTGCCGACAGATGTCATCAGAATGCACCTCCTTCCCTTTGACCCTGCCTCCAGCTTCCAGGAGTCAGATCTGCAGGTAGGAGATGGGGGAAGAGCAATAAGCTTAGTTATCCTGCACGTTCAATTAACCGCTTGCATGCCGAATAACAAAGCTTTCTCTCTACCACTTAATCATTTTAAGGGCTTCCAGAGAATGGTGGAGATTAACAACTCAAATACTGTCTTTTTTGCAGCCTTCCAGGCCTCTCTTTTTCTGTTCAACATATCATTATGATAGTAGCATTTGAAGACATAGCTTGTATAGTACCCCTAACTGTTGAATCACTGAAAGCCCTGTGATTGTGGAGTCAGTCTTGAGAGGATCAGGCTTAATGACTAAGGTGAGTTATCTACATGGGATATGGATTCTCCCCCTAGCCATGCTGTCCAACAAGCCACTTCAGAGATTGCCCCAAGGTTTGACCCAAGGTACGGAGGCTGCCCAAGGTTCAACACAAAGAGGGATATAATTCAACAGACTATCTAATTTCATTCTTTGTAGACAGTTCCGGAAGGCTTGAGGAATTATAAAAATACTATCAAATTGTGTGACTCAAAAAAATCCTAGAACTAAGAACTTATTTCTCCTCACTTCTCCTTTCCTCCCTCCCAAAACCCCAAACTGCAATGGAATGCAAGGTTCTGATGAGTAGATAGAAGTCGAACAGGCCTCAGTGAATTTATGCACCTTCTGCCTACTGTTGACAACTTGCTTCATAGCAGCCTGGGGTGAGGTGAGGTGGCAGAAGGGCCTCTGCTGGGTTTGGCAGGAAGAATTATGCAGATATGCTGATAAAAAAAACACTTAGTGCAAACAGTTCATGTTCCCACACGAGGGGCTGTGGAAAGAGAATTGTTTCATCCTATTCCAACGTTTCTCAAACCAGTGGTATGTGTACCCTCAGGGGTACTCAAGAGGAGTCTGGGGGGTACATCAACACAACTGAAATTTGGAGAAAACTGAATTTTTGTTTTAAGTTTTACAGCACTTTATTATTTTTGTACTTTTTATACCCAAAAATTTAATCACCCGCCTGGCTACGATTAAGTTGTTTAAACAAATGTGTTGCAATGGTAGAAAAAGAATCTGTGTGTCTGAAAACTGTAGGTACTGGGGGTACTTATCATTATTTTTTAAAGGGGGTACTTAGAAATTATTTATTTATTTTTTAAAAAGGGGTACTTTATAAAAAAAGGTTGAGAAACACTGTCCTATTCCATAAACATTAGGTCCATCACCTAGACAGAGGCTGTTTACATGTTGTATTTAAGGATAACTATGTTTATTAGAAGTTTGCAGTGTATTCAGACAATATAATTTAGTTATTTTGAATAGTGTATACAAATTACAATAAAACCTTAGAATTGATTGACAGAGAAAGTGTGAATATGGCATGGCGAACAATGAGCTAAAAATAAAAATTTGGAAGATGGGACAGATTCAGTTCCTTTAGTACTTTAAAAATCTTGAAATTAATGTTTCTTAATCCATAACTGAATTATCAGTTGGTTGCTTTCCTATCTAATTGGGATGCTTAAGAGAGTCAATACTCCAGCCACACTTGTAATTACATTTTGGCTTTAAGACAAATCCATTTGAATCATGAGAAATGCTGGACAAATCTCTTTTAAGCAATACCATAAATAGAAATTTTCAGACAACATACAATGCCCATTTTTTTGGACAAAGGCTACATGCTACACATGTCAAAACCAAAGCAGTTATAATGAAAAACATCCCTCTGAACCATTGTTTATTTTAGGGTTCATTAGTTTTGCAATTCCTCTAAATCTTAATGTGTATTACCTAATATATTTCTAAATCCTTTTCCAGTTGGTAAGCTCAGGAATAAATTCACATACTCATCGTTACTTAAGCATTTGTATAATTCATTATGTCTGTATTAATATAGTTCCACAGACTGGTTTGAAAATAGCATGGTCATAAAAAGTCTACAACAATTAAATAGTCATTTGTGGAAAGCGGGCAACCATGGAGCTTTTGTACTACAACCTTCAACAAAAACCAAGTCAGTAAAACTTCCACCTGCAGTTTTGATTGCACTGGAAATGTGTTAACCAATACGAGGAAACAAAGACAAACTACTTTTTAAAAGATATTTTCTTGACCCTACTGATCCTATTTGGGATAGAATGTGACCATCAGAACATCTAGTTATAACACAAAAGCAGCTAAGGAACCAAAAAAAAAAAAAAAGACAGAAATACGCACATGCTTACAAAGTCTCTCCAGAGACAAATATACTTTCATCATAGTGTCAAAAAGGCTGTTTTTTTGGAGACCTGAACACTTACAGTGCTAAGGGTTAGCTTTGAAATTTTTAAGCTGGTGTGTTTTCATACAGTTTAGTAGAAGGATGCTCAAGTTGGAAACAAAAAATCCTGCCAACTGGTTTTAAAGGGAATTTAGTAGATGATCAGAAGGATTGTGCAACCAGCTTACTTTTTAAAGAAAAATTGGTCAGTCAATATTTTTAAAAGAAAACATATTCAGCTACAAACACATCACCTTCTTGCTTTGAAGAAGCCCTACCAAAGAAAGGTAGGTGAAGCTTTTTCTCTAGATACAGAGGCTATAGGCTTCCTATGGGAGGTATTTGAAAAATCAAAGAATGGAGATGGTTTCTCAGACAGTGGTCAATGCTTCCCTGAGCAGTTGACATAACAGCAAATTTGTCATCTGAACACCATAGTAAAACTAATCAAATTCTTGTCCCTTTGTTTATTTAGAACCATAACTAAGGAGACTGTCTTAAAAAAAAAGAACTTGGAGAGGAAGAATACTGAAATAGGGATCCCAAAATTCATCTCTAATATGCATCTTAGAAATGTTGGGTCATTCGTGCATACTGCATCTGCTATGCTGCGTTATATTGGATTACAATTCAATATTGAGTTAGTGAATGTTTTCTCTGATCTTTTCATCACAAAGGGTGTGTCTAGACTACAGGGTTTTTTCGAAAAAAGTGGCCTTTTTTTAAAAAAACACTTTCCCTGCGACTAGACTGCTGCCATGTCCTTTCAAAAATAAATCAAAAGAACGCAGCAGGTTTTTTTATTGTGGAAAACCTCGTTTTATGAGGGAGAATGCCTTTTTCGAAAGTGCTCTTTTGAAAAAAAGCGCTATGTAATGCAAACTGTGTTTTTTCGAAAGAGAGCATCCAGACTGCCTGGGTGCTCTCTTTCAAAAAAGCGGCTTGCTTTTTCAGAAGTACTGGTTGTAGTCTGGATGCTCTTTTTTGAAAGAGGCTTTTTCAAAAGTATCTTTTGAAAAAGCCTCTTTCAAAAGAGGCTTGCAGTCTAGACGTAGCCTTTAAAATGTTGCACATTTTTCTAAAATGCACCTTTCCTTCCATAGTCACAGTAAAAGAGGTTAAAAAAATTACATGGTAGAAGATTTTTCAAAATGTGTTTGCTGTTGAACTTTTGCAGAAAGACAAGGAGAAATATTTTCAGAAAAGTGCCTTAAGGCATTTGAGTGGAACCCATCCATTGATCAGTGCCAGGCCCTTTGGGATGCAGAACATCAGTGGTGCTGCTGCACTAAAATGGTGTGTAAAGGTCACTCCATACCATCTGCATAGCAGAAAGATTGAAGCTTAATTCACTGCTTGAGAAATTATTGAATCCAAGGCTACAGTGCTTGCATGGATCAAATGCCTGGAATCCCTTTCTTGAGGATAAAGAGGAGCTGTCAGAATAACGCCTCTCCTGAAGGGAAATATTGTCCCAGTCAGACCTCTCAGATTTTAAACAAGATTCAAGAACATCATCAATGAATGAAGACTCAGAAACCTAAGCAGGTAAGTAATATGAGCAGGATTAGTTATTGAAAGGTGTAAGGAAACCGTATGAAATGTTTTGAATTCACGTAGTCCAGATTTAGTTTGTGAGATATAACTTAAAGGGGTTTGCTGTCAATAGGGGTTTGTTTTTTGTTTGTTTTTTGGAGCATGTGGTATTGTTATTCCTGTTACAACTATGCTTGCTAATTATATATTAGAGTTTAATAAAAATTTTATTGTTACATATTGTATTATCCTATTTGTCATTTATTAGTCTTAGTCCTTGTCCTGAATAATTGCATTTGTTTTGTGGTTGTCTTTATGACACTGTAAAATATCTTAATTAAAAAAATCTAAAAAACAGAAATTGCAGGTAAGTTATAGTCAGAATGAATATTTTGAAGAAAACTAAAAACAAAGCACAGTGAACGCTTCTAAATAAATCAGAACTCCTTGCACTTACAAATACATCAACAAAGTTTTGCTATTCAACTAAGTGTCTAATTATGTTGAATATGTACAGTACAGGCAGTCCCCGGGTTACGTACAAGATAGGGACTGTAGGTTTGTTCTTAAGTTGAATTTGTATGTAAGTCGGAACTGGTACATATTGTAAGGGAAGCTCTAGCCAAACATTTCTCCAGAGCTTAGTTTTATTCTCCCACACCTCACTTCCCTCAGTCCTTTATTCTCAAGCTTTATTCTCAAGACCCTCCTTCCAGCCGACAGCGGGGGGTGTTGGAGCTGCCCGGGGTGTCTGCGGGGCCAATGGACCCAAAGCTGGTGGGGCGGGGTGTCTCCCCCACTGTCGCTGCCTCCCGCGGCGCGGGGGGCGCTTCCCCTGCGGCACTCGGGGCAGCGTCGGCTGAACCGCCTGTCAGGCGGCGCGTCTCGGAACAGGACCAGGTACCTACCCAAAATAAATCCAAGGACAGGGAATAGCAACACAAGTGAGGGATATCTACAGGGTAAAAAACTGCAACGAGCATTTCTCCACTGAGTGTAGCACTGAGGGCTGCGGATAGACATGGCTCTGGGACACCTTAAATTTCAAGCTGCTGCCTTTAAAGGCAAGCAAGGGCCTCTACTGCTGCTCTTTGTGCAGCTGTGCGGAAGCTCGGCTGGCGGTGCACAGGAAAGAGCCACGCACACAGCAATCCCCTTCCAACAGCCCACCCCACCCCACCCCACCCCCGGAGGCTCCTCCACGGAGCTGTGCAGAAGTGGGGGTGGGGGGCATGGACGATCTCCCTTACACACGAAATTATTAGCAGGAAAAGCGCGGAGGAAGGGGGGGAACAGGTAAAATGTCAGCATGAGCAGAGTTAACCCTTCGCTGCAAGCAGAGGTGCCGGGGCGCCGCAGCCGCCCCCCATTGCCGCTGCCGCAGCCCCAGAGAGGGCGGGGAGGGGGTGGAACGTTCCCCGCGAGCGGCACGCGCCAGGCTCCCCAGCCAGGTGACTCTATGGCACGGGGCCCCAGCGGCAACAAAACTGTCGGCGGGTGAAAAATTTAACCCGTCACCTGCCGGCCTCAACGCAGGGAGTTTTTTAAAGCGGCCCCAGCGGTGCTTCGCATCCCCTTCCCCCACCCCCTCCGCGGCCGGGCTCTGGGGCTGGAGCCAAGCATGCCCCATGCGCCCCAACTGGCCGCTGCAGCGCCCGGAGGCCACAGCCCGGCGCAGGGCCGGGTGTTTAACGGTGGAGGCAGATTCCCCTTTAAATCTCCCCGCCTGTCCCCCCTCCCCAGGTCTCCCTCTTACCGGCTCACTCCTCGTCCTCCCTCCGCCTCTGCCCGCAAACGGGACTCCCAGCCCAGTCCCACAATGCACCGGGCACGTCAGGCTCCCTCAGCGCTGCCTGAATGGAAATGCCGCCACCGGGGCACAGCTAGTGCGGGGTGCCTTCCCAACTCTTGCCACCTCTGGCGGCGTGGGGGGCACTTCCCCCCAGCAGACCAGGGAGCTAGCACCCCCCCCCCCCCCCCAGCAGACCAGGGAGACATAGAGCGGCTTTTCTCAATGCGGAGGATGCGGGCGGCAGGACTATCCATTTATTTTTGTATTCCCATTTATCGTAAATGGTTTTAGGCTTTACCATATTTTGGCATTTGGCATTATGCTCTTACACTGCTAAAAATACTGATGAGTGTAAGCAAGTGCCTGATCTGTCATGCACATCACTTTTAGGCAGGTAACAGTGAAACACATTTTTGAACTTAGGCACTTGATTTTTAAATCATAACAGAAAATACTTGAACTACATTTAATCAATTTAAATAATAAATAGGAAAAAAATCACAAACTTCTAACACATTTGAGCTCCTCTCTCCATACTTCACAGTGTTTTATTAGGTTATTTTGTGTGGTTCTTATCCCTTCCCCCTTTGAAAGCTGCCCTACTTTGGCACTGATTTTCAAAGGTCTGTGAAGATGTGGTTATCTTTGCTGACAAGAGCGTTACCTTTTTCTTAACTGTTTCCTCTCAACCAAAGTCTTAAAGGTGGTTTTGAGTGAGGCTGTTTCTCAAATCTCCTTATTACAGGAAGCATCAAAGAGAAATTCCTGCAGATCCTTTCTAAATTCCATTGGTTGGCTTAGCTTTCAGTGTGGAGATGGCTGATAGCATGAAACAAGATGCCTACACTGCCCGTTCTGATGCTTTTAAAAGTGTTGACATGTTGAAAAATTGGATAGGGATCAGAGAAGAGCCACAAAAATGGCATGAAAAACATGCCAATAAATAAGAGACCTATGGAGCTCAACTTATTTAGCTTGCCAAAGAAAAAATAACAAATGGTTTGGTAACACTTTATAGACTAACATACACGTAGATGGTATCATGAGCTTTCATGGGCACAGCCTCCGGTCATCTGAAGAAATGGGCTGAGCCCGCGAAAGCTCATGATACCCTCTACATTTTTCGTTAGTGCTACCAGACCATTTGTTGTTTTTTCTGTTACAGACTAACTCAGCTACTCCCTGAAGTTGCCAAAGAAAGGTTGCCTGGCCTAGATGGAATCTCCCACCCAGTAAAAAAATGTCTAGTACTCACAATTTAGTTCTCTCTCTTGCAAGTGTAAATTAAGTTGAAACATGCTTGTAAGAACTGGCGCCACAGAAATGGACCAGTACAATTTGGCATCTTGGATAAGAAAGAGGATACGGGCCCCTATAGGTATAAAGATGGGTCCAACAGCACACTTACTCTGAGTGTCAATCTATCATCTATCTGCTGGTCGGGTTAGGTGTTTGACCTCCCGAGGTTCCACGGGGATGCCCACCTCGTATTTGTCTTTCCTAGGAATTGAGGGACCGGCCCTGGCTTGACCCGCTGGAGTCGAGAGGCACAGAAGGGTGTAAAAATTGTACCTGGATGTGGTCCTTTGTCTTAAATGTACATATAGACTTAGAGCTCTTTAAAGATTAAGCTGTCACTTGGTACCATTATTTCTATTTTCTATCTTTATTTTTCCTTTGTAACCATTTTTAAGATCTATATTTGCTAGCAATTAAGAAATAGAGCAATAGCCATTGTAACCATATGATTTATAAGCTTCTTTAATAAACCTGTAACTGTTTAAGTTTTAACCTGACTCCTTCAGTTGCTCTAACAGAACCAAGCACAATTTAAAAGAACTTCAGACGGTCATAAGAGACAGATATAGGAAGAGCTTGGGTGTTTTGGATCGTGTCACTCCCAGGTGACAGATCTGTTGGGGCATCTCTCAGTTTTCCCTAGACTGCCCACTGTGGAGGGATCCTGTATCCTAGCAGCTGAAATCTGAGATGTAATAAGCTTTTCCTGTAAAATCTGGGGCGTCTGTCAGCCTGTTGGCTGCCCTCCGCGACGGGACCCCGGTCCTAGCGGTAAAGTCACGAACGTTAAACCTTTTCTCGGTAACACACACACACATACACACACACTGCCCTGACTGTCGGCTGACAACTTTCAGAAACACTGATCTAGAATAGTTGTGTTAACTAACAGTGTATAGTCAACTATTCCATCAAAAACTCCAATATTTTCCTCTGATTCTTTAACTACTCCTGTTGGGTAGCTGGGAATTTGCAAAATTAAATTAATTCCAACTAAGCCTTGTAACAAGAGTTTCTCCTCATTTAGAACAAGCAGCCATCATATCTTCTTTCAAAGATCATCTCAAACATAATATATGATAGAAACAGCAGTGAAGAGTCTGTCACTCTCAATACGATGAAATAGATGGATGATGTCCTGGGGAATCTATTAACTGTACTCATATAATCACAAGTACTCTTTATTTTCACAATTCCTATTGATGAATGTTTTAAGGGTTCAGATTAAATGCTAAATAAATTACATTAATGGGATTACATTAATTACATTGTGAAGAGAAACAATGGAAAACAGATTGAACACTGAATTTTCTTCTATTCATCTTTCAGCCACTTTCAATGTCAGCCTTGATGATATCCCATTCATCTTTTCTTTCTTCAGTGAAAGCATTGATAACTCTTAAGAGCACCACTATTCCCTTAGCCATTAGGACACGTACACACAAACTCATACTCATGACTATTTGTTTTGGCACATCTTTTGTGTGCTTTTATGAAGAACTCAACTTGTATGAAACTATTTAGATAAGGAGAAGCAGAGAAACGATTTGACAAAGTCCATTTAGTTGCCAAAATGTCACACTGCATAGAAAGTAAAGTGTAAAAATAAAATTATTTTATATACACAATATTTGGGGTACATCAAACTGCACTCTAAAATTGAAATAAGATATGCATTTGCACTATGCAAATTGTGTATCTTATTTTGTTTTTATTTTGAAATAGGCTATTTTGAAATTTGGCGCAGCTACACAATGCCAAATTTTGAAATAAAGCACTATTTCAAGACATCCCTTATTCTTTGTGGAAAGAGGCTTACAGGGATGCTGAAATAGCATGTCCATTATTTTGAAAATTATTTCAAAATAGCAGAT
This sequence comes from Pelodiscus sinensis, assembly GCF_049634645.1. Taxonomy (NCBI): domain Eukaryota; kingdom Metazoa; phylum Chordata; order Testudines; family Trionychidae; genus Pelodiscus; species Pelodiscus sinensis. Next base: position 74,174,741 of record NC_134713.1, read on the forward strand.
GCATTCCTTAGATGCAGGGTAGCTATTTTGGGATACCAAAGATATCCCAAAATAGCCTTGTAGTCTAGACATACCCACATTCTGACGAAGTGGGTCTTTGCCCACGAAAGCTTATGCTCCAATACATCTGTTAGTCTATAAGGTGCTACAAGACTCCTTGTCGCTTTTGCAGATCCAGACTAACACGGCTACCCCTCTGATACTTGACACCATGCAAGGCACTGCATTTAACCGTATGGAGTGGAAATCTATCAACCTCATGAAGAAACTTGCACAAGTACAGACGGATATAATCTTTCTCTCCAAATGCAAGTGGATGGACATCATACCCAATGAACTGAAGGTGAAAAATCCATTGCTATCTACATACTGCACAGACCACAGTGAGGGTACATCTACATTTGCTCCCTAGTTCGGACTAGGGATGCAAATGCAGACAAGCAAAGTATCTAATGAAGCCGGGATTTAAATATCCCGCACTCCATTAGCATGATCTCACCGGCACGCTAGTTCAAATCACAGCTGATTCGAACCAGGAAGTGTGCGCCAGGATGCCTTAGTTCAAACCAAAGCCCTTGGTTTGAACTAATGTTACTCCTCATTTTTTGGATTTGGTTCTAACTAAAGCATCCAGCGCGTACTTCCTGGTTCGAATCAGCAGTGATTCAAACTAGCACGCCTACAAGATCATGCTAATGGAGCGCGGGATATTTAAATCCCAGCTTCATTAGATACTTTGCTCGTCTGCATTTGCATCCCTAGTCTGAACGAGGGAGCAAATTGAGACGTACCCTGAGAGATTATGCCATACACTATCAAAGAAACTGAGGAACCACCTGATCAGCATCCTGTACAGCAAACAGGAAAACATTAAAAAAGAGCTCTCCAATCTGGAGACTTTCATAAAAAAACCAACTTTCCACAAAAACGGACTTTACTAAAATGAGACAGGAGATCTACATTACACACTTCACTTCTCTACAGTGGAAAAAGAACTGCAAGCTGGCTAAAATCCTACCTGCCACATGGAGCCACAACAGTGGTACCCCTAACTCACCCAGCAATATCATCAATCTATCCAACTCACGCTCAGCCCAGCAGGAGAGTCTGTCCTATCTCGAGGACTCTTTTTGCCAAACCGCCCCCGCAAACATGATACAGTTCTGCAGTGATCTGGAAGCCTACTTTAGCCGTCTCCACCTCAAAGAATACTTTCAACACAACACTGAACAGCGCACTGACACACAGATACCCTCCCACCAACAGCACAAGAAGAAGAACTCCACATGGACTCCTCCTGAGGATTGAAATAACAGTCTGGACCTATACATAGAGGCTGTGTCTACATTGGCACCCCTTTCCTTTCAAGTAGGAATAAGAAATGCTCCGGAAAAGGCTTTATTTTCCGGAGAATAACGTCTAGACTGGCGCTTTTCTCCGGCTTTTCCCCAAGCCGGAAAAAAGCGGAAGCCATGTTAATGCAAATGCCACGGGGGATATTTAAATCCCCCGCAGATTTGCCTATTCCAACGTACTACATTAGCATTCCTTTTCCAGAAGGGATGCCAATGTAGATGTAGCCAGAATGTTTCCACCAACGTGCACAGGCAGAAATTGTGGAAAAACAACATTGCTTGCCTCATAAACTCAATCGTGCAGGACGCAATGCCATCCACAGCCTCAGAAACAACTCTGACATTAAAATCAAAGAGGCTGATAAAGGACGTGCAGTTGTCAACATGAACAGGTCTGACTACCAAAAGGACGCTGCCAGACAACGCTCCAATACCAAATTCTACAGGCCACTTCCCTCAGATCCCACTGAAGAATACACTAAGAAACTGCACCATCTGCTCAGGACACTCCCTAAACAAGCACAGGAACAAATCAACATACCCTTAGAGCCCTGACCAGGGTTATTCTATCTACTACCCAAAATCCACAAACCTGGAAATCCTGGATGCTCCATCATTTCGGGCATTGGCACTCTCACTGAAGGACTGTCTGGATATGTGGACTCTCTACTCAGACTCTACGCCACCAGCACTCCCAGCTATCTCCGTGACACCACTGATTTCCTGAGAAAACTACAATGCATTGGTGATCTTCCAGAAAACACCATCCTAAGCACCATGGATGTACAGGCTCTCTACACAAACATCCCACACATAGATGGAATACAAGCTGTCAGGAACAGTATTCCTGATGATGCCACAGCACAACTGAGGGCTGAGCTCTGTGACTTTATCCTCACACACAATTATTTCAGATTTGGTGACAATATATACCTCCAGACTAGTGGCACCGCTATGGGCACTCACATGGCCCCACAATATGTCATTTTTAAGGCTGACCTAGAACAACGCTTCCTCAGCTCTCGTCTACTCACTCCCTTTACCTAACTACGCTACATTGATGACATCTTCATCATCTGGACCCATGGGAAAGAAACTCTGGAAGAATTCCACCACGATTTCAACAGCTTCCAACCCACCATCAACCTCAGCCTGGACTAGTCTAAACAGGAGGTCCACTTTCTGGACACCGCTGTGCAACTAATTGAAGATCACATAAACACCTCCCTATACCAAGAACCTACCAACTGCTATGCCTACCTTCATGCCTCCAGCTTCCATCCCGGACACACCACATGATCCACTGTCTACAACCAAGCACTGAGGTACAACCACATTTGTTCCAACCCCTCAGACAGAGACCAACACCTACAAGATCTTCACCAAGCATTCTTGAAACTACGATACCCACACGAGGAAGTAAGGAGACAGATTAACAGAGCCAGTCATGTACCCAGAAGCCTCCTGCTGCGGGACAAGCCCAACCCATCCTAGACAATGATCCCTCACTTTCACAGGCATTGGGTGGCAGGCCAGTCCTCGCCCACAGACAACCCGCCAACCTGAAGCATATACTCACCAGCAACTGTACACCGCACCATAGTAACTCTAACTCAGGAACCAATCCATGCAACAAACCTCGGTGCCAACTCTACCCACATATCTACACCAACAACACCATCACAGGACCTTACCAGATCAGCAACACCATCACTGGTTCATTCACCTGCACATCTACCAATGTAATATATGCCATCATGTGCTAACAATGCCCCTCTGCTATATTCATTGGCCAGACTGGACAGTTCCAATATAAAAGAATAAATGGACACAAATCAGATATTAGGAATGGCTATATACAAAAACCTGTAGGAGAACACTTCAGTCTCCCTGAACACACAATAGCAGATCCAAAGGTAGCCATCCTGCAGCAAAAAAACTTCAAGACCAGACTCCAAAGAAAACTGCTGAGCTATAGATCATCTGCATGTTTGACACCATCAGCTCAGGATTAAACAAAGACTGTGAATGGCTAGCTAACTACAAAAGCAGCTTTTCCTCTCTTGGTGTTCATACTCCAGATCAGCTGCTAGAAGTGGGCCTCATCCTCCCTGATTGAATTTACCTTGTTATCTCTAGCCTGATTCTTGCCTGCATATTTATACCTGCCTATGGATATTTCCACTACATGCAAAGCAGGTCTTTGCCCATGAAAGCTTATGCTCCAATACATCTGTTAGTCTATAAGGGGCTACAGGACTCCTTGTTGATTTTCCACATTGTACAGTATCAGCAGAGTTTAAACCCTAAACTTTCAGCACTTAAGCTACATGACTGAATAGTTTGGATAGCAACAGCAGAACTAGGTTTTCCCAGATTGGGGCTGAAACCATGGGTCCAGGTTCTGGGACTTAAGAGCAATCAGGATGAGTCCAACCAGTTCCAGATTTCTCGCCCTGCCCTGCCCTGCCCTGCCCTGCCCTGCACCCAACCTAAGAATTCAGGGGCATCCTGGGGTATGTGGTAGGCCAGGGGAGTGGTTGCACAGAACCTGATCCCACTCTCACTCTTTCTCCCCTGCCATATCAACAGGAGGTGGTGGTTTCCTGCCCAATGTGGTGCCCCCTGACAAGGGCATGGACCACTGAAGATATGTGCTAGGACCAGCAGAAACCAGGTCTTGCTGTCTTCCCACAAACTCCCTACTATACATGCTCCAGCAACTTCCATCTGTTCCTAATGTAATGTGTACTACTGGTACTTTAGCAGCATAAGCCCAGCTTTAGAGAGGTTTTGTTTATTTGTTATTTGTCGGGATGCCAACATTTTATAAGGAATGGAAATGATAGAAGAGAAATGGTGACTTTCACTCTTAATAGCTCACCAAAAGCTGAATGAAATGTAATGGGACAAAGAAAAGGCACTCCTTTGGTCTGAGGGTTATAACAAAAGTCTGCTACTAACAATGCAGGTGTGCAAAATCCTCAAAGACAAAACATATTTTACAATGGAACGTATTAGGCAACCTAAATATGCAGATCTTAAGCAGCGCTTCCTAGCCTGCCTTAAGTACAGTAAAAAAATGTTTTTTCTCTAAAACAATTTGAATGAAATCTTTCCTTTGATTTTTTTCAATCTTTTGCTCAACGTTTCTAAACAAAAAATTCTATTTAGATTGAAACTGACATTTCTAGTCAAAAATGGAATTGAAAACATTTTCCTGAAAAAAAGTACTACCAAATCAAAAAAGGAAGTAGGGGGAGGGAAAAGACTGTCACACCAAAGCTAAACAGCAGAGTAATAGTGGGCTGACGATCACTTGGTGAGATGCATGAAGTAGAAACTTCAATTTGGCAGGGATATATACACACATGCAGTGATGGGAATGTTATGTGGAGGATCTGTGCTAACCAGGACAATTCAATCAGAGTGGATGTGGCCCACTCCCAACAGTTGATAAGAGGGTGAGAATTCCACAAAAGGAGGGAAATTATTTTTTCAGTGAGCCAGTCACACCCAGTCTCTAGTCAGACCTAGTCAGATAATGTCAAGTTTACATATGAGTTCCAGCTGTTCAGTTTCATTTACAGTATGTTTTAGAAGTTTTTTCTTATGTTTGCTAACGTTCAAGTCTGTTATCAAGTGTCTAGGGAGGCTGAAGTTCTCTCCTACTGCTTTTTAAATATTACTGTTCTTGAAATCTCATTTGTGTCCACAGATTCTTTACACTTGATTTTTTGGGAAAGAGTCAACAAATCTTTTGTTAAGGGAAGACCAAGCCTCAACAATTTATTATTTTGTTGAGTGAGTCAACAAGTATGTGAATAAAGATGTTCCAGTCATTATACAGAATATTTGAATTTTCAGAAAACCTAGGACAACACACCAAAGGCTCTTACAGAAACTAGACACATAGCCATGGAATAAGATCCTCTCATCAATCATTAACTGGTTGAAAGATAGAAAATAAATGTCAGGAATAAATTCTCAGTTTTCACAATGAAAAGCAAAGAATACTGGGATTTTCCGGGAATCCATACTGCGACCGATACTGTTCTCTCTGGAAAAGGAAGTGAATAATGACATGGCAAAGTTTACAGACGATACAAAATTATCTAAGATAGTTAAGTTCCAAGCAGACTGACAGAAGTTACAGAGACATCTCCAAACTGAGTGATATGGCAACAAAATGCCAAATGAAATTCAATGTTGATATGGGCAAAGGAATAAACTTTGAGGGAAATGATCTCATCTGTACATATACAATTATGGGTTCTAAAATATCTATTTTACCCAAGAAAGAGATAATAGAATCATATACGCACCAGTCAAAAAGGCTAACAAAATATTAAGAATAGTTAGGAATGGGATAGAAAATAGAACAGAAAATATCATAATGCTACTAAATAAATCCGTGATAAGGCCATATCTTGAATATTATATCAAGTTCTGGCCACTCGGTCTCAAAAAGTATGTGGCTGAACTGGAAAAAGTTGAGAGAAATGCACCAAAAATGATCAGGGATATGAAATGGCTTCCGAACAAGGAGAGAAACTAAAAAGAGACAACTAATGGAAGATACAATAGAGGTCTATAAATTAATGAATGGTGTGGAGAAAGTGAATAGAGAAGTGATATTTACCCCCTTCCCAGGGCACAAAAAATCAGGGCTCACACAACTAAATTAATAGGCAGCAGGTTTAATATAAATAAGAAGCAATGGAACGTTATGAAGACCAAAAGTATAACTGGGTTCAAAAAAGAACTGAGTAAGTTGATGAAGGTTAGGTTCATCATTGGCCATTAACTAAGATGGTCAGAGATGAAACACCATGATCCTGATAACCTTAACCCTCTGACTACCAAAAGTCAGGAGTAGAAGCTGGAGGTGGGTGACATGCCATAATTGTCTTGTTCTGTATTTTCTCCTTGAAATTCTGGTACAGGACACTCTAGGAGACGGACACTGGGTAAGATGGATCATGATCTGACTCAGAATGGCAACTCTCACATTCTGATTAAAATTAGTTTAATTAAAACTTACTTTCTGGCAGGAAAATTTTTCAGTCAAAAAATTTCAACGAACTCTATTCTATCTCTAGTCAAGCTTCTATGAGAGCTTACCTGATTAAAGCTGGGTAACAGTTTGAGAATCTGGCTCTAAAGGAAAATCCACTACCTCTAGTCTGATCAGTGAGCAGATAGATGAGGTTGGTGGATGAATAGGTAGAATGGTCTTCTTCTTGGCTAAAACACTGTGGATATATCCAAGGACCTTTAGAGCCAAACATCTCAGGCTGCTACAGCTTGAGCCAAAGAGCCAAGGGTTTATAGCCATGGGCTGTAACAACTCGTATCCTTTGTGGATAAGCAAAGAGAGATAATTCTAAAACACATGCACTAGTGAGTTGCATAGTACTCCTGCCCTCCCTTTGCAGTATAGCCTCTCCACAAACTGCACTTTAGCTTAGTGGCTACAATAGTCTTTGTGAGCCCTTAAGCAGCATCTCCCTATAGGAACAGGATGAGAAAAATCTTCCTAGACATGGGTCTTCTAGCCTTGCATACATCTTTTCCATCCCCATCCCCCTTCCTCCATGATTCACAGCTATTTTGCAAGGAGTAGGGCTCATGGAGGAGATGCATATCCTCTTCATAGCACCCATTGTAGCAGTTTGCTCCTGAGTGCATAAAACAAAGTTGTAGGTGAGACTGCCACCAAATTAAAACAAGACAAACTCACAATTCCTGCATCACTATTCTATTGTCCATTCCCAAATAGAGGGTTAAGTACATGCCTCTGTAGATATATATTAAATGAGATAATATATTTTGCAACATTTCTTTACAATTCTTGGACCACAATGCACCATGGAATAGTAAAGAACCGAAGTATGTGCAATTCCACTTTAGTTCCATTTATCTGAGATAAGTTTGCAATTCATTTGGAAGTGATCTGTGCTTCTTATGCAGGAGAACGTTTGTTTTAAAAATGGTGCATCTAAATATGACAGAAGATCTAGCTGGTTTCAGCTAGAGTGCAATTTATCCAGTATACCAACAGCCTTGATATACACTCAACAGATGTGATGCTCTGTGGGATTTTGCAGTTCCTATGGAAATTTAGAATGGCCAAACATAGATAAGTCAGTCTAGATTTACACATTTCAAATTATGGTTTTCTGTAGACAAAAAAATGCATGGGCTTTCAGTTTCTTCAAACCTTCACAGAAAGCTTCTGACATAGTGGTTATATTAAATTTTCTGCCACCACATGCCAATTTAATCTTGCTGCCAGTTATGCCTTTTGGGTACTCAGCTGCAAATCCACATTGCCAAATGCTTGAAATCTACATGATTATAGAGGCTGTAGAGAAGTGACCTTCTGCAGTACAGCTATTTCTCATCTAAATAAAAGAGAATACTATGGGCAAATGATCACCTGTAGTGCCTACTCACATCTGCTCCATACAGGTGGCATGAACCATGAAATGTACTAGATAACTGTTCCAGTTGCTGAGAAGCTCACACATACAAATATTAGTACTGACTACCATAAATTCCCAAACCATTTTTATTACTACAATACATTTGACCAGTTACAGTCAGAATGTATTTGCATGTGCATTGCAAATTGGGGTTTAAAACAAACAACCCCCCGCCCCCGCCAGAACTATATAAGATTCTTTAGAATTTTAGTCTAGACTGCAAAAGTAAATTTCAGTCTGTTTTGGAATTCCCTCAGTTCTAGTAGGAAGTATTTGGGGCTTTCATCAAACTAATTACACAGTTATTCCCTATTTCATGTGTAAAGAAATTCTGACAATGTTAGTACTGCATTAACTAACATAGTTCATATTAAATGGATTTAAAATAGATAACCGATGGATATTAAAATATAATTATTAATTGGGAATCATCACCAAATGAAGTCATTTCAAGGGAAGGGGGAGGGGAGTTCCTCTGGAAACTGTTCTTGTTTCAATGCTAAATCCAAGGTCACACATCTACTGTATCAACACAGAAAGCAGATCACACTTCCATGATGGGGAACTATATCCTGGACAGCAGTAGCTTATAAAAATGAAGATAAGATCCCAAGGCTAGAAACTGAACTGAAGCAAGTTCAAAATGGAAATAAGGTGCATGTTTTGTTAACAATTAATAATTGTTACAATTAATCAGTGGAACAATTTACCAAAAAAAGAAGTCAGTCTGTCACTTGAAATCTTTCAATTAACATTAAACATCTTCCGAAAATGTATGCTATAGTTCAACCTAGTAGGGTTTGATGCAGGAATTACAGAGTGAAAATTCTGACCTGTGTTATTCAGCAGGTCAGACTAGATGGTAACAATCTCTTCTGGACCTAAAAATCTAGGACAACGAAATACTGCAGTATTTACAAGAAATCTCTCCATGGCCTCACTGAAATACAAAGAAGAGCTAACATGCTTAATCAAGAAAGAATTGACCAGGAATCCTTGAACTGTATTTGGTAGCATTACATTATTAGAGCTATGCTATATCTATTAGGCACCAAAGCCTTTACTAGCTCTGGGTACCACATTGCATAAAGGTAGTGTGTGGAGTTAAGAATGGATTCAGCCCAATCAGCAAGCTTCCCGTACTTCCCAGTCTCCTTGTCATGATGAGTAGTCCTCCTGCTGTACTGGACACAGAGACTGTGAATGTCACATGTCCTTTATGTGTCCTTGTTTTGTGAGATGCTGGTTGACTCAGTGACTTCTGATTACATGTTCTCAATATGCACTGGCAAGACTCTAGGTTATTTCATGGGCAGTTTCCCAAAGTAACGCCACTAAGTAGACCACTAATTGAATAACTCAATGTCTGTACAAATTTATACATATATTCCAAGGAAAAAAGAGCTCATTACAACTATACCAAATCATGAAGTTTAATCAATATATTCTAAACTAAATCAATGAGAACTGAAACTATAGCAATGATGTAAACAGGTAAAGTCAAAGCAATTGCACCTGATTATTAGCATATCTCAGAGTGTTCCAATTATTTCCACATTTGATATATATATATATATTCTAAAAAGTGCATCTTGTTTAACTGCTATTTATGTGTCTTTAAATTTTGTTTCATTAGTAGGCCTGAGTAAATAACATGTAATGAATAATCTGACAACTCTTCAGCTTCTTTCTATTTAAGTGATGATTTCACAAGCTTTACTGATCATCTAGCTTCATTAAAATAATATCTTTTTGAAATATTTTACTTTATCAATTATTTGAATAATTTTTATTCTTTCAAATATTTTAAATTTTAACTCGTTTGTCCAGTTTCAGTTGGCTGTAGTATTATTTTTGCTCCTGGACTGGATGAGCATGGAAGCATTTCTGGTGAAAATACTCATGAATGCAAATTTAAAGTTAGGTTTCTTCCAATTTTTACACATGAAGTTTTGGAGGTTCGCTTTTGCTGAATTTATCACAATATCTAAATAACATGGTGTCTGAAGGAAGCAAACAAAAGAAAATTTAATATGGCCAAAGCAAGTTAATTTGGAAAAATCATTGCCGAAATGTCTTGAAGTATTTATCCACTCCATAAATTTATACTTAATAGAGCTAGTTGAAAGGAGAAATCCCTTTCCACAAAATGCAATTATTTCTAAAAAGACAAAAAAAGTTAATATTCCAGAATATTTTCTTTCATAATAATATTATCATGATTCATTTTTATTTAAATAGAACTTTAAACATTAATATGTCTGTACAAGCTGTGGCATAATTATAATAAATTGTATTGCTAAAATTACTACATAGAAAAAAAATCACTTCATATGTATTTGCACCATGGAATCTGCAACACCACCAGAGACATCTTCCAAGTGATTTACTATAATTGAGCTCAACCCACCATGCCTGCTTTTGCTCTTCTGCGGCACTTTCCTAATACTGCAGTATATGCCACTAGATGATGGATAGCTGGATACTGAGTAAATATTTATCATCTTAAACAGATTACTTACCAATAGCTGACTGAAATGGAAACACTGTATTTTGTTGCTAGGAAAAGATAAGATTTCATCAAGATAGATAGATAGATAGATAGATAGATAGATAGATAGATAGATAGATAGATAGATAGATAGATAGATAGATAGATAGATAGATAGATAGATAGATAGATAGATAGATAGATAGATATTTTCTTGGTTTGGTCCTACAATAAGGAGAATTGTTACCATGGTTTAGTTAGTTACAGCTTGCTACTGCATCGAAATTCTGAAGAGAGAAAATAGGATAAAGACAAAGTAATAGCAAAAACAATAAATTCCACAGAGGTCTGGTGAAAGGTATTTATTAATGTACACAGAAATTTAAGAAGTAACTGGAGGGAATATAGGATTAATGGTTGGGATTCTACATGGATGCTAAGATGTTCAAGTGTCTATCTCATTGAAGCTACTTTGCAAGTCCCAGACAATATGAAGAGAAGTTTCCTAACAGTGAGGCAGACAAAACTAGTGCATAGTTTCCAAAAGCAAATAATAGAAGTTGGAGTCAACAATAGATTAGGCAGGACTCTCTCTCTCACTCTCTCTGGGATCCCTTGAATCCAGAAAGATTTTCTCTTGGATGCCTAAAATTGATCAGTGCAAATATAAGAAATTAGGCCATTTCTGGCAAGGAACACTCGCTGGCAGTGGCTGCATATAAAGTCTCTATCTCCATCACCGCTGACACCAGTGGTGCCAATGCAGGCCCAGGCATGCTTCTTATGTCTGGCTCTCTGATCTTCTTCATGGAGATGACGCTTATCTCAAAGTGCCATGCACCGTTCTTGATGGTGGTCCTCCCACGTGTCAGCGTCAATGTTGCACTTTACCAAGGTGTTCTTAAGGACACCTCTGTAGCACTTTCTCTGCCCGCCATGAGACCTAGTCCTGGTCCTCAGCTGAGTGTAGAAAATCTGTTTAGTTAAATGTGTGTCAGGCATCCTGACCATATGACCAGTCGATTGTAGCTGCTTATGCTGCAGGTATCAGCCTCTGTGAGGACACTAAGGTTGGTCTGTCTGTCCTGCCACGTGATGTCCAATATTCTCCTCAGGTACCTTTGGTGGAATTTCTCCAGATCTTTAATATGACATCTATAGGGAGTCCAGGCTTCAGCTCTACATAGCAATGTAGGGATGACTACAGCTTTGTAGACATTGAACTTGGTCTCTGTCTTGACGTCACACCTCAATAAACATCCATAAGCAACACTGGCACTGGAGATTCGGTGGCAAATTTCTTCATCAATGTGAGCATAGCTGGACAGATAGCTTCTGAGATAAGGGAAGCTGTTGATATTCACCAGCTCTTGGTCGTCCATTGTGGTGTTTGGTTTAGATAACTGTATGGTGAGTGTTGGTTGAAAGAGAACCTTAGTCTTTCATGTATTGAGAGTCAGTCACAATCTGCAGTAGGCCTCAGCAAAAACATCAATGATTGCTTGGAGACCATCTTCTGAGGTGGCACTGACCTTGGAATCATCAGCGTACTGAAGTTCTACTATTGATATTGTTGTGATCTTGGTCTTGGCTCTGAAGTGGCCCAGATTGAAGAGGCTACCATCCATCTTGTAAGTTATTTTGACTCTGACTGAGAGATCACTTCCAATAACCTGGAGCATGGCTGACAACATAATATTAAATAGAATAGGTGCTATCACACATCCTTGTTTGACTCCAGTCCTTACATCAACTGGTTCAGTTGCGTTGCCATTGTTGAGTCTCACAGCCTGCATATTGTTGTGTAAGAGATGTGGTGATCATGTTGAAAATGCTGTCGTCCACAGTTGCGTCACAGTTGAACAGGTGGCTGAAGTGTTTCTGCCACCAGCAACTGATGCCATCTTTGGTCTTAACAAACGATGTACTGTTTGCTGATTGTAGTGGAGTAACACCTGTTTTGATGGTCCATAAATTGCCCTTAACAGCACTGAAGAATTCATGACTGTTGTTGGAGGTGGCATAGGCCTGTATTTCCTTAACTTTGTCTCTCTACCAGTTGTTTTTAAGGACTCAAATTCTTTGTTGTACTTTAGCCTTGGCAAGCTTATAATCACGTTTCTTCTGCTGAGATGAGAAGTTGTTATGCTAGGCTTTGAATGTTCTACATTTAACATCATTTAGGTCTTGGATCTCCTTATCATTAGTATCAAACCAAACACTTGAGAATATTCTGTAGTTAATAATACTGCACTGTTTCCTTCTCCAGTTTCTGTAACTCAGAGGTTTGTTTGTTTTTGTCTTTTAAGAGTGCAAAAATGCAGAATTATATCTTAGCCCAAAATACATTAAGCTGGATTGTGGCTGTAACTGTATAAAGCCATAATCAGTGCTATGGTGAACATGCTGATCTATAGGAGAATACCGAAAATATAGTGCCCTGTGCACTAAAAAGCTCTGAGAATACAGAGCCACAGCTACAACACCTCTGGCATACTTACTTATACTGATATTCTTAACAGATTAATTTGTTTTAGTATTAAGAAGTTCAGAAGTTTGTCCAGTTGAATGCCCTGATGAAAAAACAGAGATAATCCTGTTGAACTGTGAACATTTAGTGGCACAAGTATGAGCATTTTCTAAGATCCCTATTATGGGATTGTTCCTCGGATTATTCACTGGTTTCCTGGGCCATTAAACTCAGACACCTTTAAATGGGGTTAAAGGCTGTAATGGACCTTCTATCTGCATATTTCTTTACAGAGGCACATAAAAAAGCATACACTTGTGAATATTCATAAAATCTACATTGTGGTAACATATTTTACATCTTCACACTTCCAAAGACATGAAGATGTTTACCACAGAAGATAAATCTCATAACTGAGTACATTTCATGAAGATGTACAGCAACCATTTGCTTGTACTACTCCAATTATTATTCTGCTCACTCAGACATCACTAGAAATGCAGCCTGATATTATTTTTCATAAAGAAGTGGTATTTAGGAATAATAGCATGCACATGAAATCTGATTTTATTTTTATGCACATCTAAATTCCACTGCACAAAAACCCTGCAGTCAGCTATCATTATGATACCTGTTGGCTATCTTTTCCCCTTTATTGATGTGCACTAAGCACTTCTCAATGATGTTTTCATGGTTTGCAGAACATATCAGAACTTAGCTGAGAATGATTTCAAGAATAGACTACTGGGAATGTCAATGAGGTAAGGATATTTTTGACATATTATCTGCATTACTGAGCTTTATTTGATTTGCAAGATTAAAAGAGATTGAGTTGAAAAAAGCAGTGAGCTGCACTTTAATGGAACAATAGCCTGACATCAAAGATGTGTGTGATTTGAAAGACTGAATGGCAGCTGCTACAAGGAGATTATAAAAATCAGGATGAAGGGCTTTAATAGCATACTCCAAAATTTCAGCCTGGAACCCAAGTCTGTAGTTTTATTTTGCTTTCAGATCATATTATCAGCAAAAAGAATATGAACCCTCAGCAGTTAGACTGTCCACTTCTCTCCTTTCCATATTTTCTTCTAACAGAATAGTAATCCACAGTTGGCATCAGACTTTGAAATATCCTGCAAGAACAAAATTGTTGTTCTAGCAGTGATAGCTCTTGCTTTTAAAACATACTGTAATCTGTGGAGCAAGTTTAGTGGGATGAGGTTTATATTTTCAGGAAAATCAGCAGTCCAAGGGTGGAGTTTCAGCTGCAAGAAAAGGTACCAAAAAGAAAAGGCATCATATAATTTTTGATTTATCTCCTTTCTGGGAAGATTCTCCCATAAACGATACATTCTACCTTACGCGTATAACACCCTCTTTTCTCCCTGGGTTACTCGAGAGCAGGCCATTCTCACTTGTGTGCCTGAGGCACCTTATGTTTTTAACATTAAAGGAGACCCTGAGTACCCCAGTGGTGATGTTGGATAGTTGGCGATCTTCTGTCTACTCCCTTGATGTAGTCCCTTGCTTCTAAAGGAATATATAATGGCAGTGCCTCCACTTGTCTAACCCCTGTACACACTTCATGGTATGACTTTAGGCCTCCAGGAATAAATTTATTCCAGTAATAATCTGGCTCTAACTCCAGAACAACAATTATAAATAATATACATCTAATTGATAAAATTAGAATTAACATACTTTTACTTAACAACTTCAAGAAATAGGGTTTAACAGACTGAAAGTGAATAAAATTAATTAACAAAATACACAGAAATAAATTAAACTTATGCAACTGGCATATACACTGCCACCATTTATCCCACCCCAGAGTGTACACTCCTCCGGATCTCAGGCTATGACTAAACTACAAGCTTTTGTCAGAAAAAAATATGCAAAATGCTCTCCGCATTTTGCATAGCTTTTTCAGATTATTTTGTTGGGCTGGGGACTGGACCTGATAACCTCCTGAGGTCTCTTCCAGCTCTATGATTCTAAGACGCTTTTCTGACATTTGGCCTGTCTAGCCTGGACCAAATGTCAGGAAACAAAAACCCTCTTTTGGAAGCCCCCATCTTCCTCGTGGAAGGAGGAATTCAGGGGCTTCCAAAAGAGCATGTTTGAATTTCCGCAGAAAAAAGCAGAAGCACAAACACGTTCCCTGGACACAGCAGAGGTATCCCGAAAAGCCTCCGCAGTGTAGACATAACCTCAGAGTCCCAGACACTTGTCTGGGTGCACTTGCAGATCTGCAGCTGGAGTGGAGACAACACTGTGCATGTTTGTGTGTATTAGTCTAGGCAGCAACAACTGCAAAATTCTTCTGCCCCTGGAGTGGGCCCCAGCAAAGGCCAGCAGCTCTGATTCACTGGACAGATCACTCTGGCTCTCTTTGGGTACGTCTAAACTACATGCCGCACTATCGCGCCAGTGTAGACATAGCCCTACAGTTACTCACAGTACCTTCTATGCAGGTTTATGAAAGGTCTTTCTCAGCCACAGGAGCAGCCAAAGTCTCTCCCCTCCAGACACAATCACCACAGCCCCTGAAGCAAGGGTGGGCAATAATTTTTGACCGGGGGCCACTTCAGAAATTTTTGAAGTGGCCTTGGGCTGCCCCAGAAGGGTCAAGGCCTCAGGCGAAGGGGCAGAGAGAGGACACTTCTCTGCTTCCCCACCCACAGACCCTGATTCGTCTGGGAGTGGGGGGGCAGGACATGCAAAGTCTTGCTCCCTCCAGAGAGAACTGCCAGCTGTTCAGAACAGTTGGAGGTTCCCTCCAGGCACCTGTGCCCCTAGCTGTGGTAGGAGACTTTGCATGCTCCACCTTGCTGATCCCAGGTCAATCAGGGCCTGAGGAGGGGTAGCATGTGCAATCTCTTGCTCCCTGCCTCTGCTCTGAAAGGGAGCGCTGCACTTAGGGTCAAATGCCAGCTGAGAAGCAACTGGTGGTTGACCTTAAGTGCTGAGCCCCTTGTAGGATGGGAGGAGACTTTGTGTGTTTCCCTCTGCCCCAGGCCCTGATTGACCTAGGGGCAGGGGGAGCAGCAGGTCCTCTGCAGGTCAGATCAACTCACTTGGAAACTGGATCCAGCCCGTGGAGGCCCTTTTGCCCACCCCTGCCCTGAAGCAATCTTCTAGATCCAAGCCCCAGCAGGCTTTCAGTAGCAGACTCCAGCTTCCAGCAGCAGCTCCTAGACTGGAAAAACCTCCACATCAGCAATCTGGCTCCCCTCTCCAAATTGGAGCTCTGCACTACCTGGAAATGAGCAACAGTTTCCCTCCTTTTTTCAAAGGCATCCTGGGAGTTGTAGTCTCTAAGGCTAGATTGCAGCTCCAAAGATCCTCCCAGTAAAAATCAGAGTCTCCTATAGAAAAGGGAACCTTCACACGTTATCTGGTTTATTGTAAAAATGTTGGCAAGAGTGTTTGCATTCCATAATGGAAGCTATGTAGATGATAGTAATTAATTGTGTCATTTTTGACACTCTGTCAAAAAAGAATATTGTGGATGTAACAGTTCTGAAAACAACTGAAGCAGGACTTCAAGGTGAATTTTTTCTTGTGGTGTGAATATTAAGGATCTTTTTGTTCTAAAGATGCAATTTCTTTTCACTCCAGTTAAACAGATGCTTCCTATATTTTTTAATGACTGAATATTTCCAACAGAGTACAGGGGCTTGTGGCATGTGCCAGCATGTTAGCAAGCCTGCTATGGCATTTTATGAGCAGGCATTCTGAGAAGTGTTGTTTTCTTGAGGAAGAATGGAAGGTTCATCAATGCCACAAATTAAAGTGTAATGTAATTCAGCTTGGCATACCCATACCAACTTTATTCTAGGTCTCTCAGGCTACGTCTAGACTGCAGGCTTCTTGCGGAAGAGCGCATCCACACTACAAAAACACATTCCAAAAGTGATGCGCTTCTGCACAAGAGAGCGTTCAGAGTGCATGGACACTCTCTCGCAAGAAAGCTCTGATTTCCATTAACAGAATGGCCACAGAAGACTGAAATATGGAAATGGCAACTCTTAATTGTGCATGAGCAACCTCTTCAAACTGCTCCAGATTTTCTGAGTAATGGGACCAGATTTTTTTGTATTTTCAAACCATTTCAGTAGTTGAGATGAGCAGCAATGCTGAGATAAAGAAAAAGAGTATGGAAATCTGGACTCAGTGGGAGGAAAAGTGAACAGAGAGAGGTCATTTATAGGAAATACACCAGTGTGAGAGAGAGTGCGACCCTCTGTGCCATAAAAAAAAAGGTAAAACACCAATATTATTTTGATTAAGAAATGTATACATTTAAGCATTCTCAAATCTGTCCTTCAACTTAAAATCTCATTACACAAGAAACATGACAAGGGCAACTTGTGCATCTATGAGAGGTTTTTGGGGGGGGGGGGGAACTAGCCTGCTAACAACCATACTAATCTCAGAGTTTAAGGGCACCTTATAAATCAAGATATGAATTATGATTATTTTAGCATTTATGATATGTACAAGCTGCCCATGGTCAAACAAAAGGAAGGGAATTTCATGGCAAGGAGAGGTGATGCTGGTCCAGTGATGTGCAGGAAACAATCAAGATGAAAGACATAAGATTTAAAATACAGCAGATAGAATGGTTATGATGATTACAAACTGATAAAGAAAATGGTGAAAAGCACAATTGTGGAACCTACGAGTTTTTGGAGCTCTGATGTCAGCTGCACTTGCAGAGAGTGCAGATTTCCAATTCAGGAGATCTTGATGTTGTTCATAAAGAAAGACCACATGCAAAAGTGCTCAACCAGGATTATTGTTAACAAAGCATGGTACTAGCACCATGTCCAATGGATCAGGGACATTAGCACATGTATGCCCATTGCAAAATAAAATCTTAGTCAATATAAATTTTAATAAACAATACTGTCTCTGTTAAATCAAGTGTAACTATGTAACAATTTTAATATTTCAACACAGCATCAATTATTTAAATAGCCAATAGATTTCAGTTTAATATAACCTCCTTGTAGCCCTCCTGTTCTGTCCATACTTAATAGTTCAGTAACCTTAAAACCATAGAAAAATTAGGTTTATATACTTAAACTAAAAATAAAGTGTTGAAATTGACATGGAGTTAACTAGTAAATGTAACAAATGAACTCGTATTCAAATGTCTTCTGAAACAAAGCATCTTCTCCTCGCTATCCAAATATATACACCTGTTTAATTTTTAACAGAGTGAAAGTTACTGGTTTTACTCACAGGGTACAAAGTTATATGTGTGTAACTCATTGCAGGACTGGAGCCACACACTGAATTTCCTTTGAGGAAGACTCTGTATTCTTCCGTTTCGAAAGCACCTATTACATTTTTAGTGCTACTGTACTGAAATATGAATAAGAAAAACAAATATTTTCAGGTTAACAATACAAGCCTCCCTTTTGTGATTCTCTCTCACATTGGCCCACAATGCTAATCAATGTATAAGACTTTATTCCATTGTCAACAAAAGCATTATTTTCCCTGGTGAGCAGTGTTCAACCTTACCCTATAACCATTGTTTTATTTGCCTGTTTTGTACTCCGTGGGATCACAATCAATATGTGATGAACATGAAAAGTCTATATATCTTGTAGCTGTGTCTTTACGCCTAGTAAATGAACAATATGTACTCAAAGCATAATGGCTGGAGTGTTTTGGGGGAAGGCTAAAATATATAGGATGAAATAATAGCTCTGACAGAACACTGACAGATAAAGCTCTCCTTCAGTCTTTTGAGTCACGTGAAAACATGTAACTCCAGTTTTTCACCAGCAAGGGTCTGAGGTAACTAGTATACCCCGTTTCCTGGTTGCCATATTTTAAGAAGGCTATAGAAAAAAGAAGGTGTTTGGAGAGAGCAATGTAAATGACTTTAGGATGTGGAAAAGCATCTATATGAAGTGTGACTGAAAAAGTTAGGACTATTAACCCCATAAAAGAGACAAAATTTGGGAGGGCCCAGAGACAGTAGATTGGGTGCTTCTATTAAATCTATTTACACAACACAGAATGGAAAGGCTCATTCAGTAAAACTGAAAGTCAGCAATTTCGAATTGGGAAAAGGAAACACTTTTCCCACAGAATGTATAATTAGACTGTAGAGCCCATTGCTATATGATTGACCTCAGGAGTATAATAAGATTTAAAAAACCATCAGACACTTCTATGGAAAGCAAGAATATATCGAGTTTCTTGTGACCCATACTCATTGCTTGAGCAAGACCTCATGTATGAAAATAGCACTAGAGAGAGTTTTTTTAACCCCTATCCTATTGTTTAGCATTCTAGTCTTACTGCAGTATGAGACTCCTGTTTCCCAACCCTTTAAGCAGGTCATCTTCCTTTTGGAGTAACAGAAAAACCCAAACAAGACAAGTCTCGAAGGCTTTCATCTTTTTATGTCAAGCCCTCACTCCCCTTTGGAGATTTTGTTAGTGATTGTGTCTTTCAATCCTAATACTCATACAGTGTTGGAGGGAGGTTGGGAAAACATGGCCCACTTTTTCCCCTAAGTTCTCCAGCTGAGGGATCCTGTATTAGGCTACTTCCAAATTCTTGCCACTTCCCTGGGCTCCTCCTTACAGTCCTTGTTCATCAGCATCTCTTGCCAGACTGTGGCTTATGTTGCTCTTCCTCCATGGTTCAGTTGTGCTATGTAGCTCCTTCTCAGCCAGTTACTGAGGAGCTTCTTCAAATCCACTCCCAACCTTTCTTGCTGTTGGATTGCATACCATGGAGTTCTCTCTCTCTCTCTCTCTCTCTCTTTCTCTTTCTGCCTATGTCTAGATTGCAAGCCTCTTTCGAAATAGGCTTTTTCAAAAGATACTGTCAAAAAAACCTCTTTTGAAAAAAGCATCTAGACTACAACCAGTACTTTTGAAAAAGCAAGCCGCTTTTTCGAAAAAGAGCACCCAGGCAGTCTGGATGCTCTCTTTCGAAAAAGCCCTGTTTGCATTCAAGAACGCCTTTTTTCAAAAGAGCACTTTCAAAAAAAGGCATTCTTCCTTGTAAAATGAGGTTTACCACAATTCAATTTTGAAAGAAATCAGCTGCAGTCTAGAAGCAGGGGAAGTTTTTCTTTAAAAAAGCCACTTTTTTCAAAAAAACCCTGTGGTCTAGACACACCCTCTCTTCCCTTAGGTCAGGCATTGTCAGTTTCTTTTCCTGGAGCTGGACTGCTCAAGCAATTACTCTCTCTCCTTCAGGCAGAAATTCTTCCAGCTTGTGCTCGGAGCTGAGTTCTCACAAAAGCCAGCTGCAGAGCCTCAGCCAGTTTCTCCTCCAGCAGGGGGGAAAAAAAGGCTAATCAGCCTTTCCATTTTGTGGCATGGAGAATTCAGGTGTTAGGAATTCAAAGACAACAAAAATGCTAGTCCCCTTCCCCATCTGGTTGGGTGAAAGGAGAGACTTGTCTTGCCCATACTGCCAGGCTCCTACTCTTGGGCCTTTACGGGAACAATAATGAGTTTCATTCTCTCAAGCACTAATTAGCCCCAGGAGCACTTTCTCCATACCCATGTCTCCCATTTTCCAAATTCTTCCCCATATCAGATCTCTGCAACTCCTAAACAGCTACAACTATGGGATAAGAGTAGACTTATGCAATTGGAATGGATACTTCTGGACATAAGTCAACCTCATAAGAAATTTATGGACAGATTAGTCCATAATTAGCTATCACTGGGTTTCTTTGACCTTCCTTTGAAACAGCTGGTATTAGCCACAATCAAAGGCAGGATAATGAAGTAGACAGTCCTTGGTTTGAACCAGAATGGCAGTTCCTTTGTCTCCCCCCCCCCCCCTAAAATGAGTATCATAAAACCTTCTACTAGGGATTATGGATTTATACCATTTCCCATAAAGTACATTATGAACATTTCTAATGTATTTTGTTGGGAGATGAAGCCAATGTCATATACAATATACTCATGAACCAATTGCAACTAATGTTAAAACATTCACTTCCAAAGCACAAAAGAAAAACCTGACACTTAAAAGCTGAAATTGTAATGTACTGTTTCAGTTTGCAATTTATATAATGTCTGTGCCTCGTGCTTGTAATGTCGATTATGCAGTTAGAGAAATTCACACACAAAAATATAAAACCTTTGCATGAACAGGAAAGAATAAATAGTGGTTCAAATCCGTTCTGTACATAGGAGTTATTATTATTTTCCTGCAAGTAGTTTTCATCTCTCTTCTTTAGACAGCTTATTAAATAATAGCTAAAGTGTTTAATGAATGAACTTATAACAACAAACTTAATAGCTTATATAAAATCAAAACCATTGTGACCACATAATTATCTGTAGTTCCCCATGGCTCAAAAACTAACATAACCCTTCCACCTGAAAAAAACAGGCAATCCTTAATGTACTTTTCCCTGACAATTGCATTTTATATATTGCCTTCTTTCTTTTTTGAAGATCATGCTGCTAGGTTAGAGACTTTATAGAATGTTTTCTAGAAATTATACTAAGTCAGCTATAAATCATTAACAATATAATTAATGTTTTATAAATGATACCAGGCTGAAGTTCCCTGCATTTTGAAAAGGCAAGTCCAGAGTTAAGGACATACTAAACCAATTGAAAAAGTCTAGTAGGTCTGAATAAGGATGAAAGCAATAAGGTTTCATGGAAGCTACATAAAAAACTAAAGAATTTGATAGAAAACAATATTCTTTCTGTTGTGTTTTTAAGAGAAAAATATCCTATAGAATTCAGTAGCATGAACATGAGAATGGCCATACTGAGTCAGACCAAAGGTCCATCTACACCAGTATCCTGTCTTCTGACAATGGCCAATGACAGATGCCCCAGAGGGAGTGAACAGGGAGTCATCAAGCAATCCCTCTCCTGTCACCCATTCCCAGACTCTGACAGTGACTAGGGACACCATTCATACCCATCCAGGCTAATAGCTGTTGATGAACTTAACCTCCATTAATTTATCTAGTTCTTTTTTGAACCCTGTTAAAGTCTTAGTCTTTACAACCTCCTCTGGCAAGGAGTTCCATAGACCGACCATGTGCTGTATAAAGAAAAACTTCCTTTTGTTTGTTTTAAACCTTCTACCTCTTAATTTCATTTGTTGACCCTTAGTTTTTAGGTTATGGGAACAAATAAATAACTTTTCCTTATTTACTTTTTCCATACCAGACATGAATTTATAGACCTCTATCATATCCCCCCTTAGTCTTATCTTTTCTAAGCTGAAAAGTCCCAGTCTTTTTAATCTCTATTCATGTGGAATCCGTTTTCAAACATCTAATCATTTTTGTTGCCCTTTTCTGAACCTTTTCCAAGGCCAATATATCTTTTTTTGAGATGAGGCAACCACATCTGGGGCATGTCTAGACTTCAAGCTTCTTTCAAAAGAAGCTTTTTCGAAAAATCTCTTTCGAAAAAGCTTCTTTCAAAAGAGAGCGTCCAGACCGCTAGGATGCTTTCTCACAAAAAAGGCACCCAGAATCACTTCTGGCAGGCCTTTTTTTTTAACTGCCTCCCCCGCGTCTTCCTTGTAAAAAGAGGTTTACCAATTTTGAAGAAGTGCTGCATTCTTTCGATTTACTTTCGAAAGAATGCAACTGTAGTCTGGACACAGGTGAATTTTTTTGAAAAAAAGGCAGTTTTTTCGAAAAAAGGGCAGTTTTTTCAAAAAAACTCTATAGTCTAGACATATCCCTGTATGCAGTATTCAAGATGTGGATGTACCATAGTTTTATATAGAGGCAATAAAAATATTCTCTGTCTTATTCTCTATCACTTTTTTAATGATTCCTAACATTCTGTTTGCATTTTTGACTGCTGCTGCACACTGAGTGGATGTTTTCAGAGAACTATCCACAATGACTCCATGATCTCTCTCTTGAGTAGTTATAGTTAAATTAGTCCCCATCATATTGTATGTATAGTTGGGATTATTTTTTCAAATGTACATTACTTGGATAGCCTGGATAGAATTGAAATTAAATTCTATAGTATCGCTCAAAAATTCGACAGAAAGATTACCATGCTATTGTTGTTTCTTTTTAACTCAAATGACTAATCTAAGTTTGTGATCCAACTGAGAGTAGAAATTGATGGTAGAAATTGTATTTCTTTAATACAATGTTGTTTATTTACAAAAAATGCACAAAGTCCTGAGTCTCTGAATGCAAATCAGAAAAAATAGCAGGAAACATCTTTTGTTTCCAGCACAGAATTCTCCTTTCAGCCTGCATTCCTGTCACAAAAACCTCTCCCCGGGTTTCTTCCAGGGTCAGCCACACACTTTCAATTGCTCCTTCAGACTCTCTCTTAGGCTACTTCCAGAGTGAATCCCTCTGTCAGCAGAGGGATGCAAATCAAGCACTTTGAAAGTGCGTGGGATTTAAATATCCCGGGCTTCATTTGCATACTCATGTTTCAGCGCTGTGCCGATCACGCGCCCTTTCAAAAGTGAAAGTAAAGTCTAGTCATTTTTTGAGGAGCACAGGATCTGCCAAAAAAAGCTCCCTGCTGTCAACAGAGCTGCGGCTAGACTTTACTTTAACTTTCGAAAGGACGCGTGATTGGCACAGCGCCGGAACATGAATATGCAAATGAAGCCTGAGATATTTAAATCCCGGGTTCATTTGAACTTTTGTAGTGCCTAATCTACATCTTTCTGTTGGCAGAGGGGTGTAGTTTAGACACACCCTCATACTATAGCTGCACTAGCACTTCTGTTGACAAAACTTTTGTTGGTTAGGGCATAAAAAAATGCACCTCTGACTGACAAAAGTTTCACTGATAAAAGTGCTATGTGAGCAGTACATGCTTTTTCCACCAATGTAGCTACCACCACTCATTGGGAGGGGGGCGATTTAATTACGCTGGCAAGAGAGTTCTCTCTAACCCACATATAGCAGTTACATTGGACAGCTTACAGCGGTGTGGCTGTAGCAGTGTGGCTATGCCACCGTAAGGTTCATAGTGTAAACATATCCTTAGTCTATTCTTATATAACCTCAGTTTCCAAAAATATACTCAGCAATAACTGCTAGGCAGGTTCACGCACTGCTTCTGTTTTAGGTGAGGAATATGCTTCTGGTTAACTGAAGGGTGAGTTCACACATAGCAAATTCAACAGGGTTATTATGTTAACCCATAACACGGTTCTCCCAGCTCATAATACTATTAAAATTCAATAGGAATTTTGCATAAGATAACAGTTTTGCATATACTATAACTCATCTTGTGAAAAATATAGGTGACCCAGTTCAAAATCCAGGGTTAAATACCTCAGACCTGTGATCAGTTTTAAAATCTGGATACAAACTTTGCAGTACATATCCACATTGGACTGAGATAAATAGGATGAAGTTGAATAAGAACGAATGCAAAATACTCCACTTAGGAAGGAACAATCCGTTTCACACAGAATGGGAAGTGACTGTCTAGGAAGGAAAAACTTAAAAACCAATGAATAGTAGAGCTGCACCTTAAAGACTAACAAAACATTTAGATGGGATCATGAGCTTTTGTGGGTACAACCCACTTCTTTAGATCACTGGAGTATTAGAAGTCCAGATTCAAGAATAAATAAGGGAAGGTGGAAAGAACAAAAAGGAGGGGGAAAAGAAAAAAAGATAGCGAATTGGATTGTTCAAGTTATAAGAGGCTGATAAGATCATTTTGCACCTCTATAAGTACCCATTGTTTGATTGGTTAAGTCATTAGGATGTGGAAGATAGTGTGCAAGCCATCTTTATTTATTCCTCTCTGATAAAAATCAAACTCGTAAATGAAGTTCAGTTCCAACCCTTCCCTGTGTATTTGGCTTGTGCAATTGGCCTGAAACAATACTGTGACTTTGAGATCCATTAATGAGCACCCGGGTAGGTTAAAGTGTTCTCCAACAGGTTTCTGTGTGTTGCCTTTTCGGATATCTGATTTGTGTCCATCCAGTTTGGCCAATATACATGGCAGAGGGGCATTGCTGGCATTTGATGGCAGAGATCACATTAGTGGATATGCAGTTAAATGAGCCCCTGATGTAGTGGCTGATGTAGTTGGGTCCAGTGATGAAATCGCTTATGTAGATGTGTGGATAGAGTTGGCACCAGGGCTGATTGGCAAGGATAGGTTCCTGGATGATTATAATGTAGGTGTGTTGCTTGGTTACTGGAAAGAATTTGTTTGAGGCTAGGTGGTTGTCTATAGGCGCTAGACTATTAGTTGTTTTTTAAGTTTTTTTCAGTTACAGACTAACTTGGCTACCCCTCCGAAGCTTTTGTCAAGGAAGGAGTACTGCAGAAATGAATCTAGGGGTCATTTGAAGAAGTGGGTTGTACCCACGAAAGCTCATGATAATGCTCATCTACATGTTTTGTTAGTCTTTAAGCTGCTACCAGACTATTTGTTGTTTCTTAAGTTTTTCCTGTTACAGACTAACTCGGCTACCCCTCTGAAGCTAGGGATCATAGTGGACTACAAGCTAAATAGGAGTCAACAGTTGACACTGTTGCAAAACAAGCAAATATGATTCTGGGATGAATTAACAGGGGTGTTGTGAGGAAGACATGAGAAGTCATTCTTCTGATCTACTCTGCGCTGATTAGGCCTCAGTTGGAGTATTGTCCATTTCTGGGCACCACATTTCAAAAAAGATGTGGAGAAATTGTAGAAAGTCCAGCAAAGAGCGACAAAAATGATTTCAGGTCTAGAAAACATGACCTATGAGGCAAGGCTGAAGGAATTGAGCTTGTTTAGTTTGGAAAAGAGAAGACTGAGAGGGGACATGATAGCTGTTTACATGTATCTAAAAGGATATCACAGGGAGGAGCGGGAGGAGGGGAAAATTGTTCTTCTTTGCCTCTGATGATAGGACAAGAAGCTTAAACTGCAGCAAGGGAGGTATAGGTTGGACATTAGGAAAAACTTCCTAACTATCAGGGTGGTTAAACACTGGAATAAATTGCCTAGGGAGGTTGTGGAATCTCCTTCACTGGGGATATTTAAGAGCAGGTTAGATAGACATCTGTCAGGAGTGATATAGACGGTGCTTGGTCCTGCCAAGAGGGCAGGAGACCAGACTTGAAGACCTTTGAAAAGGTCCCTTCTCGTTCTAGTATTCTATGTTTCTATGATTTTATGATTAATTTCTAAACTGTTTTTGTCCCAGGGAGCTTTCAGGAAAATAGTCATTATAACTGTGGGTTTTGCTCTGTTTTTTAACCACTCCACTGACATGATATGGCCCATTTAGCCCTTTTATGATCTTCACTATGCAGATACTCTAGTGGATCCTGACTATATAGTTTCAAGCTAAGCCAAAAGGTATGGTTGTAAACTGAGAAAGTCCAATATATGTTGCAAATACAGTCTTTTCTTTGGAATCTAAGGCCAAGTGTGTTTGCTAGTACCCTTTTGTTAAATCAAATGTACTTCCAAAAGTGGGCAAGGAGTTATCAATGCAAGGCATCAGGTAGAGATCAAATTATGATATTGAGTTAAGTCTCTCCATTAAACCACATGTCGGGGGGGATATCATTCTTGTGTTAAGCTCCAGGCAGTTCACAAGAAGCTGATCTGGTAATTTTCAGAACTGGTATTTAAGTTTCTCTGGAGAAATTCAGTCTATTCAACATTGTTTCATGACTTGGAAATAGGGTTGCCAGGTGTCCGGTATTGTACCAGACAGTCCGGTATTTGCACGCTCTGTCCAGTAAAAAAATTCAGAACATACCAGACATGTGCAATGTCCGGTATGTTCTGATTTTTCCAGCTGCACACTGGACGGAAGCCTGGTGTGGGCGAGGGGAGCGGCTGGGAGTCCCAGCTGGGAGGTGGGGCCACAATTGCTGCTGGGAGCCCTCAATTGGTTGAGTGTGAGGAGGAGGGGAAGCCTTCTCCTTGCTTGTGCGTCACCGGGACCCTGTGTGGGACAGGCAGCAAGTGCTCAGGTCAATCCTGCTCCCCGCCGGCCAATTTGCTCATCCCCCCCCCTTCCCAGCCAGCTGGTTCTTCCCCACTTCCCCTCCTGATCTTCTCTGGCCAGCCCCCCTGCCCCACCTCCCAGCTCTGCTTCCTGCCGGCCCGGACCTCTTCCTTGTCTCACCCAGCCAGTGCTGCTGCACCTCTCCTTGCCCCCGCCAGTTCTACTTCCCCCCCTTCTTCCCTCCCCCGCTGCACTTCCCCCGACAGCTGTGCTTCCCGCTCCCCCTTCCTCCCGGCCACCCTCATGGCCCCTGAACCTCCTCAGCTGTGCTTCCCACCCCCCCTTACTCCCGACCAGCCCCGCCCCCTTCCGGCCAGTTCCCCCTCCCCCGATATCCCATGACCAGCCCCGTTCCAACCCCCCCCATGACCAGCCCTGCTTCCCGTTGCCCCCCCATACATCTCTCCTGGCCAGCTCTGTTGCCGTCCCCCTCCCCCGTTAGCTGTTTCCAGGCCTGCCCCCTTCTCCCTTAAATTTTGGTCCCTCCTCCCCTTTTGGTGTTTTCTCCTCAACAAAATTTTTTCACAGTGTTTTTTTTGGAGGGAGGGGGTATTCGGTATTTTCTTTCAGCCATCTGGCAACCCTACTTGGAAATCATGGCTTGGTGGCAGTTTCTACAGGCCTCAGCCTGCTTTTGGTCCAGACTTATTCCTGCTCCAGGCCTCCACTGGCTTCAGTCTAGCTCCCAGACCTACTCTTGCCTTGTTCCACCCCTACTCTTGACTCCTGATTACAGCTTTGATCCTTGGTTCCAATCCCTAGGCCATGCCATGACTATACCAAGAGTTGGACCTGATCATCTTTGCTGGTCTCTGACAATATCAGGCTCTTTGCCTCCTTGGTAATGTCAAAAGATGACGTGGAAAAAGCTGAAGCACTTAATGCTATTCTTGCCTCTGTCTTCACACATTATGTCAGATCCCAGACTACTGCACTAGGACATATAGTATGGGGAGGAGTTGAGCAGCCCGCAGTGGTGAAAGTACAGGTTAAGAACTATTTAGAAAGTACAGGTTAAGAACTATTTAGAAAAGTCCATGGGGCCTAATCTAATGCATCTGAGGGTTCTGAGAGAGTTCACTGATGTGATTGCAGAGCCATTGGCCATTATCTTTGATAACTCACAATGATTGGGGAGGTGCCAGGATGACAGGAAAATGGCAAATATAGTGCCCAACTTTAAAAAAGGGGAAAAGTAAAATTTGGGGAACTACAGACCTGACAGCCTGACCTCAGTCCCAGAAAAATCATGGAGAGGATTCTCATTTTGAAATGTTTGGAGGAGAGGCAAAGGATCATTAAGGGCAAATCATTCCTGACCATCATCGTTTTCGATGAAGAGATAACTGTCTCTGTGGATATGGGAAGCAGTCACAAGATACTAGCTGATTACAGCTTTAGATATTTTAAGTTAAAAATATCAGATGTCCAACCACAAATATGCCATGGTAATTCATTGGCATATGTGCTAATGAATGAAAGATACAGGCCTACTAACCTATGGGAAAAGGTATTTCTATATTAGTAGGGAGAGGAATGACATACAAGGAGCTGAAATCCCTACCAAATATGCACCATTGTAAAACACTGAAAAAAGCTATGTCCCAGTCTACATGTCCTGGGAGATGCTATGACGACAACCATAGAGAGAGTAAGGATGGTAAGTATGATAATAGGAATGATAATTAACCCTTTGAGGTTTTCTGCAAGGGGTGGTGGGAATATACGGATACATAAATGCTTATTTTGTATTTTCTTTACCTTCTTTGCTGGGTTGAAGTGGTTATAATTTGGCTAGTTCTGCTAATAAAAACATTACAAGTACTGAATGCCTTTCCTAACAATAATTTCTTCCATGCACAGCAGGGTCCTTGTAATAATTTCAATATTTCTGGGTCTGGTCATGAGGCAGAACTCTTCCAAATCACAGAATATTAGCTAGGAATTAATATATAATCAATAGACCAGACAACAACATGTGTAAAATGCCTTTCCTCTATGCCCAGTACAGGACCTCACAATCCGTATTTCCCTTTCCATCTTGTTTGTCTAATGATTATGGTGTAACAAGACACTTTGCAGGCAGTTATCATTTCCACATTTATTTCCTTTTTTTTATACTTACAAAATTTGAATAGAGAAAACTTATCTGGGTTTTTAGGCTCTTCCTTGGGAACCTTCATCTAATACAGTTAGGAATGAGATTTGGTCTCATTCATGGATTAGAATTGAAACAAATTTCCATTTCTAAGTTAGAAGGGGGAAAACTTTTCTAGCACCATCAATTTAAACTAGTTAACAAGCAAACTGGGATTCTACATATCAAAAACTACACATCTTATAAAGAAAAAAATAAAGAACAAACAAATAGACCAATTAAATCAGTCTCCAAGCACACATACTAAAACATATATGCATAAGTTACATATATGTTGACTTGCAAGGATCTGTCTTCAAAAATATGTATCTGGTCCATTCTGTTCACTCAAGAAATGCTGAAACATGAAAATGGCATGAAAAATATCATACGACAGTAACAATTGTCCATTACATCTTAGTAGAAACTGTCATATTTCCCCAGGGTCCAGCACAATTATAGATCTGCGTTTACATAACTGTTGTTGTATTGTTAATTTATTTTATTTCATCTGTGCTGATTTAACTGTTAAGCTACACACTATTCCTCTTCCTACAGTCAGAGGATGGCTTCATCACAATAACCATCTGGCCTGAACTGCTTTCCTTTCCTGTTCATAATCTGTTTCACATTCCACCCAGAAGAGTTTCTGAACACAAAAGGGCTTTACAGGCCTAGCCATTTATCTGACAGAACAGACTTCTATCCATCTGCAGATAGACTCACAGCTGTGATGCTATTCTGCAGAGAGCAATTTCCTAACCACTAGAGAAACTGTTTATTAAAAAGGGAAGCTTATCCTCTGATTCAGAAGGAAAGTTATGATATAAGGCAAAGAGTGTATAGTAGGTATGATTTCTCTAGCTATTTGTAAATCACTGCCACCTAACTGAAAAGCATTTTAAAACAACCATCTGTCAGTTTACATGAAACAATGTAATTCTACTGCTATTGTACAGAATATTCACAGCACAACACTTGGGGGCACTGATGATGGGGCACAAAGCCTTTCACCTCTAAGTCACTGCTTTGAGTAAGATCAGTCTTTTTAGCCCTATAATACAGATACAGAAACCAAGGCTCCAAGAAGTTGCTCAGCCTTAGAATCAAGATTAGACTCGACAGCTTCTGATTACCAGTTCCACTCTTGTCCACTACTCCACAATTCTCCCCCTCGCCCCCTACCAGGCAAGTCACAAGTTTCATTTCCATGCCTGTGATGGAAAGCCAGCACTGATGAGAGAGCAGGCAAAAGGTTTTAAAGTGGGATGGAGCGGGGAAAAAACAGTGATTGTTAAAGGTCAAATATTAAAAAGGACCTGGTTTTATTAAAATTCTTTTTAAAAGCATATAGGAAGACCGAAATGAAAAAAAAAGCAAGAGGAGAATCCAATTACCACTCACACATAACACAGCTAATTTCTCTTTTTTCCTTTTATTTTGAAAGCAGCTTGGGCAGTCAGGAGGCACTTCTATCTGAGCAGGGTCTTTTTATCCTTCTGGATTATAATCCTAACTAGAAAAAGCAACATTTGGTGATAAACACCATTTTAAGGCACATGAGGGGACATCTGAGGAGAGCTATTTGATTTCCTCACGCAGCACAAGCTGGTGCTAGGTTTGCAACATTACAGCTGCTGTTGATATTGTCATGACTCTGCTGCCACATTAATGACTGCTTCCCCTTCAGTGAACTGGGGGAAGGGCAAGAAGGACATTGTGTTACTCAGTTTAACATCCAGCCAAATCAGAGCTTCATAATCTCTATGCTTGAATACAAGAAAAACAAGTAATATCCTGAGTTTAGAAGAAACTAAGCTCAGAAGCTGCCAATGAATAGGAGCCACAGGCATTTCTCAGAGGATGGCTGGGTAGCAGCAAAACAACCTATTACTGGGATGGTGTCAATCATAGCACAGTATAGCAGACTAGCATTTATGCAGGAGTGAGGCATAAGGGTGATTGCATGTATTCAGCGTGAAAATGGTCCCCTGCACACCAATCAATCAAGACTTTGTTACTTTCATCCCCCTCCCGGCTATTGGCTGAGTTTGGAACTGTTAACTTGGTTTTTTTTACTATTTTCAAGTCATTGCACCAAGGGAGTCTGGACACTTCAGTTTCTGGTGGCTCTAGTGAAGTTGTCATCTGTCTTACTCAAAGTGCCTGGGTATTTACAGGAAACCACCAAACGACCAAGCTTGAAGAGCCTAGTGCACGGATCCCTTGAAGCACTTGTGTGCATTAGTGCTACACAGGACACATTATATATAGCATGTAGAGGACATTTGTGTGCAGCAACATGCACGGTAACAACCTGTAGTTAAAAGGTAAATGGGAAATTTCCCAATAATTTGTTGTTTAGTTCATTTTTGTATATTCAAAATGGGTCCAGTTGCTTGATCAGTGCCTCCCAAAACAGATTGGCTACGTCTAGACTGGCATGATTTTCTGCAAATGCTTTTAACGGAAAAGTTTTTCCATTAAAAGCATTTGCGGAAAAGAGCGCCTAGATTGGCATGGACGCTTTTCTGCAAAAGCACTTTTTGCGGAAAAGCGTCCGTGCCAATCTACACGCCATTTTCGCGATCGGGGCTTTTTTGCGCAAAACAATACCGCGTTGTCTACACTGGCCCTCTTGTGCAAAAGCATTTGCGCAAGAGGGCTTTTTCCCGAACGGGAGCAGCATAGCATTTCCACAAGAAAACCGACAATCTTACATGAGATCGTCAGTGTTCTTGCGGAAATTCAAGCGGCCAGTGTAGACAGCTGGCAAGTTTTTCCGCAAAAGCAATCAGCAACATCTGAGAGAACTTCGCTCAGGACTATCTTCAGTGGAGAGCGGTAATCCTTGCGGGATGACACAATTTGAGAGGTCCCGCTGCAGTGCAGATGAGGAAAGGTGGAGAAAGAGAAAAGAGGGACAAAAGCTGCCCCACGTCCCTCCAATAGTCACCAGCACCTGCCCCTTCTGCGATAAGACCTGCAGCACCAGAATTCAGCTAGTCAGCCATCAATGGATCCATAAATAAGAGAGTGACAGGAAGACGTCCTACTTGTTATTGAGTGATCACCAAGAAGAATAATGTTTCTCTCCAGTGAAGGCTAGGAGATTGATGCTGCTAAAGCAGAACCTCATTTCTGCACTGAGCCTCAGAGAAATCAGAGGGGCGTTGCATGGGAGCAGGGGGTTTCCCACAGGAAGCAGCTTGCAGGTTGAGGGATTCTTGACATGGCAAGTTACTGGACAGCAAGCTGGTGTACGCTAGTGTAGATTGATACCCTGGTCCAGTAACTCCCTGTGTAAACAAGCTCTGTAGTTAGCTACAGAGAGAACACATGCATTCTGGGATTAATAGAAGAATTCTTACAAATCCAGTTTAATTTTTTAAACAATTTCTGGTAACAAAAATTTTAAAAAAGTGAAAATAAAAAGGTTCTTTTTTTTAGATTACCCCCTTTTTGCCAATGGCAGGCCTATTTACCTTTTTTAGCGTTCTAGTTTATTTGTTAGTATCCCTAAGAGATGGTCCATATGATTTTATTTACCAACTGCTTTTTGTAGCACTATAGATCTATTTCTATTTTCTACCCATGTGCATCCAACAAGTCTCCTGGTACCATCTGGATGTTGCAGGAACCAAGGTGCCTGTTCATGAATCAGAGTGAAACTGTTTCACCACCGTGTACATATTTAAGTCTTTAGTCTCTTGATTTCCTAAGAAATGTCGGCAATCTTTCAACTATCCAAAAATCAGAAATGGGCCAGTCATGTCTATCATAATAGCTCTGGAATGTGAGAGCAAGCAAAGCTCCAGAACACAGAGCAAGAGAGAAATCAGAGCAAGAATGGGGAAGAATGGCTTGTATTTCTTTTTTAAAACTACAGAAAAGTCAGGCACATGCTTCTCACCATTGCAACCAAATTGCTTTCATCATCTTCCCTTCCCACTTCCTTCCAGGGTAAGTTTAATGCCACATAGTGAATTTCTTATTCCCAATTGTGAGCAGTTACTAGCACAAGTAGTCTTATTGATTTCAGTGGACCGCTTGTGCAATTAATTGCTCACCAATAGGAGTGAGTGATTTCCAGTTGGAGGCTTAGATTGTAAATTCTTTCAATGAAAGGGTATCTTCTGTATATAATATCTGCACTGTGTATCTTCTCTATAACATATCTTCCCTATATTCTCTTTCAGGGTACCCTAGCACAGTTTGGGGCATTCAGTAAAACAAGAATTAAGTTTGGAACTGGAACTGAAAAATAATAGGGGATTACAGTATATCAAAGCACATGCATCAGAGAATCACTAGACAGTGGGTTTAATGCATATTTATACTGGAGAGTCCACTTTTATCACCACCTTACTTTCAGCTGACAGTCTCTTCCCTAAACCAGCTTCCAACCAAGGGAATAAGCTGAATTTTTAACCCAGTTGTCCAAGAGTAGGAGTAGGGAATAAGAATGCTGAGAAATGCGAGAATGGCCAATTCACCAATTTCTGAGGTGTGAAAGGCAGCAAGTCTATGAAGTGGAATACAGAGGTGTAAATTACACAATTAGAAGACTGCTAGTTCAGTAAGAAAAGCAGGAGACAGCGTATAAAATAAACAAGTTCCTCCCCTGTGATACCATGATAGCCATGCAGCATTTCAGTGAAACCTACTGAGTGTCCTGCAGAAACTACAGGGGAAATCAACCTTTTCAATCCATTTATCCATTTTAAGGCATGAGGAAATGATAATTGTACAAAGACTTTGTCTGAAATATGAGTGTTTTATTAAATAAAGAATTACTGATGTTTACAATCTAATAAATGCAGACTTTTTTTTTTTTTTGCCCTGAAATAATTGTGAAAGGCTTTGTATCACTGGTGATGAGTGATCCTGAAGGACCTCTTCTCAAAGTGTGCATTATTATTAGGTATGTGTGTTACATTAGTGCCTAGCAGTCCCAGTCAAGGGTCACCACTGTGCTAGATGCTGTACAAATGTAGAAAAAAAAGGCCCCTACCTACAAGGAATTTACAGTATAACTATAAGGCAAGAGACAACAAATGGGTATGGCATAAGGAACCCACGAGACATATGTATGTGGGTAGGTCTGCTAGCTATGATAGTGGTCTGCTAGCTACTGTCAAGTTTTACATAAGTCTCATGGACAGAAAGAGTTTTGAGGGAGATTTGTAAAGAGGATAATGTGGTAGCTATGAGGATATTTACATAGGACTCTTCCTAAGCATGAGGCACAGCATGGGAGAAATCATGAAGCTCCTAGTTGGAAACTATAACAAGTCAGGGCTATTGCTGATCACTGGTGACAGACATGCCAGTTCAGCATGAAACAAGGTAGATAGTTTACAGGTTGGACCTCCCTGGGGCACCTTCAGGACCTGACTGGTCCTGGAGAGGTTTTTTGCCAGATCAAGGGAGTCTGGCTGCCAGACTTCCTGTCTCCCTTCTCTCACCCCATAGCTCAACTTAGCCACAGACCAGCTCCCAGATGCCTGCAGGTTAGCTGAGCCATGCACTGGCTCTTGCCCCCCCCCCCCCAGTCCAGCTGAGTCACATTCCGGGTCTTCCCAGCTTCCCTCCTTCCCTCTCTCCCCCACCAGAGCTCAGCTAGGCCGTGTGTCAGCCCCCTACATTTTGCCGAACTCCAGACTCCACCCCCACAGTGCACTTCAGACTCTCTGTTCTTGGAACATCCGTGATCCGTGTCAGACTAGAGAGTGGCAGTTTATAGAGGTGTAATGTATAGCAACTTCAGGCTTTGATCCTCCAACTGACACTGAACAGATGGATCTCCATGCCTGCATATAGTCCAAAAGGGATTCTTGTGATTCTAACCATCTATCAGCATTATATCAATTGTAGGATCAAAGTCTTATACTTCAAATTAAAAGCCATTTTTTTTAGGTAAAAATAAATGTTTTATATGTTTATTTTAAAACAGAACCATTTTATAACAGTGCAGACCCTCCAAAACTGGAAGAGTGCCATTTATAACTGCAGCTCTCCCGCAACCATAGCACTGATTTCAATAATACAGCTTTAGGCAAGGCCAAGTTTTTTTCTGACTCCAAACAGATGAGCATTTGGAAAATAAATAGAACTCACCAAAAACTGACAATGTGATTTATAAATTTAGGGGACAGGGGAAAAGCATTCAGAAAAACAATATAAAGATTTTTCCAGTGGGTACACAGTTCAAATAGTGTCTGTGCCATATGGAACATTGATGATTTATAACTGGGGAACTTGGAGCCGGCTAAATGTGTAACTCTATTCCCAGAATATTTATTAAAAAGAAGAATACTTCCCCTGTGGAACAGCATTTGCTATGCTAATTATTCCTAGTTAGAAATGAAAAAAAGAATAATTTAAAGAGCCAATTTCTCCCCCTTTGCTTTAACAAGGCATCATCGTAGAACAGCTTATCCTTTTTTATTTATTTTATTTGCAGATCAGCCAGTGAATCTGGAAGGTTTCAAGAAACAGTAGAAAATCTAAGGTCATGGGCTGCCACTCACTGCTGCACCATGAAGTTGATGCTCTCAGTCAGTGGGGTGAAGTGAGATGACTTACTGATGTAAGAAAACCACTGTAGCACAAGCTGAGGAACTGCTCTTGTAGCAGCACTAGAGGCAGAGACACAGCACACTAAGAAAATATAACTCTAAAGATGAGGATGGGGCAAAACAATACTGGAAAATCCCAAAGGGATATAGTCTCTAAAATGCACATAATGCCCTCCTCCGATTTCCAAGGAGTGATGCGTGGTTCAGTTAGGCTATGTCTACACGGCAGGCTTCTTACACAAGAAGCTTTTTGCAGAAGAGATCTTTTGCAAAAACTTCTTGTGCAAGAGAGCATCCACACTGCATGGATGCTCTCTTGAAAGAAAGCGCTGATAGCTATCCACAGAATGGTTACCAGGGCCCCTATGCTTTTTCCTGTTTTTGCGCAAAAAAACCCTGTTGCCCGTCCACAAACACCTTTTTGCACAAGAACTCTTACACAAAAAGGAGTTATTCCTTCTAGAAAGAGGAATAACTATTGCACAAAACCTCCTCTGTTCTTTCAATTTTTTTACTCAAAAACACACTTACGGTGTGGACATCCACAAGTTTTTGTGCAAAACCAGCAGATTTTGTACAAAAACTCTGTAATGTAGACATAGCTTTAGTGAATGAAACAAGCTTAAAGATCCAAAGAAAGTTGACATAGAAGTGAAAAATGGTTGTGGAAATACAAAAAGACAGACATAAGTCGAAGATGCTCTGATGGTTAACTCCAATTCCCTCAGCATCTGAGGAAAAAAGTGTAAGAGAGGTTCTTGCTTGAAGTCCTGTATGTCACCAAATAAAGATTGTAGGACCTGGGGGGCAGATAAGTTAGATAATAATTGGTCTATATTGAAACTGAAAATATCATGATGCTACCCTCTTTCTATTTATTCTAATAGGTATCTTGACCATTGTACTATCATACAAGGAGAAAGTCACTCGCTAATGTCAGACATTGTAGACTGAGACTGTCATAACAATGGGCTGGTGGTTGCTAATAACAATCATGCCATTTTCAGATTTCATCCAAAATGAAGTCCTGAACACCTTCAACACCACGCAGTTTCCATTATTTTGCTGAAGTGGTGTATTCACTGAGGCAATGCAAAGAGGCTGGCCAGAAGAACTGTATTACAGCTTTTGGTAACGACATTGTTACTAAGCTGATTCTCTTTTGCTACTATGTCCAATGATAATTATACCACAAAACTTCCTGAAATGGTTGCTAAAAGATGGAATTAAAAGAGATGGGTCCCAAGCAGCAATACTTATGTCCATATCAAATATTACTTATCATTTGGGAGTGTTTGGATCCAGATTCACACTAATAAAAAACATTGAGTATGTCTCTTTAAGAAGAATTCTTGCACTTCAGCAATAATATACAAAACACAAAGGCTGCGTCTAGACTGGCATGATTTTGCGGAAATACTTTTAATGGAAAAGTTTTTCTGTTAAAAGTATTTCCGCAAAAGAGAGTCTAGATTTGCAAGGATGCTTTTGCACAAAAAATACTTTTGTGTTCTTGCGCAAGAGGGCTTATCCCTGAGTGGGAGCATGAAAGTATTTGCGCAAGAAGCACTGATTTTGTACATTACAAAGTCAGTGCTCTTGCGCAAATTCAAGAGGCCAGTGTAGACAGCTGGCAAGTTTTTGCGCAAAAGCAGCCACTTTTGCGCAAAATCTTGCCAGTCTAGACGTACCCACAGCGTAATTGTTATTGCTTTAGGCCATATTCCTGAAAACAATTTTAATAGGTTATTCATCTGTGTAAGAGTTTGTAGAGTCAAAGTCTAACAGATAACTTACAATGGGATGAACACAGGAATAGCTGACACAAACCTTCACTTAAAACCATATCTACACTAGGACTTATGCCAGCAAAACTTATTAACTCAGGCGTGTGGAAAAGAACACCGTTCCCGTGCCCCTTCCCCCCCCCCCCCCACGTCATAGGCTTCTACAGCACTATGTCAGCAGGAGATGCCACTTGTTGAGCTGGTTTTATTATGTCAATCAATGGAAGAGCACAACACAGACACATAAGCGCTCTTACAGAGGCACAGCTGCATCTGTCCAGATATTCTGCTGTAACTCGTAAGTGTAGACAAGAACTAGATCGCAAATATGGTGATTTTTTTAGATTTAAAAAAAGATTTTTATATTTAAAGAGAGTCCAGAAATTTTTTTAAAAAAATGTATTTTATTTGTATTTTGTGTTTCTGATTCCAGCTGAGAACAAAAGGAGAATAGAAATATTAGGAGAAAGAGTTTCTAGCTAGATCCTCCATGGCCAAAATCAGGGAGTATCAATAATCTCGGGCCGGGGAGGGGGGGGGGCAGGGTTCAGATC
The DNA here is from genome assembly GCF_049634645.1 of Pelodiscus sinensis. Taxonomy (NCBI): domain Eukaryota; kingdom Metazoa; phylum Chordata; order Testudines; family Trionychidae; genus Pelodiscus; species Pelodiscus sinensis. Next base: position 74,212,599 of record NC_134713.1, read on the forward strand.
ATTTACAAAAATAAACAATGTTCAGGTAAACATTCAGGACCAAATTCTTTGCTGATATAACTCCACTACATCAGTAGCAAATGTGGCCCTCAGACTGTTGCATTTTTATCTGAAACAAGCCTTCATTTGAATTACAGTAAAGACCACAGTATAAAGGCCCAAAAGTGACAAGTTCCCCCAATGCTTAAAATAAAAACGCCACATTATGAATAATAAATCTGTACTTCAATTCTCAATTTTCTCCACTTTTGTTATCAAAAAGTTGATAGAGAAAAATAGGCTCCTAAATCATATCTTTAAAACATTAATACGCAGTCTTATATTTGAAATGAATGTTTCGGTTGACTCCTGTTCCTGAACGATTGATGTATGGCATATCATGTGCTGTTGAATGCCATCCAGTCTATAGTCATTTGATTGCCATGTTCTACCATCTCACAATGGATTCATCTTGGAGTAACATGACAGAATTTCTAAAAAGCCTGTTTATACCTGTTTGTGACCTGCTGACAAAGTAGGATCTTCACTGTCATGTTATAAATCTGTCTGTCATGTGTTTCCATTTACTATGTAAAGTACTGAACAGGAAGCAGTCAGTTGCTGAAAAATTCTTCTGTTTGTGCTCGAGTCAATTTTGTTTTCTGGGGACGCATAAATAAAAGTGAAATAGGACTGCAGGTGTTTTTAATTACTCTTGCTATTAAACTATATTGTTACCCAGACAAAGAACTATTTAAAATAAATGTTGGCTGTAAGAATGCAGAAGAATTGAGGGGATTTTTTTCAAACATTTCTCTCTACAGTACAAACTCATTTCTTAGATCATACCACACAGCTGTGCAGTAAATGAATATGCTTATGGCTATAGTTATGATAAATTCTTTGAAGAAAATCCCTTCTGTAGAAACATCATCAAGTACCATATAAAACAGAACGTACATTCCATCCCATTAGTTTCAGATCTTGGTTCTTTAGTACTAGATGGTTTCAAGTTTACCTGGAAAACCTTTCATAAATATTTTTATTTTTAAAAGTAGTTTTGTCATTCTAAAGACTAGAGTACAGAGTAAATATTTATCAGGAAGTACATATGACTATCATTTATGGAAAATCATAAATTGTGTGTGTTTGTGTGTGTGCATGTGTATATATGAAGAAAGATTCTGCTCTTTAAAAAGATGACAACTTTTTTAAAGTCTTAGACTTAACATAAATTCCAATTTATGTATGCTTTCCTAAATGCAGGGGATGTAAAAGGTAAACAGTATTTAAGTAACAAGAAAAGAAAGTAAATCAAAAACACATTCAAATTACAACAAAGCTTGTGGTTGTGGCAAATTGCTTTAAATATAACTGTCCTTATGGTTACCAAATTTGTTTTCTTAATCCTTGTGTAAAACATTTATTGAAGTAATTTTTCTATACAAAGCATATTTTCTGCCCACTGAACACAAAAACACAGCAATGATATGGTACATTTACTACTCAACATGCATATGGTTTAATTCAAAAAGAGTGCATCTATTATTTATGTCAATAGAGACAGTACATTTTTAATGATTCTGAACAATTTTATTTTCAAATAATTATGTAGATTAGATTTTGAATAGAATTCATTTGTATGTAGGAAATATTCACCCTCATCATTGTTAAAATCAGATGACAGTCTGGTAATAGATCAGTAAAGTTCAGAGTCAATTGTTTTTTTAAAATAAACAAGTTTAGCAATGAACCACTCCATTTTCAAAGCAGTAATTGGGGATTCAGCCACACATCTTTTATTTATGTCAATTGGAATCATACAACTAAGACACCTCTCCCACAGCTTTGAAAACACAGAGGCAAGAATGTTTAATATAAACATCTGAAGCTTATTAAAGAATAAGTGACTGCAGATTAATTTACCAAAATGACTACATGAATGAACAAGCATCCTATTCTTTGTATTCTTACAATGCCCTTAGCCATCTAACGTAATAAGCCAGACTGGAGCAGTGAAAGTCCTAAATTCTCTGTTTATATTGGAACTGAAAAGCTTCTAGGAAATTGAAATTAAAATCCTCAGATCAGGTACTTATTTTCTAGCTGTTTCATACAGTACTTCAAACCTTTTTGTTTTCTTTTACTCCATGGCATAGATTTATAGCACTGGCCATCTGTTCATCTTTTAACGTAACATACACATGCAGCTTTTATATTTTCATATTAAAAATAGCCTCTTCTATTACTGCTATCATTTAAAAACAGGTTTTTATTTTCAAAGGTAAACGTTTGGAAGCAACCTATACACAGCATGTTCCAAAACACATCTAAGTGCTAATAATAAAACAAAAAGTCATTCAGGAGTAGGGTGGAATAGCATGTGATTATTAAGGATAGGACCAGGAATCATCAGGAATCTCTAGTACAACATTTTAGGTACATTGCATGCAGAGTAGGAGAAAGTCAAAAGCTACCACCTTAAAGAAAAAGACCAGGTAACATACTAAAAGCTATCATGTTCTCCTTTTCCCACCTCATAGGAGACTTGAAACAAAGAAGCATATAGGGCCTACTTCACTTTTCATAGTTCAGCAGAAATCCACAGGGCAGAAACATTGGCTCTGCTTCATGGTTTTGCAAAGGTTTTGCTGTTAAAGATTTGCCTGTCAAAAATGCTCTTTGTCCATTGTCCTTTACTAAGAGCTACGAGTTCTGGATTTTTTTTTCCCTTACCAATAACTATAAGCAGACATGCACTTTCAGCTATAATTGTATATGTTATCTGTCATTATTTTTAAGCATTTCAGCTCAGTCAGCCATTGACAACTGCCTCCTGTTCCCACAAGGAATTCCACATTAACAGTTCAGTAAGCTTACCACATGTTTTACTTATTTTAAAAGGGAAAAAAAGTTGAAACACTGAGTATTTAATTAGGGTGACCATATTTCACTATACTGAATTCAGGGCAGCTGGTAAAATTACTCGTATTCAACTGAGTTCAATGGCAATAAATCAGAACTATACAATACAAATGTTTAAATTATCATCATGTTGACTGAAACCCTACTATAAAGAAATACTGTAAGATTATTTTTTATTTGGCTTCTTATCTTTCAGGCTTTAGGGTTCACTCAGGGAAAAATTATACATCCACGTTCCTGTACACCTCTCACATAAGGAGTGTGAAAAACCGACTTGATCTTCCCTGCACCACTGTCCCTGCCAGGCTGGGTCCCTGGGATGGACATGCCTTGCCTGGTTCCTGGCACCGCATCCAAAGCAATAAATGGGAGTGGCGGGGGGAGCACATGAAGGTTCACAAACCTCCCTCCCTAGATTTCTGTCAAGGTTCACAGCAGAACGTGGCCAGCAGTAGCCTTTTGGCACTGTGTGGGAGGAAAGGGACAGGAGCTGCTTCTAGCTGTTGGTGGGAGGGTGAGAAGGAATGACCTGGCCCATATCTTTGTAGAGCTCATCTCATCCCCACCCTTCCCCTGTGGCTCGAAGCAGCTTGTATTTCCTTCCCACAGAGTGTCAAAAGGCAACTAACACTTCCAGGCTGCTGCTGGCCACTGACATAATTCAGCTCCCTCCCATCTCCCTGCTACAATGCAGGCAGGAAGGGGTTAAGCCCTAAGGATGAATTGTGCACCAAGACTCAGAATACCTGACTGCAGTACTTCAGTGAACGCAGCCAGAGGGGTGGCTCAGGAGTGCAGGATGCTTAGGGGATGGTGCAGACCTATGCACCTATGGGGGCAGCAGCCAAGGGCAGTACAGGGGAGGATTCAAAGGGAGTGATAAGTAGGGTTGCCAGATGGTTTCAACAAAAATACCGGACATACTTGATATTACATCACAATCTACATTACATCTTATATAGAAAATACCGGACATTTATATTTTCTCAATTTGTTTCCCAAACAGAAAGCTCAAACACTGGACAGTCCGGTTCAAAACTGGACACCTGGCAACCCTAGTGATAAGCCCTGCCCAGAAGTTACTGTGGTGATTGTGGTGCCTGCAAGTTCAGGAGGGAGCAAGTTGTACATTAAATCTCACACACACACACTCTAAAGCTTAGCTGAGAGGCAGAAAGGCTTTCCTCATGCTAGTGCTGTGCACATGCAAGGGCTCAGCTCCTCCTGGCCAGCACCTCAAGTCGGAGGGTCATGGGTTTTCCCAGCATGCCACAATAGCCTGAAGCAGTGGGAGGAGGATGGAGCCTGCTGACCAGATTGTTAGGGAGCTGAGTATTCCAACCGGGGGCTGGATCTCTGTGCAGCACTGGGAATGGGATGTTCTCTGCCAGGGGAAGGATGTAAAGGAAAAGCAGAGCCAGGAGGGATGAAGAGGCACAGCAGGAAGAAAACAGCAAGAGAGGAAGTATATAAGGGTACGTCTAGACTACAGGCTTTTGTCGACAGAAGTTTTGTCGACAGATACTGTCGACAAAGCTTCTGTCAAAAAAGAGTATCTAGACTACAGCCAGTTCTGTTGACAAAGCAAGTCGCTTTGTCAACATGAGAGTGCAGAGGCAAAGGACAGTGTAGATGCAATAATGCCGTCTGTCGACAGAACTCTGTCAACAAAAGGCATCATTCCTCATAGAATGAGGTTTACAGCAGTTGACAAAACTGCTGAGTTCTGTCGACGTTATGTCGACAGAACTCAGCGGCAGTGTAGATGCAGGTAGGTTACGTCTACACTGGCATGATTTTCCGGATATACTTTTAACGGAAAAGTTTTCTGTTAAAAGCATTTTCGGAAAAGCACGTCTAGACACTTTTCCGCAAAAGCACTTTTTGTGAAAAAGCGTCCGTGGCCAATCTAGACGCGCTTTTCCGCAAAAAAGCCCCGATCGCCATTTTCGTGATTGGGGCTTTTTTGCAGAAAACAAATCTCTGCTGTCTACACTGGCCCTTTTGTGCAAAAGTTTTTCAGAAAAAGACTTTTGCCTGAACGGGAGCAGCATAGTATTTCCGCAAAAGCACTGACAATCTTACATGAGATTGTCAGTGCTTTTGCAGAAATTCAAGTGGCCAGTATAGACAGCTGGCAAGTTTTTCCGCAAAAGCAGAGGATTTTGCGGAAAAACTTGCCAGTCTAGACACAGTCATATAGTTTTGTCAACAAAAGTCCACTTTTGTCGACAAAACCCTGTAGTCTAGACATACCCTAAAGGGCCAATGGGTGGCCAGCAGAGGTGACACATAACCAGTTACTGCCTGGAGCTTGCCTGCATTCATCAGCCACTGCAGCTTGCAGTGCACAGCAAATGCTGACCAGAAATGGGACTGAGGAGGGCATCAGCCCTTTTTCATCAGTGAATGGATCCTGCCACACTCTCTGCTGGTGGTCGAGCAGCTGGCGACAAGGGATCCAGCTAGCAGCAGGACCACTGCTAGGGTATGTCTACACTACCACCCTAGTTCGAACTAGGGTGGTTAATGTAGTCAATCGAAGTTGCAAATGAAGCCTGGAATTTAAATATCCCGGGCTTCATTTGCATCTTGCCGGGCGCCGCCATTTTTAAATCCCCAGTAGTTCGGACTCTGCCCGCAGCAACACGCGGCATGGAGTAGGTAGTTCGAGCTGGGGTGGTAGTGTAGAAATACCCCTACTGACTGGAGGGGAGAACAGAAAAATGTGCCCATTTTTAAGAAAAGACATTGAACAGAAATAGATGCAAGACTGATCCCTGTGGGACCTCATTCAATATGCCCTTTTAGATTGACTGTGAACCACTGATACCTACTCTCAGGGTACAATTTCCCAAACAATTATGCACCCACCTTGCAGTAGTTCCATCAAAACTATATTTATTCCTTATTCCATATCAAAACAAGGTGTAAGAACCTGCAGGGACCATCACAATCCTGTGCTGCTGATACCTCCACATCACCAGTAGAGGCTTAGGGTGGGCTGCCACGGGAGGACCCTATGAAGCTGGGGTCACCAGAAAGTACCGCCCAGTAGGAGATGGGTACCATCCCCTTGCAGGCTACTTATTGATTTTTACCTGTACTTAAACCAGGATGCCATGAAGGGGGGTTGTCTGAGCAACAACAAACTGCCTACCTGCCTCAGCTCCAGACCCAGCTTGTGATAAATGCTAGACTATGAGCCTGACCATACATGGACATCAGGACTTATAAGTAACAAGTTACTAGAGTCCATTTGCTAGAAAATCTAGTCACAAACACACAAGTGAGACAAGCTTGATTCCCCTGTGAGAAGTTTTGGAGATGTGGGAAGAACAACACAGATCTTAAAAACAGCTATAGAGAGAAAACAGAAAAGTAGAAAAAGACATTCTTTAGGTCATGGATCTGCCTCAGAATGAGGCGTGTGGCACTGAAAGTATGAAATGAAAAAGAATCAAAGAAACACCCAATATATGAGGAATATAATTAAACTCTGTATTTTACTTCCTACAATTCATCTTATCCCAACCCCTGCAATACTACCTCATAAACCCATAAGGTCATGGTAGGTGACTGGAGGGAGCAGGAATGTCATTCAGTTTATAGGTCAGTCCCAGGGCCACCCACTGCCCCTAGAGTCTGATCTGCACATATCTATTTGGAAAGAAGACAGCAAAAACATTAAACAGAAAAGCGGGGCTCATTGCCACAGTTGTATACACACAAGCAACCATTAAAGTTAAGATACTTTAGAATGAGTTTAGGTTAAGACTAACAAGAGATAAAATAAATGAGAAGGAATTACTAGCCAGAGTTGTTACACAGACTTTTTTGGGCCCTAGCTTGGTCTATGCTGCCATATAAGACCTTGTGCCTCTCTCAGCACTTCCTTCAGTATCTTGGATAGCATTGGGAGTGTGATGGCATGAGTACACAAGAGCATATCCTTTGTCCAAATAGAACTATGTCTTGAACCAAACTATCATGTCTATAGTATCAGTCCAAAGGAAGGGCAATTCTCCTGTCTCTCTTGTAAAATAGATGTATCTAAAGATGTAGGCACACTTTAATAAACAAAGACTATGGACATGATATGATGCTCTTATTAGGATGATTTTAGAAGATGCAGAAAACCAAAGACATTCCAAGTCACAGAACAGCAAAGTGATGAGATTTATTTCTATTAATATTGTTGCTTTCTTCACCCAGCTCGAGCTCTACCAATAAATTAAAAGCTTCTTTCTTTTTACTCATCTCAAGCGTATTTGTAATGACATTTGTGTTGCTTAGGTGTTTGCATAATATGTGCTTTGCAATAACCACTTTCTCCCACTAAAATACAAATTACATTATTTGTGTAGTTGCTAGTGGTTTTGCTTTCAGAATTTCTTTGGGGAACAAATTGCAGCTTTTTATAATATTTTTTTCTCTCTTGCAGCAAACTTCCTGAGAACCACTGTATATTTTCAGATATCCTTCTATAGTTCACCTGTTTTAAATGCAAATTAAAGATGTTAGTAACTAAGTCTCATGTCTTTGGGGTTTATACCGTGGCTCATGGTACCACATTAGATCCATTTATAAGCCAACCTTTTTTTGGGAAAAAAAATCCTGCTATGAAGAGCAAGGGTTGTCTTATAAATGGATCAGCATAAACTCCAATTTTTCCACGGGGGAAGGGGGAAAGAGGGGTCAGCAAATTTCAATTTCCAGGCAGCAGGGCAAACCGCTGGTGCACTGGGACTTTTTATCCATGTGGAGCATCTGCAGGCTTGGAGCCTGTCAGCTCCTAGTCACTGCTGTTGACCATTCTGGGTCAAGAGAAGCAGTGGGAAGCAGCAGCCAGCACATCTCTTGGCCCATGCTGCTTCCTCAGCTCCTTTCTCCTTCGTCCCCTGCCTATCCATGGAGGATATGCTAAGGATGCTTTCATGACCAAAGGCAGCTCCTGCCCCAACACTCCCAGCAATTAGGGTGGTATCTAAGTGAAAACTGGTGTTTATTGTAGCAGGATCTTGATACATCGAGCACAGTCCTTGTAATGTTTCCTAAAGTCTGAATCAGGAAGATGTTTGGCACCCATATTTCGTACCAGCTGGATCCCTTGTATTATTTTTACATTCAGTTTCAGATACGGTAAGCACTGGATAAAAAAATTAATGCTGAAAACAAACTTAAATGTAATCAGATTAGTACTTTGTTATAATCAATTAATATGAAATCTTTTCATATGAAAAGCTAATCTCTTAGCACAGCACTAAGGGCCTCTCACCCAAAAACTAAGAAAGGGATACTCCAGACTCTAGGGCACGTCTACACAGCAGCATTATTTCAGCATAATTGATGTTATTTCAAAATAACATAGTGCGCATCTGTACTGCAAACTGGCGGCTTGTCAATACAGGCAAACTAGGTGGTCACCTAGGGTGCCAAGATAAATGGCCACTGAGGGCTTTGAAGGCGAGGGCGCCGATCGCACGTTTTGTCTAGGACGCCAGATGCCAGCAGCTTGTCTAGGGCTGCTCCTGACACTGCGAAACATTATTTCGAAATAATGTCAAGATGGGGGACTTTTTACACTGACTCATGGTAACTCTCATTTCACATAGAGTAAGGGAAGTTGAAGGAAGAAAGTTCTTCCTTCGACTTCCTGATATGTAGACAGCACCAAAAGCTGAATTAAGCTAATTTGACTACAGCTATGCAATTGACGTAATTGAAATTGCATATCTTAATTTGAATTTTGACCTGCTGTGTAGATATACCTTAAATGAGCAGCTTTTTTGTTAGCAGGAAAGTAAGCATAATCATTTTTATTACGCACATTGTGTAAAGTAACCCAAAACAATAAAATGTCTTATTTTCTGTTCCACAGAAACAACATGAATCAGAGGGAAACAAAACTATCAGTAGGCCAAGTTTAGTGGAGACATTCTTCCATAGTCTGGGTTTGCTGATGTCCAACATGGACAGTTGTGTTCAGACCACTAGCCCAACTCATCTTCCTTGTGAGGAAAAAAGAAATTTTCTGAAAAGCAGGAAACGTTTGGTAGAAAGAGGAACTAAAAAGAAGGTAAGTTGTAGCACAACATGTTAAACACAATCCACGTCAGTCTTTGAAACTGCTAATTCTAGGTTGCAGCTCAAAAGGATCTCAGGAAACAGAAATATCTCAGCTGCTCCTAGACAGTGCCATTTTCCCTAGAACTAAACCAAAAAGATCATGTCAATGATGATTCTGCCTTTGACACCAAAGGAACTGCTGAGGAAATTAAACACTAAAATACCTGCTATTCGCAACAAAAGTAACCACGAGACTTTTTAAACTGAACTAAAGAAAGACAGGCTTTGAGAGAGAACACAGATAGAGCCATAACAGAACAATTCACTCAAGGGAACAAAACCACCTCATAGTCAACAGAGAGTCAAAAATAGAAAGATAAGTATCTGATTTTGATCAGGAAGTATACAACTCAAGAGGCAACAGTTACATAAAGCAATCTGACAGGTACAAAAAACCACTGAAAATAACAAGGAAGAAGTTAAAAACTGCCTACCAAACAAGGATATTCTAACTTTGTTTGGCTGAGCTCTGTATTGACAGCCTATAGGGCTGTCCCTAATTTACATGCAATAGAGCACAGTTCAGCCACCCTTGTCTCTTTTTTATTAAATAGCTTTATGGATTTAAATGTGGTGTCACTGAAATACTGATGGGTAGAATTCAATCTGGGACCTATGGAGCTTAGTGCATGAGCCTCTACAGTATGAGCTAAAAGCCAAGTGCCTGTCAGCTAAGGCTGCAGAGCAGATTTATTCTCTCTGTAAGTGATCTCCGTACCGCTAGATGAGATGGTACACTACACCCAGAAGAGCAGCACAAAAATCTCCTTTTATATTCAAAATCTTAGGTTAGTTCTCATAGGAATCAGATACACATTACTTCACCCAGAAGAAGCACTAAAGCAATTTTGGGCAGTAGGCAAAACCCAACTACAGAGACAGGAGCCAACAGTTTGGATCAGGGGAATTTGAAAGCTCTAAGTTCTTAAGTATTCAATCTTTATATGTAATTACTTCTTGAAAGCTGGAGTCAGAGGTGCAACTAACTTACCTTCATCTTCTCAAATTCTTAGCAAGATTTATTCATAAAAAAAGATACCAAAATTGGAGTTACTCAAATAAGTTAAAATTATTAAAAACTCAAAACTCTTCTTTATTTGATTCAGCCCTCTACAATAAATAAACTTTCACTTATTTGGTTTCAGTGGATGCTCTTGACTGTTCTTTCTTTAAGGAATGTAATGGAAGGTCATACATTTGGTTTCTTATTACATCTTCCAAAACAGATAGCTTAATACCTAACTCCTATTTCAATTACCTCCAACTGAAATAGGGCATTTAAAACATTCTCTGTACTGGACTCTGAAATGCAATTCACCTATAGCTGTTGATCTCTACAAGACTTAGGAGGACAAACATAGTCTAATTAAAAGACACAAAGGGTTTTAAATTGAAAGGCTTTGAAAAAAAAGATGAAGGAAAATCTTGTCCGTAGGATTAGAACATTTGAACTGTGACAAAATAAGGAATGGAATTCACAAACATTCTGTATATTATTTTCATTTTGTATATGATTACACACAAACAAGTATATTAAAAGAAAGTTACTGTGAACATTCTGAGCATGTGATTAACTTAAGTGTCAAGGTTGGGATGGCGACTACGGAGTGGAAAAGTCAGAAGAGTGAATGACTTGAATAACTGTGTCTAGTGTCAGGGCTCAGCATTGGTAGATACTATTCCCACACAAAGTAACTTGGAATTCCCTAGATGGAGTCACCAGGAACCAGACTGATCGTATGTCTACACTACAAAATGATATCAACTTAACTCATGTCAACATTCACTTTTACAATGTCCAACACAACGTGCCTGGAACACTTATGCAATTTAACTGAGAGTATGAGGCAAGATGGAAAAGCTTCAGAAAGCCAGCAACAGTCAGTATAAGCAATGCAATGTCTACAGAGACACTTCAGTCACCTAACTACATCAACTTAGGGACTATGCCTCTCATGGAGGAGAAAGTTATTAATTCAATGTAGCTTGCAAATTATATTGGTTGTAAAAGCGGCGAGGAGTCCTGTGGCACCTTATAGACTAACCGAAGTGCTGGAGCATAAGCTTTTGTGGGCAAAGACCAAGTTTGTCAGATGCATGTCTGCTGAAAAAGGTGATAACAAAACATTTTATCAAAACAAGTTCCAACTGGCAAGTTTACGCCAGCTGGAGAGCCATTTAAGGACATTAAAGGAACAACCTTAACAACATGTCCATGAAGAGCATGTCCATGAAGTGATGCACACACCAACAGCAAAAGTAAGTATTGATTCTGACAAATATATTAAGCATCTGGAACTAGACATCATATCACACATTACAAAAACATGAAAACTGTAATTCTAAAGTTAAAACCTAGGAAAGGTACAGATGAAGACCAAGTCACCAGGGATACATTGAAAACTTAGACTGAGGAGACCACTGAAAAAATTTTCACCTAAAATAAATAGTACTTTCTAATAAAAAAAGAAAATCACAGGAAGTATATACTGTAGCTTAAATATTTAGATTGCCTTGAAATTAAATTGTGTCAGAGTTGAGCCACTCACCAAAAGGCTGCACTTCGGCCTATTGAGTAGGATTTTTGTTTTAACATTTTGTTTAGCAACATTCAGGAAATTGATGCCTTAATGAAACCTTTGAAAAACAAAATCTCTTCAGACCTTCCTCATATGCAATCTTGAAAACACTATGTTATGTAATGCTTTGGTTCTAAGGGATGAAATATGAGCTGCTTTCTAGAAGGAGAGCGATCAGTTCTGTCTCTCTCATTGCTACAAACACATGAATTGTTGCGACTGATGGGCACTATGGTGAACAAACGGAAAGCATCACCTGCAGTGGAAATACATCATACATAGAAGTGACACATACACACAAAAGGGCTATAAATCAGAAAACGAATTAGCTACAAAAATAGGAAGCTTCCTTCCTATTTACATCAATCATCACAAGAGCTGGAGCAAGCATCAGACTAGCAACATTTGCTTCTGGCTCAGCAAACCTGCAGATCCTCTGGTGGTACTCTTTTACCAGCCAACATGCAAACAGGGGGATGAACCCTATGAGACAATTTATGTTCCCATATTTAACCATGTGCAGAAGTCTTTGTAGATTAGACATTAGGACACTAGAAATTACCACATCCCACTTACTTGATGTAAGTACCTTGTTGGCTTTTTAATCACCTGAGTTTCCAAACTGTTTATTTTTCAGTCTTTCTTCTTTGATATACACATAGACACATGCATACTATGATGCAGAGAGAGAGAGAGAGAGAGAGAGAGAGAAGGTTGATGAGGTAATATTTTTATCTGACCAACTTAAGATGGTGAGAGTCAATCTTTCGAGCCTACACAGTGCACTTCCTTAGCCATCTTTGATCTTTGGCTCATCTATCTATATAGAGAATTTGTATGTCCTGATTATCACAGGTGTAGATTAATGGATTCCAAAGCCAAAAGCTACAATTACAATCATCTTCTCCAGAGGTGGAGAACCTTTTTTGGGCTGGGGGCTGCTAACCCACAGAAAAATCAGTTGGGGGTGCACAGAAGTGAGATGGCAAAAAAACCAACAACAACCACAAAGCCTCACTAAGGTGGCCCCTGATTGAGAAGGAGAAAGACATTCCACACATTCCCCTCATGCACCAGAGCCTGTGGGAGCCCAGACCAATAGATTTTGTGTGCTCCAGCCCTGCTGGGAAGCAGCAAAGGTCTGGAGCACCAGCAGAGACTCCCCAATGCTGGGGGGGGGGGGGGAGCCCTGAGCCTTGGGGGCTGGATCCAGGCAAGCCAAGGTCCACATCAGGTTGTCAGGTCTTAGATTCCTCACCCCAATCTTGTTTGACTTTCTGTATAACACTGGCCATAGAACTTCTCTGAAGATGCCCTTTGACCTACAGTATATATTTTTAAAAATAATCCAATCTTTATTTTTAAAAAATCCCTGTCTGAACTTGTCTAACTTCAACTTCCAGCTATCAGATCTGTTGTGCTGAAGTGATGTTGATTAAGCAAAGTCAGGAAAGTAAGTAGAATATTTCCTATTGGAATGTATTTTCTAAGGGTCAACTTATCCCAAATTCTCAGTTACTGAGGGACAATCTTCATTCACTACTGTATTTATTTTCTCAAATTAACTCTAAATGTAACCTTTTCATAAGTGAAATAGCAGAACATTTGGATGCTAATAAGTAAACTGTATCATTAAATTAATTAATATAAATTTGAGTTATAGCTGATTATGTACTATATGTATTGTATGACTTCTGAGCCAACCTTTGTACTTTTTGCTCAATGTAATCACTATACCCAGATGTACAGACACATGTTTATTAACCAGAGTATTTGAATTATATAATTTTAACATTCACTTTAATAAAAAAATCTTAAAATTTTAATGCAAAGGTAATGAAATATTGACATCCTTCTGTATGATTAAAGGGCAACTGAATTGTACTTGCAACACCTAACTGAGGAGCCTATGATGTATCACACTCTGCATTGATACAAGCACTACAACATAAGAAGCCAAGTATTCATGTGCACAAGCAATGTACTAACTGAGCAGTTGTACAGTGACATAACATGAGTTGACATAAGTTTGTAGTCTAGACTAGGCCTAAATCTTCCTTCACTAGACCTTTCTGTTAGTCTTCTCTGCTAGTTGCAGCTATATTTCTGTTTTCTTTATCTGCAGCTATCATTCACTGATGGAGTGTTCACTGAAGCCATCTACTGTTCATTTTAAGATCAAACACCCAAAGCCATATCATTAAAGTTTGCCAGGCTTTCCAAATCAGATCTTATATGCTGTTAAGATTTCCCAAAAATCTTAAACAGGGTGTGTCTAAACTACACCCCTCTGCCGACAGAGGGATGTAGATAAGGTACATCGCTATTGCAAATGAAGCAGGGATTTAATTATCCCACACTTCATTTGAATAGAAATGGCTGCCTCTTTTTGCCAACGCGGCACTTTGCCGGCAAAAAGCGGTAGTCTAAACGGGGATCAGTAGACAAGGAAAGCCTTTTCTGACTGATCCTGTAAACTTTTCAAACTGGATGCCTAAAGTTACATGTAAAACATAAACAAAAATGAATGCTAAGATCTTACATTGATTACTGATGATATCACAGTGCTTGGACTCCCTATACCCCATCACCACCATCACTGTGTTCCCTAGTCACTAATTTTCAGACACTCCCTACATTTTCTGGCTTGGGTTATTGTAGTAGACAGACTTGTAATGTTTGAGGTCTGTTCCAGTCAGACCCCGAGGCTCTCTCTGCTGTGCAAAATAGGTATGTGCTGTAAGTTTATGCTTTAAAGAATTCTAAAATGTTTATTTTTAAAATATAAAATGGTTCAAAGCTTAAGAAAATGCGATTACAGAAATTAAGTTTCCGTTTGTTTTATTTTGTGCAATACTTTGTACGTAAAGGAACGGAAAAGTTCAAACCATGAGGCTCACTGTTATTAGTTTCCCTCAGCTCTTCTTTACAGGTATTTGTGCTGAGCTAATAAAGATTCCTGTGACTTCAAAGAACAGAATCTGAGTTTCAAGAGTACTACTTTTTGGTAAGCCAGCCCCAAAAGGTTGAGAGCTGCTGGTCCTTGAAGTTGTAGGAAACAGTAGATCAACTATATGACATAGCATCATACAGTATGATGTAGTTGCCAAGTAAAAGTAAAGGGTTCAAGACTTAGACTGTCAGAAAATTAAAGCTATATAAAGCATTCTGTAACAGCCCCCCTTCAGTGCGAAGAAATATTTCATACCCCACTGTCAATTTAAAAAGAAATTGGTGTTTTGAGAGCTCTCTCTTTACATTTTAGGATTTTTTCCTACGCTTGCTTGCAGGCTGGGCCTAGTAGTACTCACTTTGAAGACAGATAGTCTTTATTAAGATTGTAGTGAATAATGCCTCTCTGTTTTAGAGAGCAACCTGTTTTTTCTCACTGTGAGTTGGAGCAGCCTGATTTGTGCCTTGAATTCATGTCAAACCAGTGTTTGCAACAAATGAAGCTGATTCCACTCTGAAATTGATACACTCAGAGCTAAATGTTACTCCCTTTAGCCTGCACTGGGCCATAAAAGGATAACATTAGGGCAACACCAAAGACAGATATCCAAGCTAGTTCAATCACAGATGAAGCTTTGCTGAAGAGACTGGGCATTGTTACTAGCTGGGAAAAGAAAAAAAAACAACACTGAGTAGAAAGAGGAGCACAAAGAAAAACTGCAGAACGTCTTGCAACAGGCGTTTTTTGGTGGTGAGTGACATTCAATAAGGATGAATGTGCTCCACTTAGGAAGAAGCAATCATCACACATACAAAGGGAAATAACTGCTTAAGAAAGAGTACTGCCAAAAGGAATATGGGGATGATAGTGGATCACAAGCTAAATATGAGTTGACAGTGTGACACTGTTGCAAAAAAAGCAATCATCATTCTGGGATGTATTAACAGGAATATCAAAAGCAAGACATGAGAAGTAATTCTTCCATTCTACTCTATGCTGATTAGGCCTCAGCTGGAGTCCTGTGTCCTGTTCTGGGTGTCACATTTTGGGAAAGTTGTGAATAAATTGGAGAGAGTCCAGAGAAGACAAAAATTATTAAAAGTCTAGAAAACATGATCTGTGAGAGAAGATTAAAAGAACTGGGTTTGTTTAATCTAAAAGGTTGTTACAAGGAGGAGGAAGAAAAGTTGTTCTCCTTACCCTCAGATGATAAGACAAATGGGCTTAAATTGCAGCATGTAAGGTATAGGTTAGATATTAGGAAAAACATTCCTTACTAACATTAGGAACTGACATTACTTACTAACATTCAGTATGATTTCAGAGTGTTAAGCACTAAAATTAATTGCCTAGGGATGTAGTAGAATAGGTTAGACAAACATCTGCCAGGGATGGTCTATTACTTAGTTTGGCTTTAAATATAGAGGACTGGACTTGAATACCTATTGAGGTCCATCCAGTCTTACGATTCTATGAGGCAGGAACTGATAAGTTACCAGTACCAATATGAAAAAAAAATCTTGACGTGGAACCAGCCTGATGGATGAGAATTGAACTGGAGACAAGACTAGCAAAAGAAAAATATCTAAAAGTGGAGATTACTGCTATCTGAGGGTATATCTAAACGACATCCCCTTTTCGATAAAGAGATGTAAATTAGACATATTGAAATTGTAAATGAAGCTTGGATTTGAATTTCCAGCATTTCATTTACATAATGGCAGCCGCGGCTTTTTTTTAAAAAGTCGCTTTTATAAATGGTGTCAAGACGGGGATCTTTCAACAGAAATGCCCCGTTTCGAAAGATCCTGTAACCCAAGAGGTTCTGATGGTAATCCATTACGATGGGGTGAGAAAACTGCAATGTTTGTGTGATTTTTTTCCCTTGAGGTGGTGGTGATTGCTTTTATGGTGGATTAGGGGTTGTTTTCTTTAATTTCTCTAAGAAGTCAAAAATGCTTTGGAGTCAATTGAAGTTTTATTTTTATTTGAAAAAAAACAACAATAAGGAGTTTTGTGGCACCTAAAAGGCTAACAGATTTATTTAGGCATAGGTTTTCATGAGTAAAACCCACTTCATTAGATGCAGGTTTGAAAAATTTCTCCCACCTCTATTTTCAACCTGGTTGAGGCCTTTCAGTCAGAGTTAGTCCCCCTGGGATTGCCCAAATAAATGTTAAATAAAAATAAGAACAGTGATTAAACAACAAAGTATTTATTATTATCTGTAGTAGTCAGTTTTTAATCAAATGTTTTTGAAGCCTTCCTGCTAAGTCACTAATCAGGGCTGCTAGAAGAATTTGTGCAGTGGGGAAGGAGGAGGGGGGGCTGAGAAACTTATTAAACCAAACTATACACCATGTGTATGATGGAATCCATGTCAAGCCAGGGGCTGTGGCTGAACCTTCAACACTCCTAGTTCCAGTATTTATGTTACTAATATATCAGCAAAGAAATACAGAGCTGGAAGTTATCTCGAGAGGTCATCTAATCCAGCTTTCTGCACTGAGACAGGACCAAGTTATACTTCAGCCATCTCTGACATGTGTTTGTCCAATCTATTTGTAAACACTGCCAATAGCAGGGATTCCTCAAACTAACCTATTCCAGCATTTGATGGCCTTAGAGTAAGAAGGTTTTTCCTGTTTCCTTATGTATATCTCCCTTGTTGCAGATTATGCCCATTACTTCTTGTCTTACATTTAATGGACATGGAAAAGAGTTGATTGATGTCCTCTTTATAAGAGCCCTTTATATATTTGAAGACTTATTAGGTCCCCCTGAGTCTTCTTTCCTAAAGATGAAACATGTCCATTTTTTTCAACCCTTCCTCATAGGTAGTTTTTCTAATAATTTTATTGTTTTTGCTGCTTTCTTCTGGACTCCCAAATTTTTCCACATCTTTCTGAAAGTGTGGCACCCTAGACACAATAATCCAGCTGAGACCTCATTAGTGCAAAGCAGAGCAGGGCAATTACTTCCCATGAATTACAGATGATGTTCCTGTTCATCATATTAACCTTTTTTGCCACAGCATCACATTATTAGATCAGACTCAATTTGTGGTCCTCTCTAACCACCAGATCCTTTTTAGTGGTGCTTCACCCTAGCCAGCTATTCCCCATTTCATATTAGTGTATTAGATTTTTCCCTTCCAACAGGATAGCAAATGAATGACAGTTGCCAGACCTTCCTATTAAAAGAACAAGTCAATGCTACTAGGCAAAAATCCTTTGGGAAGAGAAATGAGGATATGTTGTTTAGTTATCTTCAAGAAATATCATTTTAACAAATTAATCACAAATTTTCCATAAATTAATGCTTTTTTAATTAGAAAAAATATTGTTTTGAGATTTGTTGATTTGTCAGTAAAAATAACATGTCTTTTACAGTCTTATAGAAATAAGAGATGGGGAAATACCTATTAAATTATCTAGTACATTAAAAAAAAAGGTGATTGTCTTGGCAAGAAACATTGGGTGGCTTTGCACATCAGGTGGAAAAAAGATAGCACAGAAAGCACTAAGCCATGAAACCATTGTGCTACGTACTATTTATAAATACAGCAGATTTACAAAAAGTAATGATCCACTACTCAGTACACTTTGATGTATGCAGACAAATATATTTTGGTTAAGTCCATTTACTTACTTCACTTAAGAGTCTGGAGATCTATTTCCTCGGACTTTTCTGCAGTACATTGTTTTCACAGAAACAAATCTTTTACTCTTTCAAAATAGCACATTGAAAAGAGTGAGAATGGTATAGTGTTTTAGTCTTTGACATATTTGAAAGTAATATACTGTAACTTGTTGTAACTTCTATATATAGTCAAGACACACAATCTGCTACCCAACAATCCACAGACTCCTGCATTTAACGTGATTTCAGCTACACTGAGGCCTTCATTTAGCACAGGCGAGAGTGAGGAAAAAGATAACTTAAAGCCACCTTTCTGTACCCCTTAGTCTTGATACTTGAGGACACACCTCCCCCATATGAATTAGCTTGAATAACTGTGGTCTTAATAAAAAATACAATTAACATAGAGAATGCATAACCATGCCAGAAGATGGATAGAGGACCAGATTGGGATATTTTTACTTACAAATTTTCCTATTGGCTTTGATGGAGCTACTTATTTTGTAAATTAGTAGTCGTAAATAGGACTGGCAGAATCTGAATCTTATCATCACTTTTGTAAATGAGCATATGGGATTTAAAAAATGATGAATCTGAGGTACTTTTTTATTTGTTGTTCTGATTTCTATATTCACTGTCTGGAATGGCTACCTCAAGTCAGACTTTTGAAAATTTGAGTAGTCATCCCAAACTGGTGGTCTGTTCTATAATTATATTTTCCCAATCTAGTAAAAAATGTGAACTTCTAGATCACGCTCACAGTCTAACCATAGACTGTGAGACAGACAGGCCCCTCAATCTATCCTGCTACCCAGGCAAGCTCGATCTAGTGATAAATGGTCACCTAGTCCAAAGTTCACAAAAATATTCAGGTTACTTCCAGTCACAAGGAATCAGTCACATACCACCAAATCTCAGATCTTATACCCAAGGCTTGATTATTAACTTGGAATAAGAAGGCTTTTTCACATTCAAGCAAGCAAGCAAGCATATATATATATATATATATATATACACACACACACACACACATACACACACAAATGCATTATCATATTTGGCTGTTGATTCAAGATGCCTTTCAGGGCAGATCCAGAGGGTAACTCTTGGGGATCTTTGTCTGAGCTTAATGTCTCTGGCCCTATGAGAGTTCAAATGGCAAAGAGATTAAAACATTTCCTGTGCCCCTCTTGTAGCTTTTACTTTAGCGTCTTAGTCCATAAAATGAGCTTCCCTGCATATACCATTTCCAAGATTCACCAATCCTTTGTGTTGTCATGTTCCTTACTGGCCCATTTAATGTTGATAGGCCTCCCAAATGGGTGGGAGGGGAGATCATTCCTGTGCCTGGATTCAAACATTTGCCTGGAGCAAACATATTCAAAGTTTAAAATAGAACTTGCATATTTCTTTATAGTGTGAAATACAGGTTGGACCTCCCTGGTCCAGCACTGTCAGGACCTGAATTGTCCCGGATCAGGGATTTTGCCTGTCATTTTGTTATTTCTGGCCCCCTGTCACCAGCCCCCTCCAGTCCTGGCCTGACCACTGGCCTCTTGGCTGGCTCCCCCCTCTCACTGGCTTCTGCTACCCTGTCAAACTCATTGCCCTGCTGGGTAGGATCTGCTACCTCTGCTCACCAGGCTCCCACTGCTGTGCCAGGCAGCCCCACCGCCTCCATGCATCAGGCTATCCTTTAGCTCTTAGCTCCTGCTGCCGTACTGGGCACACTACCAGCCGTGGGGCTCCCACTACCCTGCCAGCTTGCAGGGTTTCCAGGCACTAGCCCTCGACTGGAACTCTGGTCCTGGAACATCTATGGTCCTTCTGGAGCACAGATGTTACTGGACTAGCGAGTCCCAGTTAAGAGAGTTTCAAACTGTACAAAAATTACAAGTAAAATTGATGCACACGGTGCCTTATAAGCACTTCACAGAGTCTAACGCTAAATGCATTCTTTTAAGACTAATGCCAATTTTGAACAAAACTAAAACATACAGGTGATCTGGTTTGGTTTCCAGCAATGAGTCTGTCAGTGCTCAGATATCACTGATGGCTTAGGCTGTAGCTGGCTATTAGTTAACTATGGAGGGTTAGAAACTTGCCTTTTTTTTAAGTTGAGAGTCGCACATAATCACACACATTAGGAAGCTAACGCTTTAAAAAGGTAATTCCAGTTATCAAAACACTTGTAACAAAATTAGCCGAGTTGGCCACAATGAATCTTGTTCTGAAACAAGTGTTATTTTCATTCTAATTTTAGCAGTGCTAATTAATGGTTAGCAAACTACTGTTTCACAGAACAATTTTATGATTTATACTTTTATTTTAAATTTCAAGTAACTATATCTGCAACGTATTGCTTTCAGTAGTAATAGGCACCATACCAAGAACTTGGGGATTGTCACATCTAAATCAAATCTGTGACCCTGAAAGAGTTCTTTTCAGATATTTCCTCTGGGAAAAGGGGGGGGGGGTCAGTTTATTTAAATGCTGTTTCTGTGGGCACATATGCTGATAGAGGGTTGGGGAAGAGAGTTTTTAATAATTTTCATATTAATATAGGCTAGCAATTAAAATTAAAAACCTCTTTGAATAAGGCCGTGAAGAAATTCATAGTGATCAATGTTATTAAAAAGTCCTTTCTCTATTTGTGGAAGCAAAATTATCTGTCATATAATTGAATTTTTTCTCTTTCAACTGATGCAGGCAAGCCACGTGTTAATTCATCTGGGAAAAGTTTTAAAAACTAAATTATGCTATTGTTGACAATGCTGCATATTTTTCTGGGGCCATTCTGAGGCTCTGGGAGTTGCCTGGGTGAGGATGTATGTGTAAATGTTGTGGTGGGAGGAGAAATATGCACTCCGAGAAAGTCCATTTGAGTTTGAGGCATATTTAATTTCATAAGGTCTCAAAAATATTAGCAGTTTAGCTAAACAACCAGAAGCCACAGAAATGTCATCCACTCCCAAAAAGGTA
This sequence comes from Pelodiscus sinensis, assembly GCF_049634645.1. Classification (NCBI taxonomy): domain Eukaryota; kingdom Metazoa; phylum Chordata; order Testudines; family Trionychidae; genus Pelodiscus; species Pelodiscus sinensis. The sequence goes on from NC_134713.1 coordinate 74,233,788, forward strand.
CACTTTTTCCCTTAACAGTTTGGTCTTTGGGGCTGATTGGCCTGCAATTTCACCACATCCTACCACCCTCAGCATTATTCCATGTCCCCCCTTGCCCACACTAATGTCCCCTGAATACTTCTTATTCCTTATTTGTCCCACTTATCAGAGTGGAAAGTTCCCTTCTTTATACACCACACTCATCCCTAGCTCTAGCGCTTACACATCTTTTCCCCGCACCCTTCCTCTGAGACTTGAGACCCTTTCCTCCTCCCTCTGGTTTCCATCCTACCCTTCATTGCTTCCTTACCCTTTTAGCAGTTCTGGGAAGGTAGTAAGTATCTGTGTCATGTGTCTACATGGATATGTAAGGCTGTCCATGGATAAAGAGTGAAAACAAAGATAATACAGACCTTACCCTTAAATGCACATCCAGACCAGTCACATGCAGGCTGCAAGGGTTTCTGCCTAAAATACTCTTCTTTCCTTAGACCACTGAATGCAAAGAGACATACCCATAAAAGATCTGGGAAAAGGGGTGAAAGTAAGAGGGTCAGATATGCAAATGATACAAAACCATTCAAGATAGTTAAGTCCAAACCAGACTGCAAAGAGCTAAAAAGGAATCTCACAAAACTGGGTGACTGGGAAAAAATGGCAGAAGAAATATAATGTCAATAAATGCAAAGTAATGCACAATGGAAAACATGATCCCAACTGTACATACAAAATGATGGGGTCTAATTTAGCTGTTACAACTCAGGAATGAGATCTTGGAGTCATTGTGGATAGTTCTCGGAACATCACTCCATGTGCACTGGTAGTCACAAAATAAAAAGAATGTAGGGAATAATTGAGAAAGGGATATATAACACTGGTCTACAATTTTTTAGAAGTCGTCTGCTTCAGAGATAAAATGTGCTATTTATTATGTATTTTGATGTGCTGAATTCAAATATAACAATTAAAACAACTGATTGGCTACTGTTTCCAAGATATTTAAGTTTTACATTTTACGTCTATGTATATTGTGTAGATAGTAGAGTTTTAATCATAAATTATAAACCTAGGTATTTTCATGTGTTTATGGTTGCTTTACATGATAATATTTCACCTGTCCTGTTTATGTAACACTTTAAAAATCAGCAAAAGGGTTATATAAATAAAATTTATTATGAAACAAAAGGCAAAAAACTATTATGTACATAGTTTAGTCTATTCAGTGTCTACTCGGCGCTTCTTGGATTGTCTCTTGTATTCATTAAATGGAGCATCTCTTGTCACTGTCCAGCAATAATCTGCAAGCATTGATGGGCTCTATTTGCCCTGATAGCATTTCTCCATTGTTGCAATGTCCTGGTGAAATCGCTCACTGTGCTTGTCGCTCACTGCTCCACAGTTCGGTGGAAAAAAATCTAGATGAGAGTGCAAAAAATGTATCTTTAGTGACATGTTGCAACCAAGGCTTTTGTATGCCTTGAGGAGGTTTTCCACCAACAACCTGTAGTTGTCTGCCTTGTTGTTTCTGAGAAAATGTATTGCCACTAACTGGAAGGCTTTGCATGCCGTCTTTTCCTTGCCACGCAGTGCATGGTCAAATGCATCAGCTCGAAAAAGTTCACAAATCTGAGGACCAACAAAGACGCCTTCCTTTATCTTAGCTTCACTTAACCTTGGAAATTTTCCACGGAGGTACTTGAAAGCTGTTTGTGTTTTGTCCATGGCCTTGACAAAGTTCTTCATCAGACCCAGCTTGATGTGCAAGGGTGGTAACAAAATCTTCCTTGATTCAACAAATAGTGGATGCTGAACACTTTTCCTCCCAAGCTCCAATGACTGTCGGAGTGGCCAATCTATCTTGATGTAGTTGGAATCTCTTGCACGACTATCCCGTTTGCAGAGAAAACAGCAATACTTTGTGTATCCAGTCTGCAGACCAAGCAAGAGAGCAACAACCTTCAAATCGCCACAAAGCTGCCACTGACGTTGGTCATAGTTTATGACCTCAAAAGTTGTTTAATGTTGTCATAGGTTTCCTTCATATGGACTGCATGACCAACTGGAATTGATGGCAAAACATTGCCATTATGCAGCATAACATCCATGACTTCTAGGAATAATATGATGCAATTCAGATCATGTATGACGCAATACCAGCTTCAGATTGCATCATTCATTGTTTTGCCTAAAAAGCAAGTACTGTCCAAACCCAGTCATAGATTTATTAATAGATCCAGTCAAAGATGTATTTTAGTCATTTCTGGTTTAAAATGAGATCCCTTCCCTTTATAACTCACTTCTCTTCCTCCATTCGCAAGTCAAGGGTCGTATATACTGACCCAATAGCATATCTTGAAAACTAGAGCCAATCAACAATTTTAAGCATCATTTTCATTCTCAGTGACCCAGAATTAGTAAAGTTTGACTACATTTATTTCAGTAGCATTTTGGCTGTAGAGCAGTGTAATAAGATAAGGCAATATGATATTTTCTAATATAAATCCCTAGCATGCTCACATCTTAAATATTACATATGCTGATGTGGTCACCCAATCTCAAGAAAGATATATTGAATTGCAAAAGGTTCAGAAAAAGACAAAAATTATTAGACTCATGGAATGGCTTCCTTATGAGGAGCGATTAGTAAAACTGGGACTTCTCAGCTTAGAAAATCAACAACTAAGGGGAATATGAGAGAGACTATAAAATCATGACTGGTGTAGAGAAAGTAAGTAAGGAAGTATTATTTATACTTTCATAATACAACGACTGTGGGTCACCAAATGAAAATAATAAGCAGCAGGTTTAAAACAAACAAAAGGAAGTTTTCCTTCTTAGAATGTAAAGTCAGCCTGTGGAACTCCTTGCCAGAGGATGTTATAAAGGCCAAGGAAATAACAGGGTTAAAAAAACTAGATAAATTCACAGATGGATCACATGATGATTTCCTGTTTTTATTAATCCTGTGGTTGGACCCTCTATGGCCATTCCACATCAGTCTTCTCTCCTGAGCCTCCAGTCTCTTGCTCCGTCTCTCTCTCTCTCCTCCTCCTCCTACTGCCTCCCCCCCTCTCTCTCTCATCTCTCCTCCCCCTCTTGCCTCTCACTCGGGGTACCACAGAGTCCAAATGGCCTTTTGGGCTCCACACTCTCTGTGCTGCATGGGGTGTGCAGAGCCCAAACAGCCGCTTGCGCCACTTGCTCCCATGCAGTGGCCCGGCTGAGCAGCGCAGAAGTCAGCCGAGCGCCATGGTGGGAAGTGAAGGGGGGCGGGGTGGTGACATTCATGGCCAAGAGCTGCTTTCATGCCGCCTGTCACCGCCCTGTCCCCCCTTCCCCTCCCGCCATGGCGCTCAGCTGACCTTTGTGTCGCTCAGCCGGGCTGCCACAGTGGAGCAAGCAGCCGTTTGGGCCCCACACTCCCCATGCAGCATGGGCCGCTCAGAGGGAATAGCCAGCATTTCAGAAACAGCACCACCCAGAGGGAACAGCCAGCATTTCAGGCAACAGCGCCCCCCAGAGGGAACAGCCAGCATTTCGGCATTACAGACTCCCAGACACTGGGCTACTATATATATGATTATGTAATCATACTTAACAAACCATATTTTCCATTGATACCTTATCTGATATACTTAATATAAGATTTGTTGCAATTGTATAACTGTAGTAATACAGCAACACATCCACATGCTTTAATTTGAGGGGATTTAGCTTAATTTTACCAGTGTAACCTTTCCTCCAGGTGGTTTGGCCAAAAAAGGTTCTATATGAATCTAGGATCCCCTTTTAACAAAGAACTATCCCAGCTTTGAACTGCCACCCAGAACCTCAAAAAAGTACACGTAATCTTCAAGTGCTCTGAACAGACAGAATTTCCCATTCCCACTCCCAGATTGTGTACAACAAGGGGATTTTTATTCAGGGGAAAAACAGCTCAGACAAACCTGGGAAAAATGCATATGTAAATAGAATAAAATACCCTTAAGTAACTTTGACAGTAATCAATACAACTCCCTGGGCACGTGTCCTACTGGTAGCAGTCCCTTAATTATACCACCATGGCTTTGATCATTGAATAACAGCTGTTCTTTTGCAGGTCTGTCTCTAGTCACAAGGACAGGCCCAACTGAAGGCATCATCGTGTAATTCAGTTTAGTGATTCAGTTTTATTAAGGCTATGGGTAAATCAGACCTCACTAGAGCACATTCAGCTGTGCTGCTGCCCTCTCTAATTGCGGTCACAGCAAAGTCCTCAGTCTGCATCTTCAGTTGCCATGGAGGGCTCTGCCTAAGAAAGAAAGCCTAAGGCATGAGGCCTTGTATAAGAGGTCCTGTATAAAGCCTTGCTAGTATAAAGCAAAGTTAGCAAAAGTCAGGTTGTGAGCAGATGTAAGGTTCTCTTGCAAAACATCTCTGCTTGAAAGTTCAGAGACTGTGGAAAGAACATTGCTGGCATTGCAACACACACATACATTCCTCAGTAGTACTAGGCATAGGACACTCATGCAAATACATATCCTTGGTTACAGAACACCCTAATATCAAGGATGGTACAAACACACTCCCAAAAGATAACAAGGACACACTGAGCCCTGCTCCCTCTTAAAGATAAAGTCAGGAAAACTGGGTAATAAATAAAGCTGTTTGATCGACCAACAGGTACAAGTTAATAGGAGGTAACTAATCACATCACAGCAGCAATGCATAATTTGTTTGTATTAGTGTATAAAGAGGAGTCTCAGAGGGGGTATCATCCAGCCAAAGTGGGAATGGAAAATTCCCTCATAAAACAGACATACATGTGTTAGTGGTCCTGTAGTTCTCAATGGCAGCAGTTCTCAAACTATGGGATAGTGATAGAGATGTAGCCGTGTTAGTCTGGGGTAGCTGAAGCAAAATGCAGGACAATGTAGCACTTTAAAGACTAACAAGATCGTTTATTAGATGATGAGCTTTCGTGGGCCAGACCCACTTCCTCAGATCATTGTCCTGCATTTTGCTTCAAACTATGGGTTGAGACCCCAAAATGGGTTGGAGCCCTATTTTAATGGGGTCACCAGGTTTAGAATTAGAAGCCTAAACCCTGCTGCCTGGAGCTGAAGCCAAAACCTAAGGGCTTCAGCTTGGGATGGTGGGGCTCAGGCTCTGTTTCCCCCCATCCCAGGTAATTTTTGTTGTTATAATGAGATTGCAGTGCAATGAAGTTTGAGAACCACTAGTCTACAGAATTCTAGGACTGTGCTTTGTTGACAATAAACTTGGCTGGGTGCCTTTGCTCATGAAACAGCTCTGTAGTCTTTATGGGCATTTTGAGCAAGGTCTGCCATGTTGGCCATCTGTACAGAACTAGGAGACATACTGAGAACACAGACCTGCAGCCAATAACTAACTGCAATGTCTTCAATGTGCATTCGCCTCAACAGTGAATTCCCCATGGAAGAAGGGAGGAAAGACTTAAGCCCTAAGATGACTCCTGCCTGATGTCCTACACAGCTGCATATTCTGTGTATGCCTAGGAATAGCCCTGTATGCATGAGAGGGAAAACAACTACTTCATAATTTCTGCTGCAAGAGAGCCCTCTACATTCATAGCACTGTCAAGGGAAAGGAGTGGTCAAGTTTTTAATCCCTTCAGATATGCCTTAAATAGTGCATAGGGCCTATATGCAGGCTCCTTACCGTGAAGAGAATAGCTACCTAAATTTCTAGTAGGAATTTAAAAATCACTTATATCTCATTCAAAATATATGCACTTGCACGTAAACTCTATATAGCTGATCTGCAAAACCTAATTCTTTGCTTCGTTAGCCTGTCTAAAGAGAAGCAGAGAAACTCTGTTCTGCCACTGAAGCTATCAACCTATACTCATTTGCTACACGTAGATTTGTACGTGTGAGTGCCTGAAAGCAGAGGTTATTTCCATTTTGTATTTATCACATTAACTTGAATGGATTGATGTTAACTGAAAAATTCATAGGTGATTTTACCTTTTCAATTTTCTAATAGAAACTTACAACTATGAGTTCCATCTCATGTGTTTGTTAATACTAACTAGCTATTATGCAAATGTATTTTCCCAATATAGCCAAATTGGGATATACCATTAATTCTATTACATAGTTTCTCTTTGTGAGAGGTATTCAATTCATCACACTGTGTAATTTATATAACTCTAGTAACATTAGTTGTTTTTACCCATGGAAAATATCCTTACAAGAATCCATGTAACTGTATTTATTTTTATATGTACACACTATATTATCCCATAATGGGTACAGTACAGTGTGGTAATTATAATCCTTTATTAACATAAATGACAATGCCAAGCACTTTTTTAAAAGTATGGAAGTTTTTAAGGCATTCCTTGTATGGTACTTTTAGAAAGGAGTTTTTGTTACTCTCAGAGCTGCTAGAGATAGTGTTCCTGTCTTTGCCATGAGAGAGAAAAAATATTCATAAACCTTTAATGTGGAAATCATTTGTGAACAGGTCAGTAGCTTCTAAAAGTAGCTCCTAAAAGTAGCTCTTTGTTTTACTACAGAGTTTTTTCGGAAAAATTGCAGTTTTTCCGAAAAAAACTTCACTTACGTCCACACTGTAATCGTGTTCTTTTGACAAAAAAAAAATCGAAAGAACAGAGGGGTTTTTCCAACATTGGTAAACCTCTTTCTACGAGGAAGAAGCCATTTTCTGAAAGAGCTCTTTCAGACAAAGGCATGTGTGGACGGGGAAGGGGGAATTCTTTGGAAAGAAAAGGAAAGACAAAAAAGCACAGGTGCCCTGGTGGCCAGTCCATCCGTAGTAATCACAGCTTAAATGTGAGAGAGTATCCATTCGGTATGGATGCTATCTTTTGAAAAAGCAGATTGCTTTTTTGATGCATTTTTGCTGTGTGGACACTCTCTTTCAGAAGAAGCTTTTTCAGAAAATCTCTTCTGGAAAAGTTTCTTCTGAAAGAAGCATGCAGTCTAGACTTTGCAAAAACAAACCAGGGTAAGGGTAGAGACATTCATGATCAGGTGGTCTGGTTGTCTATAGGCACAGGCAGAGGTCGTAGGAGCAGTGTTGGCACAGGTAGAGAAGCCCTATTTGTGTGATTGAAAATGTGCTGTACACATCTCTTAGGCTGAGATTGTGGCCTGCATTTCCTACTCGCAGAAAGCCAGGCTGGGGAGACCATCCAATGTGAATGTGCTGCTGGTGGAATCTCTCAGGGAGCAGGTGGCTAGGCTGAGTAGCATCTGTGCCTATGAGGAATTCCTTGAGAGTATTCATATGGAGACATCCAAGGCTCAGGAAGCTATCAAGCTACAGAGGACTGTTGGCACATCACTGGGGGAGATTAATCTGTCTCAGGTAGGACACAGGTAGTTGGTTACTTCTGGCCGCAAAGACAGCACCCGCTGCCCCCAACCCCCCCACCATGGTTCCGGAGAATCATTATGCTGCTCTGGCCATGAGAGTTGAGGGAACACTCCCTAAATTAGAGGAGGATAAGCCATGTACCCCCAAAGCTGAGTGATCTGCATCCACCACTCCCAGGAAGAAATGTAGGGTAATGGTGGCTGGAGCCTTTTCTGGGGGGAACAGAGGCACCCATCTGTCACCCTGGCACAACATCCCAGGAGTATGCTTATAAAGTATGCAGATGATGCCAAGCTGCGGGGAAGGAGGAGGGGGGGAATTGTAAATGCTTTGGAGGATAGGATTATAATTCAAAATTAGCTCAACAAACTGGATAAATGGTCTGAGATGAATAGGCTGAAATTCAATAAGGACAAATGAAAAGTACTCCACTTAGGAAGGAACAATCAGTTGCACACATACAGAATGAGACTGTCTAGAAGGAGTACTGCAGAAAGGGATCTAGGGGTCATAGTGGACCACAAGCTAAATATGTATGATACTGTTGCAAAAAATGCAAATCATTCTGGGATGTATTAACAAGAATGTTTTAAGCAAGACATTAGAAGTAATTATTCTTCTCCACTAGGCTTACCAGATGTTTTCACCAAAAATCCCAAACATGGCAGGAAAAAAACTTGGTTGAGCAAAAAAAAAGGTTGCTGCACCTTTAAGAATCGCTGTGCGCTTCACTTCCTCCCACCCATTAGGGAAACAATGTCCCTGCCAGCCTTCTGTCCAAGAAAAAAAGAAAATACCGGATATTTTACATGTCCGATATTTTATGGGTATTTTTTACCAGACAGGGGCCAGAAATAACAGACTGTTCCGGCAAAAACCGGACACTTGGCATCCGGACACTTGGGATATTCTCTACTCTGAGCTAATTAGTCCTCAATTGGCTAATGGTCCTGTTCTGGGTGCCACATTCCAGGAAAGATGTGGAAAAATTGGAGAGGGTCCAGAGAAGAGCAACAAAAATGATTAAAAGTCTAGAAAATAATGACGTATGAAGGAAGATTCAAAGAACTAGGTTTGTTTAGCTTAGAGATGACTGAGAGGTGACATAATGTCAGCTTTCATGTATCTAAAAGATTGTTAAAAAGAGGAGGGAGAAAAATTGTTCTCCTTAACTTCCGATGATAGGACAAATGGGCTTAATTTGCAGCATAGGGGGTTTAGAGTAGATATTAGGAAAAACTTACTGTCAGGGTAGTTAAGCACTGGAATTAATTGCCCAGGAAGACTGTAGAATCCCCATCATTGTAAGAGTAGATTAGACATATAGCTGTCAAAAATGATCTAGATGATGCTTAGTCCTGTCATGAGTGCTGGGGACTATACTTGACCTCTCGAGGACCCTTCCAGTTCTAGTATTCCATGATTCTATATCTGTATCTTTGGGCACGTTTGTACTATAAATTTATTCTCCCCTATGAACAAAAGGAGTGCATTACCTCATCCTCTGCGCTCAGTGCCCAAACACAGATTCTCAAGGGAATGAATTTGCTTTTACTGAAAAGTTTTTAAAACTTCCTTATTTCCTTCTAAACATTTGAGTTTATGGGCTAGAGCCAAACATGGTCCTCTTTATGATTACATTAACTCTTACTGGTTTCTTGGAGGGATCCTTCTTTGATTATTAATAAACTGACAGTTAGCAATTTATAATTAAATAAATAGCAAGATACAATTGACTTGGGAAAGGAACAACCCTCACAACAACACTAGCAGTATGTGCATTTTGTAGAAACTGAGACTGGATGATTAAAAGTGTGCACTCTTGTCCCCAGTGTATTCAGCAGCAATGAGTTCTAGTCTTTCATCTTATTCAATAGGTGTTGTTCCAGGAATGTGGAAACGAAGTCACAACAACTTAGGAAGCAAACTTAGCAAGATGAGATGAAAAATCTGTTTCTTTCCATGCTTTGGACAAAACCCCTGTGGCAAAGTTTACAGTCATACCCTAAATCATTCATTGTAGTATTACTACAAAGAATAAAAAAGTTTCAAGGCTGGTAAAATCTAATAAGTCATGCAGACATGAGCATGTAGGAAAACAGGCTGGTGGGTAAAACAGGAAATGGATTGTTAAGGTTGCACAAGCAGTTTTACCATTCTATATGTTAGAAGTTAAAGGAGCCACATGATTCCCAAAGCAGGGAGCATCTCTAAATAATTGATTGCTTACTCTGCACAGCACCTCTTAGGCTGACACATATCAACAACACACTTCACAAATCAGAACAAATCACATAGCGGCCAGAGTGTGTGGTTTTTTTTAAGGCTACAGATGGATTTAAATTCTGAGAAGGACTTTGAGTGTTACTCTTAGTAAAAGAATTCTACAGATGAGGGAATGTTATGCAAAAAAACTTTAAAGAAATTAGAGATTTAAAAAGACCTATTAAGTCAGATAATCCATCATCTTGTCAACACCTCTTTTTTGCAATCAGCAGTCCTACTGTGCGAGCTAGACAAGAATCTGTCAGAAGACAAGCATGCACCCCCAAACTATGATGAAGTAAAAAAGGTTAAAAAAAAGACAAAGGCTGTGTGCAGTAAAGGCTATCTGCTGTTTCACTGTCAAACAGTCAGTTCCCTCAATAGGCCCCACTGTGTTCCGTTACCATCAAGAAAAAGCAATTTAGCAGCAGAGCTTTGGACACACTGAAGGAAGCCCAGGGTAGATGAAATGGCAATTATAGCACATGCACACAAGTTGGGCATCCTATAAGGATAGCACAGACCATAGCTTGGAGTTTTGACCATTGTATTCTTCTCACCCCCAAAACCTCAAGTATAGAAAATTACTGAATCTCTGCTATTTGGGACTTTGCCACAGCTGAGGAAATTTCCAGAGAGAGACGGTGAACACTAAATATAGCAAACAGTTGGAAAAACATTACAAAGAGGTTCATTAGGCAGTCCTTGATTTCATTTAGGATATGTGCACAAGCAGCCAATGACATCCATTGCCACACTGACTTTTACTAATGTGCTTTGCATGACTTAAAATGCCACTGGCTGATTTGATAGGGCAGCAGGTCAATTTCTCTCTTCAGGGGATTATGACTGAAATCAATCAGCTCTAACTACTTGAGGACTTTGAGAGACAATTATTCTAAGTGTCAAAAGACTGATCACCCAGCCATTCTTTAACAATGCTTTTATATGCAACAGGTACTCTTCAGGTCCAGTAACTCCTAGAAAACGTGAATAGGGATGCTATGTGTGCCTTCTGTGGAACAACGTCATCCAACATATTTCTAAGTGAGGAATGGTAGTAGGCAAAATAATCACAATCATGGATGGACTCTAGTAGAGAAAATAAACCAAAACCTAGTGTAGTCTGCAAATGTGAATGGAATCTGACAATAATGATTTAAAATAAAAATTAGCATGAAAACACAGTAAAAGGGCTAAACCAGGAATCTGGCTGTGTGCTGTGTATAGCAGTGGTGGGGGGGGGAGAGTGAAAAGCATCTTTATACTCTTGTACAGGCTATCCATATCATCAGAGCCTTGCATAGAAGGGAGAGAATAGTTGCTATTAGGCTGCCACGCCTATCCCCATGCAGGCCCATGGGGAGTAAACAAAACTTTGGTTCTGAGCCTAGTCTGCCAGTCAATATTCTTGGAAGGAATCAAGATCCCTGCAGTAAGAAAAGAGTTGACTTCTTTGACTTCCCTCAGGGAACAAGCAGGCAGTAAGGACTGAACTGTGACTTTGAATCACAGGGTGGTCCCTATTGTGCCTCTGGTATAGAAACTACACATTGCCCTTTACTTGGGCTCAATTTAAAAAGTGCCAATCCAGCCTTCCATAAACTTTGATCAGATGATGCTGTGGGTACAGAAATGATGCTTGATAATAATTGATAATAAGAAACGAGATTGTGAAATCAAGATAAATAGAGCAACAGAATTCAACTTCCAGTACTTCAAGACAGTGCATCATTTACTCAGAATATTTGTATGGAGAGAGGGAAAACCCATATTCTCCCAACACAATGCATTCATCCTCAGTGCCAAAACACATTAAGAAACAAAAATGATCTGATTGCCTGATGAGCTTCTATTCAATCAAGAAAGTAATATCAGAATTCTCCATTGTGCCTTGATGTAGCCCATTAGTTTTCAGAAATAATGTCTGAAGCACGTAAGACACTGAAACTCTTTCCTGTCATAGAAAAAAATCTTCTAGCTTTCTCTAAGAAAGGGACACTTTAGAAATGTATTTTTCTATAAAAGAATAATATTTAAAGCGAGGAAGATTTCCACATTTCTCCTGTTCTGCATGCTCTAGGGATATTGTGTGGATGAGTTTATTTTTAAGACTATAAACTTCTACATTTCTTCTACAGCAATATCTTATGTCAAAATTCATAAAATGAGTATTTTAATATGTATTTAGAGATTGATTTAAAAACAAATGCACACAAGGCTATAAAGTAATTATATTTATGAAATACATATTGACATATAAACAAGACCTGTGGGAGTATGTTTCTCAGAAATAATGTGCCTTACATCACAGAAATGCTCTTTTGCAGCAAAATATATAGCACTTTCAAACAACATGTACAGTATTACTATTATTTCTAATTAATCTGTAATTAGATTGAGAACTGTACAGTTAATATAACTTTTTAGTATTATATTTCATATACAAAGGAAAAGAATAAAATAATCTGATCTTTAGATTTTTACATTGTGTTTTATGTCAGGGATAAATATTAAACATTTTGGGCTGTGGTTTTCAATGGTTTTAGCCAAGGCTGTGTCCAGACTCAGGGGTTTTTTTCAAAAAAAAGTACCCTTTTTTCAAAAAAAACTTCACCTGCGTCTAGACTGTAGCCGCTTTTCTTTCGACGGCGGTAAACCTCATTTCACGAGGAAGAACGCCTTTTTTCGAAAGTGCTCTTTCAAAAAAAGGCGTTCTTGAATGCCAACAGGGCTTTTTAGAAAGAGAGCATCCAGACTCACTCGCTGCTTTCTTTCGAAAAAGCGGCTTCTTTTTCGAAAGTACTGCTTGCAGTCTAGACGCTCTTTTTCGAAAGAGGCTTTTTCGAAAGAGGCTTGAAGTCTAGACATAGCCCAAGAGATTAGTGTGTTATTGGAAGTTGTGATTTTTTTAATCTTAAATATATGGAAAGTCAACTATTTATTAGAAATTAGTTCTCAAATATATGAGAGCAGGGATAGCAGGAAGAACAAGAGTTATACTCAGAATAGAGCTATTATGCTTATTCCAGGGACGGGAAAAGCTGCAAAGTTCAAACTTCTGCAGATCAAAATGGTGTTATTTCAACATTCACTCTGAAGAGGTATAAGTGATTACATGAGGACTATGTCATCAGTAAACAAAAACTTCTGAAAATGTACAGTGCAGGAATCAAGGGAGAACATGGACACAAATAACACCTCCTGAATATCCTAAGTACAGTAGACTTCCGATAATCCGGAACCTATGGGACCTAGGTAGTGCCGGATTATCATATACGCCGGATTATCAGGAGGTACTATAAGATGGTTATATATATACTGTATACATTATATACTGTATATAAAGTGTTCTTAACCCTTTTTATTGTACATACTGTATACAGTATACTGTAATGTTTTAGTTTTTTTAAGCCTTTTTTACCCTTTTTGCTCAGTTCAGCTGCTGCCGCTGTTACCTTGTGACTTGTTTTTTGTCGAAGCTCACTCACTAGGCTCTTGCCATTTTGATGCTGGACTATCAGGAGTGCCGGACTATTGGATGCCAGACTATTGGAGTTTTACTGTATTTTGATGCAGCAATTCCATTTTGAACCTAAATATTAAGAATGTATAGAAAAAAATCTGGTGGCATATTTCATCAACTAAGAAATCTGACAAATGACAAAATGAAGGCAGAAACAATCCCTGCAAAGGAAAATAACAAGAATACAAATGGCAGTGAGCAGGGGCTCTTGAAGGAGACTTTTGATGGCATTGGGGAATGCTCCTCATAGTATCTTGAGCCATCGGGTTGCCCAACCACCGATTGCATAGATGTACAGGCTACTGCACACAATCTGCCTCGATAGAGCCAATGAAAACTGGCATGCTTCAGTGTTAAGCTAACATTAATACAAGCATCGCATCAGTCCTTTATCCTGGTTCCTTATTATTTTCACATAAATTATTATTTTAATATCCTGCTATTTCTGCATGTCAGAATCAAAAAAATAGGAACACCAGTCTACCAAGCACATCTCTAGGACAGTGCAGTATCAATGGCTACACCATAGCACAGAGCTCCAAAGCATTAACATGAGAGCTTTGACAGGAAATCTCAGTATACAACCCAAAATTTCTTCCTAGATTGGTCTTAAAGTATACAACCCAAAATTTCTTCCTAGATTGGTCTTTAATCTTTTTTTAGTCATGAACTGACAGTTTGAGAAATACATTTTAATGGGACATTTCAGATCTGCTGCAAACTATTCACCAGAAAGAAACTTCCTAACCTTCAAACAGTATCAACCTTGTAGAAAACTTCTATAGGAAACTGATTCAGCACTCAGTTTTGGTGAATATCCATGCTGACTTTAAATAATTACAAAAATGCAACATTATATATATGTTTTACTATTTGTTTCAGGCAGTATTTACAGTGTGGTGGGCATTGTACAAACACAAAACAAGAGTTCCCTGAAGGCCTCGCAATGTAGGAAAAGAGAGAAGAAACAAATAGCTCAAGGGTGTCGGGGGGATAACAAATGAGATGACCAGGGAGTTATTTGTCATGTTTTCACAATGACAAGTTGTAATGACACTTTGGAGTTTGGGGTTTTGTTTTAGGGTGTTCCTGTAGTACTCTACAATCATACTATTGTGACCTGCAAGTGCCAATGTAGCTATGGATTATCAGGAGGAATCAGAATGAGGTAAGTGTATTGACCTTGCAGACCAGTTTAACAATGGGTATTCTATGCATAAGGAGGCAACATAGAAGAAATCAAAAAGACATAAGTGTTAAGAGCGTACCAAGATAGGCATCACTGCACTGGAATGGGCTAGCAAGTAATGTGAAAATAAGACTTGCATGGAGATATAGGGAGGGACAGACTTATGTCAGCTCAGTTATGGTATCCCAGTTCACTCACTGACTGCATTCCCACACATAGTAAAACTCCTAAGGACTTCTAATGAATTCCATGGCACGGCTACAGAAGGGTTTTGCCTGAGAAATGCAATAGGATCTGGGGTCTTTTCACACAGGTCTCAAAGTCTACAGGAATAGAGAGATCCCCAGGAGCAGCTTCATCTTCCTATAGACCTTAGGAAACTCAGCCTTTTGGAAGTATAATATGCTAAAGGTCATGACAAACACCAACTTGACCCTGTAGAGACTCCCGTGTTATTTTTTTGGTCCTACTGCAACTTCATTGTAAAATGTATTATCTATGGATTACGGATTTATCAGATGTTTTCCTCCATACTTCAGGCATCTCACTAAAGGAGGTCCATCTTTAATAAAAAGATTACTAGGCTGCCACATCCACAACCGCAAGGGCCTATCTACTCTGGTTTATTGCATTGAGTTAGAAAATGGTCTTGAGGAATCTTTAAAACTAATACACTAGTAAACACTGTCAGGGTTTTATTCTCTATCCGTCCCAGCTCCGACAGAGTGGAACAGGAAGACTGCAAAGCTGACTTAGGGCTTCCCATCTCCTTTGCAAGTTGGGGCTGTCCTAAAGTATACCATTTTTGTAAGAGAATTTACTCTAGTGAAGAATTAACTATACCAGAGTTCCTCTCAGCCAGCCCCCACCTTTATCCCTCCCTGTCCTCTCCAGGGTCTACCTTTTATATTTCCCCTCCTTTTTAATCTTATTCTAGGGGCTGTGGAGCATCTGGAACAAGAGCTAGTAAAGCTGATTCCACCAATTGTATATTAGCAAAGAGTTTCCCTACTAGGAACTCACGACAGCGGAAATTCTCCACTGGTTTTTCATGCTGCTTTAAGGTAGCATAAAGTGACCTTAGAGGTGTAATGTAAATTGTTATCCCTCTTAGCATTTCCATTACAAATATCCATTTTCTGGAGTGCTTTCCTACAAATATTAACAATTTCTAAATTTTTATGGAAATTTTCACAGATTTTCTAGCTTCTGCACTTTTTTCCCTTCTACTGATGACTATGAAAATGTGAACCGTGATGCAAGAGTGCTCCATTTGATGGGAAATTATCCTAGTCAGAATGTCTCCTTAATAATTTAGCAGTAATAGAGAATTATAATCAGAATCCTGAATTATAATCAGAATCAGATTACAATTATCCTGCTGTCAGACGTCAGGAGAATGGCCTCTAAACAAAAAGAGAGTGAGTTTTTTTTCTTATTTTATTCTGTCTCCAAAATGAGTCTGTGAATGATCGGCATAACAGACTGTTTGAGAGAGTCCAATAGTCATTTGATAACCAGTTTTTTCCCTTTCAGAATATAAGGATATCTGAACGGAAACTTTGTTAGACAGAGAGGTATTGTCTAATCATGAAGACTGTAGCGCACTGCCTCAGAAGTCTTCTACATATTTTTTTAGGTAACAGTCCAGAACACTCCTGCTTAGAAAAGGCAGTTTGGCTCAAGTTTTGCAACAGTTCAATAAAGTGGATAAGCTGTGTGGCCAGCCTCTTTGTATAAATGCAGTGCTTCTGTGGATAAACTCTTCTCATGTATAATATTCTAACACCACATGTAGTCCCTTTCCTTTACATCCTGAAGGCATATAACTTAGCAGGATTTCTTCAGAAGTAAAATAATATTTGGCTTCTCATCTTGATATCCTAAAGGCATAGTACTGAGCAGCATGGCATAACTGAGGAGGTGAAGTGGCATATATTGTTGGTCACAGCAAGACAATCTCAACCCTAAATTTCCTTAACTGAACCAGATGAAAACGCAGCATACATGTGTTTACAGAGTCTGAGTTCCAATTAAGTTGCAAAACCCCAGGAACCCTCTTTCTTCCAAGAGGTTTAGATTGTAAATTCACTTTACACAATCCCAGTCTGCAAGGAATTGCACTTTTGGAATCGTTGCCAAAAAAAAGCCACCAATAATTTTAAGTGGTTGTACAATCAAATTTGTTCTAGGACAAATCATAGTCCCATAACCAGAGAAGTTCCAGTATGGCCCCACTGTATTAATGAGGATTTGGGAAAGAAGGAACATATCTCTTTGTAAGGCATAGGACCCCACTCGGTAAGGATTTCCCGTATGACCAAGTTGTCTGAGATTACAGTATGGACAGCTTCTCCGATGACACCGCAAAGCCTTACAAATATGCCATTGACACCAAGTGAGATGAAGACATTTTTAAAAATATGTGGAAAGTTACTTTTTATGAATCTCAACATCAAGGTCTTTAAGTGCATGCTTAATGTTAAGTCCCAGTGCAAGAGTTTTCATATACTTAAAGTTAGCCATTATTTTAAGAATAGGTATTTGTCACAAGATTTTCAAAAGAAACAAAGAGTCCTGTGGCACTGTAGCCAGACAGGAACCCCCCTTGTAACATCCATTTTTGCTTACCTGGAGCATACAGGGCACACAGAGCAGAAGGCCCAGGCTGTGTGACCGTGAATGGCTGTAAACAGAGATATGCCAATTGCTGACCAAGAGGCTGCCAAGGAGTGTCCTTGACTTAACCCATATTGATACGAACACACAGCCATCCACGGGGGGGGGGGGGGGGAGGAATCTCTCGCCCAGTAAAAAAAAATGTCTAGTACACACAATTTAGTTATCTCTCTTGCAAGTGTAAATTAACTTGAAACTTGCTTGTAAGAACTGACATCACAAAACGGACCAGTAGAATTTGGCCTCTTAGATAAGAAAGAGGATACGGGTCCCTATGGGTATAAAGATGGGTCCAGCAGCACATTTTCTCTGAGTGTCAATCTACCATCTATCTGCTGGTCGGGTTAGGTGTTTGATCTCCCGAGGTTCTAGAGGGGACGCCCACCTCGTATTCGTCTTTCCTAGGAATTGAGAGACCAGCCCTGCCCTGACCCGCTGGAGTCGAGAGGCACGGAAAGGGGTAAAAATTGTACCTGGATGTGGTCCTTTGTCTTAAGTGTACACATAGACTTAGAGCTCTTTAAAGATTAAGCTGACACTTGGTACCATTATTTCTATTTTCTATCTTTATTTTCTTTGTAACCATTTTTAAAATCTGTATTTGTTAACAGTTAAGAAAGAGAGCAATAGCCATTGTAACCATATGCTTTATAAGTCTTTTAATAAACCTGTAACTGTTTAAGCTTTAACCTGACTCCTTCACTTGCGGTAACAGAACCAAGCACAATTTAAAAGAACTTCAGCCAGTCATAAAGGGACAGACAGAGGGAGAGCTTGGGCGTTTGGATCTGTGTCACTCCCAGGTGACAAGATCCGTTGGGGCACCTTTTCAGCCTTTCCTAGGCTGCCTGCTGCGAAGGAACCCCTGTGTTCTAGCAGCTAAAATCTAAGGTGTAATAAGCTCTTCCTATATAACGGGGCATCTGTTGGCCTGCTGGGGACCCCGGTCCTAGCAGTAAAGACACGGACGTTAAACCTTTTCTCGGAAACATACACACACACAGTGCCCTGACTGTCAGCTGACAGGCACCTTATAGACTAAGAGATGTATTGGAGCATAAGCTTTTGTGTGCAAAGACCCACTTTTCGTCAGATGCTTGTAGTGGAAATTCCAGAGGCAGGTATAAATATACAGGCATAAGAAAAGAGTACTAGTCAAGAGTAAGGGTAGAGATAATGAGGTCAATTCAGTCAGGGAGGATGAGGTCCACTTCTAGCAGCTGATGTGGAGGTATGAACACCAAGAGAGAAGAAACTGCTTTTGTAGTTGGCTAGCCATTCGCAGTCTTTGTTTAATCCTAAACTGCGTCTAGACTGGCTGCGTCTAGACTGGCAAGTTTTTCTGCAAAAGCAGCTGCTTTTGCGGAAAAACTTGCCAGCCATCTACACTGGCCGCTTGAATTTCCGCAAGAACACTGACGATCTCATGTAAGATTGTCAGTGTTCTTGCAGAAATACTATGCTGCTCCCGTTTGGGCAAAAGCCCGCTTGCGCAAATGCTTTTGCACAAGAAGGCCAGTGTAGACAATGCAGAATTGTTTTGCACAAAAAAGCCCCAATTGCAAAAATGGCCATCAGGGCTTTCTTGCACAAAACCGCGTCTAGATTGGCATGGATGCTTTCCCGCAAAAACAGAAAAACCTTTTCCGTTAAAAGCATTTGCGGAAAATCATGCCAGTCTAGCCATGGTGTCAAATTTGCAGATGATCTGTAGCTCAGCAGTTTCTCTTTGAAGTCTGTTTTTGAAGTGTTTTGTTTCAGGATGGCTACCTTTAAATCTGCTACTGTCTGTCCAGGGAGACTGAAGTGTTCTCCTACAGGTTTTTGTATATTACCATTCCTGATATCTAATTTGTGTCCATTTATTCTTTTACATAGGGACTGTTCAGTCTGTCCAATGTATGTAGCAGAGGGACATTTCTGGCTCATGGTGTATGTTACATTGGTAGATGTACAAGTGAATGAGCCCATAATGAGCGGTTGTACTTTAGTGCTTGGCTGTAGACAATGGATCGTGTGGTGTGTTCGGGATGGAAGCTGGAGGCATGAAGGTAGGCATAGTGGTCAGTAGGTTTTCTGTATAGGTGGCGTTTATGTGACCATCACTTATTTGCACCATAATGTCCAGGAAGTGGATCTCTTGTGTAGACTGGTCCAATTTGAGGTTGATGGTGGGGTGGAAATTGTTGAAATCACAGTGGAATTATTCCAGAGCCTCCTTCCCATGGGTCCAGATAATGAAGATGTCATCAATGTAGCGTAAATAGAGAAGGGGCACTAGTGGACAAGAGCTGAGAAAGCGTTGTTCCAGGTCAGCCATAAAAATGTTGGCATATTGCAGGGCCATGCGGGTGCCCATAGCTGTGCCACTGGTTTGGAGGTATATATTGTTATCGAATCTGAAATAGTTGCGTGTGTGGATAAAGTCACAGAGCTCAGCCACCAGTTGTGCTGCAGCATCATCAGGGATACTATTCCTGACAGCTTGTATTCCATATATGTGTGGGATATTGGTGTAGAGAGCCTCTACATCTATGGTGGCTAGGATGGTGTTTTCTGGAAAATCACCAATGCATTGTAGCTTTCTCAGGAAGTCAGTGGTGTCTTGGAGATAGCTGGGAGTGTTAGTGGTGTAGGGTCTGAGTAGAGAGTCCATGTGTCCAGACAGTCCTGCAGTGAGAATGTCAATGCCCGAGATGATGGGACATCCAGGATTTCCAGGTTTGAGGATCTTGGGTAGTAGATAGAATAAGGGCTCTAAGGGTGTGTCTGTGTAGATTTGTTTCTGTACTTGTGTAGGGAGTGTCCTGAACAGATGGGGCAGTTTCTTAGTGTACTCCTCAGTGGGATCTGAGGAAAGTGGCCTGTAGAATGTGGTGTTGGAGAGTTGTCTGGCAGCCTCCTTTTGGTAGTCAGATTTTCAAAGGTATTTTACATGCATGGTGGGATTTCTGAAGGTGTCTAAGCAGTTTAGACATCTAACTTGCATTGATTGCACCTTTAGGTGTCTCAATAGCTTTGAAAAGTTAGTCTTTAGTCATTAAAATAAGGTTCTCTCTATTACCACTTAAATGTCAATGTTTTTTTCTCCTTTTCCTGTGTTGAGCTGTCACTTACATTAGATGGATGACTTCTCCCCACCCCCCATGAATCTTGCCCTAGACTGTATGCTCATTAAAATTTCAAGGACAGGGTCACTCACTAACTAAGAATAACCATCCAGTGCATCTATTGTTTTGTTAGATTTAGTGAGGAAGATGTCCTAAAGTTCTTCTTCAAATAGTGTTTAATATCTACCCTTTATATTAAGAGTTTCATTGATAGCTACAGAAAAAAGTATCTTTCAAAACGAAAAGTTGTAGAATCAGCCAGCTTTAAACAATACTTCCGAAATGTAACTAGATGAAAGTAGCTGTATCTCATGTTACCTCATCTTTTTTCCTCTAATTAGAATCATTCTAAAAATCCTTAGGGGGAACACTATAGAAAGCAAGCAATGATTTTCCTTTGGTTATCCAGACCATGTCTCCTCAATTAATTATAGGCATGCTGAGGAAAACTAGGACTGCTGAAGCAATTAGCATACTACTTTGGACAAAGAAAGCAAAGAAGCCACCCATAATACAGTGACTGCCTGACCTCAGAGGAAGTAAATTATTCTCCGACACTGCTCTGTGGATACATTTAACAAGGCAACATGGAATGGCTCTGATTAACAACTCCAGACAGCTACTGTAATGCTTTACACAATTTTCCATAAAGATTTGATTTTAGTACTGTTAAAAAATCTTCAAAGTATATATTAAATGTAATATTTGAAGTAATGGAAGTTGTAAACAAAAACTTAATATCCTCCCAGATAACCAATTTTCAACTTTTTTTAAGACATACAAAGCCAGATTTTCTAAAGTTCCAAGTTCCTATTAAGTACCAAAATATGTAGCCAAAACATTGCAAACCCTTCTTAAAATTTAGCTTAGAGAACCTTTACAGTAGTTTACAGATTGTTTTCCTCTTCTCTACTAGTGCCTCCCACTCTCCTAATTAGCTTCACTCAGTTACCTTTTGTACTCTGCAAAATGTTGCAATCAATCACATTTATAGCCCCATCCTCTTAAGCAAATGACTCAACCTTAATGTTCTTCAGATTTCACAAACTCAAATATAAACTGTAATGAGAAAGTATTATTTGCATAATGGAGCTGGGACATGACTCAGAGGTTACTTTTATGGAGAGTCCATGATTTAGCTTTCACAATATTTACTATAGTATTTAAAGCAAGTATCTTCAGTTTGCTTTGCACATTTTGTCTCTATCACAAAGTGACATTTTCAAAGACATGTCAGATATGCTAAACTATATTTTGTCCCCTTGGTTTCCCTCATTTTGTTTGTTTTCCTATATATTTTTATAAATTAGTCTGCTCCAGAAAGATAACTGACTGAAGATAAAATTAGAAACTAAATTATTTGTTAGCCCTTTCATCAATGTTACTGAAGTAATTCTGTAAATTGGCAAATCATAGAATCATAGAAATGTAGGGATGGAAGAGACCTTGAGAGGTCATCTAACCTAACTCTCCCAGGGGGATGCAGACCCAACTATATACTTCAACCACTCCAGGGCATGACTCTCAGCTCATGCACACATCCTCAGGCTAGCCCTCATCTGATCTAATAAGTAAAAAATACTGTAGTTGCAGAATCATCTGCAGCATCAGCAGCATGGGTGAGTTGGCTTGAGTACAAGCCCCCCTAAATCCCATGGATACATAATGGTAGTCCTGTTACCTGTTCCATTATCTGCACTGCCACAACTACACTACTATTTTTAGTGTACTTGTCCAGATAAGAGCTAGTGTGAGTATGTAAGTTGGAGATCACACCTGCGATTTGTACTGTAGATATAGCTGCTATCTGGAATTTAACAAGGTCTTTTTAAAGCTCCAATTGGAAGGCTATTCCTGTGCAGAGCTGTCCTTATAGTTAGAAACATTTTTCTGGTAGCTAAGCTAAATCTCCCTTATTGCAAATTATCTGGTACTTTCTTATCTTCAATGGACAATTAATAAGAACCCTTAGCATAGCTGAAAGATGGTGCCAGATCCCTTTCCTGTCCAAGACTAAACCATGCCCAGGTTTTAAGAAACTTTTTCTTGTAGATCACATTTCCTAAACCTATCACCAGCATCCTCGGGACTCTCTGCAGCTTGTCCCCATATTTCCTACAGTGGAACATCCAAGACTGGTCATAATACCCTAAATGAAGCTTAGTAGAGCAGAGCAATTACCTCCCATGTCTTCTGTACAAGATTCCCGTTTACACACTCCAGAATTACATTTGTCCTTATTCTCTACTATGCTACATTGTTGGCCCGTACTCAAGTTGTGAGTCACTATACCTCTCTGATACTTTTCAGCAGTACTACCACCTAGTCAGTTATTCCCCATTTTGTAGTCCTACATTTGATTTGTTCAACCTAAATGAAGTACTTTGCACTTTTCTCTGATGAATTTCATCTTTCTGATTTTAGACCAATCCCCCAATTTGTTTGAAGTTGTGTTGAAATCTAACCCTGTCTTCCAAAGTGCCTGCAACTTCTCCTGATTGGTGTCATCCCCAAATTTTATAGGTATATTCTCCATACCACCATCCAACCAATGAGGGAAAATATTGAAAAGTACCAAACTGTGTCACACCACTAGATACATCCTCCTAGTTTCCCTTCTCTACATGGAAGCATTATGTTTTCCTGGGTTACCCATTACCATTTAATTATCTTTATCTCTTAAACATGCACCTTTTAATAGGTGATTTGTGTCTTTTTAAAATGTTTTTCCTTACTTTTTTCCTACTTAGAGCTATCCATGTTAAACCACCAGAGCAATATTCTTGATGGAATTCCTATCTGTCATAAAGGACACATTAAAGCTGGGGGAGGGATAGCTCAGTGGTTTGAGCATTGGTCTATTAAAGCCAGGATTGTGAGCTCAGCCCTTGATGGGGCCGTTTAGGGATCTGGGGCAAATCTGCCAGGGATGGTACTGGGGACTGGATTCAATGACCTCTCAAGGTCCCTTCCAGATCTAGGAGATAGGTAGGTAGGTAAAGCTATAATTGTAAATCCTTATTCATAATAGCAATCTTACTCCTTCAAATAGTGAGTGGATTACCTTGTCAAGTAAGGACTGCTGATTTGAGTAAATGTTTCCAAGGTCATGCCCTAAAGATGTACACTAACAAATGAAATTGTTAATTAAGAGTTTCTTTGCTGATTTAGACATTGAGCCTAAACATGAGGGGACACAACTATCCACCAGTCTATTTTGTACCCTAGGTAATGTCACAGTGACATGTACCCAATCAATATGAGGATAGTTGAAATCCCCCATTGTCATTCCATTTACCACCTTATAGCTTCTGTAATCTCCCTGAGCTTTTCCACTTGCTGTCACCATCCTGGTCAGGCCTCTATCCATTAGCAAGGGGTACCATCACCTGCCTGGCCAAGGATGCTAAAAAGCATCCTTGATTATTAGGTTACTTAGGAGTGAAGTAGAATCTAGGAGAAAACTGAGCATACCCCATCTGAGTGGAGGTTCAGGACTTCCTCTTCCCACAGAATTTTAACCCCTCCTGGTTCAATGCAGGGTATGCACACCCTGTCACAGTTACAAAGAAAATAGAGATAAAATACAACTAATACCTAATTTAACAAGTCAAGTGAATACAAAGCAAAGGTCTCTCTCACTATGAGTTTCAGCTGTCTTCCTGGCTGAACTTCTTTCCCTCCCCGAAGTCCAATGCTGCTTCCTTTTTTATTCAGGTGTTGGTGATGTCATGGATAGACATAGGGTGTTCACAGGAATTTAAATATTACCACTTTTGGAAGTCAAAATGTACTGAGTCAGATAAATATTTGGGAAAAATAAAGTAAATTAATACAATTTTTGCACTATATATATATATATAATGAGACTGATAACAGGGACAACTAGGATATATGGTCTATATATTCTTGGACTATATATTATTTCTTGGACTAACTTGCAGAAATAATAACAATTATTGCCTTCTTTTTTAAACTTTGCACTATAATAGCATAAGGAACTGGCTCCTTAAAAATATATGATTTATTCACATCAAAATGCACAGATAGAGCCAATTTAAAACCAATTTCATCTGTCAACAGTCCCCATTTATTATTTTCAGTTTCATCAAACTGTGTTGCCTCTTTAGCACTACTGTACTATATAAAAACTAAAGATACAGTATACTTCAGATAATGATGCACTAGCATTTGCGATTTTCTTATCTCATCTTAGAAAATTAAGCCAACATCTCACGAGCTGAGCCAGTGGGGAACTACATTTTAAAGCTAAAATGTCATTTTAACATTTGCCTATGGCTTGAAAGGCTGTTTCTACAGAATATGAATTCTGAAAATGCTTGCAGCAAAGAAGGCCCAACGCCAACATCATGTTGCTAAGCATTTTTAAAATACAAATCACTAGTTCAGACTTTTTATACTATCATTTTGGAAGCCATCAAGTCAATCACCCGTCTCACTTTTATCAATCATACAGACATTGTGTGCTAGATGACTGTCACTTATTATTTGTCTTTTCTCATTGTGAAAAGAAAATGTCCCCAGCTATGGTTAACAACAAATCTACAGTACATTCAAACAAGGCTTTGTTTTCCTTCTTTCTTGGTGTTATCTCTTAATCATTGTAAGAAAGAAGCAAATACATAAAAAGCAAATAGGCATTCAAAAAATCATGGGGAGCCAATTGATTCAAAAAATTGTTCATCTGTTTTTTGTCATTTAAATCTCTTTAAACATCAATGGGATGAAGCACTGTATATGAAACGGTAACGACAGATGCTACTGATGAATAGGTACGCACTCCAGTCAATATTTAAAAGTATACCAAGGTATCCACATAAATTAGTTTGAGTGTGCTTTATGTTTCTCTCCACAGTCATATAAATAGATTCATTGCTTCAATAAGACATCTTTTTAGATCTCACAGTACTGCAAGCAGTATATTTCAGAAGGAGAAAGACATAAATCTTGCAGTGAAGTCGAAAGAGTAAATCCTAGCATAGTTGTGACCTGAAAGACTGCAAAGCACTTATCTAGTACAGGTTGAAACTCTCTTAACCTGGATTCTGTGGTCCAGTAACACCCGTGGTCCAGCATTGATGTTGCAGGACCAGAGAGTCCCGGTGGAGAGCCAGTGGCACAGATCCCTGTGCGGCCAGCAGAGCAGTGGGCTGCCTGTAATGAGCTGTCCAGAAAGTGGCAGCAGGTCTGCCCAGTTGTGTTGCCCTACAAGTACTGGAGCCACAGCAGTGATGGCTGTTTAGTGGGGCCATCAGGGGGTGAGGAGCAGGAGGGTGTCCAGAAATGACCTGCCCTGGTCCAGCAAAATCCTTCATCAGGGACCGATCAGGTTCTGAAGGTGCCAGACCAGGGAGGTCCAACCTGTATTTATTCAATTGTAATACTAACATACAGTGTATGTCTCAGCCCAGATTGTTCCTTACAGTAGGTTCCCTACAGTAGGTTCACTTTGTGCCACACAGCCAGTTCAAAATTTGGAGAGGCCTTTCTGGGAGGATCACACACATCTCAGGGCTCATTGTAATGTAATTAATCTTATGACGTTTCTTCACCAGTTTTATGGGGTTCACAGGTGTAAATATAAACAGCAATTATGAAGGTGAAGACAATGTAAATTTCAGTGCCGTATGATAAAGTTGGAAGTATGAACAATGCATGAGGTAATTTTGCTGTAGTTCCTTTATTTTTCTATACTTGCAATTATACATCTTTGAATTTGGGTGCTAACTGAAGTCTTCCTGTCTCTATATACATGACTCAATCCAGGGCTCTCCTTAAGATTTATAGGGTCCTACGCAATATTGTTGAACTGGTGCCTCTATTCCTGATGGCAGCCAGCTGTGTGATATTTTAGAGATGTGATTTTATAGTTTTCAGCAATGCACCAATGAACTATTTTTAAAGCATATTTTAAACTAAGGTTCTGTAGATTAACATAGTACATACAGAAACTGACAATATGTACCTGGGGTTGTCAAATGCCTGTTAAATGTCTTCATTAACACTTGAATGGTTCTTTCATAGGTTCGGTGGATCTTCTAATAGGTCTGGCAGGTTTCTTCACTTTTAAGTTAACTAGATCATCTGCAGAGGAAATGATAGGGATAGGAAGAGATGGGCCAAATTGGACATTATGACCCAGTGTTTCCCCAAATTTTCAGGTGCCCTCTGCAACTGCATATTCTGCATGTAGGTAAGGACAGCCCTGACTAAATATATTTCCTTATAAGAACTTTCAGGTAGCCACCAGAATAAAAGAACCTGTTACTAATGATTTCTGCAGTTTGCACCATTCATTAATCAAAAAAAATAGCACCATATTTCACATTGCTACATACCAATAAAGATTCATCAATGAAGTTGAGCATACTCAAAAAAAAATAGTGAGAGCAGAACTAAAAATTGTACAACCTGCTGAAATTAGCAAGCTTCATATATTTCTCCATATTTTGTAGGCGCATTGTCATCTATGATACAAAACTCATTTGTTGTAACTGTTGCAAACCAGACTCCAGATATTTGTCTTTTTAAAAGCACAGATTCATAAAGACACAACTGTAATAGACACTGCCCTCTGTTTTTCAGAGTAAGCATTCCTGGAACAGAAAATACACTGCAGGGAAAAGATAGAATACAATACTCCGGAGTCCCCTACTGTGGTTAGAAATTGTTCTGAGAGCTAAAACATGTGAAATGTGTTCAAGAGCTCAGTAGGAAAAAAATCAGAATAGGGAATTTGAATTCCGACTTTTTCCCAAGCTCTTCTTAATGTGATGATTGGCAAGGTAGACGATGCTGTTTTTTTGGGGGGGGGAAGAGGGGGGGCAAACAAGTAACCAGCAGCAGGCTGGCACATCTTGAACAACTTTAGTGCACATTCTCTAGATTCCATTATGTATTAAGGATGTAGCTGCTGTAAACTGTCAAAAATGCAAAATCCATAGAAAGTTAAACTGAGCAGATCATTGAGATCTAGAAACTGTCCAGAAAGATAAGTGCTGCTATAGAGTTGAGGAAATTAATAGGATCCTTTTCAACTGAACAGAGAGCTGGACAGGTACATACTTTGTACTTAACTTGGATCTCTAGAATAACTTCTTTTTCCAGAAATTAAACAAAAGACTTAAATAAAAGAACATCAAATGACTTGGAAAACTCAAATATGGTTCAATGAAAACTCAAAAGTCACTGGTGAAATGAGTATTTTGTAATAGAGCCACTTCCTACAGGGTGTGAGAGCCCTTTCCCCAGCCCAAGTCTAAAGAGCCATGCAGCTTCAGGACTATGAGCCTGAGTCAGCTAGCATAGGCTAGGCTTTTAACTGCAGTATAGACTTACCTCCAAACGGCTAGTGTTATTGTTAAACTCTCTCTATTAATTTTTTCAAGTTGTTGTCTCCCATCATAAACTCTGGGCCTTATCTGATGCTCACTTCCATTGGGGTCAACCACTTCTGAATTCAGCCCTAGAAACATTTGGAATGTTGGTTTGTACTTTTTGCAAGTTTTGTCGAGGCTTGTTGTAATTCAAGCCACTTTTTGAATGCATAGGGCCAGATCTTCTGCTTTTCAATTGAGTGACAAACAATTTGGTCTTCAATATTCTCGCTTTAATACTGAAAGTAAAGATATTTGCATAGTAGTTGCCAACATACACCTAAGCTACTAGCAACTAAAAGGCTCTTATGGAATCCTCATCTATTCTTAAGCAATGAGTTTCATTGTGTATGGCATGTTGTAGAGAAAATTCTGCTTTTCTGAAATAATTCTTCAGCCACAAAGAGAAGAATTTAATTTTAAAAGTAATTCATTGGATCATTTAATCAGTACGAGTGTTTTTATATCTGTTTCTGTCTAAATCTGCATATGCATCTCTATGCATGGTTATAGATAGAGAAAATAGGTACATTCATATAGACTTGCCTGCTTTAAATCTTGCATAATGCTTTGGTGCACAGTGATATGGCCATTATAGCAGTAGCTACAGAAATAGAGTATTGAACTCAGTAGGCAGTAAGTAATATGGTTTCTGCCACAAAATTACAGAAAACACTAGGAGGCACACTGCAGTGAAGATACAAATTTACAAATGTCATTTCAGTCTGAGCCCTGTTAAACCGTTGGGCTCCTGGATATTTGTAGTGAAATTGGTTGTCCTATAAGTGGTTTCTTCTAAAATATAATTGCTTTGTTCTGGATAAGAAATGGAAAGGGGGGAGGGGTAGAGGAGGAAAGGAAGGAATGCATTCTTTCTCTCACAACTATGGAATCCAGCACAATATCTGGGAGTGTTACAGACATAAATTTAAGTCACGATGTAAAGTCAGTCTGTATTTAACTCAAATGTAAACAGATTTGCTTCTTTTACTTTCTAAACTAAACTAATTTATGAGAATAATCTCTTCAGTGCCTAACTACTCCTACTGGTCACCACCTAAAAGCTTTATAAATGATTCTGCGTGATTTATTCTGTTGGACTATTATATGCTCGTAAAATTAAGAATACTGAAATATACAATATGTGCCATATTGTCAATATTTTACATTAAAGACTACAATTTCAGAATATGCACATAAATCATGAACATAACTTGACATTTTATATGTGACAGCTGATTGTATTTGCAACTTGAAAGGACATAGCAGAATTTTAGATTGCAAGCAGAATTGCTGGTTTTGCACATTTCTAAGCACCCATTTTAACAATGCCATACAATCTAGTAATAAACTGTATGAGCTGTATTATTGATATCTGTGTCAATCTAAGTACATATTTGTTATGTGCATGTATAAACTTTTCCTAATGGATAACCAATATTCGTGTGTAGTGTATGTATTTGTGCCAATAACCTGCTAAAACACCAGTTGTCCAGTGTCTGGCAACTCTTGAAAAACTGCAGAAGTGAATCTCCTTAGCAACACTTTGCCTCAGCAACATGCTGAAAATCGGTGGAAACAGACTGATCCCTCTGGAATTCCATAGATGACCATTCTTGGGAAGGAGGAATATTTGCCCATCACCATTCTCTGAGGCCTGACTGGGAGAGATGACTGAAGCCATCCTACTGTTGCACTTTCCTTCTTCTGCTAAGTATCATGTATCGATAAGCCCTGGTTTATGACTGAGGGTCCATATAGATCCAATCAATGACATTTTTCCCTACTTCAAGCCTTATATCAGGAGCTCATCTACGGGTATGTCTACACTACCCCCCTAGTTCGAACTAGGGGGGGTAATGTAGTCATACGGAGTTGCAAATGAAGCCCGGGATTTGAATTTCCCGGGCTTCATTTACATAAAGCCGGCCGGCGCCATTTTTAAATGCCGGCTAGTTCGGACCCCGTGCCGCGCGGCTACACGTGGCACGGACTAGCTAGTTCGGATTAGGAAGCCTAATCTCAACTAGCTAGTCCGTGCCGCGTGTAGCCGCGCGGCACGGGGTCTGAACTAGCCGGCATTTAAAAATGGCGCCAGCCGGCTTTATGCAAATGAAGCCCGGGAAATTAAAATCCCGGGCTTCATTTGCAACTCCGTATGACTACATTACCCCCCCTAGTTCGAACTAGGGGGGTAGTGTGGACATACCGTATCACATGTTGGTCTGCACTCTGAGGCTATGTCTAGACTGGCAAGATTTTCCGCAAAAGCTTTTAACGGAAAATTTTTCCGTTAAAAGCATTTGCGGAAAAGAGCATCTAGATTGGCACAGACGCTTTTGCACAAAAGCATCCATGGCCAATCTAGACGTGCTTTTGCGAAAAAAAAGCCTCGATCGCCATTTTCGCAATCGGGGCTTTTTTGCGCAAAACAAATCTGAGCTGTCTACACTGGCCCTTTTGCGCAAAAGCTTTGCGCAAAAGGACTTTTGCCCGAATGGGAGCAGCATAGTATTTTCGCAAGAAGCACTGATTTCAGACAGTAGGAAGTCAGTGTTCTTGTGGAAATTCAAGCAGCCAGTGTAGACAGCTGGGAAGTTTTGCCGCAAAAGCAGCTGCTTTTCATAGAATCATAGAATAGGACTGGAAGGGACCTCGAGAGGCAGGACCAAGGCAGGACCAAGCTCCGTCTACACCATCCCTGACAGATGTCTATCTAACCTGTTCTTAAATATCTCCAGAGAGGGAGATTCCACCACCTCCCTTGGCAATATATTCCAATATTTGACCACCCTGTTTTGCGGAAAAACATGCCAGTCTAGACACAGACTGAAAGTATGGGATCACCAGCAGGTCAGAAAAAGAACAGAAAATAATATGGGGAGTTTTGCCTCAGGGAAATCAGAATGTCACTTGCAGTGTTTCTTTTACTGACAAAAATAGTACTGTAGTTCAGGAAGAAGGCACTGGTTGCTGGGGAGTTGTGTGTACAGTTGCTTCTTGTTCATGTTCAGGAGCAAGGAGATCCAAATATTTGTTTCATGTAAGGTGCCTTGGCCATTTTCGGGGCTTTGAAGCAGAATGGCTTGTTCTTGCTTCTGGCCGTGACAGATACCAACCAAGATCGCCTCATCTCCTGTTACTTTCCTTAAGTGAAGAAAGATGCACAATTTTTATAGTTAGCAATAGATGATCTGATTAATGTAGTCTGGGTGGATTAGCCAGTCTGTTTGGAAAAGTCCCTTTGGTTGGGATTTTGCATATCTTGTAGAAAAGGCTTGGTATTACCAGAGAAAGGCAAAGGGGACATTTGGCAAAGGCCAAGAGCAAAAGGCCAAGATATTTACAAAGTTATCCAATGTTCCACAGTAGAAGAGTTAAGGACAAAATATTGACACAGTAGCCAAACTTCACTTGTTTAAAACTCTTAAAATCCAAGATTTTCCAGGTCTCTAAGCACCACCTTGACACTGAAAGGTTGTTATTAATTTAACTAGCAAATTTAGGAGGCCCAAAATACCACCTGCCTGCCCCCTCAATAATGAGACTCTAGAGCTTACTCTCTAAAGAAGTTTATTTTGATTCCTCCACAGCCACAGTGCATTCTTTAAAGTACTCCTTGTACAGCTGTCAATCAGCTTCAGTATCTTAGCAGAGGCCAAAAGCCATGATCTCTGCTTGAAGAAGATAATGGCCCAGTCTTCTTCATGTCTGATTCCGATGGCTACAACATCCACTTTCAAGCAGGATTTCAGTATGTAAGTCTAAAGATACACAGAAAAATTGAGAAGTCCTGTGGTACCTTATAGACTTAACAGATTTATTGGAGCATAAGCTTTCATGGGCAAAGACCCACTTCATCAGATGCGTCTATAAGGTGCCACAGGACTTCTCGTTGTTTATGCAGATTCAGACTAACATGGCTACCCCTCTGATACCAGAAAAAAATGAAGGATTC
Organism: Pelodiscus sinensis; assembly: GCF_049634645.1. NCBI lineage: Eukaryota > Metazoa > Chordata > Testudines > Trionychidae > Pelodiscus > Pelodiscus sinensis. The sequence continues at coordinate 74,265,259 of NC_134713.1, forward strand.
CATGTCCCTGAAGGTCCTTGGAATGTTTTCAAGTTTAACTCTTGTTGTCCACATTAAATTTGTTGCTTTACTGGATAAATAAACTAGAACTGTTTTAGCTCCCACTGGACAGAGTGCTTCCTATACGGAAGATGTAGATGTAGGTTCTGATCAAGTCAGCGTGATATCCCTATAATTAAAATAATAATAACAATAATAGCTCAATGTATAGTGCAGAATTAAAAGTGTTACAGCTCGCCAAATGAATTTCTAGTCCTGCCAGTCCCAGCTGTGTTGCAAAAGAAGATTAACCATTAGTGGAATAGGGACTTTGACAGCTACTTCTTTTTAATGCCTGGATGATATTTTATCTCTTGTATCTAAGAATGTGCCCAAGAAAACTTGTACCCTGTAGTACTGTTATTCCCCCTCCCCCCCAACCTCCCACCCCATGTACAACACTGATCATAGACAAGCATCTTTGAAATTTAGCTGTCTTCTTGAGAGGCTGAAAACGTAAAAGTATTTTGGTACCTTTGTCAATCTGGATTGTTTTTAAAGAACTGATCTACTTGCTACTATGTTGACTGATATCAGTATAAACTTCCTTATATGCTTTTTTAATTTTTAAAGGTGTTGTTCAGCTCAGTTAATGTTTTCTGCAATCGTTCTTTGTGCAAATAACAATACTTATACACTCTAGGCACTGTATATGGGACACACTAAAATAGAGATAGAGATGTGCTACAGCTTCACTTTTATGTCCAAAATACACCAATTCTGTGATCTATTTCAGACTATAGCACTTTATTATTCTCCATTAACCATGCCTGTTGTTGCCAACTGATTCAATATAAAAATACCTTCCAAATACCTGCCCCATGTGCCATTTACAGGGTTAAACTAAACTAGAAGCAAAAGTCACATAATCTTTTGATTTATGAAGTTTACAACAAAGCGTAAGAGTGTATGAAGGTGACCTAGTGCTGCCTTTTAAAAAACAGGATAGCAGTAATAGAAAACAATGGATTTTTGGTATAAGTCTTCTTTTATTAGAAGTTTAATGATTTAACCTTAGCATTAGTCCCAACCTATTCAAAACGTGAATATCAGAAAAGCGAATTGTGAACACTTTCCTGAATAATTATACTTTACAAGATTAAGCAGTTTTGCAGCAGGTAAAATGACTAACCATATAGTCCACAATTACTGTAACACTACTGTATTTGTTACAAAGCTCATCCTGCCAGCAAAGAGCTGCATAAAAATCAACATCCTCTTTACATAACTGTACCCGCTATGAAATTCAAATTCCTTGGCACGAGGAACATCCTTCTAAAAAGAAGTTGTGTCAATATTAATCTCATCTGAATAGGATGGTGGATCATAGTCTGAAGATTGTCTGTGTTCTCTATATTCAAGTTTGGGGATCAGAGAAAATGGATGCAAGCCATTAATCACATCATTGTGGGGCTCTTTTATTGTTTCCATGAAGAAACATCAAACTCATGGCTGGGAAGCTTGCCCTTTCTGTCAGTTAGAAAGCGATAAAAGTGTTTCTTAAAATAATCTTAGTCTAATACTGTGACTTTCCCACACAATACAAAATCACCAGGTCTCTACCATACTTCAAAAGAAATGATTAGGAATGAATACTTGCTTTCTCTCTCTTCCCCATCCCATCCTATTTTTGCAAGAGACACTTTAAAATGGTAAATCTACTCAGCAGTGATAATACTTAGCTGGATTTTATTTCCTTTGGAAAATTTAATTTAGTTAAAGGCAGAAATTGTTTGCCTAAACTGAGAAATAATTCAAATAATCAGATATGCACATACAAACACACACACATACAGAGAGTCTTCATTCCTAAAAGAGTCACTTTCTGAATTCACAAAAAAAAATGAATCTATATCTGCAGTGATAAAGCTAGACTTCTCACTCCTTGGTATCTCCATCTTCAGTTAGATTGCTTGCAGATCTGCTGAAATTAGATGTCACTGTAAATTATAGTGTAGGCCGAGTTACCAGCCAAGGCTATGAAGGGTAGACACATAAAAACAAGGTGCTATTGAAGGTAATTGCTTCTGATCTTAAAGTTCTAACTGACAAAATTGGTGCTGATGTGGTATTTACATCAGAAGCTCCCTTTTAATTGACACTGACTAGATCTAGGGCATTTCTTTCCCCCCCTCCTCCAGCATGGTTTTATTTTTGCTTGTTAATTCTTAAAATCCACCTTGCAGAAAACAGCAGACTGCAAAATATCATTCATCTTAGCAAGAGAAAAAAAGGAGGTAACTGCCATATCTTCAAGGGAGAAGGAGGGAGATATGATTTTCCTTCAATACACACACACACACACACACAAATCAGGTTTGGACAAAACCTGTTAGACCAGGAAGAATTCTCCAATCATAAACATTGTTGTATTTAATGAGGGAACAAACAAAAATAAATAACCTGGTGGCTGCTTAGGGTGGATAATTCATGATACTTTGATCATTTAAACAGATAATAAAGTGACAGAGGAAAAATCCTGTTTAGTGGCCCCTAGCATATGTCAGCAAGTTACAGAAATAAATCAGAGGTTTTTTTTTTTAATTATCTACATACCTAAGCCATTCTGAAAAATCCCACACAGTGCCTATCTGTAGCTTTAATTACTTAAATATATTTGAAAATATGACCTGCAACGCATTGACTAAGAGTTTGGCTTAATTCACATCAATGTTTGTTCTCTGGCTGTATACATAAATCAGACAGGCCGTGAGATTTATCTCATCCATATATGGTCCCCAGCAAATTAGGGTCCCCAAGCATGTGGGTTTTGACCAGAACACTGAGTTGAAAAGGAATCCTGGAAGCTCCAGTCAATTCTGATGACAAGGCTATTGACTGTCCAGTTAACAGCATCATGCAGCGAGGCTAAGGCAAGCTCCCTGCACCCCGGAGCTCTACGCACTGCCCCCACCTCAAGTACTACCCTGCTGCTCTCATTGGCTGGGAGCCATGACCAATGAGAATGGCAGGAGTATAGCACCTGTGGATGAGGTAGTGTCTATGTATAGGATAGTGTACAGTCATCTGGCCACATCTGTCCATCGGAGATTGGGGGGGGCATACAGGCTGGCTGCTTCCAGGAGCTGCTTGAGGTAAGTGCTACCCTGAGACTGTACCCCTGACACCCTCATGAGTCCCACCCCCCAACCCTAGCTTGACTCCTCCAGCCCATCCTACAAACTCCTTGCTCTCAGCCCAGAGCATTCTCCTGGACTCTAAATCCTAATTCCCAGCCCCTCTCCAGAGCCTGTACTTCCAGACCAGTTCCTCACTGCCTGCTATGCCCCAAACCTGATCCTCCTCCTGCTTCCAAACCCCTCAGTCCCTGCCCAGAGCACCATCCAACACCCCAACCACCTCATCCCAGCCCCACCCCAGAGTCTGCACCCCGGCTAGATCCCTCACCTCTTCCAGACCCCAACCACATGCCCTTGCCCAGAACTCCTGCACCCAAAAGTCCTTACCTGTGGCCCTACCCCAGAGCCAACACCTCCAGCCAGAGCCCACATCCCCTCTCATATCCCAACCCAATACCTCTGCCTGGATCTCCCTCCTGCATTCTGAACCCCTCACTCCAGGCCAGGCCCATCAACAGGGGGAGCAGAGGTGACAATTGCCCTGGGACTTGGAGATTCAAAGGAACCTGGGGATTCCAGATGCTGTTTCAGCTGCTAAGGCAGCAGTGGTGGCTGGAATCCTGTGCCCTTTAAATTGTCTTTAGAGCTCTATGCCATATGCTCTGGGAGGCTGTAAGGGCTGGGGGAGAGGGCTGAATGATGCACTCCAGGCAGTACAGAGATTACAAACTCTTTAGAATTATTTCACATTATGATTTTTTTTCAAATCGCTCACACAAAACAATTACATTCATCACGTACATTATTTACAGCAAATTATTTGCTTACGTGTGTTTAAACTGGTCAGGAACTGGAAAAGGAACAGGCATTTGTAGTACAGGTTGGACCTCCCTGGTCTGGCACCCTTGGGACCTGATCAATCCCAGGTGAGGGATATTGCCAGATCAGGGGAAGTCATATCTGCCCCTCCTGCTACCGCCCTCCCTTTCTCCCCGCCCTGGATCGGCCACCAGCCTCCTGGCCACCCCTTCTTCCCCAACAGCTTTGCCAGTCCTCTTTCTTCCCTGCTAAGCCAGACAACCTAGCCCGCTGTGAACTGGACTCCTGGTTGCACCTGGCAGCCCTGCTGAAGCATGCTAGGCTCGTGGATGCACCGGCAGCCCCACTGGGTTTTACCTAACCATCCAGCTACCATGGGGTGCCCAGATACCAGCCTTCCACTGGGACTTTCTGGTCCTGGAACATCCATGGTCCTGCCAGACTACAGATGTTGCCAGACCAAGGAGGCTGTTTAACAGAAGTTCAAACTGTAGCTGGAGCAGGACTTATGCACCAAGGCTCAGAGTCAAAGTCAGAAACTGGAGCCCAGATCAAAGCCAGGTTTCCTGGAGGAAGATATGAATAGGAGCAGAGCTGGGAAGAAGCAGGCACAGAAGCGCAATCCCAAGATTAGGCAAATACCTTAAGCAGCTATTATGCTGCAGCAGCAGCAGCAAGTCTTTAAGGGCAGATCTGCTGATCTCTTCAACCAATCAGTTTGTTGGACCAGTCAGGCAGCTCAACTGAGGCATATTAGACTACCTAAAGCAGGGGCTCTTAACCTTTTTACCTTCACATCTTCCTCTGAAAGTGAACTTCATGTTCATACCCCTCCTAGGAATCATTTTGTGTACAGCCTATCCCCACTCCCTCACCTGACAGGAAGCTAAGGCGCATGGCTAGGACTATAAGAACTCTGCCAGGGAGCTCAGTCAGGGCCCAGCCTCTGATGGAGACAGAGGTCTGCCCACAGCTCCTGGCTGATGAGGCTGAGATCTGGCCTGAGCTTCCTACAGCTGCCTTCCCTCAGGCTAGTGAAGGCTTCTCTGCCTGGGCTGCTGAGGCCTGGTCCAGCCAGCCAGCAGGGCTACCCTCTGACCTAGAGGAACCCAAGGCTCTACTGGTGCCTGGCAATTTGGAGGACCGGCCTGAGCTGAAGGCCCGGCTCGAACCCCGAGGCCTGCCTGAACCCTGGGACCTGGCAAACCAGCTGGATGCTGGACGCAGCCATTTGAGCTAATTCCCAAGTCCAACGGCTGGTGGCACTGTGGGATGAGTGAACCCCGTTACAATGTCTAAATGAATAATATGAGCTTTTTACTTTGAACCTTTTCCTAACAAATTTATGTAATATTTGAAGATGAAAGTTGGTAATGCTCGCGTACTGTTATTGTAGTCTGTCATCACATTGGCCTGATTGATTCGCACTGCTGTTGTAGTGTGCCAATCTCTAGAAGTTAATAAGAAATTAATGTTTAAAATTTTAATTCCTAATATTTATGAAGAAATCTAAACTTTAGAATTTTATCCAGATATAAGGCAATTGCGATAAATTTTCTGGGAGGCACCTCTCACCTCCCCTAGGGAGGCGCACCTCACTGGTTACGAACCCCTGGCCTAACGTTTAGGCTAGAAGGATGAACAGGACTTTATCTCTGACACAACTGCAATATGCAGGAGGGCCAACAGGATTTCTATGCCTCTGGACAAGGTAGAGAGGGACATCAGGCAGAAGGGGCAGGGCTTCAGATGGAAGTGGTGGGGTTGGGTAGCCACTGCTAGCCCTCCATGCCACCCAGAGTGCACTGTGCTAAGGCCCCTGCTGGCAGCCCTCAGATCCCCCCCAGAGCATGCTGCCTGGTGTTCCAGTAGTGATTTAAAGGGCCTGAGTTCCAGCCACTGCCAATGGTGCAGTATCAGCAGCAACCAAGGAGCCTCTGGACCTTTTGAGTCACCCCAATGTCCCACTTTGCTCCCTCCTCCACTGTTGATGGTTCTATATATGTATGCAGCTAATTCTGCCAAGCTTTCTCTCTTTCGACTGAATCAACTTATATCTTCAGTCTTTCAGCTTGTGTTCTTAGGTATTTTGTTAAAAAAGGATAATACGTGCATTTTAAAAATTGAAAAGGAAATAATACAGAAAATTCCATAAAATGACAAAACATGGATTTTTACAAAGTCCATGACAATGACTAAGTATTTAGTGTGCTGAGACTGCTGTTTAGTATACCAGGTACACTAGCTTCTGGGATAACTTGTCCTCCATCCTTCCCCTGCATTAATTTCTGTCTTTCTGTTGTGTCTTAACATATGCCAAAATTAAAAGCTTTTCAGAGTAGGGATTGTAGTATTATGAATGTGTTCACTGTCTAGCACAAATGGGTCTTGAACCATATGATGCTACCATGATGCAAACGTTAAAGAATAAAAGAGAGAGAATATTTGTAACAATCAAAAGTAGAATGTTTTATGGGCTGTTTCTTCCATATCACTCACTCAACCTTTTTTCCCCAAACAAAGAATTTATATATTATCTACTAAACTACTTTTGTTCTGAAAACAAAGCCAACTGTCATTAAAAGCAAGAGATGTACTAGCAGGTTAGCTAACAGCCCAACTAAGAACACTAGTGTTTCCCAAATGAATCTTCTAAGGAGGCATCCTATTTATTCTATGTTTTGTTTCTTTCTATTGTGCCCCCAAATGACAGAGAAAAGCACACTCCAGACTTACTTTTATTCCCTTTTCCATTTTCATATTTAAATAATGTATTTCATTTAAATGCCCTAGCTGTTATAGACACATGTCCTGATAAAACTATTAGGAAAGAAAATACAAAAAAGCTGCAAAGAACCTTCAAAGCCACCAGAAAATCACAACAAAGGAATAAGAATTTAAAACATCAAAGTATTTTAATCATTGAGGCCAAATGTACAAAGGGAGGCAAAAGAGGGATTGCATTTCACATGTTGTTGTTTTTTCTGCAATTTAAAAATCCTTGTGCTTCAGCAGTAATCCAAGAATAAAGTAATTGTATTTCAAAATACACAATGAAATTGAAATAGGATGTGTCGTTTTTATTTCTTTCTGTCCATTAGCCATTCTTTCTCTTTCTGTGACATTCAAGGCAGATTTGAAGTCATAAGAACTTGTGCGTTTCTCCATTCTTCTTCAGCTATTATAGTTGGCCTCTCATTTTTTCTTGTTTAATATAAGCATGCAATTTGCCTTATAAGGTAATTCAAGAACAGTACAAAACTGAACACTCAGTAATATTTGGAAACTCCTTGAACACTGCAGCTCTTTAGTTTTTGCTCACGCACAACATTAATTATCTTTGCAGCTTGGTTGAGCTGAACCTAAAAATAAGTATACAATCAAATCACTAACAATTTTTTTGCCTATGTAGCTAATTTTCTGAGTAATTTGTATACAAGCAAAAGTCTGGCTGTAATGAATTTTGGCATATAATAAAAGATGTAAAATTGGGAAAACAAAAAACCACCCCCCCCCTCCCCCGCAGCACAATGTCCCCATTCTGCAATGTATAATGCAGTTCTTCCAATTGATCATTCTCACATAAGGCATTAATATTAGAACCTTAATCTTGCTAAGAAATTCTCCACAGATGAAAGTATGTAATTCATACATTCCAGTGTACCTGATTGCCAAGTATGGATTTATTAGCTTTACCTGCTTGTGACACAGAAGAACACTTTCCTGTCCTACTCTTTTTGTATCTCACTTTAATGATTAGAACAATTTCCATCATCTGCCTCCACTTTCTTGTCATTTATCTAAAAAACAAGATTCTAGCAAGCAAATACAGCTTGAACTGGAGTGGAGTAACCTTTGGGAACACTACCTAAACAGGATTTCAATAATATTAAACCCTTCAACATAGCCTTGTACACAAGATTATAAGGCACCTTCCATGGATCCCAAACATTGGGAAGAGTCTCCAACCTCAAAGACAATTTAATTCTAGTTTGATTTTAAGTTTGGTGAAAACACGTAGGGTGAGTCTACACCGCACCTGTAGCTCGAAGTAAGCTACACAATATGAGTTACGTAAATTGCGTAGCTTATTTTGAATAAATTTTGAAATAGCTTATTTCAAAATTTGGTGCTGTCTACACGGTACGTATTTCAAAATAAATCACTATTCCTGAATGTTCCTTACTCCTCGTGGAATGAGGTTCACAGGGATGTCAGAATAGCGAGCCAGTTATATTCTGAAATAACAGGCTCTCTCTAAAGAAAATGGACTAGCCATTTTGGGATACCACGAGTATCTTGAAATAGTGCTGCATTGTAGACATAGCCTTAATGAGTAAAATATACATCCCTCCAGTCACCATCCTTTCTCCTCCCTTCATTGTGACTTCCCCAGCATTACAAGTCTCGAATGGTCACAACTTGTGACTGGCTACAAAAGAAAAAAAAACAATGAGTTTGGATTAAAAGTCATGAGATAGTTAAAACATAACATGCTTTGAGTTCTTTTTATTCATCTTCTGGTTTTTGAGTCTACAGGATATACTTAGGATCCCATTTGAAGCTTTTATCCACAACAATTATGGTTAGAGACTTACTTTTTGGTTGTTTTAATGAAAACTGAGATTCTCACACAGTCATTGGGACAGACTCAGAATATCCTTCAACTTCCTGAATGAACTTTACTGAATTAAGTTAAATATATTGAGTTTAGTTTAATACTTGGTCATCCATTGCATTAAAAATTCTACTGTGTATGGGCTACTGTGGGACTGAATGAATGTAATTTCGCTAGTAGACTGACTAGTGCAAACTCTGGAAGGAACAATACATGTGAAATGGATTTCCCAGGAGATACATGGGGGGGGGAGGGGGGCGGTTGCAAATTACTCTTTTCAAATCCACTCTCTTCAAACTGTGCCCCCCAGGAGGAAACCCCACTGTCTTCTAATTGCCTCCCCTGGAAACTCCTGATCATAGATCTCTATGTAAAGTGTGGACTTTGTTATGAATGCGCAAGTTCTGAGCTGATCCTGTAATGAACTTGTGACCATAGAAGAGAACTTCTTTGTGGGGTTTGGAAGGCCTGCACCTGGAAAGCCCATGTTAGAGATGGGATGATTTTTGGTAAGACCAGTGGGATGAATGCATTATTTCTAATTTTTTTCTGTAAAGCATTTACCTTAAGAATAAAATAAACATGCATAAAAAAGAGTTGTGTGGTATCTATAGCCTTGGACAGTCACACTGTTAATTGTCTCTGAAGAGAAAGGAAGCAAGGTTGCTTGGGCAACCTCTCTCTGCTGGGAATAAAACATCGAAGACTGGGTCCTGTGCAGGGAAGAGGAAATAGCCCATCAGAAGGAAATGAGATACGGGTCTCCACTTGAAGAAAAGTAATGGCTGGGGAACTTGAGTCATTACAGTGGGTGTTCTTGCTGTACCACTGAGGGTAAATACATGTACTCCAAATTGTGAAAGTCACTTGACACTGGGGTTTTAAGTAAAAATAGAAAACATTGTGAGACACCCAATAAAATCATGAGCATTGGCAACAATGCTTTTCCTGGAGAATAACTCTTTGCATTACTGACCTCATAGTTCCAGCCACTTTTGTGATGTTAACTACAGTATCCTCTATAGGTAACTCAGCCTTCCAAGAACCCACTAACTCTCTGGCTAAAATAGTTCTTTGTCTTTACTGTCTGGTAAGGCTTCATACCAAATTAAAATCTATAAAGAGGCAATAGAGTTCCCTTGACATATCATCCCCCACAAAAGAAGTAAAAAGAAAATTGGCAGAAAACAATAATGTTTAAATAGCTCTACCAGTGATGTCCAGCTCAGAGCCCGAAAACCACTAATGATTTTTCAGGTGCTGCTGTGTTAAAGAAATTTGTAGTTGATTATGACTTGAAAATGTGTTGTCTGAACCACATCCCGTGACTTGTGAGCTGAAATATTTGAACCAGCTCTGGCACTATGGGGAGGAACTGTGGGGCATTACTTCCCTGGAAGCAGTTCTGATAGGAGCTGGGAGCTCTCCTAAACAACTACTACATCTACGCTGGCAGCTTCTTGCGCAAAAACTTGCGGGTGTCTATACTGCACGTGCATTTTTGCTCAAGTAAATTTACAGTCTAGAGTCGGAAAACAGGGCTTCTTCCAGAAGAGTTATTCCTTTCCCCACGAGGAATAAGTCCTCTTGCACAAGAGCTCTTCCACAAGATGGCAGTGTATACAGGTAACATGAATTTCTTGTGCAAGAAACCCCTATGGCTAAAATGGCCATCAAAGCTTTCTTCCGCAAGAGAGTGTCCACATTGTCACAGACGCTCTTGTGCAAAAGCACATGCCAGTGTAGACACGTTCTTGTGGAAGACTTTTTACACAAGAACTCTTCTGCAAAACAGTTCTTGTGCAAGAAGCTGCCAGTGTAGATGTAGCACTAGTGTCCCTTACTTGCTTGCCACTTGCATCCTCACAAGTAGGAAGGGGGAGAGTTGCTGGGACTACCCCATTATCTGCTCCCATGCAGGACTGTGGGAACCATCAGGAGAGGATAAGACCTTGACAGGCCTCCCACATTTACAGGAATGGCTAGCAAACAATAGTTCTCTTCCCCAACAACCACCCATAGCAGCCCAAGAGATAGGAAAGGGAGAAAGCTGCTAGCCAACAGTGATTTATGCCTTTTTCATTTTCTACTTCATTCTTGGAGCAGATTGTAGCAACCTGGAGGCTGCTCTTATTTACTCTCAGAGCTTACCTAAAAATTCCACCTGTGGTCAAGGACAAATAGGAAATTTCATCCCAAAAAGGAATATCCTTGAAAATGTTATGACTAACTAAAAAGGGATAATTAGAATGCAACTGAGGATTCAGTCAGGAGGTTTGTATCACAAATAACTGCTATAATATGAAAATATAGGGAAGAACTATTCCATATTATAGCTACATGTAGCTACACTACATAATATCCTATCCAGCTATATATTGAGTAGGTATAATTACAACTTTTCAAAGTTATATAAATGGCTTTGCTGAAGCCTCATCACTGTTTCCATTTCCTATCTATAAACACACACACCTACATTAGGGAATATGTGTAAAGAACAGTGCAGTATAACCATGTTATATGAATCTTACAAGCAATTCAGATGCACAGTGAAGCATAAAACCAAACGTGTTGCCTGAGAAGTCAGATGTGTGACTAAGATTGCTCTACTAGTGATTTATTTATTAAATGATAGTAATTAATTTCATTTACACAAATATTTTTAGGGTTTTTTTTTTCAAAAATCATGCAGACTTATTTGTATAGAAATTAGTTTAATTATTTAGATCTGATTCTGCAAACATTCACTTTACTCATACAATTAGCCCTGTGAGAATGTCTACACTAGCCCCCTAGCTCAAACTAGGGAGGCTAATGTAAGCATTCAAACTTGCAAATGAAGCCTGGGATTTAAATAGCCTGGGCTTTATCTGCATGTTCCCATCTGGTCGCCATTTTTAAATGCCACTAGTCCAGACTAACTGCCCACGGATACACGCGGCAGTTAAACGGCAATTTGAACTAAGTCAACTGCCATGTGTAGCCGTGGTCAGCTAGTCTGGACTAGCGCCATTTAAAAATGGCGACAGATGGGAACGTGCAGATAAAGCCCAGGCTATTTAAATCCCGGGTTTCATTTGCAAGTTCAAATGCCTACATTAGCCTCCCTAGTTTGAGCGAGGGGGCTAGTGTAGACATACCCTGATAGTCTATGAACAACTCAACATGAGAAACTAAGCACTCAGCACTCAGTACCAAATCCAAAGTTCACTGAAGCCAATGGGAGTTTTTAGTTGTACTGGGCTTTCAATCAAGCCATAACTCTTCTGAGCTATTTAGTATGACATTTAATTTACTTTAAACATCTTCAGGTGATGGAGGTCCTGAGGGTGCCAGACCAGGGAGATCCAAAACACATTAGATGTAACAATTTTCTACTTTACAGTGTAGTTTTTAATTCAGAAAAGGGTTTTATTATTTAAAAAAAAAAGCGGGAGAACAGCATTTCTGTACCATTTAGAAAATGTTCTAAAATGTAAGTGTAATTAATTTAAAATGTATTGCAAAAAAATGCTGGAAAGCCCTAGAAATGTGAGGATCATAAAATGTCATTTATTTACTTGAAACTTGGTAGTACGGAAGCTGTTCCCTACCTGCAGTATATCTTTGAAGTTGACATAGAGCTAATAGGTAAAACAGTGTTTTGATTAAAAACTCTGCTTTTATTTTATTAAGAAGAAATTATAAGCTATATTGTTCAGATGAGAATTAAAACTGTTCCAGACTGACTTCCTCACCTCTACAAAACAGAAGTGGAAAGGATTTGAATTAACACTGATGTTTTTTCACACTTCAGTGTAGGTTGGACCTCCCTGGTCTGGCACCCTCAGGACATACCTGGTCCTGGATGAGAGATTTTTCCATTCCAGGGGAGGTCATGTGTGGCCCCCTGCTGCTAGCCCCATCCCCTGCTCTGCCCCTCCCACTGATCTTCCTGGCCTCCCCTCACCCTCAGAAACCTAGCTGACCTGCTGCTTCGCCTCCACCCCCCACAGCCCAGCTGAGCCAGGCACCTGCTCCCATCAGCCCAGATGAGCTGCATGCCATCTCCCAGACCCCTTCCTGCCCACAGCCCAGATTTGTTGTTACCATGCCCCAAACAGGAGCCCAGCTGAGCTGTGTGCCTGGCTTCCCAGCTCCCACCCCACTGATTCCCCATGTCAGACAAACCTGAGAGATGTAGTGAGATGGATTGGCCACCAACAGTGTATATGTGTAAACACAAACATTGTCTACCAGAATGTCCTTAAAGATTGAATGTGGGTCATTTATCTGCAGAATACTTAACCATTTCTGGCCATGTGTCACATCTACCGGTCCCCAGTTGCCACAATAGAACAGCAATGTCACTTGGTAATCCATGATTCCCATCTCAGGGCTGGGCTCTCTCTGCCTCTAGCAAAATCAACATAATAAATACAGGATACTTCAGGCCTTTTTCCAGGCTCTTCCAGAGCCCTTCCCAGGCCCTTTGAATTGAGAGATCCAACAGCAAACCGTATTCCCTTCAGATTTTTCATCACACTGAGTACCAAAAAAACCCCCAAATGGTCTGGTAGCAATTTATAGACTAACAAAACATGCAGCTGTTAACAAAACATGTTAGTCTATAAATTGCCACCAGACCATTTGTTGTTTTTTTCTGTAACGGTATGTCTACACTACAGCATTATTTCAAAGTATCTTATTTTGAAATAGTTAACTCAAAATAAGTTATTTCAAAATAATGCATCTACACACAAAATGCATTTCAAAATAGCGTTTTGCTATTTTGAAATAGCTCATCCACACTGAGTGGACTCTGAATCGCATTTAAGGCCAGCTGGAACCAGGTCCAGCGGGGCATCAGGTCAGGAGTTACTTAGCCTCAGGCAGCAGCCACACAATCTGAGGCCTGTGCTTAAAGGGACCACCTCTTCTCTCCCCTCCCCCCCCCCCCCCCCGGGACAGCTGGTTCTCAGCTTTCCCTATTTGTTTGCCTACCTTGATGAGGGACAGAAAAGCATTTTGTCTCCTCTGCGTGTTCTGGTTGCCCTCACTTGGGACACCACAGCACTCTGCAACATGGAGCCAGAGCTGTCTCTGGGACCTCTGGTGCTTCTCATGGATGCTCTGCTGCAAGCTTGGCTGCACTTTCTGCAGGCTGCCATCCAGGAGGTCCATCGCGGGGCTGTCCTGCGGGAAAGCTTCCACCTTGAGGAACACTAAGAGCCTCCCTGGTCTGCCCAACTGGGGGCTTGTGCCTCATTACCCCTCACGTCCTTCCACTTACCCCTCCCTAACCCCCCTTCCTGATGTCAATAAAATACTTGTATTTTCATGAACAGAAACTCTCTTTACTTAACAAAACTGGGGGAGGGAAATGAAACTCTAGTGAGACTGGGGAAAGGAGGCAGGAGAGGGGAGAAGAGAGGGTGGGAGAGGGAAGGGGAAACCTGGGAGGAGGGAGCTAGAAAGGAGAAGGAAGGAGAAGAAGGGGGAGGGGAAGCTCAAGGTTGAGGGCCTCGCTGGACCAACTTGATTTTCATGCAAATCTGCTCCTGGGTTCACATGTGGCCTTTGGTGGCCATGCTGACAGCTATCCTGCCATAGACAGCTGTGTTCCTCCATCTAGTGCAGAGATCATGGACGTTGGGGGCATCCCTCCCACACCTGAATAAGGTCCACCCTGGACCAGGAAGGCGCCCACCTTCTTCAGGCTCTGGCAGGCTCCTGGGAGCTGGCAGACTGCTCCCGGGGAGCGGTGGAGGGCTGGCTGCCAGTGGCTTGCTGGCTCATGTTTTGGGGCCACTGGGTCAGGGGCGGTGACTGCTGGCTCTGGGCTGGCAGGCTTGGAGCTGGCACAGGCACTGTGGCCAGAGTCAACCCCTTTAAGGGCTCCGGGAAGGGGGGAGGGTGAGGAGTGTTCTTGATTGAGGCTGGAATGGCCACCAGGGCACCCTGGGAAAGCTGGAGGCCCCCTATTTCGATAGAAGTGTCTACACAGCACTTATTTCGAAATAGCTATTTCGAACTTGGTGTTATTCCTCTTGGAATGAGGTTTACCAAATTCAAAATAAGCACTCTGCTATTTCCAATTAATTTTGAAATAGCAGTTTGTCTGTGTAGATGTTAGTAAAGTTATTTCGAAATAACGGCTGTTATTTTGAAATAACTTTGTTGTGTAGACATACCCTTACAGACTAACTCTGCTATCACCTGAAGCTACTGAGTACAAAAGGAGCTCTAATATGTCACTTCTCTCACAAGGCTTCCCTCCTTGACACCTACAGCTCCCATCTGTTACAGGAGTGCTGTAGAAATCATTGGTGTCTTATATATGCAAAGAGTTAACAGAAAAGGTGCCACTAGATAGCACTCACACATTTGCAGCTTTAAGCCTGGGGTTTGTAGAACCATAGATCACTTTGTTATTGTTTTTGCATATGCAAGTGGCTTTTGATGTGAAAGACTTTTCACATAGCTCTTAACACCATCAGTCCTGGGAATCACATGCCCCATTGTCTTATTTCTGGGCAGCATCAAGAATAGGATTGTGCTAGAGAAAGGGCTAATATACCTTGTTCCAGCCGCCAAACAATAATGTTCAATGTGTCGATGTAAATCTCTTAACTTTCTTTAAAAAAATTGACACAAATACCCTGCAAAATGGTTATTATTATTCATTTTATAGAGCCCCACTGAGTTTTCGTGATCTGCCCAAGGTCACAAAGTCACTGACAGAGTTGAGGAGAGGATAAGATCTCTCAACTCCCAGTCCATTTTTCCAGCAAAGCCCTTCTCCCTATTGTATTTAATACCATGTGCATTCTCGATGAAGTACTTTTTACCAGAAAGGGGAAAGGCAGTTTTCTAATCTGTCAGTGTGATGCCCTTTTCACACACACATACACACACACACCAGAGCATATGGATGACTATGCTGTTATCTTTTGAAACTAATAAAAATCAGTCACAAAGAAAATGTAGTAACATCCATCAAAAAGTAGAGCTGTTCAAGATCTGTGAAGCTCGCCGTGAGCTTTTGCTCACAATAAAGAAAAACTTGCCATGTAGCACTCATGAACCATATAATCTTCCACATGAAAGCTGAAAGGACTGGCTTTCTGTACGAAGTGACATTTCACAGGACAAAGTTAAGTTTAGGTTAGTATTTCTACACAAGGGGGAAAATCACAGAAACTAACAGCCTCAGACTAAGAAATCGGAAAGGACCAAAGAGTAACACAAGTGAATTAATTAATTTACTTTGGGTAGTCAATGCTATTTAATGGGGATGGTGGTGTGCAGTATCCCAATCCTGCACAGCATTCATGTAGAAAAACAGTGAAAGCAAAATGACATGGATGACCTGCAGTTTGATTTTATTAGCTTAGATTCCTGAGTGCTACTGTTTACTTCTTCTAGGCAAATAGTTGTTGTTCCATGTCCAAGCTGCATCTTTTCCTACAATTAAAAGCTTGAAGTTACAGAAAACAAAAAGTGGATGGTATCATGATGGTTTAACAAAGTTTATTCTTAAATATAAGTGAAGGGGAAGAAGAACTAGGAGGCTCTGGAATTTTCAAAATGGTGCAAATATTGTGGAGAGTGCTGGGGGCATGGCCTACATGGGCATGGGCCCAGCGGATCTACAGAGGCAGAGGAAACGACAGAGGCAAAGGTATCAATGTGGAAGCCTGGGATCTCTGCACTGCTTTCTGAAACAAAAGCGACAGCACAGACCCTATAAAGATCTGCAGCCTTTGGCTGAATACCTCCCCCAGTCCTAGCTGAAGACTAGCAGCTGTAGAGAGGCTTCAGGCCTCATTAACTTCTAATCAGATTTCCTACTGGGAAATCTGTGGGGTCAGCAAGAGACAATGGGCTACCAGCATTCTGAACCTTCATCCTTCTGCCCTAAAGCCAATTCACACACACTGCTCAATCCCACACAGCCACAACTGAGAGGCTTCTATGGGATTTCAGAATAGCAGATGTGATGCCACAAAGGGTGTATTAAGCCCTTCTGTTCCCCAGTGCCAGGATACTCTAGATTGATATATCCTGTATTTGAGAATGAGAAAGAACAGTCCAGCCATACGTACCTACATGCTAATTGTATGAGCCTACAGAAAAGCATACAATTTCACCTACAGGCAATAAAATTAATGTTCCTGTAATTTGTAGTGTGGCTGAGAAGAGCAACATAATGACACTTAGGCTACGTCTACACTGGCTGCCTATTACGAAATAGGCATGCTAATGTAGAACTTTGGAAGAGGCAAATGTGCGGGGGATTTAAATAAGATAAGCCGGAGAAAAGCGTCCAGACTGGCACGATCCTCCGGAATAAAGCCCTATTCCGGAGGATCTCTTATTCCTACTTGCAAGAGATCCTCCGGAATAGGTCTTTATTCCGGAGGATAGCGCCAGTCTGGATCGCACCAGTCTTTTCCCTCAATTCAGAATCTGTGGCTAGCTCAATTGCTATCCGCTTTTCAGCTATACTGTTTCTGCTTCATTCCCACTCACCGCATCATGCTTCTGCAGAGATAGTGACAAAACAGTTTATAAATCCAAGAAAGCATCACAATTGGCTGGTGAATATTCCCCTTTGGAGTTGAAGAGATGTAAACCACAGCTTTTGATACAGTTATTTCACATTCTGGATTCTTAACTTTATCCTCTAGCACAAATATACACATTTTTCTCTTCTGTTAATGAATTTTATAGCGGCAATATGGTAACTCCAGGTGGCATGGTTATCAGGAGATAATCACACCCCTAGAGGATGCCTCTTAACACCCAAGAGGTGGTGATAACCAGCCCTCCTGTCATGCCTTATTGCTTATATATATGCTGATGGCAGGAACGAAAAAGAATTATAAAATACGAACAGCATGCGGTCTACGGAATTAACCTACACTGTCAATTTGTTAATTATAAAGGCCATAAACACTGCCAGTGAGCCCCCTCTACATTTTTACACTGTCATCATAATTAAAAAGTTTTAGTAGATGGTTTTGTGTTGCTACAGCATCGATCAAAGTCCATTTCCTGACATGTGCAGCAGAAGCAATATGTTCCGCACAGATTATTTCTTGAATTGTATTACTTACCGTCATAGAGCGCTGTCATATTACCTCTGTTGCACCAAATGTACCTGCCATGACTTTCCGCAGCCTATTCGATTTCCAGTCTCAAGCCCTGTCAGGCATGCACAAAATGGAATTACTGCAAAGAAGCTGAAATTTGGAGTATTCTGCAGAAAGAACTTTTTTTTAATTTTTCTGCAAACTCGAGGCATGATTTTTGGATCTCCACTCTGGCCCTTAGAAGACTGTAAATATGCTGTAAATTTCCCACAATGAAGGTGCAGCAGAGAGACAATGTAATTGACTTATATTACCCCTCCAATACACCTCTCTGTATGGGGTACTTTAGGGCTGTGATTGGCAGCAAAGAGGAAAGCTTGGGCATAGCTTGTGTTCATAATGCTTAATTGTGTTCATTTTGGAGGAGTCTGGACCACAAAGCAACACAGAAAAGCCAAGTCTATACTACACCCTTCTGTTGGCAGAGGGATGTAAATAAAACACATCGAAAGTGCAAATGAAGCGGGGATTTAAGTATCCCATGCTTCATTTGCATAATCGCTTTCTGGCGCTGTTTCGAATAAGCGCCATTTCAAAACTGAAACCGCGGTTTAGATGCGATTTTGCTGACAGCGGGGTGATTTTTTGACAGATCCTGTACTCCTCGTTTTTTGAGCAGTACAGGATCTGTCGAAAAATCTCCCAGCTGTCGGCAAAACCATGTCTAAACCGTGGTTTCAGTTTTGAAATGGACCTTGTTCGAAACAGTGCCAGAACGCAATTATGCAAAAGAAGCACAGGATATTTAAATCCCCTCTTCATTTGCACTTTCGATGGGATTTATTTACATCCCTCTGCTGACAGAGGGGTATAGTATAGACGTAGCCAAAGAGACCACAGAATGTCATTGTAAATTAGATCAGCCCTTAAAGTTTCTTAACCTGTACTCCAGCCACACATCCCCTGACAGGTAGATTTTGGGTGATGCAAAGGTGGGGGTAAAGGTACTTTACCCTATACATTGAGCCTTCTATGCTGTATATCTTGGGAGACAGCACAGACTCTATCTACACTACGATCAGTGTATGCCTTCTACTGCAGAACAGTTGCATTTCTCAAACTTAAGCCTCTAAGGAGCTATCTATCCATGGAGCATAGACATTCTCCTACCAAGGAACCCAGGCAGAACTTGCGAAGTCATTGTAGTGAAGAAAGCATATTGGTTGAGATTCTCTTATTAAAAACATACATATTTTGCCTCAAAATCTATTTTGTTTACTATTTGTAAAGATGTAGATGAGGTGTCTATTTCCTATGGTTTAGTGTCTTGCAAAAGGAGCTCTTTGGAAGCTGATTTTCTCTATTTTATTACAGACAAAGTTGAAAAATAGCACATTGACAATAACAACATCCTTGCCTTTAATTCCCTATTCAGGTTGCATAATTGATACAGAAATAGGCAATAGATACATGTCAAGTATGAGAACTAGCAAAAAAAACCTCGAGTACTTAATTTAGGGAGTTGACAGAAAAATTATATTATCCCTAAACCATGCTACATCTGTATTGCAGATGGGTAATGACCAGAAACACTAGTATCTGGTGTTCAGTGGAGAAAATGTCCCATAATATTTACAAGGATTTTACCAACTGCACAGAATTTGACATACTGCATTGGTGTATAGTGGAAATCAGTCACAATTACTTGACAAAAGCTTTTAATTTTGGCCAGATTAAAAATATAGTAACAACCTCCTTCTGGTCATGGTTGTGCCATGGGATGTCCTGTTAGAAATGAATCTCTTGTTTCCATATTTCCCATACTTTCGTAATTGTGGGGTTTGCAGATGGCTGCCTTTCGGTTCTGCAGTAATGATTTTAACTAGTGAGGACTATTGATGGAGAAACTGGGTTTAGTAGAGAAACTGTGGATACAGTCTAAACACATTTCTTTGTTTCTCTGCAGTACAGATAAAAACATGCATTTGTTAATACTTATCAGAGAAGATCCAGCAAGGTGTAATATTTTCAAAACCAAAAGTGTTATTTTAAACATCACACTCAAAACAACAGAAATATACACTGCAAGTAAGTGAGATGCTTAATTGGGGACATCTGTTAAGAATTACTTTTGGACACTGGGACACATTCTCATATTTTACCTCACTTTACGAGTGGACAAATAGAATTTAAATGTTTGTATTACAAACAAGGTGGGTGAAGTAATATCTTTTATTAGACTAACTTCTTTTTAGTGATACAGACAAGCTTTTGTCATTCTCCTCTCGTGTCTCAATTTATCTAACTGGATGATGGGATTAACGATACCCTTATGTAGTTGTGGACAAACCGTCTATTTTCAGATTCCACCTCCTATAAGAATCGTTGCCCTTATATACAAAATAAATGGCATGAGACATACAGAGGAATATGCTGCCTTCCAAGCAAGTCACAACTTCTGCATGTCTCAGTGTCTCTATTATTAAACTGAGGATAAGCACATACAAGGTGTTCTGAGGATTACTTTCTATGGGCTAGATTGTGTTTTGTTTCTATGTTTAATGGGTGGTGGAGCACATGTCCTTCCCATTCTTTTTATCTCACCATAATAATAGTCCTTTCACTCAGAGGAGCACTGAGGGAGCCTCAGAAGACCAAATCCCCATGATCTCCACCCGCCCCGCACCCCCCTTCCCCCGCATAAGGACTTGAGTCAAGGACTACTGAAGTAAATGTGACCTCTTCCCTAATCTCCAATAAATTTTGCATCAAGCTTCAAGCACTTTGGCTGACCAAGTACATCAAAGCAGCATGCTATAGGTCCCTAGGGAATGATCAATATACTGTAGCAGAAAGCTGTGGAAGGATTTGTTCCTGAACCACAATCTCTCCTCAGTCCGAGGCAGTGATGTTGATCCATACTACCCCTAATGTAGGCCTCTGTATTAATCACATAACTTGGCCCTTAATGTTCATGTAAGGCTTTGAGATTGGGAAGTGCACAACAGTTAACTGGCTTTCTACTTAGGGCATGACTTTGCCACTTTAATTCTCAAACAATACCAATCTTCATGAAATGTCTCACCTATCACACATAAAAAGGAGCCGAATGGTCAAGCAGTTGCTAGCCCAGAGAATACAATTACTCAATGTTACTACAGTGACTCGACAATCTGTATTTCAGGTGTGAAAGATTAGTGGTGTATGAACCAGTGGTCTATTTTTACTGAATCTGTCTCCAGGATCCCACAGACTAGGGTCATTGTAAATGGTCCCCCTTATAAACATACTGAGCTGAAGGCACCACAGATAAGTATGTAATAAAATAGACAAGAACTATATTGTGCCTGTATGGCACAGTTCCATTAAACATTAAAAAGTTGAATAATTTTGGAAGGAAGTTCTATGAGACATTGTACCTGAAAATGATCTTATTTCACAATGAAAGGAGAAATTTCAATTGAAAAAAGTTTCACAAGTTTGATTTCTAAAATAGAAAAGTTGATATGTTTTAAAAGCTTCAGCACTTTAATTTTGACAGCCACTTGTTTCCTTCTTGTTCTCCCCCCCCCCCACACCCTCTATTTAAAGAAGCATCAGTGCATCTGTAGACTTAGATTTTTAAATTCCACACTTTAACCAATAAGACATTTTAAAGTGAAGTACAGCTATGAGACATACATTACATAGTTTTATGTTAATAGGATTAGAAGTGTATAATGGGCTAAAATGGACTCTCAAATATGCCATGAAACTATCTGAAGTGTCTATAAAATGCTTTTAATTTTTAAATCTGACAGTATTGAAAAGATACTTCGAAACACTACCATCAGCGACAAAAAACCTTTTACCTTAAGTTCAGTTACTCCTTTCTGGTCAGATACTAACCATAACTCAATCTGACAACTCTTTGGTGACTTGCAAGACATCTCTCTGTGTATCTCAGAGTTGTCTATTGTAGTATCAAAGCACTTCTCAAATAAATTGTGTCTGCACTGAGAAGTCCCTACTAGATTTTACATAGTGTTCTGCTCTTTTCCCTTTCTTAGTTGTCAATAGCTCTGCATTACTCACATAAATTGAGTCTGTATGGAGAAGTCTCTACTACACTTTACTTAGTTTTCTCCTCTTTTTCCTTTCTTAGTTTGTCGATAATTCTGCTTGGAAAAACATATATAATTCTCTCCTTTAAATCTTTGCTCACTTCTAATCCTTACATCCCTTGACTCATCATTCTAGCTATGATTTATCAAAGATGAAAGTCTAAAAGCAATTAAATTAACTTTTTCTGGAAGCTCATTCCACTGCCAAAACCCTTCACAGGGAAAAAAATATCCCAAAATTCACATTCTTTGTCCTAGGCTTTGTGAGCAGCTTCTTCCATGGAAGACTTCACTCTTGGTAGGTTGCTGAAGGACATGCAGTGACTGATGTGGCTGAGTACTGATCCACAGATAACTTTGAAAGTCAAAATCAATCCATATTTTGTGCCACTAGAATGATGTAATGCCAATGTAACATGTCTGGGCCAAGAATAACTAAACTAGTCATATTTTATACAGTTTTACAAAATGCACTTGAAAGACCGTCTGTTTTCACAAGGTTTTCAAACCATTGTGAAGTTGAAAGCTGTTCAGATGATCTTGCTAGGAAGTCATATTAGTTTGACTAATCCTACCCCTTACAGTAAACGAATTATGCCTCTAAGAACTCTTTTTCAATAGTACCCACTACTGAAAATGCCATATGGAATCGAGTCACATTCATGACACAACAGATGGAATTATTAGATGTGATAGCATATTCTTTGACTCTGGGTTATCTCAAAAGGTATCTGTAAGTAATGTCAGTAGATTATTATATATGTTACACATATGTTAACATAGACATATATAATTGTTAACTTAAAATGGAAGATGTTAATCATACAGATATATTCTGGATAGCAAATACAGCTGACACATCCATCATAGAAGAGATTTTAAGATTCATCAAAAGTAATTCCATATACTGGAATATAGATACCTCTCTTCAGTTCGTAATACTTTTCTATCAGCAAAGAGCAAGAGGCAAATTAGCCCTTTAAATCTAGAATATGATTAATTTTGTTTTTGACATTACTATAAGCATCTACAAATACAAAAGACTCAAGTAATATCAAAACATACAACTGGCTTTCTAGAGTAATACAGTATGTGGACACCTGAAGGAGTGTTTTAAACATAAATATTTTTAGTATATTTAAAATAAGTAGAATTGGACATCATTTACGTAGAATATAAAAAAAATAAAAGTATTGGCTTGCTCTGCTCTGCTTTATTCTAAAACTAGTTTCTCTTCAGTGTAGGCATGACATAAAGCTATTTGAAAAGATAATTTAAAACTCTCTGACTTCCATTTATATATGTGATTAAGTCCTTAATGTGCATTATTTCCATGTGTCAACAGGAGGGAGGGAGGGAGGGAGGAAGGAAGGAAGGAAGGAAGGAAGGAAGGAAGGAAGGAAAAGGATAACAGATTCCCATCCCATTTAGATGGATTTCACTTGCAAAAGACAACTGTAGCAAAATTTTTATCTCAAAAGTGAATTTTCTTTTACATTTAATTTCAGAACAAAATAGCCAAAACCAACTAGTCTTGCTGTTGCCCTAGGCTATGTCTAGACTGCAAGCCTCTTTCGAAAGAGGCTCTTTCGAAAGATACTTTTGAAAGAGCCTCTTTGAAAGAGAGCGTCTAGACTGCACGCGGAATTTCGAAAAAGCAAGCCGCTTTTTCGAAAGAAAGCACCCAGTGAGTCTGGATGCTCTCTTTCTAAAAAGCCTGTTTGCTTTCAAGAACGCCTTCTTTCGAAAGAGCACTTTCGAAAGAAGGCGTTCTTCCTCGTGGAATTAGGTTTACCACCGTCGAAAGAAAAGCCGCATTCTTTCGATTTAATTTTGAAAGAACGCGGCTGCAGTCTAGACGCAGGTGAAGTTTTTTCGAAAAAAGGCTACTTTTTTCGAAAAAAACCCTGAGTCTGGACACAGCCCTATTGTACTATAAAGAACTTTCTATATAAATCTGATGAGGAAGGAGCACTACACTCTCTCTGATTGACAGAGCCAAGCTGGCTTTGCCTCCAGTATGGAAGCAGAGGGGAGAGGCAAGAAGTAGAAGATGTAGGCCCTTCAGTTCATTTGGGCCAGAACCAGCGAACGAGGCAGATCTCTCTAGACTGATGATTTCAGACCAGAGGAGACTGATTGAAGAGAAGAGTTTCTGGGTCTCCCACTTGCCACTTGCGCTGGGGAGGCAGAGGAGCCAAAGGACACATCAATGGACTGTGATAGGATTAGCCCAGGGCAAACAGATGTTAGTCAGGTGATGCTGTTGCAGTATGAATCAGCATGTTTTAGTGGGATCCCCTGCCACTGTTAGTGCCCTAGACTGGAACCCAATGGAGTAAAGTAGGCCCAGGACCCCCTGCACCTCAGCCCGGACCCCGACGCTGGAGCAGCAATCTACTCAACCTAGGTTAGAAGGATTGTGCCTTGTTTATGGATTACCCCAGCCCAAAGAATGCAGTTTCACTGATGGTGTTTGATGTCTGTCCTTACCAGAGGGATAGGCTGAAGACTGCTTATTTGCCAGCTTCACTGCCCCACTAAGAGGGCTAGACACCAGATTGTTTGCTATATACCTTAGCCAGGAGACTGAGCTAAAAGCTGTTTGATTGCTCCCTGATGTGCTTTGCCTGAGGGTCAGAGCCCTAGATTGTTTGCTGTCTACTCCAGCCCAAAGGCTGAAATTACAGATGGTTTGTGGTTCTGTCCCACCCAAGGGTCAGAGTCCATAGACTGTAAACTGTTGTTTGCCCAAGCCAGAAGGGCCAGAGCTATAGATCACTGCCTGGCTCAGCCACAGTGTGTGTGTTGCTCTGTCATGACTAAAGGGCGGGATCCCAGCCTGCTAATTGTCTATTTACAGTGTCACATAGTGAGGCAGAGTATCCACCCTCTGAGCCTGATGGGCAGGGACAGCCACAGAACTATTACATTTTGCCATAGTGTGCTGTGGATGTACTGCACTGCTTGACATGTAACTACCTCTGAAAGAATAAGGAAACTTGTACAACAACAACAACAACAAAGTTGGCAACTTTTTTGGTTTAGTTAATAGTTGTAAAAGTGTCCAAGCCTAAAGCACAGTTAAAAGAACACTATGTTGTGTGTTGGGAGATGTTAATATTATGACTTCAGGATCTATGACTCCAGAGGAACAGACTGGTCTTATTTCAAGCTAACTAAAGAGTAACATTAGCATTGATTGCAGAACTAGCCTGGAGCCTTTTGCCCTTCCTTCTGGCTAGAAGAAAGATCTTGAGTGGCTGTGTCCAACTCAGAAAGATAAAGAAAACACTAAAACTACTCTAAACTCCAGTAAAACACTGTACTTCACAACATCTAATGAAACCTTTTTTACTTTACAATCTGTGAAGGGAAACAATGAGCTCTCAGAGTACACAGTCTTCTTTGTGCCATGCCATGGAAAATCAGTACTAAAGGATGTAATGCAGAGCCACTGTAAAGGATATGTGTATTCCTGCTACTCTTTTTGGCTTCTTCGTATCGAAGGAGTGGGGCAAAACATCCAGCCCAGTGTGTACAATATACAAGGGATAAATTTGTCCATGGCAAGTCAATATTGAAAGGTTCAGAGGCTGAAACTGGAGGAGCACTCACAAATCCAGATGCCTATTTGAACCTTAAATGTGCAGGATTAGTGTAGCAGTCTCATAGGAATATACATTTTTGTGATGGTTCCACTAGTTCCTTCTGGTCAGGGTGGAAATATCAAAATAACAGATTCTCCTGTGATGTTTCATCAGTTCTACTCTTGGGACAGACTGGTCTCTCAGGCTGTGTCCAGACTCAGGGTTTTTTTCAAAAAAAGTAGCCTTTTTTTTCGAAAAAACTTCACCTGCGACTAGACTACAGCCGCGTTCTTTCGAAATTAAATTGAAAGACGCGGCTTTTCTTTCGACGGCGGTAAACCTCATTGCACAAGGAAGAACGCCTTTTTCGATGGAGATCCATCGAAAATAAGTGAGTGTGGACGTGGGGAGGCCATTTTTTTTTAAAATAATGGCCTCCAGGAAGAAGCCCTGGTGGACAATCTGGGCCGGGCATGCCTTGCATGTCTCTGGTTCCTGTCTGCAGCCATTTCTTAAAGGGACAGGCACCCTCACAGCCACTTGTGGCAGCAAAGCAGCCAGAGCACACGGCTGGTTAAGTGCAGCATGTCCCAGCCCCAAGACCCTCCTGGCCCTTCTAGAGACCCTTCTGGGGACCCAACCAGGGGCTCCAAATGCCAGGCACCGTCATGGTCTGGGCCAGAGCTCAAGACCATTCTCGAACTCTGGGGAGAGGAGGAGGCCTTACAAGCTCTAAAAAGCAGGCAGCGAAATGCGGACATTTATGGCCGCATGGCAGAGGCCCTGGCCCAGAAAGGACACTACCCCCGCACCCAGGACCAGGTGCACTCCAAAGTTAAGGAGCTGCACCAAGGATATGTGAAGGCCAGGGAGGATGGCTCCTGTTCTGGGGCAGCCCCCCACTCCTGCCCCTATTATACTGAGCTGGACCAGATCCTGGGTGGTGGTGAAGCATGCACACCACGGCGTCTTGTGCAGTCAGGCTTGGTGGACCCTGTGGTGGACGCGCCAGAGCATGGGGACATGGTGCCAGAGGAGGACAGTGTGGAGATGGCGACCCTCACCCTGGAGCCAGTCACACAGACCCCAGAGGCCTCCCAGGTGTCATCTGATGCCAGAGATGAAGCAGCAGGTGAGTGCAGTGAGGTTGTGTAACACCCAGGGGAGGCGGGAGGGTAGGTGGGTGCACAGTGGGTGATGCACAAGGGAAACCTGTAATGCTCACACGGTGTTACCTTCAGAATGTCTGATTCCCCTGTCTCAAGGAAGGAAATGCTGCCCCCATGCCCTGGCAGAAGCGGTTCCGGGTGCCTTTTTCTTTCGAAAGAGCGTCCAGCAGTCAGGATGCTCTTTTTCGAAAAAGCGGATCGATTTTCCGATCCGCGTATTGTAGTCTAGATGCGCTTTTTCGAAAGAGGCTTGCAGTCTAGACATAGCCTCAAAGTATAAATGTGGGCAATTAAAAGAAGTTTTTGAAACCTTAAAAAAAGGATTTGCTTTGCGTTCCACTCAGAGAACATAAGAACAGCCATACTGGGTCAGACCAACGGTCCATCTAGCCCAGTACCCTGTCTGCCAATAGTGGCCAATGCCAAGTGCCCCAGAGGGAATAAATTGAACAGGTAGTGATCGCTCTCCTGCTATCCATCTCAACCCTCTGATAAACAGAAGCTAGCGACACCATTCCTTACCCATACTGGCAATTTATGGACTTAACCTCCATGAATTTATCTAGTTCTCTTTTAAACTCTGTTATAGTCTTAGCCTTCACAACCTCCTCAGGCAAGGAGTTCCACAAATTAACTATGCGCTGTGTGAAGAAGAACTTCCTTTTATTAGTTTTAAACCTGCTGCCCATTAGTTTCATTTGGTGTACCCTAGTTCTTGTATTATGGGAACAAGTAAATAAAAAATGAGGAGTAACATTAGTTTGAACCAAGGGGTTTGGTTTGATCTAACACGTCCCGGCGTGCACTTTCATTTTCGAATCAGCTGTGATTCGAACTAGCGCGCCGGCGAGATCTTGCTAATGAAGCATGGGATATTTAAATCCCCGCTTCACTAGCAATTTCGAATGCCTGCAAGTGTAGACATACCCTAATAGAGTAGTAAGACATGATTTCCCTTTACAGAAACCATTTTGACTTTTGCCCAACAAATTATGTTCTTCTACGCGTCTGACAATTTTATTCTTTATTATTGTTTCAACTAATTTGACCGATACTGATATTAGACTTATCGGTCTGTAATTGCTGGGATCACCTCTAGAGCCCTTTTTTGAATATTGGCGTTATATTAGCTATCTTCCAGTCGTTGGGTACAGAAGCCGATTTAAAGGATAGGTTACAAACCATTGTTAATAGTTCCGCAATTTCACATTTGAGTTCTTTCAGAACTCTTGGGTGAATGCTATCTGGTCCCGGTGACTTGTTACTATTAAGTTTATCAATTAATTCCAAAACCTCCTCTAATGACACTTCAATCTGTGACAAGTCCTCAGAGTTGTCACCTACAAAGGACAGGTCAGGTTTGGGAATCTCCCTAACATCCTCAGCCGTGAAGACTGAAGCAAGGAATTCATTTAGTTTCTCTGCAATGACATTATCATCTTTAAGTGCTCCTTTTGCATCTCGATCGTCCAGGGGCCCCACTGGTTGTTTAACAGGCTTCCTGCTTCTGATATACGTAAAAAACATTGTTATTACTTTTTGAGTTTTTGGCTAGCTATTCTTCAAACTCCTTTCTGGCTTTTCTTATTACATTTTTACACTTAATTTGGCAGTGTTTATGCTCCTTTCTATTTACCTCACTAGGATTTGACTTCCACTTTTTAAAAAGATGTCTTTTTATCTTTCACTGCTTGTTTTACATGGTTGTTAAGCCACAGTGGCTCTTTTGTAGTTCTTCAAATTTTTTTAATTTGGGTCTAGTGAAGACCCACTAATTTAAACTGAAAGGGCACCCCTGTTGACATTGGTACTCTTGTTCCTCATTATGAATATGAGAAACCAAGGGGAGTGTTTGTTTCTGTCGACCTCCTGCTGTGTGGACTGATATTTAAGATACATTTACTCCAGCCACATAATTTATGAAACTGGAGTTGCATATCTTAAGTCGACCTTCCCCTTTAGTGTCCCCCTGACTTCTTTGATCTTTGGATCAGAACTATAAAGAATCTAAGAATCAATAAGATCATTCACCTCAGATATGCAAGAACCTAGGATCAGCAGACAATCTTAATATATACTACCACAATGTTCCTGTGAGATGAGACTGAGAGACAGCTAGCCGTCATTTTAATCTGTGTGGCACAATTATATAAAACAGGAACAATACATTCTTTTCAATTTTGTCTGCAGATCCAGCATCTCAGAGAACACAGATAAAAAAAATCAAACTCTACACATCTTCTGAAAAGGTAATGAATGGGAAGAACTGCTGATCCTCAAATGAACAAGTATCTGTCTACATATTTAAACTGTGTTCATTACCACTGCAAACGGTGGTGTTTATCTTGCAGAGAAACTTTTGGGATATCAGCAATATAAACCCTTAGGCCCTTAGTGTTTGCCCAGAATGGACTAAAACAATTCTACTGTAGTGAATGATTATACTTCTAGAATAGACAGAGACTTAGCAATAATTAAGTTTATCGAAATAAAAATGAGATAATTCAGTAAAATATTATTGCTATTAAGAGGTCATGTGCAGAAATTTACAGTTGTTATAATATAGACCAGAATAAAGAGAATGAACTGTGATGTACTTAATGGGGAACTGAGAGATGAGGGACTTTCCTTAGCTTACTGATTTTCTAACACAGCTGGCAATGTATTTTTAGAAGGAGCATCAGTTTTTGTGCTAAATCCTATTTCCCAAGAAAGAGTATGGACTGTTATATGTGTAACCCTTCTGCCAGATAGCACCAGCAGAAACCAGGGCTGGGTTCAATATCTAGGGGTATGTTTACACTACATGGATCCGTCGATGGAGCCATGTAGATGAGTTTACTAGACATAGGAAAATGAAGCAGCGATTTAAATAATCACCGCTTCATTTACATCAAAATGGCCACTGCACTTTGCCAATCAGCTGTTTGGCGGCACTGCAGGGAAGTCTGGATGCTCCGCTGTTGACAACGGAAGCCTTTGTCGACCACTCCAGTAAACCTCATTTCACGAGGCATAACGGAGCGGTCAACAAAAGCATCCGTTGTCGACCATGGAGCATCCAGACTGCCCCACTGTGCCGCCAAACAGCTGATTGGCACAGCGTGATAGCCATTTTTATGTAAATGAAGTGGCGATTAGTTAAATCACCGCTACCTTTTCCTATGTCTAGTAAACTCATCTACATGGCTCCATTGACGGAGCCATGTAGTCTAGACATACCCTAGGTGTTCCTTTTCATCCATCTCACACAGAACCGGCTCGAGCACCCACCCAGTAGCCTGAGAAATTCACACACCCCTGGACACCTCTGAGAGGTAATACTTCCCCACTTGCAAGCACAGTCTGAGCGTAGAAAATAAACTTTTAATGAGAGAGAGAGAAAAGTCACATAGCAGTAAGAAAATACCACAACCAGAGTTCATAACCAACCCATGAGTAACCGTCCCAGGTCAAATGGATTGGTCCTTTGCCTCTCAGGATCACTAATCCAACAATGTAAGGGTTCCATTCACTTACCCAAACTTTCTCCATACCCCACTTCAAACGCCCCACTTACAGCTCTGTCCAGTCAGTGCAGACCCAGACACATTACCCTGATGACTCCACTCTTTGAGCCTGAGGCCATGCCTCTTTCATGCTGCTCCTGTGGTCCACTTGCTCAGCCAGCCACCCTGCTGGACACCTGCCACTTCTGCCGGCTGCCTGCTAGTCACTCCCACCTTCTGGCTGCCTGCTATTTCTCCTACCAGCCACCTGTTCCTGCCAGCTGCCCAGCTGGCCACCTATCGCTGCTCCCACTGGCCACCCACTGGTCGTTCCCACCAGCTGCCTTGCTTGCCACCTGCTGTACCTGCCAGCTGCCCTTCTGCTGCTCCTACCAGCTGCCCACCAGTCACAATGGGTCTGGCTCCAAGCCAAACAAGTTACTTCAGCTCTTAGGCTACGTCTAGACTGGCATGATTTTCCGCAAATGCTTTTAATGGAAAGTTTTTCAATTAAAAGCATTTGCGGAAAAGAGCGCCTAGATTGGCACGGACGCTTTTGCGCAAAAGCACTTTTTGCGGAAAAGCATCCGTGCCAATCTAGACGTGGTTTTGCGCAAGAAAGCCCCGATCACCATTTTCGCCATCGGGGCTTTTTTGTGCAAAACACTTTTTAGCTGTCTACGCTGGCCCTCTTGCACAAATACATTTTTCCTGAACGGGAACAGCATAGTATTTGCGCAAGAACACTGACAATCTTACATTAGATCATCAGTGTTCTTGCACAAATTCAAGCAGCCAGTGTAAACAGCTGGCAAGTTTTTCTGCAAAAGCAACTGCTTTTGCTGAAAAACTTGCCAGTCTTAGTGATTTCAACTCTTAGACACTGCCTAGGCTGGCCAAAGGATTCCAGCTTCCATTGGAACAACAGACAAGGAGTCCTGTGGCACCTGCAAAATCTGCAAAAGCGACGAGGAGTCTTGTGGCATCTTATAGACTAACATATTTATTGGAGTATTAGCTTTTGTGGGCAGAGTCAGATGCATCTGATGAAGTGGGTCTTTGCCCACAAAAGCTTATGCTCCAATAAATCTGTTAGTCTATAAGATGCCACAAGACTCCTCGTCGCTTTTGCAGATTTGGACTAACACGGCTACCCCTCTGAAATGGGAATAACAGGGAAAACACCTTATGGAGTCTGCTTTAGGTCTATCTTTAGAACAGCCTGGGGAAGGAGACAGGTTGAACCAGTCTTACAGATCACACCTAGCAGGCATGAAGCAGGCTGGCTCAAGCCCCTTCCCCCCCCAACTCATCCACTCAAATCTGGAAAGGGGAGGCTTGTTCATCTGAGACCCTGTACAGTGATGGTGTCTCTCTTGCAAGCACTGGTTTCATATTTTATAGTGCCTACATTTAGGGGTAGCATGGTTTGTGTCCCCACAATGGCAAAATTAGTTACAATACACCACATTCCATTCCAACAATTCACCCTCCATCAGCCCTGGCTAAATTGGATTTACACCACACCCCAGATTCCTTCCCCATCCTGGCATGAGCTGTGTTTACATATCAACAGTTAATTATCTTTCAGGGCTAAACAATTTGAGTGAGCACACCTACCTGCAGGGCTGCTCTCTCCTTTCAGCTGGCTGCATTGCAAGCAGTAGTTCAGCCCCTGCTTACATATGTGATGTTGTGGAGGAAGTTATTCTGTTTTAGACTGGACTATTGGCTATGTAGTATCTTGGATGACTTCGTGCAAATTACATGGAGAATGATATGTTTCATTTCAACTAAACTTTGATGTCCTTATGGATGGACTTGTTGCAGAGCAAAATTAAGGTTGATGAGGTACTGATCATTGAGAATTTTTTTGTCTAGTTATATTTTTTCATGAGTTTTGGATGTTCAGATAAGTATGAGGAATTTTATGTAACCTTAATTTGGATTTCCATAGTTTTTATGAGTTTGGGATTTTTTTATTGATGTATTAAATGACACATTCTAGGAAACTGAACTGAGCCACCATATATCTAATATATCCAAATGTAGTTTTGGAATTAAATGTATTAAATACATGCATATATTAGAAGCAGGAGGAAAACCAAGAACAGGGTAGGCTACATGCTACTTCTAGATTGCAAGCTTATTTTGAAAAAGAGCACCCTGACGGCAAAAGCATTACAAAAAAAGTGATGTGCTTTTTTGAAAGATAGCGACCACATTGATTGGATGCTATCTCACATTTAAGGCCACCCGGAACCAGTTCAGGGAGGGCATTAGGTTAGCAGTTGCTTCTGGGTGCTGTTGCCTAAGGCTAGCTGAAACCTCCTCTCTAAGGTAAAACTTTCCCCTGCTCCAACCTCTGTTTTACTTAGAGTTGGAAAAAACAGAGAGGATTCAGAGAGTCAAAGGACACAACAATCAACCAACTTGGGATAATTAGAAAAAAGAAACAAACTTATTATCAAACAAAACTACAGTTGCAAGGATATTAAAGTGGCTAGATGGAAAGAGTAGCCAATTGGTACTTGGGGGACCCCCTGGGCTAACAGCTTTAGTTACAAAAGAGAAAAAAAACACTTAGCTCAGACATTAGTTCCAAGAATACTCAAGGAACTGATTAAGGAGGTATCTGAGCTATTAGCTATCAAGTCATGGAATACAGGAAATATTCTAGAAGACTGGAATAGGACAGATATAGTGCCCATCTATAAAAAGGGAAATAAGGACAATCCAGGAAACTAGAGACCTGTCAGCTTAACTTCTGTGCCAGGAAAGATAATGAAGCAAAAAAATCCATTTGCAAACACCTAGGAAAAAATAAGGTGATGGGTAAAAGCATGGATCTGAAAAAACAAATCATGTAAAAGTAATCTGATGTTTTTCTTTGACAAGACAACAAGCCTGGTGAATAAGGAGGAAGTAGTAGACATGGTATACCTAGAGTTTAGTAAGGCATTTGATACAGTCTCACATGACCTTGTTATAAAAAAACTAGGAAAATAGAACTCAGATGGGGCTACTATAAGATCAGTGCATAAGGAAGGGCAAACTGGAAGGGCATAACAAGTAGAGTTTTGCAGGGATAAGTTTTGAGACTGGTTCTGTTCATTAACTTCATCAACAATTTGGATAGTGTCATAGAAAGAACATTTACTAAGTGCAGATGATACTAATCGAGGAGAGGGTTGCAAGTGCTTTGGAGGATAGGATTGTAATTCAAAATGATCTGTACAAACTGGATAAATAGTCTGGGATAAATAGGAAAAAATTAAAAAGGACAAATGTAAAGTACTCTTAGGGAGGAACAATCCATTTCACACATACAAATGGGAAATGACTGTCTAGGAACGAGTATTGCAGAAAGGAAGCTAGGGGTCACAAGCTAAATGAGTCAACAATGTGACACTGTTGCAAAAAATGCAAATATCATTCTGGGATGCATTGACAGCAATGTTGAAAGCAAGACATGAAAAGTAATTCTCCCACTCTACTCTACACTGATTAGGCCTCAACTAGAGTACTGTGTCCATTTCTGGGCACCATATTTGGAGAAAGTCCAGAGAAGAGCAATAAAAATTATTAAAGGTCTAGAAAACATGATCTATGAGGTGGATTGAAACAACTGCATTTGTTTAGTCTGGAAAACAAAAGACTTAGGGGACATGATGACAGCTTTCAAGGCTGTTACAAAGAGGAGGGAGAAAAATAGTTCTCTTTAACTTCTGATGTTAGGACAAGAAGCAGTGGGCTTAAACTGTAACAAGGGAGATTTAGGTTGGGCATTAGGAAAAACTTCCAGTCAGAGTGGTTAAGCACTGGAATAAAATGCCTAGGGATGTTGTGAAATTTCCATAATTGGAGATTTTTTTAAAGAGGAGGTTAGAAAAACACCTATCAGGTGTAGTAAGTTGAGAGTCAGTAACATGGAGTCAGCAGGCCTAAACAGAGGCCTGTAACATGAAAACAGCAACAGGCCTGCAATCTAGTGAGCAAGACTGGTTCAGTAACAGGAGCCAAGAAAGGCCCTACTGATAACTGTGTAATTGTATGAGTTAGGTAGAGCATGGGAGGACACAGGGAGGCACTGGGAACAAACTGTAAGCCAAAGGGGAGTAATGGAACATCTTAATAAGAAATGTCTTGGTACAAAGACTTCCTAAAAACTAATGCACATACCGACCTAGGTTCAGGACCGGCTCGAGATTGACAGCATGAAGGATAGTAAGTAAGCCCCCCTTCTGTATGGTGAGGGGTGGTAACTAAGCAACAGAGGGTGGCAACCTGGTACGTAAAGAAGTGATGTAAGTTGTTTGTACCTGTCTATAAAAGGACACCGCAAAAGGTGCTCTCCAGCTGACCTGGGGGGGGGGGGGCGCTAGGCACCTGAATGGCAGGTATCATTGCCTAAACTTACAGAATGCACAGTAGCTTAACTTTGACTAACTGCTGTTAATATCTGTTATATGGCAATAGGCC
Organism: Pelodiscus sinensis; assembly: GCF_049634645.1. NCBI lineage: Eukaryota > Metazoa > Chordata > Testudines > Trionychidae > Pelodiscus > Pelodiscus sinensis. The sequence continues at coordinate 74,299,724 of NC_134713.1, forward strand.
TGCCCGGTGTTGGTACCTTGTCAACGCGGGCCATAGTGCCCAGTGGTGTAACATTGTACTGATCTCTGTTACCAACTGATAGAGCTTCACTTTTGACAATAAACCTGCTCGACTGATTTCAAACCTTGCCTGCATCTGTCATTTCCAGGGCCTCTCAAAGATCTCCTGTGTTGACCCAAGTGCCCGGGGACTAACACTCTAGATAAAGGGAGTACCGATTGTTACGCACGCAGCCGAAAGCTTATCATCACCGACAGAGTAGAGGTCGAGCACGTCAGGATGACCTGGACCAGATGACACTGACACTGACAGTTCAGACCACCGAAGGTACTGAGGTACAGAACACTGAGGTACGATATCAGGGATGGTCTATATTATGCGTGGTCCTGACATGAGTGCAGGAGATTGGACTTGATGACCTATTGACATTAAGTCCAGGTCTAGTATTCTATGTATAAGGATCTTTATTTCCTACACTTACAATTTCTAGCTTATATCAGACCACAAGTTGCACACATACCAGCGCAAAAATCTTTTCCTTTTTTCCTCTTCCTATCAAAAGATGCTATAAAAGGGTAGCAAACAGAGAACAGACTAACTCCTTTGAGGATTCAGGAGGGGTAGTTTGTGTTGCATTTTGTGCAATATTCTGTCAAGGTGATTTCCATGGTAACCCCTATTTGCATTCTTTCAAATGGTGGTAAATTCTGACACGTTCCATTAAATATTGATAGCAGTGTTTCATCTGCTGTAAACCCACATGGGAATACTTAATTTTATCTACTGTCTGAAACTATTCTCTGGTGGTATCAAAGCAGCAAGATTTTTACAGTTAAAATGTTAATTAGATTTTTATAACTATTTTTATTGTTTTGTTCTTCATCTACCTTGCTACAAAATATGTTTATTTACAATTCCAAAATGCTTCCATTAATATTCCATAGAAATCTGCCTTGATACTCAGAGGTTAGCTTAATGACAAGCCTCAGAAATGTATTTACAGACATACATGAAACACCTATAGAATTACAATGTGACAACTTTATTTTGTCAAAAAATGGACTAATAAACAAGTGATTCTTAAGATCAGCATTTTTTAAAGAGACAATCCTGTAAGACAAAGTGTCATTTCCAAAATGATGTACAGTATTTCATTGGTTTTGGTGAGACAGAATTATACTAAGAGGCTGTGTCTAGACTGACCAGTTTTTCCGGAAAATCAGCCGCTTTTCCGGAAAAACTTGCCAGCTGTCTACACTGACCGCTTGAATTTCTGCAAAAGCACTGACTTCCTACTGTAAGAAATCAATGCTTTTTGCGGAAATACTATACTGCTCCCGTTTGGGCAAAAGTCCCTTTTGCGCAAAACTTTTGCACAAAAGGGCCAGTGTAGACAGCTGAGATTTGTTTTCCGCAAAAAAGCCCCGATCGCGAAAATGGCGATTGGGGCTTTTTTGCGCAAAAGCGCGTCTAGATTGGCCACAGACGCTTTTCCGCAAAAAGTGCTTTTGCGGAAAAGTGTCCATGCCAATCTAGACGCACTTTTCCGAAAATGCTTTTAACAGAAAACTTTTCCATTAAAAGCATTTCCAGAAAATCATGCCAGTCTAGACGTAGCCAGATTGTTTAGCTAAATGATTTTCAGGGCAGAAGGGGGGAAGTAAGAGAGTTTTAGGCTTGTGGATTGGCTCTCGGTCTAATGCTACCTGCCATGGCTCAGGCACATGTACCAACCTCAGGGAAGGAATCAGTACACAAACTCCAAATTGCCTGTGAGTTCTATACTTAGGTTTCACTAACCAATTATGAGGCATACCTTTCTCAGCCACTGTAGGCACATCTAGACTGAAGAGCTTTTCTAGGATACCTCTGTAGCATCCAAGCAAAGTGTCTTTTTTTTGGCATCCCCGTAAACCGCGTTCTATGAGGCAGAAGGGATATTCTGAAAGAGGCTTTTTTTTCTGACATTTGGCCCAGTGAAGATGGGCCAATTGTCAGAAAAGCCTCTTTCAGAAGAAAAGAGGAAAAAGAACCGCAATTTGCAGATCTTTTTCCGATAGAACTTTGTAGTCTAGACACAGCCTGTACCAGCTGTGATTTCATCTCTGTGACACATGAAGTCACAAACTGTCTCTTTGTGATAGGTACCTAATACCACAAACCGTAACAATATTCAAGTCATTTCCAGTCACAAAGGACCAGTCAGTCACTCACATCAATTGCACTTTAGATCTTACACCAAAGACAATACTTATAGTCAATCCTATTATAAACTACTGTATTTAAAGATTTATCCAAAAGGAAACCAGATAGTTATTTATAATGTCATAAGAAAATAAGAACGGCTGTACTGGGTCAGACAAAAGGTCCATCTAGCCCAGTAGCCTGTCTGCTGACAGTGGCCAGCAACAGGTGCCCCAGAGAGGGTGGACCGAAGACAATGATCAAGCAATTTGTCTCCTACCATCCTTCTCCAGCCTCTGACAAACAGAGGCCAGGGACACCATTTCTATCCCCTGGCTAATAGCCTTTTATGGACCTTACCTCCATGAAATTATCTAGCTTCTCTTTAAACTCTGTTGTAGTCCTAGCCTTCACAGCCTCCTCTGGCAAGGAGTTCCACAGGTTGACTACACGCTGTGTGAAGAAAAACTTTATTTTATTAGTTTTAAACCTGCTACCCATCAACTTTATTTGGTGTCCTCTAGTTCTTCTATTATGGGAACTAATAAATAACTTTTCTTTATCTGCCCTCTCTACACCACTCATGTTTTTATATACCTCTATCATATCTCCCCTCAGTCTCCTCTCTTCTGTGTGTCAAAGCAGGTAACTGTACATACCCAAATGAGTTACAATCTTAAGTTTAAAACAATAACAAAGGCTTCTATAACCTTAAGATCTCTATGTCCTTAAGCACTAACGCAACTCACCAGCTAGGAAATGTTTACTTATTAAGAGAAAAATCTTGGTCTTCTCTTCCCTTCCCCCCGCCCCCCATCCATGCTGCGTAGATATACCTCATTCCTTTTTTATGTGGCTTTTGTTCTCTCAGGTGTTCTTAGTTGTAAACTCAGATGATGGGAAGAATACATTTGCATGTTTTATCTTCACAGGTTGGAAAGAGAGAACAACAAATACCTTTTGTCCTTTTTAACTTCCCACAATATCATGTCTAGTATGAAACAAAAGGAAAAACTATGTAGCACTTTAAAGACTAACAAGATGGTTTAATTCTTTGGCGAAGTGTCTGAGAAGTCTGTCCAATATACATAGCAGAAGGACACTCCTATAGACAACCACCTAACCTCAAAGTGATTCTTACCAACAACCACAGGACATACTACATTAATTCCAACCCTGGAACTTTCCCTTGCAACAAACCTGGTTGCCAACTTTGTGCACATATTTACTTTGGTGACACCATCACTGGACAGTTATATGATCAAGAACACATATTCCTGTTCATCCAGAAATATAATTTATGCCATCATGTGCCAACAGTATCCTTCTGCTATGTATATTAGACAGACTTCTCAGACATTTCGCGAAAGAATTAATGCCCACAAATCAGACATCTTCACAAGGAAAAACCAGTTGCTTTTCATTTCAGCCTACCTGGACATAGTCTCAATGACCTTACTACATGTATCTTACTTCAAAGAGACTTTAACGCCAGATTACAGAAGGAAACTTCAGAACTTTCTTTCATCCTTAAATTTGACACTTTACAAATGGGCCTTAACCAAGATGCTAATTACCTTAACCATTACAAAGACAGCTTCCCACTTTTCACCCCTGATTAGCCATTCATGGACTCAAATAGCTATTCCCTCCCTACCTCCTCTTCACCTCACCTTCTGTACTAAATCTGATTTGCCAGTTTAATAAAGAGTTCACTTTTTTCATTGTATTGGTATATATGGTCATGCCAATTTTCTTCCAGAATATGATCTGAGGAAGTGGATCTGGCCCGTGAAAGTTCATTACCTATTAAAATATCTTGTTAGTCTTTAAAGTGCCACATAGTTTTTTCTTTTGTTTTAGCAAGATCAGACTAACACGGCTATCTCTCTATTACTATGTCTAGTATGAGTGACTTTTTCTGTTGAAAAAGACGTAGCACTGTCTATTGAAGACTGAAATTCACCCTTCACTCTAATTCATGACTCTCCCTCATCTGATGACTTACACAGTCACTGAAGTTCACAATACAACTGCTTACACGTTACTTTACAACAGGGTATACATATGTTCTAAGTGAGATTAATGCATGGAGCAATTCACAATCATTCAATAAAATCTAAACACTAAGCACATGCTTATGATTCAAGTATCTATTTTAACACTGCTAACATGAGCCAGACTGATTTCATCTATGCATGTGTTCAGAAAGGATATGGGGACCTTGGAATGAGCTGGCATCTGGCCTTCCAGTGTTACACTTGGGGCTTGAGGAAAAAAAAGGAACAAAGAATACTCGGAGTATTTGAAATGTTACAAGATAGGAACTGACAATATAATCTCACAATCAATTTTGCCCAGAGCACTGATCAGTTTCTGCGCTTCTTACTATAGATTGTCCATAAATGAAGCATGTTAGTGGGACTGAATATGTGACATAGGCCAAGTATCTAAATATCTGCTGCTTTGTACCTTGCATAGTCATTTACCCATCCACAAAGTGAGTATAAATTGGAGATAAAAACCACTGTCATGTAAAGGGGATAGCATTTTACACCTGCTATGCAAACTACTTTGTGATTGCACAATTCATAATCATAGATTTCAAGGCTAGAAGGGACCACCATCTAGTCTGACTTTCTATAAAACATAGGCACAGTGTGGCAGGTTCTAAACAGATGGGAATAAGCACAAGTTTAAGTCATTGCTGACCTTTTCAGATTTGAGCTGGTGGTCTATGCGGCGGACCAGGCCGGGTCTGGGCACAGGTGAGGGCATCCACTCAGGGAAAATTGCTCAAAACTGGGGGTTCCTTATAGCTCCAGATTCGAGGCCCTTCCTACAGAGGCCACAAACCAGTCCCACCGAGTACTTTAGCTGCCTGCCTGGCCAGAAGCTAAAACGAGCAAAACCCCTCTGACACGCCAGCTATATCCATGCCCCAAACAGCCCCGGGCCTAACACACAGGTGAGGGGTTATAGGTCCCAATCTCATCTACCATGAATGGGTTCTCCAGTCCCAAGAAACCAGCCACGGATCACAATCAATTTACACTCTAGATCTTACCCACAAATCACGCTGAGCCGATCCTTTAGAATCTAAAATCGAAAGGTTTATTACTAAAAGAAAGAAAAGCATGAGAGTAAGGTTGTTAAAGTATAATACATTACATTCATTGAATAACCCAGTTCTCAATGCAAGCTTGTAGCAGAGATGTTATGAACTGCTAGCATAAGTCTCTGGTATACATCCTATGTCAGGATGGTCCACAGTTCTTTCTGGCTTATGAGTCCCTGCAAGGCTGCCTCTGGGGTCAGGAGGAAATCTGAAGACAAAAAATGGAGTCTGCCACATGACATTTTATATCCACCCAGCTATCTTCTTGGCCAGAGAAGGTCACATGGTCCCTGGCTAGGTGTGTCTTTGGTATTTAGAGATCCATTGTGCCTGGAGCCTCGCTCATTAGCATATCCATTGGCTGAGCATTCCTCACCTACTGCTCAACCACATACAGAGAAGTTTCCAGCACCTATACAGGGTATGTGTTATAACTTCACATACAGATACTATGTAAGTATATGAATAGCATGCACAGAATCAGTAGAAGGTATGCTTTTGTTTGACACCTTACATGACCCCCTTTGTGTACACTTTTGGGGCAAACACCTCCCCCTCCATGTGTGCAGCAATGGTCTGGCTGCTCCCCTTAAAATCCAGTAACATGACAGTCTAGAAGTAGAAATCTCTATATACCAAGGAAAAAAACTCTTAACGATACTGTTCCCCTATGCTGCGATTTCTCAAAGCTGCAACGTATCTTTTAAAAATTTTAGATATATGGGGCTCCACAGACCTCATAATATATGTCTACATTAGCACTATTGTCAGTAAAATTTCTGTCAGATGGGCATGTGAAAAAACACACTCCTGACCAACCTCAGTTTTACCAACAGAAGCCCCACTGAGAGCAGTGCTATGCCAGTGAGAGATGCTCTAATGCCAGCCTGGCTATTGGTGTTTGGCATAGAGTGGTTTCATGGAGGCCTTATAGCAGAGTAGCTGCAGTGGTACAGCTGTGCTGTTGTAAGGTCTGTAGCATAGATCTAGCCTGAGACAGGCCAATGGAAAGTTCAACTTATTGAAGAAGACAACATGAAAGGAGTGCATTTTCAAAGCCAAGAATTACAAATGAATTCTCCGCATCTTGCCCTCTACAACTACACAGTCTCAGACAATTCACACCTCTCAACCACAGTGGTAAAGCCAGTTGGAGTTAATTCATTTCTAGATAAAGTTACAGGCCACTCGCACAGCTGAGAGCAGATGTGCTGATGTGCTTGGGGCTGTTGTATTATTGCCATGAGATGTGAAACCTACAGAAGTTTCTAGGCCAAACAAAGCAATGGTGTAAGTAGCACATCAGGGATACATTATGTTATCGACTTTTGAGATAAACTCCCCAGAGAAATCAATAAGGAGTTCTACTTAAAAACAACAATAAGATATGGCCCCAAGTGTAACATTGCTGGATAACGCTTGTAAGTGGGAAAATTCTTGTGATCTGCTCGGGCTTGATTCTGCTCTAAACCTATCTGCTAAAAGAATTAATTCCATTAAAGGCAGTGAAGTTGCACTAGCACATAAACAATGTAGGCATGATAGAATCAGGCCTAGTGGGATGCAGGAACTATGTAAACTGAGTACCACCACTTTATGACATAAAAGGGGGTCAGTGGAAAAAAAACATCTACCAAGAGAATGTAAAATAAAGTAGTTTCACCTGATTTTAACTCACGGTATCCCCCCAAAATGCATTATCTTGCCAGCTACTCCCATTTCTAAATAACTAACTAGTAACATATATTACGCAGCCATTTATATCTCTGCTAAATTTGGTCCATTATAGTCTCCTAGAATCAAATCCTAGTCCCACTGAAATCAATGGCAAAAGTTGTATTAACTTTAATAAAGGTGGGATTCAACTCAGAACATTTCAAAATGATGGAAATCTAATTTAAGTGTTATACTTCAAGACAGTTACAGAGCTTTTTCCCAAAGAGATTGTAAGTAAGTTTTTTATTTTTAATCTAATTGCCAAAGCCTAGAGATGCAGTTAAATCTTATTCTACAGATTGAATCTCTCCAGTCCAGCACTCTCTGGTCCAGCAACATCCATGGTCCAGCATGATTTTAGTTAGATGTCCACTTACCATGGGTGTGTCCAAATTTCCTATAGTCCTATAAAGTTTATTTATAGCCATTAGTCTTGTCTGTCCATGTTCTGTGCTGTTGTTTAGCTCTAATTTTTAAGAGTTCAATAAGCAGTGGAAGCATTGGTAATACTGCTAGACCATATTGACCTTCCATGGTTCTGTAAATTCTTTTTTTCAATATTGATCAAGTCCTGAAGGTGCTAGACTAGAGCAGTTCAATCTGTACTAGCTAGAAGACACTCAACGCTTTGGATTCTAGGCTTCGGTCAATAAGTAATTGGTATGGTAAGAAAGTGAAGCTGACAGACAAATTTTTAGTTTTCAAAACCAGGAGGTGCCCACCTAATTTCCATTAATATTAATTATTGTGAAGCGGGTTCTCCATGCATAATCTCTTGAACATGCCAGGAAGCCATGCTGTGGTGAGCTGGGCTCCTGGACATACCAGGCTCCTAGGCCCACTGAGTAGCTCTGCTGCAGTGTGCCGGGCTCCTGGCCTTGCTGGGCAGCCTCGTTGGGTTGTACCTAGCAACCTAGCTGTGGCATGCCAGGCACTTCAGCTGTGGGGAGCCCAGCTGCTAGCCTTCCACTGGGACTCTCTGGTCCTGGGACATCTGTGGACAGATGTTGCTGGACAGGGAGTCCCAGTTAACAGTGGTTCAACCTAGATATCAGGAAGTGCAGAAGGTGTATTTTCCAACATGCAAATTCTAGCTATATTTAAACTATCCATGATAATTTGTGAAAAAAGAGAATCAAATTTCAGCTAGTCCTGAATGTAAGTCTGAACTGTATTGAGAGTGTCATTTAGCATGCAAACTCCTTGGGGGTAAGGACCTATTTTCTTCTATGAACTGAGCAAAATGATGGTTCTAGTACATAATCAAGTTCACAGTAGCCACGCATCCAAGCTGCTTCCCAGGCTTTTCCTTCAGCCCAGAGTTCACTCTGTAACCCCATCATGTCCCTGTAGCAGCAGCAGCAGAAGCTGCCCTGCCCAAAACCCATGCAGACCTTTTCACATAGCATCAACCCCTTCTCCAGTCAGAGGAGAGCAGGTAGCATGAAGTAGGGTTTTGGAGAGGAGCGGGTTGGGCTTTTCAGCATGTTGGTGGGTCTGAATGAGCCATGGCCCACCCACTTTGCATCCGGGCCCACCCACAGCTCCTCTTATGCCTCAGCTCTTACTGCAACTGGGGAACAGAGTCAGGAGTGGGGGGGCTTACTCCAGTCTGCCCAGTGCTCCTGCGGGGGAGTAGGGCTGGGGAGCTGGAACTTAATTCTGGCCCCATCATTGTACACGTATCCGAACTCAGGACGCACCCAAGTGGGAACTTCTGGCTACACCACTGGTTGATATGTCATGTCAGTGGCTCCACACTTTGCTCATAAATTGGATTTCTTTCTCAACAACTCTTTGCCTGTCTTTGTCATTTTAGACTGCATGCTCTATAGAGCACACACTATGTCTTCTTCCATACTGGGAAAACACCAAGTACACTGCAGGTGCTACTGTAATCTAAACAATAAATATCAAACAAACAGATGCCATGCCTGAAGGAGTTTACATGATTCAAGGGATGTGAAGCTGGAAATCTGGATATATGCTGTCCTTTTCTCCAATAACAATGATCATCCACTTCCCACAATGTTTATATTTTATGATATAGAGGCAAAACTGTTCACCTCCATTTATTTAGAACTGTATCTTACAAGAAACAGTAAAACAAAAGTCTCTTCAACCTTCATAAAACATTAGGGTATGTCTACACTACTGTCCTAGTTCGAACTAGGAGGGTAATGTAGGCATACCACACTTGCAAATGAAGCCCGGGATTTGAATTTCCCGGGCTTCATTTGCATAAGCGGGGAGCCGCCATTTTTAAAACCCCGCTGGTTCGAACCCCGTGCAGCGCGGCTACACGGGGCTCGAACTAGGTAGTTCGGACTAGGAACGAGGTGTACCGGTAGTGGAATGAGGTGTACCGGTAGTTCGGAATAGGAATCCTCGTCCGAACTACCTAGTTCGAGCCCCGTGTAGCCGCGCTGCATGGGGTTCGAACCAGCGGGGTTTTAAAAATGGCGGCTCCCTGCTTATGCAAATGAAGTCCGGGAAATTCAAATCCCGGGCTTCATTTGCAAGTGCGGTATGCCTACATTACCCTCCTAGTTCGAACTAGGGGGGTAGTGTAGACATACTCTTAGATACTACTAGCAGAATGTTATTATTTATAGCGCATTATTAAATGCATCTTTAGGAAAACAGCACTGTTGTTTGCATGGAGTCCATCCTGATCATAAAGTTTCTTGTATCTATGCTAAAAGAAAGATTTCTTTTAAGTCTCATTTACCCTTGGACTGATAGAGCAGCTTCACAGAATTCTTGACTTAAAACACCCTTGGAATATAAATGTAAACCCTAGGGAATAAGGAGAGAAAAGCAAAAGCAGTTCTGAACTATACCTTCACTGGAGCAGGAGCAAACACCTGAATTAATCTCTTGCTGCTAAGAGAGAACATAATCTAAACGAATCAAGGAAGGGTGAAGAGGTTGGGTTTGAAGTTGAACCTTAAATTCAGATGTAATCCAAACACTGTAATGCCAAGGCAAAATTGAACTCTTGGAATTAAATATAATGTACTATGTGCATGAGTTGTGAATTCTAGCTTGAATCATTTGGAATCTTTTTCTTAAACAGCAGGGGAGAGGATAAAGGACAGAGATAAAGAAAGAGAGATTCAATCTTTGAGAATATGAAGATGGATAACGATCATGTGATGACCCACCTAATAAAATATGTCCTAAATCTGCATGGAACTCAGGATTACATTTCTAAGGCCACAAAATTAACATCAGATTTTGTCACATATCTCTCTGCATGTGTAGGGCATTATATGTTTGTAATTTTGGAGAAAGGCACAGTGCTTTTAGTCATGTGCAGAATTACATGCCATTCCATATTGTCATCCAAACAGCTTCTGCTTTATCACCACAGACTGAGCACAAAGAATACAGTTATATAAAAGGAGTGTTAAATCCAGTCTGTGTGGCAGGATACATTCATGTCTGATTAAGAATGTATAGAGCTAGCCAGCTGCCCAGTTGCTGTTATCTTTATTGACTGATCTGGTAGTTCCAGATCACTGAGAGTATGTCTACACTACAAAGTTAGTTCGAACTAATGGACGTTAGTTTGAACTAACTTTCATAGGCGCTACACTAGCGCTCCGTTAGTTCGAATTTAATTCGAACTAACGGAGCGCTTAGTTCGAACTAGGTAATCCTCATTCCACGAGGATTAAGCCTAGTTCGAACTAGCTAGTTCAAATTAAGGGGTGTGTAGCCCCTTAATTCGAACTAGTGGGAGGCTAGCCTTCCCCAGGTTTCCCTGGTGGCCACTCTGGCCAACACCAGGGAAACTCGTCTGCCCCCCTCCCGGCCCCGGACCTCTTAAAGGGGCACGGGCTGGCTACGGTGCCCGTGCCAGGTGCAAGCCTGCCAGCACCCAGCCAGCAGACCCTGCACTTGGCACGGATCGAGCCACCCACCCGATGCCCCCCAGCCCTCCCCCTCTTCCCAGGACCAGACTGGCGGCTCCCGGGAGCTTGCCCGGGACCGCAAGAGGCGGGCACCCGCCTGGGCTAGTGCGGACATCGTGGACCTCGTCCACTATCTCCGCACTAGGCACAGGAAAGTGGCCGGCTTGGGCAGGAGAGCTGCCAGCCTGGCCACCCAGGAGCAGGTGTGCAAGAGAATCAAGGGGGTCCACTGAGACCCCCGACCCTGAGCCCTGAGCTTACAATGGCCGTGCTGGGTCAGACCAAAGGTCCATCTAGCCCAGTAGCCTGTCTGCCAACAGCAGCCAACGCTAGGGACCCTGGAGGGGATGGACCGAAGACAGTGACCAAGCCATTTGTCTCATGCCATCCCTCTCCAGCCTTCCACAAACCTTGGACAGGGACACCACTCCTACCCCCTGGCTAATACCACTCCATGGACCCAACCTCCATGACTTGATCTCACTTCCCTTTAAACTCTGTTCCAGTTCTAGCCTTCACAGCCTCCTGCAGCAAGGAGTTCCACAGGTTGACTCTTTGCTTTGTGAAGAACAACTTTCTGTTACTAGTTTGAAGCCTGCTACCCATTCCTTTCCTTTGGTGTCCTCTAGTCCTTCTTTATGGGAACTAATGAAGAACTTTGCTGTATGCACCGTCTCCACCCAACTCCTGCTTTTAGAGACCTCTATCCTGTCCCCCCTCCGTCTCCTCTTTTCTAAGCTGAAAAGTCCCAGTCTCTTTAGCCTCTCTTCATATGGGACCTGTTCCCAACTCCTGATCATTTTAGTTGCCCTCCCCTCTCCCAGCCTCTCTCTTCCCCTCTCCCACCTCCTTTTCCCAGTCTCCCCCAGTTTTGTTCAATAAAGACAGATTCCAGAAGAGGGGCTAGGGAAGGGTAAGTGGAAGGAGGTGAGGGAAGAATGGGGCACGAGCCCACGATGGGGAGGACTGGGCTGGCTCTGCAGGCTTCTGGGGGTGGAAGCTCTCCTGCAGCCCCCCAATTGCCCCCTCTCCCCAGATGGCAGCCTGCGGCAAGTGCAGCCGGGCTGATGGCCGAGTGCTGTGATGTGCCCAGTGTGGGTACTCCGGGCACTCCAAGCCAGGACTGCTTTGCAAGCGGGGCACCCCTGAGAACTGTCTGTCTGGGATGGGGGTCGGGACCCTTTAAGCACAGCCCTTGGCTAGCCTGAGACAGCATCTCCACGCTCTAAGTCCTCCTCTGATGCCCTGCCGGCACTGCTTCCGGCCATCCTTAACCCCGCTTCAGGGTCTACTTAATGTGGACGCGCTAGTTCGAATTAGCAAAACGCTAATTCGAACTAGTTTTTAGTTCTAGATGCGTTAGTTCGAATTAGCTTAGTTTGAATTAACTAATTCGAACTAAGTTAGTTCGAATTAGCGCTGTAGTGTAGACATACCCTGAACTACCACACCTTTTACCAAAGAAACAAGTAGCTATATCCTGGCTGAGGACATGATTACTGGTTACGAGGGAGGGAGGGAGGGAGGGAGGGAGGGAGGGAGAGAGACAGAGAGACAGAGAAAGAAAGAAAGAAAGAAAGAAAGAAAGAAAGAAAGAAAGAAAGAAAGAAAGAAAGAAAGAAAGAAAGAAAGAAAGAAAGAAAGAAAGAAAGAAAGAAAGAAAGAAAGAAAGAAAGAAAGGTGCTTGTACTTGACATAAATAATGAAAGTATCTTATTAATCAAGAAAACGGTTTCCAGTTGACTAGTTATAGTATTAGACTTTACTGGCCTTGTTTATTACAATGTTTACCATAATTCTGCCTACATTAATAAGACCTGGTATGCCAGTGGTATATAAAAAAGCATCATGTACAAATCAAATGGAAGTTCCTTAGCCCTACTATAATCGCTTTGTACTGCTTTGGCAAGTTAACTGGTTTAAGGAATATTCCTCCAGCACAGAGGAATGCCCCAGGTGCTAGAAAATGATCAGAGTTGTAACTCCCTCCCACAGCTTAGCAGAGAGAGAACAGGTAGGGAAGGAGCTCATGTTCATGAAGTTCTATAAACTGCTGGCCCACTAATGGCTGGATTGATCCTTTAGCTGAGTATAAAAGGCTGCTCTAATTTATGATGAGTTTGATCCAGCCTTCAAATGGCACCACAAATGGGGAAGCAAAAGGGTGAATACAATTACTTTTGTCACCTCTTCCCCTTTCCATTCTGAGCTACACAGAAGAGATCTTGGATGTGGCCTAGGACTGGGACCCTACCAATTACCTGTGAATCCAATAACAATAAGTCTGTTTTAAATTCTCTCTTCTAGAATTTCCACATCTCATATATTTCTGACTGACATAATTAATTTATTAGGGCTTACCAGCAAGCAAATGTCCAGCATGACCCTACTTAACATATTACACTTCATAGTAGGAAAATGCTATTGCACATTCAAAGTGAGGGAAATTTAGTTTTGTTTTGTGTTTTCTGTTTTTCTGCCATACATTCCAATATAGTCACTCTTGACAAAAATGTAATTTTTTATCTGATAGGGGAGGCTATACAGGATGCTCTCTGAGGGTAGGTATGGGGGTCCAGTCCCGCCCCCCTCCCCTTGCCTCCTCCATCCCCTGCTTTCCCCTTCCTCTGTCTCCCTCGGGGCTTTTATCCTCCGCCCCTTGCCCTTCCTCATGGGCGTCTGACGTCACTTCCGCCCCTGCCGTCACTTCCGGCCGCCATTACCCTGCGGCCTTGCGCCCCGCGTTGCTCAGCAACGGTTGCTGGCCCGCCGCTCAGCTGACGCGCGGCGGCGCTACACCGCCCGCACGCGAGCAACCCCCGTTGTGTTGCCCCCACCAGCGAGAGGGCAATCGCGGGGTCAGTACGGGGTGGACCCGTTTCGGTGGGGTAGGCGGGCCTCACCCCGTCACACACCTTCCCCCTCACGTTCTGATCTTGTCCCCTTTGGTTTCCTTGGTCCTTGGTCATGTTTCTTGAAAAGAAATCCGCGTTTCCATTGGCCTTTCCAGCTCGGTGGCTTATTTCGAAACGATATGGCTGTAATGCCAGGTACCAACGCATAATCCGTGCGTCGGAATCTTTCATGGCTTGAAGCCATCGTAGCGGGGCATGGTCCATCACCACCGTGAATGGGTTGCCTAGAAGGTAATATCGCAACAGGTTAACGGCCCATTTTACTGCTAATGCCTCCTTTTCTATTGTGGAGTAATTCTGTTCCCTCGGTATTAACTTGCGGCTAATGTATACGATGGGATGTTCCTCCCCCCCATCCCTTGTGAGAGCACCGCCCCGAGGCCTACCTCCGACGCGTCCGTTTGTAGGATAAAAGGTCTAGAGGAGTCGGGTTGGGCCAACACCGGTGCTTGGGTGAGGTGTTGTTTCAGACTTCTAAAGGCCTTTTCGCACCGGGGGCCCTACCTTACCCTTTTTGGCGCTGATTCTCGTGTCAAGTCCGTCAATGGGGCTGCCAATGTAGCAAAGTCTGGCACAAATCGGCGGTAATAGCTGGCCAGACCTAGAAATTGTCGGACCTGCTGCTTGGTGTTCGGAGCGAGATAGTCTCGTAGGGCCTCGATCTTATTCACTTGGGGGCGGATCTTACCTTTTCCCACCGTATACCCCAAATAGGAGACCTCCTGCTGGGCAAAATAGCATTTGGATGGATTTGCCGTCAGCCCCGCTTCCCACAACGAGGACAATATAGCTCTTACCCGTTTCACATGCTCGGGCCAAGTCTGGCTGTATATAATTATGTCGTCTATATAGGCGGCAGTGTAATCTTCGTGGGGCCGCAGCACACGGTCCATTAGACGCTGAAACAACTGAGGAGAGTTGGAAGTATTTCAAAGGGACGTTGTTAAGGGCCCAAAAGCAAACAATTCCGCTGTGTAGGAAAGATAGAAAATATGGCAAAAGACCAGCTTGGCTTAACAAGGAGATCTTGCATGATCTCAAAATAAAAAAGGAGTCATATAAAAAATGGAAACTAGGACAACTAACAAAGGATGAATATAGGCAAGCAACACGGGAATGCAGGGGCAAGATTAGAAAGGCAAAGGCACAAAATGAGATCAAACTAGCTACAGGCATAAAGGGAAACAAGAAGACCTTTTATAAATACATTAAAAGCAAGAGGAAGACCAAGGACAGGGTAGGCCCACTGCTTAGCGAGGAGGGAGAAGCAGTAACAGGGAACTTGGAAATGGCGGAGATGCTCAATGACTTCTTTGTTTCGGTCTTCACCGAGAAGTCTGGAGGTGTGCCTAACGTAGTGAATACAAGCAGAGAGAGGGTAAGTTTAGAAGATAGGATACACAAAGAACAAGTTAAAAATCACTTAGGAAAGTTAGATGTCAGCAAGTCACCAGGTCCTGATGAAATGCATCCCAGGATACTCAAGGAGCTGATAGAGGAGGTATCTGAGCCTTTAGCTATGATCTTTGAAAAATCATGGCAGACAGGGGAAATTCCAGAAGACTGGAAAAGGGCAAATATTGTGCCCATCTATAAAAAGGGGAATAAGAACAACCCAGGAAATTATAGACCGGTCAGTTTAACGTCTGTCCCAGGGAAGATAATGGAGCAGGTAATTAAGGAAATCATATGCAAACACTTGGAAAGTAATAAAGTGATAGGGAATAGCCAGCATGGGTTTGTGAAGAACAAGTCATGCCAAACTAATCTGATAGCTTTCTTTGATAAGATAACGAGACTTGTGGATAAGGGAGAAGCGGTGGATGTCATATACCTAGACTTTAGTAAGGCATTTGATACGGTCTCGCATGATATTCTTATTGATAAAGTAGGCAAATATAACTTAGATAGGGCCACGATAAGGTGGGTGCATAATTGGCTGGATAACCGTAGTCAGAGAGTTGTTGTTAACGGTTCTAAATCCTGCTGGAAAGGGATAACAAGTGGAGTTCCTCAAGGGTCTGTTTTGGGACCCGTACTATTCAATATCTTCATCAATGATGTAGATATTGGGATAGAGAGTACTCTTATTAAGTTTGCAGATGATACCAAACTGGGTGGGGTTGCGACTTCTTTGGAGGATAGGGACATAATTCAAAATGACCTTAGCAAGTTAGAGAAATGGTCAGAGGTAAACAGGATGAGGTTTAATAAAGAGAAATGCAAAGTGCTCCACTTAGGAAGAAACAATCAGTTCCATACATACAAGATGGGAAGCGACTGTCTAGGAAGGAGCATGGCGGAAAGGGATCTAGGGGTCATAGTGGACCACAAGTTGAATATGAGTCAACAGTGTGATGCTGTTGCAAAAAAAGCAAATATGATTCTAGGTTGTATCAACAGGTGTGTTGTAAGCAAAACTCGTGAAGTCATTCTGCCGCTCTATTCTGCACTAGTTAGGCCTCAGCTGGAGTACTGTGTCCAGTTCTGGGCGCCACATTTCAAGAAAGATGTGGAGAAATTGGAAAGGGTACAGAGAAGAGCGACAAGAATGATTAAAGGTCTAGAGAACATGACCTATGAAGCCAGGCTTCATGAACTGGGCTTGTTTAGTTTGGAAAAAAGAAGATTAAGGGGGGACATGATAGCGGTTTTCAAATATCTAAAAGGGTGTCACAAGGAGGAAGGCGAAAATTTGTTCCTCTTGGTTTCTGAGGACAGGACAAGGAGTAATGGGCTTAAAGTGCAGCAGGGGAGGTTTAGATTGGACATTAGGAAAAAATTCCTAACTGTCAGGGTGGTCAAATATTGGAATAAATTGCCAAGGGAGGTGGTGGAATCTCCCTCTCTGGAGATATTTAAGAACAGGTTAGATAGACATCTGTCAGGGATGGTGTAGACGGAGCTTGATCCTGCCTTGAGGGCGGGGGGCTGGACTCGATGACCTCTCGAGGTCCCTTCCAGTCCTATTATTCTATGATTCTATGATTCTATGAAAGGTGGCTGCGGCTCCTTGAAGCCCGAATGGCATCTTTATGAATTGATACAAGCCGAAGAGTGTTGAAAAGGCCGTTTTCTCTCGGGATTAGTGGTATTTGCCAATACCCTTTGGCTAAGTGAAGGGTAGATAAATACCTGGCTGTCCCGAGCCGTTCTAATAATTCATCTACGCGGGGCATAGGATAAGCATCGAATTGCGACACCGCGTTGACCTTGCGGAAGTCGATGCAAAAACGGACAAAGCCGTCCGACTTGGGGACCAGCACGATAGGGCTCCTCCAGGCGCTATGGGACTCTTCCACCTCTCCCCACTGCAACATCTTGTCCACTTCCTCCCTAACGGTCGGCCACAGTTTTCAAGGTAGAGGTCGTACCGGATCGCGGATCGTACAGCCGGGTTCGGTCTTGATGTGATGACATGCCACCTTCGGATGCCCGGGTAACTCTGTCAACACCTGCGGGAACTCATTTAGAAGGCTTTGGATTTCCACCCTTTGTGCCTCTGTTAACTCTGCTCCTACCTGCAACTCCCCAGCCACCCCTCCCTCGAGTCCCATTATGCTCTCCTGCACCCACCATTCCTTCAGGAGGTTCACATGATAAATATTCATCGTTTTCCTCCTCCCTGGCATCCTAACTTCATAGTTTATGTCCCCTACCCTACGGACGATTTCAAAGGGCCCCTGCCACCATGCCAATAGCTTAGACGACTGCTCGGGTAGCAGGAGGAGTACCCTATCACCTGGCTGGAAGGTTCGCAGCCTTGCCCTGCAATTGTAATACAGGGCTTGTCGTTCCTGAGCGCCGAGGAGGTTTTGTTTGGCGAACTCCCCCACCCGTTGTAACCTCTCTCGCAGCTTGAGGATATAGGGTACAGACCCAATTGTCTGTGTCACCTGGTCCTCCCAGGTCTCCCGAATTACATCTAAAATCCCTCTGGGTTGTCACCCGTATAAGAGTTCAAAAGGGGAGAACCCTGTAGAGGCTTGCGGTACCTCCCTTACGGCGAACATCAGGGCCGGGAGTGCCCGATCCCATCCGCCGGGATCGTCCTGGACAAATTTTCTAAGCATACCTTTGAGGGTGCGATTAAATCTCTCAACTAAACCATCCTTCTGGGGGTGATACACGGACGTCCTCAGGGCCTTGACCCGGAACAGATGGCACAGCTCCTTCATGAGGTTGGATGTGAAATTCGTACCTTGGTCGGTAAGGATCTCTTCTGGCAAACCCACCCTCGTGAATATCTTCACCAGTTCCTCCGCAACCGTCGAGGCGGTTGTATTCCACAGGGGGACAGCCTCCGGGTAGTGTGTAGCATAGTCTATAACTACTAAGATGTATTGAAAATGGCTTTTCGTTGGTTCTAAGGGCCCCACTAAGTCCATGACTACACTCTGGAAGGGGACCTCTATTATAGGGAGAGGTACTAAGGGTGCCCGTGGTACCCACCCTGGCCCAGTCTTCTGACATTCGGGGCAGGACTCACAAAAGTCGCGGGTGGCTTGGTAGATACCGGGCCAGTAAAACCTCTGGAGGAGGCGGCTAATCGTTTTTTCGTACCCTAGGTGGCTGGCCCAAGGGTTACTATGGGCCAGCCTTAGTAGCTGCTGATGGTGCTGTACGGGCACCAATAGCTGGGTGATGACTTCCCCCTGTTCCTTCCCTTCTGTCACCCTATACAACCGGTAACCCTGGATCTCAAATCTGGGGAACATCTGGGCTATCCTCTGCCTGTTCTGCTCCCCCGCATTTCTAGCAGCTTGTTCCCAGGCTCGCTGCAGCAGGGGATCTTCCCTCTGCTCCCTCATAAAGTCAGACGGAATCTCGTCCCCTTCCTTGCCACCCCCTGAGGCCATTTTAGGGTCGGCAGCTAGCACCACTTCCTCCCCTTTCCATCCCGGCCACTCTCGTAGGGCTTGCTCGAAGCCCTTCCAGTCTCGTCCTAGCAAGACGGGATATATCAATCCGGGTACGAGGGCCACATAAACCCATCCTTCCTGGGCCCCGTCCTTGAGGTGCACCCAGGTCGTGGGGTATGCTTCTACTTGCCATGTACACATTGCACGTGGACCAGGGGGCCCCTTGGGCTTCTTTCCCCCACCAGGTCGGCCCGGACCAGGGTATGGCCACATCCTGAATCCACCAGGGTGGTGACTCGATGTCCCTCCACCTCAACTCCCCGTAAATTTTCCCCTGCCCCCCTACCTCTACCGTAGCCGCTCGTCTCGTTACCTGACCATATGTGCAGTCCATAAATGGGCAGTCCCTTTTGAAGTGCCCCTCTTGTCCGCACTGATAACACCCTCCGGTTGGCCCCCGAGCCTGGGTGGGATTGTCCGGGCACCCCTCCCGGGGTAAAGGTCGGGGTATGGGTTCCGTTGTCATTGGCCGATTCCACACAGGCGCCAGACGTCTTCCACTGCTCCTGTTAGGACTGAGGGGGGTTCCCACTCCTGCTTTCTCTCCGAGCCATGGGGGTGCCTGGGTGACTCCTCTACCGCCCCCTCCATGAGAGTCCTTGCGTCCCCCGCTGCCTCCTTCACCTCCTTCGGTGGCCATATAATCTTCCACTAGCGTCACCGCCTCTCCTAATAAAGTGGGATGATGGCGGCGATCTCAGCGCTGACTCTCACCCAGTAGGATGTTAATAAATTGTTCTAATACTACTTTCTTGGCTACCCGTGGTCCGGTCTGTTGTTCCGGTTCCAGCCAGCGCCATCCGGCCTCCCTTAACTTTTGGGCGACTGCCCGAGGCCTTGCCCTGTGGGGGTACTTCTCCTGTCTGAACTTTTGCCGGTACAATTCTGGGGTAACACCCAGCTGGTCAAGTATCGCTTCTTTCACTTTAAAATAATGTAGGGCTTCCCGAGGGTCTAGACTCTGGTAGGCCAACTGGGCGGGGCCCGTAAGGTACGGAGCTAGTATCGTTGCCCAATGTTGCTCTGGCCACCTGGCGGCCGTGGCCACCCTCTCAAAAGTAACTAGGAACGCCTCTGGATCGTCTAGGGGCCCCATCTTGCCTAATCTTACCGGTAGCTGAGCGAGGGCCCCTCTCTCCGCCATATCACCCCCCGGCCCTAGGGTTTGTCCCCTCCCCATACCTCCCCACTGTCTTACCCAATGCTCCTGATTGGCTTTATATTGTTCCGCTACCTCTGTGAGGAGCTGCCTCTGTTGGTCCTGGTGTTGGGCCGCGAGTTGCTGCAGGAGGGCCGTTTGTTGCTGATGTTGTTGCCTCTGGTTTTCAGTTAGCCATTTAAACATTTCTACGGTCTCCATGCTCCGTTCGGCTGAGGGGGCTGGTTGCACCCCTACGTCTCCCTCTACCACCTCCACCTTTGTCAGTCTTTTCCTTTTCTTCTTTTCCAGGGTGAGGTGCTACCTGATACTCCTAGATCGTGCACCCCCCTCAACAAAGACAAGAAAAAAAAGGAAGACCAACGAACCCCCCTCCACCCTCTCCCCTTTTTTTTTGAACGGCACCCTGTGGGGTTCAGTCTGTCCACATTCTCCACCACGTGTGGGGGTCCAGTCCCGCCCCCCCTCCCCTTGCCTCCTCCGTCTCCTGCTTTTCGCTCGCCCCCCTCCCCTTGCATCTTCTGTCTCCTGCTTTCCCCTTCCTCTGTCTCCCTCGGGGCTTTTATCCCCCTCCCCTTGCCCTTCCTCATGGGCATCTGACGTCACTTCCGCCCTTGCCATCACTTCCGGCCGCCATTACCCTGTGGCCCTGCGCCCCGCGTTGCTCAGCAATGGTTGCTGGCCCGCCGCTCAGCTGGCGCGCGGCGGCACTACACCGCTCGCACGCGAGCAACCCCCATTGTGTTGCCCCCACCAGCGAGAGGGCAATCGCGGGGTCAGTACAGGGTGGGCCCATTTCGGTGGGGTAGGCGGGCCTCACCCCGTCACATTAGGATTATGACTTGCCTTCATGACATTGCACAGGAAGTAAGGGAGCACACAGCAGAGGTCATACCACTATATGGATCAAATGCATTCTGGGTCTCAGTGCTGGGTAGAACAGCAATCTCCATTGGGCTGTTAGTCTCTTTTCCACATAGGTGGGCGGGAAAGTTTGGAGTCCTGGCTCTGCCTCCGCAACATACCAGCCAGGGGAGTCGGGGATAATCTGTTACTGGTCTAGACTACTAACAATTGGAGCAAGGGGAAATGGGAAATAATTATGGTGCTCAAAGTCACAGGTCATTCTCTGGTTTGTTTCTGTGGTGGTGTGGCTACACAGGGCTGTTACATAATGAATAGAACAGCAACAGGAGATTCAGGGTTTAGTTTCTGTGTAACACTGTGTATGTAACAAGGGGTCAGGAAAACAAGCAGTAGCTAGGCAGCTCCTTCACAAGCTGTAGAGCCTCTGGTCTCTCAGCATGCTTACGAAAGAAATCTTTACTCTAACTTGCCCTGCTTGCTATATCACTTATTGCTTATGAATCAAGGGCAGATTTTAATAACATGCTCTATTCCTTGTTGGATTTTTTTTTTTATTTTGAGGAGAAGAGGGAGGAAGGCTGTAATTCTTAAAAACCAAAAAGTTCAAAAGCATGGCTCCATATCGATGCAGATAAATATAAGTTATACAATTCCTGGTGCACCTAATGTCAGAGGATTATATCAGACCTGACTGGAGTGATGATTCAAATGTAAATAGTGCATGTCACAAAGTATTCTAAAGCAGAAACTCTATATTAGTTTGTTTTACATTAAAACTTTGTGGGAGGAAATGTATTTAATTATTAGTTGCCTTGACAACAGATCATTTCTGGCAGTTAAACAGATAAATAATCATTCAAGTTCTGATATGTGTCCCTCTCCCAAATTCCCAGGAGCATTGACTTAATCTCTAGAATTTCTTACGTAACGTATAAAAAATATTGTAAATTCTTTTTATCTCAAAGTTGGAGTCAGAATTCATAAAAATATTTAAATGCCCAAATAATAACTCATATTATGTCAGTGATGAACGGGTTTCCATTTTGTTAAGAAAAGCTTTTCTGTCAAGTTAAAATTAATGGACAAAATCCACTTTACGGATACCATTTGAGTGGACTCAGTAAGAATATGTTTTTATTAATTATTCTTATAATGCAAACTATTTCACTGAAAGGCCTGAAAATCAGACATCAAATTATGATCAGAAAAATTAATTAAATATTCTCAAGATATTTTAAGACATTTACTTCATTTTCAAGCTAATCAAGCAAGTTTTAAACTCTACTTCTGCCTGCAGTTACAGTCTACGCAAACATTTCTGTTTATAAATATGGCTTTAAAAAAGGAGAGTGGTTTTGTTCTGCCTGATTAGAAAAAGAATGGAAGTCGAGAGAGCTGGTCAGAAAAAGGGATACATTAAGAATGAAAATATTTGTGAAAAAGTGTCTCTTTTTTTCTGCAAAAATGTCTACATTTGAATTCTTTTCAGCTCACTTTCATAAGGTATAAAGCAACCTCTTATAGTAACACCAAAGAGTTTTATAAGGCAAAACTAGACAAGGAGATGGTAAGAGAGAGAACTCAAGGAGAATCCCATCCCATCCCATGATCCTGCTGGACCTTGGATATTGCCAGACCACAGAGCCCCAGTTAAGGGAGGTACAACCTATAGTGATGGTGGCTGTTTTATTGTCATTATGCATTATCCTCTAGTCCTGCTGCAGCCACCTATTCCACCTTCCACATAAATTATAATTTTACACATTCCCTTGAATACTAATCAGCTTATTCCACAGTATGTAAATTACCACACGCTGAATATCATCACTTTACTTTACTCTGATTGAGCACATTAATCAAACATGGTTCAAAATCAAATCTAGTATTTTGTGGTTAAAGCCTTGTAAACTACTTGTCACAAATGCAGAGAAAAATAGTTGTTTGGAAGTCAGAGCAACTAAGGGTTGAATCAGATTGGCCCCATCATCTGTCTGCATCAGAGAGTACAGTAATGAAAACAATCGCTTATGGCTCAGTCTATACTTCTGGGAACACAATACCCATAAATATGTCATCCTGTTTATTTCAGACGCACTGACTAGAACCATCATTTTTGAAAACACCTTATTTCAGTTGTTTTGCTTCCAGTTATTAGTAGTTGTTCGTCATTCCAGGAATATAATACAATATAATAGGGAAGCATCACATCCAGGAATACCTGAATGACAATTAGGAGGAAAACAGTTTTGAGCATACTTGAAGAATCAGGCAATGTAAGATAAAAATATCTCCACTCTTTTAGAAGTATTCTATAAACATATGTACAACCAGAAACCCACTACAAAAAAGCCTTAAATAGACAGAGATTCATAGCATTCATTTATTAGAAAAGATCTTAATAGAACTAGAATACAACTCCCAACTTCAGCAGCACATATTATTCTACATGGAAAATATATCTGATGAATTAAGTCTGTTTCTGCCAACAGGCTATCAGAGAGCAGAATATGATTTCCCTAGTTTTGGTATTCAAGAAAGATTTTTTTTATGTATTTTGATTTTTAAGAAATCCATAGGTCAATTGCAAACAACTTTGGGGGAGTATTTTGATATTTGAGCTATGTTGTGCATTTTCAATTGATCAGATAAAGTAGATAGTGATATTTCTTTTCCTTGGTTGGAGAATTATACAAACACTTCCAGGTATGATTAGAAAAGCCTATTAAAGTTCATCTTTCTATTGACTTCAGTGGGCTTCAGATGCTGCCTCTAGAATAAATATTTATATGTGAAAATATTCATATGTGAGACTGGCATTCATTTGCCATGAATATTCACAGCATAAGAACATAAAAGCGGACACATCGGGTCAGGCCAGAGTTCCATCTAGTTCAGTATCCCGTCTTCCAACTGTAGTCAATGCCAGATGCCCCATAGTGAGTGAACGGAACAGATAATCGTCAAGTGATCCCTCTCCTGTTATCCATTTCCAGCCCCTGACAAACAGAGGCTAAGGACACCATTACTTCCCAGTCTGGCTAATAATTTATCTAGGTCTTTCTTGAACCTTGTTCAAGATGTAACTTGATTGCATGAATGTTCATGGAATTTGAAAACATAAATGCAGCATGAGTAAATTTATTTAAAAGTTCAAAGTTGACAGTTTTTGCAATATTTGACCAGCAGTTCAAGCCTAGACATGCAAATATTCTCTAATTTTAGAGAAAGTGGCAGATATACAAGCTAAATCCAAGATACAGTTTATATTTTATTGATCTTTCCTTACATTAAAAGGAATTGAAGTCTTATCTTAGGTCAATATTATGGGGGTTTTTTTTTCAAAAACAGGATTTTTGTCAAAACACAGAAGTGTCAGTATGAACAGATTAGCAGATTATAAAGCAAAACTACACTAATAGCAGTTTATACATCAACTGCAGTGGATGAGGGAGCAGCCTTTCATATGTTAAAAGGATCAGACTGGAAGGTTCTTATCAGCCAGAGGTAAAAATCCAGGTAACTGAAGATGAGTGCAATTATTTAAGAGTATGT
Source organism: Pelodiscus sinensis (assembly GCF_049634645.1). Classification (NCBI taxonomy): domain Eukaryota; kingdom Metazoa; phylum Chordata; order Testudines; family Trionychidae; genus Pelodiscus; species Pelodiscus sinensis. The sequence goes on from NC_134713.1 coordinate 74,324,077, forward strand.
CTTAGTTGTAGTCCAGTAGAAAAGAGAACAACTTGGCTCTTGATGATTCCATGATTATTTAGAAGGGAAATTTCTAAGAAAAGCATTTATAATCCACTCTATGAAATATATCACACTCTGAAAGTTGATATGTAGTTGTTTCTAACAATAAAGAAAGTGTGTTTTTAGGGAAACTAAGTTTCCCCTTCTGTGGAAGAAAAGAGAGAGGTTTTTCTGACTGGCAGACTAACCAAATGCACTGGAGATGTAATGACGGAAATTTAAGTAGAAAGGGCTATAAATCAGCTCTGGGTTACACGCCTTGGCTGTGTCTACACTGGCAAGTTATTCCGGATAATCAGCCACTTTTCCGGAAAAACTTGCCAGCTGTCTACACTGGCCGCTTGAATTTCCGGAAAAGCACTGACGATCTAATGTAAAATCATCAGTGCTTTTCCAGAAAAACTATGCTGCTCCCATTCGGGCAAAAGCCTTTTTCCAGAAAACAGTTCCAGAAAAGGGCCAGTGTAGACAGCACAGTAGTGTTTTCCGCAAAAAAGCCCCGATCGAGAAAATGACGATCGGGGCTTTTTTGCGGAAAAGCGCGTCTAGATTGGCCACGGACGCTTTTCCGGAAAAAGTGTGGTAGATTTATTAACTTCCACAAAATAACAATTCCCAGTGACAGAGTGGTTTCTGGTGGATATTTGTCTTGTAATGACTTAAAATAAAATATATTTAATCTTATTGGACACAGAGGGCTAGCTCCATCCTCCTTCCCCCTTTGAGGAGATTCTCTGTTGGGAGCGAGGAGGAAAAAATGGATACACATGCAGCCAACTTTCTTTAGAAATTCAGCCAAGGGCTAGAAGCTTTAATTTTAGGCATGATTCCATTGATGGGCACTTTACCAAGAAGTGTACCAAAGAATAATCTTGCTCAGGAGTCTACACTCCTTCTCCAATCAAGTTTGTTCACTCTCTGGGCTGAGCTAATTGGTTCTAGAGCTCACTTATACCACTGAAGATTTTCCAGCCCAAGAGCCTTATTGTCCTGTGATTTGTTATCAGAAGCTTGGCTACGTCTACACTGGCATGATTTTCCGGAAATGCTTTTAACTTGATTGGAGAAGGTGTGTAGACTCCTGAGCAAGATTATTCTTTGGTACACTTCTTGGTAAAGTGCCCATCAATGGAATCATGCCTAAAATTAAAGCTTCTAGCCCTTGGCTGAATTTCTAAAGAAAGTTGGCTGTATGTGTATCCATTTTTTCCTCCTCGCTCCCAACAGAAAATCTCCTCAAAGGGGGAAGGAGGATGGAGCCTTATTGGACCCTCTGTGTCCAATAAGATTAAATATATTTTATTTTAAGTCATTACAAGACAAATATCCACCAGAAACCACTCTGTCACTTGGAATTGTTATTTTGTGGAAGTTAATAGATCTACCACATTTTCATCAGTATTTGTGTAACTCTTCTTCCAGTTGGAGTTGGCAGGAACATGTGCTGGGATCATTATCTAGGGGTTCCTTTTCAACAATGCAACACAGAACCAGATTGAGCCTCCACTTTGTAACCTGGTATAATTACACATCACCTTTTGGGCATCTCTAAGAGGCAATTCTTTCTCTCTCAAGTACAAAGTCTGCATGTAGAAAATGAAGTTTTAATAAAAGGGTGAAAGTAACGCAGCATTAACTTGGAAAAATACCACAAGCAGGATTCATAAGCATAAAACCATGGGTAAAGGCTGCGCCCTATAGAAAGTTTGGCAGTGCCCTTTTCCCTCAAGGTCTTCAATCCAACTGTCAAAAGTTACTGTAACATGCCCCCCCTCCCTTTGCATCCTGCATTGCATCTCACTCACCAGCAAGAGCCCAAATCCAGAGGTGCAGCTGTATGTCCTTATATCTCATCCCTCACCTGGAGAGGGAAGGGGGAAAACACCATGATTGCTTCATTGTCCAGAGCTTTGATTACTCTGCAGAGGCATCAGCCTCTCTACTGGCTATTTGCTCGCCTCTTTGCTCCAGTCTGTTCTCTCTAGGACCTCTTCAGGTCCCACCATTTAATACACAGATTTCAGTTCACAGAGGAGGAGTACAAAGTAGACAGTCTTTTGCATCAGAGATACTGTCTCAAAGCAGGTCTCATGCTTGCATTGGACTCTCAACTGAGTTTTCATCAGCCTTGTTATTACATAGCAGACATGGGGGAAACTCTGCAGTGGTTCAGTAGCGCACTCCACCAGGGAGTAAGTTACAAACAGACCAGAGGGGGTCTGCATAGATCTGGCTAATCAGGGCAGAAAGCAGTCAATCAATCAGGGCCAGCCTGGGTCCTATACGAGGCTGTTGGCTGTTGAACCACTCTTGTTCTGGCCAGGAAGGAGGGAGGACTGGCTCTCTATGAGAGCGATCACCTTGGATGGAGCAGTGGTGGGCAGTTCTTAGGGGAGCTGGAGGGGGTCTTCAGCCTGATACCTACCAGTCTGTAGCCTGGATAGAAGGGTCATGGGTCACCCATAGTACTAGATACAAACACCTACCCCCACCATCTTTCAACTCTCTTGGGCTTTAGCTATCCTGTGCCTGTTTAGCAAGTACA